>NC_133324.1:377651695-378879195 GCF_042186555.1 Aquarana catesbeiana | reverse complement strand
TGGGGGGCCAAGCCAGTATGGACAGTATCCAGGCCCGTAAGATTATCAACGATAAGTCCGGCCTCAGGCCCAACTGGCACCATATAATTTTGAGAATGTTTGTTTAAAAAGTTGTACAGGATGCAGCACGATAAAATGATAAAATTAAGTTTGTATTCCGCCAAATTAATGGAGGTTTGAAACAGGCGGAACCGGCTGGCCAGAATCCCAAACGCATTCTCAACCACTCTTCTAGCTCTGGCAAGCCGGAAATTAAAAACCCTCCTCTCCGGGGTGAGGGTTCTTTGGGGGAATGGCCTCATGAGGTGCTTGCTCAGAGCGAAGGCTTCATCGGCAATGAAGACAAAGGGGAGTCCTTCCACGTTATCCGCATCAGGTGGCAATCCCAGGCCACCACTCTGGAGACGCTGGCAGAACTCCGTCTGGGCAAATACTCCTCCATCCGACATCCAGACATTCTTCCCCACGTCCACATATAGAAATTCATAGTGTGCCGACACCACCGCCATTAAAACTATACTGTGGAACCCCTTATAATTAAAATAGTATGACCCCGAATGGGGTGGTGGCACAATGTGGACATGTTTCCCATCTATAACCCCTCCACAATTGGGAAAGTCCCAACGGGTGGCAAAATGGGATGCCACAGTCTGCCATTCCTGTGGCGTTGACGGAAACTGGGGAATCAAACAAGAAAACAAAAATCAGTAATTTTGAAACGAACATGGCAAGAAAATTATACAATTAAAAACATTATTCCACAGCATCAGTATAACATTAAATAATGTATATCTTCTGGAAGAAAGAATATTGAAAGGCACACTTATCAGATTGCTCACCCCCTCTGATGGAACATTGATTACATTTTAGGGGGTGGTGAAATTACCAAAAAATATTAATTTTAGGACACACAGGGATTTATGGACTAAAAAGGCTACAAGACTGCAGTTGTTCCACTCTGCAAGTGCAGTTGCTCCCCAGCTTTAAGTAAATGAGGTAAGGTAAAAAGGCTTTCATGTTGCAAGGAGTACACAACCACATGCAAGGGTAATTAATGAAAACACTTTGTGGCTTGTATATGATTTGATGATGGAAATCAGTAGAGCTTCTGCTCATTTACTAAAGCACTGGAGCAAATGCACTTGTAGAGTGCACATGCATTTTGCAAAGTGCAACATATATTTGCTTTTTAAAAATCAACACCACAGAAGATTCTAGCAAATTATTAGGGGGGGGGGGGAAATCAAGCTAATTATAAGCACACTATTTGGATAGAGTTTAGGGGAAACAAAATACAATGCAGCTGACTAAATACATTCAAACTGAGAAGACAAGGTGAATATGTGACCAGCATTGTATGCTGGAGAGGTTATTGAAGGCAAATATACATGCATGACAAAAAAGAACATGAAACAAATCAAGCATGCGTGAGAAGAAAAAGGGGACATTCACACTATATTACAATGATGGTAAGTAGTGTTTGAGCTAAGAAATACATTACATTATCAAAGAATAAATAAAAGAACATGTGATGCTAATAAAAGAAAAAATTCTTACCTTAATATAGTCCTTCTGCAGGACCTGGATGATGGCAGAACAGGTCTCTGGGATAATTATCCCCAGAGCCTGGGGGGAGATGCCTGTCGAGAACTTGAGGTCCTGCAGGCTTCTCCCCGTCGCCAAGTACCGCAACGTGGCAACTAGCCTCTGCTCCGGAGTGATGGCTTGCCTCATGCAGGTATCCTGCCTGCTGATATAGGGGGTCAGCAAAGCCACCAAACGATCAAAAACGGGGTCCGTCATCCGGAGAAAGTTCCTGAAATCCTCAGGATTATTCTCACGGATCTCACGGAGCAATGGCATGTGACAGAACTGGTCACGCTGGAGCAACCAATTCTTGGTCCATGAACTCCTCCTCGCCCTGTTCATGGACTGGTCTTGGTCTGAAGAATAAACTACAGCACCAAGCACATACAATGCACGAGCTCGACGACGAGTACGTACAGGTAACATGGCTTCAAAGCGGTCGGCTGGTCAGAACGCACTTAACAGAATGCACTGAAGAACAGCAAGGCCTGTGAAGAACGACCTGAAAATCAGGAACGAGCGGACAATAAAACAAAGATTTCTCAATGCCAACTGACCAAACGCACTGAAAAGCAGATACAAACCTCACAAGCACAGACTGAACAACAGTTAAAACGAACTGAAAAATACGAGTCTCACAAGCGCAAATCGTCTCTCACCAAACTTCTACTAACACGAGATAAACACGAGATTAGCAGAAGGAGCCCAAAGGGTGTCGTACGGGCTATTGAACTTCCGTTTTATAGTCTCGCCGGACTTGATGTACGTCACCGCGTACTAGGCTGTCAAACTTTTGTGTGGTCGTGTGTAGGCAAGTCCGTTCGTTAGAAAGTCTGCCGCAAGTCCGCCGAAAGTCCGCAGGAAGTCTGTCGGACCGGCTGTCGGACTTTTGTAGATGAAAAGTCCGACCGTGTGTACGCGGCATAACACCCACGCACGCAGCATATGCCTCCCTTAGTGGTATAGTATCTGAACGCATCAATATTTGAACCGATCAGATCTACACTAGCATCCCCAGCAGTGTTAGCGGGATCAGCCCAGATACCTGCTAGCACCTGCGTTTTGCCCCCTCTGCCCAGCCCAGCCCAGCCCACTCAAGTGCAGTATCGATCAATCACTGTCACTTACAAAACAGGCCTGATCCCTGCGATCGCTAACAGTTTTTTTGGTAGCATTTTGGTGAACTGGTAAGCACCAGCCCCAAGCAGCGTCAGGTTAGCGCCAGTAGCGCTAACACCCACGCATGCACCGTACACCTCCCTTAGTGGTATAGTATCTGAACGGATCAATATCTGATCCGATCAGATCTATACTAGCATCCCCAGCAGTTTAGGGTTCCCAAAAACGCAGTGTTAGCGGGATCAGCCCAGATACCTGCTAGCACCTGCGTTTTGCCCCTCCGACCGGCCCAGCCCAGCCCACCCAAGTGCAGTATCGATCGATCACTGTCACTTACAAAACACTAAACGCATAACTGCAGCATTCGCAGAGTCAGGCCTGATCCCTGCGATCGCTAACAGTTTTTTTGGTAGCGTTTTGGTGAACTGGCAAGCACCAGTGGCCTGGTACACCCCGGTCGTAGTCAAACCAGCACTGTAGTAACACTTGGTGACGTGGCGAGTTCCATAAGTGCAGTTCAAGCTGGTGAGGTGGCAAGCACAAGTAGTGTCCCGCTGCCACCAAGAAGAAGACAAACACAGGCCCGTCGTGCCCATAATGCCCTTCCTGCTGCATTCGCCAATCCTAATTGGGAACCCACCACTTCTGCAGCGCCCGTACTTCCCCCATTCACATCCCCAACCAAATGCAGTCGGCTGCATGAGAGGCATTTTCTTTATGTCCTCCCGAGTACCCCTACCCAATGAACCCCCCCAAAAAAGATGTTGTGTCTGCAGCAAGCGCGGATATAGGGGTGACACCCGCTATTATTGTCCCTACTGTCCTGACAATCCTGGTCTTTGCATTGGTGAATGTTTTGAATGCTACCATTCACTAGTTGAGGATTAGCGTAGGGTACAGCATTGCACAGACTAGGCACACTTTCACAGGGTCTCCCAAGATGCCATCGCATTTTGAGAGACCCGAACCTGGAACCGGTTACAGTTATAAAAGTTAGTTACAAAAAAAGTGTAAAAAAAATATATATATATATCAAAATAAAAATAAATAGTTGTCGTTTTATTGTTCTCTCTCTCTCTATTCTCTCTCTATTGTTCTGCTCTTTTTTACTGTATTCTATTTTGCAATGTTTTATTGTTATTATGTTTTATCATGTTTGCTTTTCAGGTATGCAATTTTTTATACTTTACCGTTTACTGTGTTTTATTGTTAACCATTTTTTTGTCTTCAGGTACGCCATTCACAACTTTGAGTGGTTATACCAGAATGATGCCTGCAGGTTTAGGTATCATCTTGGTATCATTCTTTTCAGCCAGTGGTCGGCTTTCATGTAAAAGCAATCCTAGTGGCTAATTAGCCTCTAGACTGCTTTTACAAGCAGTGGGAGGGAATGCCCCCCCACCGTCTTCCGTGTTTTTCTCTGGCTCTCCTGTCTCAACAGGGAACCTGAGAATGCAGCCGGTGATTCAGCCAGCTGACCCTAGAGCTGATCAGAGACCAGAGTGGCTCCAAACTCCTCTATGGCCTAAGAAACCAGGAAGCTACGAGCATTTCATGACTTAGATTTCGCCGGATGTAAACAGCGCCATTGGGAAATTGGGAAAGCATTTTATCACACCGATCTTGGTGTGGTCAGATGCTTTTAGGGCAGAGGAGAGATCTAGGGTCTAATAGACCCCAATTTTTCCAAAAAAGAGTACCTGTCACTACCTATTGCTATCACAGGGGATATTTACATTCCCTGAGATAACAATAAAAATGATTAAAAAAAAAAATGAAAGGAACAGTTTAAAAATAAGATAAAAAAGCAAAAAAAAATGTGAGGTGTCACCGCGAATGTCAGATCGAGGGCAGTAATTTTAGCAGTAGACCTCCTCTGTAAATCTAAAGTGGTAACCTGTAAAGGCTTTTAAAGGCTTTTAAAAATGTATTTAGTTTGTTGCCACTGCACGTTTGTGCGCAATTTTAAAGCATGTCATGTTTGGTATCCATGTACTCGGCCTAAGATCATCTTTTTTATTTCATCAAACATTTGGGCAATATAGTGTGTTTTAGTGCATTAAAATTTAAAAAAATGTGTTTTTTCCCCAAAAAAATGCGTTTGAAAAATCGCTGCGCAAATACTGTGTGAAAAAAAAAATGAAACACCCACCATTTTAATCTGTAGGGCATTTGCTTTAAAACAAAATATATAATGTTTGGGGGTTCAAAGTAATTTTCTTGCAAAAAAAAAAAATTTTTTCATGTAAACAAAAAGTCTCAGAAAGGCCTTTGTCTTCAAGTGGTTAGAATAGTGGGTGATGTGTGACATAAGCTTCTAAATGTTGTATATAAAATGCCAGGACAGTTCAAAACCCCCCCAAATGACCCCATTTTGCAAAGTAGACACCCCAAGCTATTTGCTGAGAGTCATGTCGAGTGCATGGAATATTTTATATTGTGACACAAGTTGCGGGAAAGAGTCCATTTTTTTTTTTTTTTTTTTGCACAAAGTTGTCACTAAATGATATATTGCTCAAACATGCCATGGGAATATGTGAAATTACACCCCAAAATACATTCTGTTGCTTCTCCTGAGTACAGGGATACCACATGTGTGAGACTTTTTGGGAGCCTAGCCGCGTACGGGACCCCGAAAACCAAGCACCGCCTTCAGGCTTTCTAAGGGCGTAAATTTTTGATTTCACTCTTCACTGCCTATCACAGTTTCGGGGGCCACGGAATGCCCAGTTGGCACAAAACTCCCCCAAATTACCCCATTTTGCAAAGTAGATACCCCAAGCTATTTGCTGAGAGGTATAGTGAGTATTTTGCAGACCTCACTTTTTGTCACAAAGTTTTGAAAATTGAAAAAAGAAAAAAAAATGTTTCTTTCTTCATTTTCAAAAAGAAATGAGAGCTGCAAAATACTCACCATGCCTCTCAGCAAATAGCTTGGGGTGTCTACTTTCCAAAATGGGGTCATTTGGGGGGGTTTTGTGCCACCTGGGCATTCCATGGCCTCCGAAACTGTGATAGGTAGTGAGGAGTGAAATCAAAAATTTACGCCCTTAGAAATCCTGAAGGCGGTGATTGGTTTTCGGGGCCCCGTACGCGGCTAGGCTCCAAAAAAGTCCCACACATGTGGTATCCCCGTACTCAGGAGAAGCAGCTGAATGTATTTTGGGGTGCAATTCCACATAGGCTCATGGCCTGTGTGAGCAATATATCATTTAGTGACAACTTTTTGTAATTTTTTTTTTTTTTTTGTCATTATTCAATCACTTAGGACAAAAAAAAAAAAATATTCAATGGGTTCAACATGCCTCTCAGCAATTTCCTTGGGGTGTCTACTTTCCAAAATGGGGTCATTTGGGGGGGGGTTTTGTACTGCCCTGCCATTTTAGCACCTCAAGAAATGACATAGGCAGTCATAAACTAAAAGCTGTGTAAATTCCAGAAAATGTACCCTAGTTTGTAGACGCTATAACTTTTGCGCAAACCAATAAATATACACTTATTGACATTTTTTTTACCAAAGACATGTGGTCGAATACATTTTGGCCTAAATGTATGACTAAAATTGAGTTTATTGGATTTTTTTTATAACAAACAGTAGAAAATATCATTTTTTTTCAAAATTTTCGGTCTTTTTCCGTTTATAGCGCAAAAAATGAAAACGGCAGAGGTGATCAAATACCATCAAAAGAAAGCTCTATTTGTGGGAAGAAAAGAACGCAAATTTTGTTTGGGTACAGCATTGCATGACCGCACAATTAGCAGTTAAAGCGACGCAGTGCCAAATTGGAAAAAGTCCTTTGGTCCTTAAGCAGCATAATGGTCTGGTCCTTAAGTGGTTAAAAAGGGATCAACTCCAGAGATAAAACGATAATTCTCCCACTCTACAAGACTCTGGTCCGGCTGCACCTAGAGTATGCTGTCCAGTTCTGGACACCAGTCCTCAGGAAGGATGTACTGGAAATCGAGCGAGTAAAAAGAAGGGCAACAAAGCTAATCAAGGGTCTGGAGGATCTTGGTTATGAGGAAAGGTTGCAAGCACTGAACTTATTCTCTCTGGAGAAGAGATGCTTGAGAGGGGATATGATTTCAATATACAAATACCATACTGGTGCCCCTACAATAGAAATTTTTTTCGCAGAAGAGAGTTTAACAAGACTCGTGGCCACTCATTAAAATTAGAAGAAAAGAGGTTTAACCTTAAACTATGTAGAGGGTTCTTTACTGTAAGAGCGGCAAGGATGTGGAATTTCCTTCCATAGGCGGTGGTCTCAGCAGGGTGCATCGATAGCGTCAAGAAACTATTAGATAAGCACCTGAATGACCGCAACATACAGGGATATACAATGTAATACTGACACATAATCACACATAGGTTGGACTTGATGGACTTGTGTCTTTTTTCAACCTCACCTACTATGTAACTATGTAATTATGTAACTATATTCCTAAAACATTAATTTACAAACAGTAGGACAGAAAACACACAAGACAAACATTTAGATACAAGTACAAGGGAGATTTCCCATATTTACCATTCCCATAGCAGTTCCATTCTGGTGGCTGCTCTGTCATAGAGTGTGTGCTTTCCTCTCATCTAGTCTGTGTATATCATTACAGGCTAATGCCTCATTGGTTGGCATGGTGTGACTCTGATTGGTGGGCTTCCCTATTCCCGGTTAAGGATTGGCTACATCTCCAATCCCTATACTTTCCATAAGTCACCCCCCTTTAATGCAAATCTTTGGCACCGACTATTTTGAGTAGGAAACTTAACCTTGTAAGTAGATTACATTTTCAGGGAAATTAAGTATTCATGATGGGCTGGCCACCCTCATTGCATATCTAAACAAGGGATCCTTTGAAGTGAATATTTGTAGAACAAAGAGGTTTGGGTCCCATTGTTTAGATACACAAGCTTAGGCACCAACACGTCTGTATAACAGAGACTTCTGTGAAGCTATCTAACGCACCTACATACATACAAGTCTAAATGAAATATATTCATATTCACAATTATCTTACAACTATTAATGGAGATTTCACATAAACTCATAAGGCAACAGCTTTAAGCACTACACCATTTTTCAATTCTTTTTTTGTATTGGGTAACACACATGAGAGTATTATTAGGTGGAAGCTGCTAAAAAGTACACATAAGTTGATATTTATTGCAGAGCACAGGTTTGATATATATATATGTAAGAAGGAGAGCTAGTGTAATGATTATGGAGTTGGGTCAGACCAAACGAGGTGTAACATCTGTGTATCTCATCCTCTAAAAAACTGAGCAACACATGTAAAGTGATGTTTCTGCAGTTGGTGACTCTGACATGGTTGGAAGAATTAATGTCGCGACACATAATTTTAACCTTTTAAGCACAATAATAATAATAATCTGCATGGGCAGATTTTCAGATTTGAAAGGGGGAAGAATTCATAGAAGAGAACTCCTTCTTCTGTCAATAGAAGATCCCGTTAGGTGAAACAGACAAACAGAAGACTTGCATTTATCTGTGTGTAACTGACTGATAAGTATAGGGAACATATAAAGCAAGTTACTCTTGATATGAGGAGGTAGACAATATACTGCAATATTGGGAAGCCCCCACAGATTAGCTCTGACCACCAGGAAATCAAGGACAATCTGGCTGATGTTATTTAACTAAGGCCCCAATCTATGGAGGTGGTTTGCACTAAATAAGCCTAATAATCCTAATAAGTCTAAATAAGCCCCAAATAGTTGCTTGCTGGATGTGAATATGATGTGGGGTTCCTTCCATAAAAATAAGACTACGGCAAGGTTTATAAGTTATATATCATATTAAAAGGAGCCCAGGAATTGATAGTGAAGTTTCTTTTGATAGATGAGATTAAGTTGTGTGTGCCTAACTGCCTTATTGAGAAAGTAAGTGCATTAGAGAGTTGGCTCCTTTTGTCTTAAATGTATATGATATGAAATATGATGAAATAAAAGAAAGAAATTACGATGCCGATATTTGACAATACTGACTGAATATCAATAATTGACAGATAAAAAGTGCAGCACTAATCAAATATAACCAAATAAAATATAAAGTCAAATTAAAACAAATTAATCTTCACATATATATCTCCACTATTGAGCAAATAACAGTGTCAAGATCAGCTCAATATAAATTTGTGAATAAAATAAACATATATCAATAAATGTTCTCCAGACTCAATGAGTGATCCAGTCTGTGAAAAACCATATGACCCAAACTTCATAGTGTTCATTGTTATAATAAAGCAATGCTACCACACAAAAGAAAACTCACATGTGATCCAATCAGTGATCTAAGTTAAAGCCTGCATGAAACTTTCTTCACACAGTTCCTAGGTGATCTTCACTGTGCTCTTCTCATGCCAGAACACAAAACGATAAATGTGCAGATTCCACCCAGTGCATCCAATCTGCTCACTTTATTAAATAGGTCTCTAAAGTCACAGGAGGTCAATAAATGCAGTACATACTGTACAGAACAGAGGTTGAAATCTCCAATTCCACCTGGTACATAACTTATGGGCAATGAAGTGGCATCCTTCTTTCTACATCATGCATAACTCGAAAGAAATGAGATGTGCCAAAGTACTCACTTTATTAAAATGCCCACAAAACAACTAACTTGAAAATGTCATGGGGGCTTGCACTTAGATCACTGATTGAATCATTTTTTTTAGATCACATGTGAGTGCTTTGTATGTGTGGTAGCATTGTTTTATTATTACAGTGAGCACTATGATTTTTCTTCTTTTCTCTGAGCCATACTGTACCTGAGGGTGAATCAGTGAATCTGATCTTTATGGGGTTCTGGAGTGCATATGAAGAGCAGTGAGGAGGCTTAACATTTTCTTCAAGCATTTTTAGACATCATGTAATGTTAGAGGTCTATAAATAAAACTGCGCAGATTTGGAGCATGGGGAAATACTGTGCACTGCGAAGTTCATTGGGAGTTTAGTTGCATTATTGTTGTGGAAGATTGGGTTGTGTGGTTTTTCACAGACTGGATCACTCACTGAGTCTGACATTTATTAAAGTGTAACTAAAGGCAAAACCTTTTTTTTTCATTTTGGAAAGAGAAGAGGAGCATTACAACCCCTTTAGTTTTTTCGTTTTTTTTTGCCATCTGTCCCATTGGGGAGATTTCCCTTCACTTCCTGTCCCATATCCAAAGCAATAAGCGAGAGGTAATCCTTCCTAATTGAGGGAATCCCGGTGTATTACTAGGGTCACCGAAGTTAGTGTCCCCATTGGAAGATTTCCCCTCTATTAGTGTTCTGATGTCAACCCAGAATGTGAGATTTTCTTCTACTTTCACTTTCAATGAAAACAATAAACATGACAAATAAAGATCAATAAAAACTGACAGGTTTTCTAATTCCTCTCCATTCTATCCAAAACGAAAAAAAGTTTTGACATTGATTATACTTTAATCACTTCCCGTCCAGCGACATATACATGGACGTCGCTGGACTTTCGATGGTTATACCTGGACTTTCGGTGGCTATACCGGGATGATGCCAGCAGCTGCAGGCATCACCCTGGTATAGTTTTTTAGAGCCTGCGTTCAGCTCTCTTGTGATAGCAATTGGAGCCGGTCTCCAGCTATTCAATTGCTATTACAAGCAGCAGGAGGGGGTGGCTGGGATTGACTGTTTGTAAAAGTAACCCAGAAGCAATGACATGACATCACTTCTGGTTTACTCGGAAATCATCAGCGACATTTTTTAAAAATCAAAAGCTGAGGCGCATGCGCAGCGCTCTGTGACATGGACGCCTGATCACAGAGCTCCGTCCCGCTCCGAGCATTCGGCACTCCCCGCAACAGACCCACTCTCCCCCCACACCCACAATCGGGACCGGAGCACGACGGTTACCCTCAGGATCAAGATAGGGCTGCTGGACACAGCACAGCCACCTAAGATGGCGGCGGAGTGGCACATAAGCGATGCTGCATACACAAGCACAGCAGACTCTTCTCCCTGGCGAACTGCTCTTCTTAAAGAGGTATGTGGAGAGGCTCTTTTGCCCCAACAAATATTAGATCCAACATCTCCTGCCTCCACATTATCCCTATTGGATCAGACCCTGGATGGATTACACATGCCACACACTGCCTCATCCTCACAGAGGCCTGGTATACAGCAACAGGATATGAATCAGTTCTCCTCATATCCCCATGATATCTCTATGCTCTTCACCAAATTTGCAGAAATGCTTGATAAGGGACTTGCACAAACTGCTGCCAAAATAACTTCAGATATCACCTCTGATATTAAATCAGACCTCCATCTCCTGGGATCCCGCATTGAGCATATGGAAACTAAAATGGATGCCACAATCGATCGGGTCAATCAAAATATGGATCGCTTTCAGGAACTCAATGATCAGCTGGAGGGGGCCATCGCCAAAATCGATGACCTTGAAAATAGGTCCAGAAGGCTGAACTTCAGGATAAGGGGTCTTCCTGAGACTTTCACGGACATTCCAGGAGCAGTACACTCTCTCATTAAAAGCCTGATACCTGATATCAGAGCCCACAGGTTAGAGCTCGATAGGGCCCACAGAGCCCTAGGTCCCTCTCGCTCGGATGGTCTTCCCAGGGACATTGTGGTGAAACCTCATTACTATAATGTTAAAGAGGAAGTCATGAGGAGGGCTCGCACCATGCCTCAAATTCAGCTTCTGGGTCATACAGTTCAGGTGTATGCTGATATTTCTCCTTATACTATTCAAGGACGGCGAGCACTTAAACCCCTTCTAAATGTCCTAATACAGAAAAATGTGAAATACTGGTGGCTTTTCCCGCTGAGCCTAAAATTTGAATTTAACGGCAAGCCTTTCAGATTTCCTACACTAGCGGAAGGAGAACTTTTGCTGAAAAAACTGGGACTCCTGAACACTGATCCAACATCACCGATGCAGTCTTCTCCATCACTCCTACCCAAACGGCCACCTCCACCCAGTCCTCTGACATCGACGTGGCAAAAACCCAAGTACAAGAAAGCCAAGGAAAACCCTGCTACCTGAACCACCAGACTCTCTTGTTTTTTTGTTTTTTTACCCTTTTTCATCCCTTTTTGGGATGTGGTCATACCTCACCCCTTCACCATGCATGTCTTCTTTTTGAAAAAGCACCTGTCTGGTCCTGAGGGGCGTTGATCGTTTTTGCTCCTTTCTTTTAGGGTTCTACCCCCTCCATGGTATTTTTATTATTTTTGTCATATGGGACATTTTGAAGTTATGATCGTCTCTGTTCCCACCTTTTACACTTTTATTTCTCAGTTATCATTGGGAAAGGGAGTGTGTCCTAATATGTTATACATTGTTTTAGCCATAGTTCTTGGGGGTGCCGTGCACGGGGCGGTATCTTTGCGCCTCATCCTACCCTCGGTGTCTGATTGCTTTTATTTCTACTTCGGGTTAGGATCTCCTCCACTAGTTTGGAGGAACCATATTTGTATCTCGGGATATGATGAACGCATTTTTCACATATCCCTGGATCCTTTTCTCTTTTCCTACTATTCTTCTGCTTTCTCTCTCTCTTATTCCCTTTACTAAATTTTTATTCTTTTCAGTGACGTGTGCAGTCTCGCTTGCTTACGGGACCCGGGATCGCGATCTGGGGATCTTACGGTTGGAAAATGACCACATACCACCCGTCAATTGGAAGGTAGGTGATTGGGGTTTGCTGGCATCTCAACCTACCCTGCTCCATGGCTGACCACACCACCTCCACACAGGCCCTACGCTTTGCTTCACAAAACGTACAGGGGCTTAACTCCCCACTTAAGCGTCGGAAAGTCTTTCAATATTATCATGACCAAAAAATAGACATACTATTCCTTCTGGGAACACACTTTCCAAGATCTTACGCTCCGTCTTTCATACATGCCAAATTCCCTACGTTCTTTCTTGCCAATTCTGATAAAAAAACCAAAGGAGTAGGTATTTTCTTTTCCCGCAAAATACAATTTTCACTGACCTCTGAATTTAAGGACCCTGATGGCAGGTTCATTCTAGTGAAGGGACTCATTGATGACCAGCTTTACTCACTGATCTCATTATATGCACCTAACCGAGGACAATCCAAATTTTTTCAATCCCTGTTTCTCACCCTAGCTCCAATGCTGGAGGGCATGGTCCTATACGGCGGAGATTCGAACATAGCATTTGACGCAGGAGGGATAAGTCTAGACCCCCGGGAAGGGATGGTGTGCGTCCCACCAGACAGAGTCTCAATGTAGCCAGACAGATCTTCCAACAGGGTTTGGTGGATGCCTGGAGGGAACTAAATCCTGGAACTCGGGATTATACGCACTATTCCAGCCCCCACAATACTTTTGCCAGAATTGATCACTTTTTCGTTATGCAAAAACATATCCCGCTAGTGCGTAAAGCAATCATTAAGGACTCTGTCTGGTCGGACCACTCCTTCCTTCTCCTAATCATACACAAACCTGTAACTCATCACCACGGGTTTCATTGGAAATTAAATGCCTCATTACTTAGCAATCCCTCACATGTCAACGAACTTAGCAAATATATCCAGGAATATTTCTTACATAATGACGTTGACAATATCTCTCCCATCACATTGTGGGCAGCTCACAAAGCCTATGCACGGGGTAAGCTAATCCAAATGTCCACCAGAATAAGCAAAGCCCGCAAACTAGAAATAGCCAGACTTGAAAGTGAATTTTCTCACTTCAGTAAACAACATAAACGCAACCCCACTTCGGCATCGGCAGCTAGTCTTGAATCCGCTCACATGGCTCTTAATTTATCCCTCATGGCCATTGCGGAGAAAAGTTTGAGATGGGATGGAGGGAGGTTCTATCACCAAAAAGACAAATTGGGAGCCATGCTGGCACGCAGGCTTACTCCAAGGTTGAGGGTGCGCACTTTACCTAAGATACGTTTAAGTAATGGTTCCCTATCCCAGAATCCTCAGAAAATCATGGAATCCTTTCATGATTTCTACCGATCCTTATACAGTACTCATGGGTCTGAACCCTCGTCTAACACAAATGATTCGTATCTTGGCTCCCTGAAGATCCCTAAGCTTCGAGAGCATCATAGGGACAGCCTGGAAAATCCTATTTCTGCGGAGGAAGTATCTCAGGTCATTCATAACCTTAAAAATGAATCTGCTCCTGGTCCAGATGGCTTTTCAGTCCCATATTATAAACATTTCTCCCCGCAGCTTTCTCCATATCTAGTTTGCTTTTATAATCAGCTTCGAGCAGGGGGACAACTAGACAAGACGCTTAATTCAGCCTTCATTACAGTACTACCGAAACCAGGGAAGGACAATAGCTGTACAGCTAATTACCGGCCCATATCTTTGATCAACAATGATCTAAAAATCTTAAATAAAATCTTAGCTAATAGAATATCCTCCTTTATAAGCCTATATTTTCATAGGGATCAGGTGGGCTTCATTCCTGGGAGACAGGGTCCAGACCAAATCAGGAGAGCGATAGACATAGTTTCATTACTAAACTCTGGCTGGGACAAGGGACTCCCTCAGGAGGGATTCGTGCTGTCTCTGGATCTAATGAAAGCTTTTGACTCTGTCTCCTGGGCCTTCCTGTTCCTGATACTAAAGAAGTGGGGTTTTGGTCAAACCTTTATGAATATAATAGGAACACTATACGCTACTCCGGTTGCACAAGTCAAAATGCAAGGCAATTATTCAGACTCTTTTCCAATTCTAAATGGTACCAAGGCTGCCCTTTGTCCCCATTGGTTTTTGCCGTGGTCATCGAGACACTAGCTATCGCCATCCGGGATAATCCGGACATACATGGAGTGCGTTGTGGCCAACAAACCCATAAGTGCGCTCTCTTTGCCGATGTTTTACTTTTCATCACCTCACCGCTTACATCTTTACCTAACTAATACAAGGTGCTCGATGACTTCGGCAAGGTATCTGGTCTTAGGGTTAATTACTCTAAATCCATGGCTTTAAACATTAATCTACCGACTTCCATGATAGCCCTGCTCAAAAACAACTTCCGATTCAGTTGGGGGGAGAAAATGATCCCCTATCTGGGTATCAACCTTACTGTATCAATTGACAATCTCTATAATGCAAATTTCCCCCCACTTTTTCGTAAACTGGGAGAGGACCTATCAAGATGGGATAAAATGGGGCTATCATGGTTAGGTAGAGTTAATTCAGTGAAAATGACTTTGTCACCACGTGTACTTTATCTCTTTAGGTCCTTACCAATACCTATTCCCAAAGATCACCTCAGGAAGTTTCAATCTAAAATTATTAAATTTACATGGGGTGGGAAGGGACATAGGATTTCCAAGGAGACTCTGTTCAGGAGCAGGGATCAAGGAGGAGTGGCTTTACCTAATCTTGTCTGGTATCATCAGGCAGCACAACTTTCCCAACTATCCACTGTATACTCTAGGGTTGCTCACCCAGATTGGATACATATGGAACGACAGGCTATCCCTCAATTTACCTTAGATTACATTATCTGGTCCCATCCTAGATCTAGACCTGCCATCATGGTCCCTACACTTTCTCACTCCCTGACACTGTGGGACTCTCTCAAACACAACCCTCGAATAGTATCACATTGGCAACCATTGTCCCACATTTTCCGAAATCCTCTTTTTCCTCCCGGCATGGACATAAAAGCATTCCAATGGTGGCTAGATAAGGGGATGTATAGAATAGGACACTTTGCTAATCCTACGGGACCCCTCACTTTGTCCCACTGCACTAACAAACTCGACATGCCCAACACAGAAAGATTTCGTTTCAGACAGATATTTCACTTTCTGCAGTCTCTTAGGTCCCCCAGTCATACCCCACTTTCGATCACGGAATATGAATGGTGGTGTGGTCAAGCTGTGGAGCAGAGGGGCGGGATCTCGGTGATATACCGATCACTAGCTAGGGCTGAGACTAAATCACTCTTCATGAGAGATTGGGAGAGTGATCTCCATTACATATGGAGTGTTGAGGAATGGCATAGAGCTTCTATTGCTGCATCTAAGGGCATTTTGAATATAGCTTTAATTGAAGCAAATATGAAAGTCCTTATGCGGTGGTATATGGTCCCTCTCAAAATCTCCAAAATCTACCCCAGTGCTTCCCCTATGTGTTTTCGTAATTGTGGGCATATTGGGTCCATGTTACACATTTGGTGGGACTGCCCTAAGCTCCGGGGTTTATGGAATAGGATCTTTAATACCATTAGGAAAATAATGGGCTTCCCAATCCAAAAGTCTCCTCAGATAGCGCTCCTGAATTTTCCCTGCCCTAAAACCCCTAAAGTAGTCCAACGACTTATTATGTTCATTTTCCTAGGGACCAAACTCATGATTGCACGGGCCTGGAAAAGATCAACTGTTTCCTTTCTCTTGGTTAAGAGAAAGATTTCATGGATCATGGCCCAGGAGAAGACGGTTAGTATTCTCCTGGACACTACCTCTAAACACGATGCTATCTGGGATCCATGGGTTAGATACACATCTCCACCACCTTTGCCTGCACTTGACCTGGACCTCTGTGGTTGAGCGAGTACTGCACCGTCTTAAGATGTATCATTCCTTTTTCTCTATCCTCTCTTTTCTTTTCTCTCACCTTTCCTATCTCCTTCTTCTCCTACACTATAAATTATTGGCATACAGGTTTGACTACTTTGCTAACACTTGCAGAAGCTACTACAATCCATTCCTTTCTTACAGGTGATAGGCTTCTTCAGATGCTTAACAAAGTTTATTCAATGCAGACTAGACCTATGGTTCGATTTTCCTCCTTAATTGGACAGCCACATGCTAATTTTACCATAAGCTCTACTAGTTATCCTGTCATTCTAGGTATAATACTCATGATAGACACTTCATATTTGAATTCACTTCTCCTATTAATGATTTTACTTCATTTTTATTTCATCATATATCATTGGTTTAGGGATGTGGCTTCTCCTGGGTGGTGGACCTCCCCTCCTGGCACAGCAAGTTCCCATGTGGGGTGCTGGAGCAGGGGAGTGGCACCTCT
Source organism: Aquarana catesbeiana (assembly GCF_042186555.1). Taxonomy (NCBI): domain Eukaryota; kingdom Metazoa; phylum Chordata; class Amphibia; order Anura; family Ranidae; genus Aquarana; species Aquarana catesbeiana. Next base: position 378,862,440 of record NC_133324.1, on the reverse strand, counting down.
TTTAGGGAGTCTGTCTTATGGAACTCAATCTAATGCCGACGACATATGTTTTTCTGTCCTAAATGTAGTTTATGTTCTGTCTGCTACTTTTTGGGTATATGTTGGACTTGTGGTTGTACCTGTAATCTTGATCATCCTTTTTTTTGTTGACTTCTCAATAAAAAACTATTGAATGTGAAAATCAAAAGCATTCAGAAACACTGATCTTGGTGTTTTGAATGATTTCAAGTGCAGAGGAGAGATTTAAGGTCTTATAGACCCGAGATCTCTTCATAAAGAGGACCTGTCACATGGCTATTGCTGTCAAAAGGATGTTTACATTCCTTGTGACAGCAATAAAAGTGATCAAAAAAAATATTAATGCAACAGTCTAAAAATAAATCAATAAAATACATTAATAATAAAAATTAAAAAAAGTAACGTGCCCCTGTCCACCCGTGCTTGCACGCAAAGGCAAACGCGCAATTTGGTCCCGCATGCACGCAATCAGATCATGGGCAGTAATTCTAGCACCAGACCCCATCTGTAAATCTAAACTGGTAACCTGTAAAAGCTTTCAAAGAGTCACCTATGGATAGTGAAATGTACGTTGTTTGTCGATGTGCTTGATATGTATGTACTCAGTGTAACTTTATCTTGTATAATTTGCAAAAAATTAGGTTATGCATTGTATTTTTTTGCATTCAAATTCAAAAAAGTGTTTTCTTCCCAAAAAAATTGCGTTTGAAAAACCCCTGCGCAAATACCGCTGGACATAAACTGTAAAACCCACCAATTAATTCTCTAGGGCCTCAGCTTTTAGAAAGTATATAATGTTTGGGGGTTCTAAGTAATTTTCTAGCAAAAAATACTGATTATTACATGTCAGCAAAAAGTGTCCGGACTGGAAGTAGTTAACGTGTTTATTTTATTCACATATTTACATTGAACTGATGTGTGTTTGAATACTTTGTTATTTGTTCAATAGTGGGGATATACAGTATATGCGAAGACTGATTTGTTTTATTTTGGATTTAAATTTTACATGGTCATAGTTGATTAGTGCTGCACTTTATATCTGTCTATTATTACTCAATGGTGTGAAATAAGTTTTTGTGCTTTATTGCTAATAGGGGTCTGCATAGGGTGTTGGGCATAGTATTTTTGCACCCCAGTTCCTATGTTTTCATGAATAGTTGAGTTGCTTAGCCATGTTTCCATGTCGTTGGTATGGCTTTTTGGAAGAAATTTTTCCATGAAGACCACTTCTGGCCAGACTTTTCCAGACAGTAGATGGGTGTACCTGGATACAACTGGTTTCCACTAGCTCACTGCTGATGGCACTGCTGGACATTTTTCTTTGTCCAAGGGAAGCAAGCATGATGTATCTTTCATCTGCTGCATTAAGTTTCCTTGGCTCACCACTACGTCTACAGTCCTTAACCCTTTCAGATCTGCGCTATAGCCGAATGACGGCTACAGCATGGACCTACTTTGCCAGGAGGCCGTCAATTGATGTCCTTCCCTTTGCACGCTCCCCGCACGCCCCCTGCAGGACATACGTGGCAAGCGCTATGATCACTGAGTCAATGAGACTCGGGTGATCACAGATCAGAGTAAGGGGTCGATTCCGGCATTGTCTGACAGCTGACCACGTGATGTAAACAGAAGATCGGTAATCTTTTTTTTCTCCTCAGGCTGACAGCCTGAGGAGAAAAAAAAGCTGATCACTGGCTTCTGTGCAAGGGACATCGGTCCCGAAGAGAAAGAGGTGAAGCCGCCTCTTCTGTGCCAACCTATGCATTAAGATAAAAAACTTTCTGTGTGCAGCAGCCCCCCTAATACTTACCTGAACCTATCTCGATCCAGCGATGTTGCACAAGAGACTCGGCTGTCTGGGACTGATTGGCTGAGACACAGCAGTGGGAGCCATTGGCTCCTGCTGCTGTCAATCAAAGTCAGTGAGCTAATGAGGAGAGAGAGGGGGCAGGGCCAAGTCATGGCTCTGTGTAAATGGACACACGGAGCTGCAGCTTGGCTCGGGTGCCCTTATAGCAAGCTGCTTGCTGTGGGGGCACTCGTCAGGAGGGAGGGGCAAGGAGCACCGAAGAGAGACCCCAGAAGAGGAGGATTGAGGCTGCTCTGTGCAAAACCACTGCACAGAGAAGGTAAGTATACCATGTTTATTATTTTTATACAAAAAAATCAAGACATTAGTATCAATTAAGGTTTGATCTGGACCTAGCTTGCTTGCAGCTCATGGGACAAACAAGATGGACAGATTTGGCAAGTAAGAATGCTCTTCCCACTGATGAAGCTGGAAGTAATTAATTCAGCAGTGGTACCACAACTTCCATTAAATGACCGCTTCCTAATTACTTATTTAAAATTGAATGACCTATTTTGTCAATGAAGTCCTCAATAATCCTTGGCTGGTTGGTTTACATTCAACAACTAGCCGGGGACTGTCTTTTGTTAGAGGTGTAGCGACAGGGCAGCATTGTCATTGCTGTTGTGACTGCTGTGTTTTAGCTATAGCTCTTATATATGTTGATGCTTTTAAGTCATTTCCATTTTTATCTACTGTTACTTATATGCTCACCAATCAGCCATAAAGATGTGATGACCTACCTAATATTGAGTAGGTCCCCTTTTACTGCCAAAACATCCCCTTTTACCATTAAAAGAGTCCTGATCAGTTGTGGCATAGACCACTGGACCTCTGAAGTTATGCTGTGGTATGCTTTAAGTCCTGTAAGTTGCCAGGTGGGAATGGATTGGACTTGTTTTTCCAGCACATTTCACAGATGCTCGATGGATAGAGATCTGGAGAATTAGGAGATCCGGAGAATCAAATTGTTCTTGAACCATTTTTGAAGTGTGGTAGGGCGCATTATCCTGCTGAAGGAAGCCACTGCCATTAGAGAATACTGTTTTCATGAAGGGGTGTACTTGGTCAGAAACAATGTTTGGTAGGTGATATGTTTAAGTAAAATCCACATGAATGGCAGGACCAAGGTTTCCAAGCTAAACATTGCCCAAACCATCACACTGCCTTCACCAGGTTGTGTTCTTCCTATATTGTATCCTTTTCCTGAAGACATCTAGATGTGACAAAATATGTTGGGCAGGGTTATTGGTTGTGACCCCATTTCCACTCTGGGTGGAATGCACTCTAGCTCCAGGAGCATTGGTGCTCCCCCTATAGTATACCAAAGGCTAGTCATTCTGAGCGCCAGGTTAAGACACTGTGTAATGTGCGTTTAACCACTTCACTTCCTTTACAATAAAAGTTGGTAAATTATAAACCTGACCTTAAAGTTATGGCTGATCAGTGTGCATGTATATATATATATATATATATATATATATATATATATATATATATATATATATATATATATATATATATATATTGCTGTGAAAAAGTATTTCCTGATTTTTTAAATTTTTGCATATTTGTCATATTTGCATATTTCACATACTTAAATGATTCAGCTCATCAAACAATTTTAATATTACACAAAGATAACCAGAGTAAATACAACATGCAGTTTTTAAAACAAAAGGGGTGGCCTCTACAGATATCCATATGTATAAAGATTAATAACAATGTTTACCATCATCCAAAAATTAGTGGAATAGAGATTTTTGGGAACCTGGTCCCCTATCGAGGTTCACCAAAGGGCAAGGGAGCAAATGGAATAGAAATTATACAAATATGTAGACAGTTGTAAAAATGTGCAAAAAAAAATTATTAATACAAAAAGCAAAGCAATGAAGATAAAACAAAGGTGACTTGGACATGCATAGTACTTCGACTAGTTTTTGCAGGGTGAACCGCTTCATCAGGAAATACATCTGCAGATAGACACACAGTCAATGACAATAAAGTCACAGATATATACAAAATTCATGTAGATAATACAGTTCAATAGAAGAAGGGAAAAAAGGTTTTATAACAATGAACAGCTGCTTACCCAAGTCCCAGTGCAGCTAAGGCACAGGGCGTACCCAGAGGAGCCTCCCATGGCAACTGGGGGACATATTGCTTAACTCCACCATTCCCCCTTTTTCCTTCACTTCCGCCCCTCTGGTCCTTATTTCCCCTTCTTGTCCCTTCCTTTCTCCCCCTTTTCTTCTTCTCTCCTCCTTGGGTGTTTCACCTTTTCTTTCCTTCCTTCCTTCTTCTTTTCTCCTCTCTCCTCACTCCCCTTCCTTCCTTCTACCTTGTGTTTGCCTCTTACGGTTTCTTTGGTCGTTTGATTTTTTTGCACCATTGGTATACAGTTTTTTACATTCACTCACACATGGGATCACATTTGTTTTCTCCTTCATTGTTTTTGTTTACCTACCACCTGTACCCACACCCCCTTTCCCCCATCATCTCACTGGCACACCCCCCTTTTTCCTGCCTCCCCCAACCACCCTCACCCAACCCCTAACCCTCTCCCCATCTCCTTCCCGTTTTGATCACTTCAACTTTCTCATACTCACCCTATATAACCTCATTCCACCCTGAGTCCAGCCCCCCGACTTGTCAATCTCCCCCAGTCACCACGGAAGGCTCCTCTGGGTACGCCCTGTGCCTTAGCTGCACTGGGACTTGGGTAAGCAGCTGTTCATTATTATTATCCCCTCTTCTATTGAACTGTATTGACTACATTAATTTTGTATATATCTGTGACTTTATTGTCATTGACTGTGTGTCTATCTGCAGATGTATTTCCTGATGAAGCGGTTCACCCCCAAAACTAGTCAAAGTACTATGCATGACCAAGTCACCTTTGTTTTATCTTCATTGCTTTGATTTTTGTATTAGTAAAATTTTTTTGTAAATTTTTACGACTGTCTACATAACATATTCAATTTGTATGTTTTCTATACTGTACCGAGATAGTCCATTTGCTCCCTTGCCCTTTGGTGAACCTTGATAGGGGACCAGGTTCCCAAAAATCTCTATTCCAACATGCAGTTTTTAAATTATGATTTCATTTATTAAGGCAAAAAAGCTGTTCAAACCTGTCTGGCCCTATGTGAAAAAGTCATTGCCCCCACCTTGCTAAGTCATGAATGAACTGTGATTAACCACATTTTTTAGAAAGCTGAGTTAAAATTCACTTGCCACACCCGAGCTTGATTACTGCCAGACCTGTTAAATCAAGCAGCCACCTAAATAAAAGCTGTCTGACAAAGATCTCAAAAAAACAACATATCATGCCGTGATTTAAATAAATTCAAGAACAAATGAGAAACAAAGTAATTGACATGTTTCAGTCTGGAAAGGGTTACAAAGCTATTTCTAAAGCTTTGAGACTCTGGTAAATCATGGTGAGAGACATTATCCTCATATGAAGAAAACTTGGAACAATGATGAACCGTCCCATAAGTGGCCAGCCTACCAAAATTACTCCAAGAGCTCAACAACGACTCATCCAGGAGGGCATAAAAGAACCCAGAATGACATCTACAAAACTGCAGACCTCACTTACCTCAGTAAAAGAAAATGAAAAGAACAAGGGAAGGATTACCTGGTGTAAAACCTTCTTTATTTGTAGACACAAAAAAAGTAAATATAATGCACTCACATGGCCAGCCAGAGTGATCCATCCATTCCTGTCAGGTGGCTGTCATCAGATCTTCCCATAGGTCCAACTAAGCGGTCTGAGCCGAGATCATGCCACCAGAACCAGGGTGGAGGCACCCAAAACCGCTGACATCTGCGGCAGTTAGTGTGCTGTCAAACCTCAGCCGCAGATACAAGCCAAGCCGACTGTGGACACAGAAACACTACGCATAGAAAGCCACAGGACAAGGGTCCGTGTAGCCTCACTTGCCTCAGTTATGGTCAGTGTTCATGATTCAACAATAAGGAAGAAACTACTCAAAAATGGCATCCATGGGAGAGTTCCTAGGCAAAAGCCACTGCTGACCAAAAAAGAACACAAAGGTTCATTTCAAATTTGCCAAAAAACATCTTGATTATCCCCAAGACTTTTGGGCAAATATTCCGTGGACTGATGAGACAAAAGTTTAACTTTTTGGAAGGTGTTCCTCTCTTTGCATCTGGTGTAAAACTAGCCAGCATTTCATAAAAAGAACATCATACCAACAGTCAAACATGGTGGTGGTAGTACCCAGCATACCCACCCATACTCAGCCGTACTCCGCCGTACCCAGCCGTACTCAGCCGTACTCAGCCATACCCAGCCGTACCCAATCGTACCCAGCCGTACCCAATCGTACCCAGCTGTACTCCGCCATAACCAGCATACCCAGCTGTGTACACGGCTGTACTCAGCCATACTCATTCATGCTCAGTCATCCCCATTCATGCTTATCCATGTCACGTTAGTTCTCTTCCATGCCACATTCATGCCACTACAATGCCTCACAAAAGTGTAATAGGTAGTCAAATTAGTTTTGACATTTATGCCCCTAGAACACCTGATGGTGCTCCCTGCATGTTGGACCTCTCTATGTGGCCAGGCTGTGTAAGTCTCACACATGTGGTATCGCCATACTCAGAAGGAGTAGGAGAATCTATTTTGGGGTATAATTTTTGGTATTTACATGCTATATGTTACAAATATTGTATAAATAGACATCTTTGTGTAAAAAAAATATGCGTTTTCATTTTCTTTACACATTTTCCAAAAACTTGTAGAAAAAAATGACTCATTATGCCTCACAGATTATACATTGGGTTGTTTTATTTCCAAAATGGGGTCATTTTTGGGGTGTTTCCATTGTCCTGGTGCTCCAGGGCCTTCAAAAGTGTAAGAGGTAGTCAAGAAATGATATGTGTAATTTATGCTCCAAGGATGCCCGATGGCGCTCCCTGCATGTTGCGCCTCTGTATGTGGCCATGCTGTGTAAAAGTCTCACACATGTGGTATCGCCATACTTAGGAGGAGTAGCAGAGTGTGTTTTGGGGTGTAATTTGTGCTATGCATATGCTGTGTGTGAGAAAAACCTGCTAATATAACAATTTTGAAAAAAAAAACAAGAAAAAAAATCTTGATTTTGCAAAGAATTTGTGGGAAAAAAATTACAACCTCAAAAAAATCACCATGCCTCTTACTAAATACCTTGGAACGTCTACTTTCCAAAAATGGGTCATTTGGGGGGTATTTTTACTTTACAGGCTTCTCAAGAAATGAGACAGGCCATCAGTACATCAGGTGTGATCAATTTTCAGAGACTGGCACCACAGCTTCTGGACTCTATAACTTTCATAAAGACCAAATAATAAACATCGAATTGGATTATTTTTACCAAAGATATGTAGCAGTATAAATTTTGGCCAAAATTGATGAAGAAAAATTACTAATTTGCTAAATTTTTAATAGAAACGAAGAAAAAATTTCATTTTTTTACAGAATTGTCAGTGTTTTTTCTTTTATAGCAAAAAAAAATTAAAAAGCAAGAGGTGATTAAATACCACCAAAAGAAAGCTCTATTTGTGTGAAAAAGGACAAAAATGTACAATGTTGCATGACAGTAATTGTCATTCAAAATGTAAGAGCACCAAAAACTCAAAATTGGTCTGGTTAGGAAGGGGGTTTAAGTGCCCAGTGGGTAAGTGGTTAAATGAAATCATCATTAACCACTTCAATACAGGGCACTTAGACACCTTCCTGCCCAGACCAATTTTCAGCTTTCAGCGCTGTCGCAGTTTGAATGACAATTGCGCGGTCATGCTACACTGTGCCCAAACTAAATTTTTATCATTTTGTTCCCACAAATAGAGCTTTCTTTTGGTGGTATTTGATCACCTCTGTAGTTTTTATTTTTTGCTAAACAAATAAAAAAAGACTGAAAATTTTGAAAAAAATAAAAGTTTTGCTTTTGTTTCTGTTAAAAAAATTGTACATAAGTAAGTTTTCTCTTTCACTGATGGGCACTGATAAGGCGGCACTGACAGGCACTGATATGGCGGCACCGATGAGGTGGCACCAATGAGCGGGCACTGACGGGCACTGACGATGGGCACTGATATGCGGCACTGATGGGCACTGGTAGGCGGCACTGATGGGTGGCACTCATATGCAGCACTGATGGGCATTGATAGGCGGCACTGATGGGCACTGATGGGTGGCACTGGGTGGCACTGATGGGCACTGATATGCGACACTGATGGGTAATGAAAGGCGGCACTGCTGGGCACTGATAGAGTGGCACTGATAGGCGGCACTGATAGGCGGCACTGCTGGGCACTGCTGGGCACTGATAGGCGGCACTGCTGGGCACTGATGGGCACTGATACGTGGCACTGATGGGCACTGATACGCAGCACTGGTATGAGGCACTGATGGGCATCCCTGGTGACACTGGCAGTGGTAGGCATTGAAGTGGGCACTGACTGGCAGCTGCCTGGGCACAGATTGGCAGCTGCCTGGGCACACAGTGGCATTTCCCTGGTGGTCCAGGGGCATACCTGGTGGTCCAGTGTGGATCGCTTCCCTGGGGGTCCTGGGTGGCCTCCCTGGTGGTCCTGGGTGGGATCCGAGGGGGGGCTGTGCTGATAAACAATCAGCACAGACCCCCCCTGTCAGGAGAGCAGCCAATCGGCTCTCCTCTACTCGCGTCTGTCAGACGCGAGTGAGGAAAAACCGATCACCGGCTCTTTCTATTTACATCGTGATCAGCCGTGATTGGACACAGCTGATCATGTGCTAAAGAGTCTCCGTCGGACTGACACCCCGCAACAACAATCACTGCGATGCGTGCCCCCGGGGGCGGGCAGCGGCTCGATATTCCTGATCACGTCATATGACGTCCGATCAGGAATATCAAACCACTTTGCCGCTATCATTCTGTAATAGGGCGGGCGGCAAGTGGTTAAAAAACTGCATTTTGTATTTACTCGGGTTATCTTTGTGTAATATTAAAAATTGATTGATGATTTGAATTATTTAGGTGTAACAAATCTCACAAAAATTAGTACACCCCCTCACATTTTTGTAAATCTTTTATTATATCTTTTCATGTGACAACACTGAAGAAATGATTCTTTGCTACAATGTAAAGTAGTGAGTGTACAGCTTGTATAACCATGTAAATTTGCTGTCCCCTCAAAATAACTCAGCACACAGCCATTAATTTCTAAACCACTGGCAACAAAAGTGAGTACACACCTAAGTGAAAATGTCAAAATTGGGCCCAAATTGTCAATATTTTGTGTGGCCTCCATTATTTTCAAGGACTGCCTTAATCCTCTTGGGCATGGAGTTCACCAGAGCTTCACAGGTTGCCACTGGAGTCCTCTTCCACTCCTCCTTGATGACATTACAGAGCTGGTGGATGTTAGAGACCTCAACTTCCATTTGAGGATACCCCACAGATGCTCAATAGGGTTTAGGTCTGGAGACATACTTGGCAGGTCCATTACCTTTACCCTCAGCTTCTTTAGCAAGGCAGTGGTTGTCTTGTAGGTGTGTTTAGGGTCATTATAGGGTCATATTGGAATACTGCCCCGCGGCCCAGTCTCCGAAGGGAGGGGATCATGCTCGGCTTCAGTATGTCAGAGTACATGTTGGTATTCATGGTTCCCTCAATGAACTGTAGCTCCCCAGTGCCGGCAGCACTCATGCAGCCCCAGACCATGACACTCCCACCACCATGTTTGACTGTAGGCAAGACACACTTGTCTTTGTACTCCTCACCTGGTTGCCACCACACACGCTTGACACCATCTGAACCAAATAAGTTTATCTTGGCCTCATCAGACCACAAGACATGGTTCCAGTAATCCATGTCCTTGGTCTGTCTTGTCTTATGGGCTGGGCACTGACAGGCTGACATCCCACCCCTTCAACCTCTGCAACCTATTTCCCAAAGACAACCTCTGGCTATGACGCTGAGTACATGCACTCAACTTCTTTGGTCAACCATGGTGAGGCCTGTTCTGAGTGGAACTGGTCCTGTTAAACCGCTGTATGTTCTTGGCCACCATGCTGCAGCTCAGTTTCAGGGTCTTCTTATAGCCTAGGCCATCTTTATGTAGAGCAACAATTATTTTTTTCAGGTCCTCAGAGAGTTCTTTGCCATGAGGTGCCATGTTGAACTTCCAGTGACCAGTATGAGAGAGTGAGAGCGATAACACCAAATTTAACACAACCACTCCCCATTCACACCTGAGACCTTGTAACACTAATGAGTCACATGACACCAGGGAGGGAAAATGGGTAATTGGGCCCAATTTGGACATTTTAACTTAGGAGTGTACTCACTTTTGTTGCCAGCGGTTTAGACATTAATGGCTGTGTGTTGAGTTTTTATGAGGGGACAGCAAATTTACACTGTTATACAAGCTGTACATTCACTACTTTACATTGTAGCAAAGTGTCATTTCTTCTGTGTTGTCACATGAAAGATATAATAAAATATTTACAAAAATATGAGGGGTGTACTCACGTTTGTGAGATACTGTATATATGTATCTATATATATAGATATACATATATCTATATATATAGATATATTTTTTTTCTTTTTAACTATATTTTTTATTCTATCCTCTAGTTCTTTTCAATCTGTACTTGGCGTATTACCTTTATATGATATATCCCCATATCAGTGGCGGCTGGTGGAAATTATTTTTGGGGGGGCTGCAAACAATATGCCACCCCACCAACCCCCCCTACCGTCGGTCGGTAGCACTTGCCCTATCACCGGTGGCTCCCCCCTGTTCTGTGGCAGCGGCCTCCTGTTCTCCTGCTCTCCATCATCCGTGGCTTCTCCTGCTCGACGGCCTCCCGTTCTCCCGCTCTCCACAGCAACAGCTTCCATTTCCTCCCCCCTCCTCGATGGCCAATCGCGAATCTTCTCTTTTCGGCCAATCGGAAAACGGGTCTTACACCCGCTTCTGATTGGCCGGATTGAGGATCAGTGTTTCAACAGCGAATGTTCATTTTCTGTTGTAACACACCTGGGTGGGCTCAGGTCACATGCTCTGCGACCCGAGCCCACCCTATTTTGAAGCCTATTAGTACTAATCTGTACTTGGCGTATTAAAAGTACAGATTAGTGCCTTAAAAAAATCCCCTGCTGCTGTAATTCATGTGCTCGGTGCTCCAAAAGGGGCCGGACTCATGAATAGGGGGTGGCCATTGATAGATTCATGCTATGCATGAATCTATCCATTATGCATATAGGGGGGTGGCATGAGAGAGGGGGCGATGCCCCGGGCGCCCCTAATGGATGGGCCACCACTGCCCCATATGTTATATGTCCCATATGTTATTGTTTAGTTTTAGAACACTTTCCAACTATCCGCATATTTACACTTAATTTTCTATACCACTTACACATCAGTCAATACTGTATACTGATCATAATTGTCTATGTGTTATTTGTAGCTCTGATAAAGAGGTCCCTTAATAAAGAGTTCCAATATAAAGATCTGGCTTCTTTTTTGATAGGAGTCTAAATTAAATGGAAACTGGACTTTATTCATTCTGCTTTTGTGCACTTTCGTCCTTGCACATCCAGTAGCTAAAGAAGGGGGTGGCGCAAGGCAAAGCCATAGATGGCTATAGATAGATTGGATGTTTCCTTAAAAATTTGAGACAGGAAGACATCTTTCCATCCTTAAACACAGCTAGGCTGCCAAAGATTTATTTGATGAATTGAAGTTGTCAACACATAGGCCACTACTTCCTTCAAGATAACCTGGGTCACTCAGAGAATAAGATGGAAAATCGATTCTAAAATTCCTTATTCTGATAACAGAAGTGTCTTATTTTCCTGCAAGGTGCAACCATAAAAGGTCCAAACCTCAGATGAACTTTATATTAAGTGTCAGAGTAGGAGCAAGATCACCAAATAACTGCATGCATTGAGTCTTACAGAAGAGCCCACAGATGTATTTTTTTCTTGTAACAAAAATACACTGACGCATGGTTTCATAGGTGGACTACCATAATTTGATTTATGTTGTCACATTAACTTCAAGATAAATTAGCATGCATAGTTATTTGTAGAAGTGTAATCACAGACCAAACACCACAGCTGAGCACAATCAACAATTGAATTAATTTGCTTTTACATGCACTTCTCATTAAAATTAAAAGATGTTTTCCACACATGGTGCTTAAGTGACATTACACAATGGCCTAAAGTAAAAATGTCAGGAATCCAAGCTTCTGTATTTTCAGATTTGGGGAGAGCCTATCTAGCCCACTTTACTCCCTGTTAGCTATATGGTATTTGACTGCTGTGACCTCATTTTCCTATGCCCTTTGGCCCAACAAATTTCAATGCAGAACAAGCTCAAGCTTACTTTTCAAACGAGAGGGGTAGAGAAGGAAGCGCCACCTGAGTGTAGTATTAACAAATGATCTTTAATGACACCAGGTAAAAACACACTTACAGGATAAAAACATATAAAAGGCTCATCTGTATAGGTATGTGGTCCTCTGTGTTCCCTCTGATCCTGTGGTGGTGACGCTGCAGGGATGCTGGGCTGCAGAAGGTGGATTACCAGCCGGGAGCTCCTTCTGTGGCCATCAGGAAGAGACTAGGGGCCGGCGTGGAGCGCACGCGGAGCGTGCGTGACGTCACAGGTCGTCCGCCCGCTTCCGGGTTCAGTATCCAGGGGAGGGATTGTCCAGGGAGGAGGGCTTGTAGGGAGATTGAGAGAAGGCTACGTGCTCGGAGCCACTGCTCCTTCAATAGGCCTAATAGGTAGGTGTCAGCAATGTGCTTTTATATGGCAGTGCTGTGACAACAGGTCCCAGCGTCTGTCAAAGAAAGCACAGCGCCAACTGGGGCAGGAGGGGAACTAGTTTCTTGCATATATAGTTTAGTTGTCGTGGCAAAGCTCGAGGTCTAGAAAGGCCAAAGTGTCAGGGTCAGCAATGTGAGTGAAGGATAGGCCCAAGCTGTTATGGTTGCAGAATTGTACAATACTGCAAGAGACTTCACCAAACCTACTGCTGGTAATTCATTTATACACTATGATAGCTGCCACCATCCGAGATAGTGTAGTCTATCCCCAGGCCCCAACCATCCTCCTACCACTGGTAAACAACCTACCCGCTTCATCACACAATTTCATGACAAATACAAGAAAATGGAGAAGATCCTGGTTTCACACTGGCCTATTCTGTTGGAAAACCCTCATCTCAGAACCACAGTCAATACCAAACCTAAAGTGGCATATAGAAAATCCAGAAACATTAAAAGTAAAATTGCACCCAGTAGAATTAAGCCTACCCAACCCTCGTCATCACCACTCACCCTGATACCCCTCAGAGGGATGTATCGATGCAAAAAAACCCTCTGCTTAACCTGCCAGTTCATACAACATGGTCAGGAAACCTTCACTGTCAAAGGAAAAAACTATACCCTAAAAGAATTCTACAACTGTTCAACTAACTTTATATTATATACTGCCTCACCTGCCCCTGTGGCCTACTATATTTCAGCAGAACCATCAGAGCCCTAAGAGCACGTTTGGGGGAGCACCAGCGAAAAAGGCTGAGACCACCACAGCGTCCCTAAACACTTCCTGACTCACCACGGCCGATCTACAGCTGGCCTCAGTGTGTGGGTCATTGAATCAATCCCGGTCACATACCCTGCCGCTGAGCGGTATAAACGTCTTTACCAGCAAGAAACTTACTGAATTAACTCTTTGGGCACTTTAGCACCTGGAGGGTTGAGCGAGGATATCGAGGTGCACACACTACTTTAAGCCACCCCGTTTCCTCATGAGACCACCCCTACAGATGTAGCCTTGCTACAATATATATATCTTTAAGAACCCTGCACAGATACGTGCTTCCCTGTTCCTTGTGTTTTCCCAATACGCATGCTTTATCCATGTCCACTTCCTATACCATAATTTTTTCACCATTTTTTTGCCTTTCTCTGCCTATTTATTTTTATTTTTATTTTTATTCTTATTTCTATATCTAATATTTTTATTTATTCTTATTCTTAATTCTAGTTTTTTTAATATTAATATTTTTATTTTTTTTCCCTCACTTTCATATTTATTTTTTATTTATTTATTTATTTATATTTATTTCTTTATATTTTTATCTTTACCGTTGTATTTTCTGGTTCTTTTGTTTCATCACCATAGGAAATATTATGTTTCGCTTATATATATATATATATATATATATATATATATATATTTTTATACTTACCTCCATTTTTTGCCCCCATTGTTACTCCCATTTTTACTATTGTCATATTAAATTTTACAATTGTTTAGGGCATTAAATTTTACAATAGTTTATCCCAGATTAGGTCTGCTGGATCTCCCTCTGACATAGAATCTTAGTAAATAAGGAGTACATACTGTCCAGCTAATCAGTTCATAAATTTTAGGTTGATCAAACCTGGCAGGTCTCTTTGTATTGCATTGTGACCTAGTCTCCCCATCTTGCATTGCAGCCTAGTAAAAACACTTACATGGAGTGCTGCGTGTCAGTATAATATTTCTGGTTCTTGACTCTGACATAAATTTTATGACTCTGACTAAGTTTTGTTATCTAAATAAAATGGGCCTTTTAGTAGTGGCCAAGCACAAATGCTTGCCTTATGCCGTGTACACGCGATCGGACTTTACGGCATACTTGGTCCAGCGTACTGGATTTCGTCGGACAATTCGTTTGCGTGTGGGCTCCAGCAGACTTTGTTTTCTCAAAAGTTTGACGGACTTAGATTTGAAACATGTTTCAAACCTATCCGACGGACTCAAGTCCGGTCGAAAAGTCCGCTCGTCTGTATGCTAGTCCGACAGACAAAAACTGACGCTGGGGCAGCTATTGGCTACTGGCTATGAACTTCCTTGTTTTAGTCCGGTCGTACGTCATCACGTACAAATCCGTCGGACTTTGGTTGATTGTGTGTAGGCAAGTCCGTTCATTCAGAAAGTCCGTCGTAAAGTCCATTGAAAAGTCCGCCAGGCAAAGTATGCTGTACAGTCCGGTCGTGTGTACGTGGCATAATGGGTTGCTGCTAAAGCATGTTAGAAAAACAATTATGTCAAAGTAAAGTAAATGATTAGACACACTAGTATCTGGCATTGGGCTGCTTGAAAATAGCCTTTCCCTGTTGAATGATCTTTTTTTTTTTCCTTTGCTACATGTCCCTAAGGTCAATGACTGACCCCTCATGCCCTTTTTTGTGAATCCCTTGACTTTTAGCCAATAATGAAGATGAACATTCAGATCCTATTAATTTTAGTGGGGTTCGGATTCTGGATGTTCTGAATAGTTCACCACTATTGAACTACTATTTTTACCCAGATAACCGCAGAACTTGAGGTGCTTTTAGGTGGCTTGCTTGATTTATGTAGCTGCCACTTTTCTTAACGGTGGAGTAGAAGCAAAATGTTGGGAACTGCTCATAGAAGTATTGTTTCGTACCAAGTCATTGATCCTTAATCACTTCAGCTTTGGAAGGTTTTAGCCTCTTCACGAACAGGTCATTTTTTGCCATTTAGCACTGCACTACTTTAACTGGTAATTGCGTGGTCTTGCAATGCTATACCCCAAACAAAATGTATATAATTTTTTTCACACAAATAGAGCTTTCTTTTTGTGGTATTTGATCACCACTGGGTTTTTTATTTTTTATTATATAAATGAAAAAATGCAGAAAATTCTGAAAAAAAAACAATATTTTTTACTTTCTGCTTCAAAACATATGATAACAAAATGAAAGAAAAATCAAATGTCTCCATAAATTTAGGCCAACATGTATTCTGCTCCATGCCTTTGGTGAAAAAAAATCCCAATAAGTATATATTGATTGGTTTACGTGAACGTTACAGTGTCTACAATCTATGGTATATATATACTGAATGTTTTCTTTACTATTAATGGTGGTGATCAGCGACTTATAGTGGGCGGGAAATCTGACACTCACTGACATCACCAGTGACACAAATACAGTGATTAGTGATAATACTATACACTAACATGTCGGGTAATCAATGGGTTAAATCAGTGGTGTATTTAGGTTTTGTGCTGCCCTAAGCCTGACTAAAGTCGTGCACCCCCTAATTTAAATATGACCCACCCCTTCCTGTCAAGGCGACACCCCTTCATGTTTAATGCTCATCGTGTCATCTGTAAACCACATCCCTTCCTCGTGATGCGCCACCTTTTGCTCTTAGAGCTCCACCTCAACTTCAGTGGACTCCTGCAGTTAGATTTTCAGGTGCTTGAAGACAGTTGAAGCTGCTCAGGCTGTTCTAAGCAATGAAAGGTTTACAGCAGCTGCAGCCATCCTTGATGTTTGAAGAAGAAAGGTTTTCCGGCGCTCAGATCTTGTGATGTCAGGAATAAAATTGTATAATGATGGTTCTGATAGAACATTAATGTTAGACCAAAAAAGGGGGGGGGGAGAGGAAGCAGCCATCCTCAGAGGGTGTCCATAGTCTCTGTGAGCATAGCACTGAGAAGGGAAGGGGGTGTGGAGGCGTCAACTCTGCTGACACTGTTATATGGTGAAGGTATAATACATACACTTACTGGTAAGTCAGTTCAGATGGGGTGGCGATGTCCATCGGGGGTTGTGTTGTCCTGGGATGTGCTGGTGTGCAGGCTTCACTGGCGGTCTTTCACCTCAGAGGATGTTGGTTCCTGGTTGAGAGAAGCTTGACAGCGATGTCCAGTGTGTGGAAGCTCCACGCTAACCACCCTGGAACCCAGAAGCGGAAGTGATGTCAGCCAGTAGAAGGAGATGTGAGCCCCGAGCGCATTGCCTGTATTATCTCCTATCTGTGTCTGGACACTACCTGTGCACCGCTGACATCACTTCTGCTTCCAGGTTCCAGGGTGGTTAGCATGGAGCTTCCACACACTGGACACCGCTGTCAAGCCTCTCTCAACCAGGAACCAACATCCCCTGAGGTGAAGGACCGCCAGTGAAGCCTGCACACCAGCACATCCCAGGACAACACAACCCCTGATGGACATCGCCACCCCATCTGAACTGACTTACCAGTAAGTGTATGTATTACATCCTTGATGTTTACATGTAATCACTTTATGGAATGATTATCTATGGTGAGGGACAGATGACTGTCCTTGGACACAAGCTGTTTGTGTCCTGGAGTGATCATCTGTCCCGAACCCCAGGTAATTGCTCCATGTGAGATTACATTGGAATACTAGTGGACAACTGCTGCCAGCCTTTCACCGGTTTGTATGGGCTGAGCTGTATGTTTTTGTGCGGGAGCTGGGAGAAGGGGCTTTTTTTGTGCAGGTTGTGGCGAGTGAGCAGCTTTTTTGCTGTCCCCCCTGTAAAATGCTGCCCTAGGCCTGGGCCTTGTTGGCCTAGGCCAAGATACAGCGCTGGGTTAAATGTGTGCCTAACAAGCGTTATTTTGTCTGCTCCTTTTTACGAATTATCTCTTTGCTTCTTGCAAAGCAGGGAGAAGAAGCAGAGAAGTTGCTCCCTCTTTACATAGTCCTGTGTTGATTTTCAACACAGGGCTCTGGGCTCTGGTTGGACGCAGCCGATCAGCATGTCCCGGCTATGGATCATTGGCTGGGACCTGCTGACAAACTCCCATTGATGTACAACCACAGGTGGTAGGTGGGGGTGCGCACCCTGTTCCCAGAAGAAGCCAGCGACGTACCAGTACATCGGTGTGCTTGTACGGGCCGCCTGTCCACAGTACATTGCTGTAATCACTTGCAGACGGCCCAGTGTAGATATACTGCGGGCACTCTGTGCCAGATTGCATACTTAGTATGTGATCTGACACTCCTGAATATGGGGAGCATTGTACACAGTGGGTGCCCAGCAGTGGGTAATGCTGACTCAATGTCTGCAGGCACCCGCTGATTACACATTCTGTCAGAAAGGAAGGCATTGATCGTGTGCTTCTGCTAAGCAGGAGTTAGATAGTTAAATCACCTCCCCCACAGTGAGTAAGCACAACCTAGGCACGGTTAACCCTTTTATCGCCCCTTATGTTAACCCCTTCCCAGCCAGTGTTATTAGAACAGTGACAGTGCATTTTTTTTAACACTGATCAATGTATTATTGTCACTGGTCCCAAAAAGTGTCAAAAGTATCAGTTAGGTGTCCAATTTGTCCTCCGCAATATCTTAGTCCCGCTATAAGTCACTGATTGCCGCCATTACTAGTAAAAAAATGTATAAATAAAAATATCCCATGTTTTATAGATGCTATAACTTTTGTGCAAACCTATTCATATATGCTTATTGAGATTTTTTTTACCAAAAATATGTACCAGAATACAACTTGGCCTAAATTGATGAAGAAATTTGATTTTTTTTTTTTTTTTTATTGGGTATATGTTATAGCATAAAGTAAAAAAAAAATATTGTTTTTTTTTTCAAGGACAGTATTTTCAAGAACAAAAATTTTATTTGGGTACAGTGTTGCACGACCATGCAATTGTCAGTTAATGGAACGCAGTGCCATATCACAAAAAATGGCCTGGTCAGAAAGGGGGCAAAACCTTCAAGTGGTAAATGAAGGTTGCCCAGCAGACACAATCAGATAAATGGGGAAGCCACATTGCTGTTTCAAGGCAACTCTGATACGTGTTGTCCCTGATTCTAAACTAGAATGTGGTCCCTAATTCTAATTCTAAATTAGTCCCCAGCTATGCGACATACAGTCATGTGAATTTTAAGTTAAAAGCACTTGCTGTGTGTAAAACAAGGTAAAACTCTCTAAAGTAAAATTTTGTGGAGGAAGCATTTGCACCTGAATTGTATTACTGTACTGCATTTGCAGTATTGTATTGCATTTGATTATGGCTTTATAGTCCTTTTGCAAGATGTTCAATAGAAGTACAACACTTAAAGCAAATTCAATATTATTTTAAGAGTTGTGTTCCTGTAGGTGTGTCTTGCAGAATCCAGTGCATTTCTTGAAGGGATTTTCTATCTCCTCATTGAGGTTGTCTCTTTCAGAGTTAGTGTCAGGTCTGGGTAGCATATTTGACCTTTCAGATGTGACACCTTATTCATTTTCACAGACATAAGAACCATAGAGTCTCCAAATTTATTTGGAGGATTTTGTCCTTGGAAAAGGTTTGGACCCTGTGTGCTAGGCTCACTGTAAATAGACTTGGCTCATATTTAGTTTCTCCAATGCTTCTTATGAAATCACAGAAACAGAAGACTGGTGGAAAGGAAACATGTTATCCCTCTTGTAATTTGAACTTCTAGTTGACCACTTCTTTAGTTTGCTGTATGACAGCTTTGAGATCATAGAACTTATACCGCAAGCAGTGTCTAGATGGCTGAGGCCTTGTAGGTGTGGATTTTCCTTGGCAAGTTGTAGTTTAAGCAGAAGATCTTCTATATTTTCTGGACTGCCATAGCTATTATCTAGCTGCTTCCAGATAGAATGATGACCTACAGTTGGATTGCTGATGTGAACAGCGTTTAACACATTTAAAGGAATGAGAGCCTAGCCATTTTATCAGCCTGTCAAATTTTCACAAGGCAAAATACCCAGGTTGCTGATGTCACCTTTAAGGCAGACTTCCATTCTCTGTAGTTATGAGGCTGGTCATCAAACTTTATAAACCGAGTGCTTGTAAGTTGATAGCATACTATGAATCTCTGGCAGGTCAGAGCAGGGTGGCTTATGGTAGTATTGAAAAGCAAGTGTGTTTAAACCAGGAATGGATTTAAAGTTTGTTACTATGGCAGGACTAAACTCTGGAGTACTGTTGTTGTTGTCAGGCGATACAGTAAGTGCTGGTTTGGCTTGAGTGACCCCAAACCTGAAATGTTATGCTATATTGTACCAATTGAGTTTCAGGCTATCCATCCAGATGTCAGAAGAGTGAACAGCAGGCCTGTCACTTGCATGTGTGGCCACAGGAGGCTGACACTCTGAAGGAATGTCAGTGTCATAAGGAGCATCAGAGGTACCTGAGATTCAGCTGCTCTGGCTTAGGACACAGTTCTTAATGGACTCCATGGCATCTTCTCAGTTTGCGAAATTGACGCTGTCTAAATCACTCCCCATTACAGCTTGTTCTCAAATTCTTAACTTAGCCATAACTACCACCTCCTCTCTTTCTTTCTGAGGGACTTCAAGCTCCGCTTCTGCTTTGTCCCTGTATTGCCTACACGTCACCTGGGTTCGCACTTGAGATGCTTGTGCTTGGACCTGTGCCTCAGTGAGTTATGCCCTAATGGCTGCTTCCTTCTTTATGCAGTGGGCTTGCACCTTTGCTGCATCTGCATGAACATGTAACACTATCAAATTGAGATTTAAATGGTAGGGAGTGCACAGATTCTTGATGGGACATGTTGATTCAAATTTGAGAAGTGTAGCTGAATCTTTGTGCAGAGATTATGCAGAAATCATGTGTCATTGAAGAGCAGTAAAACAGCACAGTCTATCACAGCATAGTAATTCCAGCAGCAGGAATAAATGCAGAAATAAAAGCCCTTGAATTGCATAAGCAGTTCAATACACAGAGAGCTCTCTAAACTGTAGAAAAAAATGGTTTCTAATTGAGGGCAAAGCAAGTAAGCAGATATCAGTCTATAATTCAGCCATGTGCTCACTCAGCAGACATCCCAAGTCTCCCACGAGCTGCAGGAGTCTCCCGCATTTGGTAGCAGGCTACTAGACATGTGCAGGATGAAAAAAAATGTTTAGTTTCATTTCGTTTCGATTCGTTATTTAACTAAATTCATTTAGTTAAATTCATTGCATTCGTTACATTCGTTTTCGGAAATTCGTTTAGTTTCGTATTCGAATTTGAAAAAATTTGCCCGCATTCGAAAAAATTTGACCGCTTTTCTGTTCGAATTCTAATTCATTCTGTACCAAATTCCAATTTCGGAAGATGGTTATATATATTATATTTTTTTCTATTCTGTTCCATTGTTTTTCTATGCTATTCTTTTCTATTCTATTCTAAACTTTTCTATTCGAATTTGAATTCATTCTATACAAAAGTCGAATTTTGGAAGATGACTATTGAAATTCGAATTTCGTATAGAATGAATTTGAATAGAAAATATTAGAATAGAAAAGAATAGAAAATAATAGACTAGAAATACAATAGAATAGAATAGAATAAAATATATAATATTGCTATAAAATGCTATTCTTTTCTATTATTTTATATTCTATATATATATTTATATATTTTATATTTTATGTATATAATTTTTGTTTTTCTAGTCTATTCTTTTCTACTCTATTCTAATCTTTTCTATTCAAATTAGAATTCATTTTATATGAAATTCGAATTTAGGAAGGTGGTTTTATATATAGATATATATATAAAACCACCTTCCTAAATTCGTATTTCATATAATATAATATTTTTTTCTATTGTGTTCTATAGTTTTTATATTATTTTCTATTCTATTCTAATCTTTTCTATTTGAATTAGAATTTATTCTATACGAAATTCGAATTTTGGAAGATATGTGTGTATATATATATATATATATATATATATATATATATATAATATTTTTTCTATGCTGGTCTATTGTTTTTCTATGCTATTCTTTTCTATTATTTTCTATTTTATTCTAATCTTTTCTATTCAAATTTGAATTCAGTCTATATGAAATTCGAATTTCGGAAGATGTTATATATATACATATATTATATTTTTTCCTATTCTGTTCTATTGTTTTTCCATGCTATTTTTTTCTGTTATTTTCTATTCTATTCTAATCTTTTATATTCTAATTCAAATTCATTCTGTACCAAATTCCAATTTTGGAAGATGGATATATATATATATATAGATATACTGTATATATATTTCTTTTTTCTATTCTGTTCTATTGTTTTTCTGTTCTAGTCTTTTCTATTAGAATGCGATTTCATTTTATTTCTGTATAACCATTTTGCGAAATTCGAATTTCGCATAGAATGAATTTGCATTCAAATAGAAAAGATTAGAATAAAAAACAATAAAAAAACAAAAGACCAGCATATATATATATATATATATATATATATATATATATATATATATATATATATATATATATATATATAAAACCATCTTCCGAAATTCGAATTTCATATAAAATGAATTTGAATAGAAAAGATTAGAATAGAAAATAATAGAAAAGAATAGACACAACAACAATAGAACAGAATAGAATAAAATATATAGATTATATTATACTTTATTCTGTTCTGTTCTATTGTTTGTCTAGTCTATTCTTTTCTATTATTTTCTATTCCAATCTTTTCTATTCAAATTCGAATTCATTCTATACGAAATTCGAATTTCAGAAACCATCTTCCGAAATTTGAATTTCGTATAGAATGAATTCAAATTCGAATAGAAAAGTTTAGAATAGAAAAGAATAGCATAGAAAAACAATGGAACAGAATAGAAAAAAAATATAAAATATGTATATATATATATATATATATATATATACACACATATATATATATATATACACATATATATATATACACATATATATATATATATACATATATATATATATATATATATATATATATATATATATATACATATATATATATATATATATATATATATATATATATATATATATATACATATATATACATATATATATATATATATATATATATATATATATATATATATATTATATATACATACATATATCTTCCGAAATTCGAATTTCATATAGACCGAAATCAAATTTGAATAGAAAAGAATAGAATAGAAAAGAATAGCCTAGAAAAACAATAGAACAGAATAGAAAAAATATAATATATATATTATATTATATTTTATTCTATTCTATTCTATTGTTTTTCTAGTCTATTCTTTTCTATTATTTTCTATTCTAATCTTTTCTATTCAAATTCAAATTAATTCTATACGAAATTCAAACTTCAGAAGCCATGTTCTGAAATTCAGATTTCGTATAGAATGAATTTGAATTTGAATAGAAAAGACTATTATAGAATAGGAAATAATAGTAAAGAAAAGCATAGAAAAACAATAGAACAGAATAATAAAAAAAATATTATATATATATTCTATTGCTCTATTATTTTATATTCTAACATATTGTATTTTTTAGAAAATCGTTTTTTATTTTATGTTAATTCAATTCGAATTTGTTTTCGAATTCCATTCAAAGTTCAAAGACACAGTCCACTGCTCTCCTGTAACTGTCCACTACCCCATCCACCACCCCCAATCATTGTGAAAAATAAAAAATACAAAAAATGAATTAATAAAAAAATAAAATTGTAAAAAAAAATTTTTTTTAAATCTGACACTGTCCATTGCTCTACCGTCACTGTCCACTGCCCTACTGACACCATCCACTGGCCCCCAAAAAGCATTTTGAAAAAATGAAAAAAAAATACTAAAAAATTAAATAGTAAAAAAAAATGAACTACTGACACCATCCACTGCCCTACTGACACCATCCTGCACATACTACCCATCGCTGTACACTCTACACTCCTCACGTGCACATTATACCCACCTGCATACACTCTGCACTCCTCTCCTGCACATAATACCCACCATAATACACTCCATATTCCTCTTCTGCACATAATACCCACCTCCATACAACCCTCACTCCTCTCCTGTACATACTACCTACTGCTGGACACTCCGCACTGTACGTTCCCTATTTAACATTACTGCATTCTTCACTATGTAAGTCATCTCAGATTTTTAAGCCCTTTAAGCCACTCCCAATATGTAGCACAATTTAAGCCACGCCCACATTTCACCCCCAGGGGGGCCGGTGCAGAGTGCCACCTCCCTGAAATTAGTTTTTGAAGATTGCGATGTCTGACTCAGAGTGTTGCAGACATACCATGTCACAGCCTAGGGTGTGTTATAAAGACTACTAACGGCCGAAACATGGAAAAAAACACAAAGGGAGTAATTAGTACTGTACCACTTAGCACTAAACAGAAAGGGAAAAACAAAAAGTACACATATATAAACAAGTTTATTTGGCACTAATCTACCACTAGATGTCAGCATGGTTTAGAACATTAGCAACATGAATGCAATACAAAGCAATAGCAGAAAGTAACATCACAGGTGGGACACAACAGCAGGGGTTCCTCAAATCACCAGATTATACCAACAGGGGTTAAGTATGCTTGTGGGCTACAGCTATGTCTGGATGAAAAGAATAAATAATGATACTGACAGCAAGCACACATTCTAGTGTAGGCTAACCTTCAGTAAATGATTCCCTTGTAGTTATCTTCCATCAGTAGCAAAATTTGAATGCAACAGAAAAAAGAATAGGCCTTTTGAATAAAAGTCTTTCATCAAAAAAAAATTTGCATTTGCAATCCATTGTTTCACTTGAAAAAATATGCATGTATGGGGGTCAGAGTTATGTGGGTTTGGGATTTGGCTTCAGTTGTGTGGGTTCAGGATTTCAGATTAAATATAATTTAGGTTTAAATCATGCTGCGATATATTTACCTTTCACTTTTTCTGAACTTCTATAAGAAGGAACTCCATCTTGGAACACCATAACACAGCTATGCAACCTAAATCACAAGGCTGCAGGCTTGTTTTGTTACTATTTTCTAAACAAATAAAACTGTACAAGTCCTAATTTGAACTGTATATTTATTCAAAGTGAACACATTAACCTGTATAAACAGAAGATATACTTAAATGCAACCAAGGCCATGCCAGCTTGTGCATGGCTCATAATTTCACATTGAACGAAAGGCTGTTTGTTACATTTTGTTGTACTGTTGAATTTTCTTGGGCAGAAATCCAGTGCTGCCAGTTTACACATTGTACATTACAATTGTTCTCCTTTTTGTAACGTTCAAATGTATTAAACAGCGCTGGACAATAGGGACTGAACATGTGGTCATTACAACACGGGACCACATGGCAATACATACATTCGGAAAACTAAAGGCCCATACACACGATCGGACTTTATGACAACAAACATGCAAATTAGCTGTTTTAAGGCAACATCGGACAAACTTTTTCGGTTTTCATCGGACAAATGTTGGCTGTGCGAACAGACAAACTTGGCGGCAACAAAAGTCCTATGTTGGCAAGTCCAATCGTGTGTACACAAAACCATCAGACTTTAGTACAAAGTACAAAAAGGCATGCTCAGACCCAATGCAAAAGATCAGACAACAATACAGAAGTTGACCAAAGGGTGGCACCGGAGAATTGAACATCCTCTTTTGAAGTGTCATCAGTACGTTGAAACGTCACTATGTTCGTGTTTGTTGCCTAAAAAAGTCTTGCCGTGTGTATGCAATACAAGTCATACAACGCCCTTTGGACAGAAATCCACGGAAAAGTTTTTTTTTTTTTTTTTTTTTTTCAAATAACAGTTTTTATTATTGTTATCATTCTCAGTTGCAATACAGGGTAAAGAAGCATGGAAAGTTGTAAATATTATCCATCATATCTTATCCACTATTAAACATATATTTGCGAAATAAGGGTGTTAAATTCGTGTTGAGTTTCTAAGATTTCTTATCGTTTAACTTATAGTAATTCCTTTTGTAGATAGAAGATGTTAATTCAGTTACATTGTTGTAGCATAAAGTCTATGAGAACTCAAATATTTTAAAATCTGTATTATAGAAGAATGAATAGGGAGAGAGAAAGAAAGAGAAAAGGGAAGAGAGAGGGAGATATACAGTAGGCCATCTGAGTAAGGTTGGTACCTGGTCATGGTGGGTCCTCCCGGAGATGCCACAGTTCCCAAACCCCGTTGTGAGCCTCCAGTCTGTCCTGCATCCTAGCCGTCATTTTCTCCATCAGTTCAATATCTTTAATTCTCGAGTAAAGATCTTCAGGAGAGGGTGGGGAACGGCGTTTCCAATTTAGTGCTACTAGGCATCTGGCTGCTGTGAGTATGTGTCTTACTAATTTCTTATATGGTTTGCGGAGTTTGAGTGGTGATAGTCCCAGTAAGAAGAACTTTGGGGATGCTTGGACCTGCATTTCCAAGAGATGGGACAGTAAAAGTTGGACCTTGTCCCAAAAGGGGGTAATCAACGGGCACTCCCAATAGATATGTATGAGAGTGCCTTTTCCTCCCTGACATCGCCAGCAACGATCTGAGCTAGTGGGGAAAATTGCATGGAGCACATCTGGGGTCATATACCAGAAAAATAAAATTTTGTAAGCGTTTTCCTTATAGAGAGTGCAAAATGAGCTCTTTGCTGTTTGGTTCCATATTACCTGCCACTGTGCTATAGGGAGTTCCTCATCAAGGATTTTCTCCCATTTAAGCATGTAGGAGTGCTTTCCCTGCTCCTCTAGGGAGATGGTATTTAAAATCTTGTAAATTCCCGATATGATACCCTTCTGAGCATTCCCCTCCAATATTATAGTTTCAAAGGGGGTTGGGGGAGAGAACTGCAGGTTCGGGGTTATAGTTAGTGAGTAGTGTCGGATTTGCAAGTATCCGTAGAATGCCTGTTTCGGCAAATCATATTTTGCTTGTAATTCAGAGAAAGGTAATAATTTACGGGTTCTGGGTTCCACTATACTCCCAAAATGGAATAGGTTCCTAGAGGACCAAGGGTAGGACATCTGATGTGTTAGACTATCTGGCACTTTGGGATTGCAGATAAAAGAGGTCATTGGTGATTTCTCTGATGATAGTTTATGAGGTCGGGCCAGTGTGCGCCAAGTCCGACGTAGCAGAGACATGGGGCCCAGCATCCGACCGGGTGGCACCTCCGCATTCGCACTCCATAGCAGGTTGTTCGGGTGTATTGGAGCTAGCCATAGCTTTTCGATTTCAGTCCATTTGTTATATGATTTATGAGTAAACCATGAGGCAGTCACTTTTAATTGCGCAGCCTGGTAATATTTAATAATATCCGGGAAAGCCAGACCTCCCTCGTTACGTGACGCCAGCATTACTGTCCTCGGTATCCTATGCCTTTTATAGTTCCAAACAAATTGGAGTAAGTCCGCCTGGAGCTTTTTCAAGTGTTTGAGTGGTATAGGGATAGGGAGGGTCTGGAAGAGATATAGGAGCTTCGGGAGAATGGTCATCTTAATAGAGGCTATGCGACCCAGAAGGGAAATATGGTGTTTTTTCCACTGAGCCAGTAACGCTCTGATGGAGCGAAAGAGGGGTGGGAAGTTTTCTTGGTATAGGGTGTCGTATTTTGGAGTAATAAGGGTCCCTAGATATTTCAGAGCTGTAGTTTTCCAGCTATAATGGAAATTGGCTTTTAATAGTGCGAGTTCAGCATCAGGGATATGTATAGGGAGGGCTTCTGATTTTGATGCATTGATTTTATACCCTGAGAGAGCTCTAAAGTTATCTAATTCCCTATGTAGAACTGGGAGGGTGGTATGGGGTTGGGTCAGTGTAAGGATGATGTCATCGGCAAATAGGGAGATCTTAAATTCCCTATCTCTAACCATTATCCCCTTTATGTCCTGGTTATTCCGGATCGTGGCGGCCAAGGGCTCCACACATAGTGCAAATAGCAGGGGTGACAGTGGGCACCCCTGCCTGGTGCCATTTGCCACCGAAAATGGTGTGGAGAGAGCAAAGGGGGTTCTGACCAGTGAGGAGGG
Source organism: Aquarana catesbeiana (assembly GCF_042186555.1). Classification (NCBI taxonomy): domain Eukaryota; kingdom Metazoa; phylum Chordata; class Amphibia; order Anura; family Ranidae; genus Aquarana; species Aquarana catesbeiana. Next base: position 378,834,926 of record NC_133324.1, on the reverse strand, counting down.
ATTGGAGTAAAGGTGCCTGATTGCTCGCATAAAAGGTCCATGAAAACCCATGTGGGTCAGCGTGGTGAACAGGAAGGGCCACCCCAAACGGTCAAAAGCCTTTTCGGCGTCGAGGCTCAGTAGCATGGAGGTGAGTCCCCCCCTGCCCGCCACGTCCACCAGATCAATCACCCTTCTGGTGTTGTCACCTGCTTGCCGCAATGGGACAAACCCCACCTGATCCCCGTGGACCAGCGTCGGAAGGATCGTATTTAGGCGGTTGGATAAGAGCTTAGTGAAAATTTTTAGGTCGGAGTTCAGGAGAGCGATGGGTCTATAATTGGCGCATAGGGATGGGTCTTTGTCTGGTTTGGGAATTAGGGTGATATAGGATCGCTGCATATCTGGGGGGATGGGGGTGTCACGGAGGAAGGTATTAAACAGCCTACACATATGGGGGAGCAACTGATGGAGGAATGCCTTATAATATTCATAGGGAAAACCATCCGGGCCAGGGGCTTTATGGGATGGTAGGTTTTTGATCGTCAGTTCTAATTCTTCCTCCGAGATCTGTGCATTAAGCGACTGCAGGTCGGATAGTTGGAGTTTTGGAATACCGCTTTGTTCTAAATATTCTCGCATCTTTTGAGATAGATCTGGGGAGGGAGGGTTACTGGGTATGTCAGGGCTGTTGTACAGATTTTTGTAGAAATCTGCAAAGGTGTGAGCAATATCCACTGGGTGAGATAGTAGCTGGCCTGATTTGTTTTTAATCTGGTTCGGGGATTGCATGTGGGTGCGTTCACGGAGCTTGTTAGCTAAAAGAGAATGGGCCTTATTGCCTTTGTCATAAAACATTTGTTTCAGTCTGGTCAAGGCCTTCTCTACCTGACCTAGGGCCAGATCCCGAAGAGTCATACGAAGGCTAGTTATTTTTTTAAGCAGAGGTACTGTGGGGTTAGTTTGGAGCTTGTGTTCCAGTGCTTTGAGTTCTCTTTTCGCTTTCACTTTTGCGGCTTGGGCATCTTTTTTTAGTGCTACGGAGAGTGCTATACATTTGCCTCGGAGGACCGCCTTATGGGCTTCCCAAAGCGTGGTGGATGAGACTTCCTGATTATTATTCTCTTTAAAATAGAGCTGAAGTGTGGAAGTTAATTCTGCCTGAGAGGGCTGGTGTTGGAGGAGGAAAGTGTTAAGCTTCCAATTATAAGGTCTACGGAAGGCGGTGTCTAGGTCTATGGTGAGTAAGATAGGGGCATGGTCAGACCATGAAATCGGGAGTATTTGAGCCTTGCGGGTGAGTTGTAAGGTGTGGTTATTGACAAAAAAGTAGTCTATCCTGGAGTGGGTGCGGTGTGGGGCCGAGTAAAACGTATATTGCCGATCGCCTGGGCGGAGAGCCCTCCACGCATCAAAGAGCGCATATCGTCTGGAGATTTGTCTGAATAGTCTCGAGTCTCTAAGGACTCTGGGTGATGCTGCTTGGGGGCCCACCGTCTGGCGATCAGCATAGGATGAATGGGTAAGGTTGAAGTCGCCCCCTATTACCAGAGCCCTTGGTGTGACTTTAAAGAGGCGGGCGTACACCTTGGATAGGAAGCTGTGTGGTTTGGCGTTCGGTGCATACAGAGTACATAGGGTAATTTCCTGTGATTGCCATAGTCCCTGTAGGATTATAAAGTGGCCATGGGGGTCACAGTGCTGGGTCACGCAAGCGAAGGGAGCTCCCCTCTTAACAAGTATGGCCACTCCTGCCCTTTTATGGGTACCTGAGGCTATATAGATCTGGGAGTAGTATCTGGAGGCGAATGCAAAGGAGCCCCCCCTGTCATAATGAGTCTCCTGGATCATAATGATATCTGCCCCTGACTGTCTGAATTCCCTCAGCGCCAGATGCCGTTTTTTATTGGAGTTTAATCCGTGTACATTTAATGAGAGAATCTTAGCCATGGCAGTGTGTGTGGTAGATAATGAGACGCTCACCTGGTGTTAATGCACCTGCAGTCAAGACTGGGGCTCGGGGCGGACCCTCCCCGGGAGGAGACCACGAAGTTGCTCGAAGATGGTTGGGTAGGTTTGGTGATGGCTGGATAGGAAGGGGAAGAGAAAGGTCAGAGAGAAAGAAGAACACTGTTAGAGTGTAAAAAACATGGAAAACGTACATTCCTAACAAACCTGTATAGGCCAACAGGCCTAGGTCTGGACGGAGTCCCCTGGGCCCCCCCACCCCAAAAAAGAGGAGTGGGGAGGGGCACCGGGGAGCCCGTAGCCAGCCAAAAACAACAATTCTACAGCACATAGTCTGCGACCCTGCGCTGATATCTATCAAACTGTCTAGGGGGGGTGATAGGGAGCGGAAGCTATACCCATCTCTCCTGAGCTCATCTGAATTAAGCCCTAGGTGATAAAGTAAAATTCAGCATGGGGGGGCAATCTCGGGGGTCCTAAACTGGAGTTGCATTACACAAACTAAAATAAACTGCAGTCTAACTTAGCTTATATATTGAGCCTAAGTGCTCAGGTCCTTTAGTTATCTAGAGTCACAGTGTTTGTATCTCAGCGATTCTTTTGTTTGGTGGGCTTGCGTTGCGGGTCAGAGTCCCGGGATCGATTGGAGGAAGACACTCTCTGCCAGATCGTAGGCGGTGGTGGTGGGGTTGCGACAATGTCCCAGTCCGGTAACTTTGGTGCCGGAATTTCAAGAATGTTGCAGAAAGTACGCAGGTCCTCTGGATATCTCAGTACAGCAGATTTGCCCTGATGTTTTGCCGTGAGGCTAAAGGGAAAACCCCAACGATAGGTGATGTTCTCCTTCTGCAATAACTGTAGTAGGGGCTGGAGGAGTCTGCGTTTTTGCAGGGTGATCCAGGAGAGGTCTGGATACAGTTGTATCTGGACATCATCAAAAGTCACTTTACGCGCCAAGCGTGCCCACTTCATGATTTCTTCCTTGATGGGGTAGGAGCTGACTCTACATATAATATCTCTCGGTTTGGAGGTGGCGCCTTTAGGGCGAAGCGCTCTGTGGGCTCTGTCCATGTCAATGTGCTTATTGGGCGGCTCCCCAATTAAATTGTTGAAAACAGATTGCAAGATTGTTTGTAGGTCCTCGGGACCCTCCGCCTCCGGGATGCCCCTCACTCGGATGTTGTTGCGGCGCCCCCGGTTGTCCAAGTCTTCCACGTGTCTTTGCATATCTCTCAGCATTTCTCTGTGGTCTGCTCCCTGCAGTTGTGTTCTATGGACTGCTAGTTTGGTTTCTTGTATCTCTTCCTCAGCCATTTCCATCCTGTCCGCCAGGTGTTTGAGTCCTGTCTGGAGTACTTGGATTTCTGTTCGGCAGGTAGATTTCACATCCTCAATGAGCTGTCTGAAATCTTCCTTTGTAGGTATAGCTTGTAAGTATGCTTGCCACTGAGGATGTAAGGATGGGTCCATTGTGGTGCCATGATGCTGGTTAGGTGATGACCTGCCCGACGATGTGGCTTTGGGGTGTGTGGTGCCCCTCTCCTGGTGTAGTTGTGCACCAGTTGCTGGGGAGTCCCATGGGTCTGTCCAGGTTTCAGCTTGTCGCTGCTGGGGGGGACTTGTAGAGCTATCCCTTGCTGGGAGTGAGATCAGAGCTCCTGCCTTCTGCGCGTATGAAGGTGTAGGGAGCAGTTGGTATCTGGAGGTGCTGGAGTCTCTAGAGCGAGAGAGCCTTTGTGCTTTAGGCGGAGGGGATGTGACTGTGATGGCCCAGGTTCCATCTTGTGTTCCCTCAGGGAGCTGGTGCCCTCTGGCTGAAGGGCCTGCGGGGCTAGGTAAAGGTGGATAATCCTGGGAGAGATCTGAGGAGAGCGGGGACATCGAGGTTGTGTGGTCCTGGCTCTGAATCTGAGGGTCAGAAGCCGTTCTCAGTAGTCTCGGGAATGCTGCTGAGCACTGAGTATATGGCAGGGTGGGGGTAGGCAGCATGGCCAATGGCGGCCCGCATGGCTGTTCCCTCTGAACGGCGGGTTGCGGGGGAGAACTCACCGCTCCGGTATAGAGGTAGCGCTCCTGGAGGTTCACTTCTACCAGTGGTTGGGCCTCTGAGTGCTGGGGAAGATCTGGAGCAGGTTGTGAGGCCTGAGTGGAGCTCCGGTGCTGAGGCGCGGAAGTGACCGGCGCCATGTTGGTCTCTGCGCTCCGGGATGTGTCCAGCTGTGTAAAGAAGGAGCGGAGGTCTGTGGATGCACCCGGAGGGGGTTGTGATGATCCCCTGTGCTTAGAGGAGCGGGTGGTTCGTGACTTGCCCATAAAGCTGTGGATGGTTGCCCCCTAGATTGCCTTTCTCGCTGCGGGCTTAGAGAGCAGGGAGATCAGGCTTCCATCTTGCTCGGCTTCCGGTCACGCCCCTGGAAAAGTTTTTTAAAGTCCGATCGTGTGTATGAGGCTTTAGAATGTAATAAATTATACAAGAAGAGTGGCCACACATTACAATACTATGCTATAACCGCCTATAAATATATAACAACTGTGTAGTGCGAAGGCATGATTGACAGAAATTAAAAGGATTATTTCAGTAGGCATCACACAATATGGTTGTTGAAAAAACTAAAACAGATTTTATTGAAAATTGTACAATCAATATGTAATGTGCTTGCCCTGATTTTGAGAGATTAGTCAATCGGCAGCGTGTGCACCAATCGGCTCCCACTATGTGTAATCACAGCGGGAGCAAGCTGGCCCCACCCAGAAGTGTCAGATCACACACAGATGCCACACTACAACAATTTTACTGGTTCCATTTTACTGAACTGGCTAAATATATATATATATATATATATATATATATATATATATATATATATATATATATATATATATATATATATATAAAAACGAAAGCCGTCAACACTAAAAATTGTGCACTTTTCCCCCGCCTCCTTTTCTGCTAATCCCACCAAAGAAGAAGGAGGAGTGTGGTGCTAGAGGTGAGGAGAAAAGTTAGGTTCACTGCTTGCCAAGAATAATTTAGGGTGAAGGGCAGTCTGCAGCAAATGGAGAGGGGATTGTATGGCTAGGGAGCAAAAAATAAGCATGGAATCCTAAAGCCTTAGGCTGCCTGCAATACCTCAAATCTTCCTTTGTTGGCTGTACAAATCAAAGAGGCAATTGGTAGAGGCTCTGGGGACTTGACACTTCTCTTCTTCTTCTCCACTAACTACTCCCAGAGATACACCGCCTGAAGTGTATTATATACTGTACACCGCTGAATGCACTGTATATATAAGCTACACAGAATGCAGAGTATATATATATCTATAGATATATATATCTATAGATATATATATACTCTGCATTCTGCATCCAGTGTAGCCTATATATACAGTGCATTCGGTGGTGTACGGTTTCTAGTACACTTCAGGCGGTGTATTAATATATATATGTATATATATACTCTGCATTCAGTGTAGTGTATATATACAGTGCATTCAGTGGTGTACAGTATATAATACACTTCAGGCGGTGTATCAATATATATATATATATATATATATATATATATATATATATATATATATATATATATATATATATATATATATATATATATATATATACACACAGTCTAATATATATATATATATATATATATATATATATATATATATATATATATATATATATATATACACACACACTCTGCATTCAGTGTAACCTATAAATTCAGGGCATTAGGTGGTGTTTCTAATAAACTTCAGGCAGTGTACACAGTATCTAATACAGTATGTACAGTTTCTAGTACACTTCTGGTGGTGTACACAGTATACAATACAGTGCAGCCATTGTACAGTTTCTAATACAGTGCAGGCGGTGTACACAGTATCTAATACAGTGTGTACAGTTTCTAAAACACTTCAGGCAGTGTACACAGTATACAATACAGTGCAGCCGTTGTACAGTTTCTAATACAGTGCAGGCGGTGTACATGGTATCTAATACAGCGTGTGCAGTTTCTAATACAGTGCAGGCGGTGTATTAATATATATATATATACAGTCTAATAAATATATATATATATATATATATATATATATACACAGTATCTCACAAAAGTGAGTACACCCCTCACATTTTTGTAAATATTTTATTAAATCTTTTCATGTGACAACACTGAAGAAATAACACTTTGCTACAATGTAAAGTAGTGAGTGTACAGCTTGTATAACAGTGTAAGTTTGCTGTCCCCTCAAAATAACTCAACACACACCTATTGATGTCTAAACTGCTGGCAACAAAAGTGAGCACACCCCTATGTGAAAATGTCCAAATTGAGCCCAAAGTGTCAATATTTTGTGTGGCCACCATTATTTTCCAGCACTGCCTTAACCCTCTTGGGCATAGAGTTCACAAGAGCTTCACAGGTTGCCACTGGAGTCCTCTTCCACTCCTCCATGATGACATCATGGAGCTAGTTAATGTTAGAGACCTTGCGCTCCTCCACCTTCTGTTTGAGGATGCCCCACAGATGCTCAATAGGGTTTAGGTCTGGAGACATGCTTGGCCAGTCCATCACCTTTACCCTCAGCTTCTTTAGCAAAGCAGTGGTCATCTTGCAGGTGTGTTTAGGGTCGTTATCATGTTGCAACACTGCCCTGTGGCCCAGTCTTTGAAGGGAGACTGGGCCTCAGGGCAGTATGTCACAATACATGTTGGCATTCATGGTTCCCTCAATGAACTGTAGCTCCCCTGGTGCCAGCAGCACTCATGCAGCCCCAGACCATGACACTCCCACCACCATGCTTGACTGTAGGCAAGACACACTTGTCTTTGTACTCCTCACCTGGTTGCCGCCACACAAGCTTGACACCATCTGAACCAAATTAGTTTATTTTGGTCACATCAGACCACAGGACATGGTTCCAGTAATCCATGTCCTTAGTCTGCTTGTCTTCAGCAAACTGTTTGCAGGCTTTCTTGAGCATCATCTTTAGAAGAGGCTTCCTTCTGGGATGACAGCCATGCAGACCAATTTGATGCAGCGTGCGGCATATGGTCTGAGCACTGACAGGCTGGCCCCCCACCCCGTCAACCTCTGCAGCAATGCTGGCAGCACTCATACGTAGATTTCCCAAAGATAATCTCTGGATATGATGCTGAGCATGTGCACTCAACTTCTTTGGTCGACCATGGCAAGGCCTGTTCTGAGTGGAACCTGTGCTGTTAAACCTCTGTATGGTCTAGGCCACGGTGCTGCAGCTCAATTTCAGGGTCTTGGCAATCTTCTTATAGCCTAGGCCATCTTTATGTAGAGCAACAATTATTTTTTTTCAGATCCTCAGAGAGGATATCTCAATAGTTTCTTAAAATTCTGCTTCTTCAGTACTTTTCCAGCCTCATGAACATATCAGAAATTTTTGAGCAGTAAACACTCCCCCAACGCGCACATGTTCCAGGAAGTGGAGGGCAACTGATAAGCCCACCTGACCCGTGGGGGGAACCTAAACAGAACCACAAACCAGGAGGACAATGAAAGCATGAGTAGTTGTTTGATTGTAGTTCACATCACCTGGGTTAAATACTAACATTTCATTTCTCTGTCCATTTATAGCTGTTTTTATATAATGGGGAGGGGAGGAGGGACAGGTGATCTTGAATATGGGCTTTGTAAAATTTATCCATTTCTGCTGTAATAGAATGGAGAGGGGGAATTTACTAAGATTGGAGCATGCAAAATGTGGTGCAGCTCTGCATAGAAACCAATCAGCTTCCAGAATTTATCTTCAAAGCGTAACTGAACAAGTTGAAGTTAGAAGCTGATTGGCTACCATGCACAGCTGCACCAGATTCTGGGTGCCCCAGTTTTAGTACATCTCCCCCAATGTATATTAGATCATTTGGGTTTATGCATAGCAGCAGCTACACTAATCAGGTGACCTCTTGTAACATCTTTATGTGCTGTCCCCATTGTGGAGGTCATGACAGTCTCTGTGTCATAATAAAGAAAATAACCATCTAAACTTTTTTGAGAGCCATTAAAGTAATGTTTGGTCAGTCAGAATAGAGTTACTTAGCCTCCAAAGCTGTTGTAAATGTCATAATATGATGATCAGAACAAGAACAAACAAGAATGTTGAAGAGTTGGATACAAGGACAGGGGTATTATAAATGTAATCAAGTCTAGCATATCTTTATTAAATGCACACCAAGTGTCAATAAGTTGTAGAGTATCTAAAAAGAGTTTTGGGAAAATCCTTTGAGGAAACAGTAAGCCAGCTTCTGTCTATAGTTGGATGTGCTATCAAATTGAAGTCACCACCAACTATAACACATGGAGAATTGTAACGATCAAGTACTTAAAAAAATCGTTGGAAAAAAAGCTGTGATTATCATTCAGAACACCCAATAAGAGGATAGTATGGGACCGGTCTAAACTACGTGGCATGTTCACCAATGCCAGGAGCCTGGCGGACAAGATGGGTGAACTAGAGATATTGTTGTACGAGGAGGATTTGGATTTTGTGGGAATTTCAGAGACCTGGTTCAACAGCTCTCATGATTGGCTGGCAACCATTCAACGGTATTCCCTTTATCGCAGGGATAGAGAGGTTAAAAAAAGGGGGGGGGTATGTCTATATACCAAGAATAATGTACAAGTGAATGTGAGAGATTACATCACTAAAGGAGCCAGGGAGGAGGTGGAATCCTTATGGGTAGTGCTTCAAAGGGATGAAGCTAAGGAGAAAATAATACTGGGAGTATGTTTTAGGCCCCCTAACCTGAGGGAGGAGGGGGAGGAGGACTGCCTATCACAATTTGGATTAGCAGCAAGGATGGGAAGTGTCATCATAATGGGGGAATTTAATTATCCAGACATAGACTGGGGGAAGGGAACCACACATTTGTCTAAGGCTCGCCAGTTCCTAAATGTCTTGCAGGACAATTTCATGGGTCAGATGATAAATGCACCAACTAGAAATAAAGTGTTACTAGATCTACTGATTACCAACAATACAGACCTGATCAGGGATGTGGAAATACGGGGCAATATGGGAAACGGCGATCACAGGTCAATTGTCTTCAGTATAAATCACACAAATAAGAAACTTAAGGGGAATACAAAGACACTGAATTTCAAAAGAGCCAACTTACCTAAACTACAAACCTTGCTAGAAGGCATAAATTGGGATAAAATTTTAGGAACAAAGAACACGGAGGAGAGATGGGTTCACTTTAAAAGCATATTAAATAAAGGCATTAGCCAGTGTATTCCATTGGGTAATACATTTAAAAGAGCGAACAAAAGTCCTGGATGGCCTAACTCCAATGTAAAAATGCATATACAGTAAAACCTTGGATTGTGAGCATAATCCGTTCCAGAAACATGCTTGTAATCCGAAGCGAATATCCCCATAAGAAATCATGGAAACTCAAATGATTCGTTTCACAACCATTTATTCATAGGTCCTTCAGTTTATAGTCCATATAAAAAGATTATAGCAATGTGACCAGGTTGTGTAACCACAAAATGTCCATCCACAAATGGAAGCCTCCACAAGGGGATTAGAAGCAAAATCCAGCAGGAGCTAGAGAGTATAAAAGAGAAGAGAGGTGCCTCTAAGTGTAGCAATATGTTTCTAAATGTTGTACCTTCATTAAATGTAACCATATTACTACACTTAGAGGCACCTCTCTTCTCTTTTACACTCAGTTGTGACATGACGCTACTTGTATATCTAGACATCGTTTGTATAGCAAGTCAAAATTTATTAAAAAATTTTGCTTGTCTTGCAAAATGCTCTCAAACCAATTTACTCTCAAACCAAGGTTTTACTGTAAAAGCAAAGGAGAAGAAGGCCTTCAACATTTATAAGGTTGAGGGATCATCATCAGCATTTAGACTTTATAAAGAATGCAACAAGAAATGTAAGGGTGCAATTAGGGTGGCTAAGATAGAACAAGAAAGACACATAGTGGAGGAGAACAAAAAAAATCCCAAGAATTTTTTTAAGTCTGTAAACAGTAAAAAATGGAGGACATACCATATTGGCCCCATAAAGAATGAGGAAGGACATCTGGTTACAAAGGATGGGGAGATGTCGAAGGTATTGAATTTATTCTTCTCCTCAGTCTTCACAAGGGATTTGGGGGGCTTTAGTAACCAAAACTGCAGTGCTTATCCTCATGACACGTCACAGGAAGCACGGCAATGGCAATTACAGACCAATTAGCCTAACATCAATAGAATGCACACTCTTGGAGGGGATAATAAGGGACTACATACAAGATTTTAGTAATGAAAACGGTATCATTAGCAGTAATCAGCATGGATTCATGAAGAATCATTCTTGCCAAACCAATCTATTAAACTTCTATGAGGAAGTGAGTTGCCATCTAGATAAAGGAAGGCCGTAGACGTGGTGTATCTGGATTCTGCAAAAGCATTTGACACAGTTCCCTATAAATGTTTACTGTACAAAATAAGGTCTGTTGGCATGGACCATAGGGGGAGTACATAGATTGAAAACTAGCTACAAAGGGTTCAGAGGGTGGTGATAAATGGGGAATACTCGGAATGGTCAGGGGTGGGTAGTGGGGTCCCTCAGCGTTCTGTTCTGGGACCAATACTATTTCATTTATTCATAAACGCCCTGGAGGATGGGGTAAACAGTTCAATCTCTGCATTTGCGGACAATACTATCCTAAGCAGGGCAATAACTTCTCTGCAGGATGTGGTAACCTTGCAAGAAGGTCTGAACAAATTAATGGGGTGGGCAACTACATGGTGGCAAAAATATGAATGCAATCTATACACTAGGGGGAGAACCTCTGGGGGAATCTAGGATGGAAAAGAACCTGGGGGTCCTAGTAGATCATAGGCTCAGTAATGGCATGCATTGCCAAGCTGCTGCTAACAAAGCAAACAGAATATTGGCATGCATTAAGGCCAGGTTCACACTGGTGTGACAAACGCTCCGACACTGGGAGCTCATATTGCATGACATGTGAAAAACAATGTTTCCATATGGGAGCCGTCTTTACTGGCCCGACACAAGTCGGTCCGACTTTGAAAATGATCCCTGTATTACTTTGGTCCAACTTTGATCCTACTTCAGCCCATTAAATATCATTGAAGTCGGATCAAAATCGGATCGCCGTCTTGCATGATCCGACTTTGGCATGCGATTTGTGCTCTGATAATCTTGAGGGGGAACTCCACGCCAAATTTTAAATAAAAAAACAACATGGGTTCCCCCTCCAAGAGCAAACCAGGCCCTTGTGTCTGATATGGATTTCGAAGATACGGCATGGGGGTCTCCCCAAAATACATACCAGACCCTTATCCGAGCACGCAACCCGGCCGGTCAGGAAAGGGGGTGGGGACGAGCGAGCGTCCCCCCTCCTGAACCATACCAGGCTGCATGCCTTCAACATAGGGGGGTGGGTGCTTTTGGGCAGGGGGGTGCACTGTGGCCCCCCCACGCCAAAGCACCTTGTCCCCATGTTAATGAGGACAAGGGCCTCTTCCAGACAATCCTGGCTGTTGGTTGTCGGGGTCTGCGGGTGGGGTCTTATCGAAATCCAGGAGCCCCCTTTTATAAGGGGGCCCCCAGATCCCGGCCCCCCACCCTATGTGAATGAGTATGGGGTCCATCGTACCCCTACCCATTCACCTGGGGAAAAAAGTGACAATAAAAAAAACCACACTAGACAGGTTTTTAAAGTAATTTATTAGGCAGCTCCGGGGATCTCTTCCGACTTGGGGATCTCTTCCGCCTTCTCCGCTCTCCTGGCCTCTTCTCCATGCTCTCCAGCCTCTTCTCCCGGTCTCTGGTTCTTCTCCTGTTCTCCGGTGTCTTCTGCCGGGCTCCTCCACTATCTTCTGCTCTTTTGCCCGCTCTTTTGCTAGCGTTGGCCTGGTCTTCTCCGTCCTCTTCTTCCCTCCAGTCTCCTTCCGATGTTGACACCACGCTCTCTCCTGATGTAATGCCATGTGCGCGGTGCGCAATGACTTATATAGGCATGGGCCGTGGTCACTGGGTGATGCCATCCGGTGACCCCGCCCCTTATGACGTCACCGCTCCAAAACCTTTTCTAGTGTGTTTTTTTATTGACACTTTTTTTCCCCCAGGTGAATGGGTAAGGGTATGATGTACCCCATACTCATTCACATAGGGTGGGGGGCCGGGATCTGGGGCCCCCTTATTAAAGGGGGCTCCCGGATTCCAATAAGCCCCCTACCCGCAGACCCTGACAACCAACATCCAGGGTTGTCGGGAAGAGGCCCTTGACCTCATCAACATGGGGCAAGGTGCTTTGGGGTGGGGGGCCGCAGTGCGCCCCCTGCCCCAAAGCACCCACCCCCATGTTGAGGGCATGCGGCCTGGTACTGTTCAGGAGGGGAGCGCTCACTCGTCCCCACCCCCTTTCCTGACCGGCCGGGCTGCATGCTCGGATAAGGGTCTGGTATGGATTTGGGGGGACCTCCAGGCCGTTTTTTTCGGTGTAGGGGGTTCCCCTTAAAATCCATATCAGACCGAAGGGCCTGGTATGCCCTTGGAGGGGGAACCCATGCCAGTTTTTTATTTAAAATTTGGTGTGGAGTTCCCCCTCAAGTCCTCCCCCTTCATCAGAGCACAAGTCGCATGCCAAAGTTGGATCAGGCAAGATGGCAATCCGACTTTGATCCAACTTCAATGATATTTAATGGGCTGAAGTAGGATCAAAGTCGGACCAAAGTAGTGCAGGGAGCATTTTCAAAGTCGGACCGACTTGTGTTGGACCAGTTAAGACAGCTCCCATAGGAAAACATTGATTTGCACACGTCATGCGACATGAGCTCCCAATGTTGGAGTGTTTGTCGCACCAGTGTGAACCCAGCCAAAGCGATAATTCTCCCACTGTACAAGACTCCGGCTGCACCTAGAGTATGCTGTACAGCTCTGGGCACCAGTCCTCAGGAAGGATGTACTGGAAATGGAGCGAGTACAAAGAAGGACAACAAAGCTAATAAAGGGTCTGAAGGATATTAGTTATGAAGAATGGTTGCCAGCACTGAACTTATTCTCTATGGAGAAGAGATGCTTGAGAGGGGATATGGTTTCAATTTACAAATACCCTACTGGTGACCCTACAATAGGGATAAAACTTTTTCAGGGAAGGGAGTCGAAAAGTGACATAGTCAAAGTGGTTGCAGTATCCTGACCGGACATCATATGACATCGCCAGGATATCAAGCCACAGCACGCCCCCGTTGTTGTGGTGTGTCTAGGTAAAGAGTCTCTGACTCTGATGGCTGATCACAGTGTAAACAGGAAGAGCCATTGATCGGCTTTTCCTCACTCGCGTCTGTGAGACGTGAGTAGAGGAGAGCCGATCGGCTGCTCCTCTGACAGGGGGGGTCTGTGCTGATTGATTATCAATGCAGCCCCCCGAGGATGCCCACACTGGACCACCAGGGACGCCACCAGGACCACCAGGAATGCCCACCACTAGTCACCACCAGGTATGCCACCCATGGCCACCAGGGATGCAAATTAGTGTACATCAGTGCCACCTATTAGTGCCTATCCATGCTCATCTGTGCCACCTATCAGTGCCCATCCGTGCCGCCTATCAGTGGCAATCTGTGCCACCTTTCAGTGTCCATCAGTCCTGCCTTTCAGTGTTGCCTTTCAGTGCCTATCAGTGACGCATATCAGTGCCACCTATCAGTGCCGCCTGTCAGTGCCCCATCAGTGCCGCATATTAGTGCTTATCATCAGTGCCACCTCATCAGTGCCACCTCATCAGTACCCATCAGTGCCGCCTTATCAGTGCCCGTCAGTGCAGCTCCATCAGGGCCCATCAGTGAAGGAGAAAACTTTGTAACAGAAACAAAAAAAACTTTTTTTTTCAAAATTTTCGGTCTTTTTTTTTATTTGTTTAGCAGAAAATAAAAATCCCAGAGGTGATCAAAAATGGGTACAGTGTAGCATGGACGCGCAATTGTCATTCAAGGTGCGAAAGCGCTGAAAGCTGAAAATTGGTCTGGGCAGGAAGGTGTATAAGTGCCCTGTATTGAAGTGGTTAAAATTAGAAGAAAAGAGGTTTAACCATAAACTACATAAAGAGTTCTTTACTGTAATAGCAGCCAGGTTGTAGAATTTCCTTCCACAGGCGGTGGTCTCAGCAGGGGGGCATCAATAGTCTCAAAAAACTATTAGATAAGCACCTGAACGACCACAGCATACAGGGATATACAAGGTAATACTGACTTATAATCACACACATAGGTTGGACTTGATGAACTAGTGTCTTTTTTCAGCCTCACCTACAATGTAACTATGTAACTATGTAATTAGGGGTATAGATGTTTGCAATAGTGAATACGTCCCGCATAGAGCTCTGTTTAAGTACAAGTCTACTATTTGGGTCTTTGTAAATATGTTGTAATACAAATAGTAGATAATTGCAGATGAAGATGTTTTAAAAACGATGGAGAAAACCTATTGGGAGGATTTACTAAAACTGGAGCACTCAGAATCAGGTGTAGCTGTGCGTTGCATTCAATCAGCTTCTAACTTTAGCTTGTTCAATAAAGCTTTTACAATAAAGCCTGGAAGCTGATTTCTATGCAGAGTTGCACCAGATTTTGCACCATGTAGTTTTAGTAAATAACCAGAAAAAAAAGAAAAAAGCATAGGACTTTAATGGTTGCACTCCAAACATTTAAAATATGCAAAAGATTATTTCACAACATCATTAGATTAAAACTGATTCCATAAAAACATATCTAAAATACATTCAGCTATATAAATATATTGCATTCCCCAACTGGCTATAGGTAGCACTGTAAATGCATTGAAACCTGTATAAACTGTCCCAATCCGCGTATGTTATATGAACAATGAGATAAAATGGAAGTCTTCCATGTGCAGGGCCAGGTACAGGAATCAGTATTACATCACTAGCATGGATCTCTGCTCGATTAGCCAAATGGCTTCTTCAGGGGATCCTATTAGTGCTGGGAGATGCATCACAATTAGTATCAAAGCTCGTATAACAATAACAGAACATAAAAAATATAAAGAATGTAAATAACGTGTATATATATATATATATATATATATATATATATATATATATATATATATATATATATATATATATATCGCCATATCTATATAATCAATATTGAGTACTCAAATATGTACATAAAGCCAAAATTTGAACCTTAGGGCCAGGTCGCACTAGATGCACACCCATGCGGTCCGATGCCGATGTGGACATAAAAAGGGTCCTGCACGAGTTTGGTCTGATTGAGATGTGAATTCAGCCATACAGTTCGTATGGTGAATTTGCATTGTAAGACATCGCATGTGATCTGCACAGCAATGCGGTGTGAATCACATGTGATGTCTGGCATCGCACTAGTGTGAATCGGCCCCTAAAGTGCTTAATACAAGATGAGGTAGGAGGAGGAAAGACACCCAGATCCAGTCACACAGAGAGGGGCATCACATCAGGGTCAGTACAGCTTCAAGAGGAACCCACTAAAGCAAGTATTTGCCTATTGAAATTCCTTATTGGGGGATAGGTCACCCTTTAACAGGAGTAGAGAATTAGTAGAAAATAAATGAAAAAAATAAATGAAAAAGGTATATCTGACACAATAGGGATAATCGAAAACTCACTTCAAAAAATGGTGGAAAGAATGAGCCCACAAATCCAGGGATTGGAAAAGTGTGGTATACTAGTAAGTAAATGAAGTTCTCATCAAAACAGTTTGACACTGAAATAGAGCAAAATATGTAAATTGCTATAAGGCCACCATTCTAATCGGGTGTCCAAACAAAGAGGGCCCCCAAAGGACACATCCCACCAAGCATTTGACTGTAGGCATATAGAAATAACCTCAAATGTTGTTCAGCTGTCACTCTGGATCCAGTCCCTAAAGATGCCCTCATAGCCTCCAATTATATAGGGATGAGTGGAGAGATTATGGACAGGCAGTTCATCCCTTATGAAGGTTATGTGGTATATATTTAATGCGTTTAGATGCTCACTTCCTTAATTTGGGGTTACAGATGGCATCCATTAGCGTCCTATGGTTTTTTTCTTTCGTTTTTCTGATTATCAATAATGGATGTGGTGCCACGCTAATCAAGTTATGTCACCTTTCATGTTATATTTTAGTAAATAATCCCCATTGTCTAAAGATTTAAACACTGGGGATGGTTGGCAGTAGAGATATGTATCTCTTGGAGAAGGACAATGTCCGTTCCAAGTCTTTTATATTGGCAGAAGCCTTTTCTCCTTCTATGGGAACAGTTAATTCCTGCACATTATGTGAGATATCTTCTATTGCCAGGAAGAACAGTTTAAAAAGCTGTAATGCTAAAGTAAAGATTGGGATACCATAAGGTGCAGGTCTTATGAATAAACAATCAACTTCTCTATGCAATTCTGCAAGGGGGAGTTACCAGCCCCACTGAATTACAGTCAGGTCCATAAATATTGGGACATCGATACAATTCTAATATTTTTGGCTCTATACACCACCACAATGGATTTGAAATGAAACGAACAAGATGTGCTTTAACTGCAGACTTTCAGCTTTAATTTGAGGGTATTTACATCCAAATCAGGTGAACGGTGTAGGAATTACAAGTTTGTATATGTGCCTCCCACTTTTTAAGGGACCAAAAGTAATGGGACAGGTTAACAATCATCCATCAAACTTTCACTTTTTAATACTTGGTTGCAAATTATCTGCAGTCAATTACAGACTGAAGTCTGGAATGCATAGACATCACCAGACGCTGGGTTTCATCCCTGGTGATGCTCTGCCAGGTCTTCAGTTCCTGCTTGTTCTTGTTTTCCCCTCAGTTTTGTCTTCAGCAAGTGAAATGCATGCTCAATAAGATTCAGGTCAGGTGATTGACTTGACCATTGCATAACATTCCGCTTCTTTCCCTTAAAAAAGCCTTTGGTTGCTTTCACAGTATGCTTCGGGTCATTGTCCATCTGCACTGTGAAGCTCCATCCAATGAGTTTTGAAGCATTTTGCTGAATATGAGCAGATAACATTGCCCAAAACACTTCAGAATTCATCCTGATGCTTTTGTCAGCAGTCACATCATCAATAAATACAAGTGAACCAGTTCCATTGGCAGCCATACATGCCCACGCCATGACACTACCACCACCATGCTTCACTGATGAGGTGGTATGCTTTGGATCATAAGCAGTTTCTTTCCTTCTCCATACTCTTCTCTTCCCATCACTCTGGTACAAGTTGATCTTGGTCTCATCTGTCCATAGGATGTTGTTCCAGAACTGTGAAGGCTTTTTTAGATGTTGTTTGGCAAACTCTAATCTGGCCTTCCTGTTTTTGAGGCTCACCAATGGTTTACATCTTGTGGTGAACCCTCTGTATGCACTCTGGTGAAGTCTTCTCTTGATTGTTGACTATGACACACATACACCTACCTCCTGGAGAGTGTTCTTGATCTGGCCAACTGTTGTGAAGGGTGTTTTCTTCACCAGGGAAAGACTTCTTCGGTCATCCACCAAAGTTGTTTTCCGTGGTCTTCCAGGTCTTTTGGTGTTGCTGAACTCACCGGTGCGTTCTTTCTTTTTAAGGATTTTCCAAACAGTTGATTTGGCCACACCTAATGTTTTTGCTATCTCTCTGATGGGTTTGTTTTGTTTTTTCAGCCTAATGATGGCTTGCTTCACTGATAGTGACAGCTCTTTGGGTCTCATATTGAGAGTTGACAGCAACAGATTCTAAATGCAAATAGCACACTTGAAATGAACTCTGGACCTTTTATCTGCTCCTTGTAAATGGGATAGTGAGGGGATAACACACACCTGCCATGGAACAGCTGTGCAGCCAATTGCCCCATTACCTCTGGTCCCTTAAAAAGTAGGAGGCACATATACAAACTGTTGTAATTCCTACATCGTTCACCTGATTTAGATGTTAAATACCCTCAAATTAAAGCTGAAAGTCTGCAGTTAAAGCACATCTTGTTTGTTTCAATTCAAATCCATTGTGGTGTATAGAGCCAAAAAGATTAGAATTGTGTTGATGTCCCAATATTTATGGACCTGACTGTATGTCACACTGGCTAGACTGAAAACCTGTTAAGGATTCTGCAGTACTACAGTTTATGTAAAGTATTAAACCCAAACATTTATTATATTGCAGCTACCAATTCTTAGATGTGATGGCTGCATTAGTTTCCTTTTTTAGGCTTTCTTTCTTCTATTTTCATCTTGTGATCCAGCCAGCAAGTTTGTTGTTTTTCAGAGTGCAAATTCTCCAGCAGAATGTATTAGGTTACATGGATAAGACAAACCACTTAACACTGGCAGGTGTGATTCAAATCACCAGCTTTAATTAATACATGCAAAACCTTTATCCCAAAAGGAAAACTACAGTTTGCTGTAATTGCTTATAAAGTGTGAGCTGGAGTTTGGCTCCAATTTGTTAGTGGTTCTAAATTTGCTCATACATGTAATTCTCCTCTTTCCTTCAGATTGACAATGCTGCTGTCTGCATGCCTCCTCTACTCATTCCTCCAGAGATGCGTCTCACTAATACAGGAGATGTGTTACTGGGCAGATCACCAGGTGAAAGCAGAGGGGAAAATAAAAAAATAAAACTAATGCAGCCACCACATCTAATGACTGGTAAGCTTCAATATATTACATTTTTAGTTTTGAGTTTAATACCACTTTAAGACAGGTTACTTGCTTGCCTAACATCTAAATGAAAAAAATAGAAAACTTTATAATTGGGATATATTTGTACAACAAGAGATAACTGGATAAAATCAGTTATGGGATCAGGAAAAAAACAATCTTGAGTAATATACAAAACATTAGCTTAGATGATCCTATACTCAATAAATAAAAGGAGTAAAAAGTTAACAGCTCAATGTAATTCATAGCATGTGGGTCTGGGGAATTCTAATAGCCATACACAGTAGCCACAACAAAAAGAATATTTGAGTAGGGGGTTATTTTCACAAACACAAAAAAACAAAGCCCAGTAGAGATGGTACTGTATTAGCTTTTGTTTGTGCAAGAATACTTGAGGGTTCGGGAAGAAAAAGGATCCAACTCTAAAGGTAGTTCATAGGAGAAAGAAATCTTGAAATACCTATGAGCATCAGGGAGTTTCAGGTGTCATTTTCAAGAAAAAGAGGCCTATGAACTCCCAAGAAGTTGGCAAAAGCAGGATTGTGGGATAAAGACCATGAAGAGCTTTGGGGCTGTCCTTAGAATTTGTAGAGGGATCAGGCTTCATACTGCGTTAAAGAAATTCACAATGGAGATTTAATCACTTATGTACTGAACAGAGATTATACAGTCAGACCAGTAAAATCATGACAGGTTTTTTCCTATTTTAGAGTTTCAATGGGATCACTCAGACTGGGGTTGGACAGGGTGTTGTCAGAAATCTAGAAATTGCATCAGATTGAACGGTTCTGGCTTGGCCAAGATTTCTTTACCTTCCAGAACTGAAGTTGCTGTGTAGGTGGAGCCATTATGTGGTACAATCAACTTAAAGGGGAAACCTCATCTGTAACAAATACATGCCAAAAATAATACAGTGGTATTTTATTTAATTTTATGCCTCCTATATAGAGTGCTGCATGATATCTCAGGGTAGAGTTGAATCTTAATGCCATCCAGTTCTATATTAGAATATCCTGTTAGATGTGCAGTGCACAGTGGATTATTTCACTGGAGAATGCAATATCTTGCAATTTAGGTAATAGAGAATGAAACAGTTTGGTGACTGCTGGGGAGAGGTCTGTGTACATCTCTGGTATTCCACATATTTGCAGATATTTGCATCTGTGGTAATTGTCCAGGTCCTCTACCTGTGCTTGGATAGGTTGTAAGTTGTCTGAGAGTGTTTTATGATCTTTCCTTAAAGTGGTTGTAAACCCAAAAAAAAGCTCATTATGAAGTACTTACCTGAGATCGAAGCCTCTGCAGCGGTCCTCGTACAATGCTCCGACCGGTGACATCCGGGTATTACGGGCTCCGGCGCTGTGATTGGCCGGAGTCGAGTTGACATCACTCCCGCACATGAGTACTGGAGCCGCCGGTAATGGCGCAGTCTAACTGAAGCAACGGCGCGTACTGCTATTGCTTCAGTGTGCATGTGCCGATGACGTCGGCACATGCAAATACAGGGCATATCTGATAAAGCAAGTTTAGGAGATATCCAGTGTAGCTACAGGCAAGCCCAATTATAGGCTTACCTGTAGCAAAAAGTGGTTGTAAAGGTTTACAACCACTTTAAATCATTGTATGCCAGATTGAGCTTGAGGTTTTCTTTCCAGTCTATCTGTGGTTTTACAAGTTCACTGTGGAACGTAGCTGGTAATTTTTCATGCGTGACTTCCAGTCCTCTGTCAAAGTCCTCTTTGGTGAGTTGGTATGAGTTCTCGTAGTTCCCTGAGCAATTTCAGAGTGTCAGAGGGTTGCCCACATGGCTGGGGAGTCGAGCAGTAGTGAGCCATGAGCTTGAGATATTTTGGAATGCTCCCTAGCCCTGAGAAGATAGGTGGTTAGTGTGAGTAGGTGCAGCATGGTGCAGTGTCAGTAAACACTCAGAGCCCAGCTGCAGAAAAATTAACTGCATTGGAAGTAATTCAGTAATGCACAACAAGCCTGGTGGGAAGACAACCTGACGGGTGCACTCACTGGATGAATAGAGATCTGTAATAGCAGCAGGTCTCAGTTATGCCAATAGTGTCTGTCTTGAGGGACAGAATGCAGCCTGGCTGGTCCCTACCCAAGTGGGGAGGCTTCCAGAAAGGATGGCATTTCCCTGCACTTTCCCTACTTGTCTGGAACCTCTCTCTGACAGACGGGTGACACTACTCTATCCACAACAAAAATATGTGCCTAACCTAGAAGGCATAGTCGTAAGTGGACTCTGCCTGACACAAGATGGCCACCAGAATACATGGGAAGCCAGCATGCAATTGGATGCTGCATTCCTGTGACCGAGGGGATCATAGAGGAATGAGGCTCCTCTAGACTTCCTCCTCCACCTTCATTATTGCTACACCACCTGCAGTGGAGAAAATAGACTGCACCTTCCAACATTAGGGATTTATGCAAAGATCTTCCACATGATTTACTGCTCATCAGCATGTATGAGGATGTACCATAGGGGTCATTGTATCTGGTGTCAAAATTATAGCTTGTTAGCCCCAGAAATCAGGCTTTTGTCTCCAAGTGCTGCAGTGCTACCAGAACAAGCAGCAACATTTTTTCTTAATTGTAAGGCCATCCCTTCCCTGGTATATCGAAGGCAAACAGTGACAGTAATGCAAACTAGGTACTGTTTTTTTAAACCCCATCTTGTCCCTATGCAAAAAAATGGGGGGGTTTATTACAAGATATGGCATCCAGCTCAGACACTGGCCTACTAGAGTTGATGGGGTTCTCTTGGCAGTATCTGCACATGGTTCTCCGATATTAAAGAGTTTTTCAATTTTTCCTTAACATCCATGGGATCCTCTGACAATGTGAAGGGGCTTGATAGCATATCAGAAAAAGATGGATACTGATGTTTCAGGAGGAGCTTGAAGTCTCACTCAAAGAATCCAATAAAAGAGTATATGATATATTGAATAACACATACAACAGAGTTACAAACTAGACCAGTAAAGAAGTTTGTCTGATTGAAGCCATCAACAACAGTTTTTATTCAGTGTTAAATTCTAAAATAATATTTTATCATAAACCAATAATAATCCAAATGTGGATAATTTATTGGCTGTCAAGAAGGCAATTAAAGGTCTATTTATGTGTAAACTGGTAGAAAGCAGCAGCGCGGAAGAGTCAGATGCACAAAATGAAACTGTCCATAGTCCATTGTCTTACAGCAAAAAAGAAAACAATCTAACACTCGAGGTGAAGAAATACCATCTTGTAGGTGGAAATCAAAAGAGGAGGGTCTGGAATTAAAAAATGAAAAAGGCCATTTCTGAACTGCAGAGAGAACCAGATTGCAACAGAAAACACAGATGCATGTTGGAGTGAGAGTGAGCCCTTAAAGGAGTTGTAAAGGCAGAAGGTTTTTTATCTTAATGCATTCTATGCATTAAGATAAAAAACCTCCTGTGTTTAGCAGCCTCCCCAGCACCCCCCTTATTACCTACATGAGCTC
Source organism: Aquarana catesbeiana (assembly GCF_042186555.1). Taxonomy (NCBI): domain Eukaryota; kingdom Metazoa; phylum Chordata; class Amphibia; order Anura; family Ranidae; genus Aquarana; species Aquarana catesbeiana. The sequence continues at coordinate 378,812,788 of NC_133324.1, read as the reverse complement.
CTTCTCTCTCCCCAGCGATGTCCACGATCCCCTCAGCCATCCAGGACACTCCTGATTGTCTGAGACAGAAGAGCAGCGCCATTGACTCCCGTGGCTGTCAATCAAAGTCAGTCAGCCAATCAAGGGAGAGAGGGGGCGGGACCAGGTCGGGGCTCCGTGTCTGAATGGATATACAGAGCTCTGACTCAGCTTGGGTGCCCCCTGTAGCAAGCTGCCAACTGAGGGGCACTCAAAGGAGGGAGGGGCTAGGAGCAGCAAAGAGGGACCCGAGAAAAGGAGGATCCAGGCTGTTCTGTGCAAAACCAACTGCACAGAGGAGGTAAGTATAACATGTTTGTTATTTTAAAAAAAAGAAAAATGAGCCTCATACTGCAAGGACTGATAGATCTTCCTGGTACCACTGTGAACCTCTGGCACACCTTGCAGATGACAGCTGACCAGAAAAGGAACCATAGTGTGGTACAAAGTTGACAGACAAAGTTGACAGACGCGCGTGTGGGTGCGTGTCGGCACACGCTCGCAAGGCGTTTGGCGCCAACCGCCCTATTTAGTGTGCTGGTACACTTTGCTCAGTGCTGTCCGATCTGCAGCTCCCAGTTCCTGTGCTTCCTGTTTACCTGTCTGAAAGTTGATCTCTTTGTTACCCGGCTTGTCTATTGGATTCCTCTCTGCTATCTGCCTGCATATGACCCCGGCTTGCCTTTGACCTTAAATCTGCCTGTTCCCTTGTACCACGCTGACCGCCTGCTGCCGACCCTGCCTGTGACCTGGACTTTGAACCTGCCTGCTCCCTTGTACTGTGCTGACCGCATGCTGCCAACTCTGCCTGTGACCGGACCTGCCTACTTTGCTCCTGCTCTGCACCAGCTGACTGTGTTCCAGCTTACCAACCACCTCCAGTCCACCTGCACCAGGATCCTGGGCCTTAACTCCACAAGTCACCCACCAGGCTCTCATACCATTCTGAGCTCCTGCGCCTTCTGTTTATACTACCAGGGGTCGGGAACTAGATAAGTAAGGGAGGCCTTCCCCTGCTGTATTGGATTCATCAGTCAGGTACGTGAAAGTCTGACAATCACACTTGTTTAATAATAATAAAAAAGGTAAACAGAGTAAACATAGTCAAAACATAACCAGAATTCAGGAACCTGAACGGAAAGTCAGACAAGCCAAAATGTCAGGGAGCCAGAGATGAGCATAGTAGAACAGCAAACAGGATCTAGAGCCAGAAGGAATGTCAGCCAAGCAAGTCTTTAACAGGTACACAGGAGAGCGTCTCTAGAGATGTGACCAAGGCGAAGGCAGAGATCATCTGGGCTGGATGGTTTAAGTAGGCAGGACTGACAAGCAGGATATCATCAACAGGTGAGTCACTGTGGAGAGATAGGAGCTGGCAATTAGCTGACAGCTGAGCGGCCAGCTCAGGGAAGGGAGGGCTAAGCCCAGCCCTGACAGTACCCCCTCCTCAATCCCCTCGGAGGACCACCAGGCTTGAGGGGAAAATGTCTATGGAAATCACAGAGGAGGACAGAGACATGTACATCCGAGGATGAGACCCAAGAGCGTTCCTTTTGGACTTTACCCTTTCCAATGCACCAGGTACTGTATGCGCCCACGGAACCTACGGGAGTCAACAATGCACTTCCTACTTCTCATGGTTCTCAACCTGTACAGGGTGAGGATGAGGCACCGAGGTGGTAAAGTGGTTGCAGACCACAGGTTTTAATAAGGAGACATGAAATACATTTGAGATACACATATTAGAAGGAAGGTCTAATGTGTAAGCCACTGGGTTAATCCTGCAAAGAATGCGGAAAGGCCCAAAAAAACAAGGTGCGAACTTCAAAGAGGGAACACAAAGTCGGAGGTTGCGAGATGACAGCCAGACCCTGTCCCCAACTTGGTAGGAAGGTACAGGCAGGCGTCTGTGGTCAGCATGGAGTCTGTACCCTGTAGGCAACATGGAAGGTTGGAAATCATAGTTCGCCATAAATGGGGACAATCAAGAAGCAGAATTCAAGGCACTATTGTGAGCAAACTCTGCCCACAGTAAGAGGTCTGACCAGTTGTTATGATGGTCAGAAATACAGCAACGTAGGAATTGCTCCAAGGACTGACTGGCTCGTTCTGCTGCCCTATTAGACTGCGGGTGATACACAGAGGAGAAAGCAAGCTGTATTCCCAACTGTGCACCAAAAGCTCACCAAAACTGGGACACAAACTGACTACCCCTGTGATAATCACCTTGGAACCGGTCAACCACCATAAGGATAACTGTGTTGCCCTGGGAGTTGGGTAACTCCACAATGAAATCCATAGACAGGTGGGTCCAGGGCCTCTCTCCATTGGGTATGGGTTGTAGGAGACCCACTGGAAGGTGTCGTGGAGTCTTACTCTGAGCACACACGGAACAGGCAGCTATGAAGGTGGTTACATCAGCACGTAGACTAGGCCACCAAAATTGTTGGGAAATGACCCAAAAGAGTTGATTCTTCCCAGGGTGGCCAGCAGCCTTGGGAGAATGGTCAGTCTGGTGCACAGCAGTACGGAGACTCTCTGGGATAAAGCAGCGATCACAAGGTTTCTCAGGAGGAGCATGAACCTGAGCGGCAAGAATTTTGTCACCCAAAGGAGAAGTGATACTGGTGCAAACCGTAGCCAGAATACGATCAGGAGGAATCACTGGAACCAGAACCGACTCCAACTTGGAAGTGGAGGAAAATTGTTGTGACAAAGCGTCAGCCCTTATATTCTTAGTACCGGGTAAGAATGAGACAATGTAATTGAAACTTGACAAGAAAAGCACCCATCGCGCCCTTCTGGGAGAGAGGCGTTTAGCCTCAGACAAGAATATGAGATTCTTATGGTCAGTAAGAATGAGAACCAGCACAATGGTACCTTCGAGGAGATGTCTCCATTCTTTCAGGGATAAAATGATTGCTAACAGCTCTGTCACCAATCTCGTAATTGTACTCCGCAGGTGACAATTTCTTGGAAAAGCAGCCACAAGGATGCATAGCGTTCTCAGAGGTAGGACGTTGAGACAGAAGGGCACCAACTCCGAAGCATCAAACTCAAGGATAAAAGGTAACGTAGGATCAAGATGTGCCAACACAGGAGCAGAAACAAAGGAAGCCTTGAGACTCTCAAAGGCCTTAATGGACTCCGGAGACCAACTTGTGGGTTGCCGTCCTTTCTGGGCATATCAGTCAGGAGCTTGACCAGAGACGAGAAGTTACAAATAAACTTACGATAATAGTTGGCGAAGCCAAGAAAATGCTGCAGAGGTCGTAAACCCACGGGTAATGGCCACTGTAGGACTGCTGAAAGTTTCTCTGGGTCAACCGAAAAACCAGCAGTGGGAATGACGTAACCTAGGAATTTAACCTGTTCAGGATGGAATTTGCACTTCTCCAATTTACAATAGAGATTGTTCTCTCTTAGTTTCTGAAGCAATCAACAGACATCTGTGTTGTGGCTCTCAAGGGACTTGGAAAATATGATTATATCGTCAAGATAAACCACCACACATAACTGCAACAAATCTCGGAGGACATCGTTAATAAATTCCTGGAAAACTGCCGGGGCATTACAAAGGCCAAAAGGCATTACGAGGTACTCATAATGTCCTGTTCTGGCATTATATTAAAAGGAGAAAAGGTTGTGGGACTTTGTATGAAGCATAACTGCAAGGTAAGTATGTCAAGAAATGTCTGATGATTCCTCGTCCATATACAGAGATTCATAGTAAATAATGTAACATTGATAACAATAGATATCAATTTTATATTTCATATTATATATATATATATATATATATATATATATACATATACACATATCTCAACATGATCCACAATTATAGTGATAAACATATTGATATAAAGTACATTGTTTAGAGGTAGACATAAATGATCTTAAAATTAATGAAGATAAAAGTTTTTTTTTTATGAAATGCACAGTCTTGGAGAATCTCAAGCACATGATTGCAAAGTGTTGCATATAGCAGCTTTACGCATTTTGTGGAGTTCAGCCACTCATCAGCAGCAATTTAAATTTAAAAACATCTATAAAAGATAAATGAATGCAAAAGGATCAAATAGCTGGCATGAGGGGGCAGAAGGAAGGGGGGGATATAAATTCCCCAATCACTCTTACCTACAGGTAAAGGTAATATTGACAGCTGAGAGCGCCATGGGGACAACCCTCCACGGGAGCTGGTGGCACAGTCAGCAGGGAGTGAAACATCTATGGGACTGTAATCCCCAAAAGCAATTGTGTAGTATATACTGAGTGACGATTCCAGAAGACTTCTGTGGAAAGATAAAAATGTGTAATTATGTGTGTGAACCTGCACAAGGGCAGACGGTAAGATTACAACCCATAAGGGCATGTGATAGTGTGGAAAGCTGGGAGGAGAGTAGAACCACTAAGTGAAGGAAGCCACATAACTAACCAAGGCTAGTATGACAAATGAATTACCGAAAAGATCCCAGTGAAAGGTAGAAAAGCAACCAACAAATATGTACCTTAAACTTCAAGAAGTGGTGCAAGTCAGCCAAAGTGCGTGTAGCCTCGAAGTGAAAAAGAGCAGTGCTCCACCAGCGTGTGCTAACTGTGGCAACATACAGCCTGGTATTAAGCACAGTTTTCTCACAAGATTGTATGCCCCTCTCAAATCAAGCTTCGTGAAAACCATTGCTCCCTTGAGGCGGTCAAATAACTCTGTAATCAACGGAATCGGATAGGCATTCTTAATCGTAAAACTATTTAGACCCCTATAATCAATACAAGGTCTCAGTTCACCACTCTTCTTCTTCACAAAGAAGAAACCAGCACCAGCAAGAGATGAGGATTTGCGGATGAAACCTTGGGAAAGTGCGTCTGCAACATACTCTTCCATGGCCTTATCCTCCAAGACCGACAAAGGGTAAACCCGGCCAAGAGGGGGTATGGCACAAGGTTGAATGGCAATTGCACAATCATACGACCGGTGTGGAGGCAAACTACTGGCTTGACTTTTGTCAAAGACATCGCTAAAATTTCAGTACTCCTTCGGCAGAGAGGAGAGTGAAGAGGTGCACAGGACTTGGCTACCTTCTGAAAGCATGTCTTATTGCATTGTGGTGACCAGGAGAGAACCTCAGCATGGAGCCATTTAAAAGAGGGGTTGTGCCTCTGTAACCAAGGATAACCAATAACGAGAGGAAAGTTAGGTGAGGAAATAACTTGGAATTGGATTATCTCATAGTGAAAAGCCCCTACGACCATGGACAATGGAACAGTCTCATGAGTCACATGGGCAGGCTGTAGAGGTCTCCCGTCAAGAGCCTCAATGGCAAGTGGAGTGTCAAGCAGCTGCAGCAGAATCGAGTGCTTCGATACAAAGGCAGTATCAATAATAAGACCTGCAGCCCCAGAGTCGATTAGAGCCTGTATCTCGACGGACGACTCAGCCCAAGAAAGGGTAACTAAAACCAGGGGCTTATCCTTCTGGATAACTGGGGACAAAACAATGCCACCTAAGGTCTGTCCATGACAGGACCTCAAGGTCTGGGCGTTCCCTGAATAGGTAGGACAAGACTTCAAAAAGTGACCTGCAAAGCTCAGAGACAAATGTACAGGAGGCTTCTGCAAGCGCTCCTTAAAAGAGGGTCTTTCTCTGAGTCTGGAGTCAATGAGGATGGCAAACGTGATCAACTTCTCCAGCTCAGTGGGTATATCTTGCGCTGCTATCACATCCTTGATGGTATCCGAGAGACAATGAGAAAAAGCAGCCATGAGAGCCTCATTGTTCCAAGCAACCTCTACTGCCAGAGTACGGAATTCAATGGCGTAATCGACAACAGTTCTCGTACTCTGTTTGATGGACATGAGGCACTTGGCAGCAGAGATAGAGATTGCGGGAACGTCAAATACCCTTTAAAAAGAAGCCACAAACCCAGGGTAACTCAAGACAACAGGTTTTTGAGGGTTTGCCCAGGCCAAGGCTCTCTCAGAAAGCAAAGATATCACAAAACCTACTTTTCTTCTGTCCGTGGGAAACGCCTGGGGCAGCATCTCAAAGTATATCTCAACATGGTTGAGAAACCCTCTGCATTGGACTGAATCCCCCAAATCGCTGGGGAAGCGGAGCAGAACCAGACATATCTCTTATAGAAGTAACACTCAAGGTGGGTGCCTGCACAGAGACTGGAGAAGCAGCAGGGACAGCTTCAACACAGGTTGTACCACAGCAGCCACAGTGGGAGATTCCAGGTGAGCCGTATGACTCAGGAGCATTTGTAACGCCATGGCAAACTGATTCATGCGGTCATCCTGATCATCCAATCTGGAAAAAATATTACCAACAAGTAGATTGACTGCATCTTCTGGATTCATGGCATTCGCCTACTGTCAGAAACCATGAATCAGACCGAGACAGAAGCACAATTAAATCACACTTGTTTAATAATAATAAAAAAAAGGTAAACAGAGTAAACGTAGTCAAAACATAGCCAGAGTTCAGGAACCGGAATGGATAGTCAGACAAGCCAAAACGTCAGGGTGCCAGAGATGAGTGGAGTAGAACAGCAAGCAGGATCTAGAGCCAGAAGGAATGTCAGCCAAGCAAGTCTTTAACAGGAACGCAGGAGAGCGTCTCTAGAGATGTGACCAAGGTGAAGGCAGAGATCATCTGGGCTGGATGGCTTAAGTAGGCAGGACTGACAAGCAGGATATCATCAACAGGTAAGTCAATGTGGAGAGATAGGAGTTGGCAATTAGCCGACAGCTGAGGGGCCAGCTCGGAGAAGGAAGGGCTGAGCTCAGCCCTGACAACTGATAAACACTGCCAGCTACAGCCAATTGCACTGATGAAGTGGGGAAAATCTTATAGAGCGGTTCCACTTAACCACTTCAGCCCCGGAAGAATTTACCCCCTTCCCGACCAGAGCGTTTTTTGCGATTTGGCACTGCGTCACTTTAACTGACAATTGCACGGTCGTGTGATGTTGTACCTAAACAAAATTTACGTCCTTTTATTCCCACAAATAGACATTTCTTTTGGAGGTATTTGATTGCCTCTGCTGTTTTTATTTTTTGCGCTATAAACAAAAAAATAGCGACAATTTTGAAAAAAACACAATATTTTGTACTTTTTGCTATAATAAATATCCCCATTTTTTTTTAAAAAAAAACTAATTTTTTCTCAGTTTAGGCTGATATGTATTCTTCTTTTATTATTGTTTTTTTTACTTGTATTGGCGGTGATCTGCGATTTTTATTGTGACTGCGACATTATTGTGGACACATGGGACAATTTTGACACATTTTTGGAACCATTGGCATTAATACAGTGATCAGTGCAATTAAAAATGCATTGGTTACTGTAAAAATGTCATTGGCAGTGAAGGGGTTAACACTAGGGGGCAGTGAAGGGGTTAACTATGTTCCCTGGGAGGTGATTCTAACTGAAGGGGGAGGGGACTAACTAGAGGAAGTGACGAGTCATGGTTCCTAGCTATTAAGAACACGCTATCTGTCACTCCTGTCAGAACAGTACAGGGAAGTGTGTGTTAACTGGCTGCAGAAAAAACGTCTGAAGCCAAAAACAGCAGCTATAAAAACATCCAGTGTGCATGAGGCCTAAAACTCATGAATGTTTTAATGGTTGCCAAAGCAAAACTTAAAGTTCATGTAGTACTTTGTCTTATCCTCCTAGGTACTGCCAAAGTTAGCTGTGAGGGCAGACATTGTACCCCCCACGGCCAGCAGACAATGCAGCTAGCAAGTAGATGGCTGCTTTAAAAGATTTGACAGACAGCACTTTTCTTCAAACACATTTGGAGGAATCGGGGGGGGGGGGGGGGGCAGGATGCACTGTCAGCTTAACTTTTCCTAGGCAAGTGAGCATGTGCTTGAATATGGAGAAAAGTGCCTGTCAAAGTAGCCACCTCTTTGCTAGCTGCATATTCATCCAAGCTGTGGAGGGAGAGGCAGCACCTTGTCCCACCTCAAAGCTAGCCTCAGACAGCACCTAAGAAGATAGGACAAAGTACTACATGTACTTTGTCCCTGGGAAACATAACTCCTTAAAAAAATTGAGAGAGACTTCTTTAAGCCGTACTGACTATTCAAATTTACTTATTTCCAGCATAATGAGTTTCAAAATTGAAAAAAATAAAAAGATAGGACAGTTTTAATCAAGGATAATAGCCCTAACCAGTTTAGATGCACATTGTTCTTGCATTTTTTTTTCTTTTAAACAAAAAGCTCTTACTGTAAATAGACTGCCCGCAACAACTGCCCAATGCTCTCTAATCACTCCAAGATTAGGCTGGGTTCAACACAACACCACTGTTGTATGACTATCATCCTACTTTGCCCTGCTACATCTGTCCTACATCGGTCCTACTTCGGTCCTACTTCCATCCGACTTGAATGAACAAGATAAGATTTTGCTCTTTTTTGTACTTTTGAGATAGTACGACTTGTCTTTTGACCAATCAAAACAATCCCAGTATGATATAAATTTCTTTTACTGCTGCTATAATCACCATGTCGGATGTCACAAGTCGGATGTTTAGGACAATGATCCTACTTTGATCCAACTTCAATGACATTCAATGGGCTGAAGTAGGATCAAATTCAGACCAAAGTAGTGCAGGGAGCATTTTCAAAGTCGGAACGACTTGTGTCAGACCAGTTAAGACGGCTCTCATAGGGAATCATTGATTTGCACACGTCATGTGACATGAGCTCCCAATATCGGAGCGTTTGTCGTACAAGTGTGAACCAGCCTCAAACTACAATCTAAAAAACAAATATAAGAGAAAAGACCACATTTAATAGAACAAAAGTAGCAAAGGTGTTGATTATTGAAGAGCTAGCTACCAATAATTTGTTTCAGACCACTTCCTAAAAAAAAAAATTTGTCTGTGCATATTTGTAAAGACAGACAGGGCACATAAAAAAATCTCACTGAAATAAAAAAAAACGTTGAACATAGTTTACTGAAATAGATGTAAGCCCAACCACCAAAAAGCCTCATATGTCACATAAGTTTTGTCTGAAAATGACTCTGTCACATACCTTCCTACAGGAAAAAAATAAGTTTCTGTGCTGATGCAAATTGTGTAAACAAAATGTCAGCCAGCAACAATTATAAAATATGGCCTGTTAAAAAAAACTCATATAGTCAAGCATGTATACTCAGGGACAGTCTGTGGAAACACTAAACTGCTGCCAGAAATAAAGGAAACATGCCCTTTTGTTGCAAATTCTTTATTTATCAAATGAGACCCTCGAGACAGTGCACAAATTATGGAAAATTGTTATCAAATACTTACCGTAAATTTTCCTTTCCTTGCCTATCCTCACAGCAGCACACAATGGATTAATGCCTCCTCTGGAGCTCACAGGGCCACCTCTTTCTAGCTAAATAAAAGACAGCCCCTCTCCCACCAAAGTGTTCAATAACCTAGCCTGCAACAGGCCTCTAGGGAGGGAGTCCTGTGCTGACGTGAGGATAGGCCAGGAAAGGAAAGTATTTGATAACAATTTTCCGTATTCCTGCCCCTATCTCACGTCAGCATGCAATGGGATCTAACTAGCTGAATAAATGGACGGGAGAGAACACATGAAAAGAAACATTGACGATCAAAGAAAAGCTGCCAAAGACAAAAATAATTTATATGTCTCCTCCCAAACTTTGCAGAACTTGCTGACTGCATGCCTAGCTTGTAAAGTTGAGTGAAAGGCTAGATGTCCCACATATATCCTTCACTGAAATCCTAGCATAACAGCCCAAAAGGCTGCCACCCCTCAGATCGAAGGAGCTTGTCCCTGTTCCTAAGCAGAAAGGTCTACTTCCTGCATGCCAATCTAATCACCCTGGTAAACCAATAGAAGATGACTCAAGAACCTGACGGTGAAATGAAAAGATTGCCCACTTTCCTCACGTCTTTGACCTTTGCATATACACTGTTGGCAACTTGTGTAAGGACCTGAAGTCTTCCTGCTGTGTAATTAGTGACTCCATGTAAATGCTTGAAGGGACTGGCCCCAGGTTTTCCTGGAAACTAGATACAACTTGGAGATGGACGTAGAATCACTATTTCTGATAAAAAGACACAAAAGGGATCTTTGCATGAAAGTGCTGCAATCTCCAACAACCTGTCTGAAGCAACTGCTGTCAGAGGACCTAGTTTTGCCACTAGGAACTGCAATGGAAATTAAGCTATTGGAGCAAAGGATGCCTGTACTAGTGCTTTCAGAACCAAGCCTAAGTCTCATGAAGGAAACAAGAATTTCCTTGGTGGTCGTATATGGATTACGGACTGCATGAAGCATTTGTTGAATGGCTCTTCCACCCATCTGCAGCTTGAAAAAGAGGATAAAGGCAGAAACCTGGAGTTGTATGCCAGACCAACTTCAAGCGCTGATTGTAAAAATGTCCAGGATATTGGCTAGTGCTGGGGACACAGGAGAGAAAACTTTGCTGAGCAAACAGAACAAACTTCCTTCATATCCTCTTATATGTAGCGTTCATGGTCTTGTGGTCTTCACCAAGGTCTGAACCACCTCGGATGAGAATCCCTGCACCTCTGGTCCAGCCGATTCAATAGCCAGGCTATTAAGAGTCTCACTGGATTGGGGTGGTACCATTGACGTTGGCATAAAAGATCTTGTTTGACTGAAAATGGTATTGGTGGTGCTGATGACGACTGGGGGACCAATGAAAAACAAGGCCTCCTTGGCAGATGGAAAGGACACTGGAGGAAGACAAACACCAACAGAAAAAACCCATGGCACTGTGAATCTATTTCCTATCACTTCACCTTTGTACCTTGTTACAAATACCGAAAGCTGTGTGTTCAGTGGACTCTCTATGAGAACTATCACTGGAATGCCCCATAGAGCCAATACTAGTTGAGGTACGTATTGTTGGAAAATAATTTGCCTAACTGATCCATTAGTAAACTGCTATTAACTGCCTGTGAGCGGCTCTCCGCCCAGTGAACAGTTTATGTTACAAAAAGTACAGAAAAAGACAGACACTTGGTACCCCCTTGGTGGGTAATGTAGGCTACTGCTGTCTATTGTTAATCATCAACTTTACTCTGGCCCCTTGGAGGAAGATCTTGAAAAGCTTGCAATGCTAGAAAAAACTGCCTTACATTTAAAAACAGTCAGAGCATCCGCATTTCACTAGGCTCCAATGGCATTGCACTTGTCTCCTCAGACTGGAGGCAGACTGGCTTTCGACGTCAGAATCTCCTGGGCTGAGAGGCACATCACAAAAGAGGCACACTGGTGTCCAAAAAGTCTAGTTCTTGCTAATTTCTGCAGACACAAAGACCTTCTGATCCATAGACTGCTCATCCCATTGACTGAGAAAGGCAAACTGAAAAGCCCCCATGTGCCACCTGGCCCGATGCAGCACTGGAATGGTCGCTGTATAATGTCACAATGGGGACAATGCAATCCCTCACTGACATAAATGCTGTCTCCATGACTCTTCGTACGCAGATTTTAATTTTGCAAATTTTGCAGTTTTGGAAAACCACTTGACTTATTTGGGCATGAAAAAATTCACCAATATCCTTCATAGATTAAGAAGGAGTTAACTGCTTTCCCCTGTTTGTTCACTAGTCGACTGAACTTGGAAAAGGATTTCTAGGACAAGGGTTGTGATGCTTTGCCAGCTCCTGACGTACACAATTGCGACAATCAAAACGTCATGCAAGTAGTGGTAGAGCCTTATCCCCAAAGATAACTGGCACTACTGCCAGCAAAATGTTCAAAAAGTTTCTTGGTGCTGTGCCAATTCTAAAAATGACAAACAGCTGAAACTGAAAGTGACAGCCAGTCACTGCAAATCTCAGATGTCTCTGGTGTTATGCACCGATTGGTACCTGGAAGTATACGTCAGCCAGGTCGATTGACACTAACCGGTCCTCATGCTGAACTATCGCCATCACTGTTTCCATGGACTCCATCTTGAACCTTTCGTTGTGTATGTACCCATTTGATTTCTTCAAACCCAGACAGTAGGGAAAGCTCCTGATGCCTTGGGTACTAGAAAAAATGGGGAGAAAACTCCAGATTTGTTCTTTTGGTGGCACCAGCTCTTTGGACTTGTTGCAGTTTAATTCTTATATGTAATCTTGCAGTAAGTCTTTCTTCTTGAGATCTGTTGCTCATGAATAAAATAATTTGGTGATTGTACTCCCAGCTAACTGTCTTTGGTGTTTGTCGCCTGTCACCCTCCAAAAATGGAAGCTATCCAGGCTCCCACTGGAAGACACTGGTTGGGACCACCTTCAAAGACTTTCCAAATGTCTAGTTGCCTGCTCTGGATTTGATTCCATGTAAACAGGAAGTTTGAGCCCCCTTCACTGTGGTCTGGTAAATTTCAGCCTGGTCTATAAGAATTGGCCTCCTGAACCCTTCTGAAGATCGACCAATTTGAGCAAAAATATGGCTGCTTCCTTTTATTTGACTGTGGTCACACTCTGGACATTTCTTCTGTCACTCGCTTTGTCCAGCATTTTGCCAAACAACAACCTCCCATTATGGAGTATGTTACAAAGGGCTTGTGTGGAAGCGTCATCCACCCTCCAGTGGCACAACCACAAAGTTCTCATTACTGTGACTTAATGTGCCAGCCCTAGAACTAGGTCTATTGAAGCCTCGGCCAAAAGTCAGCAGCCATATTCAAGTCCTCCAGAACCATGCCCACTCCCGCAGGTTCCCTTTAAATTAAAGGCCATTTCTTAATGCTTTAAACATCACGGTTAATGCTGTTGCTAGTCAACAGGCAAAAACCTGCCACAGTATAGATTTTCTGCAAGTCTGAGAGCCAGTTCACCACAATTTCTGAGTTGAACCAGTCTTAAGTCCACTTTTCAATTCATAGGATCCCTAAAGGTATGGAAAGGCAAAGATACTTGCACACTAGACACTGGTAGGCCCCATCCACTCCTGGAAATGCATTGCTTAAACATGCATCAGCCAGCTTCATTGGATAAAACTTGGAGACCCGTTACTGTAAATTGGTCTTCTTATCAGATCTCTCCCATTCTTCATCAATGGGCTTTTGATTCTGTGATTATGGGAAAAGAAGGCCCTTCCTTTTTCACATTTGGAAATATCTGCATGCTTTGCAATAATTGAGCCTGTGTCTTACCTGTGGCATGGATATTTCCTGCATACATTCCGCAACAGCCTCTAGGCTTTGAAATTTGTGCATTCCCTTCCTTATCCATTGTCATTTGAGGCAATCAATGACAATTCATTTCCCATCACTGCAGACTGAATGCAGGTCCAGGATGTATCCAGGGCTGGGCAAGGCATTTTCTATCGCGCTGATTTAAACACATGTAAGCCATTGCCATGTGAGCTGCTTGAGGAGCATGAAAGCTGCCCTGTGCTGGAATGTTAGGAATTCAGATTGTCCTGGTTAGGAGATGACCAGTGGGGGCGGGGGTCTTATGTTTTCTGGAGTGTTTGCGTTTAGGGCTTCTGCTCCTAAAATAATGCAAAACATCATACTTTGCATCCTTGAGCATTCCTTGAGCACTATTTTTAAAAACATGTCCCACACTGCCCACTCCTACCTTTTGCTAGTCTTCTGTGCCACTGACAGGTGTGGTGATCTCATATCTGCAAAAAAATCATAATTTTCTCACCAAGAAAAAAACAGGTGAGGTCTGGCAGCCTTCCAGAGGCAAACAGGAGACATAGAATCTGGGACAAAAACAGTCAGACTGAATAACCCCCAGGAACACAGCACAGCAAGGGAGCAAACAGCAACAAGTTTTTACTGCACAGGAGAAAACTGTCTGGACTGCAGAGAGAGGGAGAGAATCCAGTTCTTCTGCTGGATCTAAGACTGTTTAAGCTTCTGCTTGGTGACTGGTGGTCACTACCCTGTGCCGCCCCATCTCCCTGCCCTCTGTGACCTTTTCCACTGCTGCTTTGAAGACAAAGCCAGGAGAGCAGTGCGGCACACTACCTGTACAAGACAGGAAAAGCCCCAATGATGACATTGCCTAGCTCACTAATACCACACCTGTGGAATATTCGTGCTATCTAAGCAACATTGCCCGTGGCCTGGGAAAAAGGGCACCCAGTTTTTAGGAGGGTTTACCATCCAACATAAGGGTCTTCCAACTAAATGAGAGGCTGAACTGGGAGGGAAAGGTTCAGCGGGGGGATATTCTTGCAGCAACCAAAGTACTTAACAACTGCAATCAATCCACAGGTGGCCTGGGGCATGTAGTTCTATAAAGTTTGACCGCACTCCCTGAAGCAGTGATGATTACTTTATTGAAGATAAAAATCTATCAAGATACATCATAAGACATCATGAGACCTCTATGCAGGCATGGCAAGATTAACGCATTTCATGAATCAAGGTTCTCTTAGTTCTCTTTGCTTGGTCTGGAGCATAACCAAAAAAAAGAACACTTCAGTGGGGGAGGGGCTGCCTTTTATTTAGCTAGAAAGAGGTGGTTCTGTGAGCTCCAGAGGAGGCGTTAACCCATTGTGTACTGACGTGAGGGAGGCCCAGAAAATAAGGGAACAGTTAACATATGGCAAATCACAAGTGATTGCACATAGCTTCATAAGGCACATAAACAACAATAAACCAGGGAAGCCATTCTCTATACATAAGCTTACAATCCAGTACCAGACAGCACTACCCGTAAAGTAGCAAATAAAGTTGTAATTTAAAGACAAATTAAAAAAGACACGAGGAGCATCTAAATGGTAGGGATAGGGTAGCATATCTAAGAGTAGCTGAACTTGAGGTGTGTTATTGGATAGATTTTCAGTGTTTGTTAGTGCTTCCTCCAATAATAGATTGAGAGTAAAGAAACACAGACTTGTGGGTCCACCAGTTTAGTGGATGGAGGACGAGGAAGGAAGGAAATAGGGACTGAAAAGTTAGAGAAAGCGAGAAAGCAGGGAGAAATAAAGAGTGAGCTAAAAGAACGGACAGTCGAAAAAGGGAAAAAAAAGTGGGAAGAAGAGAGGGAGTAAACATGGGAGAAGAGAGGGGAAGGGTAGGAGCCAGCATGTGAACCTGGTATCAGAAGAAAGAACCCAGCAAGGCCTTTTACACATCTGAGAAAGTGAACCCAATAAAGCCACATTTTGCTATAGATGTTATGCTTATTCTAAGAAAGTAGAAATATGCAGTTTCAAGAACACAACATTCATCTTGTTATGACTTTGGACAGTACATGTGGGAAGACTGTGTGCAGGACACACATCAGCACCCAGGAGCAATAAGATATAGAAATTCTTTCCTCCCCACCCCAAAATTTCCCACGATACACAGCATTTTGCTACCTAAAGGACAATAACGTGGTTGGTGACCCTTACATATAACCAATGAAGTGACTAGCCTCAGGTGATAGAAAAAGATGAAACAAATCTCCCTTACATATGTTGTACCTTTTTATCTGCCGTCATCTCTCCTGTACAGCCTTCTGCAACACACATAATTTACAGAACCTGTCGGCATCTCTCAGCAGCACAATGCAGGGGGTGTGGATCTGAATTCACACACTGTACAGCTAAGGGAGAAGAGCTCTAAACCTGTTTGGAGGGAAGGGATACACCCCCCCTCCTTACACTATACACAAAACAAGCACAAAATAATCACATTTACTGGAGCTCTCCTCTGCCATTTTTCTCTTGGTGGTAAGAAAAAGCTGTGAAAAGAGAATCATGCAGATAACAGAGGATTGAGACAGCAGAGAGAAATCAAGCTCAGAGCTTTGGATAGAGACATGTACACAGTATAGAATGGAGTGTGTTGTTAAGATATCATGTGAGGTTTACAACCACTTTAAGTAAAGGATTCACATCTATCTCAAGTATGGTTGCCACCTTTGTTCTGGCAAAATAAAGGACAGGGGGTGTAGCAGGGAAGAATGAGGGTGGAGCAGGAAAAGGGCTAATCAATACATAGTGCACAACACCCCATGGTGGGTGTGGCCAAATCAAATTGTATTAATAGTGAGAGGTACTTAAAGGTGTATGAATAAGTAAAACCTGAGCATACTTTTTTTCTTGTTCAAGAGTGTGTAATGCATAGAGCGCTGGAGTCAGTAGTGCATAATGCACAGGTCATGAGTGTGAAACCCACAGAGTGCAGGTGTCAAGTGTAAGTAATGCACAAAGTGCAGGGGCCAGAAATAAGTAACACACAGAGAGCATGGGTCAAGCATCCATAATGCACAATGTATTGATTAAAGTAAGTAAGTGATTAAAGTAACAAAGTGCTATTGTCAGGAGTGCAGAATGCACTAAATGAAGAGGTCAGACTCCAACCTACTTTCTCCTTGTTTCAGACCACTTGTTTTTTTTCTGCTCTGACCCAGCATCTTCTGCATGCTTCTTCTGTATTCACACACATACCAGTGGTAGGGAGGCAGAAGGGATGCAGTGCCAGGGGAGGCGGTGCAAGTATAGAAAGCAGTAGCCGCAGCAGCAACCAAAAATGCAAGATAGCATGGGATGCCCACATCCTAGCAACCAAAGGTGGTAGGCATCCATTTGTTTAATACCGGACAAAGTGCATCTCATATTGAATTAATGCGGGATGCTGCATTTTACTTTAAAATCAATGACGATCTTGTATTATACGAGATGGGTGGCAACCCTAACCCAAGAAGACCGGTGGCTACAAGCCCTACACTAATCAGTCCCAATGCACTTTACCAACAGCACTACCTATGTTTTCCCTATCACAGCTAAACACATTAACACTATGGCTGCTGGAAGCCCTGCTTTTTTATAGTGAGGGGCTGGCACATACCAAAGCCCCTATCATTGTCCATTCTAAGCCTCCTGACCTAATTTTAGAGGCGAGGTAGTGCATTTTTGGTAGTTGGTGCCGAACAACCACATTTGTTAGCTGTGTCTGCAAACTGTAAATGGGTTAGGTTTCATGCTAAGCCAACCTCAACTTGAACTCAAAGCTCATCCCTAGCTACTACAATGGTAAGTGTTGCCCTGGGAACCAGTTTATTGCTTATTGATATGAGAAAAATAATTCTCTTTCTAAGCCCCTCTCTCCCTCCATATTAACCCATACCAATATATGTATATTTGTGGAGACACATGTGATTTAGGGGCACCAGGGGCAATGATGTTGACCTACTGGGGGGTAGAGACTGTTCACTTAGTAAAGTGAATGCTCGCTTAGTTTAATAAATAAAGTGAAGCTGTGTTCATGTTAACTACCAAAACTATATACAGGGGAAATTATTTTAAAAAATTATAATTTTTGCTTGTGCATTATTGGATGATTGAGAGGAACCTTATTCACTAAGCTAGATGAATTTTCACTTTAGTAAATACACAGCCTCCAATCACTTGGTGAATCTGCCCAATTGATCTTGTCTTTTCTTTACAAAGGTCCAAACAATTTTTAACAGTTGTGTGTCAATCTGCATCCATCTTTTCTACTACAGTTAAAACATCTAACATAATTCATGCAATTTTCTTTTAAGCAGGAAAGGGCATTCTCCTTGTCAAAATGATTTTCCAGCATTCACATTTTGCTCAAGTAATTTGCTTATGGTTTCCCCAGAGGTCTGCACCATGTTTTAAGTACAATGCAATATGGTATTTCTGGTAATGACCTGAAATTTCTGCCCTAGAGTTTCCTCTTTGGTAAAAGATTTAGTGTTCAAAAGGATGCTGTGGATATATTTTTCAACTCCATGTGTTTATAATAATGGAACTTCTTCCTGGTTCCCACTAATTTGGAAAGATTTCAGTAAGTCAGATGAATATTTTATATCAACAGCTACAGTTAATGATCTACAACATATTCTATCATTTTTTTCAATGTATTTAGTTGCCTTAGAGGTGTTTTTACCAACAAAGTTGAAATATTAAATTCATGGTCTAGGCATTTTAAATGTTAATGGAATATGTATCAGTCTGACACAAATTGAATTATAAAATAAGGCCGACAAAAAAAGTCCATAACCAATTGCAACCAATCAGAATCATCTTTGATTTATCTGACTGCAGTAAACTGACATCTGATTAGCTGGTGTGAGTTATATTGCTTACCACATTCATCACTGGTGCTCAGTGCATTACTTTATTGAATACATCCAGAGCACATTTTGTGTGAGATGATATTCAGTTCCAGATATTTATCTTTCAATGACATGTTTCATTTTTATTAGGGTACTCTTTTACACTTACATTACATAGCATACACCATTATTTTCCAGTGCTGACATCACTGCTTTCTTAGTGGAAGTTAAATGTTACCAACTTGACATTACACGTAGTACTAATTAATCACAGAAAAGAATAAGGCAATATTAAAAAATCAAAAATCAAAAGTCTGAAAAGTATACATCCAACAGATGCTGCATAGAAACAACAGATAACTTATGTTTTTGATTTCCATTGAAATTAACCTGAACTGACATATTTGTATTTTCACCTGCCGGGTTCTTCTAACACAATTTAAATCTACTTAATCAAGTAAACTTATCTGTTGTACATGCTCATCTCTTCTACCACACCTCTGATTTATTGAATTTATTGCATTCCAGTTTCATTTCCATAGATGTTAGTGACAAATTCCATTTACAGCTTATATGAAAAGCCCAGAAAAAGCAAAAAAACAAAGAAAAGGTTTCAGGTTTGTGAACCGTGTACAGCTGGACCTGTTAAACTATCAACAGCATAAAGAATTACATCAGTCTTTATACAGAGTTTCTGGACACAGGTCAAGTTTCATTTGCAACTCGCAAAAAAAAGTATGGGGTCTAAATATTTATACATTCCTAACAAGCTTAAAAACATTGTTTTAAATAAAACAACACTGATCTCTCTAGTTGTTTGTACCGTGAAGTGATTCATACTCAAAATCCTTAAAGATAAAAACATAGACTCAGGTTTAAGTCCATTTCTAAAGCTCATACATGTTACACTCATGTAATCTCCATTTACCCGCTACCTGACCAGAGCACTTTTTGCGATTTGGCACTGCGTTGCTTTAACTGACAATTGCGCGGTCATGCAACGTTGTACCCAAACAAAGAATATATGTAAAAGGGACCTCTGCGTTACTATGGAAGTGGCATATGAGCCGTGTGATTGAATAAAGTGCAGTGTAATGCTGCAAAATCTAAAGTATACACATAAACACCTCAAAAAATAAATAAAAAACAGGTAGTGAATTTCGCGCAAAACACCTCAATCAGAGTGGGACTTAATCCCATAACTAACTTGTGTACAAACACTAAGTGGGTATGTGAGATGATCATCAATTGATCATCTCACATGATCATCAGTTGTACCCAAACAAAATTGATGTCCTATTTCCCACAAATAGAGCTTTCTTTTGGTGGTATTTGATCGCCTCTGCGATTTTTATTTTTTGCGCTATAAACAATATATAACGACAATTTTGAAAAAAACGCAATATTTTTTACTTTTTGCTATAATAAATATCCCCCAAAAATTTATAAAAAAAAACATTTTTTTGCTCACTTTAGGCCGATATGTGTTCTTCTACATATTTTTAGTAAAAAAATCGCAGTAGGCGTATATTGATTGGTTTGCGCAAAATTTATAGCGTCTACAAAATAGGGGATAGTTTTATGCCATTTTTATTTTTAATTATTTTTTTTTATTAGTAATGGCAGCGATCTGTGATTTTTATCGAGACTGTGACATTATGGCAGGCAGATCAGACACTTTTGACACTATTTTGGGACCATTGTCATTTATACAGCAATCAGTGCTATAAAATGCATTGATTACTTGTGTAAATGACACTGGCAGTGAAGGGGTTAACCACTTGGGGGTGATAAAGGTGTTAAGTGTGTCCTAGGGAGTGATTCTAACTGTGGAGGGAGGGGCTACACCTCACATGACAGCGATCACTGCTCTCGATGACAGAGACCAGTAATCTCTGTCCTGTCACTATGCAGAACAGGGAAATGCTTTGTTTACAAAAGCATCTCCCTGTTCTACCTCTCCGTGACACAATCACGGGCACCCGGCAGACATCGAGTCTGCGGGACCCGCGGTCACGGAGACGCCGGCGGTGCGTATGCACCCGCAGCACCGCTTCTTAAATGGGACGTACCTGTATGCCCTTTTGCCCACCAGCGCCATTCTGCCGACGTAAATCGGCGTGTGGTGGTCAGCAAGCGGTTAATCAACCATAGTTCTACCAAAACAATTTTATGATGACCTATCTAAAATATCTAACCAATTTGTATTAAATCGGGCAGGCCCTTGCACTATATACCTGTGTTGGGAACCTAACAGCTTACAATAACATACAGATATATGTGAGGGCTAGCAGGCTACCATGTTTCTGCTTTCCATTGAAAGTAATAGGAAAACAGCTTAGATTTTTAGTTCTTCTGTTGTGACTTTTGAAGATGAATTCATCTACAGTGCTTGAAGCTATAAAGGTGAATAAGGGCTTGTTTTAAAGTGCTATTAATGCTTCTGCGGAATATGTGGATACTTAAAGGAGTTGTAAAGGCAGAAGGTTTTTTATCTTAATGCATTCTTTGCATTAAAATTAAAAACCTTCTGTGTGTAGCAGCCTCCCCAGCACCCCCTAATTGCTTACCTGAGCTCCATCTCTCTCCAGCGATGTCCACGAATGTCTAAGCCATCCAGGACACTCCTCCTGTTTGGCTAAGACACAGCAGCAACACCATTGGCCCCCACGGATGTCAATCAAAGTCAGTCAGCCAATCAAGGGAGAGAGGGGGGGCCAGGTTGGGGCTTTGTGTCTGAATGGACACACGGAGCTCTGACTTGGCTCCAGTGCCCCCATAGGAAGCTGCTGGCTATGGGGGCACTTGATAGGAGGCAGGGGGCAGGAGCAGCAAAGAGGGACCTGAGAAGAGGAGGATCTTAGTTGCCCTGTGCAAAACCAACTGCACAGAGGAGATAAGTATAAGTGCTAATGCGCCATGCACTGCCTTTACAACTTGTTTTTGCAGTTGGCTGTAGGTTGGTTTCAACAGCACTCCCATGTTGGAATGTTGTTTATTTGAAAACATTATTCTCATTTCCCAGCATGCAATAAGTTTTCATTTGCAACCCTGTACAACGCATGTGTACATCACTGCCTGTGCTCACTGAGTGTAATCCAACCAGAAAGAGTGGCAACAGCTCATTAGGTAGGATGATAGGAAAAACACAATTGCATGGAGATAGTATTACATCATAACCTTGATTCATGCACATAGCATTAGCAAATGAACACAACAATAAAAAAGGGTGTAGGAAGAAAAAAAAAACCTGCAGAATTTCAGCAACCATAAGGTACCTGCTATTACATCTACTTTAGTCCCCCTACCATGACATCTGCCCACAGAGTTCCTGTAAAACTCCCACAGTGCAGTTCCTGGTGCTTGAGTGTGAACATAAGCCCTGTCATATAGGTGAGGGTAAACTTGCTTAGCCCTTTGTAAGTTTATTTTTTGGCAAAAAGATGGAACTTGTTTAGGAATTTCAAGGGTTCAAAATGTTAGATTATGTTAGTAGGGGAACTAGTTTGCTGTTGTCTTTCCCTACATGGTCACTTTAAGTGGAGGAATGAAGGAAAACACAATTAATTCTAACCAGATCTACATATATTTTTTACTGCAAAGGCATGGGGATCACACAAAAAAATAACACTGTTCTCAAGGAAACATTTGCTATTGTTTGCTATTAAACATTTACTGTTATCTCATAAATATTATATTTCTATATTTATATAGCTTCTATAATGTGAGGTTTTATTGTTGGTAAAGTATATTTAAAATGTGTTTAACCACCTAAGGACCGCCTCACGCCGATGTACGTCGGCAAGGCGGCACGGGCAGGCAAAATCACGTACATATACGTGATTTGTCTCCCGCCGGTGGGGGGTCCGATCGGACCCCCCCCGGTGCCCGAGGCGGTCCTGTTTTTTCCCCCGGCGATCGGAGGTGAGGGGGAGGCCATCTGTTCGTGGCCCCCCCTCGCGATCACCGCCGGCCAATCAGATCACTTCCTTTGCTGCTGTATGCTAAACAGCAGCAAAGGAAATGATGTCATCTCTCCTCGGCTCGGTATTTTCCGTTGCAGCGCCGAGGAGAGAAGACTTCACTGTGAGTGCACAACACTACACACACAGTAGAACATGCCAGGCACACAAAACACCCCGATCCCCCCCCCCCCTCCCTGTCACAAACTGACACCAGCAGTTTTTTTTTTTTTTCTGATTACAGCATTGGTGTCAGTTTGTGACAGTTACAGTGTTGGGACAGTTACTGTTACCCCCCTTTAGGTCTAGGGTACCCCCCTAACCCCCCCTAATAAAGTTTTAACCCCTTGATCACCCCCTGTCGCCAGTGTCACTAAGCGATCATTTTTCTGATCGCTGTATTAGTGTCACTGGTGACGCTAGTTAGTGAGGTAAATATTTAGGTTCGCCGTCAGCGTTTTATAGCGACAGGGACCCCCATATACTACCTAATAAATGTTTTAACCCCTTGATTGCCCCCTAGTTAACCCTTTCACCACTGATCACCGTATAACCGTTACGGGTGACGCTGGTTAGTTCGTTTATTTTTTATAGTGTCAGGGAACCCGCCGTTTATTACCGAATAAAGGTTTAGCCCCCCGATCGCCCGGCGGTGATATGCGTCGCCCCAGGCAGCGTCAGATTAGCGCCAGTACCGCTAACACCCATGCACGCGGCATACGCCTCCCTTAGTGGTATAGTATCTGAACGGATCAATATCTGATCCGATCAGATCTATACTAGCGTCCCCAGCAGTTTAGGGTTCCCAAAAACGCAGTGTTAGCGGGATCAGCCCAGATACCTGCTAGCACCTGCGTTTTGTCCCTCCGCCCGGCCCAGCCCAAGTGCAGTATCGATCGATCACTGTCACTTACAAGGCACTAAACGCATAACTGCAGCGTTCGCAGAGTCAGGCCTGATCCCTGCGATCGCTAACAGTTTTTTTGGTAGCATTTTGGTGAACTAGCAAGCACCAGCCCCAGGCAGCGTCAGGTTAGCACCAGTACCGCTAACACCCACACACGCGGCATACACCTCCCTTAGTGGTATAGTATCTGAACGGATCAATATCTGATCCGATCAGATCTATACTAGCATCCCCAGCAGTTTAGGGTTCCCAAAAACGCAGTGTTAGCGGGATCAGCCCAGATACCTGCTAGCACCGGCGTTTTGCCCCTCTGCCCGGCCCAGCCCAGCCCACCCAAGTGCAGTATCGATCGATCACTGACACTTACAAAACACTAAACACATAACTGCAGCGTTCGCAGAGTCAGGCCTGATCCCTGCGATCGCTAACAGTTTTTTTGGAAGCTTTTTATTGAACTGGCAAGCACCAGCGGCCTAGTACACCCCGGTCGTAGTCAAATCAGCACTGCAGTAACACTTGGTGACGTGGCGAGTCCCATAAGTGCAGTTCAAGCTGGTGAGGTGGCAAGCACAAGTAGTGTCCCGCTGCCACCAAAAAGACAAACACAGGCCCGTCGTGCCCATAGTGCCCTTCCTGCTGCATTCGCCAATCCTACTAATTGGGAACCCGCCACTTCTGCAGCGCCCGTACTTCCCCCATTCACATCCCCAACCAAATGCAGTCGGCTGCATGAGAGGCATTTTTATGTCCTCCCGAGTACCCCTACCCAATGAACCCCCCCAAAAAAGATGTCGTGTCTGCAGCAAGCGCGGATATAGGTGTGACACCCGCTATTATTGTCCCTCCTGTCCTGACAATCCTGGTCTTTGCACTGGTGAATGTTTTGAACGCTACCATGCACTAGTTGAGTATTAGCGTAGGGTACAGCACTGCACAGACTAGGCACACTTTTACAGGGTCTCCCAAGATGCCATCGCATTTTGAGAGACCTGAACCTGGAACCGGTTACAGTTATAAAAGTTAGTTACAAAAAAAGTGTAAAAAAAAAAAATATATAAAATAAAAAAAAATTGTTGTCGTTTTATTGTTTTCTCTCTCTCTCTCTCTCTCTCTCTCTATTCTCTCTCTCTATTGTTCTGCTCTTTTTTACTGTATTCTATTCTGCAATGTTTTATTGTTATTATGTTTTATCATGTTTGTTTTTCAGGTCTGCAATTTTTTATACTTTACCGTTTACTGTGCTTTATTGTTAACCATTTTTTTGTCTTCAGGTACGCCATTCACGACTTTGAGTGGTTATACCAGAATGATGCCTGCAGGTTTAGGTATCATCTTGGTATCATTCTTTTCAGCCAGCGGTCGGCTTTCATGTAAAAGCAATCCTAGCGGCTAATTAGCGGGGAATGCCCCCCACCGTCTTCCGTGTTTTTCTCTGGCTCTCCTGTCTCAACAGGGAACCTGAGAATGCAGCCGGTGATTCAGCCAGCTGACCATAGAGCTGATCAGAGACCAGAGTGGCTCCAAACATCTCTATGGCCTAAGAAACCGGAAGCTACGAGCATTTTATGACTTAGATTTCGCCGGATGTAAATAGCGCCATTGGGAAATTGGGGAAGCATTTTATCACACCGATCTTGGTGTGGTCAGATGCTTTGAGGGCAGAGGAGAGATCTAGGGTCTAATAGACCCCAATTTTTTCAAAAAAGAGTACCTGTCACTACCTATTGCTATCACAGGGGATATTTACATTCCCCGAGATAACAATAAAAATGATTAAAAAAAAAAAAAAATGAAAGGAACAGTTTAAAAATAAGATAAAAAAGCAAAAAAATAATAAAGAAAAAAAAAAAAAAAAAAGCACCCCTGTCGCCCCCTGCTCTTGCGCTAAGGCGAACGCAAGCGGCGGTCTGTCGTCAAACGTAAACAGCAATTGCACCATGCATGTGAGGTATCACCGCGAAAGTCAGATCGAGAGCAGTAATTTTAGCAGTAGACCTCCTCTGTAAATCTAAAGTGGTAACCTGTAAAGGCTTTTAAAGGCTTTTAAAAATGTATTTATTTTGTTGCCACTGCACGTTTGTGCGCAATTGTAAAGCATGTCATGTTTGGTATCCATGTACTCGGCCTAAGATCATCTTTTTTATTTCATCAAACATTTGGGCAATATAGTGTGTTTTAGTGCATTAAAATTTTAAAAAGTGTGTTTTTTCCCCAAAAAATGCGTTTGAAAAATCGCTGCGCAAATACTGTGTGAAAAAAAAAAATTAAACACCCACCATTTTAATCTGTCGGGCATTTGCTTTAAAAAAATATATAATGTTTGGGGGTTCAAAGTAATTTTCTTGCAAAAAAAAATAACTTTTTTATTTAATCAAAAAGTGTCAGAAAGGGCTTTGTCTTCAAGTGGTTAGAAGAGTGGGTGATGTGTGACATAAGCTTCTAAATGTTGTGCATAAAATGCCAGGACAGTTCAAAACCCCCCAAATGACCCCATTTTGGAAAGTAGACACCCCAAGCTATTTGCTGAGAGGCATGTCGAGTCCATGGAATATTTTATATTGCGACACAAGTTGCGGGAAAGAGACAATTTTTTTTTTTTTTTTTTGCACAAAGTTGTCACTAAATGATATATTGCTCAAACATGCCATGGGAATATGTGAAATTACACCCCAAAATACATTCTGCTGCTTCTCCTGAGTACGGGGATACCACATGTGTGGGACTTTTTGGGAGCCTAGCCACGCACGGGACCCCGAAAACCAAGCACCGCCTTCAGGCTTTCTAAGGGCGTGAATTTTTGATTTCACTCTTCACTGCCTATCACAGTTTCGGAGGCCATGGAATGCCCAGGTGGCACAAAACCCCCCCCAAATGACCCCATTTTGGAAAGTAGACACCCCAAGCTTTTTGTCACAAAGTTTTGAAAATTGAAAAAAGAAAAAAAAAATGTTTTTTCTTGTCTTTCTTCATTTTCAAAAACAAATGAGAGCTGCAAAATACTCACCATGCCTCTCAGCAAATAGCTTGGGGTGTCTACTTTCCAAAATGGGGTCATTTGGGGGGGTTTTGTGCCACCTGGGCATTCCATGGCCTCCGAAACGGTGATAGGCAGTGAAGAGTAAAATCAAAAATTCACGCCCTTAAAAACGCTGAAGGCGGTGATTGGTTTTCGGGGCCCCGTACGCGGCTAGGCTCCCAAAAAGTCCCACACATGTGGTATCCCCGTACTCAGGAGAAGCAGCTAAATGTATTTTGGGGTGCAATTCCACATATGCCCATGGCCTGTGTGAGCAATATATCATTTAGTGACAACTTTTTGTAATTTTTTTTTTTTTTGTCATTATTCAAACACTTGGGACAAAAAAAATAAATATTCAATGGGTTCAACATGCCTCTCAGCAATTTCCTTGGGGTGTCTACTTTCCAAAATGGGGTTATTTGGGGGGGGTTAGTACTGCCCTGCCATTTTAGCACCTCAAGAAATGACATAGGCAGTCATAAACTAAAAGCTGTGTAAATTACAGAAAATGTACCCTAGTTTGTAGACGCTATAACTTTTGCGCAAACCAATAAATATACGCTTATTGACATTTTTTTTACCAAAGACATGTGGCCGAATACATTTTGGCCTAAATGTATGACTAAAATTGAGTTTATTGGATTTTTTTTATAACAAAAAGTAGAAAATATCATTTTTTTTCAAAATTTTCGGTCTTTTTCCGTTTATAGCGCAAAAAATAAAAACCGCAGAGGTGATCAAATACCATCAAATGAAAGCTCTATTTGTGGGAAGAAAAGGACGCAAATTTCATTTGGGTACAGCATTGCATGACCGCGCAATTAGCAGTTAAAGCGACGCAGTGCCAAATTGGAAAAAGACCTCTGGTCCTTAGGCAGCATAATGGTCCGGGGCTCAAGTGGTTAATCTGCATTGTTATTAGGAGTGTCCACTTTGACCAAAAATGTCCTCCTGTACTGCATCACAAAAAAAGTGGTCTTGGTCTTGATACATTTAAAATGTATACCTTCTTCTGAATATGACCTGGTTATGAGTTTATATATGCTGGACTGGTAATCAGAATAGGTACTGTAAAATCTCTGCTAAGTTTCAACTTTTAGATCCAAAAGTTATTAATAGATAACATTCAATTAGCAAGTGGTGTTTAATTCTGCTGCTGCAACTTAGATATTGTATTGCCATTCCTGCAATCTTTTCAGATTTTTAAAAATCATATTAAGGATTGGAGTTTTTGTAGCACATTTTTTTTTAATTTGAATTATAGCAGTATGCAACTATACATAGCCAAACACGTCACAAGAAATTAATTTTTTTACATAATATCTTAAAAATTTATATTGTTTAACTTAAGAACAATAAGTACTGAATTCGATGAGCAAAAGAAGAGGAATACTCATATTTTTCTGTCTTTGTTCCGATGAGGAAATTTCCCTCAACGGAGAAGCAACAGAGAGTAAAAGGAAATTTCTGCAAAGTGAGAGGAATTCCCCTATAACATAGCTTTAGCCAGAGCAGGTGTCTGCAATATTAGATTTATCCTCACCTCTTGTTTTTTTGAACTGTAACATTTTGAATTTCCCACTGCTTTTTGTCTTGGTGACAATAGACATTGACAAATAGAGAGGGCGAGACACATACAGCAATAAATACCTGAAAGGGGTTCTAATTCTTTTACTAACAGTGGCAGTCAATCCATAAAAGGTGCGCGGTTACCACCTCCCCTATCCATGCTTCCTGCCCCCTGATCTACATATAAGAGCACCGGACCATGGATTCCAATGCGGGGTGGGTGTATTTTGAAGCACCTGATTAGAGCCAGAGGCTCTAATAGGCTTCAAAAAAGGGTTTCCTCAGAGCACAGAGCATTGCGCTCCCAATCCCACCCAGTTGTTGGTTGCTATGTTATCCCCAACTGTTGTAATGATGTTTTTCTACAACATACTCTCAGACAAGGTATCAGCTCTCTGTCTATATCCTGTGTGCAAAAAGCAAAAAAGCATAAGTAAAGGAAGAGTTTTTTTTTTTTGAATGGCTGTGCTGAGGTTGATATATGTATGTGGGCTCATGCTTGTTGTACAGTATTTAACCATTTCAGCCCTGGAAGATTTGTCTGCTAAATGACCAGGCCATTTTTTTCAATTCGGCACTGTGTTGCTTTAACTGACAATTCCGCAGTCGTGCAGCATTGCACCCAAAAAAAAATTGACATCCTTTTTTTCCCACAAATTGAGCTTTCTTTTGGTAGTAATTAATTGCCTCTGCGTTTTTTATTTTTTGCGCTATAAACAAAAAAAGAGCGGCAATTTTGAAAAAAACTGGATATTTTGTACTTTTTGCTATAATAAATATCCCCCTTTTTTTAAAAAAAAAAGCAATTTTTTTCTCAGTTTAGGCTGATATGTATTCTTCTACATATTTTTGGTTAAAAAAATCGCAATAGGCGTATATTGATTGGTTTGCGCAAAAGTTATAGCGTCTACCATATAGGGGATAGATTTATAGCACTTTTATTATTATTATGTTTTTTTACTAGTAATGGCGGCAATCTGTGATTTTTATTGGGACTGCAACATTATGGCGGACACATCGGACACTTTTGACACATTTTTGGGACCATTGGCATTAATACAGCGATCAGTGCTATAAAAATGCACTGATTACTGTAAAAATTTCACTGATTACCGTAAAAATGTCACTGGCAGGGAAGGGGTTAACACTAGGGGGCGATCAAGGGGTTAACTGTGTTCCCTATGTGTGTTTTTAACTGTAGGGGGAGGGGACTGACCTAGAGGAAGTGACGGATCATGGTTCCTAGCTAATAGGAACTCATGATCTGTCACGCCTCACAGAACATAACAGGGATTTGTGTGTTTACACACACACTTCCCTGTTCTGCCTCTCGTGCCCCTGATCGCTCGTGGCCGGCGGTCATCGCGACCGTCGACCACAAGCATCGGCAACGCAGCAGGGGCGTGCGCGCGCCGCCTGCTATCCCGGTCCCACAAGCCAACGTATAGCTACGACAGCTCGCGGGATCATGCCGACCTGCCGCAGTAAAATGACGCCAGCTGGTCGGCAAGGGGTTAAAGTATATGTATAGCCAAAAACTTTTTTTGGTTTTGGAAAGAGTAGGATGTGTTTTAACCCCTGTCTGGGTTTTTTTTTTTTCGCATCCTTTTCTGTGTCCTGTTGAAAGTATTTTTTACACCCTGTTTTGGAGATCCAAGAAAGAAAGGAAATCTCTACAAACGGAAATTCCCCACTTAGGCAATTGTCACCAGAATAAGTTTCCCCACTGGAACGTTTATCCTGATATCTTGCTCTGTTTGCAACTGTAACATTTTGAACTGCCCATCACTTTCAATGTTTCTGATAATAGCCACCAGGACATATAAAGAATGTTTACCCAGGGAGGACACAACAGGCAATAAAACCCTAGCCTACTCTATCTAAAAGTTTAAAAAAGTTTTGGCTTTACATACACTTTAAAAATAATCTTTGGGAAGGACTGTGGCATGTGTGTTGCATATAAATAGCTAGTAGATTTAGTTGCTACTGGTATTTAACTTGTCCCTTTAAGCCCCCTCCACTAATAGATAAATGTGGATACACCTGCTGTGTGATAAGTGTGCCACATTTTTCTCCCTACGGTTCCCCAGTGTGCCCTAGGTCTTCCACAATCCAGCAATGCCTCTGGCACATATTAACTTTATTTATTACATGTGTTTGAATTTTAAACATGTATACATAAATTTTGCTAGTTTAATGGAAAATATATTTGTGATATAAGGACATGAAAAATGCTGCAGTTGGTAAACATACAGAGTTTAAATTTCTAAGCTCCTCATTACTTCATATTTTCTCATAAGCAGCATGAATAAAAATGCTTTCCGAATAGCTGTTGAAATAGTGTGGATTTGGAATTTTAGCTGCATTTTGCAGAAAGGCCACTAGATGACAGAAAGGTAAGATTGCTGATCGTCTGCTGCAAAATTCTCAAGCTTCCTGTGTGCTTTCACAATAGCTTTACTACTATATCAGCACTTAGAATGCAGTAATAGATAACAGAAATGCTCAAACACTTTTATTTTCTGAAATACATAAACATTAGCTTTAATACATATATTCTGTAATGTGCAAGCAGTAAAACTACACTAAATACAGACTTTATGTTAGAAGAAAATATATAAAAAACAGACTGAAGCTCAACCTCAATGTATAAATGTCTAATGTATCCCTGAGTATATGTATGTGTGAGAGACACAGCAAATAGCCTGACACATGTAATTATTAAAGAAAAATAACTTTATTGAACCCCTAGAACCTAGAACATACAAAAACCCACTGTCTAGCTAGAAAAAAATCACAATTGGCCAATTATTAAAAACCTATTAATAGCAGCTGCAGGGAAAAAATTATGTATGCAAACCCCCCCCGCCCCCCCAAAAAAAAAAAGTAAAGGTTATGCAGATCAAAATATTAGTAAATATATATACCTAGCACCTAGTCTGCATAAACTAAATTGCCTCCTCAATATTAGTATTCAAAAATAGATAACTATGTGTGGCTAAAATTCATTGAGAGTTCATGGAAAAATACTCCGATAAGATATATTGTGGGACCAACATATATACAGATTTTGTTTTTAAAGCAAATATTATCATGTAAATTATATAGCTAGCAATATATCCATTAAAAAAAATATATAGGAAAAAAAGAAGTTAGAGATATTGATCTGTCAATGGTAACTTATATATAGAGGATGATTAAGGAGGCTGCTACTGGTATTCTTTAGCACTTCTTAACCACTTAAGGACCAGCCTCGTTTTGGATTTTTGGTGTTTACATGTTTAAAACAGGTTTTCCTGACGCCACCATGGCAGCATACTAGTGATAGGCTCCTCCTTTCTCCCCTCCCTCAGGACCAATGAAATAGCATAAATTAAAGGCCAGTTAGGCCCCGCCCCATTCTTCTTTTTGTCCTCATACCTCCACGCACCAGTGAAGAGTAAGTAGTACTATGTTCCTCCCCTCTACCTCCAGGCAGCTGCCGGCTGGGTTAAGCCTCTCCCAGTACGAAGTCCCAGTATCAGGCTGCTAAAAGCGCCAGAGTAGCTTGGGAGCTCCTTCTGTGGATCTTGATGGAGCTGAGCAGTTTTCCTATTTAGGAATGAAATCTGCCATTAAGGTTGGTGTCTGCAACACTTGTTGGATTTGGGGAGGCCAGCTTTGCATCCTTCTTACCTTTGCCTTTGTTTGTCTCCTGTCATTTTCTCACTTTCTGCACCTCCTGTTCTTTTCCTCCTGCAGTGGCACTAGTCTGGGTACATTACTCCCCCTAGACAGGTTCTCTGTCCTTTGCTGTCTTAGGCCGGCTGTAGGTATAGCTTATGTTTGTAGGTTGTGTATGTATAGGTTTGGGGTAGGTGGGTATATGTGTGTGTATATGTATGTGTGTGTGTGTATATATATATATATATATATATATATATATATATATATATATATATGTGTGTGTGTGTGTGTGTGTGTGTGTGTGTGTGTATATATATATATATATATATATATATATATATATATATATATATATATATATTTATTGTGTGTGTGTATATATATGTATGTGTGTGTGTATTGTAGGGGATCAGAGGGGTGGACAGCTGGCTCAGAGACAGCCCATTAAAACAAAAGTGACTTTATTCAGCAAAATGGCAAATTAAACATAAGATAAGACAGACTTGTCTCAAGGTTGTACACACAGGTACAGCTCACAGTTCAGCGGCACACAGGCTTATAGATAATAGTTCATGGCTCCAATCAGAGCTACAGTCTTTATGTGGTAAGCTCACCCAGCACACCTTCCAGCAATGGACATATTCACACAGCATGCTCCTGTGTCTCTCATTCCTACTCAAACAGCTCCTCTCTGAGACTTTCAGCCCAGCTGACAATTAGCAGGTCTGAAGGGGAAATACCTGCCCTCTTCGATTAACCCCTTCTTAACCCTGCCCCAGGCTTACCCTCTGCAGTATGTATATGTTTGTATATATATATGTGTGTGTGTTCTTATGTTGGTTGGTATGTATGTGTGTGGGGGATGTTATATGGAGCGGTATGTGCATGAATTTATATATGCATGCATATTGTTTTTAAAAAAAAAAGGGGGGGGGAAAGGAGAGAGTGTGTAGATGTATATATTTAGATATACATTATTAGAGGGAGAAGCGAAGTCGCTGTTGCCTTATCTATTTTTCCTCTTCTCTGTCTTTCTGCGGCTGTCCGTCTCTCAGCTGGTCGTCCCATTTCTCCACGGTTCAAGTATCAGTCACCACCCATACAAAAGACCCTGAACACTTAGGGTGGGGACCACCGTGTCGGTAAGTTTTCAGGAAAAGAGTGCCCTCTCATGCCGATTGCTTTGATTTGCTTCAGCTCCGCGCGCCCACGCTCTCAAAGGCCAGAGCCAGAGGCCATAGAAAGGCGGACGTTCTTCAGAGGAGCATAGCTCGGATGCCGCTCCCACTCAGGAGAGAGGTTCCAAGGAAAACGTCTTAGCTCTTCTTTCCCAGACCCAGCACCCCAACAAGAGTCCTGCAGGACCTATGGCGCAGTGCCTATGCCCAGGAGGCTGGTGAGTGAAGTCGGCCTGGTTGAAGTTTGCAGCTGACAGGTAATACCGAATGTCCTTATTACTTATAAGGTGGCACAAAACTTCTGTTTTAAACTCACTGTAATTACTCTAGTTAGTCATCCCCCTTGTTGCGGGTCTAGCCACTAGCAGAACAATCTGCCTCATGGATCACTCATCCTCTCAGTACTCATGAGGAGGGGGCTCAGCCTTCAAATGATTTTAGCTCCCTTGCACCAGAGGACGATCTGGAGCTACTTGGTGTCAGTTTTTCTTTGGAGAACTGTACATCCAGGCAGTCATGCAGACCATTACATGGGTTAAAAGACAAAGTCCAATTTACCCTTTCAATGAGCAATCACTTTTCCATTAGGAAACTGGTTTAATTCAAGGCGGATATAGCATTGCTGAAATCCATGCCTACAGTGGGACTGGCTGTTGTCCAATAGGGTGGCGGCTGGGAAGGGCCTGCCACTCAACAGAGGCCCTTACCTTGGTGATGGGTATTTTGGGTTTCTGCTCCCAGGATATGGTTGGAGAGGAAATCCTTAGGGGTGATATCTTGGGACCTGGCTAAGATGTATCGGCAAATTTCACTGTGGAAGCAGCAATAGTCTCAACCTGGTGCCTGGCCAAGGCAATGCTATACTCAGTTACGGCTAGGGGTACCCATTGGGTTGAGACCCAGGGCTGTGTTTGGCTTCCTAGAAACAAAATTTGGAATAGCCACTTTATAGTGCAAGATCTCTCTTTGATATGAAACCAGAGACAGCCACGTCGGAAGTGACAGGAGGAGGGTCTGTTCTTCTCCCATAACAGAAAGCAGGAAAGTAAAAAAAAATGTATATATAACTAAAAATAAATAATAAAAAAAGGGAGAAATATGTTTCTCCTGCTAGGTTCTGCTCCTCTAGGGGCAACCTTTCATAAGGTCCATAAATGAAAATTTTTAGGTGTACCGCAGGTACCCACAAAACCCTTTTACCGGGTGCATGCCCAGACTTTTAAGGTAAGTTCCAGTGGGCATACATCACAGGTTACTGGACAGTGGATTGTGCAGATCTTTGGAGGATAGGCACTCATGGTCACTTCAGTGGATTCCTCACGTTTCCTTCTCCGGACCTTTTTCTCCCCCTTGGAGCTGCCAGATTCACCGCAACTAAGGCGGTTACAATACTTACAGACACTTCAGACTCAGAGGGGAGCCGTCCTGGTCCCATCTCACAGGAGAGATTGTAGGTTTCCTACCCACCCCTGTTTGTAGGTTGTGGGGGTTGGAGAGAAGCATTCGCTTGCAGCAGATGGCTGGAGGCTTTTGCTAGATCGTCAGGATTCTTAGCCTCACAACCCAAAAATGTTTTCTTTTCTTTTTTATTCCAGAGTAAGTAAATTTGTTGATTGGTTGGACACATCTCCACTTTATCAGCCTACCTTTTAGCCTATGAATATCTCTAAGAATATTCACAGAGGTTTCAGTGCCATGTAAGTTCCTCTTGGAGAACAGGGTCTCCAGATTAGCCACTACCTGGGCGTCATTCCTTTCTACATTAAAAAAAAAAAAATGCCAACTTTTGTTTTCCAGCAGTTAAAGTGCCTGTGGGGGCTCTACTGGTTCCTCTGTTTTGCTTCCATCAGAAAAGGACGGTGACGGTCATAAGGAGAATTCTGAGATCAGATTCCTCTACTTCCGGGAGGACCTCTAGGTGTCTCAGCCTCCTGGCCGTAATGTTGTCATTCATACTGATGATACCTTGGGTACATGGGCACCGGTGCCAGTTTCAACTACAACAGAGGAAACGGGATCCGGCGCAGCTATGGTCAGTGTCACGCAGTATGTATAGTGGTCCGCGGTGATGAAAAGACTTTGAGGATGTCACGAACCATCTGACTGGATCGATGTGATGAATCATATTGGCAAGACAGCCTGGAAGGCGCACTGCGAGGGTCTGTTGGTCAAGGCAAGCAGAGTTTGCTAGCCAAGGAAGGTAGTCTCGAAAGCGCTGGAAGGTCAGGCAGCCTTTTTTATCACTTTGACCTTGCTACACAGAATCAAGGGTGACCAGTCTTCTTGCGGTTGAGCAACAGGACAGCAATTGCGTATTTTCAGCTCCAGGGAGGATCTAGCGGCAATATGCTATTGAGAGATGTAGAACCCAGAATGTCTGGGTAGGAAGATCACCAGCAAATTCCGGAAGCAATTTACTTCCTAGGGGACTGGAATACACGGACATACTGTCCATCATGCAAGCTTGCCAGAGCATGAGGGGGAGGCTTGTCCACAGGTGGCCTACCACAGACAGGCTTCTTTGCTTCTCACAGCAAAGGCCAATTTAAGAAGAGGTCTGACTCGGTTTCCGCTCCCCAAAGCAGAGAATAGAAGCTGAGTTTCTCCATGAAACTGCAATCAAGCCTACTGTATATGTTTCCTCAACTTCTCTTGTAATGAAATTCCTCTGGAAGCTGTCAAGAATGAGCATGGTAGTCACGACCACCCCTCCATTCTGACCATAGGAGTCTTAGTGCTTCCTGGCTTTCTACTTCAGAATACAGAAGTCGATTCCCCTTCATACATGCACAGACCAGAGATGCAAGCATAATGGCGGAAAGTGGAAGCCGCAGAACCTAGATTGCTCCAGAGTTGCTCCAAGAGTGAGCTCTACTTTGGGGGGTGCGAAAGGCACTCTACTAACAGCCTCTATGCCAAGATCTGGAACAAACTTGTGTTTTTTTCTATTTTGCATGGCAAGATATTATTCTTACTGTGCCACTGGTGGCAGCTGTTCTGGTCTTCTTGTAGGTCAGATTGGACATGAACCTTACCCTATACTCTTTTGAGGTTGCAGGTGTCAGCAAGAACAAGGTTTAATTTGGCCAAAGGCCCTTTACTTTGCAAATATTTGAAGACAGGAGGTTTTGTCAACCGCGAGAGAGAATTTTTCACAATTAAAATCTTTCCATGCTGTTGGGGTTTATTTCAACTGTTTACACCAACAGGGCAGTGTTCGGTTTAAGACATCGCTTACTAACCAGTATTTAGCGCAAATCTTCAAACAGAAGTCGGTTTGAGTTTCAAGCCCTTAGAGCTTCAGAAAAGCATATTGCTTTTGTTACAGGAGTAGCTGCATCCTGTAGTTCAGCTTATATCAGAGGTAGCGACAGCCCTCCATCTATCAATCATCTGTCCATTGCCTAACTTTCCAGACGTTCAAGCAAGAAAACCACACAAATTGGTCATTCCCAGAGTATTAAAGAAGTTTCTGTCCACAATTGCTCTTTTCAGTTCATATGATAAGTCTTTCACTGTTCCAGATGGAATTCATCAGGCAAGAGAGGTTGCCTCCTGGACTTTAGCAAGATTGGTTGTGCAGATGGGAAATGGGTCATGAGCCTCCTTCAGTGACAGGATGCATCCTCTTTGAGAGGGGTTGAGGCCTCATAGGCGGCCCAGTTGAAAGCATCTATGGATTTATTCTAAAGGAAAGTGGCATGCTTTTCCCAGCATACCATTCCAACCTTTACAGAATAGATCTGGGTGCCTTGTCATCAGTGGGCTTCGGAGGAATGACTGTTCAGTCTTCTGTCCCATTTGAAAATATATATATATATATAATAATTATTTTGGTTTGTTAAGTAGAACCCACCCTGTCAGCTAGGATATGTATCACTAGTATGCTGCCATGGTGGCGTCAGGAAAGCGGAAAATTGTATCATACTTACCGTAATTTTCCTTTCCTGACGCCAATCCATGGCAGCATACGGACCCACCCTTGTGCGTTTCGGTATCTAGCTAATTATGAAGAAGGGGCGGGGCCTAACTGGCCTTTAATTTATGCTATTTCATTGGTCCTGAGGGAGGGGAGAAAGGCGTAGCCTATCACTAGTATGCTGCCATGGATTGGCGTCAGGAAAGGAAAATTACAGTAAGTATAATACAATTTTCAGTTTTTTTGCACCCATGCTTCTTGCAAAACCTGCAGAAAACCCTAGAGAATAAAATGGCAGTCATTGCAATACTTTTTTTTGCACCGTATTTGCGCAGCGGTCTTAAAAGCGCACTTTTTTTTTGGAAAAAATTCACTTTTTTGAATAAAAAAATAAGACAACAGTAAAGTTAGCCCAATTTTTTTTATATTGTGAAATATAATGTTACGCCAAGTAAATTGATACCCAACATGTCACGCTTGAAAATTGCGCCCGCTCGTGGAATGGCGTCAAACTTTTACCCTCAAAAATCTCCATAGGCGACGTTTAAAAAATTCTACAGGTTGCATATTTTGCGGTACAGAGGAGGTCTAGGGCTAGAATTATTGCTCTCGCTCTACCGGTCGCTGCAATACCTCACATGTGTGGTTTGATCACCGTTTTTATATGCGGGCGCTACTCGCGTATGCGTTCGCTTCTGCGCGCGAGCTCGTCGGGACAGGGGGGTTTAAAATTTTTTTTTTTTAATTATTTATTTTACAATATTTTATTTATTTTTACACTGTTTAAAAAAAAATGGTGTCACTTTTATTCCTATTACAAGGAATGTAAACATCCCTTGTAATAGAAAAAAGCATGGCAGGACCTCTTAAATATGAGATCTGGGGTCAAAAAGACCTCAGATCTCATATTTACACTAAAATGCAATAACAAAAAAAAAAAAAAAGTCATTTAAAAAAATGACATTTGAAAAAATGTGCCTTTAAGAGGCGTGGACGGAAGTGACGTTTTGACGTCGCTTCCGCCCAGCAGTGTCATGGAGACGAGTGGGCGCCATCTTAGCCTCACTCGTCTCCAGACACACCACAGAGGAGGACGCGATCGCCTCCGCCGCTACCGACGGCTCCGGTAAGCGGCGGAGGGCACCGGATCGTGGCGGGAGTGGGGGCCCTCTCCCGCCACCGATAAAAGTGATCTTGCGACGCAAGGACCACTTTTATCTGAAAGCCGGCCGCCGCACGAAAACGGGGATACCGGGGTTATGGCAGCTAAATGTTGCCATAACAACAATATCCGCTTCCAAAGCTTGGACGTACATCGTCGTGCGGCGGTCGGTAAGTGGTTAAGCCGCGTACACATGAGTGGAATGTCCGACAGAAAAAGTCGGAAGCTTTTCATCGCCTATTCTGATCGTGTGTATGCCTCATCTGACTTTTTTTTTCGAAAATTCTGACGGATCTAGAAATGGAACATGTTCTAAATATTTCCTACGGAACCAATTCCTATCTGGAAAATCGCTCATCTGTATGCTGTTCCGACGGACCAAAAACGACGCATGCTCTGAAGCAAGTATGAGGCGGAAGCTATTGGCTACTGGCTATTGAACTTCCTTTTTCTAGTCCCGTTGTACGTGTTGTACGTCACCGCGTTCTGGACGGTCGGACTTTGGTGTGACTGTGTGTATGCAAGAGCGCTTGAGCAGAATTCCGTCTGAGTTCCATCGGAGAAACCTTCGGAGATTATTCCAACGGCAAAACCGCTTGTGTGTACACGGCATTACTCTGTATTTCATACCTGCAACTGTCTGGCCCCTTTCTCCCTAGTGAAAGTGCAAACAGTGTTTGCAGTGCCATTCTAGAAATACGTGTTGAAAATTGGACCATATGAATGAGGAAATGGCGTTGACAATGGTATAGAACAATTTTCTAGGAATAAAAATAGTGTAGACTTTAACCACATGGCGACCAGCGCACGACGATATACGTCGGCACAATGGCATGACTGGGCAAATGGGCGTAAAGGTACGTTCCATTAAGCAGCGGCATTGTGGGCGTGCGTGCACCCGACACACGCTCCGTGACTGTGACCGCAGGTTCCGCAGACTCGATGTCCGCCGGGTGCCTGTGATCGTGTCACGGAGCGGAAGAATGGGGAGATGCCTTTGTAAACAAAGCATTTCCCTGTTCTGCCTAGTGACATGACAGAGATCACTGCTCCCTGTCATCGGAAGCAGTGATCACTGTCATGTGAGTAGTAGCCCATACCCCCCACAGTTAGAATCACTCCCTAGGACACACTTAACAGCTTGATCGCCCCCTAGTGGTTAATCCCTTCCCTACCAGTGTCATTTACACAGTAATCAGTGCATTTTTTATAGCACTGATTGCTGTAAAAATGACAATGGTCCCAAAATAGTGTCAAAAGTGTCCAATGAGCCCGCCATAATGTCGCAATCCCGATAAAAATCGCAGATCACTGCCATTACTAATAAAGAAAAGAATTTAATAAAAATGCCATAAAACTATTTTGTAGACACTATAACTTTTGGCCAAACCAATCCGAAAGAAAACTCTATTTGTGGGGAAAAAAGTATGTCAATTTTGATTGGGTGCAACGTCACACGACCACGCAATTGTCAGTTACAGTGCCCAATCACAAAAAGTGCTCTGGTCAGGAAGGGGGCAAATCCTTCTGGGGCTCCATTAGATTTACCCCCTTCATGACCAGGTCATTTTTTGCAATATGGCACTGCGTTCATTTAACTGACAATAGCGCTGCCTTGCAACACTGTACCAAAATAAAATGTATGTCCTTTTTTTCCCACAAATAGACCTTTCTTTGGGTAGTAGTTGATCACCTCTATGGTTTTTATTTTTTCTGATTTAAACAACGAATGATTGACAATTTAGAAAAAAAAAAAAAGGTTGAGAATTTTGAAAAAATATATATTTTGCTCTGAAACAATAAACGATAAAAAATGTAAAAAAATTAATTTTTTTCATCAATTTAGGCCAATATTTATTATGCTACATATTTGTGATAAAAAAATCCCAATAAGCGTATATTGATTGGTTTGCGCAAAAGTTATAGCGTCTACAAACTATGGGATATTTTTATTTACAGTATTTATTTATTACTAGTAATGGCGGTGATCAGCGACTTATAGCGGGACTACGACATTGCGGCGGACAAATCAGACTCCTAACTGACTCTTTTTCACACCTTTTTGAGGGCCAGTGTTATTATTACAGTGATTAGTGCTAAAAATATGCACTGTCACTGTACTAATGGCACTGGCAGGTAAGGGCTTAACATCAGGGGCGATCAAAGGGTTAACTGTGTGCCTAGCTAATGTTTCTGCTTTACAGAAACACAGGATCCATGTCTTCTGTACTGACAGAATGACAATATGCCTTGTGTACCAAACGATCAGCGGTTGCTGGTGGACATTGGGTCTGCGGGACCCACCGTGTAAAATCACAGCAGGAGCAAACTGCCGGTGGCGCGCACTCGCGCCCAATACCCAGAAGTGCAGGGTCATGTATATATACATGATCCTCCGCAGTGCGGCTGCCCTGTAGCAGTAAATTTACTATGGGTGTGGATGGAAAGTGGTTAAAGAGGTACAAGAAATTGAGCAAAAATTAAATTTTTATCAAATGTATTTTTCACAATAAAGTATATGTGAACCCTTACCTTGAATAATACATTCTGCTTAAAATGGAAATGCAACGCAAAACACAAACACACACACACACATTTTTATTTTATTATGAAAGCATTCATTAGGTTGATATTTAATTTTTTCATATTTGTTGTGTCGAAAAGGTGTGTTTTCTGGATTCTTTTAGTTTCTTCAAGGTTTGTTTTGTATATTCTTTATACTGTGTGGATTCTAAAAGTTTTGCAAATTCTTTATTCTATTTTGGGACAAATTCAAATTCGTTGTGAATAATAGCTGTTTGTTAAGGATCGGCCGACTGCCACGTTACATTCACGGAAACATGCCAGAGATGAAATGGAAAAAAAATTTTACAATAAAGCAAAGAATGTTAGCTGTTCAGTTTAATACACTGTATAAATATATATATAGTGCCTTCAAAAAGTATTCATACCCCTTGGAATTTTCCACATTTTGTCATGTTACAACCAAAAACATAAATGCATTTTATTGGGATTTTATGTGATAGACCAACACAAAGTGGCACATAATTGTGAAGTGGGAGGAAAATGATAAATAGTTTTCATTTTTTTTTTTTACAAATAAATATCTAAAAAGTGTGGCATGCATTTATATTCAGCGACCTTTACTCTGATACCCCTAACTAAACTTACGTTTTTGGTTGTAACACAACAAAATATGGAAAATTTCAAAGGGTATGAACACTTTTTCAAGGCACTGTATATATATAGATATATATATCTATATAGATATAGATCTATATCTATATAGATATATATAGCAGGTCTAAGCAGTGAGTACTGCTTGGACCTTGAAGAAGGGGACACACCCCTTGTGTGCTTGTCCTGAAAAATTGTATGTTAGTGCAAATAAAAAAAGTATCATGGACAGTACTCAATTTTCTCTGTCACAATTGCACTAATATGACTACAATCAAATCAAGGCTATTAAAAAAGAAAAACTAAAATATCACATGGTCCTAAGTATTCAGACCCTTTGCTGTGACACTCATATATTTAACTCAGGTGCTGTCCATTTCTTCTGATCATCCTTGAGATGGTTCTACACCTTCATTTGAGTCCAGCTGTGTTTAATTATACTGATTGGACTTGATTAGGAAAGCCACACACCTGTCTATATAAGACCTTACAGCTTACAGTGCATGTCAGAGCAAATGAGAATCATGAGGTCAAAGGAACTGCCTGAAGAGCTCACAGACAGAATTGTGGCAAGGCACAGATCTGGCCAAGGTTACAAAAACATTTCTACTGCACTTAAGGTTCCTAAGAGCGCAGTGGCCTCCATAATCCTTAAATGGAAAATGTTTGAGATGACCATAACCCTTCCTAGAGCTGGCCGTCTGGCCAAACTGAGCTATCGGGGGAGAAGAGCCTTGGTGAGAGAGGTAAAGAAGAACCCAAAGATCACTGTGGCTGGGCTCCAGAGATGCAGTCAGGAGATTGTAGAAAGTTGTAGAAAGTCAACCCTCACTGCAGCCCTCCACCAGTCGGGACTTTATGGCAGAGTGGCCCGACGGAAGCCTCTCCTCAGTGCAAGACACATGAAAGCCCACATGGAGTTTGCTAAAAAACACCTAAAAGACTCCAAGATGGTGAGAAATAAGATTCTCTAGTCTGATGAGACCAAGATAGAACTTTTTGGCCTTAATTCTAAGCGGTATGTGTGGAGAAAACCAGGCACTGCTCATCACCTGTCCAATACAGTCCCAACAGTGAAGCATGGTGGGGGCAGCATCATGCTGTGGGGGTGTTTTTCAGCTGCAGGGACAGGACGACTGGTTGCAATCAAAGGAAAGATTAATGCAGCCAAATACAGTGATATCCTGGACGAAAACCTTTTCCAGAGTGCTCAGGACCTCAGACTGGGCAGAAGGTTTACCTTCCAACAAGAAGACTGTTTTTGAATGGCCCAGCCAGACCCCTGACTTATACCCAATTGAGCATCTCTGGAGAGACCTAAAAATTTCTGCCCACCAATGTTTACCATCCAACCTGACAGAACTGGAGAGGATTTGCAAGGAGGAATGGCAGAGGAGCCCCAAATCCAGGTGTGTTGCATCTTTCCCAAAAAGACTCATGGCTGTATTAGATCAAAAGGATGCTTCTACTAAATGCTGAGCAAAGGGTCTGAATACTTAGGACCATGTGATATTTCAGTTTTTCTTTTTTAATAAATCTGCAAAAATGTCAACAAATCTGTGTTTTTCTGTCAATATGGGGTGCTGTGTGTACATTAATGAGGAAAAAAATGAACTTAAATGATTTTAGTAAATGGCTGCAATATAACAAAGAGTGAAAAATTTAAGGGGGTCTGAATACTTTCCGTCCCCACTGTATATATACACACAGTCTATATATATGTATATATATTTATGTATATATATATCCCAGTCTTAGTCCATAGGGTTCAATATTGAGTTGGCCCACCCTTTGCAGCTGTAACCGCTTCAACTCTTCTGGAAAGTCTGTCCACAAGGTATAGGAGTGTGTCTATGTGAATGTTTGACCATTCTTCCAAAGCGCATTTGTGAGGCCAGGCACTGATGTTGGACAAGAAGGCCTGGCTCGCAGTCCCTGCTCTAATTCATCCCAAAGGTGTTCTATCAGGTTGAGGCCAGGACTCTGTGCAGGCCAGTCAAATTTCTTTGTCCAAAGCTCACTCATTCATGTCTTTATGGACCTTGCTTTGTGCGCTGGTGCACAGTCATGTTGGAACAGGAAGAGACCACCCCCAAACTGTTCCCAAGTTGGGAGCATGAAATTGTCCAAAATGTCTTGGTGTGCTGACGCCTTAATGCCCCGTACACACGATTGGACTTTCCAACAACAAAACTGTGGATTTTTGTTTGAAGGGTGTTGGCTCCAACTTGTCCTGCATACACACGGTCACACAAATGTTGGCCAACATTTACGAACGTAGTGACGTACAACACGTACGACGGCTGATAAAAAGGAAGTTCAATAGCCAGTGCGCCACTCTTTGGGCTCCATCTGCTAATCTCGTGTTTATCTTGTGTTAGTAGAAGTTTGGTGAGAGGCGATTCACGCTTTTCAGCCTTGTGCTTTTCAGCCTCGTGCTTTTCAGTTCGTATCTGTTCTTCAGTGCATGCTTGTCAGTTCGTTCCTGTCTTTCAGTGCATTCTATTTATAGTTTGCTTCTGATTTTCAGTGCGTTCTTGTCCGCTCGTTTCTGATTATCAGCTTGTTCTTCTCTGGTCCTTTCTGATTTTCAGTACGTTCTGTCAGTTCATCCTGAGCAGCCATATTGTGGTTACATACTCGTCGGAGAGTTTGTGCTGTTGTTAAGCTTGGTGTTGGAGTTATTGCCTTGACCCAAGTCCAGTCCATGGACAGGGGGAGGAGCAGTTCTTGGAATTGGTTGCTTAATCATGACCAATTCTGTCATGTGCCTTTGTTGAGGGAGCTCCAGGAGAATAATCCTGATGATTTCAGGAATTATCTCC
Organism: Aquarana catesbeiana; assembly: GCF_042186555.1. Lineage (NCBI taxonomy): Eukaryota > Metazoa > Chordata > Amphibia > Anura > Ranidae > Aquarana > Aquarana catesbeiana. The sequence goes on along the minus strand of NC_133324.1, from coordinate 378,769,351 downwards.
GGATGACAGACCCCGTCTTTTACAGTCTCTCGGCTTTGCTGACGCCTTATATTACAAAGCAGGACACCTGCATGCGGCAAGCCATCAGTCCTGAGCAAACTTGCGACGGGGAGAAGTCTCCAGGACCTGAAGTTCACGACCAGGATCTCCCCCCAGGCTCTGGGAATCATTATTCCAGAGACCTATTCTGCAATCATTCAGGTCCTGCAGAAGGACTATATTGAGGTAAGTTTTGTCCTTTAATATCACATTCTATGTATTTAATGTTTGCTAATGTATTGTATTTATTTCATCATTCCATAATTACCAGGATTGTAGTATGTTGTGAATGTCCTCTTTGTCCTCATGCATTCTGTATGCTTTACTGCTCCTTTTTTGTCCTTCGTGCATATTTGCCTTCACTAACCTCCCCAGCATGCTATCCTGGGCCCATACACACCTAGCTTAGTCACTTAACAATGTATTTTGTCAGCTCCATTGTAGTGCTTACCCTAAACACCCCCTAAAATGTGGCCAAATGTTATTGTTGTCCTTAAATTCAGGACAGTGAAGAGGCTTTTTTTTGGGGGGGGGCCCAAACTCATTTGGAACCCTCCCTCCCCCCAACTGCTAAGTCAACCAATACCAATACTCTATCTACTGACTTTGCCAAACCCATAATCACTATACCTACCTTTTTTGTGTTCATATTTAGGGATGAATTCACCAAAGCATGTAGTGCAAGTGCCTGCCTGAATACTTTCAAATGGTACTGTTTAAAGTTTTGCTCTCCTATTATCTTGATAGGTAATTGCAGAATGTAAAAATGTGCTTCAATTTGGACAGTGTGTATTCATATTTTTTGGATTATGACACTTCTTACCTGTCCAGTGAGCCTCCAATAGTGTAAGTAAGGAGGGGCTGGCCAAAGTAACACACATTATTTATGCATTCAGCTCTCAATGAAGTGGGGAGGGTTACCTGTCCAAAACATCTCCTCCCACCCTAAAATTGTTACAATGGGCCATCAGAGGGGGTGAGGAATCTGATAAGTGGACCCTATACTTTTGTCTTTAAATACTAATTTCAATAAATGTTATACTTATGTTAGCCAAGAATGTTTGTGTCTAATCTGCTTGCAATGTTATGTGCAAAAGTAGTAGTTTTTTTTCGTGCTTGACTCCACAGTTTCCTTCCAACCCACAGGAATGGCAGACTATGGCCTCCCAATTGTGGTAGTGCGATCGATGGGAAGCACGTCCGGATTGTCCCACCACCCAACTCGGGGTCATACTACTTTAATTATAAGGGGTACATTATTATTGTGTTGGCGATGGTGATGGTGAATTATGAGTTCCTATATCTGGACGTAGGGAAGAATGGCCATATGTCTGATGGAGGAGTGATCGCCCAGATGGAATTTTATCGGTGTCTGCAGAATGGCACCTTGGGGTTGCCACCTCCAGCGCAAAATGTGGCGGGCCTCCAGTTTGTTTTTGTGGTGGATGGGGCCTTTGCACTGGGGGACCATCTGATGAGGCCGTTCCCCATGAGGACCATGACCTCGGAGCAGAGGGTTTTTAATTACCGGCTGGCCCGTGCCAGAAGAGTGGTCGAGAATGCCTTTGGCATAATGGCCAGCCGGTTCCAGCTTTTCCAAACAACCATCAACATGGCCGAATACAAACACAATCACATCATCTTGAGCTGCTGCATTCTTCATAATTTCCTATGGAAGAATGCTACCAACTATCTGGCCTCAGTTGTGACTGAGGCCGACTTTTCACCTTAACAAACAATGACGGCGCTTGAAAGTGTCCGTCCTGGCTTGCCCCCCCAAAGCGTCCACGAAGTACGGCAAAACTATGTGGAGTACTTCGTGGGTAGGGGGGCAATTGATTTACCAGAAAATCTGGAAGCTGTGTAAATATTTTTTTTTTAAACACCAAACTTATATTTCATTTTATTTACTGTTTGTGTTTCTTATCTGTCTCCTAGGTTCTCCAATGGCCTTTTATTTTTGGCCATTTTGTTCAATAGTGCAAACGTAACTTGTTTGCTACGTGAGGTGACAATCTCTTCTTCAGCTAACTATTATGTTGTGCTGTGGGTCTGCTACACACACACAATGTTTTGTTGTTAATGTATGTAATGCAATAATGATAAAAAATAATCATCCTTTTCAACTCCATGAATTAGTTGCTTGTAGTCCCTGAAATGGCCTGTTTTTGGCAAATTTTACAGCACAGTGGAGGTTATTTATTAAAGGCAAATCCACTTTGCACTACAAGTGCACTGCCAGTGCACTTGAAAGTGCACTGACAGTGCACTTGTAATGTAAAGTGGATTTGCCTTTAGTAAATAACCCCCATTGTCGATGTAACTACAACTTAAAAAAAAAACTGGTATTGAGCATTGAAAAAAGAAGCCACGCATTGTTGAGTATAAAACATTTTACTCCAAGCACATTCACATGTGCGTTATAAAAGATTTTTTTAACAAACCAACATCTTGGTGTATAATATGTATGTTTGACAGTATATAGCCTTTTGTGTGGCTTAACAGGCATGTTTAAAATCATAACATACACATCACCAACTCAGGAACTTACAAAGTTCAACTTTGCTAAAGTGAAGGCCATATGAGACATTAGTATGTCAAAACTGTATTGATTTTGCCTTCATCAGATGGGGCGATCTCACCCCTGTAAAAGCCAAATTTTGATAATGCACACAGATTGGGACTCAAAATTTGCATTTCCCTCATGATCCCATGCCTAAAATGTGTGTATTTTCCCTACATCTATGTTGCTAAAGCCACAAAACACACAATGTGTCAACATGTGCTATCTGCCATCATCGGATATCAATGTACGCATTTTGTGGGTGCAACCCCTTCCTCCAAACTAAAGTAGGTGAGAGGAGTTGGTTGCCCCCCCGAAACACGTCCACTGATCCCCCATGATGGGAGCTAGCACATGTTGACACACTGGGCCTTATTTCAGAAAGTACAATCCACTTTGTCTTTTTAAATAAGCCACAGTGTGTCAACATGTGCTATGTGCTAGATCCCATCATGGGGGATCAATGGACCTGTTTCGGGGGTGCAACCCCTTCCTCTCACCTACTTTAGTTTGGAGGAAGAGGTTGTACCCACAAAACACGTACATTGATATCCCATGATGGCAGATAGCACATGTTGATACACTGTGTGCATCTTCAAAATTTGGCTTTGCAATTACTTTAAAACTTTTAAAACACGTACAACAATAATGACAAAATACTTCTTTTTTTAGTTTAGATTTTGCCTAAAACTTCAATGATGTTGGTCAGTCTTTTTTGAACATCATGGATATTTTGCTTCAGCTTTTCTAAATCACGATTGCACACCATGATCTCACTGATGAGTACTTGTGCACTTGCACTGCTGAAATGAGTTTCTTCTTCCACAACATCCACATCACCTAAAAAAAAAAAAAAAAACACACCATGTATTATAAATATGCAAGTATCCATCCTATTACCTGTGGTCTCAGACACTGACCTGTGGTTGACACCATTTCCACCACTGCACCCACCACTTCCTGAACCTCTGCATCCACATCCTCAGGTTCTGCATCCACATCCTCAGGTTGTGTGCTGAGTTCCCTTTCTTCAGGAGGGTGGGGTTACTGGTGTCCTCAGATGTCCCGATTCTTTTCTCCCCTATGTGAATACAAAAAAGGTATACTTAGCGGACAGATATTTTAGGCTAGAAATAGTAATATTAAAAATTGCTTGGAAGTGTCATCCAATTGTCTGTTTTGGCAGAGTTCCAAGCTGAAGACATGATTTTTTTTCCTTTTCAAAAGCTGGAATACTTACCTGTTTTGTGCAAATTTCACACCTGGAGAGAGCCCTAGTATCCACTGGAGCACCTGCGTGGGACACCATAAAAAGGTTGTTATGGTGTCTCACACTAGTGCTCCTACGTCTAGACGTGTAAACAGCTGCTGAGTGTCCTCTCCTTACACTGAATCTAGTTGTTATTTCATTATAGTTTCAAACACATCTAGACAACAATGTAATAAACTTATTTTAATCAAAATAGGCATGAACAAATGTTGTTAACCTGCATCTGCCAAAAAAGTTGTATTAGTGGTCAAACGAATGATATTTAACCGGTTCAATACCGGGCATTTTCACCCCCTTCCTTCCCAGACCAATTTTTAGTTTTCAGCGCTGTCGCACTTTAAATGACAATTGCGTGGTCGTGCGTCCTTTTTTCCCCCACAAATAGAGCTTTCTTTTGGTGGTATTTGATCACCTCTGCGGTTTTTATTTTTGCGCTATAAACAAAAGAAGAGCGACAATTTTGAAAAAAACACAATATTTTTTACTTTTTGCTATAATAAATATCCCCATTTTTTTTTTAAAAAAACACATTTTTTCCTCAGTTTCGGCCGATACATATTCTTCTACATATTTTTGGTAAAAAAAATTGCAATAAGCGTATATTGATTGGTTTGAGCAAAAGTTATAGCGTCTATAAAATACGGGATAGATTTATGGCATTTTTTTAAAAAAAATTATTTATTTTTTTTTTTACTAGCAATAGCGGCGATCGCAATTTTTTTTTTTGTGACTGCGACATTATGGCGGACACATCGGACACTTTTGACACATTTTTGGGACCATTCACATTTATACAGCGATCAATGCTATAAAATTGCATTGATTACTGTGTAAATGTGACAGGCAGTGAAGGGGTTAACCACTAGGGAGCGGGGGGGTTAAATGTGTTTCCTAGGGAATGCTTCTAACTGTAGGGGGAGGGGAAGCACAAGGGGAGGAGACCGATCAGTGTTCCTCCATTCTGGGAACACAGATCGCTCTCCTCTGAGCTGACAGGACGTGGATCTCTGTGTTTACACACAGAGATCCACGGTCCGGCCCGGTTAACGGGCAATCGCGGGTGCCCGGCGGACATCACGGCCGTCGGGCACACGCACCCTAGGTGGCCGGGAACCCGAGGCCATCATATGACGTCCACCCAGGATGGGAGATCCCATCTGTGGACGTCATATTACTATGGCTGGGTAGGGAAGTGGTTAATATGAATGATTACTGTGCCCACGAACCTCAAACTTGGCATTTTAAACTGTACAAGAGTAAAGAAAAGCACATGGACCAGCACGAAAGTAATAATAATAATAGGAACACATGACAAATACTTTTTTGCAGCACTTTCCTGATCCTTCTGTACTGATCCTGCTCCCTCAATTTCAGGTCTGACCAGTGTTTCCTCAATTGCTCCTTGGATCATCGTACCCCAAAAGTCCTGTGCAGACTTCTCACAACTTTAGTCATGATCTTGGCCTTTCTCACATTTGGTTTTCTGTACGCTCCATGATTTACATCATAGTCTGTCCTCTTCAAGATGTCCACCATCTCCACCATCTCTTCAAAGGACACATTTGAGGCCTTATAGCTCCTCCTTGATCTGGAACTGCCTTGCTCCGGGCTTTCCTCATTGTTGCTGCTCTCAGCACACACCTGCTGTGTCTCCACCATGTGCTCTCCCACTGCCCCGAAAGAGAAGAGGCGGGGAATACACTAGAAAGAAGGACAGGGGCAGAGTTTGATGCATGCGCAGTGTATATAAAGCATAACAAGCGGGCGACGTACGTACGATCTGTGAGTGGAGGACAGAGGATCGTTAGCGCCGATCGTTCAAATGAAGGTACAATTGTAACTTGGGGCATCAGTAGTTAGTGGCCTACACTGCTTATAGTTTGAGGCCTACATTAGGGTTTGTCTTGCAGATAAAATGGTGGATAAATTCACAGCCCCTGACTTCCTGCCTAGCTTCATAGACAAGTACAGGGAGCTGCCATGTCTCTGGCAAGCCAATGTAGGGACTATTTGAAGAAGCAAAAGAGGAAGGCAGCGCTGGATAAACTGTTGGAATTGGTGAATCCTGTGTATCCCACAGTAAACATCACCTATTTGAAGGCCAAAACTGGTAGCCTGAGGAGCACATATAATGGGGAGCACAAGAAGGTCCAGGATTCCCTGAGATCCGAAGCAGCAGCAGAAGAATATGTCCCCAAGCTGTGGTATTACGACAGCCTGAATTTTTTGTCCGACCAGTAGGGATGAGCTTCGAGCTCGAGTCGAACTCATGTTCGACTCGAACATTGGCTGTTCGCAAGTTCGCCGAACAGCGAACAATTTGGGGTGTTCGCGGCGAATTCGAATGCCGCGGAACACCCTTTAAAAGTCTATGGGAGAAATCAAAAGTGCTAATTTTAAAGGCTTATATGCAAGTTATTGACATAAAAAGTGTTTGGGGACCTGGGTCCTGCCCCAGGGGACATGGATCAATGCAAAAAAAACTTTTAAAAACGGCCGTTTTTTCAGGAGCAGTGATTTTAATAATGCTTAAAGTCAAACAATAAAAGTGTAATATCCTTTTAAATTTCGTACCTGGGGGATGTCTATAGTATGCCTGTAAAGGGGCACATGTTTCCCGTGTTTAGAACAGTCTGACAGCAAAATGACATTTCAAAGGAAAAAAGCCATTTAAAACTACTCGCGGCTATTGCATTGCTGGTCCGACAATACACATAAAAGTTCATTGATAAAAACGGCATGGGAATTCCCCACAGGGGAACCTCGAACCAAAATTTAAAAAAAAATGACGTGGGGGTCCCCCTAAATTCCATACCAGGCCCTTCAGGTCTGGTATGGATATTAAGGGGAACCCCGGCTAAAATTTAAAAAAAAAATGATGTGGGGGTCCCCCTAAATTCCATACCAGACCCTTCAGGTCTGGTATGGATTTTAAGGGGAACCCCGCACCAAAAAAAAAAAAAAAAGGCGTGGGGTCCCCCCAAAAATCCATACCAGACCCTTATCCGAGCACGCAACCTTGCAGGCTGCAGGAAAAAAAGGGGGGGCGAGAGAGCGCCCCCCTCCTGAACCTTACCAGGCCACATGCCCTCAACATTGGGAGGGTGCTTTGGGGTAGCCCCCCAAAACACCTTGTCCCCATGTTGATGAGGACAAGGGCCTCATCCCCACAACCCTGGCCGGTGGTTGTGGGGGTCTGCGGGCGGGAGGCTTATCGGAATCTGGAAGCCCCTTTTAACATGGGGACCCTACCCCTACACAGTTTTTGACAATTCTTTTCTTTAAATGCTTCTTCTTTCTTCTATCTTCCTTCATCTTCTTCTTCTTCTTCTTCTGGTTCTTCTGGCTCTTCTGGTTCTTCCTCTGGCATTCTCGTCCAGCATCTCCTCCACGGCGTCTTCTATCTTCTTCTCCTCGGGCCGCTCCGCACCCATGGCATGGGGGGGAGGCTCCCGCTCTTCTCTTCATCTTCTTCTCTTCTTCATCTTCTTCTTCATCTTCTTCTTTTCTTCTCTTCTTCATCTTCTTCTCCGGGCCGCTCTGCATCCATGCTGGCATAGAGGGAGGCTCCCCCCATGCCATGGGTGCGGAGCAGTCCGAGGAGAAGAAGATAGAAGACGCCGCGGAGGAGATGCTGGACGAGAATGCCGGAGGCAGAACCAGAAGAGCCAGAAGAACCAGAAGAAGAAGAAGAAGATGAAGGAAGATAGAAGAAAGAAGAAGCATTTAAATAAAGGAATTGTCAAAAACTGTCTCTTGTCATTTTTAACATTTTTGACAGTTTTTTAGTGAAATGGTAGGGTAAGTACCCCCTTACCATTTCACACGGGGGGGCTGGGATCTGGGGGTCCCCTTGTTAAAGGGGGCTTCCAGATTCCGATAAGCCCCCCCCCGCAGACCCCCACAACCACCGGTCAGGGTTGTGGGGATGAGGCCCTTGTCCTCATCAACATGGGGACAAGGTGTCTTGGGGGGCTACCCCAAAGCACCCTCGCAATGTTGAAGGCATGTGGCCTGGTACGGTTCAGGAGGGGGGGCGCTGTCTCATCCCCCCCTCTTTTCCTGTGGCCTGCCAGGTTGCATGCTCGGATAAGGATCTGGTATGGATTCTTGGGGGGACCCCCACACCGTTTTTGTTTTTTTTTGGCATGGGGTTCCCCTTAAAATCCATACCAGACCTGAAGGGTCTGGTATGGAATTTAGGGGGACCCCCACGTCATTTTTTAAAAAAAATTTGGCCAGGGTTCCCCTTAATATCCATACCAGACCTGAAGGGCCTGGTATGGAATTTAGGGGGACCCCCACGTCATTTTTTTTTTAAATTTTGTTTCGGGGTTCCCCTGTGGGGAATTCCCATGCCGTTTTTATCAATGAACTTCTATGTGTATTGTCGGACCGGCAATGCAATAGCCGCGAGTAGTTTTAAATGGCTTTTTTCCTTTGAAATGTCATTTTGCTGTCAGACTGTTCTAAACACAGGAAACATGCGCCCCTTTACAGGCATACTATAGACACCCCCCAGCTACGAAATTTAAAGGGATATTACACTTTTATTGTTTGACTTTAAGCATTATTAAAATCACTGCTCCTGAAAAAACTGCCATTTTTAAAAGTTTTTTTTGCATTGATCCACGTCCCCTGGGGCAGGACCCAGGTCCCCAAACACTTTTTATGTCAATAACTTGCATATAAGCCTTTAAAATTAGCACTTTTGATTATTCATGTTCGTGTCCCATAGACTTTAACGGTGTTCGCGTGTTCGAACGAACTTTTTTCCTGTTTGCATGTTCTAGTGCGAACTGAACAGGGGGGTGTTCGGCTCATCCCTACCGACCAGACGGAACCCAATCCATCACTATCAACAATTCCTTCCACATCAGCTGAGGCTCCTGAAGTCCAACGTGGGCCTTCCACCCAGGAAGAAGATGTGGAGGAGCCCAGCTTGACCCAGGTATAGCATTATTGAAGATATTTCTTGTCAAAAATTGAATGATGTTAACTAGATGTTGTTGATCACTAATTTCTGATTTAACAAAGTGGTTTACATCAATAGACAGTAGTAGCCAAAAATGATTGGGACAAAAATGAAAAATGCTGGGGTCAAAATGATAGTTTTTTCTATTTAACATTCAATTTGCAACAGTCATGAGCTCAAAATTGTGTGTGATTGAAGACCAAAAACCTAAAACTATGTACCATTTTCATACACAGGAAACTCTCAGCCAGGAGGAGGCCATAGCAAGCAGCCTGACGGAATTCCAGGTTCCTCCCCTCTGCCCTCCAACCAAATGGACCAGGAAGGCAAGGAACCTGGAGGAGTCCGCGGCTGCTTTCCTAAAACAGGCTACTGCGGCAATTACCATGACCCCTGGTGTACACAAGGCATTTGGATGTGTCACTGCCAGCAAACTAGAAAAGATGGAGGAGGGCCAACGCACGATATGTGAAGAAATTATTCTGAAGGCCCTAAACAAGGGGACGAGGGGCGAACTCACACCTCTAACACACCTGTGTGAGTTTGACCATGCTGCTCCACCACCTCCAGCAACACCACCAAAACCACAGCCACCCCACCCACCCAGCATGGAAGGTAGCGTGGAAGGAAGCGTTGAGAGTGATGGACTGGGTTTGGTGTGGTCTGGCAAAAAATGCGGGCTGTTGTAAGACCACAGCCTCGGGACATATATGTCATCTGCTGTTTCTCCCGATCTCTCGGAGTCCTGGACCGTATTGTGCTCCCTATTAAATGGACTCCTCAGGTTACCAATTTTGATAGTCAAAAAATTGATGTCTGCCCTGGGGTACAAAGGCTTCACCAATTCCAACTGTTTCTCCAGGGTTGCCTTCCTCTTTATTTTGTTATGACCTTGTGCTCTCTATTAAATTTCAATTTTTGGTTTTGCCAAATACTTGGCTATGTGTTTTTCTTAAAAAAGGACAATTTGTTTGTGAATAGGCAGGTACATTTCAAAAATACAATCTCAAATTAACAAGGAACACCAACATAGTTTTATCTTGGAGTTTAAAAAATACAAGATAATAATGGTGTTGTGGTAACTTGACACACAAAATGAAAATAAAAATTATTATGGAGATGACTATAAAAAAAAATTATTCTGGAAATCACGAGAAAAAAAAACAACTAAAAAAATGATTCTGGAGATCACTAGAAATAATACAAAATAAAGCAAAGCAACTTCATTATTTTAGCATTATAAAGAAGAGAATGCGCTGCATTGAGAGATTTCAGCATTTGCTGCGTGACAAATGTGATACCTCAAGTTTTACAAGACCAATCGACCAATTTGAGAACCGACAACAAATGTTCGATGGAGCATACACATGGTCGGACTTTCAGCCAACAAGCTCACATCCAACATTTCCCATCGGAAAATCCGACTGCATGTATGTGCAGAGGCGTATCTAGTGAAAATGGCGCCTATGGCAAGCACTGAAACTGCGCCCCTGTCAAAACATTTAAGCTCATCTTTCAGATAACCTAAAGGGGGTGTCGTTAGAGTCTGAGATGAAAGAAGGAGAAGGGAAAGAAAGAAGGATAGAAGGACTGCAGGCCCAGATCCTAGACCACAATAGTATTCTAGAAAGTTTAATAATCAGCAGATAAAGATACTCCAAACACCATCCCCCTAGGCAGATCCCATCAGATACAAGAGATGGTTAGAGAATGTGCAGAAATGGTGCAGGAGACAGATACTGCAGACATGGTGCAGGAGACAGTCAGATACTGCAGACATGATACAAGAGATCAGAGACTGCAGTTATTGTCTTACTAACAGTCCATTTGCCAAGCACCATAAATGGTTAAAAAGTCTGTGAAGATCCAAGCCTGACCAGCCTAAATTCTGAAAGGCAATATAAAAACAAACAAATCATGCAGAGCACACTGGACTTTGTTACCAAGAGCTCTTTAGAAACAGCTGCAAATCATAATGAACACGGTCACACTTTTGGGTCTTCCAGAAGTCTAATTATATATCAGTGTTTTCACCTGTCCTGTGTACAGTGTAAAAAAGAAGAGAAAGGGGAATCATTTCCTAACCAGTGTGAGCACTGGCTGATCTGCATATAGGACAGGCGAGCTGCTGCTTAGACATCTGTGTGTGAGAGAGAGAGAGACTCAGCACTCCTCCATCCTCTTTAGGTGTCACATAAACAATGGAAGCCCCTCCTTGTATCAGCTCTATAATGAGCTCCCACCTTCTCCAGCCATCACATTATCTAGCAGAGCTCCATCCCTGTCCTCACCTCTATGATCTTCCTCCTTCCTACAGTCAGCCTGTACTGCTCACCCTTTCTTCTGCTTGATGGTGTCCTTCAGTGCAGCCCAGGATACAGCATCCCCCCTCCTCCTGGGCACAGTGCTGATGCTCCCAGAGAGCGTTCTCCAGATAATAGACACATCAAGGCTGAGGGAACCAACAGCATGCAGCAGGTGGTGGCCATCTTTCATGTCATGTGATGGCAGTCAGCTGACACCTGTGAGGGCGGAGCCTTCTTTATCCAGGGCACTGATTGACTAGGACACTGTGCAGCCCCTGCTATCTTTTCAGCTAGTAGCTGGCTGTTAGCATACTGTGTGGGCGGTGCCAGGTGATGACGAGCCGGAGCAGTTCATCTTTTTTAGGGGGGGGGAATCAGACAACTCGGCCCAGTCCATCCTTGCCTGGGACAAAAACAATTTTTAGGGAAACTACCCAGGATGGCCACAGCCCAGAAATGTCCTAGCAAAATCTTGACTGTTGGCAGGTATGCCCTGGAAAGTGCCTTGCTGCCCAGCCACTCACCAGCGCCCCCTTCAGGTGGCGCCCATGGCACTTGCAATATCTGCCATACCCTAGATACGCCACTGTGTATGTGGCATAAGAGTTCTCTTCACTGGAACTAAGGGACCAAGCCCAACCCCTGAAAAACAACCCCACATCTTAATCCCCCCCTCCATCAAATTATTTGGACCAGTTCACAAAGCAAGGTCCATAAAGACATAGATGAGCAAGTTTGGGGTGGAGGAACTTGACTGGCCTGTACAGAGTCCTGACCTCAAACCGATAGAACACCTTTGGGATGAATTAGAGCGGAGACTGCAATCCAGGCCTGCTCGTTCAATATCAGTGCCTGACCTCACAAATGTACTTCTGGAAAAATGGTCAAACATTCACATAGACACATTCCTAAACCTTGTGGACAGCCTTCCCAGAAGAATTATTATAGCTGCAAAGGGTGGACCAACTCAATATTGAACCCTATGGACTAAGACTAGGATGACATTAAAGCTCATGTGAGTGTAAAGACAGGCATCCCAATCCTTTTGCCGATACATAGATAGATAGATAGATAGATAGATAGATAGATAGATAGATAGATAGATAGATAGATAGATAGATAGATAGATAGATAGATAGATAGATAGATAGATAGATAGATAGATTGATATATATATATACATATATATATATATATATATATATATATATATACAGTGATACAGTGCATTGATGTACAGTATCTCACAAAAGTGAGTAGACCCCTCACATTTTTGTAAATATTTTATTATATCTTTTCATGTGACAACACTGAAGAAATGACACTTTGCACACACAGCCATTAATGTCTAAACCACTGGCAACAAAAGTGAGTACACCCCTAAGTGAAAATGTCCAAATTGGGCCCAATTAGCCATTTTTCCTCCCGGTGTCTCATTAGTGTGACTCATTAGTGTTACAGGGTCTCAGGTGTGAATGGGGAGCAGGTGTGTTAAATTTAGTGTTATCACTCTCACTCTCTCATGCTGGTCACTGAAAGTTCAACATGGCCCCTCATGGCAAAGAACTCTCTGAGGATCTGAAAAAAAGAATTGTTGCTCTACATAAAGATGGCCTAGGCTATACGAAGATTGCCAAGACCCTAAAACTGAGCTGCAGCATGGTGGCCAACACCATACAGCAGTTTAACAGGACAGGTTCCACTCAGAACAGGCCTCCCTATGGTCGACCAAAGAAGTTGAGTGCACATGCTCAGCGTCATATCCAGAGGTTGTCTTTGGGAAATGGACATATGAGTGCTGCTAGCACTGCTGCAGAGGTTGAAGGGGTGGGGGGGGTCAGCCTGTCAGTACTTAGAGCATACGTTGCACACTGCAAATTGGTCTGCATGGCTTTCATCCCAGAAGGAAGCCTCTTCTAAAGATGATTCACAAGAAAACCAGTAGAGCAGTGGAAGGTGTCAGCCTGTCAGTGCTCAGAGCATACGCTGCACACTGCAAATTGGTCGGCATGGCTTTCATCCCAGAAGGAAGCCTCTTCTAAAGATGATTCACAAGAAAGCCAGTAGAGCAGTGGAAGGTGTCAGCCTGTCAGTGCTCAGAGCATACGCTGCACACTCCAAATTGATCGGCACGGCTTTCATCCCAGAAGGAAGCCTCTTCTAAAGATGATTCACAAGAAAGCCAGTAGAGCAGTGGAAGGTGTCAGTGGGTTTTGTTTTTATTATTTTATTTTTTTACAATTTTTTTTTTTTCAGTTTCATTTTTCTCTATTTTTTTCACAATACTTTTGGGGGAAGGGGGCAGTGGATGGTGTTAGTAGGACAGAGGACAGTGTCAAAAGAGCAGTGGATGGTGCCAGTAGTTTTTTTATTTTTAATATTTTATTTTTTATTATTTTTTTACAACTTTTTTTTAATTATGTTTTACAAGTTATTTTTTATATTTACCGTATTTATTGGCGTATAACACGCACTTTTTTCCCCTTAAAATCAGGGGAAAATCGTGGGTGTGTGTTATACGCCGATCCCCGCTAATTGTGACCTATCGGAGCGATCGCCGCGATCGCCGCTGACATTCACATAGCGTGTAGTTTTAAATATGGCGCCGCGGAGTTCGGAGGGACTCGGTGGAGCTGAACGAGCGCCGCCGAGATCACAGTGACTGGGCGGAGCCGAGATACACATAGCCGAGTGTTCTCGGCTCTTTCCGGCACCGCTCACAGTCACGCCCAGTCCCGCCATTGGACCTATGTTATGTCCATCATAGGGCGGGACTGGGCGTGACTGTGAGCGGCAACGAGAACAGCCGAGTACACTCAGCTATGTGTATCTCGGCCCCGCCCAGTCACTGAGTCCCTCCGGACTCCGCGGCGCCATATTTAAAACTACACACTTTGTGTATGTCGGCGGCGATCTGTCCAAGGCAAGCATGTAATGGACACTGGGGGCAAGGCTGCACTGACCACTGGGGCAAGGCTGCACTGGGGCAAAGCTGCACTGACAAGGCTGCACTGGGGCAAAGCTGCACTGACAGGGCTGCACTGGGGCAAGGCTGCACTGGGGCAAGGCTGCACTGACAAGGCTGCACTGGGGCAAAGCTGCACTGACAATTCTGCACTGGGGCAAAGCTGCACTGACAAGCTGCACAGGGGGAACACTGCACTGACAATTCTGCACTGGGGCAAGGCTGCACTGACACTGAAAAGGCTGCAATGACACTGACAAGGCTGCAGATGGACACTGATGAGGCTGCATTGATGGGCATTTAAATGTAAGTTTTTTTTCCTTAAACTTCCCTCCTAAAAGTTTTTTCCTTAAAATTCCCTCCTAAACTTGGGGTGCGTGTTATACGCTGGCGCGTGTTATACGCCGATAAATACGGTATTTAAAATTTTTATCAGTTGGGGGGGCTTTGGTGAAATATCAGTATCTAAACAGACCCCCTAAGGTCTCACTTTTTAGACAGAGAAGGGGAATGAGGAAACATTCCCCAGTCCCTTTTTCTGTGTGCACTGCAGATGTATGAACTGGAGATAGAGGCCCCTATCCATTCATAAACTGAAGCATAGTAAACACAGTCATCGGTACTGACCATTGACTCTGATCATTCAGACAAGAAAGGGGCCAGTAAATGGGAGAGGGGAGGGGGAATTTGGGATGGAAGAGCCCACAGGGGGGCACAGAGATCAGGGGGGAATCTGATGGACAGTTGAGGGTGATCGGTGTGGCAGGGGGCAATTACACACAACAATCTCCCTCTATGGCTCCCAATGAAGCACCTGAAAGGCACAGGAGGAGGAGAAGCAGCTTTCCGCTGATTCATGGAGAGCTATAAAGGGAGATTGGTGCTTGTAATTTCCCCCCGCTGCACTAATTATTCCTGTCAGATTCTCCCCATTGCAGGAGGTACCAGGAGCCTTCCACTGGGCCCCCCCTACTGGCCTCCGGGCCCCTGGGCAGTGCCTGAGTGCTCAAATTGTCAGTCTGCCCCTGCTGGGCCTATATTAAGTTAGGGGCCTGGAGTTGCAGCTCCAATAGCTCATACCTTAATCTGGCCCTGGAGACCAGCAGGCTGACTGAGCAGATGTGCATACCCATTATATTCAAGGGCACAGCAATAGTGCAGGGCTCCATCCATGAGACAGGAGGTTCCTGCTCAGGCCAGAGAGTGGGCCAGCACAGCAGGGAGCTGTGAGAGTGCAGAGAGAGTGGAGAGTGCTGAATGAGCTGAGAGAAAGGTGTAGAATTTGCATAGAAACACAGTAGTGCTGTTAGTTTGTATGAGGAAACTAATGGTGAAAACCTCTTCAAGGGCAACAATCTATGAATTTTTGCTTTCTTCTGTAAATAAAAGTGGACCAATAAGCCCTGAGCAGTATTTCCTGGCTGAATTGAACTCACTGTGAAGCACTACATCCTGAGTAAAAACCCACACATCACAATTGGTGCTTGAATGTGGGAAAGTGGAGTTTTCCTGATCATTGAAAGTGCATGGTAAGTGGTAGCTAGGTGGTGTACCTGCAAGAGAAGCCAAAAGCATCTTTTTGTTGGGACTGTACAAATTACTTTTGTAATTGTGCCTACAAGGATGGGGCATACAAAGAAAAAGAACAGTGCTGGGATAAGAGATGGCTGGATGTCTCCACATTTGCAAGTCCTGTAGGTGGCCAGGACAAAGAATCCACAAGCTTTTGAGTTAGCTGTGGAATGGTATTGACACCTGTTGGCCACAGTAACCCCCAGCTGTGGAGGAAGGCAAGTCAGCTCTCAGTGCTGGGAGAGAGCTGGTGGCTGTCATGACCTGAGAGACAGGCTGTTGCTCCTGACAATGCCAGTGAGGTCAGGTCTGCTTACCATGACAAAGAGGTTCCCTGTTAAGATTCATGGCAAGAAAGAGTGGCTTGATGGATAAAGATTCAGCACATCTGTAATAGACTCAACTGGGAGGATGCTGTCCCTATGGCAAACAAAAAAGGTGCGTCAACAGGAAGAATTAGCTGCAGTGGAGAGGTGGCTCAGTGTCCCCATAGAGAGGCCTGTGAGTTGCTGCCAGCTAGAAGTCACCAGGAGGGGAAACTTGCTGGGAAAATGTTTGCTATCACCCTGGCAGCAGTGGTAAAAATCCTGTTTAGCTTGCAGGGGGTATCAACAAACTTGTGAAGCCTCCTGTAGTCTTACCCAATGGATGTATGGGAGAATTGCCCAATGCAAGTACAGCAGGACTCGCTGAGGGTTCTCCTGAAAGTATTAAAAATGCTGATGCATGTACAGTATGTTTACTGGTGATAAAATTGTTAACGGAAAGTTTACTCTTGTTGGGAAAACACCTGTGTAAATCAAATGCTGAGTTAGATGTTACAGGAGTGATCATTAAGGAATGTGTGCCATTTCCTTCAGCAACAATGTATAAAGCAGCAGAGATGTTCCTGGAAACCTCAAAAGGACCTCAGTGTGCTGGAGCTAGAGGTTTCTCAGAATAACTTTGGTGCTGCCCTGGTAAACATTATTTCTGCTGTGCCAGAAGAAGGATCTGCAGAGCAGCCTGTAGTCAAGGGTTCTGTGCTTGCTGCTACAAAATGTATCCCTTGCAAAGATGGCAGGACCATGTAAGGGAGAGCACACAGCAGAGATTTTGTCTACAACCTACAAAGAATTAACTTATTAAACTGAGATTGTCCCTGGTGAAGATCTGGAGCAGCACATTGACACTGAATCTGAAAGTTTGGTAGTGAGTCAAAAACCTGGCAGCAGTCTGGGAGAGCACCGGGATGCGGTATTGGTTGCCTCCAGCTGGGAGGAGGCCCCTTTAAGAAATGTAACCTCTAGAGTTTTATCCTCGGTAACAGGAAGATCTTGAGTGTGAATCCAGGGTTCCCCTTTTTTTGACAGACATCTTAAAGGAGATGCTTGAACTCTGAGATGTACAGCTGTTATAGACTTGGGGGCCTCCTCCTTGCTTGGAAGAGCTGGTACTGTGGAGTACCACTAGTGGGAGCCAGATAGTGTAGGCTGTAATGGACAAAGATGGTCAAAATTGGAATTGCTTGATACAATGTTTATAAATAAAGAGGCATTGGTTAAAGTACTAGAGGACACCAAAGTGGTTAAAAAGATTGGAATTACAATCTAAAAATTAGTTGCTATGGTAAATTTAAGATATTAGGACAGCAGCCTGAAGAGTGTGTGACAACAGGGGAGTTGGTATCTTGAAATGTTCCTGTGGATGATGTCCACTTGTCTATTTGCATATCCCCTGAAGAACCTGCAATAACAAACACTAGAAAAAGGGGTGTTGACAGTATTGGTAACTGCAACAACGAGATGTGTGCTCTATTGCTGAACATGAGTGTTAATGATAAACATAACAATGTGTTGTTAATCTCTGGTTTGGTTACCAAAGGTAACAATAAAGGTGTTGGTAAATCTGGAAAACAGCTGGTAATAGGTGAAGCTGATACAGGTGATATGAGGGGTGGTTATATAACAGATGCCATAGAAGTAGGACCCCTAAAATCTCAGGACTGTAATTCTGAGAGAGGTAATGGGAAACTCGGAACTTCAAAACAAGGAGGTAGAAGGTGTGGTAGAAAGACCAGTGGGACCCTGTTAGGATTTCAGTCAAGGTGTCAAAAAGTGCTTGTGGAAGGATACCCAAAAAAACATGGGAAAGTCTCGTCAGAGCCCATAGCAGAGTGTCAGAGGGGTGTAGAGAGATATACCCATGGAAGCATTGGATAGAGTTGCCCTTGAGGAAAAAGAAAAGTAATGCCAGACAAAAATTGACCCCTGTGAGAAATAGCTGGCAGAGAGATACCAAAGTGAGGGGTTTGTGTGTTCCACCCTCTGGATTGAAACAAAGTGTGTTGGGGGGGGGGGTGGCGCTGTGTAAAAAGAGGTAAATGGCACACAGGATGTGCTTTAAAGTAGTGGTCATCAACGCTGTCCTCAGGGCCCACTAACAGGCCAGGTTTTATGTATTACCTTGGGGAGATGCAGACTAGAATACTGCAATCACTGAGCAGCAAATTGCAAATGATATCACCTGTGATGTATTTCAGTTATCTTGCAAACCTGGCCTGTTAGTGGGCCCTGAGGACAGGATTTATGACCATTGCTTTAAAGCATTTGTAAAGCCAAAGCTTTTTTTTCATTCTGGAAATAGTAGGAAATTGATAAGAACCCTGTCATTTTGTTGTTCTATCATTTCCCAACCAAAATACAAGACAGGAAGTAAGAGTAAATCTCCAGGGAAAATTCCCCTCATCTCCTGTTACTGACTTCCCCTTACTTTCTATGCCAAAAACAATGGTCATCAGTTGAATCTCCCCATAGGGAACAAAGATACCAATTAAAAAAGACAGGGGTATTAGCTTTTTATCATTCTATACAAAGTTAGAAAAGTGCTGGCTTTAAGATTATGCTTGTTATTTACCTGTTTACCTATAATAGATTGGTAATGCTTCCTGCTTTTACTGGATTTACCAGTGTAATGCCCCGTACACACGGTCGGATTTTCCGACGGAAAATGTGTGATAGGACCTTGTTGTCGGAAATTCCGACCCTGTGTAGGCTCCATCACACATTTTCTATCGGATTTTCTGACACACAAAGTTTGAGAGCAGGATATAAAATTTTCCGACAACAAAATCCGTTGTCGGAAATTCCGATTGTGTGTACACAAATCCGACGGACAAAGTGCCACGCATGCTCAGAATAAATAAAGAGATGAAAGCTATTGGCCACTGCCCCGTTTATAGTCCCAACGTACGTGTTTTACGTCACCGCGTTTAGAACGATCGGATTTTCCGACAACTTTGTGTGACCGTGTGTATGCAAGACAAGTTTGAGCCAACATCCGTCGGAAAAAATCCTAGGATTTTGTTGTCAGAATGTCCGAACAAAGTCCGACCGTGTGTACGGGGCATTAGACTTTTAAACCAGCAAAAAATGTTATTAATTTAAAAAGCCTTTATTGTACTCTTCAATAAACAATACAAAAAAACTATGCAGAATAGTTTTTTGTGAGCTAGGAATTAAATGCATTTATTACAC
This sequence comes from Aquarana catesbeiana, assembly GCF_042186555.1. NCBI lineage: Eukaryota > Metazoa > Chordata > Amphibia > Anura > Ranidae > Aquarana > Aquarana catesbeiana. The sequence continues at coordinate 378,750,146 of NC_133324.1, read as the reverse complement.
ACTTGCACTACACTGTTCACCACACAGTTATATCATTAATAAAGCATTCAGATTTTCATTACAATGAACTTTCTGACATTTACATGGGGTGTCTTTTTAATGTTTCACATTAATTGTAATGCTCATTATTTTGCCTTTCTTGGCCTGATGTATCCTAAGCAGCACATATCGTCTTTCCATTAAAAATGCCCTGATTGTGATAAATTGTTAGGGACTGTGAATAAACACTAGTTAAATTACAGTATCTAAAATAGCTAATAGGGGAACAATTTATGATGTGGAATTTAAAGGAATCCCTAATTGCACTTCAGTTTGCTGTGAGGATGCTCCTTCTATAACATTAAAAGCTATTTTGTTTTGTGAGTTGGATACTTGCCAAGGTTTGAGAGCTAATTGGAATTAAAATAACATTTCTCACGGGCCATTCATTTGCTCAGGCTGAGTACAAATTACTATGCAAGGGAGGCTGAGGGTTCCTAATGATACAGGATAATGATGTTTTATTCAGATTTTAACGAGGTGTAATTATTCTGGTTGAGAGAGAAAAAGATTAAGAGGGTGCAACAATTACCAATTTTTACAACTGATTAAGCGCAAGCCATTACTTGTTCTTGGTCAAATAGGCATTATAATGACTATTACCATTTTCAGCTATTTTTAATGCAAATTATATTAGCATGTAAAACCTTGCCAACTATGGCACATAAATGATGGGCACAAATGAGTCACTGCAATAAAGAAATTAAACATTATTTCGGTTGTAAGCATTTTCAAGTGCTGAAACAGAAAAAAAGGTATTTGTTTCAAAAATGTTCAGCATTTTTGATTTTTCCTTGATTTTTATAATTATATGCATACATTAGAGTAAAAATTTATACTTGATCTACAGTACAAATATGCTCTATATCAGTGGTCAACATCCTGTGTAAGCTCAAGGGTCGCGTTCTGATGTATCAGGTGGTGGTGACTCAGGTGCATAAGTGATTTTGCTTTTTTCATAGGGCCTGTGTTAAACTTTAGAACAAGGAGCAGGTAATTAAATATCACATGACTCAATACCAGTGGCAGTTGACAAGTAACTAATTTTATTCTTTTCTTTCTCATATTCTCCAACTTAGCAGTACCCATTGAAGAATAAACTTTGATAGCAATGGTGCACATTTAATCTGTTCTATCAAACTTGTCCACTAAGGCAGGCCATAGATTTTGAAATTTCTTTTCCATTTCAATGGGTGGAAGGAAAGAAAATAGCTTGATTCCCCCATCAACACATTTAGTGTCGATGAAGGAACCCCTTCCACAACGCTATTGTATTCTGCTAGCGAGGAGCCTTCCCCGCCGGCAGAACACAATGATTAGTGTTGCCAGCTATAGCCAGTGGCACTAATCATTTGGACAAAAAACACAAGTCAATCGATAATTCTACTGGTCCCTACTGAACCATCCGAATATCAATTTATGTAAGACGGGTTTAACTGTGTTAAACATTTTATTGGAAATATAAAAATTGAACCACTTGATATTAGCAGACTACAAATGCTATTACATGTTTATATTTCAATATTTTTTATTGAAAGAAGAACAAAGTCTAGAATGAACAGACACATTGACAGAATGTAGTTAGTTTTTCAAATCGTCAACATCACAATACAGAGAAATAGAAGGTATGGCCATAATACATATCCATCATCTATCACAATAACAGAACGTAATGTGTGTGATATGTATCTAAATACTAATGGGGTTTAATAATAGTCTCCCAGCTATGAGCTGGAGTACCACTATTTGTAAAGAATGGTAGAGATCCAGAGTCACGGGTTGCGATCCCCGAGATAATCTCAGGACTTACGGTCGTATGAGGCCCCATGTGCGGTCATCTGTATTGTGTATAAAAATTCTAGAAGAATAAACAAGTAATGAAGAGAAGAGAAGAGAGAAGAGGAGGAGAAAAAAAACCCACAAGGGAAAAAGAGGGAGATGAGGAAAGAGAGGGTCATCCTGGAGTTCGCTACGGAGTCGAGATGTAATCGATCCGTGGGTCCCATACCTTGTTAAATTTCTTGGTTTTATTACAAAGTATATGGGTGAGTTCAATCATAATCCAATAGAGTTTCATTTTAACCTGGTCAAGAGGAATTACAGACTGTTTCCAGTGCCTAGCGATTGTGATTCTCGCCGCCAGCAATGTATAATTAATCAATTTTAAAAAATTTTTGGGTGTTTCGTCAGGTAGTTTGTGAAAGAGAGCGCCTTCTGGAGATCTGCAAATGTTTACCCCCATTACTGAGTTGATTAAATTGAAGATGCTATTACATGTTTAAAGTGAGCCTGTGTTTTGACCATGGAAGGCAAAGCAACAGGTTCATTTTAATGCTGGTCACACAAGCTTCTGTTTAGCAACCAAGAATGAAGAGAGAAAGCCAAGTTGAGACTGAGGCAGCCCATACATATGCTTTTTTTTTTTTTAGTTCAACCAGGAGGTTGAATGGCAGACAATGCTTTGATTCCCCCATCCACACATTCGATGTGGATGGGAGAATCCCTCCTGCTGTGGTATTGTATTTCCCTGCCATCAGAATACAATAATCAGAGTCGATAGATCAGCATGTGTACAATCAGCCCTGCCATACATGGATCGGACTTCCCCTGCCAGAACTGGCTGAATTTTGATTCATGTATGGCTAGCTTTAGATCTTACACAGGGCTGAGTACTCTCCACCTCTCCCCATGTGACAGTACCGGGTGCATAAGTGGCCAGTTGCTAAGCACCAGCAATATCCCATGGTAAGAAGAGGAGTTAGTCAGAAGCTCCCCATATCCAAAGTAGTAGGTAGTTTTCTTCACTCCCACGCCTTTATATTTTTTTTTCAAATATGAATTTTATTCAACACCATAACAATCATGAGTGTGTACATTACCATGGTAACACAGATTATACAAAGGGTAAATACATTTGGAGTAGTTAACATTCCTTATGCTAACCTGTAAAACAGTGCCCAGTGATTAACTCCAACCGGGGTCACACTCACGTAGATCAGAGCCCACTTGGGTGACTTAGTGACGGGGCTCTCCCCCCTACCCTTCCCACCCCATAAAAGAAGGGGAAACAAGAGATTTATTGAGGTGGGGACAGGTAGGGGTGTAAGGAGTATGTTGGGGGGGGTGAGGGGGGTTAGAAAGAAGAAGAGAAGACATGGCGGCAACCGAGTTCTATGGATTTTTGAGAAAAATTAAAGTGGGTTATGACCCCAGTAAGTGCTGTCCTTCATCAGAATAGATGAAGACATTCCATATATCCTAGGTCTTCTTATGGGCCTCTTGTTTATGTTGTGCAGTGAGGATCAGATCCTCCATTTTCTTTACTTCCTCAACTCTCCGCAGCCAAAGTGCTATGGCTGGGGGGAGGTGTTGTTTCCAACGGAGGGGGATACACGCCTTTGCTGCATTGAGCAAATGATGTATAAGTGACTTCTTATATGTCCTGATGGGGATCGTGGAAAGGTGTAGATGAGAAAATGCGGCATCGTCTGAGATGACATATTCTGTAAACTTCTGTGTGATACGCCTGACCCCCCCCCCCCAGAAATCCTTCAGCCTAGGACACGACCAGAAAATATGGATCAGAGTTCCCTCTTCCTCAGCACAGCGCCTGCACCGGCTCGAGGAGAAGGGAAAGCATCTCTGTAGTCTGGAGGGAGTCAGGTGCATTTTAGTGCAAATTGAGGATTTGAGGGCAAGAGTGATGATACGTTGCCTTTGTGTTGTTGAAAACGTGCAATTTAGGTCTCTTTCCCATCTGGTCAGACAGGGCAAGTGTGGTTGTTCTTTTGGCGAGATTAACAGTGAGTATATTTGGGATAATATATGGGCTAACGGGTCAGTACCTGAGCAAAGATCCTCAAATGACGTTTGCTGTCGCGCAAAGTCTTGGGGTCTAGGGAGGGAGTGGAGGAAGTGGTGTAGTTGTACAGCTTTCCAGAAAGGGAGCTGGTAGGCTCCTGTCGGGTTAGTCAGATCTGAGATAGATGGCCATTTCCCATCAGTGATAAATTTGGATGCGTGGTCGCTGTCAGAGCCTCAGAGTGGTGTATTCTGCAGGGTGTAAGCCCGGTTCAACGTTTGGGTGGCCAAGTATTGGGAACAGTGGAGAGTTTGTTGACATGAGGGATGTGTGGATGGCAATTTAATGGCTATGCCTCAAAGTAGTACCCAGTAATGGGTGTGACTTCAGTCCAGTGGGTAGATCACCATAACACCACAGCGCACCTTTTAATGGTATGTAAGCTTGGGACTGTTCAATTTGTACAAAAGTTTGGATGTCTTATTTTTTCTCCAGTCGAGTATTCGCCCCAGATGGGAGGCTAAATAATATTGTCGTATGTCAGGTAGTGCTAATCCTCCGTAACGTTTGGGGAGCGTCATCTGTGAGCGATGTAGACGGGGTTTTTTGTGTGCCCATACAAATATGGTGAAGAGAGACTGTACCTGTTTAAAAAAGGAGGGAGGGATATGGATAGGTAGGGCTTGGATGAGGTAAATAAATTTGGGTAGTATGCTCATTTTAAGGAGGTTACACCTTCCGAACCAGGTATGGAAACCTGTGTGCCACTTCTCTAATAGGATGCGGGTCTTTGTCAATAGGGGGGGAAGTTAAGGTCAAACGTACGTGCTATGTCAGGAGGGATCTTCGTACCTAGGTATTTTAGGGCTGTGTCGGTCCACTTAAAACAAAAGCTGGTTTGCAGTTCAAGTAAGGTGTGAGGGGGGACTGCAATACCCATCGCTTCGGACTTAGATACGTTTATCTTTAGATGGGGGATTGCCCCATATACTCTAAATTCTCGAAGGAGGTTTGGTAAAGAGATTCTAGGATTTGTTAGAGAAAATAGTAGGTCGTTAGAGTACTCTGATATTTTGCAGTGAGAACCGCCCACTTGAAGCCCTGCTATATCCGGATTAGATCTGATAGTACAAAGAAACGGTTCTAGGGAGAGGGCAAAAAGAAGGGGGGGCAATGGACACCCTTGTCTTGTTCCATTTCTAATAGGGAAGGAGCTTGAGAGCACACCATTCGCTTTTACTTGAGCTGAAGGATTTGAGTAAATGTTGCTTATCCATCTCAGCATCTTATCCCCTAGACCAATGTGACGGAGAACATGTAGTTTCAGTTCACCCTATCAAAAGCCTTTTTGGCATCAGTACTCAAGAATACACAAGGGATCTTATTGGCGTTTGCTACTTGAAGAAGGTTGAGTACCTTAATGGTATTGTCTCTCGCCTCTCTAGTGGGTATGAACCTGACCTTGTCAAGATTTATTAGGGCTTGAAGATGTTGTGCCAGTCTAGTAGCTATTATTTTCGAGAACAGCTTTAGGTCCGTATTTAAAAGGGAGATGGGTCTGTAGCTTCCTCATGAGCCTGGGTCTTTCCCCTCTTTGTGGATCAGGGAAATATGGGCTCTCGGGGTCTCAATGGGAAAGGTGGTATCTGTTCACAGAGCATTGAGAAATATCACCAAACGTGTGCCTATAATTGGGAGGAAGGTCTTATAATATTGGGCGGTGTATCCGTCTGGGCCTGGGGCTTTACCCACCTTCATAGAGTTCACCGCCATTTGTAGTTCTTCTAAAGTTATCGGTTCATCAAGTATTACCTGGGTTTCTATCGGAAGTGATGGAAGCTGGGAGTCTGAGATATATTTATCTATATTCACCTGGTTGGAGGAGGAGCTAGAAAGGTTATATAAGTCTGAGTAGAAGTTGCCGAATCCCTTTGAGATTTGCGTTGGGGTGGTGGCTTTCTGACTGTCATGGCCGGTAATCTGTGGGATATAAGATGCAGATTTGATTTCTTTGACTGACCTGGCCAACATTTTCCCACATTTGTCTCCTGATTCATAGGATATCTTGCGACAAAATTGCAGGGCTGCCTTGGCTTTGTATTGTAACAAGTCCATAATTTGTGTGCGCAATGCCCTCAACTTCGTCTCAAGGTCCTGTGTGGGGGAGTGTTTGTGTTGTGCTTCTACAGAGGCCAAGGTGAAAAGTAGGCTGGTAAGTTGTTCGTTTCTTTTCTTTTTGATATTTGCCCCATGTTTAATAAGGACCCCTCGGAGAACACATTTGTGGGCCTCCCACAATATTCCAAGATCACAATCCTGCATGTCGTTCTCTCGAAAGTAGAGATCCAACTCCCTTTTCACATCCGCTAGTACCTCAGGTATTTGTAAAAGGCTCTCGTTCAGACGCCAAAAAAGGGATCTGGGCGAAGGTCTCTCAGTGAGGGTGTATGTAAGAGAGACGGGAGCATGGTCTGACCATGTGATCTGACCTATTGATGTAGAGCTCACTAGGTGTAGCTGGTCGTGGGGCATCAAAAAGAGATCAATCCTGTAGTATACCTTATGTGGGGATGAATAGAAGGTATAATCCCTCTCTCCTGAGTGTTGGAGGCACCACACATCGGTCAGCTGGGCATTATGAAGGGCTTGTGCTATCCGTTTCCTGTGTGTGGGGGGAAAAGAGGAGCTACCAGATGAAGTGTCTATTGAGAGGATGAGTGGGACATTGAGGTCCCCCCCTAAAATTGGCTGGCCTTCCTTATATTCCATCAGCTTGTCTAGTGTATGTCTAAGAAATCTGTCCTGGTGTTCGTTAGGAGCATATATTGTTGCTAGTGTGAGTTGGATCCTGCCAATTAGCCCTTTAAGGAACAAAAAGCGTCCCTCTGGGTCAGCTGACACCTCCTGGCATTGCCACGGCAGTCTGCTGGAGATCAATATGGACACCCCCCTAGATTTATAAATGGGGTTAGTAGAGTGATATACTGGGGAGAAGGACCTATTCTGGAGCAAAGGGAATTTATCAGTTTTAAAGTGTGTCTCCTGTATGAAGGCAATATCAGCGTGCGATTTTTTAAGGTCATGAAGCAACATACGTCTCTTCTCAGGGGTATTCAATCCCCTGGCATTAAGGGAGGTCACTTTAATGGAGTCTACCGCCATGTCTTGTGAGAGGAAAGGAAGACAGACAAGAACCCTACAGAGCTTGTGAAAAAGGGAAAGTATAGAAAGAATGAGGATGAGAAGGGATAGAAATGAGGAAAGGGGAAGAAATATAGGGACAGAGGCTGGGAAAGTCCAACCGACCTGTCACCACTGGGAAATTAAACTAACCGGACAAGTTTTAAAACTTGAAGTGTATACAGAACCGGAACACCGGATGCATACAATGGCCTACGTGGGGTATGGGTGGTCAATAACTGGTAGACGAGGACCCGGGTCTCCCACCCACCCCGGCAGTGCATTCGAAGCAAAGATAACAAAATAGAACTAAATGAATTGGTAGAAATCTAGTTAAACATTTACAAACATTTATTCAGAATGAGAACCAACCGGATGCTCAACTCATCACGCTGATACCACAAGTAACATTCCGATGGCACAGAGTGGTAAATGAGCATCCCAATAACTTTGGTAACATAATAAACTAACCCCCACCCCTGCTCCAGTAAAAATGCAATACCTATAAGTTAGAGTGCTACGATGCAAAGCTCAGGGGTCGGCGGGAAGAGACAAGCCCCCAGCCATGGCCCCCCTAGCGATATGTAAGTGTGAAGGGGGTACACTTATATATCAACAATGACATATCCCCCTGTTTAAACATAACGCCTATTGGTCCCCTCTTGCCACCTGGACCTCCCTTGAAAGAACCCTGAAAACTGTCTCCAGGACCCGCTTCCCCCCCCCCAAAAAAAAGGGGGGTCAGTGCAGGACATCAGTGGGCTCACTTAAGTATTTGTCACTTCCCTAGTAGCTATCTTATCAAGGGTAAGCCCTTTATCAATTAATCCCAAAAAGTCACCTTGCATTCCCCTTCACTTAGAACGTTGGGGTCACTGTGTCTTCTGAAACGTACTGCATGCCCGTTGGCATCTGTCAGGGGGTGTAAGTGGGACAGTAAGTTCCGTTCTGCTGTATGGAAGATAGTCTTACTTCTCTGGAGGAAAAATCAAATGGGCATGTGGATCAAGTAAGGGTCTCCTCTCCCCAAACATGTGCGGGTTCAACAGAACGGGGTAGTCGCCAGCTTCCATCTCGTCGGTGTGGGGTGAACCGAGTCTTGGGACTACAGAAAGATGGTTGAGATGTGATAGAGATGCGGGGGGGTTGCCAACATCAAGCCGTATCAGGAAGGTGGATACCGGGGTGGTATAGATCGGCACTCTAAGCAGTAAAACAAAGATAGTCAGTAGCAAGGGGGGGCAAACAGGACCACAAGTGTCAGAGTAGTGGTGTGTGAGGGGCAGCCGAAGCTACTCACATTTCCCGGTTCTCTTCCTGGCATAGAGTGCGGGGCCAGCGCCCATTCCTTTGCGGCCTTTGTGGTTGTTCAGGCACCCTGGAGCACGAGGTAGATAGTCCAGCCAGTTGGGAATGACGATCAGATCTGCTCCGAGGAAGTCAAACAAGGCAGAACTCTGATCCTTGTGAAAGGTAACCGATAGAGGGAAACCCCAGCGAGAGAGAGTGTTACATCACCTGGCCAAGTCCAGGAGTGGTTTCAGGAGGGCACGTCGGTGTAGCGTTGATCTGGAGATATCAGGCAGGAGCTTCACGGTTGCAGGGAGCTGGGGTATAGTACTGGGCTCTGGGATCCCTCCGGAGACGCAGGATCCACCATGAGGTCTGGAATTGGTGAGTGTGAGCCACGAGGTCCCGCCATCTTGAGTTCCGGGGAGCCGGACCGTGATCTTCCAAAGAGTGTATGAATATCCCCTGCGGGATTTTTATTCCGCCTGTAAGTCCGCTTCTTAGCTGAGAGCATTCTGTGTCAAGAGAGCAATTTGTGCCAGGATGGGTGGAAGGTGGCCGGGAGCTTTGTGTAAGCACGTCTCTACTCGGCCATGTCCAGACCACGCCCCCCCCCCACGCCTTTATATTGACTTAAGATATTACTGTTGTAGGGTAGTCTTATGCAACTTATGCAACCTTCATTTAAGAATTTATCTTACAAGAATAACACCTGGAGGAGATTGACCTGAGTGCAAAATACCATTTGATTAGGTCTTCACAGTGCTTCCTTTCATATCACTTTTGCTTATGTATTTCTCAGACCCCCACATACCATGGAAGCTTTGATCTCTGTATATGAGGGCCAGTCCACAGAAGGCTTCTACCTGGGTTTCGTGACATGCTGATTTATTTTGAATGCAGTGAGTGCATTTAACAATTTTTTTATGTTTTTAATAAATGGTTTACACTTAGGTGGTGGCTTCCTGTTCTGCTTGTATTTACATATGTGCATTAGGGTACTCAAGACCTGAATCAAAGGGGCAGTTACCCCAGCAATGTTTCAGTCCAACACATTAGAAAAGATGTTTAACCCTTTTGCCTCTATTCCCTCTATCGAATTACTTGATCAGTGGCTGCAGTCACTGATCAGCGTATTCTGACAGCACCAAGTCTCACTGTCAGAATACAATGCCCCAACAGGGGGGATTCCTCCATCCATCTCATTTGTGTGGATGGAGGAAAATGTTTTTTCATTCAGTCTGCTGATAAAAAAAAAAAAAAAAAAGGAATTATCTATGGTTAGCTTTAGCTCTCACATTAGAGATAAATAGCTATAAGGCTCAAGCAACTGAAAGTGCAATGCTAATTTTCAGGAAGAATTCAAGACAAAAAGTATTGACACAAATAATATTTCTGAATGTTCTCTATAAACATACTGAAAATCTTCACTTTTTTAGTTCAGATGCACTTTGAGCCCTAATTTCATGAGTATAATTAAAGGGGTTGTAAATCCTCATGGATTTTCACCAATACATTAAAGCGGAGTACGCTTAAAAAAAATAAATAAAAGTCAGCAACTAGAAATACTGCAGCTGCTGACTTTTAATATTTCGGCACTTACCTGTCCCAGGGTCCAGCGATGCGGGGAAATGAAGCCCCGCTTTTCACCCCCTCCTCTCTGCGGCGCCGGCATTGTCACTGTGGGCACCCGGCTGTGGCTTCACAGCCGGGCACGCACCACACATGTGCAAGCCGCGCAGCTTGCTGTGACTGGCTGGGCAATTATCTGGGACCTGTGACATGTCCCAGATGATTGCCGAGAGAGAGGGGGAGAGGGTAACTTGCTTCCGGCGCTGCAGTGCTCTGGGAGGAAATGGGAGCTGTAACCCTCTAAAATGAGGGTTTCCGCTCCCCCCCAAAAAAATGACATGCCAAATGTGGCATGGCAGGGGGTCACCTTCCCTTAAAGCGGAAGTTCCATTTTTGGGTGGAACTTCGCTTTAAGGTGAAAAACCTTCTGTAGTGCTGCAGCCCCCCCCCCGTTTTACTTGAAAACTGTCATCTTCCATCCGGGAACGAGCACATCATCTCTAGCTTGTGTCTCGTGTCCTGATTGGATAGATTGTTAGCAGTGCAGCCATTGACTCCCACTGCTGTAGATCAAATCCAATGTTGCTGCGCCGGGAGGCGGGGCCAAGTCCTGCATTCTGTGTGAATGGACACAGATGCAGTACTCGGGAGCGCGCCCGCACGGGTGTCCACCGTAGGTGAGCCTTCTCCAACGTGGACACTCGATGTGGGGAGGAGCCACCAGCGCTGCCCCCAGAAGAGGAGGATCGGAGCCGCTCTGTGCAAAACGAACTGCACAGTGGGGGTAAGTATGACATGTTTGTTATTTAAAAGAAACAAAAAACGAGGGTTTACAACCCCTTTAGATAAAAAAAGGACCTTTTGCAATTGGATTTTTAGCTGATGTCTAAACATATTCTAGTAAGTATGGCAGACTGTATCAATAGAAAACATACGAATAAACACAGAAAAATTAATTGGAATCTTCAGCTACTGTGCTTGGGTTGTTTGAATGGCAAGAACCAAGGATGAGAGGTATTTAAGCTTTTTAGCTATTGTTATTCTAAAAGGTCAGAAAAAAAGGTAACTGCTGTGATATAACTCCCCTTTTAATTCACAGACATCTACAGAATAGTCTGTATATCTCTTGATACATTTACATATTATGGATGTAGCATTCAAAAAATTTTAATATTCATGAAACACGAGTAATAAAGTCAAAATAAATTATGAAATTCCATCCTGCTTAATTTTGAAACCAATTAATAAGGCACTGCATATCTAAAGTAATATTAAATAGAAGGCTAATGTCTAATGGAAATCACTACATTCCTAAAGATCTCAGTTCAGTCATTTAAGATCCATTATGTTCAGAGGCTAGATAATGAATCAAGCTGAAACTGAAGCTGTGTTTCAGTGATTTGCTATAGCACTACAATTTATCAGGTTTGATGTATTTGAGGTTAACCTTAGCTCACAGCCACGGTGGTTTAATTTAATAATGCAACTAATTTAATCCTGTAAAAATGTGTATTGGTACAGGAGTAAAACAGAAAAATAATTACATTTTACTATAATGTCATAAGTTATAATGAAAACAACAAGCTTTGCTAACAGTAAAGAGTTTTGAAAGTTTATTTAGAAGAGAAGCTACAAAGTAAAACCAAGGTCCTAATGTCTTTATTAAGAATTTGCACAAGTAACACATTAACTATTACAATAGACATTAATTTATGTTATTTTATAACATCAGCTTGAGCACAACCCAGACTCTGAAATGCTTCACTGTAGGATATTACGAGACTAAGGGGTCTTACTGTTCAAAATAATCCAGTTATTTACAAAAAAACAATGGTAAATAGGTACACACACACTTTAGGACAAGTCCTTTAATTTATAAAAAAAAATGCTACACAATGTAAATTTACTGTCAATCATGCCATCCAATGATTTACATTCACATTACAATGCCCAACGCCCACTGAAAAAGAAAAAAAAAAACTTTCACCCACTGACATGTCTGTACTTGTCACTTGACTCCAACCAAATGCCATCTTCCAGTCCCCACTGCCACAAAAGAAGCAAAGGGGTGGGGTTTCTGGATGAAGTCACTGACCATATATGAAAAACCAAACTCTAGCGCAGTGTTATCCTTCAATATATGTGTATAAACTACTCAGTGCATGAATAATATATAATCCTTCATAAGTGAATCAACGATAAAATCCCATAACATCAATAAAAAAATCATTGAAAAAAAACAAAAAAATCAAATCCATATTTCATTAGAGTCCATAAACAAAGAAGTATCCATTTTCAGTGAATGTGCAATTCCGTACACCATAGATGACTTCACTTATCCAGCACAGTGCCCTTCCCCCCACTTTTGGGTGTCCTTTGCTTGGGTAGTCCTCTCTGATTATGCACATTAGCAATCCTATAATGGTACCAGCTGAACAGTCATGATCCTCTCCCCAAGAGTGGTGTCACTCATATAGACAGCAAGAGGAAGCTACCATAGTGCAGATCATTTAATGTAAATATCCAATACACTCACATTTTAGAAGTGAACAGACATATCTAAGCACAAAATTGGCTTCTACAGCTCCTCCCAGCTCTGCCCAGCGTGATTTTGTCACTGCCTACCTTACTCGTTGCGCCAAATGGGCTTGCTCAAAGGTTTAGACTGCCATATATGGACCATATTTGGTCAACAACATAAAAGAAATACTAGTGATATATACATATTTTGGGGCAGCTTTTAGTTTTTAACACTTTCCTCTAGCAGCACTAAGGTTGTTGCTTCAAATCCCAACCACAGCACTACCTGCCTGAAGTTTGCATGTTCTCCCTGTGCCTGTGTAGGTTTCCTCCGGGTACTCCAGTTTCCTCTCACACTCAAGAGACATACTGATTCACTGTTTATTTGACTCCTGTCTAAATTGGCCCTAGTATGTGTATGTATGAATGTACTGTAAGTTAGGGACCTTAGATTGTAAGCTCCTTGAGGACAGAGACTGATGTGAATGTATAATATATACGTAAAGTGCTGTATAAATTGGCAGTGCTGGTAGCCGGCTTCTGTTACAGGGACCATGGTCCCAATCTGTGCCTGCCAGAAATTGCTAATCAGTGCCACCTATCAGTGCCCACCAGTGCCACCTATCAGTGCACACCAGTGCCACCTATCAGAGCCCACCAGTGCTACCAATCAGTGCCCACCAGTGCCACCTATCAGTACCCATCAATGCTGCCAATCAGTGCCTATTAGTACTTTATCATTAGTGTCACTTATCAGTGCTGACTATCAGTGTCGCCTACCCCTGCCTATCGGTGCCCATCAGTGCCGCCTATCAGTGCCCATCAGTCAGTTTATAACAAACTATAAAAAATGTTGTTGTTTTTTTTAAATGTTCTTTTTTGTTTTTTTAGCAAAAAAAAAAATACCCAGTGGTTACTAAATACCACCAAAAGAAAGCTCTATTTGTGTGAATAAAATGATAAAATGTTGTTTGAGTACAGTGTTGCCTAATTGTGCAAAAGTCATTCAAAGTGTGACAGCACTGAAAGCTGAAAATTTGCCTGGGCAGGAAGGGGGTATAAGTGCCCAGTAAGCAAGTGGTTAATATGAATAATAATAGCTGTAATTTGTATATCATAACTGGTTCTTGCCATATGCCTATACAGTACGTTTCCAAAAACAGAATGTTTTTGGTGATTATATAAAAGCTGAGGAAGCCCTGCCAGTTGACATTGTCCTCTCCCTGTGGCCAAAACGGAACAAAAATGTTTTACTGGAGTTGGAAATGTCATATTTGGCCCTAGTTTGGAAATGTTGGTCCTAACTGTGTATGACTATATCAATGAAATGACAAGTCTACCCTGTAACAGATTTGGTCATCATTAATGGGGCCTACACATTATGAAAATTCCATATTTGGAACGAGCATGAGATTTTCATATAGTGCATAACCAAATTTCAAGAGACAATTCGGACCTTTCAAAAGAAAATTACTGAAGGAGCAAACTGCACAATTTTTCTAGTTACTGAACAGAACTTTTGATTTTCGTGTAACATGTACTGGTTTCATACAATGAAATACATAAGAAATACATGAGAAATATTGCACATGATCCCCAAAAAAATTACAACCCAGAAAAACATGTAGCCATTCGTAACCACAAAGTAAATATCATAGCCATTATAATAATAAGTATAAAAATATGTATATGACAACTCCGACAATTCATTACCTGCCTACACTGCTAAATGGGCCCAAGATTTGGGACGCACTTTCGTAACAGCTGACTGGTCTGATATATGGCTTACTACCAAATCCTCCTCCATTAACTGCTCAGCGGTAGAAACAAACTTCAAGGTCTTAGCTCGCTGGTACCTTGTTCCTACCAGAATCGCAAAATACGCCCGGCGTATCTCGAAAATTGTTTCTGGGGCTGCGCAACTCCAGGCACTCACATGCATATTTGGTGGCAATGCCCAATAGCTCAGTTCAGTTTTGGGAAAAAAAATTCGCAATGGCTTCTAAAGCTCTTGAGACCAATGTCACAATGGACCCGGCTACTGCCCTCTTAAATTTAAAGCCAGCAGAGCTCTCCCACAATCAATTCAGACTATTGACCCAACTCGCCACTGCGGCCAAACAAACTATTGCTAAGGTATGGAAAACTCAGACATTGGTTGTAGCTAAAGCAAAACAAAGAATGAATAAGGCCCTTATCTTTGCAAAAATGACCGCTATCAAAACTGATAAAGTCAAGAAATTTAAGAAATGATGGAACCCTTAGGTAAAGCATCATCTGCCCCCTAACTTCGATGAGTCTTTACTTATGCCTTGGTAGTACAGTCCTCCTACATATGCAGGCCTTGTTTCCTGTTCCTGCATTATTCACTTTTTATTCTATTTTTTTTCTATTTTTCTTACCGAATTAGTGGATCCCCTGGCTGGGAGTCGTCTTGCCGTGCCACGGAACCCCCACCCCCCCTTCATTTCTCTCCTCCCTTTTTTCCCTTTTCTCCCTTTACTTCTAATCTATCAGCACATCAGAGCCTCCCGCAAGGCTAAAGTTGATAACGTTGGAATTAGGGCGAACCTTCATTCATGACTGCTCGTAATTTATGTATGTTATCAATTATTGTTGAGAGTATGTGTAGTATGGGAACTCTTGTGCCTTATACATCCCTACACCTGAGGTCTAGCTCCTGCACTGAACGATACTTTCCTGGGAAGGATCAGAAGAGACCCCTAATGTCCACAGCATGTTCCTATTAGGGGTGGACAGGTAGAGCGGGACCTCTTTTGCCATCCCTTAGGATCACACATGTTTGATCTCACGGTTTCCCTTTCCTTCCTATTTTGCACAGAATTCCCTACTACACATTAGCCATTACAGGTACAGCACTCAATTCCAACTGAATGTGTATATTTGCTGTAACTAATCACACCAATGCTGTTGTTCTCACATTGAGTACTGTATGTCTGATGTTTTGTTTTTCTATGAAACTTCAATAAAAACTTTAAATGCGAAAAAAAAAAAGTATATGACAATATGTATGACACAATGGGGGTTATTTACTAAAGGCAACTCCACTTTGCACTACAAGTGCAAACTACAAGTGCAAAGTGCACTTGAATTTGCAATGAAAGTGCACTTGGAAGTGCAGTCGCTGTAGATCCGAGGGGGGCATGCAAGGAAAGTATAAAACAACATTTTAGCTTGCACATGATTGGATAATAAAATCAGCAGAGCTTCCTCTGATTTCAGATCTACCCCTCAGATTTACAGCGACTGCACTTCCAAGTGAACTTCGCACTTGTAGTTTGCACTTGTAGTGCAAGTGGATTTGCCTTTTGTAAATAACCCCCAATATCCTTTTATTATTTGTGACAATAGTCGTGCAGCAACTTGTTAGCCTTCTTGTTTCTGTTGTCCTATGGATCAGTATGGAGCAGAAAATAGGTTTATCCTATCTGACCAGCACTCTAGCGCACTCAACAATTTTTTTTACCATCCCTAGTTGGTTTTGATGGTCTAGTTTGATCCTTAAGAGTTTGCTGTACTCACTATGTACGTATGCCACTGTTATTCTCAAACGGTGTCTCATCTGCATTGCTTGCAAGTCCTATCTATGTTTGTTATAAAACAGGCATGTCCAAAGTCCGGCCCATGGGCCAATCGCGGCCCGCGTTCTGGTTTTGAACGGCCTGCCTGGTTTTCTGGACATATATATTTATTTGTGGCCCCCAACGATCTCCCAGCACCAGGATATATATGCTGGCAGCCGTGGAGGGGACAGGGAGGAAGTGGGGTGAGTGCTGCACACACACAGGAGTACTTCCTGTTTACATGGCAGCCTCTGTAATAGGAAGTCCTGTCTCCGGCGCTGCCATTGGACGACTGTTCTGTCCATCAAAAGAGGCGGGACTTTCTATTAAAGAGGCCATCAAGAAAACAGGAGTTTTTCCTGTATGTAATCTTTTGGCACTCATCCCTCCCCCTTCCTGTCCCCTCCAAGGCTGGAGATGGATGGGCATCAATCAGGCTGCACTGATGG
Organism: Aquarana catesbeiana; assembly: GCF_042186555.1. NCBI lineage: Eukaryota > Metazoa > Chordata > Amphibia > Anura > Ranidae > Aquarana > Aquarana catesbeiana. The sequence goes on along the minus strand of NC_133324.1, from coordinate 378,733,710 downwards.
CAATGGTGAGTCTACATTCCTGACAGTGGTGGGTGCTGCATTCCTGGCAATGGTGGGTGCTGCATTCCTGGCAATACTGGGTGCTGCATTCCTGGCAATGGTGGGTGCTGCATTCCTGGCAATGGTGGGTGCTGCATTCCTGCCAATACTGGGTGCTGCATTCCTGGCAATGGTGGGTGCTGCATTCCTGGCAATGGTGGGTGCTGCATTCCTGGCAATGGTGGGGCTGCATTCCTGGCAATGGTGAGTGCTGCATTCCTGGCAATGGTGAGGCTGCATTCCTGGCAATGGTGGTTGCTGCATTCCTGGCAATAGTGGGGCTGTATTCATGGTAATGGTTGATGCTGCATTCATGGCAATGGGGGTGCTGCATTCCTGGCAATGGGAGTGCTTCATTCCTTTCAATGGGGGTGCTGCATTCATGGCAATTTGGGTGCTGCATTCCTGGCAATGGGGGTGCTGCATTCCTGGCAATAGGGATGCTGCATTGATGGCAATGGGGGTGCTGCATTCATGGTGCTTGTGAGGCTGCAGATGGGCACTGACCCTTATTTTGCTTCACAGTTCTTTATTTAAAATTTAAGTTTTTTTCCTGAAACTTCCCTCTTAAAGTGAAGGTGCGTGTTATACGCCAATAAATACAGTATATCCAAATAACACGCCCGAGCTTATCTCTTTATTCACACACAGCCACAAAGGCAAAAGAATTCTTGTTGGGCAGTGTATTAGTGCTCGAACTAACACACTTAGGCCGAATTTTAATGGTTTAAAGAATGTCAGGCAAAATGGTCGGCCCTCACGCATGTTCACTTCATCAAATCTGGCCCTGTTTGAAAAAAGTTTGTACACCCCTGCTAGAAAAGTTCTATGGCTGTACTGTTCTCTAGTTGTAATTACAGTAAAGCTGGACTTAGATGGTTTGAATCTTGGCCGGTTCATCAGGGACCGCCTGAGATTCGAACCATCTATGGACAGAGTGATTGTTGATCACTCGAGAGTTGATTCATCGATTGACTTGGGTACAACCAGCACGCTGGATTTTTCATGCGAATATTGCCAGCGGTTATAGCTGCTAGCAAAAATCACTGTGAGTTCTCCTGGTAGGTTTTCCCCAGTCATAGGGATGAGCCGAACACCCCCCTGTTCGGTTCGCACTAGAACATGCGAACAGGAAAAAAGTTTGTTCGAACACGCGAACACCGTTAAAGTCTATGGGACACGAACATGAATAATCAAAAGTGCTAATTTTAAAGGCTTATATGCAAGTTATTGTCATAAAATGTTTTTCAGGAGCAGTGATTTTAATAATGCTTAAAGTCAAACAATAAAAATGTAATATCCCTTTAAATTTCATAGCTGGGGGGTGTCTATAGTATGCCTGTAAAGGGGCGCATGTTTCCCGTGTTTAGAACAGTCTGACAGCAAAATGACATTTCAAAGGAAAAAAGCCATTTAAAACTATTTGCAGCTATTGCATTGCCGGTCTGACAATACACATAGAAGTTCATTGATAAAAATGGCATGGGAATACCCCACAGGGGAACCCCGAACCAAAATTTTTAAAAAAAATGATGTGGGGGTCCCCCTAAATTCCATACCAGGCCCTTCATGTCTGGTGTGGATATTAAGGGGAACCCCGGACAAAATTTTTTAAAAAATGATGTGGGGGTCCCCCTAAATTTCATACCAGACCCTTATCCGAGCACGCAACCTGGCAGACCGCAGGAAAAGAGGGGGGGATGAGAGAGCGCCCCCCCTCCTGAACCATACCAGGCCACATGCCCTCAACATTGGGAGGGTGCTTTGGGGTAGCCCCCAAAACACCTTGTCCCCATGTTGATGAGGACAAGGGCCTCATCCCCACAACCCTGGCCGGTGGTTGTGGGGGTCTGTGAGCGGGGGGCTTATCGGAATCTGGAAGCCCCTTTAACAAGGGGACCCCCAGATCCCGCCCCCCCGTGTGAAATGGTAAGGGGGTACCATTTCACTAAAAAACTGTCAAGATGTTAAAAATGACAAGAGACAGTTTTTGGCAATTCCTTTATTTAAATGCTTCTTCTTTCTTCTATCTTCCTTCATCTTCTTCTTCTTCTTCTAGTTCTTCTGGCTCTTCTGGTTCTTCCTCCGGCGTTCTTATCCTGCATCTCCTCCGCGGAGTCTTCTATCTTCTTCTCCTTGGGCCGCTCCGCACCCATGTCATGGGGGGAGGCTCCCGCTCTTCACTTCATCTTCTTCTCTTCTTCATCTTCTTCATCTTCTTCTCTGCTTCATCTTCTTCTCTTCTTCATTTTCTTCTCCGGGCCGCTCCGCATCCATGCTGGCATGGAGGGAGGCTCCCGCTGAGTGACGGCATCTCCTTGTCTGACAGTTCTTAAATAACGGGGGCACCCGGTGACCCCACCCCCCTCTGACGCACGGTGACTTGACGGGACTTCCCTGTGACGTCACGGGGAATGCCACAGGGAAGTCCTGTCATGTCCCGTGTGTCAGAGGGGGGCGGGGTCACCGGGTGGCCCCGCCCCCCGTTATTTAAGAACCGTCAGAAGAGGAGACGCCGTCACACAGCGGGAGACTCCCTCCATGCCAGCATGGATGCGGAGCGGCCCGGAGAAGAAGATGAAGAAGAGAAGAAGAGAAGAAAAGAAGAAGATGAAGAAGAAGATGAAGAAGAGAACAAGATGAAGAGAAGAGCGGGAGCCTCCCCCCATGCCATGGGTGCGGAGCGGCCCGAGGAGAAGAAGATAGAAGACACTGTGGAGGAGATGCTGGACGAGAACGCCAGATAAAGAACCAGAAGAGCCAGAAGAACCAGAAGAAGAAGAAGATGAAGGAAGATAGAAGAAAGAAGAAAGAAGAAGCATTTAAATAAAGGCATTGTCAAAAACTGTCTCTTGTCACTTTTAACATTTTTGACAGTTTTTTAGTGAAATGATAGGGGTACTTTTGTACCCCCTTACCATTTAACACGGGGGGGCCGGGATCTGGGGGTCCCCTTGTTAAAGGGGGCTCCCAGATTCCGATAAGCCCCCTGCCCGCAGACCCCCACAACCACCGGCCAGGGTTGTGGGGATGAGGCCCTTGTCCTCATCAACATGGGGACAAGGTGTTTTGGGGCTACCCCAAAGCACCCTCCCAATGTTGAGGGCATTTGGCCTGGTACGGTTCAGGAGGGGGGGCGCTCTCTCGTCCCCCCCTCTTTTCCTGCTGCCTGCCAGGTTGTGTGCTCGGATAACGGTCTGGTATGGATTTTTGGGGGGACCCCACGCCGTTTTTTTTTTTTTTGGCCGGGGTTCCCCTTAATATCCATACCAGACCTGAAGGGCCTGGTATGGAATTTAAGGGGACCCCCACGTCATTTTTTTTTAAATTTTGGTTCAGGGTTCCCCTGTGGGGAATTCCTATGCTGTTTTTATCAATGAACTTCTATGTGTATTGTCGGACCTGCAATGCAATAGCCGGGAGTAGTTTTAAATGGCTTTTTTCCTTTGAAATGTCATTTTGCTGTCAGACTGTTCTAAACAGGCATACTATAGACACCCCCCAGGTACGAAATTTAAAGGGATATTACACTTTTATTGTTTGACTTTAAGAATTATTAAAATTACTGCTCCTGAAAAAACGGCCGTTTTTAAAAGTTTTTTTGCATTGATCCATGTCCCCTGGGGCAGGACCCAGGTCCCCAAACACTTTTTATGACAATAACTTGCATATAAGCCTTTAAAATTAGCACTTTTGATTTCTCCCATAGACTTTTAAAGGGTGTTCCGCGGCATTCGAATTTGCCGCGAACACCCTAAATTGTTCGCTGTTCGGCGATCTTGCGAACAGCCAATGTTCGAGTCGAACATGAGTTCGACTCGAACTCGAAGCTCATCCCTACCCAATCATCACTGGCTGTGAACTGACTGATGAACCTGTAGTTGCAGTAGAGAAAATCACACCATCTATAGCCAGCTTAAACCTTTAATAAAAGAACTGACACAGAAAAAAAATCCTAGCTTAATAAAGGCATATATGTTGATCAGGACACAAATGATGCTAAAATTATTCAGTGAGCAGAAATATTGACAGTTTGATTTTTGGCATGTTAATCATCTTTGTATTAATTATAAGGTTTATTTAGAATATGTGAAGTGTTCAAAGTTTTAAAAGAAACATCTGACTTCAGTATTTTGCTGTTTCTATGTACAGTACTGTGCAAACATTTTAGACAGGTTTGAAGAAGTAATGTAAAGTAAGAATGCTTTCAAAATTACTGTATACATTTTACTTGTTTATTTTTATCAATTTAAAAAAAAGCAGAATGAGTGAATAGAAGAAAATCTAAAGGAATGCTGGCCATACATGTTTAGAAAATCATTCAAAAAAGTGCTCAATATGCTTGATCGTTTGACTTTCAAAATGTTAGCGGGCTAATTTCGATTATTGAAATGCAAAGGTTTATGGCAGAAAAACTAAACATCATGTTGGATTTTTTGAGCTTAACGGTCGATTTTCTAAACATTAGTAGTGGAATCAATCAAAAACAGTTCATAAAAATCTACAGCAAAAGCACAAGTTAAACTATAACCCCGCATTGTGTAAGCGATCAATGAAAAATGTAACATTCATGTTGTTATCGCTCAATATGTCGATAATTAGGCAACATATATCACTATAATGATGTTGTTATGCATGCAAGTTCGACAGATCTTTAGAAAAACGACCGTTTTTTTCGAACAATTTTCTAACTGTGTATGGCTAGCATAAATAAGTATTTGAATAACCTTCGGCTTTAAAACGGCAATAATTCTTTTAGGTACACTTGCATGCAGTTTTCGAAGGAAATTAGCAATAGTCAGCAACATGTTTACATCTAAGATTTGCTTTGAAATTCAAATTTGTTTTGATTCAAGCAAAATTTGATTTCGTTATAATTTATTTTGGATTCGTTTAAATTCATTCCTATTGTGTTTCCGAAATTCGGATATTATTTTGATTCGGAATGAAACAAACTGCACATGTCTAGAGTCTACCCTTCGGGCTCTGTACCTCTCCACAAGTCTTCACGAAGGTTCTAATTGCAGTCCTGGTCCAGTCAGGTGATATCACTATCTAGACGATAGCGAAGAACTAGTGGAGCACAGGGGAAGTCTACTTTCAACGGAATTTAGATGGTTGATAAACCAGGAGAAAAGTCAGCCTATCATACGTACCGTAATTTTCCTTTCCTGGTGCCTATCCATGGCAGCATATATTTCCACCCTTGGTATTCTATATTTTGGAGAATGCTGGGGGCATCTTAAACCTTTATTTTTATAATATTCACTGGTCCTGAGAGAGGAGCTCACAGAAGAGCAAATCACAGTTATACTGCCATGGATAGGCACCAGGAAAGGAAAATTACGATAAGTATGATACAATTTTCAGTTTTTTTGCACCCATGCTTCTTGCAAAACCTGCAGAAAATAGACATGCCATCAAAGACTATATTCCTATTGATTTTCTCCAATGTGAACCTAGCTGGAGGGCAAAATCCTTCTTTGAAGTTTACAACCAACAGATGCGTACCAGCACATATGCCAAACTCATTCTAAATTTTGCCCAGGTATCTGCCATTTGAGGAAAACACTTTAATTAAAAGGGTAATGTTCTCCACTGGCTCATAGGTAAGTACATATTTAACCACTACAACTCTTTCCATCTAATTTGGAACAATCTTTGCTCCCTCTATGTGCTTGTCCTCACAACTCCTCTTACATCAAATCTTTCTTGCTTCCATAATGATTGGCCAGCAAGAACCGCACTGCATATAAAGTAAAAAGCAAAGAAGCAACCTATTCCATGCTACATATAGAATTTTTAGGCTCTCGGACCATCAGCACAGTATATGAAACCAATGGCTTCTATGGGTATGGCTCTGGGACCCAACTAGACAGTAAAACCATACAGGTTCTATGAGAAAAGACTGAAGCAATTTAAAAAAAAGCCCTTCAACTGAATAAGTACAGTATAAGCATTTATCAAAATGGTTAATACTAATGGTAATCATCATTAAATGGTTTATTACTAAGCATTTATCAAAATGGTTTGTTTCAGTTATAACACTGGATTTAGGATTGGGGACTTACCTCCCCCACTCAAACCCCCTGCACCATAGAAAAGAAAAAAATAGTCTTGGATCAGCCTCTGGCTGCTGCCTAAAATATGGTGATTCATTTGCTTTCCTGACTGATTTGCTTCAGTGCAACAAGACAGACCTGCACCTGGGGAATTTGCAGTGGAGTATGAGATGAGCTAATCACTTTGACCAATATACATATCTTTTTCGAGGATGTGATACTTAAAGGGTTAGTTCATCATTGCACAAAAAGTGAAAAGGTAAACTAACTCACTATACCTTCTCCACACCTCTGGTCCCTGCAGCACTAGTTTCCTTTGATGATTATCTTCTGCAGCCCATGCCAGCCAGTGCAGTGACATCTAAAAAAAAAATACAGTACACAGCCCAGAAGCTATGTACTTCATAATGGTCGCAATAGTGAGTGGGCATTGGTCAGCATTGGCATGTGACCCAGCTGACCAATGATAATCTCTCTGTGTCCTTTTTGTTCCAGGATGGTATCCGGGAAGAAAGAAGATGTAGAAGAGTGTGGTTTTCAAATAACCAGGGCACTTCATCAGCTAGTGCGGGCAGTTAAAGATAATCTTCCATGGAGGTAAGTGCAGCGGGGACTGGGAGTGTGTTTGGGGAGGGTGTTGTGAGTTAGTTCACCTTTTCATGTTTTGTGGAAAGGGGAACTAACCTTCTAAAGTATTAAAAAAAGGGCCAATCCACAGCTTTGTCAATGGGATGGTTTTCAGTGGTGTCATCTTTGCAGCAATATTGTGTTTTTACTTCAGGTAAGAAACTTACCAACTTGTGATTATTAGCATGAATATGTGGCTAACATTTTCTTTGGGCAGCATAAACTTTTTTAGGAAAGCAAAGTAAAAATAATGACAGAGCACAGCAAATGTATTCTTACCAAATTGGCTAACAGAGCTGGCAGCATCATAAAGATATAATTTTTATCTGCTATTTCAGGAAATATACTTGATAGTGGAGTTGTATTGTAATACCAAATATTATCATGTAAATAAACAAAAAAAAAAAAGAAAGAAAGAAATAACAAAAATAGGAGATAAGTATGCTACAGAGAAGTAGAGCAGGGTTAGCGAAGTGTGCAATGTTTGAGATTGATGTTGATACCCTTCATTGTCAAGTGAAATGCCAATAGTGCTTGTATAGCATTTTGTGAGGGCAATGGGAGTATTGATTTCTGAGCAATAATAAAGAATGAAGCAAATCTCTCAGGTATAAAAATATTGGCAGCTGTTACATAGAATTGACTCACAGAGGCATGAGTACAGCTTCTATCTCAGAGCAAATAATTCAGGTTTCAGAAGAATTTCAAGAGCAGCCAGGCATGTTCGTAGGGCACATCCCCTGCTATTAATTTACCTGCAGCTTTCACAGGCTTCTTATTCGATCAGCCAATTGGTCTGTGAAAAACAAGGACAAAATTGATATCTGAAGACTTCTTGAAAGACAATATAACATCTAATAAACACTGTAATGAAATCTAAAGTATCTGGAAATATAGTACACATTACTTTTTCACATAGGAAATATGTGTATGTGTGTATGTGTGTGTATATATATATATATATATATATATATATATATATATATATATATATAGATAGATAGATATATAAATGTGTGTCCATGTGAACATTATATACAGTCTCATATAATATATGCATTGCACATTGGCATATATATTTATTTGATGCAGTAAATCAATATTAATGAACATATAAAGTTAACGCTGAACCATTTGACTTTGTGTCTATCCTGGTAACTGTACAGGATATGTTGAAATTATGATTGGATCTTTAAATAAATATTTAAAAGGTATAACACAGAATATCTGTAAAATTAAACAGAATTATGCATTAGTTTTTCGATTTTTAATATTAGAACAGATGTGCTTCTCATAAAGGGAATTTGATCACAGCTTCATTAGGGATTGTTAATGGGCTAAATTATACATATTATTGAAAAAGTCACATAGGAGTCTAGTTAGAGTTTCTAGCATCACCAAGATTAATTATGTATTTGTTAATGTTAATATTTCATCTGTGGTATGAAATTATATCTTTTGGAGCAATTTATTTTCTCTCTAAATTTTCTGTGTCAAGGGTTGCTTATGCAGACGATATGAAGTACTATATTCAAATGCACACATGAACAGTCATATTTGTTTTTATATACACATTAAAAAAAAAAAAAAATGTCCACAATATGCTGTCTGACGTTGTTTTCGCCTAAATATATAAGCGTGATTTACATTTATTGAAGTGAACATTTTCTGAGTTCATTGATTTAATGACATTTGTTGGCACTTTTTTTGAATGGTGATGTAAAAAAGGGATAGCAATAAAATAATGTGGAGATGGGGGTTGTTGGAAAAGAGAATACAATATGAATAAGGGGAGTTTATACCTAGAGGCGTAACTTCTTTAAGCCAACATTAAGCTCCCTCCTCTCCCTTCACTGCCTTACCTCCTTTCATCTTTCACCTGTCAAATGCCCAAACTCAAATTAACAGTAAAGATTCTGGCATTTGGCAGTTGAATTTTATTGTACGGGTAAGGGCCAGGAATAGCAGGGCTAAATTTTGAGTTTGGCAAAAGTTGAGGCCCCTGGACATATGACGGGGTGGGGGGGTTGCTACCTAAGAAGAGATCTTGACAAGGTCAGGTAAGGCATATCATAAGGCAATACAGATGACTGGTGCTGATTCTACCATTTAGGATACTCATAAAAAGAACTTTTTAAACTCTACGTACAGTTTAGGAGAAACCCAGCATACTAATGTGCAGAATTTGAGAGCAGCAGGGTCATGTTCGATAGAAGCACTTCTGCTTTGCAGGGTTGGGACAAGGGATGGGCAGGAGGGGTGGCTGCCCCTGGCACTGTGATACCATGTGAGGTGGGAGGGCACCACAAGAAGATTGGGGGGAGCAGATTTGTGTTGGAAGGGTGAATTTGGTGGGCAGTAGGGGGTAAGTATTGTTCTAGGAGGGGAAATGTGGGGGGCTAAGAGTGGTGATTTAGGGGGATTTGTGCTAGGAGGAGGGATTTGGGGGAATTTGTGTTGGGAGAGAGAAATTTGAAGTGGGGGAGAAAAGCTGTATACTAGGAGTGGAAATTTTAGGGGTAGAAGATTTGTGCTAGGAGGGGTGAATTTTTTTGGTGGGGGATTTGAGGGATGGGGGGGCAAAGATTTGTGCTGAGAGGGGGGATTTCAACAGGGGGGCGGATTTGTATGTGGAAGAGGGGGAATTTATGTTTAGGGGATAAGCATGCAGATTAGTGCTCAGTGTTTTTGTGGGAAGATTTTTGCTGACACATAATGCTCATACATCTTGGGGGGGGGGGGCGCAGTTTGGCATGTTTGCCCTGAGTTCTAGATGACCTTGTTCTGTCACTGCTCCATTGTCAATATACAGTATATGGTTACAAGAAACACTTTATCAGAAAAAAAGCAGATAGTTTCTGTTTTGGAAAAAAATAAGGACCACATTAGAAAATATTACAAAATATCACATACCAATTAAGAAAGAGAGGAATGGCATTAGCTTAGTAGATTGATACAATATATACTGTAGGTTGCTATAAGATGTCAAGCACAACATTGAGCATAACAAAGCAAAATTGTTTTGTGGATAACTGAAGAAAAAGAAAATTGAATTCATGAAACAAGTGGGAAGTTCTTTATCGCTTGAAAATAATGGAACTGAAGCTCAGGGATTCCATATCAAAAAAACTATTTACGAAAGTGAAAAAGAGAACTATTTGGATACACAGTATGATCAAACAAATTAAAGCAGTAATCTTTGAATATACTGGACACTAAAAGTGATGGAAAGGTCTATATTTTTTATTAAAATAATAAACAGGTTTATACTTACCCGCACTGTGCAAAGGTATTGCACAGAGCTGCCCTGAATCTCCTTATCTGGGGTCCCCCATTCAATATTTTGGCTCCTCCTATTATGTGTCTGCCCCCATAACAAGCTGCTTTCTATAGGGCAGACACAGAAGAGGAGGAGTCAAGACACAAAGTGTCGCTCGGCCCCGCCCCTGCTCCCTGCTCACTTAATATGACTGACCAATAGCTCCTGCTCTTCTCAGTAAAGCTTGTGATACCAGAAAGAGAGGAGAAAGAAGACCCGCAGCCAGACACAGCACTGTATCAATACAGGAATCAGGATAAGTGTTAGGGGGTGGAGAGGGGAATGCACAGTGGAAGGTTTTTTACTCTGCAGAGAATGCATTAAGGTAAAAAAAAATAAATTACTTTAGAACCACTTTAAAAGAGCATACTCTCATAGGTTTTAAGGTTTCTGAAATACATATCCTGGAGAACTCATGCTGTAAGAGAATGTTTTCTGTTAATGCTAATTCAAATCATTCTGAATTTGTACTAAAATCATTCTGCAATGTTTGGACACCTAGGGTTTATGCTCTGCAAATTTATGGACAACAGCTGTTGTAGTTGGAGCAACATTGCCATCTTTTTTTAACCCAACATTACTGTAAATTTCAGTATTCTTCTTTCTAATAAACATGTATATTTCCCTTTTATGTTTATTGAGTCATTTTAACAAACATATGCAAGGCCACAGGTGCATTGCATTAAATTAAGAACACCATGTAAACATTAAAAAGTCTCCAGTTTGAATCCCAATACAATTATGTGGGAAGCATCAAAGAACATTACAGAAAAATTCCAGGTATGGATATTTTTATATAGTCAGCATCAGTCCAGATTGGACCAATGTATCTATGCCTATAGCATACCTTTGGGATCCCTCTAGAAGGAGAAACTCATTGTAGCAGGCACCTCAATACAGTGATTGCCACCAGCAGGTCCTGTGCTGAGCAGCTGCTGTGCTGCATTGTGAACACAGGAGGTTGGCCACTTAGCACCATTTGGAGAATGAAGGTTGTCTTGCCTTTCCACCTCATCCAATCAGAAAATGCTTTGCATTAACTGAAAAGATGCAAAGCGATCTCTAAATTGTGCTGAGTGTCCGACTTCCTGTGTTCATAATACAGCAGCACAGCTTATTCACCATGGGACGCCGAAGCTAGTGGAGATCACTGTATTATCAGAGTCTACTAGTCATTTCTATCTTCTAGAGCAGGGTTTCTCAACCAGGGTTCCTCCAGATGTTGCTAGGGGTTCCTTAGGCAACAAGGAAATCCTGCCTCTCACAAAAGTTCCAACTGAAACCATTAATCTTCTTTAGCTATCTGTAAGGGGGTAATTCTTCCCAATGACTACAAATGTCAGGGGCATTCATCCCACTGACCATCACACTAATATAACATGAGCTGTGATTTTTAGCAGGGCTTCTTTGAGACCAGAAAGTTATTCCAAAGAATCCTCAGTGCTGAAAAGGTTGAGAAAGGCTGTTCTAGAGGGATCCCACAAGTATGGTATATGCATAGTTGAATTGCACATAGATACAATGTAACTGTATGAAAAATCCATACCTGGAATTTTTAAGTCAACATAATATGCACGTTTTAATATGTTGTGCTATTGACTGTACCAGACCAGCTAATGGCACCAATAACCCCCCACCCCAACACAGAACAGGAATGTTCTTTCAGGACACTATGTAAAAATAAAAATATTGTTTAGTTATTAGCACCAGCTTCTAACTGTTCTTGTTCAAACTCTCAAATCTCTATCTAATGTGTTAGGCAACTGTAGAAAATATTCTTTGGGTGTCTGTAAATGTATATAAACATATAGAGACTTTTTTGAGCAATGAGCATCCATCAGGAACAATAACTTTATTTGCCTTCAGTAAGCTTGCTTCAATATCTGTTGCAACACACAATGAACAAGGGCTCCCGGGAACAATGACTTTTATAGGGAGGGAGATGGCGCTCTTCCAAGCCACCTGTGTTCAGTTTAGAGGCCAGAAAGGGTATTATTGGCAATGGTTACTAAGGTAAAGAACTACTACAATAATTGCTGTTTACTCAAAGAGCTAGAGTTTGGTTCGAATGTGTGGTCAACCCAAGCTGAAACCTCATCCCTACTTCTCCTACTAACTGCTGGAGACAACTCAACAGCAGCAGGTAGAAATAATCAATGTCTTTACCTTAGAAGAAGCCCAGTAAGCACAGCAACTATATAAAAAGCTCAGGCTGGTTACAGTTTAGATGTAAAAAACATGACTTTTAGCAGAGTACACTCCATTTAGGGCAGGCAGACTGCAAAGTCCCTGCTGTCAGAGAAAATAGGGAGCACCTTCACTGCTTTCTTTCACTGCTTGTTCAACATATGTAAATGCTTAATACATAATGTTAATATTTTACTGTGTATAGTCTGGCCACAGGTGCACTTTAAAGCAGAATTTATCTATTTTCCATCATTCCTTATATTAAGTTCACAGGCAGAGCCATTTGAAACATTCCTTCCTAGCCCCTTGGCCAATTATACATCTAGAACTGCTGATTTATAGCAAAGATGCAGCCTAATAGTTTAGTTCCATTATTCCAAACTGCACACAACTGTTCAAGGACTGGGTCACACCAACCAAACCACAACACAATATCAAGGGAAAAACATTGGCAGCAACTGATGTTTTTCACACCTATGTATTGTTCTGCCTTGTGTTGTGCTAAAATGATGAATGCATAATTTTTGCACAACACATTGCTGTGGCACATTGCTGTGGCACATTGCTGTGGCAATGCTATAAAGTGCATCCCACTGCAACGAAATCCACCCACACATGATTGTGCAGTACAAATAAAGTTTGACAAAAAAAAAGTGTTTCCCTTTTCAGCCACCATATAGACAATATCTTGTTTTTCTCCACCACAATCAGCAAACATGAAATAATTGAAGTGATGTCACAGGAAATAAACACCACAAGATAATGGAGCTCAACACAGTGCAACAAAAACTCTTTCAAAACATAAGTAAATGCATGACAAATGCATTGGAAATGTACATCAATGAGGTATAATAACACATTTTAATGCATCTCAGCGCAAATGCCATAATACTTTCGCTTTGGTGGAAACTGGCGCTTAGACTTGTTGGCCATGATCCATGCAGTATATGGAAACAGTGGGCTGATTTACTAAAGGCACATAGGGAATTTACCCTAGAGCTTAGTGAATATCGTGAAGCTTCACTTTGCAAAGAATAAGCAATCATGTGCAAGGAAAGTAAAAAAACAGCATTTTTGCTTGCTTGTGATTGAATGATTGAAGACAGCAGAGCTTCACCTTATTCACTAAGCTCTGGGGAAAAATTCATATACAAAGTTCAACTTCCCTCTTAAGGTAAACAGTCTATTTGCTTTTAGTAAATCAACCCCACTGGCTTCTATAGGTAGGGTTCTGGGAGTCTGTCAAGATATACCTTCTCATTGTGTGATCACCTAATTTTATATAGAATTGTACAATATCCCAAGGGTATGTAGTAGACTCATATAAGATCCTGGACATTAATAATACTTAGATAACTGTTGGTCAAAACTGTTTTGTGTGACAGAAAACCTCCTCACGCAAGAGCACTACATCTACATTGAAGCATGGTGGTGCAAGCTTGTTTTAAAAATGTTTGTCATCCACAATAACTGGAACCTGATCAGCAGTGAGAGCAAGATAAATGAGTCCAATACAGGGAAACCCTAGTGAACCAAACAGTTAAATTCTGCGCGCAAACTGTGTGCATTGGAGGTTCACCACCCAACAGAACATTGGCCATAAACATAAAGAGGCGTATACACTGCAATGGTTTCAAATGAAGATCTTGATTATCTTAGAAAGCCCAGTGAATTCTAGACCTTAATCCAAATCCTCGGAACAAGATTTAAAAATGTCCATCAATGGTAACCATCAAACCTGACAGATCCATAGCAGTTTTTTAAGATGAATGGACAAAAACTGTATGATGCAGATGTAATTGCAGTCAAAGATGGTTCTATAAATGATTTAGTGGGGTGAATGCCTATGCAACTAGCATACTGTATGTCTGCTCTTTTGATGCTCTCCCTCTCCACATAACACATTGAATTGTAGCATGTGTACTCCATCCCTACCAACATACAAAATGACCGTCTACACATGTGTGCTGGGTTTTTATATAGAAGGAGTTTTCTACAGCTTCCCTTCTGCTGTTGGGTTGCTGCGGGAGATAGGTAAATTGTTTCCTGGGTCAGATGAGATGCTGAGTTTATTGGGATGAATAACAACATAAAGGCACAACTGTCTTCAAAAACTTAAGTGGAGGTACAGTAACATGAGTCACTCATTTTCTATGAGCACTTACTCATCCCTTGCTTTACCAAAACTTATTTAAAGTGTTACTAAACCCACTACAATAAAATCAGTCTGTATATGCAATAAAGCATGCTTTTTATACTTACTGTGGAACCTAAAGGGTTAATCCTCTGCATTGTATAAAAATGCTGTTTGATCCTGTCTTCTCTGATCCTATCCTCCTTCCACTGTCCCCAATGTATTTCCTGATAATACAGAGCCAGGGAACAGGCTGCACATGCTCAGTTTGGTGGGTACTGCTAGATAGTTTTACTGCTAGAGAGTTTTTTCTTTTCTTGGGAGGGTGCATGTGATCAGGATGCATGTAATCAGGGCCAATCAGCACTGTCCAGATAAAGGGGTCCTGCATCCTGATAGGACAGTCAGTGCAGAATGAAAACTTCTCCTACAAGCTTTAACCAGACACTCATAGAAGTCACAAGACTGCTATATACTGCTGATGAGAAAAAATATTAAGCAACTTGTATTTACTAAAACTATTGCATTTCCATGTTCTGTGTACTGTGGCAGGCCAGATATAGTGAATGCAGGGTCCTGGGTTTAATAACACTCTAAACATCAACTGAATATAAATAATAAATGTTATTCAAATTTTCTATTTCCATCTTAACGGAATCTGAAACGTACTTTACTTTAGAGGTATTGCTTACACCAACGTTATAAAATGGTTAAACTATAATTAAAGAAAAACATGGCAACTAATACTTAATGGTCATATTACTTCACTTTCTATTCAATAATGAAGTTCCTGTTACTAATGAATGTAAAATATTCAATAACGATGCTTCCTCTATTGAAACTGATACCACAATTTAGAACTGGGATAATTCCCTACATTACTTTAGAAGAAAATTAATTTTTAATGACATTTTGTCTCCCCCGCAGACTTTGAAAAGAATGAAAAACGTTAAGCAGCAGATATTCAATAAAACTCTCTACAGAAAATTTATATTATTTCCTGAACTTAATCTTATAATATTCCTCCTACCCATAATTAGGTGAGTACTTACTACTGACCTGATCAGCAGAACATAAAAGTGGAGGTTTATTCTCTGACTGTAACAGATAACATATTTAAAGTGAGTTAAAGCTATAAGAACTAAGGTCTGTAAAATGTGAAGAGAAACTTATAAAATATAGTTTATTATATTGCTAAAGAGCTAGCATACAACTCCCTGAACATTTCTAAGCTTGAGTGCAACAGCACACCATTAATCATGTTTACATTTCCAATATAATTTGTGGTTATCAGGTTTAAGCAAAATCATGGTATTAATCTCCAGCATTATTTGAAGCAGATTTGTAAAACTCACAAAAAGCCCATATAATCTTTTTAGCTGTTATTTTCAGTTAGTCAAAACAGTATGATTTTTTTCAAAAGTTTTGAATTCAGTATACATGTGTATTAAAAGATACTTAGAGTGTGTGTAGCAAAATCTTTTTTTTTTTTTTTTTTTTTTTTTTTTTTAGTTTTAAGGAAAATAACTAATAGGAAACTGTCAAAACCCTTTTCAATGTCCCATTGGAGAGATTTGCCTTCATTTCCTTTCCCAGAGACACAAGAGGAAGTGAGATAAAATGTCTCCAATGGAAGGAGAATTCTCCTCTAATGCCCCGTACACACGGTCGGATTTTCCGATGGACAATGTCCGATCGGAGCGTGTTGTCGGAAATTCCGACCGTGTGTGGGCGCCATCGGACATTTTCCATCGGATTTTCCGACACACAAAGTTGGAGAGCAGGAGATAAAATTTTCCGACAACAAAATCCGATCGCGTCAATTCCGACCGTGTGTGGCCTGTTCCGACGCACAAAGTGCCACGCATGCTCAGAAGAAATTCCAACACGGGACTGCTCGTTCTGGTAAACTTAGCGTTCGCAATGGATACAGCACTTTCGTCACGCTGCAATGTTAAAAATGGTTTAATACAGCGCACTCTCTTCTTCTTTATAATGTGACAAGAATTAAGTAGTTTTGCTGCTCATATTCACACACACTTCTCACAAACTTTTATTTGTGTTTTTTTAGTGGGATTCCCTGAATATATTGTTATTAGTTGTCACATCTGACAGTTTTATATTTTTTAATTTTTTTTTATTTTGGATTTTAAGCCTTTTTTTTTCTTTAATGTTTGGATTTTTTCCAAGGCTGATCTTTGTTCAATGTTATTTTTGTTTTTACTCCAGAATATTTTTGGGTGTGTTTTGTGTGTCAAGTTACCCCAACACCATTGATATCTTTTATTATTTAATCTCCAGGAGATTGTTTGTTGTTGGTGTCCCTTGTTCATTTCACATTGTATATTTGAACTGTACCTGAATCCTCACAAACAAACGGTCCTTTTTGAAGTAAAACACATAGGAGAGTATAATTCAAAACAAAAATCCTTTATTAAGGGATCAGAACCAAACAAAGAGGGAGGCAACACTGGATCAACATGAGAAATTAGCGAAGCCAGACCCCCCTGGGACCCCCACGGCAGACATCAATTCTTCAACATCAAAATTGGTGGCCTGAGGAGTCCATATCTAAGGGAGGCCAGTCTGGTCCAGAATTCGCAGAGATCCGGATAACACAGATGACATCTGTGTCCCCAGGCTGTGGTACCACAAGAGGCTGCATCTTTTGGCCGACCAGACTGAACCCAGGGCAATCACTGTCTGGTCTTCCTTCCACGCTTCCTTCACAGCTGTGGCTGTGCAGGAGGAGGAGTAGGACCTGGAGGAGGAGTAGGACCTGGAGGAGGAGGAGGACTGGGGGGACCTGGAGGAGAGGGAGGAGGAGAACCTGCAGGAGGAGGAGGAGGACCATCCTAAAGATGTGTGTGAGGTGTAATTTGGCCCCTCATACCTTTCTCCAGAGCCTCCGATATGAGGGCCTCACACATGGCTTTTTGGCCCTCCTCCATCCTCTGCATTTTATAGGCTATGAAGGCAGCAATGTTCTCCTGCATGGTGTGTGGTGCTCCCAGGACCTCTGTAGCCCTCCAAAAGAATGCTATAGCAGCCTCCTCTAGGGTACTCCTCCTACTGCCACTTTCTCTTTTCAGGGGGGGTGGAGGGACCTTGATATCAGCCAGCCGGCTCGGCCCGGCTACCTCCTGGCTGAGACTTCCCTGTGTATGAAAAAGGGACATAGTTTTAGTTTTTGCATCATCAATCACAATCCTAAATTAGTACTCCCAACTAGCATCT
This sequence comes from Aquarana catesbeiana, assembly GCF_042186555.1. Taxonomy (NCBI): domain Eukaryota; kingdom Metazoa; phylum Chordata; class Amphibia; order Anura; family Ranidae; genus Aquarana; species Aquarana catesbeiana. The sequence continues at coordinate 378,716,105 of NC_133324.1, read as the reverse complement.
AGTTAACATCATTGATTGTACAAGCAGAAATATTTAGAGGAATGCTATACCTGGCTCAATCTGGGCTCCTCTACATGTGGCCTGGAAGGCCCAGGTTGGGCGTCAGAAGCCTCAGCCGGGGGGGAAGGAAGCGTGGAAGGAAGACTGGAGAGGGATGGCCTGGGTTCAGTCTGGCCTGTGAGAAAGTGCAGCCTGTCATAGTACAACATCCTGGGGACATAGATGTCATCTGCTGCTCTGGATCTCTGTGAATCCAGGACTTTCTTGCGCTCCCTCGGATATGTGCTCCTCAGGCCACCAATGAAAATCTTTAAATAAGTGATGTCTGCCATGGGGATCACCTGCTTCACAATTTCACACAATTGCTCCAGTGCTGCCTTCCTCTTTGCTTGGTTCTTGAAATGGGGGTGGGTAATCTCCCACAGACAGGGCAGCTCACTTAGCATCTCTATGAATACTGACATGAAGTCATTGTCTTTCATTAAGATATCCATGTTCACTGCAAGACACAACACAAGACAAAGCCTAATTTCAGACAAAACTCTCCTAATCTTGTTACAATATAGGCCTCAATCTAGAAGCAGTATAGGCACAAGTTTGTCTCTTACCTTCGTTTTTACGATCGGCGCGTCCAATGCTCCTTCCTCCGCTCACAGATCGTACGTAATACGCACGCGTGTTACGCTTTATACACACTGCGCATGCGTGTAACTCCGCCCGCCCCTGATGTTCTTTCTAGTGTATTCCCCGCCCCTTTTCGTTCGGCGCAGTGGGGGAAGAGCATGATGGCGGAGTTACAACAGGTGTGTGCTAATTCTAGCAACGAGGAGGAGGAAAGCCCGGATCCAGGCACGTCCCGATCCAGAAGGAGACGTTTTAAGGCCACAAATATGTCGTTTGGGGAGATGTTGGAGATGGTCGACATCATGAGGAAGTCCGACTATGACGGAAAATATGGGCCTTACCCCAACCCCAACATCTGAAAGGCCAAAATCATGGCGAAAGTGGTCAGGAGTCTTGAGTGGAATTTCGGGGTACGAAGGTCTAAAGATCAGCTCAGGAAGCGGTGGTCGGACCTGAAGTTGAGAGAGCCAGAGCAGTACCGAAAGATCCGGAGAGTGCTGCAAAAAAGTAAGTAGTTGTGCTGTGTTCCTCTTCTTTCTGTCTTTATTACGTTCGTTCTGCTCCATATGCTTTTATTTATTTATTTTTTTTTTTTGTGTTTCAATATATTTTATTTTGTCAAAAAAAGGATGAAAGGAATACATCACATGGTATAGATACAACGTGAGCCATTTGTCTTGGGGTGACCAACACGGTCATGTGGATAACATAGTAATCAATGATATAATTACAAAACATATCTGCATAAAACAAACATAACCTGTCAAGTGAATTGTGCGGAATCCCCGGGAATCAAATATGGTCCCAGGAGCTTTATCCATTGAGAAGTGTAGAAGGGGAGAAATCCCCGCCACCCCAACTGGGCACAAGCTGTGGCGAAGCTTCCTACCCCCTCAGCCTCCCCTCATCATGGATAATGAAGCTATTGATTTATCTTGTGTAAATAAAAAGAAAATGTAGAGGGTTAATAAAACTAGTTGTAGAACAGTAAGTGTATAAACTAGTCCAAAGTTTTCTGGACAAGGGAACAATTTCGAGTCCTGTAAAAGAAGACTGCTCAGTAAGATACAAAAAGGGACACACTCATGGGATCACATGGTGTATATAACAGGGATTTAGTACAGCGACATGTCCGTAAGAATCTAGATTGTAGTCAAAGTTGGGATCGGGAGCAGGGTAAATCCTGACCCCGGCTCCGGTCACAACCAGTCAATCAATGGCTGAGATCCAAGACTGACCTAGAGAGGTAGGTGATAGAAAAGAATACGAGAGGAAAGAAAAGGTAGGAAAAAGAAAGAAGGGATAAACGATAGGAGAGGTGATTACGAGTCAACTGGGGAGAAAGAGAAAGCCGGAAGGAGACATTCAGGAGGAGATAATTAGAGGGTGACCCCCACAAAGGTAGCCCAGGGTTCCCAAATTCGTTCAAATTTGGCTGAGCGATCCAGGATTACACTTGCCATCTTCTCTTGGTTCATAATCGAAGAGATCTTTCTTTTGGCTAGGAGTGATGAAACCAGTGGTTTTTTCCATGCATGAGCCAGGGTGAGTTTGGCACCTAAAATGATAAAGAATATAAGGCGTTGAGTAATCCTGGAGGCTTCTTTCACTGGGAAGTTAAGGAGCGCTATGAGGGGGGACATTTGGATTGGTATTGAGGTTAGCTTGCCAATCCAAGAGAAGATCTTGTGCCAATATGGTCGGACTCTGGGGCAGGTCCACCATATATGGAGCATATCGCCTTTAAGACCGCATCCCCGAAAACATAGGGGAGATGCTGACGGGTACATGTGCGCCAGTTTTGAAGGGACCAGGTACCATCTAGTCAATACTTTTAAACTAGCTTCCATGAGGTTGGAGTTAAGGATACCTTTGTAGGATTGGAAAAAGTTCCTGTGCCACGTTTCCAATGTCCAGTGTTGGGAAAGATCAGATTCCCAGGCCTGCATGTAAGACGTCTTGGATTGCGCGGAGGACAGGGCTTTATAGATTACCGAGATGCCCCCCCTCTGCTCACTGGCGAGTTATTTGGGGCCCATTCGGGAGTGTTTTACACCTTTTATGTAAGAAGTTTGAGATTTGAGAGAATCTGAAAAATTCAGAGACAGGCATGTCTAGGTTACTAACACAGAATGCTTTGGAGAGTGGGCCAAGAGGTCTAAGGAAGTGCCCTATTCTGTATAACCCTTTGTCGAGCCACCATTTAAATGCTGATATGTCAAGGCCCGGAGGGAAATCAGGATTTCAAAATAAGTGTTGCAATGGTTTTGTGGAGGAAGTCAGATGTTGGTTGCAACGTAGACTGTCCCAGAGTGCGAAAGAGTGTGAGAGGGTTGGGGAAAGTATGGAGGGTCTGAGTTTTCTATGGCTCCAGAGAAGGTAGTCTAGAGTGTGGAGAGGGACTGCCTGCCGTTCTATGTGAATCCAGTCAGGTTGTTCCCAGCGTGAGTATACCGCTGAGATCTGAGCTAGATGAGCAGCTTGCAAGTACCACAGCAGATTTGGAAGTCCCATGCCCCCTTCAGTTCTAGATCTGAACAGGACTGCTTTGGGGAATCTGTGTCCCCCTCTACCCCAAATGTATTTGACGATTTTAGCTTGGAGTTGTTGTAGGCGAGTTTTGACTACAGGAATCAGGAGGGCTCTAAAATAGTAGAGAATGCGGGGGAGTAGAGTCATCTTAATTGTGTTGATTCTACCCAGCCATGACAATGATAGCCGGGACCACCGGGAGAGGTCTTCCTCCAGTTTTTTGTAGAGAGGTGGGTAATTGGCTTGGTGTAGGAGTTCTATCCTGGGGGTCAGTTTGATCCCCAGGTATGAGATGGAGGAGTCGTTCCAGGAGAACCGGAAGCTCTCCCTGAGCCTGGTCAAGTGAGGTTCTGGGATGGTAATATTGAGTGCCTGTGATTTATCGTAATTAACTCTAAGGCCTGATGCTGCCCCGAATTCATCTAGGAGGCGACATACGTTGGGGAGTGATGTTATTGGGGAGGAAACGAATAATAAGATGTCATCCGCAAATAATGCGCATTTATGACACTTGGGACCACTTTGAATGCCTTGGATATTCGGGTTGTTTCTGATGGCTATCGCCAAGGATTCAATTGCTGTGGCAAAGAGTAATGGGGATAGGGGGCAGCCCTGTCTGGTGCCTCTAGCTATGGGGAAGGATTCCGAGTAAAATCCCTGCAGACGCACCTGAGCCGAGGGGGTTGAATAAAGGGCATGCATGACATTAAGAAATGAATTCCCAAATCCCCACCTTTGAAGAGTTTTGAAGATATATGGCCATTGGACAGTATCAAAAGCTTTCTGGAGGTCTAGAGAGAGTAAACATCCCTGTCTGGAAGGGCCCCCGTCCCAGTTAGAATTGAGAAGAGATATTATGTCAATCGCTCGTCTAGTTTGGTCAGGTCCCTGCCTCCCTGGGATGAAGCCCATTTGGTCTTTGTTAATGTATAATCTAATGAAGGAGGCCAGGTGGTCTGCAAGGATCTTAGTCAGAATCTTTAAGTCATTATTAATGAGAGATATTGGTCTATAGTTACTAACCGAGCTGGCATCTTTATCAGGTTTAGGGATGACCATAATGTATGCCGTGTTAAGTGAGGCATCTAGTGAAGTCCCCTGCCTTAGTGCGTTAAAGAATCGGGCCATATAAGGGGCAAGAATAGAAGAGAACGATTTGTAATATGGTATGGAGAAACCATCGGGGCCAGGCGCTGAGTGGGATTTCAAGTGTTTAATAACTGCACATACTTCCTCAGCGGAGATAAGTGAGTCTAGTTTCTGGCGGTGTCTTTCTTCTAATTTGGGGATTTGTATGTTGTCTAGGAAGTGATCCACCGTCTCTGTAGTGGGACCGTTCTCACCACTATATAGGGATTTGTAGAAGGTCGGGAATTCCCCCATTATTCGTTTAGGGTTCTGGGACAGAGTGCCGCCTTGGATTTTGATCTTGGGGAGGGCTGGGGATTTAAATTTCGGGGACAGCCTGCCTGCAAGCATGGATCCAACTCCATCGCCTTGGCAATAGAATCGGGATCTATTCCACCGTAGCCATTTTTCGGCCCGTGTGGTCAGGGCGAGGTCCAATGCCGTGCGAGCTGCATCCAGCTTGCTGGTGGGAACAGCTCTTGGGTCGGCCTTGTGTTTTTTAATTAAGGCTGTAAAATCCTTATCTAGCTTCTCTATGTCAGCTTTGTTGGCTTTATTAATCTGAGAGGCAATTTGGTTCAGATGACCTCTAATTACGGCCTTATGTGCTGCCCAAAGACATGAAGGGCTAGTTTTTGGCTGGTCGTTTGTGGTGAAGTAATTGCAAATATTGGTTTCCATTTCTTTGGTTCTAATCGGATCACTCAGGATGGATTCATTAAGTCTCCAACGTCTGCCGGGTTTAGGGCCCAGTGGGCGTTGAATGGAAAGGATCACCAGTGAGTGGCCCGACTAGACTACATCTTTGATATATGCCCTGTGCATTAGGGGAATAGAAGCAGAAGCGATGAGGATATGATCGATTCTCGCGAAGGATCTATAGGGGTTAGAGAAGTGTGTGAAGTCTCGTAGGGTGGGATTTACTTCCCTCCATATATCAACGAGACCATGTTGAAAGATTAGTTTGGCTATGCGTAGACTTTGTTTAGTGGGTCTGGTGAGGCGTTTACCAGGGGGGCGAGACTTGTCCAGGCCCTGGTCAAAGGCCGAATTAGAGTCGCCTCCAAATATCACTGTGCCCTCCAGCAGTGGTGTTAGTGTTGTAAACAGGCGTTGAAAGAAGGCTAGTTGGCCTCTGTTGGGGGCATAGTACGAAATCAAAGAATACAGTTGGTCGTCTAATTCCCCCACAATGAGGATATAGCGACCATCAGGGTCCCTGTGTTCAGATTTGAGGGTAAATTTGCATCGTTTAGAGATAAAAATGCCCACCCCCTTTGTTTTATCTTCCGCATTGGCTAGTGTGAAGAAGGGGAATTTGGAGTGTATAAAAGATGGATTGAAGCGTTTGGGGAAATGTGTTTCCTGGAGGATGTAGGTATTGGAAGACTTTGCGCCTTTTTGTTGGTGAGTTTAGGCCTTGCGCATTATGTGATATTATTTTAAGTGGTGTATTTACCGGTGGGTCATCAGCCTTCGAGCAGTAGAGGGGGCAGGGCTAGGAAATCTGCAGCTCTTACCATCTGACGTCCACGAATGCCAAGACATCCCGCATAGCGTGCGAAGACCCCCCCCCTTCCCCTGCCCCTCCTCTCCTCCTGTCTCTGTCTCTTGTCCACTCCTTTCTCCCCCCTTTTCCCCCCCTTCCCCCCCCCCTCCTCTTTCTTTATCAATCAGGGTATTGATATACTTCCTATTTCCATGTTGACTCTCCAGCTATCTGGGCCTTACCTGATCCACACCCATCATCAGCTACTGTCCTCCATACTATAGGCGGACCAGGTAGGATACACTTTTTGGACTTTCCATGTACTACTCTGGCTATCCATATGCATGCACATTTATATATATATTTTCATGACTTACAGGATACACATTTGGCCCCAGTGTGATCTCAGATCTAAACTTTCATACGCCCCCTAGACTAATGGGCTTCTCTTCCCATTGAAAGGAAGAATAAATTACCTCATATATCCATACCTATCTATTTCCACCTCGACAGTGGCTATATGAATATTCTTGTTATACTCTACTAAAGTTCTACATACCACGACCAGGGAACGCGTCTGATGGGCAGTATGTGTCAATACATCTATGTTCTTTTAAACTCTTTTGGAATGCATAACCAATATCTATAGATACCAATGTAAGTGTAAACAGAAAAATATATATATACAGATTTATGCAATCATAGGCTCTCTGTTCATGATTTTCATTGTGTACTTACTATGTTTATGTTATATATACCATTTCCCATATAGAAAATTCTGTTGCAAATCCTACAATCACCCCTGAAGAAGGAGGCATAAGTAACTCCGAAATGCGTCGGGTGCAAATGTATTGGTATCACTAGTCTTGTATCTATGGAACTGCATTCCTTGTTTTTAATTATGTGATTGTGTGATATTCACTCGATGATTTTTTGTAATAAATAAATTGTTATTTACTTCATATACTTCTCTAAATGTTCTCTTAAATGTGCCTTCAAAGTCCACTAGGGGAATTTCCTTTGTTTCAAATTTGAATCTAGGATGTGGCACAATTAGCAGATAATTGGTCGATCAAATCTTTTGAAGACCGGTGAGATGTCCTGTTGTTGTCCGGGTAGATCCCCCCAGCCGACTTCTACGGGGAAATGTAAAATAAGACATTGTTGGGGAAGAAAAAAGAAAAAGCATGAAAGAAAGACGGGGGACAAGAGAGTCTCCCGTAGAGTGGAGGGGACAGAGTCCTCCATCGGAAAGTGTGTGTCACACTGAAGTCCCTCCCAAAGGCAGGGAATGGTCCTGTCTAAGGGTAGGGTAATCTACCTGAGCCACTAGACAGGAGGGGGCGCATGAACACCACTTCAGCAGAGTGGCCGCTTAATATGGTTAGCGATTAACAGGGTAAAGGCACTGGGGCCGGCATTAACCTAGCACTCTCTCTGCTAACATTGATGTATACTAAGAAAAAACTTGGAGGTGGAAGTGCATCAGTAAACTGATAATGCTTGTAAAAATTAAACAGTTAACAAACAAATAAATGTGGACCTGGATATGTGATGGTGAACTGTGAAAAAGGGCAAAGGGTACACAGGAGGGGGAAGCGAAAAGGACTGATGGGGAAGGCGTACATTTGGTATGGCGCCCCAAAACCTTGTGGATTGTATAAAAAAAAAAAAAAAAAATTTTTTTATCTGGATTAGACAGGCGCCATAAGTACTTCCCGCAACTCCCGCCTAGAGGTAGTAATGGAGCATCCTAATGGGGCCGAAAAAAAAAAAAAAAATCTTATTTAGTGTCCTCCCCAGTTTGAGAGGTACCCGACACCGCCTCAGCCGAGGCGTGAGATCATCTAAACAGTGAATGAAAAACCTGTCACGGGAAGCTCAAGTGGGGGGGGCTCCGTCATCTCAGCCAGTAGCTGAGAAGAAAAGGAGACAAAGAAAAAAAGGTGAGTCCTGGAGGATAAACGAGTTACGGAAGTCATGGAGGGATAGTTTCCTTGGACTTCTTGAATCTGGCCTTCTCCCAAACCAGATTCAGGGGACTGGTGGGCATATGTCTTTTCGCAGAGTTTGATTGAGGTCCCAACTGACGGGCATTAGGGTCTTGGTTGATGAGGCCCAGTTGTAGAAACAGTCATTCTCCTTCCTGCAGGGATCCAAAGGTGTAAGCCTTGCCTTTGAAGATTAGTTTAAGTTGGAATGGGAAGAGCCACCAGTATTTAATTTCTCTGTCCATCAGGATTTGAAGTAGTGGCTTTAGGGCCCTCCTTTTTTGGATAGTGAGGGGGGGATAAATCAGCAAAGATTTGCAGCTGATGACCCTGGAACACTATTTTAGGCATGGATCTTGATTTCCTCATGACCTCCTCCTTGATGGAGAAGAAGTGCGGTTTCACCACAACATCACGGGGGAGTCTGTCCGCCCTAGGAGGTCTGAGAGCTCTATGAGCCCTATCCAGCTCCAGTCTGTGTTGAGGTGTATCAGGAAGTAATTCCTTAAGAAAGGATTGTATAGTTTCAGGAATATCCTTAAACGATTCAGGGAGCCCCCTGATTCTAAAGTTGTACCTCCGATTTCGGTTTTCGAGGTCATCAAGTTTGGCATTGGCAGTCTCTAATTGCTCCTGGAGGGTCTGTATACAGGTAGTGTTCTGGTTTGTTCTCAAAATGGTGGAATCTAGGTTGGATTCAATGAGGTCTATGCGGGTGCCTATATGCTGTAGGTCTGCTTTAATGTCATTTGTTATTTTCAGGGCTGTGTTGTGCAGGCCTCTGTCCAGTAGTTCAGCAAACTTGGCAAACATTTCTGCCACAGAGGTCGGTTGTAGTAGGCCTGAATCCCCAGGCTGTATTAGCTGGTGTGCCTGGGGAGGGCCTGCATCCATGGGGGAGTACTCCAGTCCTGTCAGGGAGTGTTCAAGGAGAGATGCGGTGGATGCTGGGGAAGCTGGTTCCAGGGGAGAGTTACCTGTGAAGGAGTTTTGTTGTAGCAGGGAGGGGGATGCTGTGTGCTGGGCACAGGGAGGGCATGGAGCTGCAGAGCAGTGAGGAGCGGCCGCCATCTTAGCTGTCTAAGCATGGGACAGAGCGGCTTCAAATGCGGGCTTTAAGTTCCTCTTAACTGCTCATGACCGTGGGGGGGTAATCCAGGCGCCGAGTGGGACGGAGCTCCCTGACTAAGCGTCCATGTCAGGAGCCGCCGCGCATGCGCCCCATATGCTTTTATTAATTGTAACATTTAAAAAGGTCAACTTTAATGTTCATGGGCCCATTATTCGTTCGTATCAAACATTTTTCTTTCGACCTCTAGAACACCATTGTTTAGGCCATATGCATTTTCACACATTTTTGGGGGCCTACTTGGATGCCAAATATTTGTTTGTGTAGATGGGTTTGTTACTAGAATGAAATGCAAACTAGATTGTGTGTAAGGAGAGGACACTGAGCAGCTGTTTTCACATCTGGACACTGGAGCACTAGTGTGGGACACAAGAACACCATTTTTATTAGGGGGAGCACACTGATGCTCCAGTGTATACTATAGGGGGGGCTACATCTGTGAAGCTTGTACTAAACAGGTAAAGTATTGCAGCTTGACAAAGGGCAATAAAAAATATACATCTTGGAACTAGGCTAAAATAGACAATTGTACCCCACTTCCAAGCAATGTTTCCTATTTCTAGTTCTGCCATCAAATATCTGTGTGCTAATTATACCATTATACCCCTCATCCCAGGAGACCAGAGACCCCCCCCCTGGAAGAAGGGGAAATACCAACCCAAGAAGCTGAGCAGGAGGAAGAAGAAGATGTGGTGGAGATTGGCACCACAACAGGTGAGTGTCTGCGACCACAGGCTCAGGTAAAAGAGATGGATGGTGGCAGATTTTTGAGACCTTTTTTTTGTTCTTTATCTCTTTTTAGGTGATTGTGATCTAGAACGCTTTACATCTGAAAGTGCCTAGATACTGATCGGTGAGATCATGGGGTGTAATCTCCAACTGCAAAACATCCAGCAACAAATCAGTGATGTTATTAAAAAAAATAATAACATTATTGATGTTTTGGGGCGAATTTAAACCCCACAAAATCACCTGTTTTATCGTGGTCCAATCTTACCAAAATGTTTTCAATGTTTAGAAAAGCCAAATTTGGAGGATGCACACAGTGTGCCAACATGTGCTATCTGCCATCACGGGAGATCAATGGACGCGTTTTGGGGGTGCAACCCCTTCCTCAATTATAAAGTAGCGTTGAGGAAGGGCTTGCTCCCCCAAAACACGTCCCTTGATCCCCCCTGATGGCAGATAGCACATGTTGACATTCGTAAATTGGTGTGCATCTTCCAAATTTGGCTTTTCCAGGGGTGATTTCCCCCCATCTGAACGCTATATCAAACCCAGTTCCTAAATACTGATGTCTGATATAGCCTTCAGGTTTTAACATATGTGAACTTTGTAAGTTCAAGTTTTTTGGCTTTCTTGTTGGTTTTACACAGGCCTGTTTTATCTGAAATGGATATTTCGATTTTTGATAATGCTACTGCAAACATTGTTATACAACAAACATGTTGGTTTGTTTTAAAAACCTTTGGTAAATGCACATGTGATTGTGCAGGTATAAAAAAGTGCCTTACTCAAGAATGTGTGGATTATTGTCTCAACTCTACAACACTTTTGGGGTGATGTAATTGCTGTTTTATGCAAAAATGGGGGTTATTTCCTAAGGGAAAATACACTTTGCACTACAAGTGCAGGTTCAGTGCAGTTGCAAGTGCACTTGTAGTGAAATGTGTTTTTGCATTTAGGAAGTACCAGCCAACAGTGTTTTTTATAAGGTTACCCAATCACGACATTTTCTGCACTCAACACATTTCTGTCAGGGTCAGCTAAAACAAACACAAGCAGTAAATGTCCACGAAGAATTTCTTTTGGTTGTTTTTTATTTGAAAAAGGTGTCACAGATTGTCTGGCATATTGATAGCCCCCCTACCCGCAAAGAACTCCAGGTAGCGTAACACGACATCACGGGCATTCAGGGAGGGCAAGCCAGGACGGCCACTTTCAAGCGCCGTCAGTGTTGATGGATTTGGGATTCCGGCCTCAGGCCCAACTGAGCCAGCATAGTTGGCTGAATGTTTTCTTAAAAAATTATGGAGAACACAGCAGGCAAGTATTATATGGTTCAGTTTATACTCCGCCATATGGATGGGTGTCAGAAATAATCGGAACTGGCTGGCCAGGATTCCTAATGTGTTCTCCACCACTCTTCGGGCTCTGGCCAGCCGGTAATGAAAAACCCTCTGTTCCGGGGTGAGGGTCCTCATCGGGAATGGCCGCATCAGGTGGTCTCCCAGCGCAAATGCTTCATCAGCAACGAACACAAATGGGAGACCTTCAACATTGTCCTCTGGAGGTGGCAAGTCCAAGCTGCCATTCTGGAGACGCCTGTAGAACTCCGTCTGGGCGATCACTCCACCATCGGACATTCGGCCATTCTTCCCCACGTCCACATACAAGAACTCGTAATTAGCCAACACCACCGCCAACATCACTATACTATTAAACCCCTTGTAATTATAATAGTACGACCCCGAGTTGGGTGGTGGGACGATGTGGACGTGTTTCCCATCAATTGCCCCTCCGCAGTTAGGAAAGTCCCACCACTGGGCAAAGTGGTAGGCCACAGTCTGCCATTCCTGTGGCGTTGAAGGAAACTGTTGAGGAAAAAACAATAAACATTACTATTTTTTCAAAGATACATGGCAAGCAGATTATACACAAACATTGTGGGGCAACCTCCAGATAGCATTTACTAAGGGGAATTTAACAACAACAAAGTATAAGGTACACCTATCATATTCCCCCCCCCCCCTCTCATGGGCCATTTCTAACATTATGGGGGGGGGGAACTCTTGGACAGGTAACCCTCTTCACTTCATTGAGAGATGAATGCCTAAATACAGGGTATTACTTGGAACAGCCCCTCCTTAGTTACACTATTGGCAGACCACTGGACAGGTAAGAAGTGTCATAATACAAAGATATAAATACACACTGTACACATTTGAGCACATTTGAACATTCTGATATTACCTATCAAGATAATAATAGGATACAAAAACTTTAAACAGTACCATTGGAAAGTATACAGGCAGGCCCTTGCACTACATGCTTTGGGGAATTCATCCATAAATCTGACCAGTAAAGGGGTGGGTATAGTGTGTATGGGTTTGGCAAAGTCAGCAGATAGATGATTGAGGATAGAGAATTGGGATCAGCTGACTTAGCAGTTGGGGGAGGGAGGGTTACAAAAAATTTGGGGACACCACAAAAAAAGCCTCTGGCACTCTGCCTGAATTTAAATCAAAAATAACATTTCCAAACATTTTAGGGGGTGTTTGGGGTAAAGCACTACTATGGAGCTGATAAAATACATTGTTAAGTGACTACATGAAGTGAATATAGGGCAAGAGACACCATGCTGGGGAGGTTATTGAAGGGCAAATATGTATGAAGGACATAAAATAATAATTACATAAAAATCCAGCATGCATGAGAACAAAGGGGACATTCACAGCATATTACAAGCATGGTAATTAGGGAATGAGGAAAGAAATACAATATATTATCAAACATTCAATACAATAAAATGTGATATAAAAGGATAAAAATCTTACCTTCATATACTCCTTCTGCAGGACCTGTATGATGGCAGAACAGGTCTCTGGGATAATGATCCCCAGAGCCTGGGGGGAGATGCCTGTTGAGAACTTGAGGTCCTGTAGGCTTCTCCCTGTGGCCAAATACCGCAAGGTAGCGACCAACCTCTGCTCCGGAGTGATGGCTTGCCTCATGCAGGTATCCTGCCTGCTAATATAGGGGGTCAGCATAGCCAACAAACGGTGAAATATGGGGTCCGTCATCCTGAGAAAGTTCCTGAAATCATCAGGATTATTCTCACGGATCTCACGGTGCAAAGGCATATGACAGAACTGGTCACGCTGAAGCAACCAATTCTTGGTCCATGAACTCCTCCTCACCCTGTTCATGGACTGGACTTGTGTCAAGGTCAGGACCCCAACACCAAGCCCCCGCACAGCACGAACTCTACGAGGAGTACGCATACGAAACATGGCTAGAAAACGGTCGGCTGCTCAGAACGAAGTAACAGAACGCACTGAAGAACAGCAAGGCCTGTGAAGAGCGACCTGAAAACCAGTAACGAACGAACAAGAATACAATGACTACTTAAAGTCACGCGGAACTTGCTGCACGCACTGAAGAGCAGATACAAACCCACAAGCACAAACTGAACGGCAGAAAATGATCTGAAAGCCACGAGTCTGAAAAAGCGCGAATCGTCTCTCACCAAACTTTTACTAACATGAGATTAGCAAAAGGAGCCCAAAGGGTGCCGCGCTTGGTTCTGAACCGGCCTTTTCTAGTCTCGTCGTGTACGTCACCGCGTTCTTGGCGAATGGAAATTCCGACAACTTTGTGCGACCGTGTGTAGGCAAAACAAGTTTGAGCCAACATCCGTCAAAAAAAATCCTAGGATTTTGTTGTCGGAATGTCCGAACAAAGTCCGACCGTGTGTACGGGGCATAAGACAGCTGTCACCCAAACAGGTGTCCCCAGATTTGCCCTAAGATCCTGATTTGGCTGACAGTGGCCACCAGGACATAAAAAAGCATCCCCAGCCCCAGTAGGGGCACAGACAGCAACCTCTAAATTCTCACCACTCTATTCTAGAAGATGTTTTGGCTATATATATAATTTAAAGCAGGAGTAGGCAACCTTGGCACTCCAGCTGTGGTGAAACTACACATCCCATCTTGCAATGTCTCATGGGACTTGTAGTTTCACCACAGCTGGAGGGCTGAGGTTGCCTACCTCTGATTTAAAGGATAAGTTCACCTTTGGAGCAGGTTACATGTTTCACCTGTATTTAGGGTGGAAGATGTAACATGTTGCAGCTCTTGCTCCCTCTGCCCCAGATCCCCCCCTCTCTTTGACAGTGGGCGGGGGCTCTTCTACCTGCACCCGCTGTCACTTTTTAAAAACAGCGCAACTGTGCAGGGCTCTGCCCACACAGCTGTATCATTCATTCACAGATTTCTGTGAATTAATAAACTGCAAGTACCGGCTGCCACCACAACAGAAGGTACCTGTAGTTTCAATGGGCTGCAGGAGCTTTGATGAGTGCTCTCGTAGTCCACTCATGTTTTCCAGTTTTAAATCACAAAAACCATACAGGCTTGAAGCCAAAGGATATGTCTGCAGAAGCCCACATTGCACCCATGATCCATGTGGGTGCAATGCTTTCCAGGCACCTTCAGGAAAAAAAATGCACTTTTTTTTCCACAAAATTATGCACATTTATTATTTTTTCTATAAAAATGAACTGATCCTTTAATGCTTTTAGGAGCTTGAGAAACCAGTTTGGGGGTGGGGGAATGCTAATCATGGTTTTTGCGATCAGTTAAAGTGTGCTTTTATTTTTGTCCTTCATTGAAATCAATGTGAATGCATGGAAAATGCATCTCAAATGCTTCACAAATGTTAATTCACACCAACCCTTCTGCTTATTGTTTCAATATGAAATAAATTATCTGTCTGACTTAAGATATAGGATTTATAAAGGTGCATTAAGGTACATCAAATTATTTTTATAATCTGGTTGAGTAGTGGTACAGTTAGTATGATTATTTCTAGGGAAGAGGCAGGTGGAAGTTTCGCCGAATGCTTTACAAGTTTTGAACCTCATTAAAGTCAATCAATGGGAGCTGAATCTTTAAAATCAAGTTTGGCTATTTTCTAGGGAGATAGGCAATGTACAGTCAAACAACTATTTTGTGGGGAGCAGCACTTTTACCAAGGCTTGAAGTGAAACATTAAAAATGCACAATTCCTTGAAAAAACAAGAGCTGTAAGATGTATACAATGTACTACAGCGAAACTGACATTTACAAAAAAATAAAAAATAAACTTGAAATTGCCTGAAAATATAATAAAAATATATAAAATATATACCGGTAATAAAATATAATAATATAAAATAAAATATAAAATGTATATTTCCCTGTTGGCTTCATTTTTTGTAAAAAAAATAACATGGGAACCTTTCAAAGTACCTTCAACTTGACTGGCTGTGAATGGATGGGGGCAGTGAGCATGCAGCTCCTCCTTTCCTGAACCATAGCAGGTCACATGCAAAAACACCCTTTCCCCATGTTGATGAGAGGACAAGAGTCATTTTCCCACATCCCTGGGACAGTGAATGTGGGGATCAACAACTGGAGGCTTATTGAAATATGGAGGCCCTAAAATATCAAAAATTGTGATGTGCAGTAACTCACAACAATTAACCAGGTTTTGCCTTTCCTCACTTAAGTGTAGTCAAGAGATTGAGGTATAATTAATGATTGGTTGTTATGAGATACTGGTACTGCTCTTTACTATACTGAATTAATGGTTTGCATGGTTTGTATCTCTACATTCAGCAGGCAGTGTGGGAGTATTGTACTAACATTCTGCTGTTATCTATAATTTCCATTTATGTGCATCTCTCTTACTCCCAATTACTGCAATAGATTCTGTTATAAAATAGTAAACTTGAGTGTATTAGGGAGTTGGTTCTAAGTCTTGTGAATAGTCTCAACATATTGTAAATAAAAATAATTTGTCTCATGATTATCAGTGCTTTTCCCTCAGATCTTTTTATAGGATTTATTGGTTATACAGTTAACAATGCTATTAGATTGATCAGGGCCCTCTAGCAATTGAAAATTAAAAATATGCAGGTACACTATGAGCTTGAGATTGCTGTTACCCAGCTATGGCCAGTTTCAGTCAGGTGCCTCAATCTTCAAATCAGTGGCTTGCAGCACACATACACAGATAACTATTCTCAAAGTAACTGCCATTAGCTTGGTGGAATTTTCTTTGGTTTTTGCTACTGTTTTCATCGACAGAGGGTTTTACGGAAAGGGGGTCTGACTGTTTAACTACTCCACATCTTTTCAGTGTGCACCCAAGTATTATAAGCGTTCAAGTTGCTGAAAGGGTTTATACATTTTCTACACTGGTAGTGTTGGAATGCAGAATTGTATTTTGTGTAACAACTACGTCAATATCAGTATTCAGTAGAGATACATTCTTCAATCAGTATATGGCAATGTTTATAAGTTTGTAGCTGTTCTACGATAAACTCTATGTCTTTTCTCTGTATAATAAAAGTTCCTGTTTCCTGTCTGCAGTTAAAGCAACAAAGCCCATGTGAACTGTGCACTGTCTGTTTGTTCTGTAGGGCTATGTACAGAAATTTTAACAGGTTATGGGCCCATACATAGCCCAGACACCCACCCAGAGAAAATCTGAGAATCCAGTCCTAGCCAGCTACAGCCGACAAGTGCAAGATACAGCAACAGAAAGTAGATTGCAACAGAATAAAAGAAAATTGTCAGTAACGCAGCTGCAACAAAGCTTTTATTAGGAAATCTGACAAACCAGAAACAACCAGTCTTGGAAATTCAAGACGAAAATGCTGCTAGTAAGAGAAGATACATGGAAATGTATAAATGAAGACAGGCCAGAACACCTTTCAGATGAGTGGAATGAGATAAGACCAGAAAGCTCAGAGCACAATCTCTATTAGCATAGAAGATGATCAAATCATACATATATGTAAGTGTGAAACTGATAAAGAAATGTGGGAAAGATTACAAAAGGTTCATGAAAGAGCTAATCTCAGCAATAAACTGTATTTGATTAGAAAGCTATACCAAACCAAGCTGATGAAAGGCCAGGATATGCAGGATTACATAATGGGCACCTTGGAAATGGTTGAACGCCTGAGAGGTATAGGAGAAGAAATACAAGATTTTTGTGTCACAGCACTATTACTCAGTGGCTTACCAAAAAGCTATGAAGTGCTTGTCACTTGATGCATGTCCAGATGATGAATTGACATTGGAATATGTAAAGGGCAAGCTTGTGGATGAATATAAGCGTAAAACAGAAAGCATTAATAGTGACTGTGTTTCTTTCACAGAGACTGCTTTAAAGACGAAAAATAGGAATAAAAACAGTAACATGCAACAAGAAACATGTGAATGTTTTATGTGCAAGAAACAAGATCATTTAAAAGCAGATTTCAGAATCTGGAAAGCTAGAATCCAAAAACAAACTAGACTACAATACAAAAGGCCAAAAGTGTGAAAGAATAAACTGATTTTGCTTCACATAATGCATATGTTTTTCAATTCAAAAGTTTCAACTCATCTTTGCAGGTATGGTGTGTTGATTCAGGAGCTACGAGTCACATGACAAATGACAGAAATTTCTTCATTCACTTTGACCAGAGCAAAACAGAAAAATCACCAGAGTTAATGACCAAATGGAATCAGATGAAATAGGAGGCGCTTTTCTTTACTGTTCTATTTTACAGAGTGTTACCAGAAAGATACCCGTGAAAAATGTCCTCTATGTCCCTGCTGTTGAAACTAATTGTTTGTCAGTGAAGAAGCTCACCAAACAAGGCAATGTAGTGACCTTCCAAGTTGTCAATTGTGCCATCACAATATCTTACTCGCAAAGGCTAAAATTACAGATGAGGTGTGTAAGCTAAACTGCAATGAGGTAATTAACATTGCCAAGGTGGGAAAATATTTAACCCGCATTCATACATGGCACAGACAACTTAGGTACAGAAGTCCTGACATAATAAAGACATTAGCTGAGAATGTTAAATGCAAGTGGAATAAACATTAGTCCATGTGATCAAACAATGAAATGCACTAGCTGTACAAAAGGAAAAATTACAAGAAAAGCTTTTCCAAAGCAGAGTAACAGCAGAGCTATGAAACCTCTGGATTTAATTGATTCCAATGTTTGGGGCCCAATGGAAAAATTGACTAATACCTTTATAAATGATTACTCCAGGTATAATACAATATATCTATTACCCAACAAAAGTGAAGCACCAGAGAAACTTGACCAGTATAATTAAGCAACAAATTTGGCAAAATTCTGAGTGTCTTGTACACAGAAAATGGAACTAAATATACAAGTGATAACACACAGGCGATTCTCAGAAAGCATTGCATAATATTTCAAACTACTGTGCCATACAATCCAGGACAAAACGTGGTCGCAGAAAGAATGAACCATACTCTATGTGAGAGTGGAAGTACCATGCTGTTTGATACGGATATGCCAACCACATAGTGGGGGGAGACAATTATGACTGCATGCTATCTCGAAAATTGACTACCAGGAAAATCAACTGAGAAAACTCCATATGAACTGTGGAATGAAAGAGCCCCAGATTTGAACCATCTAAAAATTTTTGGAAGCAACGCCTATGTGCACATCTCCAAAGAAAAACGTACAAAATGGAATGCTTGCGCAAAGGAAGGTGTACCTGTGGGGTACAGTGAATCTCAAAATGGATACAGATTTCTAAACCAAGACACAAACAAGGTAACCATCAGTGGAAGTAATTGTTAATGAAACTTCAGTGTGTTCAAAATTTGATGTACTAAAACCAACACTTCAAACTGAGGAAATTCCACATCCATGTCACATTAAAATAAGCAACAAAGTGACACAGAAATACAAATGAACACAGACAATCCAAATGCTGTAAAAGAAGAAAGCAGGCCAGAGGAATCTTCAATCAGGAAATCAAGAAGAAGTGCTGATGTTGTAATACAGAACTATTTTGTGCAACAGCTACATCAATATCAGTATTCAGTACAGATACATTCTTTAAACAGTAGATGGCAGTGTTTATAAGTTTGTAGCTGCTCTATGGTAAACTCTATGTCTTTTCTCTGTATAATAAAAGTCCCTGTTTCCTGTCTGAAGTTAAGCAGCAAAGCCCATGTGGACTGTGCACTGTCTGTTTGTTTTTTTGTGAGTGCAATTCCATTTAATACATCAATCTTATTTGGAGTTACTACACTATGGTAGCCTGTATTTAATTAATGCACATCCAGTGATTGAAAAAGCTGATGAATCCCTTAAAGTGGTATACAGCAGGTTATTGGCAGTATCAAGAAGTAGATACCCTGATACTTAACCCCTGAGATGAGGGTAAGGAGCATTTGACCTAGATTTATTTATGTGTCCATGATCCAAGGTGAGCACACATCTTAGCACTGTGAGGAAGCACTTTTGGTTTGGACTGAAATGTTTGCACTGGAGTTGTGGTATCACTACCTTATATGCAGAAGCTTTATATTGACTGTCATTTGAAGTCACAAACACAGTGCATGTTTTTTTCATTTGAGACTTGTTCACTATTTTTATAATCATTTTTTATTTATATACTGTTGAAAGAGTGATATTTCACAGTGATATTTTGTACTATAGAATTTGAGATTCTACACCTTAGCACTTTTATTTTTTAATTCATGCGCTTTTTTTTTTGTCTTATACGAATTTCAGCAGTGCAACACTTATTTAACATTTTTAAGAACAAAGAGATACAATGTATCTTTTTCTCTATTGAAGAGGAGAAAGCAATACAGGGTAATTTTACAGTGACTGATCACTGTGATAGCCAAGCAGAGGCTATCATAGCAATCAGTACAAACAAATGGCCACTGCCCTCACCTATAACTGGTCTTCACAGCAAGGAAAAAAAACAAAACATGGGATTTTTAGGCACAAGTAGAACAATGAAAAAATCCATAGGAATCTGTTATAGTCCCTTGTAAATCCTGATGTATATGCACTAGTGGCAGCCTTTCATAGAGTGAGCCAGCTCTGGTAATTCAAGATAAGGAAACAGGAAGAGAAAGCACCTTCTAAGTGCAGCAAATATTTACAGTTTATTAAATCAAAGGGTTAAAAACACTCACAAGAGGTAAGATCAATACAAGCTCATCATAGGTAAGCACCATTTTGACAATCTGGTTCATAAGAGCCACTGGTGGTGGTGAGGCTGTCAGACCTAGCAGGGGAAGCCAAGGACGCTGGCTGGTGTCCTAGGGATGCCCCACATCGATCTGGAGAGCATCTGGAATGCATCGGCAGGTGGATATGACATCAGAAGAAAGGATGCCTTGGTGATAAATTCTAGCAGGCTGCTTTGTTTTAGCTGCTGTTTACTAACTGCCAACCCCCATAATAACATTACCCTGTTTCTCAGCTAATTATCTCTGTGAAAAGAGATTTCTCTCTACCTCCCCCTCCTTAAAGTGGGTTTAGAGGCTCGCTTTTTTAATAAACATGTTATACTTACTGGTGGCTCCTTACCTCCTTTTCTGGGGTTCCTCGTCGGCGCCGTCCACTCCTCTTCTTCTATGAGTGCCCCTAAGCAAAGTGTGTACTGAGGATACACTTGTGCAGGTGTGCTTCCAAGCCAGGCTGTGTGTGTCCAACGAGATACAGACCCTCAGCTCAAAATCAGGAGAACCAATGCAGAATGGAGCCACTCAGTTGTCCTCAGAAGAGAAAACTAGAAGAAGGACACATGGACTATACTCTGGCTGTCAGGGTCACTTTGCTTCTGGGTGCCCCAATAAACTGGCAAATGCCAAAGTCTAAAGAAGCTGGGTTCTGCCCCTCTAGAAAACTTGATACCAGTCCCAGATCACACTAAATCTCACCCCCTTTACACCACTGCACCCTTAGTGTACCAGTCTAGGATAACAGCAGGGCATGACAGATAGGGAGCTGGGTAGTGAATGCTATCACAAGCTCAGAGCCCTGGACCTGTGATGCCTAAATAAAGCAGCAGGAATACACCTTAGGGCCAAAGCCCTTTCACTGGACATATTACTGGATAGACTATTCAGGGGGGTATTGGTGGAAACAGAGGTGAGCAGTTGTCTGATGGAAAAAGTATGCAGGGGCAAAAAGAGGATGCAGAGATAGGTGGTCAGGGTACAGAGATTAGCAGTTGTAGACAAAGGGTACATGTGAAGAGAGTGCAGAGGTGAGCAGCAGGGTTGCAAGGTTATCAGTGCTGTAAAAGGGTTGAAGAGGTGATGAATGGGGGGCGCAGAGGTTAGCAGTGGTCTGCTGGAATAAGGGTGCACTGGTTTAAAGTGGATACAGAGGTAAAAAGTGGTCTGGTGGAAAAAGCGTGCCCTGGTTTAACCCTTTCGCTGCCAGAGCAGTTTTTATTTTTTTTGCACACATGTTTAAAAAATCATTTTAGGCCTAAAGACACACAAAACCCATAAATATTATATATTTTCGGAAAGCAGACACCCTAGAGAATAAAATAGTGGTAGTTCCAATTTTTTTATGTCACAGAATATTACCGTAAAGTAAAACTGTAAAATTTCAGTAAAAAACACGCTAACGTGAATTTTAGGGCAAAAAAGCACAATAAATTACCCAAATTTTTGGTAAAATATAAAAGATGAGGTTGCACCGAGTAAATAGATACCCAACATGCCAAATCTTAGATTTTTGTACGCCTGTGAAATGGTGTCAAGCTTCAAAAGCCCCCTGTAGGTATTAGTTTAGTGTTATGGAGTAGGCCTTGTGTTAGAATTATTGGTCTCACTCCAGCATGCGTGGCGATATGTAATGCAGCGTACACACATGACCCGACTTTCTGGGAAACTAGGTCCGACGTTCTTCCCACCGGACTTCCAGCGGACTTCCGACGGACTTTCTGAACAGACAGACTTGCCTACACACAACCAGACTTTCCGGCAGACTAGGTCCGCTGGTCTTTCCAACGGACTTTCGCTGGAGTTACGGCGGACTTTCAGAATGAACGGACTTGCCCACACACGGACAAGTCCATTCATTTTGAACGTGACTCGGGTACGACAGAACTAGAAAAGGAAGTCAATCTCGCCGCTTTTATCGGCGAGATTGACACCTTGTGAGCCCCGTCACGGGGCATACCAGGCCCTTAGGTCTGGTATGGATTTTAAGGGGAACCCCCTATGCCGAAAAAACGGCGTGGGGTCCCCCCAAAATCCATACCAGACCCTTATCTGAGCACGCAGCCTGGCCGGTCAGGAAAGGGGGTGGGGACGAGCGAGTGCCCCCCCTCCTGAACCGTCCCAGGCCGCATGCCCTCAACATGAGGGGGTGGATGCTGTGGCCCCCCACCCCAAAGCACCTTGTCTCCATTTTGATGAGGACAGGGGCCTCTTCCCGACAACCCTGGCCGTTGGTTGTCGGGGTCTGTGGGCAGGAGGCTTATCAGAATCCGAGAGTCCCCTTTAATAAGGGGGCCCCCAGATCCCAGCCCCCCATCCTATGTGAATGAGTATGGGGTACATGGTACCTCTACCCATTCACCTGGGGGAAAAAGTGTCAATAAAAAAAATTACACAGGTTTTTAAAGTAATTTATTAGACAGCTCCGGGGGTCTTCTTCTGACTTCGGGGGTCCCTCCGGCCTCTTCTCCCAGTGTCCGTTTGGTTCTTCTCCACTCTCTCAGTGTTCGACCTCTTGTCCTGGTGTTCCAGTTCTTCTGCCGGCTCCTCCTTTTAAGGGGGTGTGGTCAACATCACCGGTGACCACGCCCCCTTAAACCGTCACAGTCCCAGCATGCCCAGGGACTGTGACATCTTAAGGGGCGGGGTCACCGCCTATATAAGCCATAACGGAGCGCTCAGAGAGCATTACAGCCGGAGAGAGCATCGTGTCAGCATCAGAAGAGAAGAGGGAAGAAGACAAGAAAACAAGAAGGTAGACGGCAGAAGGCAGAAGTCCGGGCCACCGCTAGCAAAAGAGTGGCAGAAGATAGCGGAGGAGCCGGCAGAAGAACTGGAACACCGGGAGAAGAAGTCGAACACCGGGAGAAGAGGCCAGAGAGAGCGGAGAAGAACCAACCGGACGCCGGGAGAAGAGGCCGGAGGGACCCCCGAAGTCGGAAGAAGACCCCCGGAGCTGTCTAATAAATTACTTTAAAAACCTGTGTAATTTTTTTTATTGGTGAATGGGTAGGGGTAACCATCTAACCCATACCCATTCACTCAGGGTGGGGGGCCGGGATCTGGGGGTTTCCCTTAAAATCCATACCAGACCTAAGGGCCTGGTATGCCCCGCACTCGCCGCAATAGAAAAATTTGTTTTTCCTATTGCAGCGAGCGCGAGATGCAGTACCCTGCCCTTGCGTCGTAGCTGGTCCATCTGACCAGCATACAGACGAATGGGCTTTCTGTCAGGAACTGAGTCCGGCGTAGTTACGACGTAAAGATTTGAAGCAGGCTTCAAATCTAAAGTACGTCGGATTTCCGACCGAAACGGTCCGTCGGAAGTCTGATGCAGACCACACATGGTCGGATTGCCCACCAGATTTGGTCCGTCAGCGTCCGTCAGACCAGTCCGGTAGAAAAGTCCGACCATGTGTATGCCCCATAACATGTGTATCGCAATCAAAGTTTATATGCGTAGGTGCCCCGAGGCATGCATTTACATACATGCGTGTGTATATGTGAAGGGCAGGGGCCTCAAATTTTTTGGGGTGGGGATTTCATGTGCTTAGGTGTAAATAAATTTTTTTTTCATCACATAGGGGACAAAAAGTTTGTTTGTGATGGTTTTTTGGTGACAGGTTCTCTTTATTGAGATATGCATGTTTCCCCTGTGCTCCACTAAATGTTTTGCAATGCAGATCACATTGCAAAACATTATTTCCTGGCTGAGCTAGCCGGGGAATCACTTTCTGGGTCACAAGAAGAAGGGGAGGAGAGCAGACGTGTGTCCACTCTTCTCCTTCCCCTCCAGCCGCCGGCACCCACCATGAAGCTTCCAGGCTCGTAGATGGGCAAACGGAGCCCAGGAAGCATGGCGGGCATGGCAGCGGGGGGTGGTGCTGGTACTGGCGTGTGTTAGAGTAATCGAGCGGCAGTGCCGCTGCACGAATGCTCCCACCTGACAGGCAGGAGTCTGGCTGTCAGTTTCACACACAATCCCGCTGCAGCCACCAGATTGTGTGTAATACCCTCGCTGTCAGGTCTGTACGATGTACAGCCCCTGCGGCGAAAGGGTTAAAAACATACAAATATTTGTTATTTATTAACTTAGTACAGTTATAGTTTTTATATTTAGTAGGGAATTAGCAGGAATTTTGTAAGTTTTGCTGTGTTTGTGTCCGTGAATAAGGTTTTTTTGTGTCTTTTTAGCAAAATTATTGTTTTGATAAACATTTGCGCAAATATCACAGGGCATAAAAAAATCAGTAACACCCTCCTTTTTTGTTACTGGTCCTATGCTTTCAGAAAATGTATGGTTTGGGGGATCTTTTACAAACTTTGAAAGTAGAAAGGAAAAAAAATTAAAAAACAATGCAAAAATAGCAAAAATGGTCTGACCACCTGAGTTTAAAAGTGAAGCATAGGGCTTGGCAGTGAATGGGTTTAATTTTGCCTTTTTGTGAAATGGTGAAAACTGATGGTGCGCAAAACAGTAAATAACAATTTACTCTAAAAATCTGGAGGTTATCATTTTTCACTTACAGCTTTCAGAGTTTGTAAAAGACCCCCCAAATCATACATTTTCTGAAAGCACATGACCTGTAGAATAAAAACAGTGCTACTGATTTTTTAGGCTCCGCAATAGTTGCGCAAAAGTTTATCAAATAGCTATTTTCACAAAAAATACACTAAAATCATTATTAGCGGACACATACACAACATAACTTACAATATTTCTGCTAAATTCCTACTAAGGCCTCATTCACATGGGGTGTACTAAAGTTTTTGCTTGTGGAGGGCTGTGTTTACAAGCATGGGGATGCCCAGGTGTTATGTGCATCCCGAAGAAAAAAAGAAAGAAAGGGCGCACCAGCCATGTGCATTATCCTTTGGGTGTAAATTTATTAAAATCAATGATAAAAAGGAACTACTTACAAACAGTTGTGGAAGATCTCATAGTGTAAACAATCTTCAAATAACAGCATGCAGTCTAGAATCAGCGGAACCCACCAGAGGTCACAGAGGAACTCACAGGGGTCACTGCTAGCTGACGTGTTTCGAGGGGAACATCCCCTCTTCCTCAGAGCACAGCAGTGAATCCTCCTTTAGCAATCCCTATATATATATATATATATATATATATATACGTGTGTGTGTGTAGGTGTACCCACATGCACCTTCAATCAATCAGAGAGACTCCTAGAGGTCCCTCCCTCTTACACACGCAGCTCCGTGGGCGGGCCAGTGAATAAATAATAATAATAATAAAAAATGAAAGATAGTGTTTGATACTACAAGTATACTAGTAATATTGATAATAACCATGATAGTAATAACAAATGCCCACAAAAGGGGCCAGACCCTTATCAATGGCAGTACATACCATACATGTGATGTGTGAAAGTGGTAAGCAGGAGATCCCTCATATTCCATGATATTAGGGTGAATACTGGTCACTTCAGTGGCTGCTCATGGCAGCTGTGAGATGTGAGGGGCCGTGCTGCCAGGCATGCACCATTATCCATGGTGTAGGCCTATTTCGTAGTTGTTATTATGGCCTGGAACGCACGCCAGTGTCTGCGCTCAAAGCAGGAGGAAGGGGCAAACCTAGCGTCACTTCCTCCGCGTCACCTGTCGCCCGTCAATGACGTGGGCGACGGGGAGCAGATCAGCATATTACTGAGGGCAATAGTGAGGAGGTCAAATAGACCTGCATAGGCATAAGGCGGATGAAGTGCAGTAATTGCTTAGCCCCAGCAAGATAATACAGTTGCCGTCCAGACAATGGTGTAAATGGAACAGAGAATGATTTATATTGTCGTACATGCGTACCATAAATGTTAACTCATAACGTTATAGAGTGATTAAATTGATCAAGGAATGCCATATGGGAGGATATCCATAGAATTATACATCAGAGCTTCCAAACCAGGGAATGATCAAACGGGGGATGATGCTGAAGGAGGTGTACACATGCTGCACTAGACAGTAACATAGATTAAAATCTATAGCTCATAAATATATTATATTAAAAGGTAAATAAGAGAGGCATGCAGTAAATGGTAGTAGTGATATTAGACAGTACATAACACTCATACATAAATACACAAATGTCAGTAACAAAAAAAATGACATGTTTCATAAAATTAAAATAAAGTAATGTCGTAAAACAACAATAACTACAATAAAAACGTAATAACACTGGAAACGTAATAAAATAGTGTGACATAATGTCATCATAAAAGACCTTAAACCTAGCTAAAATACATACAGACGTCAACGTAAATACCAGGGCCAGGGGGGAAGTGGGGGGGTTTGGGGAAAGAATAACCAAAGTGCTCTGTGATATTAAGCGATTTTATGAACCTCCGGATCCTCATTGAGCCCCCTGGGGGTCATGCTTCCGAGTGTGAAGATCCAATAAGCCTCGCGTTTGCAGAGCCTTTAATGCCTTCTACCGCTATCAAGGCCACCCCCAATGGACTCAATCCCAAACACTCTCATACCTGATGGATCTCCATGATGGGCTTCCTGAAAGTGTCGAGGAACCGGATATTTCACTCTTGTATTGGTGATATCGCATTTATGCTCACCAATACGCACTCTCATGGGACGAGAGGTACGGCCCACATATAGGCGCCCACACGGTCAGATAATGCCATATACCACATGATTCGTCCCACAGTTAATAAACTTCTTCAAATGGTGGACCCTGCCATCACTACCAGTAACTGTCTTTTTTCTGTACCACATGTACTGACATGTGCCACAATTAATTCCTGACACTGCATTTATAACTACCTTTCTGGTCAAAAACAGTAGACCACGCATTGGTAGATCTATTAGAGACTTTCTTAACCATACTGGGAGCTATCAGGCTTCTTAGATCTCGAGGTTTCCTACACACTATGTTGGGTCTATCCGGAAGATGCTTACTCAGCACTGGATCGTGCTTGAGGATACCCCAGTTCTTCCTTAAGATGCTTTGTATTTCAAAGGCTTTGTTCATGTACTGTGTGGAAAAAAGAGTTTGTATAGTGTCAGGATTGGCAATGAAGGCAGATCATGAATCATGTACGAAAGGCTCATCGTACAGATTGGCATAATTGTTGAAAGCAGACTCTATTAGAGTGAGATCATAACCCTTATCCAGGAATTTATTCCGGAGGGTCTCTCTCTGTTCCAGATAGTCACTCTTCTTAGTGCATGTGCACTTTAGACGGCAGAATTGTCCATATGGGATGTTCCTAATCCATCTAGAATGGTGATTGCTTTCAGCATGCAAAAAGGAGTTACCACTACTGGGTTTGAAATGTGTCTTAGAGAGGATGTTACCATCAGGGTCGCTCCTGAGCTCAAGGTCTAAAAATACCAAACAATCTTTATTGATGACATGGGTGAACTTGATGCCAAAGGGGTTGCCACTACAGTACTCAAGAAATAGGTGCAATTCCTGATCAGTCCCATCCCAAATGATGAGAATGTCATCAATGTATCTGGCAAAGAGGGTCAGGCTCGCCCCATAGGGGTTATTGTTCCAAATTAATGATTCCTCCCAATAACCTATAAAGATGTTGGCATAACTAGGGGCAAACCTGGCCCCCATAGCCGTACCCTTGATTTGCAGATAATGCTCTCCAAGAAAAGAAAAGTGGTTATGCGTGAGGGAAAAATCTACACAATCCAGCACAAATCTGGCCTGCACGGAACTGAGTGTCCTTTCTTTGGAAAGATAGTAGTTGACTGCCCTTAAGCCATAAGTGTGGTCGATTGATGTGTAGAGGGAGGCTACATCCAAGGAGAGCCATCTATACCTGGGCTGCCATAAGTAGTGGGATACAATCTCTAGCATGTGGCTGGAATCCCTAACAAAGGAAGGGAGATTTGTCACTATTCCTTGCAGAAAATGATCAATGGAGCAGCCCACATTGCTGGAGATGCTGTCGATCCCCGCAATGATGGGTCTAACCGAAGGATCCACTTCACTTTTATGCACTTTGGGAATATGGCAAAAGTGCGGGGTCAGTGCATGTCTATTGTAAAGGAAGTGATATTCATTTTTGGTGAGGACCGCATCAAGTAGAGCCTGATCCAAGAGTGTTTTCAGATCTTTAGTGTACTCTATAACGGGGTCTCCTTTCAATTTAATATAGGTATCCGTGTCCCCCAATAGTCTCATTGCTTCGGCTATATAGTCTTCCTTGTTTTAAATGACTAGACTCCCGCCCTTATCAGCTTTCCGAATGATGATGTCCTGGTTCTGCCTAAAGCTATTGACTGACAACCCCAACGGGTCAAAGTGCTTGTTGAATTTGTTTCCATTGGTATTGGCATGATGGAATCTCATTCTAAAAGATTCAAAAACCACATCGTAAGAGGTAGAGATGTATTTGCCCTTGGCCCAATAAGGGAAGAAGGAGGATTTTGGTGCAAAGGAGGTGTGGACTGTAGCAATGTCCCTAAGATGCTCACAGGTGGATAATGGCAAGTCCCCATGCTCGGCCTCTAAATAGAGTTCCTCTAAGATGTTAAGGGCAGAGGCATCTTCTGTACTTGTATCTGAGGATGAACAGGTCAATGGCTCTACATTATTGGAATTTATAAAGGGTTTTCCAGCATCCTTCAGTATATAATACCGTTGAAGGGTAAGTTTCCGTACATATTTGTTGAGATCAACAAATAATTTGAAAAGATTAGGTATACTGGGAAGGGCAAAGTTAAGGCCTTTCCTAAGTAAGTTTAGCTCGGTGTCCGTGAAAACAGAGTTGGACAAATTATAAATTTTAATAGTAGCATGAGTGTGTTTTACACTCTGCCTCTTTTTATGCCTCTTGCCTTCTCTTCTGCCTCTTCTTGTTCCTTCTCCTTTTTCCTTGACTTCTTTGTTGACAGAGTGCATGGCAGAGGGTTCAACGTCTTGTTCTCCATTGCAATCTCCTCTGTACTTGCAACTTCTGTTTCTAAAAAAGTCAATGGGGGCATAACATTGGCTATACTACCATTACTGTGATCCATTCCTAGATTCTCCAGAGTGGTAAAAGGATTGTGAACCACTATAGAGGAGTCCAAAACAACCTCAGTATCAATGGCTGAAGATGTCACAGTAGTCCTAATGCTAGGAGGTGATGAAATGCCTAGAAGGGCTGTCAAACAATCTCTCCCAAGGAGTGAGGAGCTGGTAGGTCCTCCATCACTAGTGCCCGCTGACTTAAGGTCAGCTTTGTTGGATGGTAGTTGTAAATGGAGATGTGCATTCCCAATCGTTCGATCCCTATTAAAGGGTCGAGTCTGTTGTGTGCACCCTTGCTACTCTTTTTAGATGGATGTTTACTACTCTTATTGTTGAACTGACCATTCTTGACATGGCCGGAGCCATCAGTATAAGTAGTATACTGAGGCTGAGATGAAAAAGGAGCCTGAGATGAGATGGTGGGGTGTTTGGGATCCTTGGTGGTGTGGTCATTTCTGTTTATGTTTTTGTTTTTATTTTTATTGTTATTAGTTGACCTTTTCATAGAATCATTTAAACTTAAAGCCTTATCAGTAGGAGTCTTGGGCCTTTTCCAGTTGAACTCCCTATCGTTAAGGTAATCCAACCGGTCTCGCTCAAACTTCCCTGAATTCTTACTGATAAGGTTAGTTTCATACACCATCATCTGTTCATTGATTTTAAGATCCCATGTGTCAAATGTTGTGACATCTAAAAATAAAGACAGAGCATCTTGTAAAGTACTAATATCAGTATGAATTTTAGCTAGGTTGCGCTCCCTCTGGGCAATAATGTATTGCAACCATAGACGATTACATTCATGTAAACAAGAGATCCATTTAACTTTGAGATCATCATCAAGAAATGAACACAATTTTGTAACCCTTAAGCCTCTAGGAACTCTTTTGAATTCCAAATATTTCTGTAAAAGCAGAATGTCCCACCATTGTAGCATCTCCTTCTCCCATACATCTTTCAATTTATAAAACAGTGATATCATTTTGTCCTCTCTTGATGGGGTCAGCTCATCAACAACACATGCTGTATTAATTTCATTGGTTGGATTCTCAGCTTCAAAGGAGTCAATACTTGTAATGAATCCTCTAGCCAATGAGGATCTTCTTAACTGTCTTTCTTGAATTGATTTGACCATTGTCAGTTAGGCAAATATCAGAATACTGGTACAGAAACCCACTCTGCACATGGAGACCCTAACAAGAATACTGATAATGAAGAAAAAACGCTCCTGCGCACAAGTGGATAACCAGACAAGTAGTGTATAGCCACAGGCCTTGCTGCCCTTAAGGATGGGGAATCCTAACAGACAATGAAAAAAAAAGAAAGAATGGGCGCACCAGCCATGTGCATTATCCTTTGGGTGTAAATGTATTAAAACCAATGATAAAAAGGAACTACTTACAAACAGTTGTGGAAGATCTCATAGTGTAAACAATCTTCGAATAACAGCATGCAGTCTAGAATCAGCGGAACCCACCAGAGGTCACAGAGGAACTCACAGGGGTCACTGGGGTTACGGCTAGCTGACGCATTTTGAGGGGAACATCCCCTCTTCCTGGGATGGGACTGATCAGGAATTGCACCTATTTCTTGAGTACTGTAGTGACAACCCCTTTGGAATCAAGTTCACGCATGTCATCAATAAAGATAGGTATTTTTAGACCTTGAGCTCAGGAGCTACCCTGATGGTAACATCCTCTCTAAGACACATTTCAAACCCAGTGGTGGTAACTCCTTTTTGCATGCTGACAGCAATCACCATCCTAGATGGATTAGGAACGTCCCATACGGACAGTTCTGCTGTCTAAAGCGCACATGCACTAAGAAATGCGACTATCTGGAACAGAGCGAGACCCTCCGGAATAAATTCCTGGATAAGGGTTATGATCCCACTCTAATAGAGTCTGCTTTCAACAACTATGCCAATCTGTACGATGAGCCTTTCGTACATGATTCACGATCTGCCTTCATTGCCAATCCTGACACTATACAATCTCGTTTTTCCACACAGTACACGAACAAAGCCTTTGAAATACAAAGCATCTTAAGGAAGAACTGGGGTATCCTCAAGCACGATCCAGTGCTGAGTAAGCATCTTCCGGATATACCCAACATAGTGTATAGGAAACCTTGAGATCTAAGAAGCCTGATAGCTTCCAGTATGGTTAATAAAGTCTCCAGTAGATCTACCAATGCGTGGTCTACTGTTTTTGACCAGAAAGGTAGTTATAAATGCAGTGTCAGGAATTGTGGCACATGTCAGTACATGTGGCACAGAAAAAAGACAGTTACTGCTAGTGATGGCAGGGTCCACCATTTGAAGCAGTTTATTAACTATGGGACGGATCATGTGGTATATGGCACTATCTGTCCACGCGGGCGCCTATATGTGGGCCGTACCTCTCGTCCCATGAGAGTGCATATTGGTGAGCATAAATGCGATATCACCTTTACAAGAGTGAAATATCCAGTTCCTCGACACTTTCAGGAAGCCCATCATGGAGATCCATTGGGTATGAGAGTGTTTGGGATTGAGTCCATTGGGGGTGGCCTTGATAGAGGTAGTAGGCATCAAAGGCTCTGCAAACGTGAGGCTTATTGGATCGTCACCCTCTGAAGCATGACCCCCAGGGGGCTCAATGAGGATACGGAGGTTCATAAAATCACTTAATATCACAGAGCACTTTGGTTATTCTTTCCCCAACCCCCCCATTTCCCCCCTGGCCCTGATATTTACGTTGATGTCTGTATGCATTTAGCTAGGTTTAAGGTCTTTTATGATGACATTACGTCACACTATTTTATTACGTTTCCAGTGTTATTACGTTTTTATTGTAATTATTGTTCTGACTCCATTTACGACATTCCTTTATTTTAATTTTATAAAACATGTCATTTTTTTTGTTACTGACATTTGTCAGTTCACAGTCACATGCTGCACACAGTAACTAGAGAGAGATATTTATGTATGAGTGTTATGTACTATTTAGTATCACTACTACCATTTACTGCATGCCTCTCTTATTTACCTTTTAATATAATATATTTATGAGCTATAGATTTTAATCTATGTTACTGTCTAGTGCAGCATGTGTACACCTCCTTCAGCATCATCCCCTGTTTGATCATTCTTTGGTTGGGAAGCTCCGATGTATAATTCTATGGATATCCTGCCATATGCCATTCCTTGATCGATTTAATCACTCTATAACGTTATGAGTTAACATTTATGGTACGCATGTACGACAATATACATCATTCTCTGTTCCGTTTACACCATTGTCTGGACAGCAACTGTATTATCTTGCTGGGGCTAAGTAATTACTGCACTTCATCCGCCTTATGCCTATGCAGGTCTATTTGACATCCTCAGTGCTGGCCAGTGCTGTAATATGGCGCTGATCCACTCCCCGTCGCCCACGTCATTGACGGGCGACAGGTGACGCGGAGGAAGTGACGCTAGGTCCGCCCCTTCCTCCTGCCTGGAGCGCAGACACTTTGGCGTGCATTCCAGGCCATAATAACAACTACGAAATAGGCCTACACCAT
This sequence comes from Aquarana catesbeiana, assembly GCF_042186555.1. Taxonomy (NCBI): domain Eukaryota; kingdom Metazoa; phylum Chordata; class Amphibia; order Anura; family Ranidae; genus Aquarana; species Aquarana catesbeiana. The sequence goes on along the minus strand of NC_133324.1, from coordinate 378,683,875 downwards.
GGATAATGCTGCATGCCTGGCAGCGCGGCCCCTCACATCTCACAGCTGCCATGAGCAGCCACTGAAGTGACCAGTATTCACCCTGATATCATGGAATATGAGGGATCTCCTGCTTACCACTTTCACACATCACATCTACGGTATGTACTGCCGTTGATAAGGGTCTGGCCCCCCTTTCTGGGCACTTTTTATTACTATCATGGTTATCAATATTACTAGTATACTTGCAGTATCAAACACTATCTTTCATTTTTTATTATTATTATTAGTATTACTTATTCACTGGCCTTCCCACGGAGCTGGGGGCATAAGAGGGAGGGACCTCTAGGAGTCACTCTGATTGATTGAAGGTAGATGTGGGTACACCTACACACACACACACACACACACACACACACACACAGATATAGATATAAAAGGGGATTGCTGATATATATATATATATATATATATATATATCTCGAAATGCGTCAGCTAGCAGTGACCCCTGTGAGTTCCTCTGTGACCTCTGGTGGGTTCAGCTGATTCTAGACTGCATGCTGTTGTTCAAAGATTGTTTACACTATGAGATCTTCCACAACTGTTTGTAAGTAGTTCCTTTTTATCATTGGTTTTAATAAATTTACACCCAAAGGATAATGCACATGGCTGGTGCGTCCTTTCTTTCTTTTTTCTCATTGTCTGTTAGGATTCCCCATCCTTGAGGGCAGCAAGGCCTGTGGCTATACACTACTTGCCTGATTATCCACTTGTGCGCAGGAGCATTTTTTCTTCATTATCAGTTATGTGCATCCACATGCAGGCAGTCACATTCATTTTAATTGGGATGCAGTGGCTGCATGGGCAAAGCCGCTGCTCCCAATGAGAAATTTATGTGGGTGTGAGTGCACAACCCCAAACGCAGACAGTTTGAGTTCAGGGACATTCACCCAGACCCACAGTGGCTGTGCCTGTACAGTTGCTACATCCCAATTGACATCAAAAAGACTGCCTGCACAGGGATGCACGAAACACCTGTGCATCCCTGTGTGGGTAAACACGGCCTTGCAGGGTAGCATACACTGTAGTATGTCCTGTGTGAACGAGGTCTTAGTATGTTTTTTTTTTTACAATTTTATTGGTAACATTTTATACATTTTTTGGGGGTGGGGGCTTTGATGATATATCTGGGGTCTAAACAGACTCCTGATGTCTTTTTTTTGAGGGACTGAAGACCTAGTCCTCAGTCCCTTTCTCTGAAGCTTCAGTTGCACTATATATGAATGAATAGAAGTCTCTGCATAGAGGTTCCTATTTATTCATAAACTGAAGCCTAGTAAATACAGTTTACTATGCTACAATAAAGAATAAACAATAAAGAATAAACACAGGAAAGATTGGTACCGACCACTCATTATGTTCATTCAGGAAATGAAGGGGCTAATAAACATACCGACAGCTATCTCCTTCCCCAGCAGCTGAAGTTGACGGGAGGGGATGAGGAAAAGCCAGCCAGCAGCACTGCCGGGAGGGGTTTTTAGGAAATAAGTGAGGGGTGATCACTACGGGGGGAGGGTTGGAATGATGAGGGACATGCATTATGATTTTTTCATTCTCTGTGGCTCCCCTGAAGCATCTAAAGCCGGTTAGGAGAGCAGAGGAGGGAAAGGAGCTGCAGGGAAACCACAGCCACAGATGATCCAGATTCTGAGTGCACTAGTTTTAGCAAATCAACCCCAATGTCAGCACACAATGTCCCACTGGGGGGAGATTCCCCCATCCACCTCATTTGTTTGGGTGGAGGAATCTGTTACTTTCTTTTTGTTCAGCACACTGGCTGAACAAAAATAAACTTAAAGTGCATGGCCAGCTTAAAACCTAGTACAAACGATCAGAAAATCAGATGAACAATAAAATTTGTGAAGCAAAGGTACGATAATCTGATCGTTAGTACACAGCTTTCGAGAGCCGATCACAACAGTTCATCTGAATTAATCGAAAGAGACAAACAAGAAAATTCACTGAACTCCAGCAGAGCCTTTTGTCACCATTATCATAGCATCCTTTGTGTGTCCCAGCAACTATTGCTCTTCAGCCAAGGAAAGCACAGCACACACTGATTACAAAGTATAAAGCATTATAGGAAGCTCTGAGGAATTGCTGTATAGGGCTTTGGGGGATGGATTTGGAGAGACAATTCTGATCTGTGTGTGTGTGGGGGGGGGGGCAATCTTTGGCTTGCACAATACTCACTTTTGGAGCCCTACATTATATATACTTTGTTGTACATTTCATACTCAAAACCAGTGCAATCTGCATGTTGGGCTGCATATGACATATTTCTGACGACTGCATTCTTTATGCTACATTTTACATTACATGCTTCTGACCAAAGTGTTTTTGGTTGCCAAGTAGTCACTGGCTATTTTTTAAGGTAGGCTGAAAAGCATGTCTGTAAGAAAATGATGTATGCAGGGTATGGCACACACCCTAGGAAATATTTGAAGGGGGTGCCATGCAGTAGGAATGGTCAGAGTTGGCATCGGAGGTGAGGCATGGGTGTGGTTACACATGGTGTGGATAATATTTAAGAGCAAACATGTTTAAGAAGACTCTGTTTGTTAGTGGTGAAGTACATATACGTGGGCGTTTTCATTTTTTATTTTTTTGTTTCATTCACTTTTTTGAATTTATATGAAGACTCTGTTACATATTTGATGGACTTTTGAATTTATATACATGTATTTATTTTTATAGTTAATTGTAAGTGTGGCGCTGAATCACTTTTATTTTTGAGTATTTTAGCACATTTGAGTGAGTGGTACACTGTCAAATTTTAGCAGCAGCACTTTATTTGTTTTGTTACATTAATTTTTCACATAGGTGTGCACAAAATATTTTTTTTTGCTTTATTTAATACAGAGGGTTAATTATTGTGCAGTGCTGAAGGATCATTATGGTGCTGTGCCGGGGATGAATTACTGTGCCATTCTGGGGGTTCATGAATGCTCTGGGTATTTTTGCTGGTCCTGACACCTGTTGGGGAACAATTGCTGGGCGTTATATCATTGCTGGTCCTGACACTTACTGGGAGTTACTGTTGCTGGCTCTTACATTTGCTGGGGATTATTATTGATGGCCCTTAAACTTGCTGGGAGTTATCATTGCTGGCTCCAATTGGGATTATTTTACTGCCACATTTCCTCAGTGTACCCTCAGGAACTATTTTATCTATGAAAAGGGGGAAAGGTTGTACACTACAAGCCATACATGGTAAAGAAACACTCACATTTGACCATGCCCACTTTTGTCAGCATCCACTTTTTGGCCCTTCACAGTGTATGGTGTTGCACATAATTAGTTCCCTGTCTTATACTCTCAGCTCCAACAGAAAACACCCCAAAATGGTCTTGACCATCCCTGGGGATGGTGCAAACATTCGCAGGACCAGTCACCACTCCCTGGGTCCATGAAAGTACATCAACACACATAAACTACATTGACAGAGATGAAAAATGTAATGACATTCACAGAAACACAGTGTGAGCATTGCTAAGGTAACTGGCCAGTGCCTGAAGCGACTGCACTGTCACACAGACTGCAGAGGTTGATTGGATTGCATGTACAGCATGCTGGGTTGATGAAATAACCACTCTCTGTTAATAATATGTATTGGTACTTTCAGTATGATGCTGTCTTGATTTTTTTTCGTAGACCTCTGACAGGGCACAGTTTCGGTACTTGCTATAGGTGCTATTTTCTGCATATATGCCTCCCTTTAGATTCTCAAAAAATATGTTATAACTTGCTTGGATCCGATTTATACTTTTTTTTTCACAATCAAGTTGTATTGATGAATGAAAGCAATATACATCAATATTCATTGTTCAAAATACAAATGTGAACAATAAGAGAAATGAACTAGTATAGCAGTGTCCTTTGGTGTATAACAGCATTATGAAATCAAAACAAAGACATTGAACATCCACTGTAGACATCAAAGTAATAAAATTACAATTGTAGCGTGTAAATTAAGAAACATAGATTAAATAATTAGTATGTATAGAAAATGGGTGGTAAAATAAGACATAAGAAAATCGGGTTTGGCTATTTTACAGTGCCTTGAAAAAGTATTCATACTCCTTGAAATTTTCCACATTTTGTCATGTTACAACCAAAAATGTAAATGTATTTTATTGGGATTTTATGTGATAGACCAACACAAAGCAACACATAATTGTGAAGTGGAAGAAAAATGATAAATGTTTTTCAAAATTTTTTACAAATAAATATCTGAAACATGTGGCGTGCATTTGTATTAAGCCCCTTTTACTCTGATACCCCTAGCTAAAATCCAGTGAAACCAATTGCCTTCAGAAGTCACCTAATTAGTAGATGGAGTCCACCTGTGTGTGTAATTTAATCTCAGCTGTTCTGTGAAGCCCTCAGAGGTTTGTTAGAGAACCTTAGTGAACAGACAGCATCATAAAGGCCAAGGAACACACCAGACAGGTCAGGGATAAAGTTGTGGAGAGGTTTAAAACAGGGTTAAATTATAAGAAAAATCCCAAACTTTGAACATCTCAAAGAGCACTGTTCAATCGATCATCAGAAAATGGAAAGCGCATGGCACAACTGCAGACCTACCAAGACATGGTTGTCCACTCAAACTGACAGGCCAGGCAAGGAGCGCATTAATTAGAGAAGCAGCCAAGAGGCCCATGGTAACTCTGGAGGAGCCGCAGAGATCCACAGCTCAGGTAGGAGAATCTGTCCACAGGACATCTAATAGTCGTGCACTCCACAAACTGGCCTTTATGGAAGAGTGACAAGAAGAAACAATTGTTGAAAGAAAGCTATCAGAAGTCCCGTTTGCAGTTTGCGAGAAGCCATGTAGGGGACACAGCAAACATGTGGAAGAAGGTGCTCTGGTCAGATGGGACCAAAATGTAACATTTTGGCCTAAAAGCAAAACACTATGTGTGGCGAAAAACTAACACTGCACATCACCCTGAACATACCACCCCCACCGTGAAACATGGTGGTGGCAATATCATATTTTGAGGATGCTTTTCTTCAGCAGGGACAGAGAAGTTGGTCAGAGTTGATGAGAAGATGGATGGAGCCAAATACAAGGCAATCTTAGAAGAAAACCCATTATGGGACGTACACACGATAGGATTTTCTGACAACAAATGTTCGATGTGAGCTTGTTGTCGGAAATTCTGACCATGTGTATGCTCCATCGGACATTTGCTGTCGGAATTTCTGACAACAATGTTGTCAGATTTTGTCAAATTTTCCGACAAGAAGACTTGTTGTCGGAAATTCCGAGCGTGTGTACACAATTCTGACACACAAAATCCACGCATGCTCGGAATCAAGCAGAAGAGCCGCACTGGCTATTGAACTTCATTTTTCTTGGCTCGTTGTATGTGTTGTACGTCACCACGTTCTTGACGTTCGGAATTTCCAACAACATTTGTGTGACCGTGTGTATGCAAGACAAGTTTGAGACAACATTCGTCGGAAAAATCCCACAGTTTTGTTGTCGGAATGTCCGATCGTGTGTACATAGCATTAGAGTCTGCAAAGGACTTGAGACTGGGGCGGAGGTTCACCTTCCAGCAGGACAATGACCCTAAACATACAGCCAGAGCTACAATGGAATAGTTTAGATCAAAGCATATTCATGTGCTAGAATGGCCCAGTCAAAGTCCAGACCTAAATCCAATTGAGAATCTGTGGCAAAACTTGAAAATTGCTGTTCACAGACGCTCTCCAACCAATCAGACAGAGCTTAGGCTATTTTGCAAAGAAGAATGGGCAAATATGTAATTCTCTCGATGTACAAAGTTGGTAGAGACATACCCAAAAAGACTTGTAGCTGTAATTGCAGCAAAAGATGGTTCTACAAAGTATTGACTAAGGGGGGCTAAATACAAATGCATGCCACACTTTTCACATATTTATTTGTAAAAAATTGTGATGACCATTTATCATTTTACTTCCATTTCACAATTATGTGCCACTTTGTGTTGGTCTAACACATAAAATCCCAATAAAATATCTTTATGTTTTCGGCTGCAACATGAAAAAATGTGGAAAGTTTCAAGGGGTGTGAATACTTTTTCAAGGCACTGTAAGTTGAAGGTATTAACAGTAATTTTTTCTTTTATGTTAGGTCTATAAGGCCAGTACTTATAGAAGAATGGCATAAGTGAAGCTTGAATTGATGAGTTAGTGATTAGTCAAGTAAATTACTTAAATGATTCAAGTACAAGTGAGTATTTTAAATTCTTCAGAATAAGAGAAAGTGTTGCATGTTCTCCATGGTTTGTGGAAGTGAGTAGTCGATTCTTTTTGCATGGCGATAGTTTCTTCCATATTGTAAATGTTATGAACACTCAGTAACCATTCCTCAATGGTTGGCACACAGGAATAAGTGATTTTACTGCATTTACTGCAGTAAAATACTGCACCTGTAGTTCCATCTTATCCTCCCTGGGATCTGATGTGCCGCACTTTGCCAGCTAAAAACGGACTCTCTGTGACCTGTAGTCCCACCTCTCCAGCCCAGAGATGCACCCAAACTCAACTTTACCTTCTTCCATGTGAGTGGATATTGTTTTTATAATAAATTATTTATGATATATACTCAGAGGCGCCCCTCTCCTTGTTTCTCTCCTAGCTTCACTGGAACTTGCTTCTGCTCTCCTTGGTGGCAGCCTGACAGCCTCACGTAATTCTCCTCTGACACCTGCCTCTAGACTATTCTGGACCATATATAGTCATATTGAGGTACTGTCAGGGCTGGGCTCAGCCCTTCCTTCTCAAAGCTGGCTGCTCAGCTGTCGGCTAATTGCCAGCTCCTATCTCTCCACAGTGACTCACCTGTTGATGATATCCTGCTCGTCAGTCCTGCCTACTTAAGCCGTCCAGTCCAGATGATCTCTGCCTTTGCCTTGGTCACATCTTTAGAAATGCTCTCCTGTGTTCCTGTTAAAGACGTGCTTGGCTGACATTCCTTCTGGCTCCAGATCCTGCTTGCTGTTCTACTACGCTCATCTCTGGCTCCCTGATATTTTGGCTTGTCTGACTATCCGTTCCGGTTCCTGAACTCTGGCTATGTTTTGACTACGTTTACTGTTTACCTTTTTTTAATATTAATAAACAAGTATGATTTAACTATACTTCTGTCTCAGTCTAATTCATGGTTTATGACAGTAGGCAAAGGCCATGAATTCAGAAGATGCAGTCAATCCACTTGTTGGTAATATTTTTTCTAGATTGGATGAGCAGGATCACCGCATGGATCAGTTTGTGTCCCGGTTCTGGCAAGCCTTTTGTGCACAGTTGGGAATCCAGCTTGCTTTCTCCTCTGCGTATCACCTGCAGTCTAATGGGGCAGCAGAACAAGCCAATCAGTCCTTGGAGCAATTCCTATGTGGGACCCACTAATTTGGGGTACTTTGTCGCAGTAAGTGGGCTTAGCACTATATGACCATATAGTGTGACCAAACCCCCGTATTTTTGAATATGTTCAGGTGTTTTTAACTAGCCTTGCAGGATAAATGTAATTTTTGTCTGATTCATGGTTTCTGACAGGTACCTGAGCATTGCGCCTTTTACTTGTTAATGTCGCTATTTAATACATACCTCATATACAGGAAACAGCATGCTGGGTCCAGTTCTAATATATGTTTGTGATATGCATCACCCATTTGTTAACATGGTGCCAAAATCCTGATATCAGTGGGCATGACCACCACATGTGTAAAAAGGTGCATCTGTCTGATCCACATCGCCAGCAAAGACCAGAAACAGAAGACCAATTCTTAACTTCAATAGGTGTAATATACCACTGTGTAAGAACTTTAAAAGGGATTTCTTGCATGCGTATATTCAGAGATCACTTATGAGTGAAAACACAAGCTTTCAAAGTTTGTAAGCGATCAGGATAAAAGATCCTTGTGTTTACTGTTTTTTTTTATAAAATCATGCAGTTGGATATAGAACCAGTAGTTAAGAGGTGTATTGTCATATTCTGCTTGTAAGTTTTCACAAGGTTTCATTACTCCCTTGTGAAAGCTTGTGAAAGCGGTGTTCAGCAAGTAGAGGGGTGTCTTGGTCTTTTTTTGGGGACTGCTCTATTTTGAAGCCCAGGAGAAAATCTGGATTATTTGCTATTGGTTATAAGGGGCTAGGTGTTGTGAAAAGCTAGTGGCTGATTGAAATTTTATGGAATACTTCAAGTGTGGTGTTGATTAGCGGATGTTGTTTGACTGATAGAGGGTAGTTGGGGGGTTGAATCCAGGGTAGGTATTGTAGTGGTAGTGAGACTCAAGAACGTTTGGAATGGCAATTCCAGTCTATTATTCTGAGTAGGTGAGTTGCGTAATAGTATTTTTTTAAGTCAGGAAGACCCATTCCTCCTTTTAATTTGGGTTGTGTTATTAAGTTTGATGCAGGGATTTTTATATGCCCATTTTATATAGACAAAATTGTGTTGCATACTTGAAAGGGCATTAAAAAAATAGAGTATCAGAGTCTAGGGAGGAGAGTCCATGTTTTTAAATATTTTTAAAAGTTTGATGTATTCTATTAGATTTGACACCATCGAATTTGATGTTTGGATTACAGTTCTACAAATTTCAGCCTAAACGTATTATTCAAACATGTATGCTTGCAGCATTAAATGTAGATGATACATACATATATATATATATATATATATATATATATATATATATATATATACACACAGTGGGGACGGAAAGTATTCAGACCCCCTTACATTTTTCACTCTTTGTTATATTGCAGCCATTTGCTAAAATCAATTAAGTTCATTTTTTTCCTCATTAATGTGCACACAGCACCCCATATTGACAGAAAAACACAGAATTGTTGACATTTTTGCAGATTTATTAAAAAAGAAAGACTGAAATATCACATGGTCCTAAGTATTCAGACCCTTTGCTGTGACACTCATATATTTAACTCAGGTGCTGTTCATTTCTTCTGATCATCCTTGAGATGGTTCTACACCTTCATTTGAGTCCAGCTGTGTTTAATTATACTGATTGGACTTGATTAGGAAAGCCACACACCTGTCTATATAAGACCTTACAGCTCACAGTGCATGTTAGAGCAAATGAGAATCATGAGGTCAAAGGAACTGCCTGAAGAGCTCAGAGACAGAATTGTGGCAAGGCACAGATCTGGCCAAGGTTACAAAAACATTTCTGCTGCACTTAAGGTTCCTAAGAGCACAGTGGCCTCCATAATCCTTAAAATGGAAGAAGTTTGGGATGACCAGAACCCTTCCTAGAGCTGGCCGTCCGGCCAAACTGAGCTATCAGGGGAGAAGAGCCTTGGTGAGAGAGGTAAAGGAAAACCCAAAGATCGCTGTGGCTGAGATCCAGAGATGCAGTCGGGAGATGGGAGAAAGTTGTAGAAAGACAACCATCACTGCAGCCCTCCACCAGTCGGGGCTTTATGGCAGAGTGGCTTGATGGAAGCCTCTCCTCAGTGCAAGACACATGAAAGCCCGCAAGGAGTTTGCTAAAAAACACCTGAAGGACTCCAAGATGGTGAGAAATAAGATTCTCTGGTCTGATGAGACCAAGATAGAACTTTTTGGCCTTAATTCTAAGTGGTATGTGTGGAGAAAACCAGGCACCGCTCATCACCTGTCCAATAGAGTCACAACAGTGAAGCATGGTGGTGGCAGCATCATACTGTGAGGATGTTTTCAGCTGCAGGGACAGGACTACTGGTTGCAATCGAGGGAAAGATGAATGCGGCCAAGTACAGGGATATCCCGGACAAAAACCTTCTCCAGAGTGCTCAGGACCTCAGACTGGGCCGAATATTTACCTTCCAACAAGACAATGACCCTAAGCACACAGCTAAAATAACGTGGCTTCACAACAACTCCGTGACTGTTCTTGAATGGCCCAACCAGAGCGTTGACTTAAACCCAATTGAGCATCTCTGGAGAGACCTAAAAATGGCAGTCCACCAACGTTTATCATCCAACCTGACAGAACTGGAGAGGATCTGCAAGGAGGAATGGCAGAGGATTCCCAAATCCAGGTGTGAAAAACTTGTTGCATCTTTCCCAAAAAGACTCATGGTTGTATTAGATCAAAAGGGTGCTTCTACTAAATACTGAGCAAAGGGTCTGAATACTTAGGACCATGTGATATTTCAGTTTTTCTTTTTTAATTAATAAGCAAAAATGTCAACAATTCTGTGTTTTTCTGTCAATATGGGGTGCTGTGTGTACATTTTTAAGGGGGTCTGAATACTTTCTGTCCCCACTGTATATATATATATATATATATATATATATATATAGTTAATTTACTAAGCTGTAATGTAGGAATAGATGTAAAAGAAGCTGCAACTGGGTCCTGTTTCCAGGGGAACTGTAGGGCTTACCTAGCCATATAGATTTTTTTTTTAATTGACTTTGAACAAGTGTCAGCTAAACTTATCTAATTTGCCCACTAGGACAAGTTACATATACAGCTCACTTGTGATAGGGATTATGGCTGAAGATATCAGCCAAACCCCGATACCATTTTGTTCTACAGGTGGCCGGCTTTCTCATGAAACCAGCCGTCCCTTCCCGCTGCTCGCCAGTGTTTCCCGGGCTTACCGTTACATGTACATCACCTCCTTTCTCTGGCTTACCATTTCCGCTAGTTCACCCCAGAAATGATCCGGCAGTGCGGTCAGCTGCTCCCATGGGCGATCAAAGAGTTAACACTTTTTGATTGGCTTCATGGCCCTGGAGGACCAGAGCGACATCACTTCCAATCCAGGCTACAAGAAATGTGTTTTTTTTTTAAAGAGAAAGTTCAACATTTCTTTTTTTTTTAATCTTTTGCTTTTAAAGGTAAAGAAGATATTTTTGACCCCTGATCTCTCCATAAGGAGGACCTGTCATCCTTATTTCTATTACAAGGGATGTTTACATTCCTTGTAATAGGAATAAAAGTGATCAAAAATTCAAGGGACAGTGTAAAAATAAAAAAATAAAAAGTAAAATAAATAATAATAATAAAAAAATGTAAAAAAATGTAAAAATGTAAAGCGCTCCCATCCCTCCGTGCCCGCGCGCAGAAGCGAAAACATACGGAAGTAATGCATGCATATGTAAATGGTATTTGAACCACACATGTGAGGTATCATCATGATTTTTAGAACATCGTCTATGGAGATTTCTGATTACCATAGTTTGTCGCCATTCCACAAGCATGCACAATTTTAAAGCATGACATGTTAGGGTATCTACAGTCAGATCCATAAATATTGGGTCACCAACACAATTCTAATCTTTTTGGCTCTATACACCACCAAAATGGATTTGAAATTAAATGAACAAGATGTGCTTTAACTGCAGACTTTCAGCTTTAATTTGAGGGTATATACATCCAAATCAGGTGAATGGTGTAGGAATTATAACAGTTTGTATATGTGCCTCCCACTTTTTTAAGGGACCAAAAGTAATGGGACAGATTAACAATCATCCATTAAACTTTCACTTTTTAATACTTGGTTGCAAATCCTTTGCAGTCAATTACAGCCTGAAGTCTGGAATGCATAGACATCACCAGACGCTGGGTTTCAGCCCTGGTGATGCTCTGCCAGGCCTCTACTGCAACTGTCTTCAGTTCCTGCTTGTTCTTAGGGCATTTTCCCTTCAGTTTTGTCTTTAGCAAGTGAAATGCATGCTCAATTGGATTCAGGTCAGGTGATTGACTTGGCCATTGCATAACATTCCACTTCTTTCCCTTAAAAAACTCTTTGGTTGCTTTCGCAGTATGCTTTGGGTCATTGTCCATCTGCACTGTGAAGTGCCGTCCAATGAGTTCTGAAGCATTTTGCTGAATATGAGCAGATAATATTGCCCGAAACACTTCAGAATTCATCCGGCTGCTTTTGTCAGCAGTCACATCATCAATAAATACAAGAGAACCAGTTCCATTGGCAGCCATACATGCCCACGCCATGACACTACCACCACCATGCTTCACTGATGAGGTGGTATGCTTTGGATCATGAGCAGTTCCTTTCCTTCTCCATACTCTTCTCTTCCCATCACTCTGGTACAAGTTGATCTTGGTCTTGTCTGTCCATAGGATGTTGTTCCAGAACTGTGAAGGCTTTTTAAGATCTGGTTTGGCAAACTCTAATCTGGCCTTCCTGTTCTTGAGGCGCACCAATGGTTTACATCTTGTGGTGAACCCTCTGTATTCACTTTGGTGAAGTCTTCTCTTGATTGTTGATTTTATCACACATACACCTACCTCCTGGAGAGTGTTCTTAATCTGGCCAACTGTTGTGAATGGTGTTTTCTTCACCAGGGAAAGAATTCTTCGGTCATCCACCACAGTTGTTTTCTGTGGTCTTCCAAGGTCTTTTGGTGTTGTTCAGCTCACCAGTGCATTCTTTCTTTTTAAGGATGTTCCAAACAGCTGATTTGGCCACACCTAATGTTTTGCTATCTCTCTGATGGGTTTGTTTTGTTTTTTCAGCCTAATGATGGCTTGCTTCACTGATAGTGACAGCTCTTTGGATCTCATATTGAGAGTTGACAGCAACAGATTCCAAATGCAAATAACACACTTGAAATGAACTATGGACCTTTTATCTGCTCCTTGTAAATGGGATAACGAGGAAATAACACACACCTGGCCATGGAACAGCTGAGCAGCCAATTGTCCCATTACTTTTGGTCCCTTGAAAAGTGGGAGGCACATATACAAACTGTTGTAATTCCTACACCGTTCACCTGATTTGGATGTAAATATCCTCAAATTAAAGCTGAAAGTCTGCAGTTAAAGCACATGTTGTTTGTTTCATTTCAAATTCATTGTGGTGGTGTATAGAGCCAAAAAGATTAGAATTGTTTTGATGTCCCAATATTTATGGACCTGACTGTATTTACTTGGCGTAACATGATCTTTTTTCATGATCTTTTATATAAATTCATACAGTAAATTAGGGTAACTATTATGTTTTGTTTGTTTTTTTATTCACTAAAGGTTTCACTTTAAGGTCATTGCAGATGACAGGAAGAACTTTTTGCATCTGAAAGAAAGCAGGTTTAACCTTCACACACAGAAAGGCTTCTTTAAAGCAAGAACTGTAAAATGTGGAATATGTAAGTAAAGCTGGATGGCTTTCTAAATGCACACAATCTAACTGACTATTCAAATTTTAAATTATTAACTAAAAGATTGTTTACCCTGGGAATATTGTATTACCTTAGGGAGTCAGGAAGGAATCTATTTCCCTGCTGGAGCAAATTGAAGCGTGCTTTGTAAGGGTTTTATGAATTTTATGAATCAATGCAAATCATTCTCTGATTGGACGAGGTGGAGAGGTAGGGTGGCGATGTCCCTCTCTCCCCTCTTCCAATCAGAGAACACTTTTTTTTTTTTTCACAATAGAAATCAGAGAACACTTTACATTCTTTTAGAAAGTGTAAAGATTTTTTTTTGGCCCTTGTGCTGAGTGGACAACCTCATGCGTTCAGCATACATTGGGTCAGTCACTCAGTAGAGAAGCTGGAAGCAAGTATAGATCACTGAAGTAGCGTTTTCTAGCTTCCAGGGGCGTCGGCCAGGTATGACATATACTATATACCATACCTATATGTAGCACTACCCCCCTAGGGGTTGTTGATGTCCAGGTCTCCACTGTTGCACAGCCAGTCACATAGGATTTCATTCATTCAATCAAACACAGAAGATCAGTCCTTGGCTTGTTTTTGTTTTATTAGGAGATGATAACTTGGATTGGGTAGGGAATTATGGGATGCCCAACTTGAAAATGTCCAGAACAGAGAACAACTAGGGGACCATTTCCTCCTTATTTACAAAGAAATCCTCTCTTTCCTTCCTCCTGCACAAACTTGGTTCACTGCAGCACCTACTGACAACTCCAGGTGAAAATAACAGGCACATTGTTAATTCAGCAATAGCAGATTACAGGCTAGGAACTTCCCATCCCTTTTTGGTAAAATAGCACATGTGGAGACAATGTGTGGCTAACAATCAGACCCCAGGGCTGGTGGAACACCTGGATTATCATTAAGGAGGTGAACTGGATCTATCCCATGCATGAGAAGAAATTGTACGTGAATACCCAGAACTGAAATTTGAATTTCTCTCTCCTTTTTCTCATGATGAAGCTGGATATGTGAAACATGTTGAGAAAGGGGACATCTGTGAAAAAGTATTGAATGGAACCCCAGGAATAATTGACACATGTTGTATACAAAGGAAAAGGCTATTTTACATATGCCTACCATTTGAAGTATGAGCCCCCTGTCTTGGAATCTTAATTCACATCTTTCCTGAGGAATCAGAGTCGTGTTCATAGAGGGTAGACATGTGCAGAACGAAAAAATTAGTTTCGTATCGATTTGTTATTTACATAAATTCATTCAGTTAAATTAGTTTCATTAGTTTTCGGGATTCGTTTAGTTTATTCGTTTTCTAATCGATTCAAAAAGTTTTTGAATCAATTTCGAATAGTTTTTGAATTAAAAAAGTTTTCAAATTAAAAAAGTTTTTGAATCAATTTCGAATAGCTTTTCGAATTTGAAAACTATTCGAAAACGATTCGAATTTGAATTTCATCTTAATTCGAATTTCGTTGTTTCGGATTCACTTAAATTCAGTACTATTCTAATACGAAAATGCGTCTGAATTTCAATTCAGAACAAAATGAACCACACATGTCTAGTAGAGGGAGCCTGGTGATTCTTTCACCTTGCCTGGGTCTTTTCTATGCGTTTATGACCCTCTATAATCTGAGGGTCAACACAGTCTGGTAAGCAGGATTGCCCTTTCAATCACAGCGGTGGCGAGTGCACCTATTTTCTATACACTTCAGTTGGTGCAGGTACTATTTCACCATCTTTATTCTCTATAGTTGGCGGACTTTATATGATCTGTCTTTTAGGACATTTGTCTATTATTTATTGGTGCTGCACCCTTTGTGTCTTATACATGTAGAGTGAACAGCAACTCTCATAACCTTCTACTTCCCTGTGGCTACTGATCCCAGTTCCACTGCTTGCAGAAATACTAGCGTGCCTGGCTGCCACCAGCCCACCTGGCTGCTTGCTTCTCCCAGTCCTCCTGACTGACACACACGTGGAGACTTCCCAGGACAAGGTTATATGAAGACTTGGCACAACACTGTCTTCAAGAGAGCACTGCTGCAGCTGGCAGTCTCTCCCCTTCTCTGTCCCTACACCGTGCTGATCTACTCACTGTCTCTGCTTGCTTATGCCACTGCCTCTCAGGCTTCAATCTCTCCAGCTGAATCCTGTGGTTGAATCCTTCCAGGCAAGCCTCCTGAGCTCTAGCCTGAGGTAAAACCCCTCCCCGGCAGGGCTCCCTCAAGGGCCACTGATAGCCTCTCCTCAGTACTGCTTCTCCATCTTCTACCTGAACTCTCTGCTGCTATGGCCCATGTCTATTTATGGGCTTTCTTAATCCCCTGCCAGGCCCACTCCCGGGGATTGGCTAAGGGCCCATAAATATTTAAGGCAGCTCCACCCACCAGTTCCAGAACATTCTCCAATATTCTAGAAACAGGGGCAGGCACCAGAGAGCTGCCAGGATGAGTCATTCAGCCCTGGCCTCTAGTAACCCTCACCCAGATTTAATGACTCAGATCTAACCCATGGCCAGCTATGTTTTTCCTGCTCCCGCTACTAGTAGCACACACTAGGGGGTGCTACATTTATATTAGGTGAACCAATGCAACTATGTATAAAATATCCATACCTAGAATTCCTCTTTAAACAATTTTATCATGCTATGATGATGTAACTTACAAGCCTTAAACATTGCAATAGATTGTCAGTTAGCTTGCTAACAAAGAATCAAACAGTTTTTACATACTATTGTGATGTATTGGTATGAGCCTTAAAACTTGCAATAGATTGCAAGCTTCTTTATCAAGCACACAATTTTGCTAATATCCACAAACAGCGTTTCAAAACAATGTTTATGCTTTTATCTGACTTAATACTGCAACAGATTGTCAGCTTTTCTAGCAAATAGCAAACACACTATATTACTGTAAACTACTATTTTCCCATCAGGAGCCACACTAAGTAGAAAAAAACAATAACTTTACTTCTCCACTCAACACTTTTAAAGGCAGCCTACACTAGTGTGTTTGGTTTATTTATGGATTATTTGCATATATGTTTTGCTCCTGATTATTCATTTCTAGAGGAGGCAGTGAAATTTCACAACATATGAACAGATATCATTACAAAATGGCATTAATCAAAATGATGCAAGTGGTTTCTTATCCATGACATCCACCTACAGCGAAATTACCAGATTTGTGAAGAACTCACGTAGATCATTTTGCTCAACTGCAGTGTGTAGGCCAGCCATAAAGGAGAAGTTTTTTTGACCCCCCCCCCCCCCAAAAGAAAAAAGAAAGAAAGAAAAATTCCAAAATGTCTTTATGGCAAAATGCCTGTGAAAAGAATTTCAATTATCATTTATGTAAATCAGCTGAAAAGGAAATGTAACATTATTTGCTCATCACGAATTATCATTATCTCATAACAGTCACAGATGGTTCACTCTAATTGCCTGTACTCATTACTACTAGCTGCTACTAATTCTTATTTTCACTTATTGCCAAAGTGTCATCTCACTATTTAACAGCATCATCTATTTTTCCAAACTCTGATGTTAGAACCTATGGTTGGAATCTTCATCCTTCAAGAACTTCCCCAATTCCTATTGGTTAGGATCAACTGTTTTCCAATTGTCTACACCCTATTGTTGCTGCACCCTCCTTTCTTTCCACCAAAAAATCAGGTCTTACTTTCCATCCTTCTTGGTTCAGCTAGTAGAACAAAGTAATTTTACTCTCTACCAACCTCAACCTACCAACCTGGGCTTGATTAACCTCATTAATTTTAACAACAACAAAATAACCAAAAATCTGATAAATCACCAGTCAGTATTCCTGATCACCGCCACACCAGTCATATGATGACACTGTGTACTGCACAGGTGACTGTATTTAAAAAAAAAAAAATAATAAAATTTTTTTTTAATTTAATTTCTTAATTTTTCCAAAAAATTGTGTCAAAAAATTGCAACTTAAAAAACTTGCCATGCCTCTTACTAAATACCCCAGACTGTCTATTTTCCAAAAAGGGGTAATCTGGGGGGTATTTGTACTGTCCTGGCATTTTAAGGGCCTTAAGAAATTATATGGGCCATCAGTACATCAGAACTGATAAATTTTCAAATATATATACCATAGTTTGAAGGAGCTATAACTTTCACATAAACCAATGAATATATACTTATCTGGATTTTGTTTTACAAAAGACATGCAGCAGAATACATTTTGGCCTAAATTAGTGAAGACATTTTATTCTATTGGGTATGTTTTATAACAGAAAGTAGAAAATATAATTGTTTTCCAAATCTTAAGTCTTTTCCCATATATATAGCAAAAAATAAAAGCCCAGTGGTGATCAAATACCACCAAAAAAAGCTATATTTGTGTAAAAAAAAAAGTATATTAATTTCTTTTCCATATACTATTGCATGACCACGCAATTGCCAAATAGCACTGGCACAGTGCTGAATAGCAAAAAATGGTCTGGTCATAATGGGGGTAAAACCTTCTGGGTGTCAAATGGTAGTATATATCAAATTCAGTGTGAATTTTTTACCTTAGTATCTATTTTTTATTGCATAGTCCTTAGAGTCTATTATTTTAGTGCAGTCTAAGAGGCAAGAATAAAGAAAAAAAGATTTTATAAGCAGTGATGGAGAGAAATATACTTCTATTACTTCCGCCGGCATCACACATATATGCTCACAGTAATCAATCAGTAAAACTCATCCTTGTACTCTCTTTCTCTTCTAAATGGAGAAAAAGATGCAATGGGGTTGATTTACCAAAACGGGATAGTGCAAAATCTGGTGCAGCTGAGGACAAGCCAGAGGACAAGAATGTAAACAAAAAAAGTCTGTGTGTAAAAAATAAATAAATAAATAAGATAGATTAACTAGATCAGGACTTGATTTATTATATTGGGACAGTTTTCCTTTGAAATAAAAAAAATCATGTTATCATTTTCATTTACCACCAAATGAAGGCAGAATTTATCCTGAAAAAACTGTATAATTTACACTAAGTAGTTGCAATGATATGTACAATTTTACTAACACAATTCAAAAATGCAAAACTGCATTCAGGTATTAGTATTTTTTTTACCTTAAGGCCTTAAGGGGTTAAATGATTCTGCAGGGATGCCACCTATGTTTGTTATTTATTGTTCTTAAAGATGATATGAGGACTACAGAACATCTCTCCCTATAATACGTAAAAAAGAGGGTAATCTGTAGCCCTAAAACACTTGCTGTCCTAGGCAAATGACGCCGTTCCTCCATAGATACAGTATGGTGAGTGAGCATTGTCACGCTAGGACAGGAAGTATATTACTGGCAAGATCACCAGGTGAGAATAAGGGGGAAAAAAGTCTGAAAAAAATTAATGAGGCCACCAAATCTAAGAATGTGTAAGCTGCCATATATTACATTTTTGTATTTGAGCTTAGATACATTTGAATTTTCATAATGATAGAAAATTGTAAAGTTCAGCATAATGATTCTCTTCTCACTGGATAACATTTTCTTAATTGAAAGCCGATAAAAACAATATATTGGTGGAATGGTTTTCAAACTGACAAGTCTTTTTTCCAGGAGCATCATGATGACTCTATCTACCTCTTCAGAAGAGGGAAGTTAAACCTTTGCTAGACTTGGGCTCCCTTCATGTACTGTATGTTATCACCTGGGGTGACTTCTGATTTATTTAATGTCTGTAATGTTTTGTTCAGAATCTGTATATATTTTGTATTTTGCCACTTCAACCTTTATTTATCAATATACTGTACAAGAAGAATGAATTTGCAAGAGAGCATATTTATAAATCAGTAGATGTGATATTCACCTGGCGGTAAATCATTCCCAGTAAATGAATACACATTTACCAGGTAGACTCACTTAAATGAAATGTTTATTTTATAAAAATGCCCCTGTTTTGCAAGTTTGTATATTTTAATATTTTTGGCCAATAAAAATAATCCCTTTGATAAAAATCTATTTGCCTTCGCCACCTGTGTTCTTTTTACACAAATTTCTTTTTTTTATTTTACTGGTCCTAACCTGGTTTAGAATATATTAAAATAGTTTAAATAAACTTATATTAAATTATTGTATTTTTACTGTTACTCGGGAAAAAAAAATGATAGGGAAAAGCTGCCTCTTTGCCTCTGGTTCTATTAGACACAGGCCATCTGTGCCTAAAAGTAAATTTGGCTATACAAGCACACCTTTCTGGTAGGCAGAGAAGACATACAGTATAAATGACAGGAAATGCATTATAATGCACATGAATACACCATTATAGGCATGTACTTATCTAGTATACATTGGGATAAAAATCTGACTAGTAATGCATAAAGATAAGCCTGTCAAACAATGCATCAACATCCTAATGTGCCCATCAGAAAATCTACTAAGATATGCACTGCCAATCCCCAGGGCATCAGGATATAGATCTGCCTGGCAGGTAATCAATATAAATACCTGAGTATCAGGAATAGCAGTATAATTCTCATCTAATTAGCTGATGTCCAATGTTGTATACACATGGCAAATTGACTGTTACCTTTTCATATTCAAAGATTTTGCAAGCTGTTTCACCACTGTTAGATGCTTATTGTTTCTCATGTGTTTACCTGTGCAGCCTGCTTATAACTAGTGCTCTACAAACTATTGACACTACTTTCTAATAAACAGGGTTTTTTTTAAGTATAATTAAAACCTTGTACAAAAATAAATGTGGTTAAAAGCAGAAAAGTAATTCTAGAGGATTGTTTAAATTTTTATTTTGAAAAATACATAGAAACTTGGTAAAAGATAAGTTCACCTTTAAAAAAATAATAAACAAACTCTTTTTTTTAGCATTTTCTTTTTTCTAAGAAGCCTGCAGAACATTGCACCCACGATCAGCAGATCACAAGAGCAATCTCAGGCTTCTGCAGACTCTCAGCATAGCTGTTTGCTCGTACCTCCTATGGGCAGGCAGTTACCTGAGAGCAGGAAGATCAATGGACTACGAGAGCACACACCATTGAGGCTGACAGTGTTTGTAGGCATTTATTCATTAACAGCAAACTGCGAATTAATGACGTGGCCATGTGGGCAGAGCCCTGCATGGCCTCACTGTTTCAAATTGTGACAGCGTGTGCAGGGAGAGGATCCCCTGCCTGCTGTCACAGGGAGGGGGGATCGGGGGGGGTGCTGGAACATGATTAATAGGGTTGAGAAAGACACATCTATATCCAGTTAAATCCAAGTGTGTGTGTGTGTGTGTGTGTGTGTGTGTGTGTGTGTGTATGTTGAGGCGCTAAGAATTTCCATACCCCTGTATATTGTGTTAACTAAGGAAAATAACTACTCAGCTCTTAGCTATAATAGTAAAGAACCCCTTTTTCACTGTTTAAAGCCAAGTAAACACTTTCGGTATACATGTACAGCTGTATGTTCAACAGAATTTGGTCTGATGATCGCCTTCTGCCGAACGGTCTTGCTGGAAAACCAGCATTTAATCTGTGCTTGCAGTGAATAGTTGAATAAAAAATAACTGAATGTGTATACCCAACTTAGGGTTAAACCCTTTGCCTCCAGTCTTGAATTGTGGCCATTGGCAAACTATCGTCTTCAGGGGCCTTAGAGTAAACAGTTTTCTTACCATTTCTATTGATAAATTTGTACATTGTGATCATGTCCCATGTACTCCCTAGGGTAAATTTGTGCAAGTTTTTTAATATTTCCTCATAACTGAGGTCCTCCAGTTCTCTTATAAAATTTGTTGCTGAACTCTTTCTAGTTCAAGAACATCTTTTCTGTGGATTGCTAACCAAAACTGAACTGCATACTCAAGAGGCTAAATCAGTGTTTTGTAAAGAGGTAGCATTATTGATTTATATAGGTGTAAATTTATTTATATAGATGTTTTCATGCATGTATCCTGATATTTGTGTTAGCTGCAGCTTAACATTACATGCTGTTTCCAAGTCTATGATCTACAAGGACCCCCAAATCTTTTTTAATCGTGGGTTCCCCCATCAGAGCTCCACTTAATGAGCATTTTTTGCACCAAAATACATCCCTGTATATGTTTAATTTTTTTAAATATTGCACCTCATCTACCATGTAGCTGCAGAACCTTGAAGCACACTGCTTACTACCTTAGACCATTTAGAGACTGAACCATTTATCATTATTATCTGGACACATTCCTATAACCCAGGGGTGTCCAAGCTTTTTTCAAAGAGGGCCAGGTTTGATGAAGTGAACATGCATGAGGGCCGACCATTTTGCCTGACATTCTTTGAACTATTAAAATTAAATGCAAATTAACTAATACACTCCAACAATAATTTTCTTGCCTTTATGGCTGTGTGTGCTGAAGAGTCTAGGGATGAGCTTGGGTGTGTTATTTGGATATACCGTGTTTATTGGCGTATAACATGCACAGGCGTATAACACACACCTTCATTTTAAGAGGGAAGTTTCAGGAAAAAACTTAAATTTTAAATAAAGAACTGTGAAGCAAAATAAGGGTCAGTGCCCATGAATGCAGCCTAATCAGTGCCCATCTGCAGCCTCACTATTGCCATGAATGCAGCCTCACCATTGCCATGAATACAGCCTCACAAGTGCAATGAATGCAGCCTCACAATTGCCATGAAGGCAGACTCACCATTGCTATGAATGCAACCTCACCATTGACATGAATGCAGCCTCTAAATGCAGCCTCATCATTGCCATCAGTGCAGCCTGATCGGTGCCCATCTCCAGCCTCGGAGGGGACAGAAAGGGGCCGGGACGAGCGCCAACAGATTACATACAGGAGAATCTCTTGTTTACTCGGCGGCCTCTTTAATACAAAGTCCCACCTCCTATGATAGACAGAACAGTCGTCCAATGCCAGCCCAGGAGATTGGACTTCCTATTACAGAGGTCGCCGAGTAAACAGGAGATTCTCCTGTATGTAATCTGTAATTTGATGGAACTCATCCTGCCCCCTACCTGTCCCCTCCAAGTCTGCCAAAATGATAAATATGGTATAGATCGTCTGTGGCCCCCCAACGAATGCCCAAGCGCCGCACGGCATTTGGGGTTTTGTTGGGGTCCACAAAAGATATATATATCCAATTTACCAGTGGGGCCGCATTAAACTGGGATGCGGGCTGTAATTGGCCCATGGGCCGGACTTTAGACATGCCTGCTGTAACCAGTTTTTATCCATTCTGAAAGAAAAACTGTGCTTAATGTTTAATCACTTGTGCAATAAAAAACAATAAATGATAACAATTTAATAAAAAATAAGTGAGGAATGACAGAGGCTGATCCCCTTGAGAATGTTTGTTTAGATAAAACATACATTAGGGTGGGGCAGAGCCTGTGCTGACATCACCCACGCTCGCTGGAGCTAGCACCAGCAGCGTTTCATATTGACTGTGCGCAATCAATTGGATGCTTTGTGAATAGCTCTTTATAGTTATATACTCAATAAATACCAGTGGTACTGTGCCATTGGAAGCTGTGTATGTTTTTCTCGCTGGGCTTAATTGCGAAGCGAGAGAGTTAGACCCCATACACTCTATACAATTTTCTGCAGATTTTTCTGTTCAGATTTACCAAAAACATATAATATGAGGTCAAATCTTAAGAGTTTCAATTTGTATGCAATCAGGCAGGTCCTTGCACTACATGGTTTTGGTAAATCTGAAGACTAAAATCTCAAAAAATCTAATAGTGTGTATGGGGCCTTAGATCATAGTTGAGTCTTCAGTGGAGGTGCCACACAGTTCTTAGGATTGATGATCCATTACCTAAGGTCCACGCAGCTTCATGCTCTGTCAGACCTCCTATAATTTGTGGTCTTTCAATTTGGAAAGAGGTTGTGTGTGCTAAGGTGGAGGGTTCACTGATGACACTTTACTGTATCACCTACTGAGGAATGATGTATGTAGTTTTACGGCCATAATTTTATGACCGTTTAAATACTTTGTCACTTGTGAATATCTGCTGTGTGAGTTTGGTGTCATTCATTGGGATTGATGTATACAGTTGGTCTATAAAGTTGGTCTACAAAGTAAGGTCATTCATGAAACCAAGCTGGTTGTTATTTAGGAAACCATTGTCACAAACAATTTCTTAAATATTGCCTTTTTTCATATCCTCAAACAATTTATATATTATTAACGTTAAGTTGACTGGTCTATAGTTTTCTGGTATACAATGCACATCTCAACCTTTTTTGAATATCTGTAACACATTTTTGTCCATAGCAATTATTTGGACCCAAACTTGTGAATTTGGAACTGGATTACTGCACAACCTGGAAGAAACACAGAAAGCACACCAGGATTCAAGCAAGAATGCACATCTCTTGTATTGAGACAATACTTGCTTATCCTGTAGTTTAGCTTTATATTTTTCTAATCTGTTTTGAACCCATATTTCATAATTTGTTTGAAGAGAAGAATGTATTTCATACATCTTTTTTTTCTCCCTGTATTTTTTGAGAAAATTCCCTTGCTCATTTTGTAGGGGGGTTACATGCTCTGTTGTTTTTTATTGATATATTTAAAGAGTGTTTTTGTTTTTTTTATTTTACTTTTTACTTTTAGTTTTTTTACTTACTGTGGCAATATGTTTTTCCCAATCTATTTTAGTTGCCCTGAACATTCTCTTACATCTCTTATAACTCAAAAATGCCGAAGACGACTCTTCCATTTTGTATCTTTGAAAGGCCAATTTTTCTCAAGCATTAATTTTTTAACACTTGAATTTAGCTACATACATTTAACATGTGTTCTTTATATGTATTACCTGATGTAAATCGCTGGTGAATGCCATTGTTCAATATGTCTTTAAAGTAATTCAACTTGGCTTCTGTGGTCTTTGGCAAGAATATTTGGTCCTGCTTAGTAGCTTACTTAGCTTATTGAAATCAATTTTTAAATTTCATGGGAGTTCTTTTCATAACAACATGCCTTCCCTTCTTCTAATTTATGGCAAACATAATGACACTATGATCACTGTTACCCAAGTTGTCTCTAATTTGGACATCTGTAATGAGCTATGTGCTTTTTACATTAAGACCCCTTTCACACTGAAGTGGTTTTCAGGTGCTTTAGTGCTAGAAATAGTGCCTGTAAAGCACCTGAAAACGCCTCCCATTCATGACTTTTCACATTGGGGCGGTGCTCTTAAGGGACGTTAGGAAAAGTCCTGCAAGCAGCATCTTTTGGGAAGTTTGGGAGCACTGTATATAGGGCTTCAAAAATTCCCTGCCTATTGAAATGAAAAGAACTTCTGAAGCGCTGCAACACAGGTGTTTTTAACCCCTCCTTTGGGGTTTTAAAGCACCCCGCTAGTGGCCGAAAAGCAGTGAAAAAGAGCCGCTTAAACAGCGGTAAGGCGGTTTACCGCTAACAGCCGATGCTTTCAGTGTGAAAGCAGCCTAATAGATCCAGCAGAGCATTTTGTAGTTTTGACTTTTAACTGTCCTCTAAATTTGTCTCGCAATATGTTCAAATAATGACAAATCTTAGTTAACCACATGGCGATCAGCCGCCGCAGTTGTACCGCGGCAACATGGCTCGGCTGCGCGAATCGCCATTGTGTAATGTCGGTAACATAGACAGCCACTAGGAGCTGATGCGAGTGCCTGGTGGTCGTGATCACCACAGGGCTCCCACGATCGCTCGGGGCCCATTGAGAACTGGGATCTGTGTGTGTAAACACACAGTTTCTGGTTCTCTGAGGGTAGAACAGGGTATAACAGACAAAGTATGAACAGCGATCTGTCATCTCTCCTGCACAGTCCCATCCCCCCTTCAGTTAGAACAGATACTAGGACACACTTAACCCCTTCACTGCCCCCCTAGTGGTTAACCCCTTCACTGTCAGTAAAATTTGTACAGTAATCAATGCAATTTTATAGCATTGATAGCTGTAAAAATGCCAATGGTCCCAAAAATGTGTCAAAATTGTCTGACATGTCTGCCATAATGTCACAGTCCCAATAAAAATCGCAGATCGCTGCCATTACTAGTAAAAAAAAAAAAAAAAAAAATAATAAAAAAGCCATAAAACTATCCCCTATTTTGTAGACGCTATAACTTTTGCGCAAACCAATAAATATACGCTTATTGCGATTTTTTTTATACCAAAAATATGTATAAAAATACATATCAGCATAAACTGAGGAAAAAAAATGTTTTTTTTATATATTTTTTGGGGATATATATTATAGCAAAAAGTAAAAAATATTGCGTTTTTTTCAAAATTGTCGCTCTTTTTTTGCTTATAGCGCAAAAAATAAAAACCGCAGAGGCGATCAAATACCACCAAAAGAAAGCTCTATTTATGTGGAAAAAAAGGACATCAATTTTGTTTGGGTGCAACATCGCACGACCGCGCAATTGTCAGTTAAAGCGACACAGTGCCAAATCGCAAAAAGTGCTCTGGTCAGGAAGGGGTAAAATCTTCCGGGGCTGAAGTGGTTAAATGTGCAGTTTCATTTGTCCAATCGAAATTAGGATAATAGAAGGCTCCTGTATAAATAACATTGTACTGTTTCCCATCCATTTGGATTTGTGAAAGGAGCTGAATCTCTTCCTCATTCTTTATATTTGTGGGCCTATAACATACCCTTAAAATTAATTTGTTATATGTTGCACCCATATAAAGCTCAAGCCATAAAGACTGTACACTGTCACAACTCTATTTAGTCATACCTCCCACAATCAGTGGTGGCCATGCACAGGTGCCACCCCCCCTTCCATGCGCCCGGCCCCTTTCAGGACACCAGATGCATGGATTCCTATTGTGGGGTAGGAGGGGGTGGTACTTTTTGAAGCACCTGATTAGAGCCAGAGGCGCTAATAGGCTTCAAATTAGGGTGGGCTCAGGGAGCAGAGAGTGCGCCCTGATCCTACACAATTGTGTGACGATAGCAAATTAATTTTCGTTATTTTCACACTAACTTTCCTCCCCGCCAATCAGGAGGCAGGGCGTCAGGAAGAGGAGTGGAGGAGACACACGCTGGAGCGGAGGTCACTGCCGCTCTGGTGCACTTGGAGAGGAGCTGCTGCCTGGCAGTGCCAGGGGGTCTGTCAGAGTCACGTGTGGGGGGGGTTGGGAGTGCTGCCAGAGCCACGAGCCCCACAAGTGGGGGGGTCAATGGGCACAGTTGGCTGCATATGATGGGCACAGTGACTGTATTTGGTGGGCACAGTGGCTGCATATGCTGGGCACAGTGGCTGCATATGATGGGCACAGTGATTATATTTGGTGGGTACAGTGGCTGCACATGATGGGCACAGTGGCTGCATACGATGGGCACAGTGGCTGTATTTGATGGGCACAGTGGCTGCATATGATGGGCACAGTGGCTGCATTTGATGGCACAGTGGCTGCATTTGCTGTGCACAGTGGCTGCAATTGATGGGCAAAGTGGCTGAATTTGATAGGCACAGTGATGCTGCAATTGATGTTTTTTTTTTAAATATTTTTCAGAATTTTTCAGTTTGTTTGCGCCCCCCTAAACTTTTGAGCACCGGCCGCCACTGCCCACAATCACTTTCAGATCTCTCCTAACATTGATTCTACTATCTCTGTCCCTCCTAAACAGAGTATACCCTTGAATATTTGCAGTTCAGTCAACTGTATTCTCCAACCAATACACCTTCTAATTTAAAATCATCATTGAATAACTTAAGGCCTAGCTCTTCCATTGTGTTTTTAGCATTTATGTAGATACCCCTTAATTTTGTACTACCATTTCATATTTTATATTGATCACTGTTAAATTGCAATGAGATTCTGCTAGGCTTTTTGCATTGGAATTAGATAATCTAATTTCCCTATGTTATGATGTGTACATTGCTCAGTCGCCTTTTCCTAACAACTAGTTTGTGTGTGTGCCTGTACACATTAGCATTCAGTAAGATGCAAGAACACTTCTGTATTGCATTTGCAAGTTCCAAAAAGTGATGGGTGATGCTGAAGGATCTCATCACTAGCAGAAGGCAGCTAAGGTTAGACTTGTCAAGGCACTGTTTGTTGTCACATCATATTACAGTCGGCAGTGGGGTAAAACAGATGAGCGACATTTCTTCTCCTGTACATTGTACATAGAAAGGCAATATTTCCATTATGAAATAGAAAGTAGCTTGGCCACAAATTTAAAGACCTTTTATTACAGAAAGCAAGTCTGCATATAAATAAATGGGAGTAGAAGATTTATTACAACTCAAGGTACAATATAATATATATTTTTTACTGTTTGGATTTTGTTATAATGTAAAGCCAGCCTAATGAGTCTGAAGTGCACTGTACGGGCTCATGCACACTGCAGCTCAAAGGAGCTCAAAGAAGCGGCTCCTACAGGCTTTCGAGCTCTTTTGCGCTCTCAGATTTTTCTGCCTAGAAACTCCCCTCCATGTTGGCCAATGTATGCATGCAAATTATAAAGATAAAATTGAACATTGGACCCACTTTCCAGGTTATGGAATTCTAACATTTATTAATTGTCACCGATTCGCCCTGTGGACGGGATACCTCCAAGGCTATGAGAGATCAATGCATGAACAATGATGAGACAAAGAGTTGTCTTCAAAAAGATAGCAATTATGAGGATCACTGGCGGTGTATTAAAAATTAGAAAAACTTTATTGAAAAGTTAGCAACAGGGTTAGTCCACTGTAGGTTGAATTACACCATTATAGTGGAGACATTCCCCCAGTATACCCTAATTAAAAAAAACATACAAAAACAATTGACAATGTTGTCACAATATGGTGCCAAACTCAGGGCCCCCCACACACACACATTGCTAACTTAAGAAGAACTGCAACTGCTCAGATGACTAGTCCAATGTACACTCTACACCTGGTATGTCCATTAATAGGGCTTGTGCGAGAGTTGTGTAGATTAATAAGGTGGACAGGTAATATAAGTCACTCAAGATGATATAGCACACTAAGGTAAGGAATCCTAGACTGGTTATGCAGATTGCAAATGTCAGCGTGTAGCCCATAGACTAAGCTCTAGATTTACCAATATCCATGCAATAAGGGAGAGGAAAATCTCTCAATTTGCATAGGATAGTTCAATCCAGTCATGTATGAAGGTGGCTGTCAGTATGATATACTCAATATGCCCTAGGGAACTTCACGGGCCAGCATTACAAGGGTATGACATATCACTGGAAGCTTAACTGAGGGGTATGTCAAGGACAAAAAAGGGGGGGCTTGCCTGAGTGCTCTCACCACTCCATGGTATTGACTTAGATAAGGATGATGTATAAACAGTCTTCCTTCATGGGTGTTGTGATCAGCATATAGGTGAATCCTTCATGCGTCCTTGTGTTGTTGCCTTGGCTCTATGTCAAGTGGTAGCTAGACGCTAGACTTCTAGTTGGACATCAAGTCAGGAGACCTGTAAGTGAGTGTGCTATAGACTTGTCCAGTCAGTCCATACGGAAGAGGTGGCTCGATGTTACGCGCACCTGTTGGAATGCATGGTGGGGCACAGGGTAGAGATGGCGCTGCCAACCAGTTTTGCACATGTGACCGTGCGCTTCGTCAGGACATATGACGTTCAGTATCCACGTCTTTTTAAAGGGTAAATGCCCAATTAGCATAAATTACGTCAAAACTTCATTTTAGGGCCATCTAGTGGTGACAGATCATATTGTAGTACTTAAAACACAGGGGGAGAAAGGAAGGAAGGAATGTACATAACAAATGCAATATATTTATATATACAAATAAATACAAGTCGTGTATCTACACAGGATAAGGTCATGAGTCCAAGGTATTAGAATAAGCATAGTGATGTTGGTTTTTAAAGTGTGTACTTAAACATAGCCATATCATCAATGCTCCTAATTTAAAGGGTTGTAAACCCTCATGTTTTTTCACCTTAATGCATCCTTTTAAGTTCAAAACGAAGAACCGCTTAACTTTCAGACCGGTGGGTTGCCCACCATGACATTTTAAAAAGTATTGTGCTACGGGGGTATCTTCTTTTTGCTTAATGCTTTTTAGGTGTTCACCGAATCTGACCCGAAGCTGACGTTTGGTATTACCTACATAAAGCTTTTTGCATGGGCATTCCAAATATAGAGAACCCGCATTCTAGCAGAGTTAATAAACTGTTTGATATCATACTCATGTCGTCTTTCAGAGTCAGTGAAGACCCTCGAACGTTAAACATAGCTACACATCCCACAATGCAATGTATGTATGCACACTAGGGCTTTTTTAGGGGTTTTCAAGCATATGCTCTTGCAGGCAAAAAAAATACCCCACCAAACTCACGTTGTTGAGAGGAGCTTGTGCCCCAAAGAGCTCAAAAGAGCTCAAAAGTGCTCAAAAAAGCTCAAAAACACGTGAAAATGCACAAAAATGTTTGCTCCAGCTTTTTGTTTTGTTTATACAGTGGTTAAGAAAAAACTATCTAGGAGGGTTTATGAAAAAAAAAACGCTTATGCTCAAAAAAGAGCTCGAAAGAGATTGAAAGAGCTTAATAAAAACGCAAGAAAGAGCACAAAAAAGAACAAGCTTCTTCAAGCTTTTATAGGCAGAAATAAAAGCTCAAACACCTGTAAAAAGCAGCTTTTTTTTAAGCTGTAGTGTGCATAAGCCCTTAAAGCAGATCAACACTGCTGAAATTTTTGTGCTTTTTAAACCAGCTTCCAAACTTTTGGGAAAGCATGTAATTAGACACAACCATAGCTACAGACATTACAAGAGATTTGTATTCATCGGCAAAGAAAATTAAAAAAAAAGTTTAGGACATTAAGAATTGCACACATTAACAAGATAATTTGTAGTACTGACATTACAGAGAAAGTATAATTTTCTCGATTAAGGTCATGCCGGTGCGGTGTGAAGTCTTTTCTTTAAAAGAACTGTCTGTTCCCCTTCTCATTTGTGTTTAGGAACAGGTGTCAAAACCATGATTCTAAAGTTTATCTATACTGAGAAACATAAATGTAATGTATTTACCCGTTCATAAATGTGGTGGTGATTAGTTTTCAACCTAAAATCTCTTTATTTTCACTTGATGATTCTGGAAATAACACACTTCCTGTCCTACAGTGTCAATGCTCACTCACTGTGTTGTATCTATGGAGAAGTAGTGTGGACACCCTGGGCTGATCCTGATTTGGAGTGTGAGCACATCTTCCTCTTGTCTTCATTAGTACATAGGAAAGAAGTGTTCTGTAGTTCACAAAAGATAGCCTGGAAAGCTAATAACATTGTTTGATGTCTCAGTTCAGTACACAGGAAATTACAACTATATTGATTTCTATCAGAATCTATTTTTACTTTAATTACCACATCTAAAGACTGGAACAATACAATATATTACATTTTTGTTCTTGAGTTTAGATATACTTCTAATCCAAATTTTTCAAAATGTTGGGAAACTGTTAACACCAAATGTCTTTGTCTGATAATAAAACAATCTTGGGCATTGTGCTTTTTGATCTATTATGTGGTCTCCCTATGTAGAGCAACCAAACAGAACAAATTAAAACAAAGGAAGTTTAATCTGTCACTTGTCTTCTTACAGAATTTATGATCAATTATAGGAATAGTAACCCAATTTCCTGTAATGATTACAGGTAGGGATGGGCAGAACAACCCTCTATTCGGTTCACACCAGAACTTTCGGGAAAGTTTGGAACTGAATAATGAACCCCATTGCAGTCTATGGGATCTGAACGTGAAAAATAAAAAGTGCCCATTTTAAAGGGTTATATGCAAGTAATTGGGCATACACTGGTCATGGGGGTCAAAGTACTGCCCTGGGGGGGTATGTATCAATGAAAAAAAAGTTTGAAAAAAACTTAATTTTTAAATGAGCAGTGATTTATTGATGCTTAAAGTGAAAGTCTAAAAATGAAAAATTTCTTTCAATATAGTGCCTGGGGGGTCCCCCTAGTCCACCTCTAAAGTGGCATATCTGTACTGTGTATAGAAGCTGCTGCAGCAATAATTGCATTTATAAAGCCCAAAAAAATGACATTTTCCCTGCAAGTTTCTTTATTTTATAAGCAATGGCTTGGAGAGTAACGCAATGAAATATATGGCATTAAACTTGCAGTAATGCAATGAAATATACGGCGTTACACTTGCAGTAACGCACAGAACTATATGGCGTTAAACTTGCAGTAACGCAATGAAATATATGGCATTAAACTTGCAGTAACGCACAGAACTATATGGCATTAAACTTGCAATAACACAATTAAATATATGTTGTTAAACTTGCAGTGACACAATGAAGTATACGGCATTAAACTTGAAGTAACGCAATGAAATATATGGCATTAAGCTTGTAGTAATTCAATGAAATATACAGCGTTAAACTTGCAGTAACGCACAGAATGATATGGCGTTAAACTTTCAGTAACACACAGAACTAAACGGCATTAAACTTACAGTAATGCACAGAACTATATGCCATTAAACTTGCAGTAACGCACACAGCTATATGGCGTTAAACTTGCAGTAACGCAATGAAATATACAGCGTTAAACTTGCAGTAACACACAGAACTATATGGCGTTAAACTTGCAGTAATGCACAGAACTATATGGCGTTAAACTTGCAGTAACTGAATAAAATATACTGTTTTAAACGGTCACTACACTCACACTGACTGAACTATCCCTATATTCACAATAATGTAAAGATGAATGGTCGAACTACACTCACAATGATTGAACTATCCCTACATTCACACTAATGTAAAGATGAATGGTCACACTACACTCACACTGAACTATTCCTAGATGCACACTAAACTGATATTCTACACTGACAATAGAATCAGAATAGAATACTATAGCACGCTTACTGTCTAATAGCACTGAACAGAGCCCCGTTCTATCTCTCTCAACGCCGCTATCACACTACAAATGGCCGCTATCAAAGAATACTTTTATAGTGTGGGGCGTGAATAAGAGCAATGAGCCATGATTGGATACAGTCATCATGACAGCGTCCAATCATGGCTCTGACAGTGCTCTGTGCCCTGATTGGGTGAAGCTTTCATTGCTTCAGTCAATCAGGGCTTTCAATGCACTGTGCAGCTGTGCAGTGCATTGTGGTCATTGGACGGGCTGAACAAACGGTCAAATGACCCTATAATTTGGTTGTTCGGAGAACTTCCGAACAGCCAATATTTGGCCCAAACTCATACTTGGGCCGAACCGTTCGCCCACCCTTAATTACAAGAAAATAATTTCAATGCCACAAAATAAAGAAGTGGACTGTATTCCCCAACCTCAACCCATTTCTTTCTGGAACAATTTTATTTTAAATTAATTTATAGTATATAAGAACATTAGACATTTGGGCTGGTTTCCTGGCAGTATGACTTCGTATGTTTGTTTTTCACCTGTCTGTTGATGGATGAAAAATGGAAAGCAATGAATTCCTATGGGCAAACGGATGTAAATGGATGTTGCCTGTTTACATCAGTTTTTTGTCCACTTTCGTTCAGGTCCATTTCTTTAAATGGAACAAGTCTGCATTTATGAAAAACTGATATAAATCGATGAAAAACTGATGTAAATGTAATCTGTTTTTTATTAGCAAAAACGTGACTAAACAGATGACCCCCAGTGTGAAAGGAGCCTTAGGCACAGCTTATCACCAGATTGTTAAAGCGGTTGTATGCCCGCACTGAAAATTTGTATTTAAAAAAAAAAAAAACCTGTAAGGCAAAGGCATAATGTGCTAGTATGCACCGCATACTAGCTCATTATGAAATACTCACCTTAGAACGAGGCCTCAGCTTCTGATCCCGGTCCACGCTGAGGGAGCTGACATGTTCCCTCTGCATTTCTTCCAGGTTCGCGGAGTAAGTGGCGGGAGCCGCGAATACGTCACTCCTGCTCATGCGCGCGGGATTCTTCTTCCCAGCAAGGTCTGGCAGCATCTGTGTCATGTGCCTAGTGTCATATGTCTAGTGTTTTAATATTTTTATTTGTTGTTTATACTGTGCATTTTGGGGTGGGTGTGTAGCATTCTATGCAAAGAAAAAAGATGCTAGATTTTGTCCCAATCCTGATCTAGCATAAATCACAGGTTTATAACTATAATTAGAGCCAGGGTCCTTCTGGCAACTTTCATAAACTATGAAAAACTACAGACTAGACTTTGTTAGCAAGGCAACAAAGAACAAACCTCCCTAATACAGAAATTTACACGGGTCTTGCAGGCTTCAGGGTTTTGTAACAATTCCAAGGGCAGAACTGTATCAAGTAGAAAAGACCAGATGATAACTGAATTATGAGATACCACATAATAGATAAAATGAAAGATGGTTTTATTAAAACCCAACTCCATCCACAAGTTTTATTTAAGTTGAGTAGGGAAAGGTTACAGACTTTGCAAGGTTATTATTTTGTATGGTATACCCTTGGAGAAATTTCTTCTCCTTTCCTTTCCTTAAAATGTGAGTATATGACTGAAAGTGGTTCTAAAGCCTAAATATTGTTTACCCTAATGCATTTCTTGCTTTAAAGTAAAAAATGTTTATGTAGCAGTATGGCCTCTCAACCCCCCCCCCCCCATATACTTACCTCAGTCCTCACTCAATTCAGTGCTGTGCCCATCTGTATCAGTTCTCGCCTCTTACTTCCTGGTTTCACATGCTTTGTTGAGGCAGCGGGAGCCAATGGCTCCTGCTGCTGTCAGTCAAATCCTGTGATGAGGGAGCGGTGGGTGGGGCTGAGCTGTGTGTGTCTATGGAAGCATACAGGGCGTCTTGGGAGTGAGCCCACAGGTGTGCCCCTATAGACAGTGGCTTGCTATGTGGGCACACCAAGAAGAGGAGAAGCCAAGAGCAACAGCAAGGTACCCAAGAAGAGGAGATTCGGGATGTTCTGTGTAATTCCATTGCACAGAGCAGGTAAAAATAAACCTGTTTGTTATTTAAAAAAAAAATGAGTTTACAATCACTTTAAGGTAATAAAGAGCAAGATGAGCTACAAGACAAGGAAATTGGGCTATATATTAGGTAGTAAGAAACATTGGGGCCAAAGCACAGCACAGTAGCTGACAAAATGTTGAAGTGCCTGGTTGAGTGGAAGTCAAGAATACATTTTTCCTAGAAACCAGATACAAGTAAAACAGAATTATATTTCTCTGATGATGAAGTGATACTTGCAAGTGGCATCTAAAAAAGCCTGTTGATCAATAGCATGACACCATCAGGTGATAAAGACAGAATCCTTAAATTGTCTCTGATCATACATTGCTTTGAAAAAGTATTCATATCCCTTGAAGATTTCCACATTTTGTATATGTGTAAATGTATTTTCTTGGGTTTTTATGTGACAGGCCAACACAAAGTGGCAGATAATTGTGAAGTGAAAGCAGTCAATACTTTGTAGAACCACCTTTAACTGCAATTACAGCTGCAAGTCTTTTGGGTATATCTCCACTAGATTTGACCATCTAGAGAGTGACATTTTTGCCCTTTCTTCTTTGCAAAATAGCTCAAGCTCTGTCAGATTGGATGGAGAGCATCTCTGAAGGGTATTTTTCAAGTCTTGCCACAGATTCTCAATTGGATTTAGGTCTGGACTTTGACTTGGCCATTCTAACACACGAATATGCTTTGTTTTAAACCATTCTATTGTAGCTTTGGCTGTATGTTTAGGGTTGTTGTCCTGCTGGAAGGTGAACATCAGCCCCAGTCTCAAGTTTTTTGCAGACTCTTAACAGGTTTTCTTCTTGCTCTGTGTTTGGCTCCATCCATCTTTCCATCAACTCTGACCAGCTTCCCTGTCCCTGCTGAAGAAATGCATCCTCACAACATGATGCTGCCACCTCCATGTTTCACAGTGGGGATGGTGTGTTCATAGTGAATTGCAGTGTTGGTATTCCGCCACACATAGTGTTTTGCTTTTAGGCCAAAAAGTAAAATTTTGGTCTAATCTGACCAGAGCACCTTCTTCGTCATGTTTTCTAAGTCCCCCACATGGCTTCTCGCAAAATGCAAATGGGACTTCTTATGGCTTTCTTTTAACAATGGCTTTCTTCTTGCCACTCTTTCATAAAGGCCAGATTTGTGGGGTGCACGACTAATAGTTGCCCTGTGAACAGATTCTCCTACCTGAGCTATGGATCTCCTTCACAGAACAGCTGTATTTATACTGAGATTAAATGACACACAGGTGTACTCTATTTACTAATTAGGTGACTTCTGAAGGCAATTGGCTCTACTAGATTTTGGTTAGGGGTATCAGAGTAAAGGGGGCTGAATACAAATGCACGCCACACTCCACACTTTTTAGACATTTATTTGTAAAAAAATTAAAAAAAACATTTATCATTTTCCTTACACTTCACAATTATGTATCACTTTGTGGTGGTCTATCAGATAAAATCCCAATAAAATACATTTATGTTTTTGGTTGAAACATGACAAAATGTGGAAAATTTCAAGGGGAATGAATACTTTTTCAAGGCACTGTATGTGAGCACTAAATACAATTAAAACATACTAAAAAGCTTGATCTTGCAGTGTCTGGAAACATAAAACATAATCCTGAGTGTAACTGATCCTGTAGAGCTCTGTTCTTCCTATATGCTTAGATGGCCATTAAGTATCCCCAATGGCTTATGAGGATTTTTAAAACCAAGTCTTTCTGTATATGTGTAATCATGTCAAAATATCAATATTTCAATATCTTTCTAAAAGTTAACCAATATTCTTTCCAACTACCTGATAAAACTACACAAATGACATATCCTGAGACAAGTCCCCCTTGGCATTTTACAACTGTAAGACTAAAGCCTCGTACACACGATCGGACTTTCCGACAACAAACCCGTGGAATTTTGTCCGAAGGGTGTTAGCTCAAATTTGTCTTGCATACATGCGGTCATACAAATGTTAGCCAACAATTGCGAACATAGTGAGGTACTAGACGTACTACGTGGTTTTTCAGGTCTTTAGCACCACTCTTTGCGCTCCTTCTGCTAACTTTGTGTTAGTAGAAGTTTGGTAAGTGTTGATTCATGCTTTTCTTTTTTTGCGTTTTTCATTTATCGCTTTTCAGTTTGTTTCTGAACGGCCGTTCGTCAACCAGACATGTTGTGGAATCAGAGGAGATAACGTGTTATTTTTTATTGCTTTGACATTATTTTTTTTGCACAAATAAAAAAAAAACAAAACATAATAATATTATTTTTGATATCACTAGAAAAAAAAAGCCTTTGAAAATTTGTTTGCAAAAACTCCATCAGTATCACCAGCAAAGCAGCTTCATTATTATCACATTAAAGAAGAAGAGAATTGTGCGCTGCATTTGGAGATATACTTTGCCACGTCACAAATGTTAATTCTCCATTACGATCGCTAGTTTACAAGACTGACTGCTTCTGCTTCCGAGCATGTGTGTTTGTACTTTGGTCTTTTGTCCAACGGACTTGTGTACACACGATCGGAAAGTCCGACAACACTCATTTTTTGGCGGAAAATTTGAGAACATGCTAGCCAACAGTTGTTGGCGGAAAGTCCGACAACAAAGGTCCGATGGAGCATACACACGGTCGGACTTACCGCCAGCAAGCTCACATCCAACATTTCACGTCAGAAAAAATGATCGTGTGTACGCGGCATAAGTTTTCAAACTATATCATTCAATTTGGCATAAAATTTACTTTCTGTTTCTTTTCTGCATGTACTAGTAATTATATTGTTTTATATCATTCATACAGATATTTACTTTAAAGAATATTTTACTACATTATAAGAGCCTTTCCTGTTTTTGTTGGGGGGTTCACAGTCTGTTTGTTGATTGCCTAAACTTACTTTCCCATTAAAGAACATGATGTCATCATTCTCCTGATACTTTATTAAGCTGCCATAAATAAAATTGGACTTGATTGTTAACCTTTGAAATACAAAATTAAGAAATCATATCCTCATTAGGGATGAGCCGAACACCCCCCGGTTCAGTTCGCACCAGAACCTGCGAACGGACCGAAAATTCGCACGAACGTTAGAACCCCATTGACGTCTATGGGACTCGAACGTTCGAAATCAAAAGTGCTAATTTTAAAGGCTAATTTGCATGGTATTGTCCTAAAAAGGGTTTGGGGACCCGGGTCCTGCCCCAGGGGACATGTATCAATGCAAAAAAAACTTTTAAAAACGGCCGTTTTTTCGGGAGCAGTGATTTTAATGATGCTTAAAGTAAAAAAAAAAAAAGTGAAATATTCCTTTAAATATCGTACCTGGGGGGTGTCTATAGTATGCCTGTAAATTGGCACGTGTTTCCCGTGTTTAGAACAGTCCCTGCACAAAATGTCATTTTTAAAGGAAAAAATCTCCTTTAAAACTGCTTGCGGGTTTAATGTAATGTCGGGTCCTGGCAATATGGATGAAAATCAATGAGACAAACGGCATGGGTACCCCCCAGTCCATTACCAGGCCCTTTGGATCTTGTATGGATATTAAGGGGAACCCCGCACCCAAATTAAAATAAGGAAAGGTGTGGGGCCACCTGGCCCTATATACTCTGAACAGCAGTATAAAGGCGGTGCAAACAAGACAGGGACTGTAGGTTTGTTGTTAAGTAGAATCTGTTTGTAATTTTGAACTGGTACATTTTTAACGTGTTTAGCTCCAGCCAAAAAATCTTTTTTAAGCTTTTTGGAAAACATAGGGAAGGGTTATCACCCCTGTGACATTTGTTTTGCTGTCTGTCCTCCTCTTCAGAAGATTTCACCTCACTTTTTGTCCCAATGACAAATGTTTTTTGAAAATTTGGTTTTTTTTGTGGAACAAGGATTGGAAAGCATCAGTGGAAAGGAGAAATGTTTTTCCCATATTAACTCTTACAGGAGAGAATTTCCCTTCCTAGGGGTAGATTTCATCTCACTTCCTGTTGTCTCCTTCCGTTTGCAAGTAGGAGTCGTTTGTAAGTTAGATGTTTGAAAGTAGGGGCCTGCCCTATATACTCAGCAGAAATTTGGGCCTTAGGTGTTGTTGTGGCCACAACACTGTAAGCCCTCACAGGGCCCTGCTGTGAAATATTAGATCAAGAATTGTAATTACATGCCCCTGTTGAGCAGGGGCAGAAAAATTGGGCCTTTGGTGCTGGTGGTGGTGCTGGTGCCACAACACTGTAAGTCCTCACTCGCTCTTGGTGGGCGCAGAAATGGGCTCTGCTGTGAAATATTAGATCAAGAATTGTATTTACATGCCCCTGTTGAACAAGGGCAGAAAAATTGGGCCTTTGGTGGTGGTGGTGGTGCTGGTGCCACAACACTGTAAGTCCTCACAGACACTCTAGTTGGAACACAGGAATGAGCCCTGCTGCAAAGTATTGCATCAAATATTGTAATTACACGCCCCTGTTAAACAGGGGCTGAAAAATTGGGCCTTAGGCACTGGTGGTGGTGCCACAACACTACAACCCCTCACAGATACTTTAGTTGAAACGCAGAAACGAGCCCTGCTGCAAAGTATTGGATCAAAAATTGTAATTACATGCCCCTGTTAATCAGGGGCTGAAAAATTGGGCCTTAGGCACTGGTGGTGGTGCCACAACACTGCAACCCCTCACAGATACTCTAGATGGAAGGCAGAAACGAGCCCTGCTGCAAAGTATTGCATCAAAAATTGTAATTACACGCTCCTTTTAAACAGGGGCTGAAAAATTGGGCCTTAGGCACTGGTGGTGGCGCCCAGAACCAAAAATGTTCTTACAAGCTATCAGCATGATCATTGAGGAGGAAGAGGATAATTACTCAGGGATAGTCACTCAGCATCAGCATAGGCAGTCTTTGAAGGGATCTGAAAATAATTATTCAGTTACATCAGCATCAGGTGCTTGGTAGCTGGTGGTGATCCAAGACTGATTCATTTTTATGAAGGTCAGCCGATCGACCGAGTCGGTGGACAGACGCACCCTGTGATCGGTTACAAAGCCTCCAGCAGCACTGAATGTGTGTTCCGAAAGAACGCTGGATGCAGGACAGTCCAGTAGCTCAATTGCATACTGTGCAAGCTCTGGCCAGTGATCCATCTTCAAGACCCAGTAACCCAGAGGATTTTCGGTGGGAAAGGTGTCCAAGTCAGATCTTGCCCCTAGGTATTCCTGCACCATGTAAAACAGACGCTGGCGATGGTTGCTGGAACCGATCATACCTTGGGGCTGCGGACCAAAAAATTGTCTGAACGCATCGGTCAGACGGCCACCTTCTCCACCCCTCCTTCTTTGACTGACCGAAGCCTCAGCAACACGTTGTCCAGAAACAGGAGTTTGTAACCTCCCAGTCTCTGGGAACGCGTTGCACAGACCTTTCTGCAAGGCCTCCCGAAGATGTTTCATCCTCTGCTCCCTCTGCGATGGCAAGATAAGGTCCGCAACCTTACCCTTGTAACGTGGATCAAGGAGGGTTGCCAGCCAGTATTGGTCCTTCTCCTTGATACCACGAATACGAGGATCCTTACGCAGGCTTTGCAGGATCAGGGAGGCCATGCAGTGTAGGTTTGCTGAGGCATTCGGTCCGGCGTCCTCTGGGTCACTAAGGACAACATGGTCCACAGCCACCTCCTCCCAGCCACGTACAAGTCCATGTGTTTCTTGGGACTGATCCCTTAAAGACTGCTGCTGATGCTGAGTGCCAGGCTCCACCTCCATACTGACACAATCTTCCTCCTCCTCCTCGTCCTCTTTCTGTGTGATCAGCGGGCACGCAGGAACACTGTCTGGATAAAGGGGGCCTTGAGAGCTAAGGAAGTCCTCCTCTTCCTGCCTCTGTTCTGCCTTAAGTGCCCTGTCCATTATTCCACGCAGCGTGTGCTCCAACAGGTGGACAAGGGGGACAGTGTCACTGATGCATGCACTGTCACTGCTCACCATCCTCGTGGCCTCCTCAAATGGTGACAGGACAGTGCATGAATCCCTGATCATGGCCCACTGGCGTGGGGGAAAAAAAACAAGCTCCCCTGACCCTGTCCTGGTGCCATTGGCACAGGTACTCATTGATGGCCCTCTGCTGCGTGTGCAGCCGCTGCAGCATGGCCAATGTTGAGTTCCACCCGGTGGGCATGTCACAGATTAGGCGGTTCTTGGGCAGGTTAAACTCCTTTTGGAGGTCCGCCAGCCGAGCACTGGCATTATATGACCGGCGGAAATGCACACAGACTTTCCTGGCCTGCCTCAGGACATCCTGTAAGCCCGGGTACCTGCCCAAGAACCGCTGCACCACCAAGTTAAGGACGTGAGCAAAACAGGGCACATGGGTCATTTGTCCCTGTCGGAGGGCAGAGAGGAGGTTGGTGCCATTGTCGCAAACCACCATTCCTGCCTTAGGTTGGCGTGGTGTCAACCGCCTCTGAACCTGCCCCTGCAGAGCTGACAGAACCTCTGCCCCAGTGTGGCTCCTGTCCCCCAAGCACACCAGCTCAAGCACCGCATGGCATCTTTTGGCCTGCGTACTTGCGTAGCCCCTTGAATGGCTACGGAGCACCACTGGTTCAAAGCACAGGAAGAGGCCATGGAGGAAGAAGAAGAGGAGGGGGTGGAGGAGAGAGGTGTGTCACAATCATTAGTAGTGGCATTTTGGAGGCGTGGTGGCGGAACAACCTCCAACACTACTGCACCTTGTCCTGCATCCTTCCCAGCTGCCAGCAGAGTCACCCAATGCGCGGTGAAACTTAGGTAACGTCCCTGTCGATGCCTGCTGGACCATGAGTCAGCAGTAATATGTACCTTACTGCTGACCGCCCT
Source organism: Aquarana catesbeiana (assembly GCF_042186555.1). Taxonomy (NCBI): domain Eukaryota; kingdom Metazoa; phylum Chordata; class Amphibia; order Anura; family Ranidae; genus Aquarana; species Aquarana catesbeiana. The sequence goes on along the minus strand of NC_133324.1, from coordinate 378,642,946 downwards.
GTCCAGCGAGGCATGGACATTGCCTTCCACATGCCGGTAGAGAGCCGGAATCGCCTTCTGTGAGAAAAAGTGGCGTTTGGGTACCTGTCACTGAAGAACCGCACATTCCACAAACTCACGGAAGGGGGCAGAGTCTACCAACTGAAAAGGCAGCAGTTGAAGTGTTAGCAATTTTGCCAAGCTAGCATTCAACCGCTGGGCATGTGGATGGCTGGGAGCGAACTTCTTTCAGCGGTGCAGCAGCTGGGGCAGGGAAATTAATTTGCCTGGTACAATCTGACGTCGGTGTACCGAAAGCAGATTGCCCACAAGTACTTGGCTGTGACACACCTAATTCTACACCTTCATTCCTCTCAGTGCAGGTCTCAGAGAGGACTGAAGGTATAGTGGGGTTGGAGATCTCAGCTGATGAGGAGCAAGGAGAGGTCCTCTTTGTTCTTTGGTGTGGGTCTTTTAGATACGCTTACCAACGAACTGCATGGTAGGTCAACATATGTCTGGTCAAGCATGTGGTACCCAAGCGGGAGATGTTTTGGCCTTGCGAGATACACTTGAGACATATGTTGCAAATAGCAGCGGTGTGATCTGATGCACTCGTCTCAAAAAAGGCCCACACCAAAGAACTTTTTGAATAACGCGCAGAGACTGCAGCGCCCTGCACATGTGCAGCTTTGGGGTGTGATGCAGTCAATGTGCTGCCCTTAGGCTGGCCCCTGGAGGGAATCCTGCCTCGTTGGTGATGTGCCGCCTCCTCCTCCTCCTCCTCTCTCCTATCAGGCACCCACGTTGAGTCAGTGACCTCATCATCCCCTCCCTCCTCATCACTGGAGCAAACCTGGCAGTATGCTGCAGCAGGGGGAGCATGACTGCCAGATTGCTGTCCTTCTTGGGCACCCCCTCTGTCCGTGCTCATGTTACTGCCTTCATCGAGCTCAGAATCATCATCAGAGCCTTCCAAACGCTGGGCATCCTCCTGGAGCATGTACCCAACACTGTGGTCAAACAGTTCGAGGGACTCCTCGGGAGGACATGGTGGGGCTAGGGAAGGAGTCGCTGATGACATTGAGCCGAGGGAAGAGGCTGCTGCTTTGCCAGACAAAGTACCCTGAGCATGGGTGAGAGAGGATGAGGAGGATGAGGACGGCTTGGTCATCCACTCGACCAAGTCTTCCGCATTTTGCGGCTCAACACGGCCAGCTACCGAAAAAAAGGCCAAGCGTGTCCCACGGCCACGTGCCGATGAGGATGCACCGTCTCCACAACCAGCACTAGACACAGAGCCTGCTTGCCCTCTCTTATTGGCTTGTGACCGTCTGCCTCTCCTTCTTGGCCTTCCAGGCATACTAATGGCCTGTAGCTGCACTAAGCTGGGATATATATGGCATAAAAAGGGGGGAGTTTGGGACTTTAAATGAGGCGCACTTGTCGCCTCCATCCCGGAATCAGGTATATACAAACAGGGGAGTTGGGACTTTAAATGAAGCGGTTGGATTGCGGAGGGTTGAAAAATATTAATTTAATAGTCATAGTAAATAGAATAACAAGGATTTCACATATATCAACACACATATATGTTGTTGCATAAAAATGAAGCATATAGTATGGAAAAATATATGCAGTAGTATTGAAATACTAATGATACGACAGTAACTGGAATTAATCACATAGCCAAGATAATAATCATAATCCTGATCATGGTAGGTGCCAGAAATGGCATGCCCGGAACCTGGTAGCTGGGGTATAAAACGCATGGAAATAATAATGGTCATAATAGGTACCCGAGATGGTGTGCCCGGGACCTGGTATGAAAAGGGCACAATGATGTAGGATGTTGAAAAATAATGATGACATCAGAGTACAAATAATTAAGGTTGAAGCATCAAGTGTAGCTCGACGCGTTTCGTGGATGGTTTTCTCCACTCATCAGGAGCTGATGCAGTACAAACCTGTAAGATATATACATATGATAAATCTCCATCTTAGTAGAGAGGAGTAAAATAGATCTAATCCCAAAATGGTTGGTCAGAAAACATACACTTACCAACCCTGGCACTGAGTGCGTCGCACGGCAAATGGCACGGAGTGAGCCAGAGGCAACAAACCCCGGCACGGGAGCTGAGGCAGCATAATATGTCTGGGTAGCAACGGGTGATGGAATGGCAGTGTCCGGATAGTGGGGTGGTGTCCAAATGACAGAAATAATAATGAAGAACTTGTCAAAATGAAGGGATGTCTGGGAACAAAATGTTAATTTATAGTTAATAAATATTTGTAATATGAAATAGAATTCGTAGTATTAAATAATATGTAAATAATGTACCCAAAGATACCCTTGTATATGATATTGATGGATAATAATATATAGAAATAATAAAATTAGTAATATTGATTACTGTATAAATAATGTATCCAAAGATACCCTTATATATGATATTGATATGATGTAAATAGTATTTATGGAATTAATAGTAATAGATGCCTTTATATATAATATTAATAGATAGTGTTGTGAAAGACATGGTGAAATAATTAAAATAGTGACTAGTGCAGATCTACATGGTGTGGTTTGTTGAAGAGGGAGTGTTGAAAATAAATGGTGGCTAATGGATAAAAAGCAGGATGTGCAGTGAAACAAAGCAGGGGTATAACAGAGAAAGTGAGCCCATAATCCAAAGACTTACCCGATGCTAAGGGTAAAGCACATCATATCAATATCATATATAAGGGTATCTTTGGATACATTATTTATACAGTAATCAATATTACTAATTTTATTATTTCTATATATTATTATCCATCAATATCATATACAAGGGTATCTTTGGGTACATTATTTACATATTATTTAATACTACGAATTCTATTTTATATTACAAATATTTATTAACTATAAATTAACATTTTGTTCCCAGACATCCCTTCATTTTGACAAGTTCTTCATTATTATTTCTGTCATTTGGACACCACCCCACTATCCGGACACTGCCATTCCATCACCCATTGCTACCCAGACATATTATGCTGCCTCAGCTCCCGTGCCGGGGTTTGTTGCCTCTGGCTCACTCCGTGCCATTTGCCGTGCGACGCACTCAGTGCCAGGGTTGGTAAGTGTATGTTTTCTGACCAACCATTTTGGGATTAGATCTATTTTACTCCTCTCTACTAAGATGGAGATTTATCATATGTATATATCTTACAGGTTTGTACTGCATCAGCTCCTGATGAGTGGAGAAAACCATCCACGAAACGCGTCGAGCTACACTTGATGCTTCAACCTTAATTATTTGTACTCTGATGTCATCATTATTTTTCAACATCCTACATCATTGTGCCCTTTTCATACCAGGTCCCGGGCACACCATCTCGGGTACCTATTATGACCATTATTATTTCCATGCGTTTTATACCCCAGCTACCAGGTTCCGGGCATGCCATTTCTGGCACCTACCATGATCAGGATTATGATTATTATCTTGGCTATGTGATTAATTCCAGTTACTGTCGTATCATTAGTATTTCAATACTACTGCATGTATTTTTCCATACTATATGCTTCATTTTTATGCAACAACATATATGTGTGTTGATATATGTGAAATCCTTGTTATTCTATTTACTATGACTATTAAATTAATATTTTTCAACCCTCCGCAATCCAACCGCTTCATTTAAAGTCCCAACTCCCCTGTTTGTATATACCTGATTCCGGGATGGAGGCGACAAGTGCGCCTCATTTAAAGTCCCAAACTCCCCCCTTTTTATGCCAAATATATTATCGGGATGGAAGCGTTTGGATAGTTGGATTAGCAGTGTTCCCCTGCTATCTACGCGAGAGGGTCTATGCAGACCCTACATAGGGCTGTATCTTTAGAAGAGTCGTATACCTTACACATATTGTTATGCTTGTACTTAGTTCCTCTACGCTACTACGGATGGCATGTCCTGTACTGGTTGCTGCTATATACATTGACTTAAAATTTTTTCGTTATACATTCAACCCCCACAACTCTGCCACTGTTTTGCGTCAGCGTGGCTCTTGCCGCGATTCTGTGCTGGGGCTTCCTTCCTCGGCGCGGGAGCTGCAATGCGCTCCTTGGACCCTCCCCCTCCTCCCCTCAGGGAGTCCGGGCGGTTACCATTCTGCGCATCGGCGCCACGGTCCCTGCGTCATGCGCGGGACGTCCTAACTGACGTCACCGCGCTGACGCTTGGAGCGTCACCTGCGTGACTCCCCTCTGGGAGGAGGACCGGTTTGGCGCCAAACACTGAGCGAGTCCTCAGCTCAGGTGCGGACGCCGCCCCCTCCTCCCGCTAGGCTCACGCACGTGGCGTTGGCTGCATATATTTATATGTCCCCCAATCTGAGTGGGCTGTTTATTTGGCCTGTCTCCGATTGGGGTCTCAACACACCAGCTGTTCTCCTCCTGCTGTTTGTGCTTTACCCTTAGCATCGGGTAAGTCTTTGGATTATGGGCTCACTTTCTCTGTTATACCCCTGCTTTGTTTCACTGCACATCCTGCTTTTTATCCATTAGTCACCATTTATTTTCAACACTCCCTCTTCAACAAACCACACCATGTAGATCTGCACTAGTCACTATTTTAATTATTTCACCATGTCTTTCACAACACTATCTATTAATATTATATATAAAGCCATCTATTACTATTAATTCCATAAATACTATTTACATCATATCAATATCATATATAAGGGTATCTTTGGATACATTATTTATACAGTAATCAATATTACTAATTTTATTATTTCTATATATTATTATCCATCAATATCATATACAAGGGTATCTTTGGGTACATTATTTACATATTATTTAATACTACGAATTCTATTTCATATTACAAATATTTATTAACTATAAATTAACATTTTGTTCCCAGACATCCCTTCATTTTGACAAGTTCTTCATTATTATTTCTGTCATTTGGACACCACCCCACTATCCGGACACTGCCATTCCATCACCCGTTGCTACCCAGACATATTATGCTGCCTCAGCTCCCGTGCCGGGGTTTGTTGCCTCTGGCTCACTCCGTGCCATTTGCCGTGCGACGCACTCAGTGCCAGGGTTGGTAAGTGTATGTTTTCTGACCAACCATTTTGGGATTAGATCTATTTTACTCCTCTCTACTAAGATGGAGATTTATCATATGTATATATCTTACAGGTTTGTACTGCATCAGCTCCTGATGAGTGGAGAAAACCATCCACGAAACGCGTCGAGCTACACTTGAGGCTTCAACCTTAATTATTTGTACTCTGATGTCATCATTATTTTTCAACATCCTACATCATTGTGCCCTTTTCATACCAGGTCCCGGGCACACCATCTCGGGTACCTATTATGACCATTATTATTTCCATGCGTTTTATACCCCAGCTACCAGGTTCCGGGCATGCCATTTCTGGCACCTACCATGATCAGGATTATGATTATTATCTTGGCTATGTGATTAATTCCAGTTACTGTCGTATCATTAGTATTTCAATACTACTGCATGTATTTTTCCATACTATATGCTTCATTTTTATGCAACAACATATATGTGTGTTGATATATGTGAAATCCTTGTTATTCTATTTACTATGACTATTAAATTAATATTTTTCAACCCTCCGCAATCCAACCGCTTCATTTAAAGTCCCAACTCCCCTGTTTGTATATACCTGATTCCGGGATGGAGGCGACAAGTGCGCCTCATTTAAAGTCCCAAACTCCCCCCTTTTTATGCCAAATATATTATCAGGATGGAAGCGTTTGGATAGTTGGATTAGCAGTGTTCCCCTGCTATCTACGCGAGAGGGTCTATGCAGACCCTACATAGGGCTGTATCTTTAGAAGAGTCGTATACCTTACACATATTGTTATGCTTGTACTTAGTTCCTCTACGCTACTACGGATGGCATGTCCTGTACTGGTTGCTGCTATATACATTGACTTAAAATTTTTTCGTTATACATTCAACCCCCACAACTCTGCCACTGTTTTGCGTCAGCGTGGCTCTTGCCGCGATTCTGTGCTGGGGCTTCCTTCCTCGGCGCGGGAGCTGCAATGCGCTCCTTGGACCCTCCCCCTCCTCCCCTCAGGGAGGTCCAGGCGGTTACCATTCTGCGCATCGGCGCCACGGTCCCTGCGTCATGCGCGGAACGTCCTAACTGACGTCACCGCGCTGACGCTTGGAGCGTCACCTGCGTGACTCCCCTCTGGGAGGAGGACCGGTTTGGCGCCAAACACTGAGCGAGTCCTCAGCTCAGGTGCGGACGCCGCCCCCTCCTCCCGCTAGGCTCACGCACGTGGCGTTGGCGGCATATATTTATATGTCCCCCAATCTGAGTGGGCTGTTTATTTGGCCTGTCTCCGATTGGGGTCTCAACACACCCGCTGTTCTCCTCCTGCTGTTTGTGCTTTACCCTTAGCATCGGGTAAGTCTTTGGATTATGGGCTCACTTTCTCTGTTATACCCCTGCTTTGTTTCACTGCACATCCTGCTTTTTATCCATTAGCCACCATTTATTTTCAACACTCCCTCTTCAACAAACCACACCATGTAGATCTGCACTAGTCACTATTTTAATTATTTCACCATGTCTTTCACAACACTATCTATTAATATTATATATAAAGGCATCTATTACTATTAATTCCATAAATACTATTTACATCATATCAATATCATATATAAGGGTATCTTTGGATACATTATTTATACAGTAATCAATATTACTAATTTTATTATTTCTATATATTATTATCCATCAATATCATATACAAGGGTATCTTTGGGTACATTATTTACATATTATTTAATACTACGAATTCTATTTTATATTACAAATATTTATTAACTATAAATTAACATTTTGTTCCCAGACATCCCTTCATTTTGACAAGTTCTTCATTATTATTTCTGTCATTTGGACACCACCCCACTATCCGGACACTGCCATTCCATCACCCGTTGCTACCCAGACATATTATGCTGCCTCAGCTCCCGTGCCGGGGTTTGTTGCCTCTGGCTCACTCCGTGCCATTTGCCGTGCAACGCACTCAGTGCCAGGGTTGGTAAGTGTATGTTTTCTGACCAACCATTTTGGGATTAGATCTATTTTACTCCTCTCTACTAAGATGGAGATTTATCATATGTATATATCTTACAGGTTTGTACTGTATCAGCTCCTGATGAGTGGAGAAAACCATCCACGAAACGCGTCGAGCTACACTTGAGGCTTCAACCTTAATTATTTGTACTCTGATGTCATCATTATTTTTCAACATCCTACATCATTGTGCCCTTTTCATACCAGGTCCCGGGCACACCATCTCGGGTACCTATTATGACCATTATTATTTCCATGCGTTTTATACCCCAGCTACCAGGTTCCGGGCATGCCATTTCTGGCACCTACCATGATCAGGATTATGATTATTATCTTGGCTATGTGATTAATTCCAGTTACTGTCGTATCATTAGTATTTCAATACTACTGCATGTATTTTTCCATACTATATGCTTCATTTTTATGCAACAACATATATGTGTGTTGATATATGTGAAATCCTTGTTATTCTATTTACTATGACTATTAAATTAATATTTTTCAACCCTCCGCAATCCAACCGCTTCATTTAAAGTCCCAACTCCCCTGTTTGTATATACCTGATTCCGGGATGGAGGCGACGAGTGCGCCTCATTTAAAGTCCCAAACTCCCCCCTTTTTATGCCAAATATATTATCGGGATGGCAGCGTTTGGATAGTTGGATTAGCAGTGTTCCCCTGCTATCTACGCGAGAGGGTCTATGCAGACCCTACATAGGGCTGTATCTTTAGAAGAGTCGTATACCTTACACATATTGTTATGCTTGTACTTAGTTCCTCTACGCTACTACGGATGGCATGTCCTGTACTGGTTGCTGCTATATACATTGACTTAAATTTTTTTCGTTATACATTCAACCCCCACAACTCTGCCACTGTTTTGCGTCAGCGTGGCTCTTGCCGCGATTCTGTGCTGGGGCTTCCTTCCTCGGTGCGGGAGCTGCAATGCGCTCCTTGGACCCTCCCCCTCCTCCCCTCAGGGAGGTCCAGGCGGTTACCATTCTGCGCATCGGCGCCACGGTCCCTGCATCATGCGCGGGACGTCCTAACTGACGTCACCGCGCTGACGCTTGGAGCGTCACCTGCGTGACTCCCCTCTGGGAGGAGGACCGGTTTGGCGCCAAACACTGAGCGAGTCCTCAGCTCAGGTGCGGACGCCGCCCCCTCCTCCCGCTAGGCTCACGCACGTGGCGTTGGCGGCATATATTTATATGTCCCCCAATCTGAGTGGGCTGTTTATTTGGCCTGTCTCCGATTGGGGTCTCAACACACCAGCTGTTCTCCTCCTGCTGTTTGTGCTTTACCCTTAGCATCGGGTAAGTCTTTGGATTATGGGCTCACTTTCTCTGTTATACCCCTGCTTTGTTTCACTGCACATCCTGCTTTTTATCCATTAGCCACCATTTAATTTCAACACTCCCTCTTCAACAAACCACACCATGTAGATCTGCACTAGTCACTATTTTAATTATTTCACCATGTCTTTCACAACACTATCTATTAATATTATATATAAAGGCATCTATTACTATTAATTCCATAAATACTATTTACATCATATCAATATCATATATAAGGGTATCTTTGGATACATTATTTATACAGTAATCAATATTACTAATTTTATTATTTCTATATATTATTATCCATCAATATCATATACAAGGGTATCTTTGGGTACATTATTTACATATTATTTAATACTACGAATTCTATTTCATATTACAAATATTTATTAACTATAAATTAACATTTTGTTCCCAGACATCCCTTCATTTTGACAAGTTCTTCATTATTATTTCTGTCATTTGGACACCACCCCACTATCCGGACACTGCCATTCCATCACCCATTGCTACCCAGACATATTATGCTGCCTCAGCTCCCGTGCCGGGGTTTGTTGCCTCTGGCTCACTCCGTGCCATTTGCCGTGCGACGCACTCAGTGCCAGGGTTGGTAAGTGTATGTTTTCTGACCAACCATTTTGGGATTAGATCTATTTTACTCCTCTCTACTAAGATGGAGATTTATCATATGTATATATCTTACAGGTTTGTACTGCATCAGCTCCTGATGAGTGGAGAAAACCATCCACGAAACGCGTCGAGCTACACTTGATGCTTCAACCTTAATTATTTGTACTCTGATGTCATCATTATTTTTCAACATCCTACATCATTGTGCCCTTTTCATACCAGGTCCCGGGCACACCATCTCGGGTACCTATTATGACCATTATTATTTCCATGTGTTTTATACCCCAGCTACCAGGTTCCGGGCATGCCATTTCTGGCACCTACCATGATCAGGATTATGATTATTATCTTGGCTATGTGATTAATTCCAGTTACTGTCGTATCATTAGTATTTCAATACTACTGCATGTATTTTTCCATACTATATGCTTCATTTTTATGCAACAACATATATGTGTGTTGATATATGTGAAATCCTTGTTATTCTATTTACTATGACTATTAAATTAATATTTTTCAACCCTCCGCAATCCAACCGCTTCATTTAAAGTCCCAACTCCCCTGTTTGTATATACCTGATTCCGGGATGGAGGCGACAAGTGCGCCTCATTTAAAGTCCCAAACTCCCCCCTTTTTATGCCAAATATATTATCGGGATGGAAGCGTTTGGATAGTTGGATTAGCAGTGTTCCCCTGCTATCTACGCGAGAGGGTCTATGCAGACCCTACATAGGGCTGTATCTTTAGAAGAGTCGTATACCTTACACATATTGTTATGCTTGTACTTAGTTCCTCTACGCTACTACGGATGGCATGTCCTGTACTGGTTGCTGCTATATACATTGACTTAAAATGTTTTCGTTATACATTCAACCCCCACAACTCTGCCACTGTTTTGCGTCAGCGTGGCTCTTGCCACGATTCTGTGCTGGGGCTTCCTTCCTCGGCGCGGGAGCTGCGATGCGCTCCTTGGACCCTCCCCCTCCTCCCCTCAGGGAGGTCCGGGCGGTTACCATTCTGCGCATCGGCGCCACGGTCCCTGCGTCATGCACGGGACGTCCTAACTGACATCACCGCGCTGACGCTTGGAGCGTCACCTGCGTGACTCATCTCTGGGAGGAGGACCGGTTTGGCGCCAAACACTGAGCGAGTCCTCAGCTCAGGTGCGGACGCCGCCCCCTCCTCCCGCTAGGCTCACGCACGTGGTGTTGGCGGCATATATTTATATGTCCCCCAATCTGAGTGGGCTGTTTATTTGGCCTGTCTCCGATTGGGGTCTCAACACACCAGCTGTTCTCCTCCTGCTGTTTGTGCTTTACCCTTAGCATCGGGTAAGTCTTTGGATTATGGGCTCACTTTCTCTGTTATACCCCTGCTTTGTTTCACTGCACATCCTGCTTTTTATCCATTAGCCACCATTTAATTTCAACACTCCCTCTTCAACAAACCACACCATGTAGATCTGCACTAGTCACTATTTTAATTATTTCACCATGTCTTTCACAACACTATCTATTAATATTATATATAAAGGCATCTATTACTATTAATTCCATAAATACTATTTACATCATATCAATATCATATATAAGGGTATCTTTGGATACATTATTTATACAGTAATCAATATTACTAATTTTATTATTTCTATATATTATTATCCATCAATATCATATACAAGGGTATCTTTGGGTACATTATTTACATATTATTTAATACTACGAATTCTATTTCATATTACAAATATTTATTAACTATAAATTAACATTTTGTTCCCAGACATCCCTTCATTTTGACAAGTTCTTCATTATTATTTCTGTCATTTGGACACCACCCCACTATCCGGACACTGCCATTCCATCACCCGTTGCTACCCAGACATATTATGCTGCCTCAGCTCCCGTGCCGGGGTTTGTTGCCTCTGGCTCACTCCGTGCCATTTGCCGTGCGACGCACTCAGTGCCAGGGTTGGTAAGTGTATGTTTTCTGACCAACCATTTTGGGATTAGATCTATTTTACTCCTCTCTACTAAGATGGAGATTTATCATATGTATATATCTTACAGGTTTGTACTGCATCAGCTCCTGATGAGTGGAGAAAACCATCCACGAAACGCGTCGAGCTACACTTGATGCTTCAACCTTAATTATTTGTACTCTGATGTCATCATTATTTTTCAACATCCTACATCATTGTGCCCTTTTCATACCAGGTCCCGGGCACACCATCTCGGGTACCTATTATGACCATTATTATTTCCATGCGTTTTATACCCCAGCTACCAGGTTCCGGGCATGCCATTTCTGGCACCTACCATGATCAGGATTATGATTATTATCTTGGCTATGTGATTAATTCCAGTTACTGTCGTATCATTAGTATTTCAATACTACTGCATGTATTTTTCCATACTATATGCTTCATTTTTATGCAACAACATATATGTGTGTTGATATATGTGAAATCCTTGTTATTCTATTTACTATGACTATTAAATTAATATTTTTCAACCCTCCGCAATCCAACCGCTTCATTTAAAGTCCCAACTCCCCTGTTTGTATATACCTGATTCCGGGATGGAGGCGACAAGTGCGCCTCATTTAAAGTCCCAAACTCCCCCCTTTTTATGCCAAATATATTGTCGGGATGGAAGCGTTTGGATAGTTGGATTAGCAGTGTTCCCCTGCTATCTACGCGAGAGGGTCTATGCAGACCCTACATAGGGCTGTATCTTTAGAAGAGTCGTATACCTTACACATATTGTTATGCTTGTACTTAGTTCCTCTACGCTACTACGGATGGCATGTCCTGTACTGGTTGCTGCTATATACATTGACTTAAAATTTTTTCGTTATACATTCAACCCCCACAACTCTGCCACTGTTTTGCGTCAGCGTGGCTCTTGCCGCGATTCTGTGCTGGGGCTTCCTTCCTCGGCGCGGGAGCTGCAATGCGCTCCTTGGACCCTCCTCCTCCTCCCCTCAGGGAGGTCCGGGCGGTTACCATTCTGCGCATCGGCGCCACGGTCCCTGCGTCATGCGCGGGACGTCCTAACTGACGTCACCGCGCTGATGCTGGGAGCGTCACCTGCGTGACTCCCCTCTGGGAGGAGGACCGGTTTGGCGCCAAACACTGAGCGAGTCCTCAGCTCAGGTGCGGACGCCGCCCCCTCCTCCCGCTAGGCTCACGCACGTGGCGTTGGCGGCATATATTTATATGTCCCCCAATCTGAGTGGGCTGTTTATTTGGCCTGTCTCTGATTGGGGTCTCAACACACCAGCTGTTCTCCTCCTGCTGTTTGTGCTTTACCCTTAGCATCGGGTAAGTCTTTGGATTATGGGCTCACTTTCTCTGTTATACCCCTGCTTTGTTTCACTGCACATCCTGCGTTTTATCCATTAGCCACCATTTATTTTCAACACTCCCTCTTCAACAAACCACACCATGTAGATCTGCACTAGTCACTATTTTAATTATTTCACCATGTCTTTCACAACACTATCTATTAATATTATATATAAAGGCATCTATTACTATTAATTCCATAAATACTATTTACATCATATCAATATCATATATAAGGGTATCTTTGGATACATTATTTATACAGTAATCAATATTACTAATTTTATTATTTCTATATATTATTATCCATCAATATCATATACAAGGGTATCTTTGGGTACATTATTTACATATTATTTAATACTACGAATTCTATTTCATATTACAAATATTTATTAACTATAAATTAACATTTTGTTCCCAGACATCCCTTCATTTTGACAAGTTCTTCATTATTATTTCTGTCATTTGGACACCACCCCACTATCCGGACACTGCCATTCCATCACCCGTTGCTACCCAGACATATTATGCTGCCTCAGCTCCCGTGCCGGGGTTTGTTGCCTCTGGCTCACTCCGTGCCATTTGCCGTGCGACGCACTCAGTGCCAGGGTTGGTAAGTGTATGTTTTCTGACCAACCATTTTGGGATTAGATCTATTTTACTCCTCTCTACTAAGATGGAGATTTATCATATGTATATATCTTACAGGTTTGTACTGCATCAGCTCCTGATGAGTGGAGAAAACCATCCACGAAACGCGTCGAGCTACACTTGATGCTTCAACCTTAATTATTTGTACTCTGATGTCATCATTATTTTTCAACATCCTACATCATTGTGCCCTTTTCATACCAGGTCCCGGGCACACCATCTCGGGTACCTATTATGACCATTATTATTTCCATGCGTTTTATACCCCAGCTACCAGGTTCCGGGCATGCCATTTCTGGCACCTACCATGATCAGGATTATGATTATTATCTTGGCTATGTGATTAATTCCAGTTACTGTCGTATCATTAGTATTTCAATACTACTGCATGTATTTTTCCATACTATATGCTTCATTTTTATGCAACAACATATATGTGTGTTGATATATGTGAAATCCTTGTTATTCTATTTACTATGACTATTAAATTAATATTTTTCAACCCTCCGCAATCCAACCGCTTCATTTAAAGTCCCAACTCCCCTGTTTGTATATACCTGATTCCGGGATGGAGGCGACAAGTGCGCCTCATTTAAAGTCCCAAACTCCCCCCTTTTTATGCCAAATATATTGTCGGGATGGAAGCGTTTGGATAGTTGGATTAGCAGTGTTCCCCTGCTATCTACGCGAGAGGGTCTATGCAGACCCTACATAGGGCTGTATCTTTAGAAGAGTCGTATACCTTACACATATTGTTATGCTTGTACTTAGTTCCTCTACGCTACTACGGATGGCATGTCCTGTACTGGTTGCTGCTATATACATTGACTTAAAATTTTTTCGTTATACATTCAACCCCCACAACTCTGCCACTGTTTTGCGTCAGCGTGGCTCTTGCCGCGATTCTGTGCTGGGGCTTCCTTGCTCGGCGCGGGAGCTGCAATGCGCTCCTTGGACCCTCCTCCTCCTCCCCTCAGGGAGGTCCGGGCGGTTACCATTCTGCGCATCGGCGCCACGGTCCCTGCGTCATGCGCGGGACGTCCTAACTGACGTCACCGCGCTGATGCTGGGAGCGTCACCTGCGTGACTCCCCTCTGGGAGGAGGACCGGTTTGGCGCCAAACACTGAGCGAGTCCTCAGCTCAGGTGCGGACGCCGCCCCCTCCTCCCGCTAGGCTCACGCACGTGGCGTTGGCGGCATATATTTATATGTCCCCCAATCTGAGTGGGCTGTTTATTTGGCCTGTCTCTGATTGGGGTCTCAACACACCAGCTGTTCTCCTCCTGCTGTTTGTGCTTTACCCTTAGCATCGGGTAAGTCTTTGGATTATGGGCTCACTTTCTCTGTTATACCCCTGCTTTGTTTCACTGCACATCCTGCTTTTTATCCATTAGCCACCATTTATTTTCAACACTCCCTCTTCAACAAACCACACCATGTAGATCTGCACTAGTCACTATTTTAATTATTTCACCATGTCTTTCACAACACTATCTATTAATATTATATATAAAGGCATCTATTACTATTAATTCCATAAATACTATTTACATCATATCAATATCATATATAAGGGTATCTTTGGATACATTATTTATACAGTAATCAATATTACTAATTTTATTATTTCTATATATTATTATCCATCAATATCATATACAAGGGTATCTTTGGGTACATTATTTACATATTATTTAATACTACGAATTCTATTTCATATTACAAATATTTATTAACTATAAATTAACATTTTGTTCCCAGACATCCCTTCATTTTGACAAGTTCTTCATTATTATTTCTGTCATTTGGACACCACCCCACTATCCGGACACTGCCATTCCATCACCCGTTGCTACCCAGACATATTATGCTGCCTCAGCTCCCGTGCCGGGGTTTGTTGCCTCTGGCTCACTCCGTGCCATTTGCCGTGCGACGCACTCAGTGCCAGGGTTGGTAAGTGTATGTTTTCTGACCAACCATTTTGGGATTAGATCTATTTTACTCCTCTCTACTAAGATGGAGATTTATCATATGTATATATCTTACAGGTTTGTACTGCATCAGCTCCTGATGAGTGGAGAAAACCATCCACGAAACGCGTCGAGCTACACTTGATGCTTCAACCTTAATTATTTGTACTCTGATGTCATCATTATTTTTCAACATCCTACATCATTGTGCCCTTTTCATACCAGGTCCCGGGCACACCATCTCGGGTACCTATTATGACCATTATTATTTCCATGCGTTTTATACCCCAGCTACCAGGTTCCGGGCATGCCATTTCTGGCACCTACCATGATCAGGATTATGATTGTTATCTTGGCTATGTGATTAATTCCAGTTACTGTCGTATCATTAGTATTTCAATACTACTGCATGTATTTTTCCATACTATATGCTTCATTTTTATGCAACAACATATATGTGTGTTGATATATGTGAAATCCTTGTTATTCTATTTACTATGACTATTAAATTAATATTTTTCAACCCTCCGCAATCCAACCGCTTCATTTAAAGTCCCAACTCCCCTGTTTGTATATACCTGATTCCGGGATGGAGGCGACAAGTGCGCCTCATTTAAAGTCCCAAACCCCCCCTTTTTATGCCAAATATATTATCGGGATCGAAGCGTTTGGATAGTTGGATTAGCAGTGTTCCCCTGCTATCTACGCGAGAGGGTCTATGCAGACCCTACATAGGGCTGTATCTTTAGAAGAGTCGTATACCTTACACATATTGTTATGCTTGTACTTAGTTCCTCTACGCTACTACGGATGGCATGTCCTGTACTGGTTGCTGCTATATACATTGACTTAAAATTTTTTCGTTATACATTCAACCCCCACAACTCTGCCACTGTTTTGCGTCAGCGTGGCTCTTGCCGCGATTCTGTGCTGGGGCTTCCTTCCTCGGCGCGGGAGCTGCGATGCGCTCCTTGGACCCTCCCCCTCCTCCCCTCAGGGAGGTCCGGGCGGTTACCATTCTGCGCATCGGCGCCACGGTCCCTGCGTCATGCGCGGGACGTCCTAACTGACGTCACCGCGCTGACGCTTGGAGCGTCACTTGCGTGACTCCCCTCTGGGAGGAGGACCGGTTTGGCGCCAAACACTGAGCGAGTCCTCAGCTCAGGTGCGGACGCCGCCCCCTCCTCCCGCTAGGCTCACGCACGTGGCGTTGGCGGCATATATTTATATGTCCCCCAATCTGAGTGGGCTGTTTATTTGGCCTGTCTCCGATTGGGGTCTCAACACACCAGCTGTTCTCCTCCTGCTGTTTGTGCTTTACCCTTAGCATCAGGTAAGTCTTTGGATTATGGGCTCACTTTCTCTGTTATACCCCTGCTTTGTTTCACTGCACATCCTGCTTTTTATCCATTAGCCACCATTTATTTTCAACACTCCCTCTTCAACAAACCACACCATGTAGATCTGCACTAGTCACTATTTTAATTATTTCACCATGTCTTTCACAACACGATCTATTAATATTATATATAAAGGCATCTATTACTATTAATTCCATAAATACTATTTACATCATATCAATATCATATATAAGGGTATCTTTGGATACATTATTTATACAGTAATCAATATTACTAATTTTATTATTTCTATATATTATTATCCATCAATATCATATACAAGGGTATCTTTGGGTACATTATTTACATATTATTTAATACTACGAATTCTATTTCATATTACAAATATTTATTAACTATAAATTAACATTTTGTTCCCAGACATCCCTTCATTTTGACAAGTTCTTCATTATTATTTCTGTCATTTGGACACCACCCCACTATCCGGACACTGCCATTCCATCAGCCGTTGCTACCCAGACATATTATGCTGCCTCAGCTCCCGTGCCGGGGTTTGTTGCCTCTGGCTCACTCCGTGCCATTTGCCGTGCGACGCACTCAGTGCCAGGGTTGGTAAGTGTATGTTTTCTGACCAACCATTTTGGGATTAGATCTATTTTACTCCTCTCTACTAAGATGGAGATTTATCATATGTATATATCTTACAGGTTTGTACTGCATCAGCTCCTGATGAGTGGAGAAAACCATCCACGAAACGCGTCGAGCTACACTTGATGCTTCAACCTTAATTATTTGTACTCTGATGTCATCATTATTTTTCAACATCCTACATCATTGTGCCCTTTTCATACCAGGTCCCGGGCACACCATCTCAGGTACCTATTATGACCATTATTATTTCCATGCGTTTTATACCCCAGCTACCAGGTTCCGGGCATGCCATTTCTGGCACCTACCATGATCAGGATTATGATTATTATCTTGGCTATGTGATTAATTCCAGTTACTGTCGTATCATTAGTATTTCAATACTACTGCATGTATTTTTCCATACTATATGCTTCATTTTTATGCAACAACATATATGTGTGTTGATATATGTGAAATCTTTGTTATTCTATTTACTATGACTATTAAATTAATATTTTTCAACCCTCCGCAATCCAACCGCTTCATTTAAAGTCCCAACTCCCCTGTTTGTATAAAGCTGGGATATATATATATATATATATATATATATATATATATGTACTGATACTGCAGCTAGCAAAATCAACTGCCTGCCTGTAGTATGAGAACACCACCAACCTTCTACAGGTAGCTTTAGCTGAACACTGTGCAGAGCTTACAAAAAAATAACTTGTAGGTTTAGCTGAACACTGTGAGGAGGATGCACCACACTAACTTGTAGCTTTAGATGAACACTGTGCAGAGCTCGCAAAAAAATAACTTGTAGGTTTAGCTGAACACTGTGAGGAGGACGCACTGCACTAACTTGTAGCTTTAGATGAACACTGTGCAGAGTTCTCACTACACTAACTTGTAGTTTTAGCTGAACACTGTGAGCAGGACGCATTGCACTAACTTGTAGCTTTAGCTGAAAACTGTGAGGAGGACGCACCACACTAACTTGTAGTTTTAGCTGAACACTGTGAGCAGGACGCACTACACTAACTTGTAGTTTTAGCTGAACACTGTGAGCAGGACGCTCTGCACTAACTTGTAGCTTTAGATGAACACTGTGCAGAGCTCGCAAAAATATAACTTGTAGGTTCAGCTGAACACTGTGAGGAGGACGCACTGCACTAACTTGTAGCTTTAGATGAACACTGTGCAGAGTTCTCACTACACTAACTTGTAGTTTTAGCTGAACACTGTGAGCAGGACGCACTGCACTAACTTGTAGCTTTAGCTGAAAACTGTGAGGAGGACGCACCACAATAACTTGTAGTTTTAGCTGAACACTGTGAGCAGGACGCACTGCAATAACTTGTAGTTTTAGCTGAACACTGTGAGGAGGACGCACCACACTAACTTGTAGTTTTAGCTGAACACTGTGAGCAGGACGCACTGCACTAACTTGTAGTTTTAGCTGAACACTGTGAGGAGGACGCACCACACTAACTTGTAGTTTTAGCTGAACACTGTGAGCCCGACGCAATACACTAACTTGTAGCTTTAGATGAACACTGTGCAGAGCTCACAAAAAATAACTTGTAGGTTTAGCTGAACACTGTGAGGAGGACGCACTGCGCTAACTTGTAGCTTTAAATGAACACTGTGAGCAGGATGCACTGTGCTAACTTGTGGCTTTAGATGAACACTGTGCAGAGGTCTCACTACACTAACTTGTAGTTTTAGCTGAACACTGTGAGCAGGACGCACTGCACTAACTTGTAGCTTTAGATGAACACTGTGCAGAGGTCTCACTACACTAACTTGTAGTTTTAGCTGAACACTGTGAGCAGGACGCACTGCACTAACTTGTAGTTTTAGCTGAACACTGTGAGGAAGACGCACCACAGTAACTTGTAGTTTTAGCTGAACACTGTGAGCAGGATGCACTACACTAACTTGTAGTTTTAGCTGAACACTGTGAGGAGGACGCACCACACTAACTTGTAGTTTTAGCTGAACACTGTGAGCAGGACGCACTGCACTAACTTGTAGCTTTAGATGAACACTGTGCAGAGTTCTCACTACATTAACATGTAGTTTTAGCTGAACACTGTGAGCAGGACGCACTGCACTAACTTGTAGCTTTAGATGAACACTGTGCAGAGGTCTCACTACACTAACTTGTAGTTTTAGCTGAACACTGTGAGCAGGACGCACTGCACTAACTTGTAGCTTTAGATGAACACTGTGCAGAGGTCTCACTACACCAACTTGTAGTTTTAGCTGAACACTGTGAGCAGGACGCACTGCACTAACTTGTAGTTTTAGCTGAACACTGTGAGGAGGACGCACCACACTAACTTGTAGTTTTAGCTGAACACTGTGAGCAGGACGCACTACACTAACTTGTAGCTTTAGATGAACACTGTGCAGAGGTCTCACTACACTAACTTGTAGTTTTAGCTGAACACTGTGAGCAGGACGCACTGCACTAACTTGTAGTTTTAGCTTAACACTGTGAGGAGGACGCACTACACTAACTTGTAGTTTTAGCTGAACACTGTGAGCAGGACACACTGCACTAACTTGTAGCTTTAGATGAACACTGTGCAGAGTTCTCACTACACTAACTTGTAGGTTTAGCTGAACACTGTGAGCAGGACGCACCACACTAACTTGTAGCTTTAGCTGAACACTGTGAGCAGGACGCACTACACTAACTTGTAGTTTTAGATGAACACTGTGCAGAGTTCTCACTACATTAACTTGTAGTTTTAGCTGAACACTGTGAGCAGGACGCACTGCACTAACTTGTAGCTTTAGATGAACACTGTGCAGAGGTCTCACTACACTAACTTGTAGTTTTAGCTGAACACTGTGAGCAGGATGCACTGCACTAACTTGTAGTTTTAGCTGAACACTGTGAGGAGGACGCACCACACTAACTTGTAGTTTTAGCTGAACACTGTGAGCAGGACGCACTGCACTAACTTGTAGTTTTAGCTGAACACTGTGAGGAGGACGCACCACACTAACTTGTAATTTTAGCTGAACACTGTGAGCAGGACGCACTGCACTAACTTGTAGTTTTAGCTGAACACTGTGAGCAGGACGCACTGCACTAACTTGTAGTTTTAGCTGAACACTGTGAGCAGGATGCACTGCACTAACTTGTAGTTTTAGCTGAATACTGTGAGGAGGACGCACCACACTAACTTGTAGTTTTAGCTGAACACTGTGAGCAGGACGCACTGCACTAACTTGTAGTTTTAGCTGAACACTGTGAGCAGGACGCACTGCACTAACTTGTAGCTTTAGATGAACACTGTGCAGAGGTCTCACTACACTAACTTGTAGTTTTAGCTGAACACTGTGAGCAGGACGCACTGCACTAACTTGTAGCTTTAGATGAACACTGTGCAGAGGTCTCACTACACTAACTTGTAGTTTTAGCTGAAAACTGTGAGCAGGATGCACTGCACTAACTGTAAATAGCCTAGCTGCCTGACTGTGGTACTAATAGGATCAAAAGAACACCAGCAATTTTCTTCAGGTAGCTGTAAATACTGTAACAAGACAAGCCTACCTGTCAGTAAGAAGATAACAGGAACGGATCTAGCTAAACTGAATACAGTTTTATATATATATATATGCAACACCTGGGATGCATATATATACACAATACACTGTAAGTGCAGCTAACTCACCGATTGTCCTGCGTAATGTATCTAACTCAAATGAAATGACACTGTCTCTCTCTCTATCTATCTCTCTTTCAACGCCGGAACACACACTACACAGGGCCGTCGTGCAGGCGGCCTTATATAGTGTGGGGCGTGTTCTAAACCCCCTGAGCCATAATTGGCCAAAGCCACCCTGGCTTTGGCCAATTACAGCTCTCTCTACCGACGGCGCTATGATTGGCCAAGCATGCGGGTCATAGTGCATGCTTGGCCAATCATCAGCCAGCAATGCACTGCGATGCCGCAGTGAATTATGGGCCGTGACGCGCCCAACGAATTTGGCGCGAACGGCCCATGACATTCGGAATTCGTCGAACGACCGAACAGCCAATGTTCTAGTCGAACATGGGTTTGACTCGAACACGAAGCTCATCCCTAATCCTCATATAGTGTCTACCTGGCTCAATCCATAGCACCTATTGTGTATCCTGGCCAGCCTCTCCTTTCCCTGCAATATGCATGTGTCACTTCTGGCAGTTTTCTCCATCATCAGGCAATCCATGGTGATGCTCCATCTCTCTCTGCTCACAGAAAGAGATTGACAGCCTCACTGAACATAAAAGTTCCACATTTCCCAGTGAGTATGTATAAAGGCAGAGTGTGCATTCCTTCCACTCAGGTGTAAGATTACACTCAGTTCTCTGTTTTGTGCTGTGTAGTTTGTGACATCAGATCCCTGCCCCCTGCTTTCTGGAAGATGAAAAATATAATCTGATCTGTGTACTTTAGAGGACTCTGGAAGGTTGCAGCTAAAGAAGTTCAGCTTGTGTGGGAGGATTTGCTTCATGATTGTTTATCATCCAAAACATGTAATTTCAGTTGATCATGGTTTTGTGACATCTTCCTAAATCTTGATCAATAGGGATTACATAATACTTTTAAGGAAAAGAGAGGTGTTAAGGACTTATGAGCAGTGAGTTTTGCACCACGTGGCCTCAGTCAAGATGAAGTACCCTATTTCTGTAACATAAAAGTTAGAAATTATTGTGCTGATGTCTCAAGTGATGTGAAATCTTTATGATGATTGTATTCAATGAATACAATTCATTTCAGTTAATTAAGTGTAGCACCCTGATGTTTAGGCAGGGTTGCTATCAAATTTAGTTGCCAGGCGATAGTTGCCTTGGCCAATTGTTAGGAGATCAATTGATTCCTCTCTAAATCTGGACTTGTTGCACCCTTTCTCTTCTGTCACTAGGTGGCACTATGCTAATGACATTAAATAAGACAGGGGCTTTACAAGCTCAGACATGAATGGATGGGGTGTCTCAGCCAATGGGCATGGATTTTCTTTGGTCCCTTGACCTGCAGGGAGAGCCTATTTATTTGGGTGGAGTCAGGTGATCAGAGTTCTGTGCCACCTGGACGGCTGTCTGGGTGGATGTCTGTTGTGCTGCCCCAGGCTGCTAGGCCGGAAGCCTGAAGCCTATCCCGGGGACATTTGGCTGCTAGGCTTCCTGAGGGCCTTTCCAGGAAGGGGAGAGCAGCGTAGAGTTGGGACTGCTGGCTTGTAGTCCAACCAGAATTAGTGGTTCAGCCGGACTGGGAACCAGCTGTGGTCGGAGGTGGAAGGGGAAGCTGTCGCCACTAAGGGACCATCCTCCTTGTTGCTGGAGACCACTGTGAGTAAGTTGAAGCCAGTACCAGAGCAGTCTTCTCACCAGCCAGGGGACGGTGAAGAAGTGAGAAAACTTCACCGAGTGTCAAGCCAGGGACCCAACAGGACAGCAGAAGTGACGCTTGCGGAGCATCAGTGGGTGCCAAGCCAGGGACCTAGCGGGTCAGCAGGGTGACGCTTGAAGAGTATCTGTGAGTGCCAAGCCAGGGACCCAGCAGGGAAGCGGGGCTGACGCTTGAGAAAGATACTGAGTGCTAAAAGTGGAAGAGCTCAGGGGATCCAGTGGCTATTGGATCCGAAGTCTAGTGAAAGACTTGGAGTTTGTTGAGTGAACACCCACAGTGAGTGACTGTGGAGTTAGCGGAGAACTGTTTGTGTTGCCAATAGTTGAATACAACTACCGTTAGTAACTGCTACAAGATCGTTGCCATAGGAGACAGCAGTCCTACCTATACAGAAGTGGTGTCTGACTGGAGGCCTGTAGACTTCCTATAGAAGTCTTGGAGTCTGCCAATTATCATTGCATCTACTTAAGGGTGTCCTGGCCCTAACCCTCTCTCCCAGCGTTCTGTTCAAGAGACAATATAACTCTTTGCAGTCATCATTAGGCCTCAAGGGACCCGGGACTCTGCTAAATTTGGTGCCCAACGTGGCGCAAAGGCGTTATTCCTACAGCGGTCGCCCATAGCAACCAGCTACAGCTACATTGGGATTTCATCTGGCTCCATGGTAAAGTGGCAAGTAACATCTTTACTTTGTATAGACTGTGTTATTGTGCATTCCAACAATGTGGGGAAGAACCAGCATGTCTCATCGCTCATGGGAGAGTATCTGCCTGGTCTTTTGACACTTTACGCCAGTGCTGCAAGGGTTAGAACAGACACCATTAAGGTTTTGGCATGCTGCGACAGGAAATAGGCGGGCGCTGAAGTTCCCAGAAAGTATCTGTACCAATCCTTAGTTCCCAGAAAGTATCTGTACCAATCCTTCCTTGTCCTCCTCTGCAGAGCCTCCGCTCTGCAGAGGAGGACAAGGACGTGTGCCTGGTTGTAGGATGGAGAAAATGGCGGAGTTTGGAAGTACTATGGCGGATTGGAAGATGTATGCTCCAGGTGTTGGCCTTGCTCTAAGCGAGTCTAAGGGCACTCTGATTGACACCGGAGTGTGGTATACACCTAAGGATAGTCTTGCCCTGTACATGGCTGGAGGTTATGAGGCACTGGGACTGATCTGTGGGGAGTGTTGCGGCTTGGCTATGCATCTGAGGCCTTGGATCATCTGTGGACACTGCAGGGAACCCCTGCTTGAAGTAGTCTCACCAGCACAACCTCTGCAGATACTGCAAGCAGATTGGAACAAGAATGTCGCCGTCGTGGCTGAGAGTCCACCTGCTATCACCCAGCCTGTGAGAGAAGCTGCTCCTCTTGTTTCTGTAGCTGCTTCAGGACCCAGTGCTCTGATTATCTCTCGAGGCCGGGGTCAAGCCCACCTGCTCTCCTTGATGCAAAACCACGGGGAAAAAGACACCAGAGTTGGGTAAGCCTGCAAAGGGTGAAAGTGGTGTCCCAGTGGGGGAGGTGATACCTGTGGCCATTAAGGGAGACAAAGCGGTTGTGCCAAACATAGTCAGCTCCACGCTCAACTATCTCTCTGCCAAAGAATGCTCCACTATCTCCGCTTCAGATATCCCATCTGATTGGGTCTCTGAACTGTTTTCAGATACTTTATCATGGACTGGTAAGTGGCCTGATAGTGATGAGGAGCAATTGTGTGATTTAGAGGAGGATGAAGTTCCCTCTGTGCCAGCGGCTAGTGTCAAAATTGAATTGTCTGCCAGTGCAGCTCCCTTCTTATGCATTACTAAGTCCTTTGAGGAGGATCGTTGGGCAAGATGAGTTAAGGTGTCCGGATGGAGGCCTTCACCTGTATAGCTGTCTTCCTATAGAAGTCTTGGAGTCTGCCAATTATCATTGCATCTACTTAAGCGTGTGTTGGCCCTAACCCTCTCTCCCACTATTCTGTTCAAGAGACAATAAATCTCTTTGCATTCAAAAAGCATCTGGCGCCCACCATTTCATCTTGCAGTACACCAACCATGCCTTGTAACCCACTCTACATAGAAGGATGTCAGCTGTCCCTAACTCTGGAGGTCACCATTAGGCCTCAAGGTCCCGGGACTTTGCTACTTAAGTATATACTATACTATATAGCAACTATGAATATCTGATATAAGATGCATTTGTTGTCATATTTCTTGTTCAATGATGACACAATTGGGGGGGGATTTACCAAAACCAGTGCTCAAAAAATCTGGTGCAGCTGTATATACAAATCAATTTGATTCTAGGTTTTATTGTCAAAGCTTAATTTACCAAGCTGAAGTTAGAAGCTGATTGGCTACCATGCACAGCTGCACTGGATTATGTGTGCTCCAGTTTTAGTAAATCTCCCCCAATTTGTTCCATTAATACAATGTTTACATATTTTGAGTGTATTAGCAACATAATTGTTGGTGTTAAAGTGCAGCTAACCCAATAGCCTGAGGAAGCACAGAGTTGTACAAAAGTATAGTGTGTTCTTCTTTATTAGGCACATATATACATCCACTATACATATGCCTTTGGACTGTTTTGCTTATATTTATGGTCAGTGGGAAGACCTGATTGCTTTGCACTAATTGTGGACCGGGCGCAGCTATATATATATACACATATATGTTCTTGTATATGTATTATAGTATCTTATTTTTTTTTCTGATATCTGCAATATATACTATATATATATATCTCATGACTAACGTTTGTTTGGAGTTTATCTTTCTTGCTGTCAGGGTTAAATGAAAAAAATGAATGAAACATGTACTAATGTGTTCTGTCTAATATTGTTTGCAATGTAGTCTAATTGCTAAAGTGCTTTAAGGCAAACCCAGGGGAATCATAAAATGCTATTATTTTACACTAGAGGTCACCCCCGGTATGAAATTCACTTGCAGCATCATTTTTCTGCAGCTACTGTTACACAATGCTGGAAGTGGAAACCTTTTTTCCTTATTGAAAAGAGATTGGATTTTTATGAGCACAATACAATATGCTAAGAATCTTTCTAGCAAGCTAGTGAGTCTGAATATAATAGCATTCTGAGCTTCAATTTGGTAGGAGTCAGTTCCGTATATTAATCACATGCATTGTGAAAACATTCATTACAAGATACCATCACAATAAATTTAAGGCATTGCTGTCAACATAATAGCTTGTTCTAAATTTTTTACCAGGATATCACTCAGTATATTTTCTTAGTGCCTTCTAACTGAAATGAGATTTAATGTATTTTGGTTTTTCCTAAGAAGTTTAAGAACAATTGGATAGTTTTTGATATATTTGTATGAGGTAGATATACTGTATGTCAAAAATGTTATACAACCCCTGGCAAAAATTATGGAATCACCAGTCCCTGAGGATGTTCCTTCAGTTGTTTATTGTTGTAGAAAAAAAGCAGATCGCAGACATGGCCAAAATCTAAAAGCATTTCAAATGGCAACTTTCTGGCTTTAAGAAACACTAAAAGAAATAAAGAAAAATAATTGTGGTGGCCAGTAACAGTTAGATTTATAGAACAAGCACAGGGAATAAATTATGGAATCGCTCAATTCTGAGGAAAAAATTATGGAATCACCCTGTAAATTTTCATTACAAACACTAACACCTGCATCAGATTAAATCTGTTTGTTAGTATGTAGGTAAAGAGGGTAAATCATCATGCAGTGTTGCACAAGATGTTGGTTGTTCACAGTCAGCTGTGTCTAAAACATGGACCAAATACAAACAACATGGGAAGGTGGTTAAAGGCAAGCATACTGGTAGACCAAGTAAGACATCAAAGCGTCAAGACAGAAAACTTAAAGCAATATGCCTTGAAAACAGAAAATGTACAACAAAACAAATGGGGAACAAATGGGAGGAAACTGGAGTCAACATCTGTGACCAGACTGTAAGAAACCGCCTAAAGGAAATGGGATTTACATACAGAAAAGCTAAAAGAAAGCCATCTCTAACACCTTCACACAAAAAAACAAGGTTACAATGGGCTAAGGAAAGGCAATCGTGGACTGTGGATGATTGGATGAAAGTCATATTCAGTGATGAATCTCAAATCTGCATTGGGCAAGGTGATGATGCTGGAACTTTTGTTTGGTGCCGTTCCAATGAGATTTATGCAGACGACTGTCTGAAGAAAACATGCAAATTTCCACAGTCAATTATGATATGAGGCTGCATGTCAGGTAAAGAGATGGCTGTCATTAAATCTTCAATAAATGCACAGGTTTACATTGAAATTTTGGACACTTTTCTTATCCCATCTATTGAAAGGATGTTTGGGGATGATGAAATCATTTATCAAGATGATAATGCATCTTGCCATAGAGCAAAAACTGTGAAAAAATTAATTGAAGAAAGACACATAAGGTCAATGTCATGGCCTGCAAATAGTTTGGATCTCAATCCAATTGAAAATCTGTGGTGGAAGTTAAAGAAAATGGTCCATGACAAGGCTCCAACCTGCAAAGATGATTTGGCAACAGCAATCAGAGAAGGCTGGAGCCAGATTGATGAAGAGTACTGTTTATCACTCTTTAAGTCAATGCCTCAGAGACTGCAAGCAGTTATAAAAACCAGAGGTGGTGCAACAAAGTACTAGTGATGTGTTGGAGTGTTATTTTGTTTGTTTGTTTTTCATGATTCCATAATTTTTTCCTCAGAATTGAGTGATTCCATAATTTATTCCCTGTGCTTGTTCTATAAATCTAACTGTTACTGGCCACCACAATTATTTTTCTTGATTTCTTTTAGTGTTTCTTAAAGCCAGAAAGTTGCCATTTAAAATGCCTTTAGTTTTTGGCCATGTCTGTGATCTGCTTTTTTTCTACAACAATAAACAACTGAAGGAACATCCTCAGGGACTGGTGATTCCATAATTTTTGCCAGGGGTTGTAGTACACTTGAATTTCATATTATATGTTATTATGTTGCATTATACTAGACGCCTAATATATGATGTTATATACTGTATTAACAACTTGGCCACCAGCCGCCGCAGTTGTACGGCTGGGCGAAACGACGTCATGTCCCACGATTGCTCGGGGCACGCGGAGAACCAGGATCTGTGTGTAAACACACAGTTTTCGGTTCTCTGAGGGGAGAACAGACAGATTGTTCATACAGAGTATGAACAGCGATCTGTCATCTCCCCTGTACAGTCCCATCCCCCCTTCAGTTAGAACAGACACTAGGGAACACATTAACGCCTTGATTGCCCCCTAGTGGTTAACCCCTTCAATGCCAGTGACATTTTTACAGTAATCAATTTTCAAATTTTTTTTTTCTTTATAGCGCAAAAAATAAAAACCGCAGAGGTGATCAAATACCACCAAGAGAAAGCTCTATTTGTGGGAAAAAAAGGACGTAAATTTTGTTTGGGTGTAACATCGCACGACCGCGCAATTGTCAGTTAAAGCGACGCAGTGCCAAATCGCAAAAAGTGCTCTGGTCAGGAAGGGGGTAAAATCTTCCGGGGCTGAAGCGGTTAAGCTACGTATGGAAACATACCATACTATTTTTAAACTTTACAAGTCTTTTTTTTGTATAAATTAAACTATCTCCAGTTTGGGTTGGTTTGTATTCCAGTCTAGTTATTTTGTCACAGTCAAATACATGTCAAATGAGGTTCAATGTAGAAAAATGTAAAATAATGCATTTGGGTGGCAAAAATATGAATGCAATCTATACACTGGGGGGAGAACCTCTGGGGGAATCTAGGATGGAAAAGGACCTGGGGGTCCTAGTAGATGATAGGCTCAGCAATGGCATGCAATGCCAAGCTGCTGCTAATAAAGCAAACAGAATATTGGCATGCATTAAAAGGGGGATCAAATGCAGAGATAAAACGATAATTCTCCCGCTCTTCAAGACTCTGGTCCGGCCGCACCTGGAGTATGCTGTCCAGTTCTGGGCACCAGTCCTCAGGAGGGACGTACTGGAAATGGAGCGAGTACAAAGAAGGGCAACAAAGCTAATAAAGGGTCTGGAGGATCTTAGTTATGAGGAAAGGTTGCGAGCACTGAACTTATTCTCTCTGGAGAAGAGACGCTTGAGAGGGGATATGATTTCAATTTACAAATACTGTACTGGTGACCCCACAATAGGGATAAAACTTTTTCGAAGAAGAGAGTTTAATAAGACTCGTGGCCACTCATTACAATTAGAAGAAAAGAGGTTTAACCTTAAACTACGTAGAGGGTTCTTTACTGTAAGAGCGGCAAGGATGTGGAATTCCCTTCCACAGGCGGTGGTCTCAGCGGGGAGCATTGATAGCTTCAAGAAACTATTAGATAATCACCTGAATGACCGCAATATACAGGAATATGTAATGTAATACTGACACATAATCACACACATAGGTTGGACTTGATGGACTTGTGTCTTTTTTCAACCTCACCTACTATGTAACTATGTAAAATACATTTAGTTAGTTTAATCTCCTTCTAACTGAGCAGGTCTTAACGTTTGCATTTGTGTGCTTACGATAAAGAAATTAGATTTTATGCTCTACTGCAGCAGTTCCTAATGTGAATAATTAAACATAATCTATAAATAGATGTGAAATAAGATGACACTGTTTAAATGAGGTAGCAGAAATAATAGAATTATATTATTAATCTGTTGCTACTTAATGTTGCCAAGCAGGCTACAGGTGACCAAAAAATTGTATATATTGCCAAAGCTAGAATAAGTGTGTAGCGCTGCCCTTTTGAGGGTCGCAAGATAAATCAGTGCCCCTCTGGTTGCCGTGACCCTGCGAGTCTTCTGCCACCTCTGACACCCTGGGTTCAAACATTTTTTTCCCACTAGATCAGTAGTTCTCAACTCCTGTCCTCAGGACCCATTAACAGCCAGGTTTGCAAGATAACTGAAATACATCACAGATGATATCATTTGCTGCTCAATGATTGCAGTATTCTAGTCTGCATCTCCCCAAGGTAATACTTCAATTCTGGCCTGTTAGTGGGTCCTCCTGAGGACCAGTGCACTAGATAATAACAGTAAGAAGGAAATGCACCAGAATTGATTCAATCAGAAATAGTTTACCCAATGAGATGAAAGGAAAAGAAATCAAAGAGTAAACTTAAGTTTACACCTTAAAATGTTGTCTCCCAAAGAATGTTATTGATAGCGAAACAACTATCACCTCTAAGATTCAAACATTCAACAGTGAACGCTATCATCTCTATGCTCAAATAAGTGCATATAATGACTGAATGATGTGAATAGGCTACAGGTAATCAGAGGAATGGCTCTTATGAGTGTCAGACCCCTCTCTACTGCTCCTTTACACAAATGCAGAACAGTAGATAAACAAGTACAACTTTTAGCAAACAGGAACTGTATTACAATTCAACCTGCTCTTACAGAGAATTCTTGGTGAACTGTAGCTCTCCAAGCTTCAGCAAAACAAATCCCTAAGGTGGAGAGGGAGGTGAAAGTAGTCCTGTGTTGCTGTGTGGCAATCCAGTTAATCTTCAGCTAGCTCTTAAATTGAATATTGAGTGGTAAAGCAAAGTAGCTGATCCAATAGGTTGTGTATAACCAGCAGACAATATTCCTGTGTAAATCAAAACTGTAACTGGATTCACAGTGATCACTAATTTAAAGATGTTGCACTACAAGATGTTGGAACTACAAGTAATAGCAGAACAATGGATGGCAAAGATGTCTGTATATAGTGTCTATGATATGTTGGTACAGATCCTTGAACTAAAGATGGTAATAAGTGCAGGAGACAATGGTGTCTATATACAGTGTCTATAAGACTGGGCTATTGCCCGCTCACCACACTGGAACAGGAGATGATGATGATTTATGATGATGATGACCTCTCAGGAATGTGGCTCAAGGGATGACATCTGGTCTCCGCCACACTGCACCTCGGCTCACACAAATCCGATATCTCTGCAGGATGAATGGAACAGGAACGGCCTCTGGGCTGCCGCTGGGCAGTGAAGGGGAACTGTCCGCAGATGTCCTTCCAGATATCCGCTGGGTAACTCCTCCAGAACAGGCTGCGACTCAGCTGCAGCTCACCCTGTAACAGATTCCCTGCATGCAGATCCACGCTGGTCCCAAGAGAGCACGCCAGGCCTCAAGCCTTCCCTCTTATAGTCTCTCCCAGTGGTCTGCTCTTCTCCATCAGCCAGCTGGTAGTTGTAGTTTCACATAATACAGCCAGAGGGAGAATCCTATCCATATTGACTACATGTCCCGAGATGTTTTGCTCTGCCTTGTCTCTGATTAAGAAAGTGACAAAACATCCCACACTGGAACACTAGAGGGAAACAGCTCCCCCTGAAACAATGCCACACAGCGTCTTCTGATTGCAGGAATAGATAGGTATCCAGCTCCTGGCTATAAGTGCATCTGCAACAAAATGAACTTTAAATAAACCTGGGCTGGTTCTTCGAGGAGTCTCCGATGTGACCTCCTGTGGCGTTTACAGCTGGCTCCAAACTGTGCAAACACAAGTCATGCTTTCTGAAAGGACCCGCAGCGCTCTGGGACATGTTACATGTCCCAAAAGGTTACTTGCCAAGGCAGCAAAGCGGAAGTAGGAGCAGGTACCTGTCAGAAATAGGTACCCCCTCCCAGAGAAACAAACAATCCAAACGTTGTAGAGTTGGAGGAGGAGGAAAAGAAGAACTTCCTTTTTAGGTGAAGTTCCGCTTTGAAGTATATGTTAACCCTCGCTTTATAAAACAACCCGTTTCACTTTGAAGTATATGTCAACCCTCACCCTGTAAAACAACCCATTCAGTTTGAAATAGAAATGCAAGGCAAAACATTTGTGTATATAAATAAAAAACATTATAAATACCTTTTTTTTTTTTTGATCACATAACCTCTGCTGCATAAGAGGCCTAGAGAGCTTGGGGTAGAGACTACGTGGGGAGCATGTCAGCAGGGGACAGAGGAAGACCAGCACACTGATCTTCCCAGTAATTAGCTGTGCAGGGGGCGTGTCAG
The DNA here is from genome assembly GCF_042186555.1 of Aquarana catesbeiana. Taxonomy (NCBI): domain Eukaryota; kingdom Metazoa; phylum Chordata; class Amphibia; order Anura; family Ranidae; genus Aquarana; species Aquarana catesbeiana. Next base: position 378,611,469 of record NC_133324.1, on the reverse strand, counting down.
CACAAGTCTTGGCCATTGGAGGACAGGCAGAATGTGCTTCCAGCATAGCCAGAAAATGGACCATTCTGGGAAGGATATGCTTCTAATGCCTAGTGTGGTTACTTTGAAATAGGAAAGGACGTGATGCAAACAGAACAGGATACTTTTTTTTACAAGAACATGGTACAACAGACACATATCAGAAATATGAAATGTCTGGGAAACATACACTTCAACGCAGCCTGGTCTGCCCAGGACTGGGGTAGTCTATTTCACCTCCATTGCACTCAGCTACCTCCTACATTCCTGCAAATTCACCTGACTGCAGATAAATTGTCTGCCTTTGACATCAGTTTGGTTAATGTTAGCTTAGAGTACAGGAGATAAAAAAAATGTTCTGCCCTGGACAAACCAAGCAATGTAAAGTTAATTTCCTTCTCCAGCCACACAATATAAACATCCCCATAACTCATTCAGTATTCACCCAAATAACTTTCAAAATTTCAAAAGTACCTTATACTGTACATCCTGTGATATGATTTTTTGGTCTGCTAAAACTCTTTAATTTCTGCTGCTGCAGGTAGGAGAAGTCAGTTGGGTTTTACTTAGTCTAACCTGCCAGACTTCAATTAGCAAGAGCCCTCAGTCAGGAGTAATTTATTGGGCTGGCTCTTGAAGTTTTCTAGTGTGGGAAGGCATGTGGGCAGCTGATTAATTGGTGATAGGAAAGCAGACAATACCCCTATCATCACTACAGCACTAAGCAGGGTAAGGAGGACATTTACACTTTACCTACTCTAGGAGCTTTGACAGAACCAGTTTTGGTAATGTGCTAGCACTGTCACCACTGCTAAGATATACCGGAGCCAATAATAGAGCATGGGTGTCAAGATCAGGGGTCAGGCTCAAAAGCAATGGGAAGCTCATACAGAAACCAGCAAGATAGGTACACAGGTAGGTCACCCTGGCGGATGACACAGGCTCATCTGAGGTGCTAAGTCTAAGTACTAACCAGTGTTCATCAGAGTTCCTGATGGTGGAGATGGATTTTGCTGCATATTAGCTCCAGGTTGTGGTCCTCAGGATCGCCCCACCAGGAGGTGAGCAAGCCAGGGCCTAGTAGTGGATTACGCAGGTAAGGATCATAGTCAGTAAACAAGCCAAAAGGTCAGTAATGAGTAGTTGTAGGTTGGGATCAGGCAAAAGCGCAGTCGAGGAACAAGCCAAGGGTTGAATAATGAGCGGTAGCAAAATATAGACGGCAGCAGGGAAGCACAATAATCTGGCAAACAGGAAGTGCAGAGATATGGCTTAAATCAGGAAGTTCATGGAAGGAGCAAAGGATGCATGTTTAAGATATACAAGGTTCAAGACATGATCCTTCAAGGAGATGTCCAGGAATCCAACCAGCATTCCAGGTAGCTCAGCAAGAAGAAACACCGCCTGGTACAGCAGAGGTTCCAGATTCAAATCCAGGCCCTGACAATGGATGTTACTGGCTGGGCTGTATTACCATGAATACCACAGCATGTAGCACTTACTTGTGATATCAGTGCCACTATGACAACAGAATCTGCAGTCCAAAGGACAACCAGTCCAAAATTCTTATGAAAATTTGTACAAAAATCATCAGTACATTCATGGGCCTGACAAATGTCATTTGAAAGTAGTTCAAAATCGTATTTGCTCTTAACATCTTGGAAAGAATCGAGTTTGTCAAATGAAAAAAACACACTGTTATAAATGAGTTTGCTTGAGCAAAAATTTCCTTCCTGTTCCTTCTCATTTTCTTGTTTCTGTGATCAAAAGCAAACAACATTTGACCCCACTAATGATTAGAAAATAAAATGAACCTTCTTAAAACAAAATTCTACTAATGTATAGCCAGCTTAAAGCCACTTCAGTACAGGGCACTTTTACACCCTTCTTGCCCAGGCCAACTTTCAGCTTCCAGTGCTGTCGCAATTTGAATGACATATGCGTGGTCATGCAACACTGTACCCAAACTAAATTCTTATCATTTTGTTCACTATAGCTTTCTTTTGGTGGTATTTAATCAACACTTGGTTTTTAATTTTTTGCTAAATAAATGAACAAATACTGAAAATTTGTTCTTCATAAATTTAGGTCAAAATATATTCTGCTACATTTCTTTGGTGAAGATAACCCAAATTGGCGTATATTATTTAGTCTGTAGGAAATTTATAGAGTCCACAAACTATGGTATATATATTTACAAACAGCAGATATTTGGTGGAACTTTAACGGTACCAAGAAACAATGAAAAAACAATTGATAATATAAGACATGATATTTTATTAATACATGATTAAAATAAAACCATTAAAATGTGAACACATGCCAGTTATATGGTCAAAAAGGTGTGTTTTACATAAACAGTAATGGCGTAGTGTCTAATCCCAACATGTTTTGCCGATTATGGCTTCTTCAGGGGTTTTGAAGACCACTACTGATAAAGGGGTTACAGTATATCAAGAGACAAAACATTCAGTCATTGATAGATTGTACAATGCAGAACAATATATCCATATACAAGTAGCAAATTTATTTCCATTTTTATTATTCACTCTGTCCAGCCATTCTCAGCTTACCCAATTGACTACCAATGATCACCAGCCAAGCAAGGGGAACAGGGCGCTGTGTGGCCACAGGAGACACACCTGGACCAAGCTAGGATAAACAAACAACCAAAGAATGAGTCTTAATATATGACGGATATAAATTAAATGTCCGCCAAAAGGGCTATAATAGCCTTAGTAAGATACACACACACTGTGTAGTTAATATAACGTTTAATCGAGGGTGCCTAATTGTCAGACCAAAACCGATACTTGATATAGGTAAACCAAAAAAAGGAAATGAACCCTCATATATTATATGACGCCATCTAACACATGACTTTAAATATATACAGCAGGTATATATCTAGCATGGTTTCCTTTCTCAGCTATTTTTCCAAGTAACAATAAAGCAAAACAGTGTAGAAATCCATTCCTGCAACTTTTACCCAGACAAGTGCCTGTGCATCTTATCTAATCACCAGGGCTGCCATCAGGGGGGTACAGGCAGTACTCTTGTAAGGGACCCCAGCGTTTGAAGGGGCCCATCGCCAGTGATCGAGAACGGCACTCGATCTGCTTCCATCCTTGCTGAGGCGGAACCTGCTAGTTGCTGCTGCTAGGTTGCTATCACATTGGCCAGTACTCGAGCAGGGGGCTTGGTCAGCTTCTTAGCATTGAAAGTGAACCCAGCCCTCTCAGGTGCATGCAGATATGAGGGAGCGGTGTGGAGGGTAAGTCACAGAAAAATAGAGTGTATTGCTGTTCCCCCACACTTAGTCACTCACCTAATCCAATAGATGGAACACGGACACCTGAAGCTGATAAGTTGGCATGTTTGAGTTGCATTGCGAAAATGGATGAGGATGATTCTGGGTGTGGATGAGAGTTACATTGTGGAGAGCCTCTTCACTATGTCACTCTCATCTCCACTCAGAGCCATTCTCATCCCTCTCCACATTATATCCCCAAACACGCCCAGCATCATCCATCCCTCTCCACATTATATTCCCATCCACGCCCAGAATCCTGAAGAGGGATGGATGATGCTGGGCGGAGGTGGGGATATATTATGGAGAGGGATGGATGATGCTGGGCTTGGATGGGGATATATTGTGGGGGGGGTGGATGATGCTTTGCAGAGATGGGGATATATTGTGGCGAAGGATGGATAATGCTGGGCGGAGGTGGAGATACATTGTGGAGAGTGTTAAAATAAAAGTGGGTGCACCAAAGGACTCATTGGGATGGCAAGTGGGCGTATTCGGTGAGACAGCCAGTGGGCGGGCCCTGGGGAACATTGGTGGTCAGGCCCCAGGGGGCCCAGGCCTGAAGCTGTGTGATGGCTAGCCCTGCTAATCACACAGAGTTACATTGTATAGGTTGCCCTCGTCACTCCAACAGACTGGTCACTGGAGATGCCGGCTTTATGTGTCTCCCACTAAGCCGGCATCTGATGTCGCTGGCTGAATGCGGACAAGCATGTGCTGATGCACATGCGCAGAGCTCCAGATCCTGGAACTGACTACATGACCCAGAAGGCCCTGTGAGTCAGCTCAGCATGAACAGCGTTGACACCCAGAAGGCATGCCTACCTGATGGGAGGACACTTGGGTCTGTGCCAGATTAAAGCTGCCACTGAGCTGCCCACAACTGCATCCACACATGCAGCCACACATGCAATCACAGCTGGTCCCAAAAGGTTGGGTCCACCCCGGGTGTCACCACAGGGGAGGAGGGCAGCACCCAAGGTAAATGACCTAACAGGGCAGAGGTGGACCGTCACCAATTGGCACCACTGGGAAGGACCTTCCCGCAGGTGCCCTGGTCGTCTGTGCGATTACACCTGGCACTGCTACAACCCACAGCGCAGCAAGGCAATTTAGGCAAGACCATTGGGGTCACCGTGCAAGACAGAGGAGGCTGTGTTTCCATAGCCCATGATCACTGATAATGGTTAATGTGAAAATGACAGAGTGAATGTTAAATTACAATTGAAACATACATAACACTGTAAAATTAGCATACAGCATAAGAGCCGTATCCATACAGGGTCATAATAGTATTGAACTGATTGTAAGTTACTCAACCAACCTGTTATAAATTTGGATTAACCTTAATTAAGTGGAAATTTGCACTAGCAATTTTGCGGGAACTAAAAAGAATTCCAGTGGTACTGTGACAATAGTCACAGAAAGGGCTTGAAGCTTGGAGTTTCATTGAGACCCGGATATTTGGTGGCATTTAGATCATGGATCCAGCGGGCTTCTAGTTGCAATAAAGTTTGATCTATGCTCCCACCTCTGACATGTGTGGGTACATACTCTAGGGCCATGAGTTTAATCATATGTGTGTCAAAGTTATGACAGAGACCGACATGGCGATTACTCATTGTTTACATTAGGCATTTTTTAATGGGAGCAACATGGTCTTTGATACATTTAAAAATCAGATGTTTTGTTTTGACTATGTAGAAACATCCACATAGGCATTTGGCAAGATATACAGCTGGGCTTATAAGTCTACATACCCTGGGCTGTGAATGGCCCTGTCTGTACCACGTGCTCACATTGACCAATCACAGCTAGCAACACAATTGTACACAATGGATGGCATGAAAGGAAGCCATCCATTGTTTACAACTGTCATGTGATCTGTTGTAATTGGTCACAGCAATCACATGGTACCAGCAGTGGGCCGGTACACTGGTCAGTCATTGGCTGTGTCCAATGGACACAGTCAATGGCAAAACGCACGGCAGCGTGGCCCCGCACAAGGCGTGATCCGGGAGTACATCATATGACGTCCACCCGGCTCGACAAAAGACCTGCCCAGCCTTAATTTTGCTATAGGTCAGGCAGGAATTGGTTAAATCTGAAAGCAATCATTTATCATATTGCAGCTTAACAATTCTTAGATGTGATAGCTGCATTAGCATCTTGAAACACCAGTCTGCTTTGAAATTGTTGCCTGGGAGAGACCTTGCTGTTGCAATATACAGTGTCTACCTTGTACTGGCCAAAGTGATTGCAACAACTAGCAGCAACTAGCAGGTTCCACCTCAGCAAGGTTGGAAGCAGATCGAGTGCCGTTCTTGATCACTGGTGATGGGGCCCTTCAGACGCTGGAGTCCCTTACAAGAGAACTGTCTGTGCTCAGTCTTGCCATGGTGTGTGACCTGTAACATGAAACTGGCTTCCACAATCTCAGCTTAGTAGCAGTAAAATAAATGAAAGAGTTTCTATCTTTTTTTTAACCCTTGTTATATGCTCTTTTTAAACAGGTATGACTATATGACCTCTCTCGTAGTCTTGAATAGAGCTCATGTGCTGCCTTTAGGAAATGAGCATCCTTACTGCAGTTTCTTTTTAGCCGCAAAGATTGGCTGTATGGTGTACTTTTTAATAAGAGGTTTTGAATGTGAGCTGGTGTCATGCAGGATTGTATTGCCTGCAGACAACTTTCTATAGAGAGAGGAGCCCACTGATCTATCCTCATTATTGAAAATGTCCACATTCAAAAAATAATTTTGAATTGATCACAATTCATCGTGAACTTGAGTTTATAATCATTAGCAGTGGCATTGCTAGGGGTGGCTTCTGGGGCTATAGCCCCAAATCTGGGGCCCATAGCCCCGAGTCTGTTATCGGGTGCAGCGGTGCTGTACTCCCACTGTGGCAGTCCTGATTCCTGCTCGCCACTGACTGACATTCCAGTCCATAGGTTGCTAGGACCACCCAGCGTCTAGTAACCAACCATGTGACTCTGTCCCCCCCAGCATTCAGAGGAGAGCGGAACTTTCCTGGCTTGCAGTCCTGTCCTGGGCTGGCTGCTGCCACACATCCCGCCTCATTGTCTCCTCAGTGGTTGGTTGGTATCAACCAACCAATCACAGTTGGTCTAACTCTGCTCCCTCCCAGTGTGGAACCTTCTCATTTAGACCTGGCTGCTGCAAGTGCCCCGCCTCCCCCTTCATACATTGTGAATTTAAAGAAGGTAAGAAACTTTAGGAGGCTTATATTTAATTCTAGAGGAGGAGCAGCTCTGGGGACCCTGATGTAGAGGGGGAAAGCTCTCTGGAGACCCTGAAGTAAGAAGAGGGTCTCTGGGGACCCTGATGTAAGGGGAGGCTCACTGTAGACCCTGATGTAAGGAGCGGCTCCCTGGGGACCCTGATTTAAGGGGGAGGCTTTCTGGGGACCCTGATGTAAGGAAGGGGCTCTCTGGGGACCCTGATGTAAGGAAGAGGCTCTATGGGCACCCTGATGTAAGGGGGTGCTCTCTGGGGACCCTGATGTAATGAGGGGGGCTCTGGGGACCCTGATGTAATGAGGGGGGCTCTCTGAGACCCTGATGTAAGGGGAGGCTCACTGCAGACCCTGATGTAAGGAGCGGCTCTCTGGGGACCCTGATGTAAGGAAGAGGCTCTCTGGGGACCCTGATGTAAAGGGGTGCTCTCTATTTTATTTATATATATATATATATATATATATATATATATATATATATATATATATATATATATATATATACACAGTATCTCACAAAAGTGAGTACACCCCTCACATTTTTGTAAATATTTTATTATATCTTTTCATGTGACAACACTGAAGAAATGACACTCTGCTACAATGTAAAGTAGTGAGTGTACAACTTATATAACAGTGTAAATTTGCTGTCCCCTCAAAATAGCTCAACACACAGCCATTAATGTCTAAACCGTTGGCAACAAAAGTGAGTACACCGCTAAGTGAACATGTCCAAATTGGGCCCAAAGTGAGGATGCCCCACAGATGCTCAGTAGGGTTTAGGTCTGGAGACATGCTTGGCCAGTCCATCATCTTTACCCTCAGATTCTTTAGCAAGGCAGTGGTCATCTTGTAGCTGTGTTTGAGGTCGTTATCATGTTGGAATATTGCCTTGTGACCCAGTCTCTGAAGGGAGGGGATAATGCTTTGGTTTATTATGTCACAGTACATGTTGGCATTCATGGTTCCCTCAATGAACTGTAGCTCCCCAGTGCCGGCAGCACTCATGCAGCCCCAGACCATGACACTCCCACCACCATGCTTAACTGTAGGCAAGACACACTTGTCTTTGTACTCCTCACCTGGTTGCCGCCACACACACTTGACACCATCTGAACCAAATAAATGGTCTCATCAGACCACAGGACATTGTTCCAGTATTCCATGTCCTTAGTCTGCTTGTCTTCAGCAAACTGTTTGTGGGCTTTCATGCGCATCATCTTTAGAAGAGGCTTCCTTCTGGGACGACAACCATGCAAACCAATTTGATGCAGTGTGCGGCGTATGGTCTGAGCACTGACAGGCTGACCCCCCACCCTTTCAACCTCTGCAGCAATGCTGGCAGCACTCATATGTCTATTTTCCAAAGATAACCTCTGGATATGATGCTGAGCACATGCACTCAATTTCTTTGGAGTGGAACCTGTCCTGTTAAGCTGCTGTATGGTTTTGGCCACCGTGCTGCAGCTCAGTTTCAGGGTCTTGACAATCTTCTTATAGTCTAGGCCATCTTTATGTAGAGCAACAATTCTTTTTTTCAGATCCTCAGAGAGTTCCTTGCCATGAGGTGCCATGTTGAACTTACAGTGACCAGTATGAGAGAGTGAGCGTGATAACACCAAATTTAACACACCTGTTCCCCATTCACACCTGAGACCTTTTAACACTAACAAGTCACATGACACCAGGGAGGGAAAATGGCTAATTGGGCCCAATTTGGACATTTTCACTTAGCGGTGTACTCACTTTTGTTGCCAGCAGTTTAGACATTAAAGGCTGTGTGTTGAGTTATTTTGAGCAGACAGCAAATTTACACTGTTATACAAACTGTACACTCACTACTTTACATTATAACAAAGTGTAATTTCTTCAGTGTTGTCACATGAAAATATATAATAAAATATTTACAAAAATGTGAGGGTGTACTCACTTTTGTGAGATACTGTACATACATACACACACACACACACACACACACACTATATACATATGTATGCCCACCCAAGCGTATGACTTTCTTTACTTTGCTGCTATGGGCTCTAGCCACAGATCTTTTGTAGACATAGCAACGCCCCTGATGAATGGTGATCAATTTGAGTTCAATCTATGCTCTAGAGCAGTGGTCATCAACCCTGTCCTCAGGGCCCACTAACAGGCCAGGTTTTATGTATTACCTTGGGGAGATGCAGACTAGAATACTGCAATCACTGAGCAGCAAATGATATCACCTGTGATGTATTTCAGTTATCTTGCAAACCTGGCCTGTTAGCCCTGCACTTTTTCTAATATACTTCAGGCAGGCAGGTTATTAAGTTAGCTGCAGTGTATTTTTATATATATATATATATATATATATATATATATATATATATATGTGTATATATATACATACACAGACAGTCTCATATATATATATATATATATATATATATATATATATATATATTTATCCGTTGTATCCAGTTTAGCTATATCTGACTGCAGGCCGTTCCTGGTGTACTTTTTCTAATATACTTCAGGCGGTGTACACAGTACTGTGCACCCATAGTGCAGTTGCTACTACTTTTCTGGTGGTGTACACAGTACACACATAGTTGTTATTACACTTCTGTTGGTGTACACAGTACCGTGCACCCCTAATGCAGTTGCTACTTCTTTTCTGGTGGTGTACACAGTACACACATAGTTGTTATTACACTTCTGTTGGTGTACACAGTACCGTGCACCCCCTAATGCAGTTGCTACTACTTTTCTGGTGGTGTACACAATACAGTGCACCCATAGTTGTTATTACACTTCTGTTGGTGTACACAGTACCGTGCACCCCTAGTGCAGCTGCTATGACTTTTCTGGTGGTGTACACAGTACACAATACATACAGTGCACCCATAGTTGTTATTACACTTCTGTTGGTGTACACAGTACCGTGCACCCCTAGTGCAGCTGCTACTACTTTTTTGGTGGTGTACACAGTACACAATACAGTGTAGTGTGGTTTTGCTAAACAAAATTTACAGCATGTCCAAAAGGCCACCAAGGAGAGGCAGACGCTCACAGGCCACTAAAAGAGGGCAAGCGGGCTCTGTGTCTACAGTCGACAGTGCTGGTCATGGACACGGTGCATCTTCAGCACGTGGCCATGGGGCACGCTTGTCCTTTTATTCTGCAGCTGGCCGTGTTATTGAGCCACAACATGCACAAGAGTTGGTGGAATGGATAACAAAGCCCTCCATATCCTCCTCATCCTCTGTCACCCAGGCTCAGAGTCGTTTGCCTGCCAATGCAGCTACCAAAGCGGCCTATTCCATTGACTCCATGTCAACAGTCACTCCTTCCCTAGCCCCACCATCATGCATGGAGGAGTTCCCCGAACTATTCGACCACAGTGTCGGATACATGCTGCAGGAGGATGTGCAGCGATTTGAAGGCTCTGATGATGGTACCCAGGTTAAGGAAGGGATTAACGTGAGCATAGAGAGATGGGGTGCCCAAGAAGGTCAAGAAACTGGCAGTCATGTTCCCCAAGCTGCAGCATGCTGCCAAGTTTGCTCCAGTGATGAGGAGGGAGGGGATGTTGAGGTCACTGACTCTACTTGGGTGTCTGATAGAAGAGAGGAGGAGGAGGCACTCCCCACATATTTTGAAAAGTTCTTTGGTGTGGGCCTTTTATAAAACATGTGCAGCAGATCGCACCGTTGCTGTTTGCAACATATATGTGAAGAGTATCAAGCGTAGCCAAAACAGCAGCCACTTGGGCACCACATGCTTGACCAGACATATGACGACCTCCCATGCAGTCCATTGGCAACAGCACTTAAAAAACCCACATCAAAGAACAAGGCGGACCTCTCCTTGCTCCTCATCAGCGGGGATCTCCAACCCCACTATACCTCCAGTCCTCTCAGAAACCTGCCCTGAGAGGAATAAAAGGTATAGAAATAGGTGTCCCAAGTACTTGCAGCCAATCTGCTAGTGGTACACCAACATCGGATTTTAGCAGGCAAATTTCCCTACCCCAGTTGCTAAACGGTTGAAAAAAATTCGGTCCCAGCCATCCACATGATCAGCGTCTGAATGCTAGCTTGGCCAAATTACTAGCACTGCAACTGCTGCATTTTCAGCTGGTAGACTCTGCCCCCTTTCCTGAATTTGTGGAATGTGCGGTACCTCAGTGGCAGGTTCCCAAACACCATTTATTTTCACGGAAGGCCAATTAGACTCTCTACCAGCATGTGGAAGGCAATGTCTTGGCCTCGTTGGACAGGGCGGATAGCAGTAAGGTGCATATTACTGCTGACTCATGGTCCAGCAGGCATGGACAGGGACGTTACCTTTCTTTCATGGTGCACTGGGTAACTCTGCTGGCAGCTGGGAAGGATGCAGGACAGGGTTCAGTATTGTTGGAGTTTGTTCCACCACCCTGCCTCCAAAATGCTAGTGATGATTCTGCCACAGCTCTCTTCTCCATCTCCTCCTCTTCTTCTTCCTCTATGGCCTCTTCCTCTGCAGATTTCTCCTCTGAACCAGTGGTGCTCCGTAGGCATGGGTCTGGGTCTGCTTAGGGGACAGGAGCCACACTGGGGCAGAGATTCTGTCAGCTCTGCAGGGGCAGGCCCAGAGATGGTTGACGCCACGCCAGCTTCAGCCAGGAATGGTTGTATGCGGCAATAGCACCAACCTCCTCTCCGCCCTCCGACAGGGACACTTGACCCATGTTCCCTGTTTGGCTCACGTCCTGAATTTGGTGGTGCAGCGGTTCTTGAGCAGGTACCCTGGCTTACAGGGTCTCCTGAGGCAGGCCAGGAAAGTCTGTGGTAATTTCCGCCGGTCATTTAATGCCAGTGCTCGGCTGGCTGACATTCAAAGAGAATGCAACCTGCCCTCATTTGTGACATGCCCACCAGGTGGAACTCAACGTTGGCAATGCTTCAGCGGCTGCACACGCAGAAGAGGGCCATCAATGAGTACCTGTGTGAATATGGCCCCAGGACAGGGTCAGGGGAGCTTGGCTTTTTTTGGCCACGCCAGTGGCTATTGATCAAGGATACATGCACCTTTTGTCCTGTCACCATTTGAGGAGGCCACAAGGATGGTGAGCAGTGACAGTGCATGCATCAGTGATACTGTCCCTCTTGTCTTCCTGTTGGAGCACACGCTTCGTGGAATAATGGACAGGGCACTTGAGGCAGAACAGCGGGAGGAAGAGGAGGACTTCCTTACCTCTCAAGGCCCCCTTTATCCAGATACTAGTATTCCTGCAGGCCCGCCGATCACACACGGAGAAGAAGAGGAGGAGGAGGATTGTGTCAGCATGGAGGTAGAGGATAACACTCAGCATCAGCAGCAGTCTTCAAGGGATCGTTTGCAGTTCCCAGAAACCCATGGAGTTGTACGTGGCTGGGAGGAGGTGGTTGAGCATCATGTGATCCTTAGTGACCCAGAGGACTCAGGATCAAATGCCTCTGCAAACTTACGCTGCATGGCCTCCCTGATCTTGCAAAGCTTGCGAAAGGACCCTAGGATTCGTGGTATCAAGGAGAGGGATCATTACTGGCTGGCAACCCTTCTTGATCCACGTTATAATGGTAAGGCTGCAGAACTTATCTAGCCTTCACAGAGGGAGCAGAGGATGAAACATCTTTGGGAGGCCTTGCAGAAAGGTTTGTGCAATGCGTTTCCAGAGCCTTTGAGGTTACAATTTCCTGGTGCTGGACAACGTGTTGCTGAGGCTTTGTTCAGTCACAGAAAGAGCGGTGGAGAAGGTGGCCGGCTGACCGATGCCTTCAGACAATTCTTCAGTCCTCAGCACCAGGGTCTGATCAGTTCCAGCAACCATCGCCAGCGTCTGAATTACATGGTGCAGGAATATCTAGGGGCAAGATCAGACTTGGAGACCTTTCCACCAGAACATCCACTGGGTTACTGGGTCTTGAGGATGGATTACTGATCAAAGCTTGCTCAATATGCAATTAAGCTACTGGCCTGTCCTGCATCCAGCATTCTTTTAGAACGCACATTCAGTGCTGCTGGAGGCTTTGTAACCGATCACAGAGTGCGCCTGTCCACAGACTGTTGATTGTCTCACATTCATAAAAATGAATCGGTCTTGGATCACCAGCTACCAAGCACCTGATGCTGATGAAACCGATTGATTTTTCTATGGATGTTGGATCCCTTGAAGACTGCATATGCTGAGTGAATATCCTATTCCTCCTCAATCATCATGATGATAGCTTCTAGGAATATTTTCGATTCAGGGAACCACCACAACTGCCCATGGCCCAATTTTTCTGCCCCTATTTAAGAGGGGCACGTAATTACAATTTTTTGATCTAATATTTCACAGCAGGGCCTGTTCCTGCGCTCAACAAAAGTATCTGTGAGGCTTTATAGTGTTGTGCCACCACCACCACCGCCGGCTAAGGCCCAATTTTTACGCCCCTGTTTAACAAGGGCGCGTAATTACAATTTTTGATCTAATATTTGACAGCAGGGCCTGTTCCTGCACTCAACAAAAGTATCTGTGAGGCTTTACAATGTTGTGCCACCACCACCGCCTAAGGCCCAATTTTTCTGCCCCTGTTTAACAGGGGTGCGTAATTACAATTACGGGGGGAGACAACAGGAAGTGAGAGGAAATCTACCCCTAGGAAGGGAAATTCTCTCCTGTAAGAGTTAATATGGGAAAAATAAATGTAAAAGCTGCGCTTAGGACAACCGTTTAGGTATGCTGCCCCCCCTAAAGGAGCTTCCCTAAGGATCCTCCACTGATTATTTAAATTAAATTGAAAAGGGGTATGGCGCTCCCTATGGGGTTGAATGGGTTAATCTATGGGGGGGGGGTTAAAGTTGTGTTATATCCCCAGGTGATTTCCCCCACTATGATCCTAGTAGAGGTACCTAATACCAGCAGGAAAAATTAGTTACCAAAAAATATATGTCTATATTTATATATATATATAACAGCAAAAATAAATAAATAGACAAGGAGCTGTCTTTAGTGGTAGTTCGAACAAACCCTATATGTAAGGGATCTGTGCTGAGGCCCCTACAGCTGCGATAGGTCTACACCATATACCACCACAAAGTGAAGTGACTATAACATATAAATGTAAAACATATATGTGCTCTACTAGTGCAAATAATATCTAAAACATATAATAAACTCTGCCTAAACAGTGCAAATAAATGTATATATATATATATATATATATATATATATATATATATATATATATATGTATTGCAAAATAAATACACATCATAATCAAAGTCCAGTGATCAAATAATTGCACCTCAAACTAGTTGGTGCAGAAAAAAATCAATTAAAAATTTTGTGGTTATAATCCTTATGGTGAAAAAACTGTTCAGACCCAGTGTTCCAAGCAATTTTCTTAGCAGAAGAAAACCGTGACTTGAGTGCTCTCAAATAGTTCCTGTGACTTTTGTGCTCCCCCTTATGGGTCCCCACTCACCGAATCCAACAGCCCCAGAAGGGGCAACCAGCGTAGGGTATCTCAATCACGATGTCCTCTCCACACCAATCGTGTAGGGCATTCAGGATGATTTCCGTGCTGTTGGTTTTCCCAATGGCTTCCCGGATCCACCAGCCCCAGACGGGGCAGACTGCATGGGGTATTACGATCACAATCTCCTCTCCACCACAATCCTACTGAGCATCCGGGTAATTTCCTTACTGTTAAATTAAGGTGTTCACAATGGCTCCCTCATAGAAAGAAAAAATAGGAGGCTCCCATGGTGTAGTAAGTAAAAGAACTTTTTATTCAAAAAACTCCATCAGCATTCAAAGGAGTTAACATTAAAAAACCAAAGATAATCTAAAAAAAGATAAACTAAATAAATGATTAAAAAATGCAGCAGTTTGCTACCGCAGGGTACAGATATGTGCCTGAGAACAGGCCCGTATTGGAATCGTTGCGTACCGCTGGTTGGAGCTGTTTGTGCTCCACCTGCGTTCCAAACAGGGTCCGTACCCAGAAGTGACGTAGCGTGCGTGGCATGTCATACGCGTTTCGTCATTGACGTCTTCAGCGATGGTGCCAGCACGCCACGCGCTACGTCCATTAGTAGGGAGCCGCCGATCTAGTCACACCCCCTTTACCTAAGGTGTCCAATCATCTAATACATCATTGTATTTATTTTTGCTGTTTTATATATATATATAAATATAGACATATATTTTTTGGTAACTATTTTTTCCTGCTGGTATTAGGTACCTCTACTAGGATCATAGTGGGGGAAATCACCTGGGGATATAACACAACTTTAACCCCCCCCCCCATACATTAACCCATTCAACCCCATAGGGAGCGCCATACCCCTTTTCAATTTAATTTAAATAATATGGGAAAAAGGTGTCTCCACTGATGCTTTATCACCAATCCTTGGTTCCCTAATAACCCAAAATTTTCTAAATCCAATTGTCATTGGGACAGAAAGTGAGGTGAAATCTTCTGAGCAGGAGCACAGACAGCAAAACAAATGTTACAGGGGTGATGATAAGTTCCCTATGTTATCCAAAAAGCTTAAAAATAGATTTTTGGCTGGAGCTACACTTACAAAATGTACCTGTTCCACATTAGAAACAGATTCAACTTAAGAACAAACCTACAGTCCCTATCTTGTTTGTAACCTGGGGACCGCCTGTATACTGCTGCTGTTCAGAGTATATAGGGCCTGGGGCCCCTCACGCCTTTTTTTTTTTATTTGGGTGCGGGGTTCCCCTTAATATCCATACCAGACCCAAAGGGCCTGGTAATGGGCTGGGGGGAGCAACATTACATTACAGCCGCAAGCAGTTTTAAATGACTTTTATTCCTTTAGAAATGTAATTTTGTGCAGAGACTGTTCTAAACATGGGAAAAATACACCACTTTACAGGCATACTATAGTCACCCCCCAGGCATGATATTTAAAGGAATATTTCACTTTTATTGTTTCACTTTAAGCATTATTAAAATCACTGCTCCCGAAAAAACGTCCGTTTTTAAAACATTTTTTGCATTGATACATGTCCCCTGGGGCAGGACCCGGGTCCCCAAACACTTTTTATGACAATAACTTGCATATTAGCCTTTAAAATTAGCACTTTAGATTTTTCATGTTCGAGGCCCATAGACTTTAACGGTGTTCGCGTGTTCTCACAAATTTTTTGCCTGTTCGCATGTTCTGCCGCGAACCAAACCGGGGGGTGTTCGGTTCATCCCTACTGGTGACATAATCATTTTTTTTTCAATATTTCTTTTTGTTTACTTAATTTTTTTTTTTGTTTTTGTTTTTTTTTACCATAGTAACATTGTACAACTCTGGGGAAGTGATCAGGAATTTTTTTTTACACATTATGATTGCTTGCAGCAGTGAATTTCAATGCTATCAGCAAGCATTGTACTGAATTAAATTGAATAATTCAGTTTGTTTTGTTTTGATTAGCTGTGATTGGCCAGAGCTAATCACATGGTACAGTTGGACTGTGAATGGCATGAAAGGAAGCCATCCATTGTTTACAACTGTCATGTGACCTGTTGTGATTGGTCACAGCAGTCACATGGTACCAGCAGCAAGCCGGTACACTGATCAGTCATCGGCTGTATCCAATGGACACAGTCAATGGCAGACCGTGCCGCAGCATGGCCCCGCGCAAGGTGTGATCTGGGAGGATGTCAATGACGTCTACCCGGCTCGACAAAAGACCTTCATTTTGCTATAGGTTGGGCAGGAATTGGTTAAATCTGAAAACAAACATTTATCATATTGCAGCTTACCAATTCTTAGATGTGATAGCTGCATTAGCATTTTGAAACCCCAGTCTGCGTTGAATTGTTGCCTGGGAGAGACCTTGCTGATGCAATATACAGTGTTTGCCTTGTGCCTTGTTGGTGTGTTCAGTCTTGCCATGGTGTATGACCTGTGACATGAAACTGGTTTCCACAACCTCACCTTAGTAGCAAAGTTTGGCTGTTCATCACCCAGTTTTAAGCCTCCTACATAGCTGTTTCTTTTTCAGGTAATGACTGTGTTTCAACCTACATATGAAATGGATGATCATTAGCACCTGCTTAGTATAATTGGTTAATCATACACCTGACTCTAATCCTACAAAATCCCTGACTTTGTGCAAGTGTACAAAGTGTGCAAGTGTAATGGGCCGTACACACGATAGGATTTTCTGGCAACAAATGTTGGATGTGAGCTTGTTGTCAGAAAGTCCGACACTGGCTATTGAACTTCATT
The DNA here is from genome assembly GCF_042186555.1 of Aquarana catesbeiana. Classification (NCBI taxonomy): domain Eukaryota; kingdom Metazoa; phylum Chordata; class Amphibia; order Anura; family Ranidae; genus Aquarana; species Aquarana catesbeiana. The sequence goes on along the minus strand of NC_133324.1, from coordinate 378,594,632 downwards.
TTTCTCTGGTCGTCGTACATGTTGTACGTCACTGTGTTCTTGACGTTCGGAATTTCCGACAACATTTGTGTAACCGTGTGTATGCAAGACAAGTTTGAGCCAACATCCTTCGGAAAAAAATCCAAGGTTGTGTTGTCGGAAAATCCTATTGTGTGTACATAGCCTTATGCTGCGTACACACAATAAGAAATGCCACCAGCAAAACTCAGATGAGAGCTTTTTGTCAGAAAATCCGACTGTGTGTATCCTCCATCTGTCTTTTGCTGGCTGAATTCCAGTCAGCAAAAGATTGAGAGCATGTTCTCTATTTTTCGGTCGGGAAAAGTTTCTATCCGAAAATGCGTTCGTCTTTATGCAATTTGGATGTGCAAAAAATCACGCATGCTTGGAAACAATTAGACGCATGCTCGGAAGCATTGAACGTAATTTTCTAGGCTCGTCGTTATGTTGTACGTCACCGCGTTCTTGACAGTCTAAAGTTCAGAGAACTTTTGTGTGACCGTGTGTATGCAAGGCAAGCTTGAGTGGAATTCCGTCGAAAAAAAACATCCAAGTTTTTTCTGACGGAAATTCCGATCGTGTGTATGCGACATTAGAATTAATGCTGGTTTGAAGCCAAAGGGTGGTCTCGCCAAATATTGAAGTGATTTTTATTTTTCTTCTTTTCACTAACTGTGCATTTTGTAAGTTAATAAAAATAAACAATTGAGATACCGTATTTGCCGGCGTATAAGGCGACTGGGCGTATAAGATGACCCCCTATTTTTCCAGTGGAAACATAGGTTTTGGGCTATACTTGCAGTATAAGACTACCCCCACTTCTAAAGCAACACCATTTAAAAAAAACATTAGAAACATTAAAAAACACAAAGCAAGAATGCCAGCTACTCATCCGCCATGCTGTGATATGTCATACAGTAAATCAAAAATTAATAACACAGACAGAGATCTCTTGAGCACCACACCTCTGGAAAGTAGAATTTTCACTAACCAAACCTATGCCACTTTTGGGTTATATTCTATGGGAATTGTCCACCAAAATGCATTTAATAAATGTATTAAGATTCACTGATAATACAACCACCCCCCTGTCCTATGTCCCAGATTCACCTGTTCCTCTTGGGTGCTTGGGACCTCAAAGCAAACAGCAGGATGTATAGTAGTGGGAGATCAGTGAGTGGATTTTTACCCTGTGAAGTATGGTGAGCGATGTATTCTTTTAATGAATACAAAACCTGCTTGGATTGGCAGAGGCTGTAGCCTCATCAGCCAGTGCCTCTCTCTCTCTCTCAAAGCCAATCCGAGCAGGCTACTGTATGTAGCCTGCTCGGATTGGCAGAGGTTGTTACTCCAATCCGAGCAGGCTCTGTATTCATTAATAGAATACATAGCTCGCCGGGATTGGCTCAGCGGGGAATACTGTATGTGGCTGAAGCCACATACAGTATTACCGGACATCCAGCGGGCATCCAGGGGGCTGACATCCATCAGGCAGCATTCTATACCCGGCGTATAAGACAACCCCCGATTTTTGGGCATTTTTTTTAATTGTAAAAAGTCGTCTTATACGCCGGAAAATACGGTATATATTTTTGAAAGCATTTTTACTTTACGTCATTTCTTCACACCCGTGTGAAACTTTTGCACAGTAATGTATATATGTTTTTTAATATTTTTTAGTATTTTATGATAAGATATTTTCTGTGAAGTAGTAGTTTCGGGCAAGTGTCATATGGTGGACATTTTGATATTGGTTATATAGTCCCTTTTCAGATATTTGATTGTATATTTGCATATATATTTTTCATGATTTGAAACATATTTGAATTTACTCCTATATATTTTTATTTACTATTATTTTGTTTGGATGCTCTCTGTTGAAGTCATGATGATGAAACGCATCAGCGCATTACCTTACGACGACTGGAAGTGACGTGTGCGTGTCACTACCAGGATGGAACAGCTAGACACTTTCAACACAGTGGATGCGGTGAATGGCAGGCGGCATTCCATACTGATTGGTGATAACACACAGTTTGATTATTCAACCAAATGCCTGTTACAATTTATGTTGTGTGGTTTTAAGGGGGTGGTCATCTTGAATAAACTTTTAAAACTATATCATGCTATGTGGAGCCTTTTTTCCTTGTCAAAAGAAGTTTATTGAGTATACAATGTTATAAAGATACATAAAGTAAGTTTACAAGGATCTATAAAGTAAGCTCATTGTTTTACAGTAGGGTTTATATAGGTAAATATCATGAAATTTCAAATATTAAACATTGGGTTCACCTAAACCTAAATTAAAGATATATATCATTTCCTTAGTTACTTTTTTAGGTATTTAAATGATTTATACCTACTATACATATTGTTTACAGGTAGAGTGTATATAGGTCAAATAAATTCTGATAATGAGCTTTAATCGTAAGGTGGAGAAAAGGAAAGAGAAAGAAGAAAAAGGGTTGAAAGGTAGAGGTATGGTCCACAAGGTTGTCCCGCTCGTCAGTTTATTATTCTTTTTAGTTCTCTTTGAAGCCTTAGAATGGGTGTCTCTGTAAGTCATTTAATCTGTTACCATGGCAACAGGACAGAGTCATTGAAGTTTGACAGGAACTGTTGTTTTATCCAAGGATGCCAAAGTTTTTCAAATTTTGGAATTTGATTTTGATCGATGGTTACCATCTTAGCATGGGACATTGTATTATTCATTCTGTGAATTGTTTCTGCTAGTACCAATGTAGGAGATTTCCATGCCTTGGCCACTGTTTGTTTTGCAGCCGTTATTAGTTGGATCATAAGTTTGAATTGAGAGAGTGTTAACCATTCCGGTTTTAGATTAAGTAAAGTTAAATATGGATCTGGTTGTATTATTTTTTTAAATATTTTAGATGCAATCACGAAGACTTCCTTCCAGAAGGTTTGGATTACTGGGCACGTCCACCATATGTGTAAATATGTGCCTATTTCTGGGCATCCTCGAAAACAAAGAGCTGAGGTATTAGGTGAATATTTTGCCACTCTAGCGGGTACAAGGTACCAGCGAGTTAGGACTTTATAATTTGTCTCCAGTGCTAAGATTTTGGGTGAAGATGACTTAGATGTGAGCCATATGTTAGACCAGTCCGTGTCTTCTAAAGTTCGTCCCAGGTCCTCCTCCCACCTCTGAACGTAAGAGGGTCTATTAAGATTTGCTACTCCATATAATTGATTATAAAGTGATGAAATTGTACCTTTAGCAAATGGATCTTTTGTACAGATTGATTCACAAATGGATAATTGGGATAATGGTGTATCCCCCTTTAGGAATGGTGTATAGAAATTTTTGATTTGGAGATATCTGAATATCTCAGAGTTTGGTAGATCATATTTTTCTCTAAGCGATGGGAATGAAAGGAATGATTTAGATGCTATGAAGTCATTTAGTGTCTGAATGCCTGATGTTGTCCAAGCTTTAAAAGAATTTGGGTAGATCAATGCCGGATAAAAGGCCAGATTTCTGATAAAAGAAAGGAGAGGATTGTGTGGAGATTGTAACTGATATTTGGTTTTTAGTTTATCCCAGAGAGATAAGAAGTGTTTAGTTATGGGATTATGAATTTTAAAGCGGTCTTTAGGATCAAGCCATAATAAATTTGATATTAATAGAGGGTCATTTTCTGAAGCCTCTATAAATACCCATAATGGGATTTCCTGTTTTGCATGGTATTTGGACAGACTGGCCAAATGTGCTGCTCTGTAGTAGTTAGTAAAATTAGGGTATCCCAGGCCTCCTTTATTTTTGGGAAGATGTAGTGTGTGTATAGGTATACGTGGTTTAGAAGAGCCCCATATAAACGAAGTTGCTCTTTTTTGTACTATTCCCAAAAAATAGGAAGGAATTGGAATAGGGAGGACTCTGAATAGATAAAGCAATTTGGGTAGAATAGTCATTTTGATTGCATTAATCTTCCCTATCCAGGATAAAGGAAGTTGCGACAATTGTTTTATTAGATTTGTGATCTGTCTTAATACAGGAGGATAATTGGTTGAGAATAAGTCAGAATGAGATGCTGTTAAATGAATTCCAAGATATGGGATTGATTTTTCTGCCCATGTGAATGGGAGTGCAGCCCTAGCCGGGATCAATTCCATGTTTGTGAGTGAAATATTAAGCACTAGGCATTTCTTAGGATTAATCATAAGGCCGGATAGGGCTGCAAATCCATCAAGAGCTGGTATTAAGTTAGGACCAGAGACCTGTGGTGATGATAGAAAAAGTAATATATCGTCTGCAAATATACATAATTTGTGTGTAATACCTCCTACTTCAATGCCAGTTATAGTTTGGTTTGTTCTGATGTATTGGGCCATGGGTTCGAGTATAAGGGCAAATAATAAGGGAGATAATGGGCAACCCTGTCGGGTACCTCTTTCGATATTAAAAGCTTCAGATTTGTATCCAGCATATTTTATATAGGCTTTGGGTTTATTATATAATGCTTTGATCCATGTTAAAAAATGGGGTCCAAAACCCCATTTTTGTAATGAATATTGCATATATTGCCAGGATACTGTGTCAAATGCCCTTTTAATATCGAGAGATAGAAAACATAAAGGGATTTTCCGTTTTTTAGCAATATGTGCCAATAACACTGCCCTGCGTATATTATCGCCTGCCTGTCTATTTGGCATGAAGCCTACTTGATCTCTATGTATTAATTTTCCTATAATGCTATTGAGGCGTTTTGCTATTATTTTTGCTAATAATTTAATATCGAGGTTTAACAGAGAGATAGGCCGATAATTCACACAGGAAGTATCATCAGAAAGGGGTTTTGGGATCATACAAACAATTGCCATTAGTGTTTCTTGCCGAAAAGAATGTCCATCTAGAAGTTTGTTAAAAGTTTCAGTGAGAATGGGAGAGAGTATTTCTGAGAATGTTTTATAGTATAAAGCCGAGTAGCCGTCTGGGCCTGGTCTTTTGTTAAGTTTTAGGTCTTTTATGGCGTAAGCAACTTCATCTATAGTTATAGGCTCATCCAAACTGCTTTTTTGATTCTGAGATAACTCAGGTAAGGTTATTTTTGAGAAGAAGGATTCAGCTTCTGTAGGATTAAATTCATTGTTTGTCTTGTATAAAGTTGCGAGATGTGAGTGAAATTTATGGACTATTTTAACTGGATTACAAGTGTAAACATTTTTTGATAATTTCAAATGTATTGGTTTGAAAGATTTGTTAGTTGAATTTAATGCCCGAGCCAAATATGTACCTGGTTTGTTTGTATTCATGTAGAAATTGTGTTTGGAGCATTTGAGGGATTTATCAACTGACTCAGTGAGAAATAGATCGTATTCCAATCTAGATTTTTCCAGATGAGATTTTGTACTCTGAGATGGATTATCTTAAAATGATATGTAGGCAGCATTAAAATTGAGTTCTAGTGGGGGGGCGTGGCCTGCTGCGGACCAGAATGGCTGCCTGAGTTCCGAGCTCCGTTCCACGGCCTGGAGAACGGCAACCCGCAGCTACTTTCCTCCTCACAGCTCACTCCATCGGAGCGTGAGAGGACCGGAGACAACTCAGGGCATGTCGCAGCGGCGTTACAAGCCGCCGAATCCCCACCGCCTGACAGATTACTATCCGGCGGCCGCCGCTATGCATGGAATCCAAGATGGCGCCGATGCCAGTACTAATAACAGCGTCCATAACGGCCCTGCTCGCCTGACTGCTACATCCACAGAGATGCCCTGCCAGGGAGACCCAGCCACAGCCACAAAAGAAGGTATGGACACCCACCCTCCTCCAGAGGAGCCCCTGGGAGGACTGCACCAGGACAGAGGTAAGAGGCTGGCTACCTCCCCTGCACACTCCCCAAACAAGGAGCCACATGCTAAAAAGCAGCTATGGTCCCAGATTGTTGCAGGGCCGCAGGGATCACAAAATGCTCCCTCCCTAGCTGCTATCCCTGCCACAGATAGCACAGTTTCTGAAGCAACATTGAAATCTATGCTTCTTACTCTGCAGCAAGATTTACATAGGGAGCTCCAATTATCAATGTCCCAAATGCATGACAGGATAGACTGCATAGAAGAGCGTACAGATGCTCTGGAAGAAAATCTGCAAGATTATTCTAAAGCGCACAACGAATTACTAGATGCACATGAGCACCACACGGAAGAAATCCACCACATTAAATTGAAATTAGCGGATTTAGAAGACCGCTCAAGACGAAATAATATCAAATTCAGAGGCATCCCAGAATCGGTCAAACCAAATGAAATAACACCGTACTTGCAACAACTTATCTCCGCCTTACTCCCAAATCTCAACGCCCGCGACACTTTAATTGACCGGGCCCACAGAATAGCTAAGCCGCCACACCTCTCAGACGACATCCCTAGGGATGTCTTGGCGCGCATACATTTCTTCCATGTTAAGGAACAAATCCTCTCCGCTGCCAGATCCTCGAAACCCCTACTGGCTCCTTACACTAATGTCAAGCTATTCACAGATCTGTCCCCTGCCACTATGGAAATGCGCAGAGCTTTTGCCCCTGTTACATCTATTCTGCAGCAAAAAAAAATAGTGTATAGATGGGGCTTTCCAACAAAACTCCTGGTTACTCACCAGCAAAAGACCATCCCTATTCTCACCCCGAAAGATGGCTACAAGAAACTTACCAACTGGGGTTTCCTCCCCATTGCTCCGAGAGACAGGGAACAAGCTGCCTCTATAAACAAGCCACCGGATCCTAAGAGCACCGCAGCCAAAACGCCTAACAAAATATGACCTAAGGTTATGCCCTGGTCCCCAGCCTTTCTTTATCTCCAGCCTGGGCGAAACACCCTTTTTTTATCTCCCACCACCCCTCAGGTTTAAAGTTGTGCTAAGCACACGGTTTATTTGAAGTTTGATCACATTACAGATTACTCAACAATAGTTTTTTTTTTTTCTCTTTCTCAGGATTATATACTGTTTATACTTGTATTTTAGTAGCTGATTAATCCTTTGTTCATTTGCCTATAGCACTTACAGCATTGATTCGTTTCTTTGTGTAATTCACAACTATCAGCGGTAGGTGAAGTCTCTCTCCCTCTGTCCAGGTCCTCATAACTGCTCTGCAACCATGTCACTCTCAATCACCTCCCTTAACGTGAAAGGTCTAAATTTGCCATTTAAACGCAACCTTCTATGGAAAGAAGCATTACATCAGCATGCAGATGTAATCTGTATTCAAGAAACACATTTTTCCAAACTCAAACAACCCCAATGCAGCCACAAAAAATACCCACATCGCTTCTTTGCGAACGCTTCGAAAAAAAAGAGAGGAGTGATGATTGCCATCAACGCAGCAATAGATTTCAAATTACACCACTGTGAAAGTGATGACGACGGCAGATTTTTAATCCTATCAGCCTCATTTGACAATCGCCCTCTCACTTTAGTCAACATTTATGCCCCCAGCACAGGCCAAAAAAAATTTTATTCCAACCTCTTTGCCAAACTGACTCCATTCAGATCTTCACCCTTAATTATTTGTGGAGATTTTAATGAAGTACTTGACCCTTCACTGGACACATCCAATCCTTCACGTTCTAGGCCCTCAGCAATATCTAATATTCTTAAACAAGAGGACTTATACGACTCCTGGAGGTGCATGCACGATATGGAGAGAGACTACACCTACTTCTCCCCACCACACCAATCTTATTCTCGAATTGACATGTTTATAACGGATAAGCATCTATTACAGTCTATCACCACTTCCCATATAGGAACCATATCGTGGTCTGACCACGCGCCAATCACAATAAAGCTAGTATCCCCTTCACAAATCACCAGACATACGGTTTGGAGACTAAATACCTCCCTCCTTAACAACCCCACTTTTGAGTCTCAGGTGCAGTCAGAGATTGACAATTACTTTAAACAAAATGTAAACTTGGTAACAGATCACGCTATTCTTTGGAATGCCCACAAGGCTTGCCTAAGAGGTCTTTTCATAAAACTCGGGGCCCAAGCGAAAAAGCAACATTCCCATACCACTGAGTCCCTCCTAAAACATATCCGATCCCTTGAACTTACGAACAAAAGATCCCCCTCTAGTAATATCTCCATAGAACTTAAAAATCTAAGATTACAGCTCAGCGACCACCTTCGCAAAAATTTTGACTATTACATAAAACGATTACGACTATACACCTACTCATCAGCCAATAAACCGGGGAAATTTATGGCCAAGCAATTTAAAAAACAAATCTCTAAGCAGAGAATAGCCTTTCTCATTGGCTCTAAAGGGCAACGCCTGAATAACCCATTAGATATTGCCAATGAATTTGGCAATTTCTACAAGAAACTCTACAATCTCACGGAAGTAGACCCCCAATCTGCTCCCTCCCAAGAGGACATAACAAAATTCCTATCCTCCATTTCCCTCCCATCTATTTCTTCAGAACAACTTGACCTTTTAGCAGCTCCCTTTTCACAGAACGAATTACAAAAATTAATAAAAAACTTACCACTACATAAAGCACCAGGACCTGACGGACTACCCAATGAGTACTATAAACGCTTTACCCAACTCTTAGTCCCCCATCCATGTAATATGTACAACCAATTTGCTACCACAGGTTCGATCCCTAGGGAATCCCTTGATGCCTTAGTAGTTACCATTCCCAAACCGGGAAAGACCCCAGATAACCCTGCTAACTATCGCCCAATATCACTCCTCAACACAGATACTAAGCTCTATGCCAAACTCCTTGCACAACGCCTCTCCACCATCATCCCCCAGATTATTCACCCTGACCAAGTGGGATTTGTGCCCGGCAGACAGGCCTCAGATGGAACAAGACGTTTTATTGACCTCATCCAATGGACGGAGCATACCCGAGCGCCTTCTCTCTTCCTATCCTTGGATGCAGAGAAGGCGTTCGATAGGGTTTATTGGCCATACATGGAGGCAGTACTCCGTAAGTTTGGACTGTCGGGCACCTTTCTTACTGCCATATTAGGTTTATACACCCATCCATCTGCACGCATCTGGACTTCGGGTGTCGTTTCCAACCCCTTCCACATCACAAATGGCACCAGACAGGGGTGCCCGTTGTCCCCTCTAATATTTGCCATGATAATGGAACCCCTAGCACAACTTATTAGAGCTGAACCATCGATCTCAGGTATAAAAATTGGAGAAGTGGACCATAAAATTGGCCTATACGCAGACGACGTGATTATAGCCCTAACCAATCCCCTGGTGTCCCTCCCTGCAGTCCAAAGAGCCCTTGAACTTTTTAGTACCGTATCTATGTATAAGCTGAATCATAGTAAATCCCTTATGCTTAACCTTGGCCTGGATCCTCAGACTGTAAAATCCATTAACTCTTCCACACCATTTGCTTGGGCCCCCAACTCTTTTCTCCCATATTTGGGAATCCATTTAACATTCCCCAGCCGATTAATATTGAGAACCAACCTAGAAGACCTCGTGGGCAAGCTTACACGGCTAGTAAATGAACTAAGTAAGGTTCCAGTCTCCTGGGGAGGCAGGGTAGCCCAAGTAAAAATGTATTTACTTCCCCATTTTTTATATTTTTTTCGTACAATACCCCTACCTATAGCACAAAACCAGATCAAGAAACTCCAAGGGATCATTAATAGCTTCATTTGGCAACGAAAGCGTCCCAGAGTGAAAAAAGCTATTCTTGTAACCCCAGTCCAAAAAGGAGGATTGGGTGCACCAGACATTCAAGCATATCACCGAGCAACTATTTTAGAACAACTAAAATCTTGGTGGTCAGATAAACACCAAACAAACTGGAAACAAATTGAAGCCACCATACTGCCTATAGACACTAAAATCTTTCTTGCCGCATTATGGCTTAACTTTCATCCCAAGCGATACCCACTAGATACCATCACGTCCTCTATGAGAGTCTGGTCCGCACTATTACAACTCAATAGAGGGATCTCAATAGCCACCTTATCAACACTACCCATTGAGGCACTACACCTTATCTCCCCAGACTTACCCCTTTCGGAGTGGACAAAAGCCGGAATCACCAGCTTCGATATGCTTTTCTCGCCGTCAGGTTTACACACCTTTGAACATCTATCACAGCAGTTTGGATTATCCAAACACACATGCCCCAGGGCTTAAGGATCAGATCCAGCCTATCAAGGCTGTGCTGGTCACCCTCGGACTGTGCCTTGCTCCCCCTGGTCAAGTTCTACAATTTGGAGACATCCAAGACCAAAGGAATCTCTCTAATATATAAACTTCTCACCAAGCCAGTTCCCGACCTGCTATCTTCCTCCAAACAGTACTGGTCATCTTTGTCGGATCACTCACCCTCAGCTCTACAATGGCAAAAAGCCCTCACACTCCCTCTACGCCTATCTCACTGTATTACTCACTGGGAATCATTACAGAAGCTTTTTCATAAATGGTACTTTACCCCAGAAAGGCTAGCGAGGATATATCCGAATACCTCGCCCAAATGCTGGAGAGGCTGTGATAAAACCGGATCTCTCACACACATATGGTGGGAGTGTCACCTTATCAAAAATTTCTGGGGGAAAATACAGAAACTGATTGGATCTCTGTGTGGCTCATCCCCATCTATGTCTCCACTGGACCTGCTCCTGGGACTTTCAATTCCCGAATGGCCGAAACATTTGCAAACGCTGGTCACACATATTCTAATAGCAGCGAGACTAACGATCGCGAAAAAATGGAAAGCAACAGATCCTCCCTTACTAAAAGATACCATTCAAATACTCAACCTGCACTTTCAGATGGAGTTTTCCTTTGCAAAAGCCAACTTGTGCGTCAATAAATTCACTAATACCTGGAAACCCTGGATCTCTGACCCAAGAAGTTCACCACTGTCCTAGCATTTGTTAACTTTTCCTTCAATTATTAACATTTCCTCTTGTGACTCCCGCATCTGACACCTCTCCCATCACACAATCTTACAAAACCTTGATACGGTAATCAATGCAGTTCCTTTATGTTTATCCCAACACCATTATTGCCCTTAGGAGTTCCCCTCCTTACTAGGCCAACGGATTGATACAATGTTAAGATATACCTGTCTCTGTTCTTGTTGTACACATGTTTATCTAAGGTTAAATCTAAGGCTAAACTTTCAATCTTGATCTACCTGGTTAGCAGCTACTCATAAGCAATCTCTTATCAGTTTTTTGCTGTTTGTTTATTTTTGCATAATAGCGCCAGGGTATGCCCAATTGGCGATGTTCTGTACCCATTTTCTTTCTTAAAATATAATAAAAAAACTTAAATCAAAAAAAAAAAAAAAAAAAAAAATTGAGTTCTAGTTTTTTTGCTAGATTTTTGCGTTCCCGTTTAAATAGTGCCATTTGTCTTTGTATTGTACCACACAAGACAGGCTTATGAGCTTCCCACAGTGTTATTGGGGAGATGTCTGTTGTATTATTAATTGATATGTATTCCTTTAAAGCTTGTTCAATGGCCATCTGATGTAGTGGGTGTTTGAGCATTATGTCCGGTAAGTACCACGTTGGGTCATGCGCTTTTGGTATGGCTGAGGCTATAGTAGTGTATACTGCATTATGGTCAGACCACGGAATCGGAATTATATCTGATGCAATAATTTCTGGTATCATTCCTATTGTTAGAAAAATATGATCTATTCTGGTGAAGGTTTGATGAGGGTGCGAGAAATAAGTGAATTTCTTTTTCATTGGGTTACTTTCTCTCCATGAATCTACCAGATTGTATTTGGAAAGAAGTTGAGAAAAAGGTAATCTAGAGGTTATTTTGGATGGTGTAAAAGGTGATTTATCTAGAAATGGGAGGAGGACCTGGTTCGAATCCCCACACATTATCACTGTTCCTATTTTGTGTGTATTAATCACTTGTAATATATGTGAGAGGAATGGTGTAGGTTGTTTGTTAGGAGCGTAGTAGGAAATCACCGTGATTGCTGTATCCATTATATAACCCATGAGTATCAGGTATCTACCTTCTGGGTCTTTAATTTCTGATGATAAGGTGAATGGTGTGGATCGGTGAAATGCAATTAGAGTTCCCCTTTGCTTGGTACAGGCAGAAGCCGTGTAAATTTGTTGATAAAAAGGAGAAATATATTTTGGAGTAGAATCTTTGGTGAAGTGTGTTTCTTGGAGGCATACTATGTGAGCTTTCTTGTTATGGAAAGTACGGAAGGCTTTGGTCCTTTTTTGAGGGACATTTATTCCCTGAACATTCAGGGAAAGTATATTCAGTGGTGCCATGGCAATAGATCAAATAGTTTTGACTTACTTTTTGTTATGCAGAGCTGACTGCGCAGATCAACCTGTGTGGACTGAAGAGATGAATAGATAGAAAAGAAACCAGTGAATTCTGGAGTAAAGAGTAAACAAAAAACATATGAGATTAGATGATACATTGTATAAATTATTTTTTGCAAGTAATCACAATTTACCCGTGAAAGAGAATAAATATCTCTCTCAGAGGAATAAGTGCCTTTGTCACACTCCCACATAATATGGTTGGGAGAATGAGGAGGGCTAATGGGGGTACACGGATCTTCCGCTTACAGGAGAGAAGTGCTATGTCAAAAGACATCAAAATGATGTTTCATTAATTGGAGTGCAGAATATAATTTTTGTTGAAATTATTTATTCCAGGGTGGTTGTATATGGTTAGTCTTGCCCTAGGCTAAATAATTCAGTTAGAAAGGTACTGTTAATAACTTTGGTATTGATGAAGATAGTTTGAATTATTTTGGGATTTTAACCCTTTTAGAGTAAACAATTACATATTTTATTCATATGTAACTGTTTAGATATGTTAACTCATAAAATTGAGGTTGTATTGCTTCAGATTAGAATAAACAAAAACATAATTCTAGGAACTAGTTAGGTAATAATATATTTGTTTTAAGAAAAGAAAGAAAAAGCTTCCATTACTTCTGGATTATTGAACATATTTGTCCTAAAAAGTAATAAATCTATTGTTATTACCTGAAAATATATAACTGAACAAGAATTTCCTTATTTCACTTATATATTCTAAGGCTAGATGAATCAGAAGTAATAAGAAATATAACTGGAATGTAACATGATCCCACACAGTGTGTGACTATCAGAATGCAGTTACATTCAGTTATAAATATAGGTTTTTTATAGAGAACCATCTCTTAGTATAATAAATGAAGAGATATCAGGAATTAGGATGTCAGTCCATTGAATCTTCTTGGTCCATGGATGATGTGGCATAACGGCCTCTTTTGTGAGAATGATGATTCCCATTTTGTTCTGAAATTTTCTGGGTGCTGCCTGAAGATGAAGACGACGCCATTCTTCTGCGTGTGGGAGTGTTGCTGCTTGTGGGTTCTGTCAGATTTAATTTTAAAAGGGTTTGTTGTAGTTCATCTGCTGATCTGCTTCTGTAAATTGTACCTTGGTAGTTAAATCTGACTGAAAAGGGGAAGCCCCATTGATACATAATGTTGTGGCGTTGCAGTTCCATTAGTTGGGGTTTCATGGATCGTCTTTTAGTAATAGTAAGTTGGGATAGGTCAGCAAAAATTTGATAATTGTGTCCTTGAAAATTAAGTTCCTTTTTTTCTCTTGCAGCAATTAGTATTTGTTCTTTCGTTCTGTAATAATGAAATTTTGTGATTATATCACGTGGGGGTCCATCTTTCTTTTTGGCTGCGAGGGCTCTGTGTACTCTGTCCAGTTCTAAACGTTCAATAGGGATATCTGGCTTTAGTTCTTGTAATAGAGCAGTAATAGTAGATTGCAGGTCTGTCACAGTTTCAGGTATTCCCCTTATGCGCAAGTTTGAACGTCTGGCTCTATTTTCGTAATCTTCGAGCTTAGTTTGAAGTATTAAATTCTCTTTTTTTAATTGTTCCAATTCTGTTATATTTTCTTGGGTTGTAATTTCAATTTCATCCATTTTTATTTCTAAGGCTGCAGTGCGGTTTCCCAGCTCTCTTATTTCTTTGGTTAGGCTTTTTGTTATTTGGTCTGAGGTTTGTTTTAAAGCCTTATGAAGCATCTTTTCAAATTGTAATAATATTACTGGGGATACTGAGGAGGCTTGTGGAGAAGTTTGTGAGAGGATTTGTTCTGTATCTGACTCAAATGGAGAGTCTTGCTGTGACATTTTCTGTCTGTGAGAGCGCCCTGATGCTGTATCTTGTGAGGTGACTGGAGCTGCTTCAGCTGCAGTGAGTGCCTGTGAGCTCTTTGTGAGGTGATTTTTATTTCTGCCACGGTTTCCTCCCAGTACCATATTTCCTGCCCAAACTTTCACAGTTTGTTCCCTGGGGCAAAAAGGTTCAAATGGATACCTTTTGAGCCTGCAGGCTCCGCTTTGTCCTTCTCTTCTCTCCTCAGCGGTGTGGAGCTCTAACAATGCATGTCTGCTCCGCTAGGCTCCGCCTCCTGCCCCTGTGGAGCCTTTTTTTACATGACTAAACCACCCTGGGCAATGAGCTGTTTGAGATAACTGGACCAAACGGGAGACACCTGGTGTGTTCAAAGCTTTTGAATTACATCCCTTTGGTGAGTGTAAACCCTTAGGGGAGTGTGTTTCACGTGGTGTGGACTCTGGTGCATGATATATGCCTATTAATCATTAAGTAGAATCCTTCCCCTATCAATTGAACTCATCACCTATCAAAATACTACCAATTTCTCATATGTTTTTACTTGTGAATGTTGGTCATACTTCATTTATTTGATTGGAGCACTGCTTTGAGTATTGGAACTTTGCTTTATGGACTAAGAACATTCTACTTACATGTATATTGTTTTGTTAATTACATATGTTTTATTATGGCCATGATCCACCTTGATTCACCTGCCCACTTAATTTATAATGCTTCACAAATGTATCAGTGTATTTAGCCTATGAAGAGGTGTGCTCAGGTACTGGAGTGTATAAATACATAGCAGTATCTCCTTGATCCGTGCCCCTGATGAAGTCAGGATTAATGAAACTAGTTGGATGGAACAAGGGGATTGTGTATGCAGGAGGTGCTGCATAGGACTGCCTGGAGGGAAGGGGATGATATTCTGTGAGCAGTGAGAGTTTGTGCTACACAAGCCTTTGAGAGATGTTTTCCTGAAATTACCAGATGACCCTCATTTAAAACACATGTGCTTATAACTTTTATCTTTATAATAAAGCTGTTGGATTTCATGGAGAGCCCTATGGTTTCTTTTTACCTTTAAGTTCATCATTATACTGGGACATCTCTGCATCTTGTGAGCTGAATTTGTCTATGGGGTTAACCCTGTCCTGGCTTTAGAGGGGGCATGCTCTGCATGACCTTTTGATACAATGGACTATCTAAGAAGGTGAGCGTGTGCCTACTGGGGAAGGTGGAGGTCACAATCATTTTGGCACCTGGGTATATTTATGACTTTACATATTGCACGAGGATATTAGAATATGTAATTAATGGACATAGTCATTTGTTTGAACTATATTGCCTTCAAGTTTTTGATTTTCTATGTATGTTCACATTTGGAGATTTGTTTTTTTTTTATACGAATGTGATACACAATTTGTTGATTTATTTAATTTAAGAGGTAAACATTGTTATGTATTATTGTGATTGGTGATATACAGTAGGTGTATGGGTATATAGTATATGATTTGAAGTACTAGATAAGATTGATTTTTTTTGCATTTAGTGTTTTTTTTTTATAAATACACATTTTGTTGGGTGATTTTTTTTCACTTCAAATGCCAGCTGCTTAGGGTTAGGTGAAGGTAATAACACAATATAGCTAAATACTGTAAGAGAGATCCATAAGTGGCTTTAAGTTACCATAAATTAAACCTGGCATATTGATTGATCTATCCTTCATTTAGTAATTAACATTCTCATTCTGACAAATCACGTTTTGCTTATAAAAAATAGTAATAATAAAAATGACATAAATCTATCCCATATTTTTGTAGACGCTATAACTTTTGTGCAAACCAATCAATATACGCTTATTGCAATTTTTTTACCAAAATAATGTAGAAGAATACATATCAGCCTAAACTGATGAAAAAATTAGTTTTTTTTTTTTGTTTTTTAATTTGGGATATTTATTATAGCAAAAACTACAAAATATTGTGTTTATTTCAAAATTGTCGCTTTTTTTTGTTTATAGCGCAAAAAGTAAAAACTGCAGAGGTGATCAAATACCACCAAAACAAAGCTTTATTTGTGGGGAAAAATCAATTTTGTTTCGGTACAACGTTGCACAACCGCGCAATTGTCAGTTAAAGCGACGCAGTGCCATATCGCAAAAAATGGCCTGGTCAGGAAGGGGCAAATCCTTCCGAGGTTGAAGTGGTTAAAAATACTAAAAGTGGAGGGAAGCTTTCCTAGGCTCCTCCTGAGCTATGAAGTGTTACATAAAATAAAAATGAGAGGAAGCTTGGGATGATACCCCCTTACTCTATGCCAGGTGTTGTGCTGGATCTGAAATCTTCTAAGGTTTTTGCTTGTGGCATTAAATACTCAAGCAAAGTCATGTATGAGATCATCTTTCAGACCCCTTTCAAACTAAGACAGTTCTTAGGTGTTTTAGCGCTAGAACTAGCACCTGTAAAGCGCCTGAAAACTGCCTCCTACCCATTGCAATGGGTTCTTTCACACTAGGGTGGTGCGTTTGCAGACATTAGAAAAAGTCCTGCAAGCAGCATCTCTGGGGTGGTTTTGGAGTGCTGTACACAGTGCTCCCAAAATGCCCCTGCCCATTGCAATGAATGGGCAGCTCTTCCAAAGCTCATGAACAGCGCTTCGGAAGCGCCCCAACACGGGAAATTTTAACCCCTTCTTTGGGGTTAAAAGCACCTCATTAGCTGCTGAAAAGCAGTGCAAAAGTGCCTCTTAGACAGCAGTAAAGTGCTGCTAAAACGAGAGGCGCTTTACCGCTAACGTCCGGCGCTTTTAGTGTGAAAGCAGCCTTATTGTTTAGCAAGGCTATACTTGAGTTGGGTAAACGTCTCTTGTTGAAAAAATTGATTTCCTGGTGTTATTGGTTGTGTTTGTTTTGGTAAGATAATAATGAACTGGCATTCTCATAGTTGTTTTTAAGTAACATCTCACATTTAATTGATCTAATACAAGAGAAACTGGCGGTACAACTTGGATATGCTCTTAACATTTTTTGAACACTGACACATATTCTGCTACACTAACATGAATGTGTGCATGAATAATTGTACCTTTAAAATGCATTAGTTACTTTAATATAACCTTTGACTGGGACAAATATAACTTGTGGCCTGTACGTAAGAGACCCCTGTTCACCATTCTGTGTACTCTATACTGTATGTTAGATACTTCTAAACACCAAACTCTGTACACTGTGCTGTATTCTACATACTATTGACTGCTGTGCTCTGTATGCTGTGCTTTATGATATGTACTTCTGGCCCATGCATTTTGTATTATATATGCTTCTGAGTTACTGATTGCTAAGTAGTCTCTGTCTATTTTAATGAAGTTCCTGTTTAGGTTAAGCACAGACAAAGTATATGCATTTAAGTCTATTTCCTATGTGCAGAAAAAAGCATGTGATTTAAGTGTGACATTTTTTCCTTTACAGTGATTAGGCTAAGAATCTATTAACTATGTTCTGTTAAGCTCCTTCCTCTGCAGTGCAATGTAGCCTCACCCATAATTCATCATGGGTTGCTTCACTACTCTGACCAGGGTCCCTAAGGACACCCCAAGTCTTTCACAATCCTGGCAACACCCCTGATGCCCACAGTCCTGCCACTGCTTTCAGGATGCAAAGGTAAGTGTGTACATTTACATCATTGTATCATGACGGAGTGCCTGTCCAGGAGAGTTCCCATCAGTGCTCTTGGTGGAGGGATAGAGATACAATTTCTGGGGGTGGGATTGATGGTAGTGAGTCTGGGGGTCCCAGAATAGTATTATCAAATTATGTGAAAAATTGTTCTGGTCAGAAGCAGGCAGGGACATTTATTAAGCAACTCCGTTGTCTTTTTAAAGTAAATTAAAGAGCCACGAAACTCAAAAATAAATAATAAAACCTTTCCTAATAATTAGTATGTTGTGCCTGTGCCCTTTCATAAACAAAAAATCTTTATTTATAAATAAATTACTGATGTACCCTTTAGTCAACACAGAGCATCTGCATCATTGCCACCATTTACCATTACCATTGCCACAACGCTATTCATGCTCCCATCCTTCAATGTAAGTAAGTTATCTCTATAAAGAGCTTACTGTGAAGGATACCTGGCTTGGTGGTGGGACTAAGCCGGAGCAGGTGACATGTCCTGTGACATCACCTTAGCTTTTTCAGGCCCTTCCCCCAGGCTGTGCAAAGTGGAACTGTCAGTCAAGGAACTGATCCACCCAAAGGCGTTGGTGGGTGGATCCGATCATTGACTAACAGCTCCACTCTGCTTTGCTCTGCACGACCTGGGGGGAGGACCTTAAAAAAGTCACAGGACATGTGACCTACTCTGGCTTAGCCCCGCCCCCAGCCTGGGCTATGCTGAAGGAAAAATGGAAGAACAAGTCACATGACCCACAAAGAGGAAAAGGGGTATTTATTAATAAAATAATATTTCCCATGTGGTTCAATGGCTGTCTGAGCGACCCAATAATTATATGTGGCACTACTGTCAGGCTTTAGAATTACTTTAAAGAATGCCACACAGTAATTGCTGGAGTACACGCATGTAAATAGAAAGTGGTTGGAAAAGGCTGCAGGGGATCAGATGCACAGAGGTGCAACAAAGGATGAAAAAAGGTGAGCGCAATATTTTTTTTAATAGTTGCTGTGTGTGGTACAATGCTTGGACAAAGTTATTCTCATTAAATTGTTCTTTACCTTAGGCCCCTTTATCCTATAACATGTATAGAATACATTTTACAAAAGTATGTTTGTTTATCAACTGTTGCTACATAGAAAATATTTATAGTTTTGTTCCCTTGAAGCTTAAAGTTTGAAACATCTACCACATAGCGATTGTAAACCTGAATGTTGTTGACATATGCTGCATAACTGTATGGCCGAAACTTTTATGAAAATTGTATAGTTATTTGTGCATTGAGTGTTACCACTTCCACAACAGCATCCCTCTTTTTTTGCTAGGACATTATTTCTTTTTTTCCGAGAAGAGCTGCTGACAAAAAAACGCATGCCAGTGCCACGTGTCAGCATTGTGGTTATGAGGCCACAGGAGGTTGAAGACTGCATTGGAGAGAACCTAAAGCAAGCACACTGCTCCTGTGCTACAAGCTAATTATGAAGAAATTGAATAAAGTATATACAAACTCAATCACTAAAATCACATATACTGTAAGGTTTAACATGTTAACATTATTTCAAAAGTTATTTTCATTATTTTCAAATCTGGAGCTTTCATTAAAATAACATCTGGTGATCCAGTCCTGTATTGAAGGTCCTCACTTAAACCCTTTAACCCTTTCATGTTAAAGGGTGACAACACCTTGGCTGTCAAGTGTGCTCCTGCATTGTTGCCATGGCACACTTGCTCCCTGTGAAAGCTACAAGTGGCTGTTTCAGCACACATTACCCAGGCAAGGTCCACCGTTGGCAGTAAACCTACCCTGACAAATTCCCTGCAATCATTGCTGTAGTGCACGAAGCAGATGCAAGGATAATGATACACAGTGATTTATAAAGCTAAGTATTGTTCAGTTAGGGCTTTGACCTACCTTGAAATCATGGATCTCAATCATTTGAGTTAAAGGACATGATGATTTTTTGGGCACTTTCGTGTTCTCTAATCTTAGTACCCGATACAATGCCTTCCTGTCCAGTAAGACCTCCTGCACAGAATCATATTTTTTTAACCCATCTCAACTGGATTGCAAAAGATTATTGGTCAAATAGACCCAAGGTTTGTAAGTAGTTATTATGCTCTGCTTACTAGCTAGAATATAAAAAGCTAATGTAAATCCTGGTGTGGAGACTTTTATTTAATGAAATTCCCTGCCTTTCTGTCTTCCATATGGCCTAAATCTATGATTGAAACCTTTGAGTATAATGTATTCTTTAAACTGTCAGTATGTAAAAAGAAATTCTGTTGTTAAACAAGTAGATGTTACTATATTATTAGAAGATTATCATCTGAATAATGCTAAGAATTCTTGACAATCAATGCCTCCTACTTTCTTATGAATCCTGAGCACTACATGCTATAATATGGAGGCTGCAAATAAAAGAATTGTAAAAAAGCATAGAAAACAACCTATGATTTGGTCTCTGCTCTTTATCCTCCATACATGCTTGATTGCATTACTATTATGCCCTGTACACACGATAGGATTTTACGATGGAAAATGTGTGATAGGACCTTGTTGTTGGAAATTCTGACCGTGTGTAGGCTCCATCACACATTTTCCATATGAATTTCCAACACACAAAATTTGAGAGCAGGCTATAAAATTTTCTGACAACAAAATCCGATCGGTTAAATTCCGATCATGTGTACACAAATCCGATGCACAAAGTGCCATGCATGCTCAGAATAAATTAAGAGATGAAAGCTATTGGCTACTGCCCCGTTTATAGTCCTGACGTACGTGTTTTACGTCACCGCGTTCAGAACTATCGGATTTTCCGACAACTTTGTGTGACCGTGTGTATGCAAGACAAGTTTGAGCCAACATCCGTCAGAAAAAATCCTAGGATTT
The DNA here is from genome assembly GCF_042186555.1 of Aquarana catesbeiana. Lineage (NCBI taxonomy): Eukaryota > Metazoa > Chordata > Amphibia > Anura > Ranidae > Aquarana > Aquarana catesbeiana. The sequence continues at coordinate 378,573,932 of NC_133324.1, read as the reverse complement.
TGTTGTCGGAATGTCCGATCAATGTCCGACCGTGTGTACAGGGCATTAGATTATGTAAAACATATGCATACTCTAAATAATTATCCATATTTCTAAATATAAATGCTACCTGCATCTTTCCATGATCCCATCCTCTTTGAAAATCCCCAATTTTCCAAGCCCAGAAAACAGGATTCTGGGATTGCTTTGCACACATACCTTTGTTTCATCTATTTGTACATATTCATACCTTGGAATGGTTTCTTGGTCTTCCAAACTAGTACATTAGTAATACATTTCAGTTTAGTATACAGGCCAGCACACCTAGGCATACAGACCTTAACAACAGCGTAAGGGGTGGCAGTCCTTTTACAGCTGTAACTCTTTCTACATATTATTTTCTTGTCATAGCTTTATCATTAAACTAGAGATCTCATTGACCCATTAAAGAATTCTGAGAAGTCTTCCTTCATTTCTTATTAAAAAAAAATGCTAATTATTAGTGATCTATGAAATCATCTTGACATCTTTACACAAAGCTGGTTTTCCCTTTGGTTGATTTGTGTCTATTGCACTTATGTGTCAGTACAAATATTCCGAGGGACCTTTAAGGCTGAGCAAAACTCACTTGAAAGAGCTCTTTTTTTTTCTAAACAATAGGATTGTATTCAAAGAAGAATATAAAATGGAAGGTATAAAAGGGTACAATAGTTCAGAATAACAATCTAAACATTGGGGTTATACAACATAAAGACAGTTGAAGTGTAATTCAACAACATAAAATAAGCAAAAAAGGTTGCCATATATTTGGAGAGAGAGTTCTATCAAAAGAAAAACTACCGTATTTTACACATTTAAATGAGTATAAAATATGTCTAGCTAAAAGAAGTAGGAAAAAGGGTAATTGTTAGAGAAGTAAAAGAAAGAGCCATGGGTGATCTTAGTGGAGTATAGTCACTGTGACCCAAAAATTGATAAGAGTATATACTGTATATATAGCCAATGAGGGAGATGTAAGATATCTGTCAAATAGTTAAACAGCCAAACAATGAGCGCAAATCATTTCAGAACAAGGAATCAACCATTGACCTGTTTGTCATATTCCTCAGAGTATTTAAACATAAACCAGGCGGTCCAGAGTTTATGGCATTTCTCGGTTAACTCAGCAGCTAAGGTTATAGTTTCTTCCATAGCACACAGATTCTACCTCATATAGCCATTCCCTAATTGATGGTGTATGAGTAAATTTCCAATGGCGTAGTATTATAGCCTTTGCTTCATTCAGTAAATGCCTAACCAGGGAATGCTTATAGCGTTGCAAAGGTAATTTAATCAGAGATTCAAGCGTAATCAGAGATATGTACAAGGCAGCAGTCAGGGGTAAGGGAGAGGTCTGAGCCAGTAATTTGGACAATCAGCTTACACACTTTTTGCCAAAATGGCATTATCAGGGGGCAATCCCACCATATGTGCAAGAGGGTGCCCTTAGCCTGGCCACAACTCCAACAGAGGTCTGTGGGAACCATTTTTGGAGTTTAGAAGGGGTAGCCAAAATGCAGACATTGGTCCATTGACCATCTCAGAATTTCATTTGAAGCATGGTTTCCCAGTGAATTTGGAATCTGTGGGTATCTTTTGTAAATGAATTTTGAAGTCAGGAATATACCAAGGAGGTAATTTTCCCTACAGGTTCACCCTGCAGGCATAGGGTTTCTAGCTGAGAAAGCTGTCTGAGAATTTTTTTTTTTGCATAGAGCGGAATATAGGTAGTCATGCAGTTGGAGAAGTCCAGAATGGGAGGCATTGCTGTCCCAGCTACCTGGCCATTTCATTGTATGATTTCAGTTTACCTGAGGCCACACAATGTGTTGCTAAAAGAGGCCTAATTTCATATTTCAGTGGAATAATCTTGGTTCCCATCCCAGGGGGAAAACCGGGTTGGCTGCAAAAAGAGGGAAAGAAGAGATATCACTCCCTCTGGCAACCCTGTAAAAGATTGTTAGAGTGGTTCCAATTATATTGTGTTGTCTAATATGTAACGGACATTTATTCCAAGGGATCCAGGATAGAAATCTTAAAGGCAGAGTTGAGGCGTCACTTTCAAGTTGCACCCAGTCCTTGTTACCAGCATAACAACTCCAATCCATTATCCTGGCTAAATTAGTGGCATAGTAGTATTATTTAAAATTAGGAAGTCCCACCCCACCTTTAACTTTCGGGTAGAAAAGTAGGTGCAGGCTAGAGGTTTACCTCTTGCCCATATAAAGTTAAGTATGATCGAGTAGAGCTGTTTAAAAAAAAAAAGCTAGTATCAAAATGGGCAGAGTGTGAAAAAAGCATAGCACTCTGGGCAGAATCATCATCTTAATTATTGTTGGCTCATCCGCACCAGGAGAAGGGTTTAGCCATCCAAGGTCCAGATCTTGTTTTATTCCTCAAAGTAAGAGAATAAATGCTTTAAAATCTTCAGGGGGTGGGTGTGAGCTTTATCCCTAAATATTTAAGGGCAATATTTTCCCAATTAAAGGGGCAGTTACTCTGTGTTTGGTTCAACATCTTTGGTGACAGTGAAAGATTTAAAGCCCAAGACTTGCAACAATTTATCTTAAGATTAGAGACATAGCCATAGTTTGAAAATGCTTGCATTAAGTTTGAGATAGAGGTGTAGGGTTGAATCAGAAAAAATAGGAGATCATCTGCATAAGCAGCTATTTTATATGTCTTAGTCCCTACTGGGAAGCCTTTTATTGAGGTATGCTGATTCACAGTACGGATAAATGGTTCTAAGGTTAAAATGAACAGTATTGGTGAAAGGGGACAGCCTTGTCAAGTCTTGTTGCGGATAAACACCAAGTTTAGTTTAGCTGTCGGATTGTAGTAAAGGGAAGAGATCCATGACATCATGTGAGGCTGTAAGCCTATGTGTTTGCAGATTGTCAGCATGAAGTCCCATGCCACTCTATCAAAGGAATTCTCTGCATCCATGGACAGGAGAAGACCTTTGAAAGTACCCCTGCCTGCACCATGGATTAAATTAATCGCTTTTGTGATGTTGTCCTTAGCTTCCCTACCTGGCATAAAACCAACTTGCTCAGGGTCAATATGTTTGGGTAAGAATTCTCAAAGCCTGGTAGCCATAATTTTGGCCAACAATTTCAGGTCTAAGTTAAAGAGTGAGATTGGCCTAGAGCAGTCTGTCGTTCCTTTGCGGGGTTTGGGAAGTAGTGATATATGAGCCCCAGAGAAGGTGCTAAGGACCAAATGGGGATCTTTCAGAACATTCAAAGCTTGGAGTGGTTCTGCTAGCAAGCTTCCAAAAGTCTTGAAATAGTCTGCTGTGAAGCCGTCAGGACCTGGGCTTTTCCCTGGCTTTAAGGACAGAATAGCTAACAAAAGCTCTTCCTCAGTAATATGCTGTTTTAACCACTTCCAACCCAAGGCCGTCATATGACGTCCTTGACTTTCAGTGGGAATATCTGAATGATGCCTGCAGCTACAGGCATCATTCAGATATCCTCATTTTCAGCCACTGATTTTGTGCACCATAAGAATGATCATAGAGGTTTTTCCACCGCTTGATCATTTTTACAGGCAACGGGAGGGGACACCCCCCTCCTACCACTATCCGGTGCTTCTCCAGGCTCTCCCGTGCCATCGGGGACCCAGAGAAAGAATCGGCCATCCCTAGATGACGACCATAGAGATGGTCACCTGTCATCTCTATGACCGTCGGAGGCCCGGGCGCTGCGTTATGACATCATGTCCAGGCCGCAATTGTAAACAAAGATCGTGAATTTTTTTTTTTTTGGAGATTGACCCTGCATTTCTCCATAAAGTCCATATGTCCATATGTCATGCACCATTCCTATTACAAGGGGTTTACATTCCTTGTAATAGGAATAAAAGTGATCATAAAAAAAATGTAAAAGAGAAAGTGTAAAAAAAAAAAAAAATAAAGTAAAAGAAACAATAAAAAAAAATTGCCGCGTGCGTTAGATCACGAGCAACAATTATAGCAATAGACCTCCTCTGTAACTCTAAACTGGTAACCTGTAAAATAATTTAAAGCGTCGCCTATGGAGATTTTTAAGTACCGAAACTTGGTGCAATTCTATGAGCGTTTGAAAAATTGTAGCGCAAATACTGTGCGAAATAAAAAGTTGCAATGACTGCCATTTTATTCCCTAGGGTGTCTGCTAAAAAACATATATAATGTTAGGGGTTCTGAGTAATTTTTTAGCAAAAACATTATGATTTTTGCATGTAGGAGAGGAGTGCCAGAATAGGCCCGGTATGGAAGTGGTTAAGGAATTCGCCTCAGCCGTAGTGAGAGTAGGCATTTTACATTGGTGGAGGTAGTTTTGCAGAATCTGAAATCTAGTTCCTTGTAGAGTTGCAGGTTTATGGCTAGGAGGTAGGTTATATAGTTTTGTGTAGTATTTGTAAAATTCTGAATAATGTGTCGATTTGCCAGAGCAGCTCTTGATTGCAAAAATGATTGCAGCCAAACTGACTTCTATCAAGGCCCTAGCAAGAAACTTGCCACTCTTATCTTTGTGTTCATAATAAAACCCTTTTTTAAAGCATAGGATGCATTTGGCTTTCAAATCTAACAAGAATTGCAGTTTAAGACACGCTTCTAATAATTCAGTGGCCACATGCTCTCTCCTGCAGATTATTTATGCTCCTGTTCTAGGTGGGAAAAGTTAATTGTCCCTACCAACTCCAAAATCTCGGTATCCAGTTTCCTTTTTTAGGTTTTTGTGCCTAGGCTAATGAGTTATCCCCGAATGACACATTTATGGGCTTCCCATACTGTTAAAGGTGACACTTCTTCTGAAGAGTTCTGTGTAAAATATGATTGAACTGACTCCGATATGTAAGGAAGTAGTGTAGGGTCTGTAAGTAAAGAAGGATTAAGTCTCCAACTGCATGGTTTAGAAGAAAATTCCAAAAATTGAGATTGAGACAGGGACATGATTAGAAATGGTTTGAAGACCTACGTCTGCAGATTTCAAGATAGTGAGGTCTCTTTGGGAAATAAAAACATACAGGAATATTTATTATGTGGTGTTGAATAAAAGTCTTTCCCGCAGGGGTGGATCATGCGCCATGTGTAAAGTAAGGTTAGTGAGCTTAGCAGTGACTTAAGCCTTTTAAGGACCCTAAAAGTGACACTAGATTTACCATTGGATGCAGCCTGAAGAGGGTCCGATGGAACATTGAAATCACTCCCTAGTAAGATACATCCCATGGAAAAACCCCTTAGTTCCTCTATCACTTTATGACGGAAGGAAATGTGTGCCGAATTCGGGAAATACACATTTACCAGGGTGATGAGAATATTCTGTATCTTGACTTTAACAAACAAGAATCTTCCTTCAGGGTCGGCTAAATGTTGGGAGACCTTGAACTCTGATTTACAAATTAGTATGGACACACCTTTAGATTTAGCCAAGGTATTAGTGGCATGAAATACCATTGGAAAGAACTTAGTAGCGAGATTTGGTGTACCATGGGACAGGAAATGCGTCTCTTGCAAAAAAACAAAGGAAGGCTTAGTCTTCTTGAGTTTGCGTAGGATTTATATTCTTTTTTCCATAATGTTTAGCTCTCTGACATTATGGGTGATCAATGTAGAGTGTCTCCCAAGGGAGGAATATACCATTTAGTGAAATTTGAACCCAGGGCTAGATTAAAGGAAGGGTGGGTAAGGTAGTGTTTGCAGTAGGCAAGAATGTGTAATAAAGTTGGCCTTAGTCAACTAAAACAGATTTAGTTGCACTCCAGAAAAGGAAAAAGAAATAGAACCAAAAAGCAAGGTCCCTCGGCTGAGGGTTACTTGTGAAGAAAAAGGCAACTAACCTCTGTTGCATGGAGCAAGAGGTTTAATCATATAGGAGTATAATGTTAAAAACTAAGCAAAATAACAATATATCCACTATTTCACTTGGGGGAGCAAATCGGAGGCTTTGAATGAGGTATAACAATACTGCAAATAAACACAATGTCTATATCCTAGAAAAATGTGGGGTTCCCATGTCAGCAACAGCTCCTCTGGGCACATGTGCAATAATGTCTAAGTGGAGGTGGGGAGTAGATATAGAGCCCCGATAATAATATGCTTCCCAACAGTTATATGAAAACACAGTAACATGTCAACAAATAAAATCATATTCAGTTTATGTATACAGCAGGGCCAGGCCTGGTGGGCGATCCCCATTTTAGCATGCCAAATGTTGAAAAGACTATTACCCGCGTGACTAAGATGGCTTTGTCAACTTGGAGAATGACTCAAGGCCATAGTGTCTATTTTCAAATGCAGGAGAGGGTTAGACCTGAGCACCCACTAATCCTGGCCTGACCACACCACAACATGTAAACACCATGATAAAGAAGCAGGCAACAATAGGCTACTCATTAATGGCAAGTTATCTAGTAGAGCAACACTCCATCCAGATGTAATCCAATAGTGGTGAGTTTTGTATCGTCTGGAAAAAGTGTATGATATGCAGTAAAAGTTAAAGTTAGGTCCCATATGCCTGCAAGAAAAAAAAAATATATATGTGTGTCTAGGATTAAACATATTGATCCAGGATATCAGCAGAACCAAAATTGAGCGAGGAGAAAAATGCAGTCTCAGTTTACAACCATGTAAAGCATAACAGTCAAAGCAAAAAAAAAAATCTAAGGGAAAAAATCAAGTAGGGCCCATGCCTTGTTGCTTGTTGAAATTCCCTTTTTAGACGGAGGTTTCATTGACATTGAAAGCGGAGATCATTATGGTGTCCAAATCTGAGAAGGGATATGGTATTCCCGATACCAATCAGGTAGATTCACCAGAAGAAGTTGTACATTTTCACAGAATGCTGACAAATCATCTGGTGTTCTCAGAGTGTATTTCTTTCCATTATTTAATGTGAAAGGGAAATGCCACATGTATGTAATATTTCTTTCTCGTAGTAGATCCAGGAGGGGGCGTAACACTTTTCTGTTTCCCAGCATGATGGGGGAAAGGTTTCTGGAAGAGGGACACAGTATGTTAAATAATATTATGTGATTATTTTTGTCTGGCTTTCCTCAAAATTTTTTCCTTGAGGGGGAAATTGGCAAGACAACATATTATCTCCCTGGGAGGAGCAGATTCTATAGGACGTAATCGCGATGCTCCATGAGCCCTTACAAACTCGATTGTTGTATCTGCAAGTCTTGCCAAGATGTTATTAAAGACGAGGTCAGTGCCGCCATCATCTGATCAGGGTTGATCGTTCCCAGAAAGCCTCGTATCCTAATGTTGTTCCTCTAGGCCTATTTATCCAAATCTTCCAGGTGGTGGTTGATATCGATTAAGTGGGCTGCATGTGTATCAGCAATTGTCTCCAGCCTGGATATAGCCTTGTCCCATTTATCACCTGCTCCTTCTGTGTCTGCCAGCTTTTCAGACAGGGCTAGAACCTCTGCCTTAAGTTCCATTATGGTGTAGGAGAAAGTGTTTTGATGTCCGCTGCAATGATGGTCATGTCTGAGAATGTGAGAGGGTCAGTTTCTCCTACCATCTTCTCTGATGCGTATTGGTTTTCCTCACTGACATCCTCTTTGTGTTGGACCTGCCCCATCTTGCCTGCCGTCTCTTTGCGCCTTGATGTCAGTTGAGATTTAAAGATGTCTGGAATGTTGCAGGCACCGGAGGAGAATGAAAGGTGTTGGGAGTGGGACCCTGATGAATAATGTGAGGGTTCGACCATAATCAGAGCAAAAGCATGCAGGATTCTCACTAAGAAGCCTTTGGCTACATGGAGCTACTCTAGTGTGCAGCCATCCTCATTGCGCACCAAGCCACACCCTCTTGAGAGAGCCCTTACCTGGAAATGATGGTGATTGGCCAGTTACTGTACCTGCTGTCCATGTTTAAAGCACCTGTTGCTTGTGATAGTGGATGCTACCTTTGTGTTTGCTCTGTGGATTACCATGGATTACCCGGCTTGTTCTGACCCACTGTGATTGTGTACCATTTTGGCTCTGATCTACTCAAGTGTGGTGTGGATCATGTAGACGTTGCTTTTGATTGACTCTCCTGTATTATCAGGCTCTCTGTTAGTTCTTGGCCTGCTTTGACCTGCTCCACCTATGCACCAGTCCCTGCTGTCCTGCTGACATCTGCGGTGGTGCACCACAAGTACCAGCCATGGCACTATGTGCTGTTATTTACTGAACTAACTGTACAATTAGCACATCTGAACTATTTTCCCTGATATTTATTAAAACCTAATAAAGATTATGTAAATAAGGTGAATAATGCAAGTAGGGAGAATAGAAAAGGAGAGAGGCACCATAAGTATAAAGGCAAGCCAGAAGAGGTACCTATAGGCTGATCATAAGATGTGGAAATTATAAGGAAGATTGGAAATCCAAGGCTGTAGAGCAAATCCAATAGTTAAAAAAAGAATAGCACGCATTTTATAGAAGGCTAAGGCCAATTCATGAACAGTAGCCCCATTGATTAGGTATGTATACAAAACCCAAACAAATATTCTTCCTAGCACAATCTGAACACAATCTGTAAGGCATTTATCTTGAAAGGAGATTCACCAAACTACTCAATTTCCTAAAGCACTAGTGCCCAACCTGCAGCTCAAGGTCCAGATGACTTGTTACTACCATATGTGTACTAAAGGAAGCCATATGGTACTCTAGTACCCACCCAGCCAAAACTGCTTCACAATCCTATTATACCTTAGGTCAGTGAAGGAAAAGTATTCTTTACGCTAGCAGTTTCATATTTATTACTTTGATTTTTATAAGGGATGTTGCTGTAATGAATATCAAATTTTGCCACAGTGATTTTTAAGGGGTCTACAGGAAGCACAAATGTGGAAGCATTGCTCTGTAAAGTGGCTGCAGGGCCTGGACAGGATGGGGGGGGGGGACAGTAGGGGAACCTTTAATGTTGGTTCACATGTGGGTCAAAACCATGTGTTTTAGCGGCATTTATAAAGCATTTTTAAAGACTCATAATTGCCTTTCAACACCTGCCATAAACATTGCAATGAGCACCACACAGTGCTCTACACACGGGAATGGTAGCATTGTGTTGAGTTATTAATTAGAAAGCATGACCCATTCATGAGTCCTCAGTGCATGTCAGCTGCCTCCATTGATTTCAGTGGTAATGCTCTGTAATAGCAGAGTACCTATAGCATTTATGATATGTTAATTAAGTATTTATAAAGTGTTAGCTGGGTGTTCAGGGAGAGGAAGTATAGGCTCCTGTATCCCAGAATGCACTGGGAAATAGAGAACTAGGACAAAGCAGCTCCAGCCACTTCCTGTTTGTACAGAGCAGCTGTGTAGTAACAACATTTGCTTCTGTGTGCGGGCAAAAGCATCAAGCCAGCCAGCAATACTAACAGTGACAGGTAGGAACAGAGGCACTAAGAACTATCGACAGTGGCAAAACTTTTTGCTTCAACAAAGTTCAGCTGGACCTAGCCAAGTATCAAAGAGATCAAAGTATATGAATCGTGCAGAGAATTCACAAAAATGCCTACTATCATACTACAACCTAACCACTTCTCAAAGCAGATCATTTCCTCTACATCACTTCCCCTTTAAGAATTTCACACTGGAAAAGCAACACTTTCACACACAGGCATTTATCAAGCATTCGTGAACTACTTGTCGACCAGCTGCCGTCATTGTACGGCGGCAGGTTGGCTCCCCTGCGCGAATCGTCGTAGGTGTACGACAGCCGCTTCAAGGGGTATAGGGGCGCGCCCGCCACATGACGTAGGAGCCGATGCGCATGGCGGCGATGTCCGCCGGGCACCCGCGATAGCTCCTGACAGAGACAGAACGGAGATCTGTCAATGCAAATAGACAGATCTCTGTTCTGTCAGGGAGTGACTGTCTGTTCCTAGTAATTAGAAACAACGATCGATCTCCTCTTCCAGCCAGTCCCATCCCCCCACAGTTAGAACACACACTGAGGGAACACATTTAACCCCTTGATCACCCCCTAGTGTTAACCCCTTCCCTGCCAGTGACATTCATACAGTAATCAGTGGCTATTTTTAGCTCTAAATGCTGTATAAATGTTAATGGTCCTAAAAAAGTGTCAAAAGTGTGGAATTAGTCCGCCGCAATGACGCGGTCCCACTAAAAATCGCAGATCGCTGCCACTAGTATAATAAAAATGCCATAAATCTATCCCCTATTTTGTAGACGCTATAACTTTTGCGCAAACCAATCAATATGCGCTTATTGCGATTTTTTTTTACCAAAAAATACGTAGAAGAATATATATCGGCCTAAACTGATAAAGACATTTGGGTTTTTTTTTGGGGGGGGGGGATATTTATTATAGCAAAAAGTAAAAAATATTGTGCTTTTTTCAAAATTGTCGCTATTTTTTTGTTTATAGCGCAAAAAATAAAAACCGCAGAGGTGATCAAATACCACCAAAAGAAAGCTCTATTTGTGGGAAAAAAAAAGGACACAAATTTTGTTTGGGTACAGCTTCGCACAACCACGCAAATTTAAAGCGACGCAGTGCCGTATCACAAAAAATAGCCTGGTCAGGAAGGAGGCACATTTTTCCGGGGCTGAAGTGGTTAAAAACACAACAAAAACACATCATAAATGCTATAGGTGCATTAAAGGATACGTTACATGTTATATTCATGTCTCAATTTTTATGGCGAGCGGGGGATTTTCTCCCCCCCGCTTGCTGTCACAATCTAAAAAAAAATGCAGCCGCACAAGGCTACATCTGCACGGCCAAGTCATTCATTCACAGTGTTATGAATGGGAAAACTACAGGCCCTTACAGCCTTTGTGGCTGTTGGCTTGTAGTTCTCAATGAACTACCAGGGTGCTGTTGATTGGGTAGTTCATTGAGCTTCCTGTCAGAGTGTAACTGTCAGCCCCTATCGGAGGTAGAGGTATGGCAGACAGCTACATGAACAGTCTACAGGACCGTGGGTGCAATGCTTTACAGATCCCTAACAATAAAAAAAATAAATGCATATTTTTTTAACTTGCACTTTACATGCATTTATTGTTTTTTTTTTCCAAAAGCAAACTTATGACCAAAAGAGGGGAAGAAGATCAACTGCCTTCATTTCTGGTCAGCAGCTATGCTGGGATCTGAACTGTACACAGAGGGTGGTAGGACTAAGATAGTCCCAGAGCTCTCCTCTCCCTCTCCCTCTCATAGTCACCCTACTTCTGAGCCACACAGGGCCCCTTAGCTAAATGCACTCAATTGAGCCCCCACCCTCCTAGCTCCCTTTCCCTCTTCATACAACCACAAAAATCAGTCCTCCTCAGACTGACACCACAGATGCAAGGATATTTTCCACCCAGTGTCACCACCTAGGCAGGGACATTTTCCTTTCAGTGAAACCCTCAAAGGAGAGGCTGATTTTCCTTTTAGTGACACCATCAATGCAGGGGCATGTATTCTTTCCAGTGACACCACCAAGACATGAGCATATTTTCCTCACACTATTGCCAGGGCACTTTTGCTAAGGAACTATTGGTCCCATAGATTACTGCTAATAAATTCCTATATTTCATATGTTTTAGTGTGGCATGCTGTGTGCTTTACTATTAAAGTGATTCTGTAGGCATTTTTTTATTTTTTTTTTTAATAACAAACATGGTATACTTATCTGCTCTGTGCAATGATTTTGCACAGAGCAGCCCGATCCTTTTCTTCTCGGGTCCCCCGCCGGTATTCCTGGCCTCTCCCCCCTGCTGAGTGCCAAGCAGCTTGCTATGGGGCACTCATGCGTGCGTGCTCATGAATCGGCTATATGTGTCGATAAGACACACAGAGCATTACTTGGCCCCACCCCCAGCTCCCTCCTCACTAGCTGTGATTGACAGAAGTAGGAGCCAATGTCTCCCGCTGCTGTGCCAGAGCCAATGAGGAGGGAGAGAGCCAAGAGACTCTGCTCTTGTTCACATCGCTGAATTGAGGTCGGCTCAGGTAAGTATAAGGGGAGGCTGGGGGGCTGCTTGAAAAAAATACCTGCAGATGGACATCTTTGCCCTGGACACTCAATGACCTTGTCGGGGCACTGAGTGGCTGTAATGGCAGTGATCTCCATTGGTCTCTTGTAACATGTTTCCAGTATCTGATCATCTTCTACCACATGTTAACAGAATCTTGTAACATGAACTCAGTCTCTGAACACCTCCCACAGCATATCCGCAGTCTCCACTGTACCATCTACTGTAGTATACCCTCAGTCTTCTAACAGTCTTTTGGAGCATTACAGATGAGGCCTCCAAAATTGAAAATTACTGCTCTCCTAAAGATGCATTTTCTTATGAGTACCATACAGTTTATTTGGAAATTGTATTTGCATAGTATTGTATTTTCAGAGGACTTTATACTGTATAAAATTATATACTATACCTTAAAGCGGAGTTCCACCCAAAAATGGGACTTCCGCTTTAAGGGAGGTGACCCCCTGACATGCCACATTTGGCATGGCATTTTTTTTGGGGGGGGTACCCTCTTTTCAGAGGGTCCCAGCTCCCACTTCCTCCTGGCGCACCGCGGCACCGGAAGGAAGTTCACCTCTCCCCCCTCCCTCTCAGCAATCATCTGGGACACATCACAGGTCCCAGATGATTGCCCGGCCAGTCACGGTGCACGGTGCGGCTCGCGCATATGCAGTGCGTGCTCAGCTGTGAAGCCAGAGCTGGGCGCCCACACTTACAATGCTGGCACCGCTGAGAAGAAGGGGAAATGAGCGGGGCTTTGTTCTCCTGCATCGCTGGACCCTGGGACAGGTAAGCATCCGATTATTAAAAGTCAGCAGCTGCAGTATTTGTAGCTGCTGACTTTTAATTTTTTTATTTTTTTTTTAGCAGAACTTCACTTTAAATGCAAGAAAAGTACCATGGAAAAATGCCAGGCATTTGCTTTATCCATTTATTTATTTATTTTCAGATTGAGTCTTCACTGCATGTCCAATATATGCCACTTGGTTAAAACTTGATATTTTAGGCCATTTTCATTGGTAGAGAATATCACATTAAAAAACATAACATGTATAAAAAGCCCACAATCCAAAAAGATGCTCTGCTTTGCGTTCCAAAGCACAAATTGGCAAATAAAATAATGATTCAAATGAGTGTAATTTCTCTCAGGTTCAAGTATCAGTTTGCTTGTTTTGCTGCTGCTAATCACCTCTTAAACAAACAATTGCTTTATCTATGTGCTTTGCCTCATTTCACTTTCAAATTATGTGTGTGTTTCTCTCTAACAGCTTATTATGATCTATAATTAACAATTTTGCTCAAAGCGAAGGCTGTGTTGCAAGAGCCCACATGCTATCTGGAAAGTACTTGAAACAGGAGGATCCTGATTTGGCAATAAAATTTACAACCAGAATTCATTAAGCTCATCTCCAATTTTAGGCGGTTCTCACTGTTTATGGATTTATGTTAGAATTGTAGATACTGTAGGCCTGTCTTGGAAAGCAAGTTCTTTGTTGATGGTTATAATTTTATGTTTCATTCCATGCATGTAATGTCTTTAAGTCATATTGGCCTGTTAATAAGACAGCAATTTGGGGATATTTAAAGTGCTATAGTCCATAACTGCCAAATTTTAGTTTACTATAGTGAGATAAGTGAAAAAATATCTTATTTGCAATGTTTTTGCTACAGGTTATTACACTTTGCATACTGCCATTGTTCTGTGCATTGCCTGCCTGAATAACCTCTGTGGTATAAAGCAGCTGCAATTGAATAGGCGCTAGAAAATTCTCAAAAAATATAGGGCAAGTAAAAACATTTTAAGAAATTGTGACTACGCATAACATGTTTAGGATACACTGGGTGGCATTAAAAATCCTATAGAAATGGGAATATGTAAAAATATTACCCCAAAAATTCGGTTTCAGCGATGTAACAAAATAGAAATGTATTTCTGAGTTATAAAATGTCTTTTTATAAATACACTGTAAACCTAGTCTGTCACTCCAATTGCAAATTCTTAGTAATAGAAAGTAGTCTAATATCCAGGACTTAAAAACTGGTACATGATCTATTTTTTTCCTATTCTGGGAAATACATTTCCAGAGACCACAATTAATAAAGTTGTCCAATGCCTTTTGAAGAAAAGTGTTGAAGTCCATTTAAATGTCAGACAATACATTTAGGCCTCATTCACACGAGGCGGACTCCGTTTCTACGGAGCCCGCCTCGGTCCGCCGGCTTAGCGGGAGATCTCTCCGTTGATCCCCGCTGAGCCGGCGGATGACAGGTCCCTCTCTGCTCACTGAGCGGGGAGGGGCTTGTCAGGCGCCGCTGCTGCCTATGGAGGGATCGGATGAAAATGGACAGCATGTCCGTTTTCGTCAGATCTCACCCGATCCACCAGCGATGGATCCGGACGTAGGCCATCCATCTGCTTTTAGCGGATCGGATGGGGTCGATGTCTCCGCTGACATCCGTCGCTCCATAGGCTAACATGGAGCGCCCGTTCAGGTCCGCCGTCAAAACTGACAGGCGAACCTGAACGGTCCGATCGTGTGAAAGGGGCCTTATTGCACTCAATTGCAAATTGTTGACATATCCTCTCTTTTACAAAAAATATTGAACTATTCATACTATTCATATTCCTGCCAACAAAGGAGCTTACTACTGAACATTCCTGGCATCCTTTCATCCCAAGCCAATGCATCATCTGTTTCAAATTAACATTACTAGTGCTGTAAATATATCATATACAGTACTATGGATTCCCAATACTAAAAAAGGGAATATGCTTAATAAGGATATACTCACCACAGAAGCTAATTAATTGATGTACTAGGAAATGCACTGTCTTTTGGCGCTATAAGTTTGAAAACATATATATCTCCTATTCCTTGGGTTGCAAAATTATAACAAGTAATGTAAAAGAATGGTTAAAAAGCAGTGGCGGCCCATAATGCAGGAAGCAGGGTCCCACCCCTCCATCCAATGTGTCCAGGCCCCCTAATCTACATGCGATGTGCCTGACGCATGGATTTCAATGGGGTATTTACTTTTAAGCACATGATTAGAGCCAGAGGCTCTAATAGGCTCAAAAAAAGGGTGGGCTTAGGGCACAGAGCACTATGTTCTGAGCCAACCCAGTTGTGTGACAACAGCGAATGACTATTCGCTATTGTCTTCCTGATTCTCCTCCTGGCCAATTAGGAGGCCAGTCATGAGACCCATGACCCGATTGGCCAAAAGGAGAAGCGCTCCTATTGGCTGGCTAGAATGAGGAGGAAGGCGACGCACAGTGGAAGCCGCCATAATGTTGAGGAGGAGACGCAGGGGAAGCCGACGCCCATCGCCTGGAGGAAGCATGCCTGATAGATGGGGCAAGTGCAGGGCTGGTGACTGACCGACCGGGGGGCTTTGTTTGCCGCCCCCCTCAAAAAAAATATACCACCAGCCATCACTGTTAAAAAGGAAGATGTAAAAAAGTGTAAATATACCTGGAAAAAAAACTTTGGAATATAGTAGAGTTATTAAAATATTGGTTCTCTGCAGTACCAAAAAAGTTTTAAAGTGGTTATAAACCTCAGACATGAAATATTAACAAAGCATAGTGTGTACTTGTCCAAGTTATGCGACAATCAGCATGAATCACTTCTAACAAGGTTTCCTGACACCAAGCGAAAAAAAGAGACAGGGGACAGACTTTCAGTCAACGTGCCTTTTATAAATAACCCCCAATATTTGTGTAATGGACATGATTTGTGACAAACAATATAAATAATATAAAAATAATCAAATACACACAGATAATGAATACATAACTCACATGATATATACAGACAATTAATATTGTAATTTAAAATGGTTATTTGGGCATGCTATACTTGGCACCCTTGGATGGAAATGCAATGGCAAGGTGTATGTGAATAATTTCACTTATTCAAATATACCTTGCCAATGCACACACTCATTTCTGTTTTCATATTGAATGCACTCAAATCCACATTCACTCGACACACATACATTGTTATGGAATTCACTAGCCTTATTCTATTTCTATTATTGCTTTCAATCATCTAATTTCATTTGTACACAGAATTGGGCAGATGCCATTTATGCACACATCTCACCACATGGCAATGTGTCTTGGCCGTCCGGCCTGCTCCATGGCTGCTGTTCCCCATGGTTCCTATTTTGAGGGTCTCCCATCTCAACCCCGGGTGAGACCACTTACACCAGGTCACCGTCCAATCCCATATCTGGAGCTAGCCATAGCATATGAGCTGTTCTGTAAATAGTGTAGAAATTGTTTGTTCTTGTGTTTTCTTTTTCCATAGAGAACAGTGTATTTCTATAGATAGTTTACTCATTTATTTACCGGTACTTAATTTTTCAGTTCAATACATGCATCCTACTCCTGATGATTGGCAACAGGCCATGAAATGCGTTGAGTATCCATCAAAGGGTGCCAAGTATAGCTT
Organism: Aquarana catesbeiana; assembly: GCF_042186555.1. Taxonomy (NCBI): domain Eukaryota; kingdom Metazoa; phylum Chordata; class Amphibia; order Anura; family Ranidae; genus Aquarana; species Aquarana catesbeiana. The sequence goes on along the minus strand of NC_133324.1, from coordinate 378,557,478 downwards.
GCCCAAATATTATTATTATTATTATTATTATTATTATTATTATTATTATACAGGATTTATATAGTGCCAACAGTTTACACAGCGCTTTACAATATAAAAGGGAGACAATACAGTTATAATACAATATGATACAAGAGGATTAAGAGGGCCCTGCTCAGAAGAGTTTACAATCTAATAGGGTGGGGCAGGTGGTACAAAAGGTTGTAACTGTGGGGAATGAGCTGATGGAAGTGGTAAAAGATTAGTTAGAGACGTTAAATAATGTCTCTAACTAATAACTTTTTAAATAACTATTAAATAACAATATTAATTGTCTGTATATATCATGTGAATCATGTGTTCATTATCTGTATGTATTTGATTATTTTTATATCATTTATATTGTTTGTCACAAATCATGTCCATTAATCAATTATGTGTTATTAAATATACTATTATTATTATATGTATTATGTTGATTTTCTAAGATTATATTTGATATCATAATTGTTTTACCTTTATCGGTTTATTATGCTTATCATTACTCTGAACTACCCTTAGGGAATTGTGACATCCAATTTACTTATAATTATTTCATATATTATTATATACATCAACATGCCTCATGTAAAATCCCAATCCCATCCTATATTCTTTCCACTTTAATAAAGAAATGTCCCCCCTGCCTGTCAGTAATATGATCTGAGCCAGGCATGCGCAGCTCACATTACATTTACATGCTGCTCTGTGTGCCGTGGTGATGTGACTTTTGTGCGAATGTATGGTGCATACTAGTACATCATGCCTTAAAACTGCAGGGGGACCAGCTTTTTTATTTAACCGCTTTCTGACCAGCCACCGTCATTATACTGAGGCAGGTCGGCAAGATCCCGCGAGCCGTCGTAGCTATACGTTGGCTCCTTTAAGCGGGATAGCAGGAGTGCGCACGCCCACTGCACTGTACTGCGGGGGTGCCGGTGCTGGTGGTCGACGGTCACGTCAACCGCCGGCCACGAGCGATTGTGGGCACGAGAGGCAGAACAGGGACGTGTGTGTGTAAACACACAAATCCCTGTTCTGTTCTGTGAGGAGTGACAGATCGTGAATTCCTAATAGCTAGGAACCACGATCTGTCATTTCCTCTAGGTCAGTCCCCTCCCCTCACAGTTAGAAACACACCCAGGGAACAAATTAACTCCTTGATTGCCCCCTAGTGTTAACCCCTTCCTTGCCAGTGACATTTTTAGGGTAATCAGTGCATTTTTATAGCACTGACTGCTGTATAAATGCCAATGGTTCTAAAAATGTGTCAAAATTGTCCGATGCGTCTGCCATAATGTGGCAGTCACGATAAAATTTGCAGATCACCGCCATTACTAGTAAAAAAAAAATAATAATAAAAATGCTATAAATCTATCCCCTATTTTGTAGACATTATAACTTTTGCGTAAACCAATCAATATACAGTACACTTATTGTGATTTTTATTACCAAAAAAATGTAGCAGAATACATATCAGCCCTAACTGAGCTCTATTTGTGGGGGAAAAAAGACGTCAATTTTGTTTGGGTGCAGCGCCACACGACCGCGCAATTGTCAGTTAAAGCGACGCAGTGCCGAATGGCAAAAAATGGCCTGGTCATTCAGCAGCCAAATCTTACAGGGCTGAAGTGGTTAAAAAATTACTTTACTACCGCCATTTGCCGACCTCCTAACTGGAAAATAAGTTATGACATTGACGTTTAATATCAGTGTTATGACTGCAGTTAGATGCCATAACCCCGCTATAATTTTTTCCCTCAGGCGCCGGTCTTTCTCATAAAAGTAGTTTATGAAAAAGTTTATAAAAGAGTGACAAATTCACCGCTTGGTCACCTTTTGAAGCGACAGGAGGGTGGTTTTAGAAGCACTTTCTGGTGGTTTTTTGGGCTTACCTGGCGGAAGCAGTGGCTGGGCACAGCGATTAGCGAAGGAAAGATGGCCTCCAGTCATCTCTATGCACTCCGGCCACATGTAAACAAGGCCATTTTCTTTTTTAAAGCAAAAGATCAAAACATTTTTTTATTTTTTTATCTTCTGCTTTTAAGGGTAGAGGAGAGATTTTGGACTCCAGATGTCTCCATAAAGAGGATCTGTCATGCTGTATTGTAATTGCAAGAGATGTCTACATTCCTTGCGATAGCAATAAAAGTGATCAAAGGGACAGTGTACAAATTTAACCACTTGAAGACCAGCCGCCGCAGTTATACTGTGGCAGGTTGGCTCGGCTGCGTGAATCGCTGTACCAGTACGGTGGTCCCTTTAATGGCAATAGCAGGTGCGTGGTACGCCAGCCACCCACGATCGCTCCACAGAGAGTCATAACAAGGATCTGTCAATGTAAATAAACACATCCCCATTCTGACAGGGAAGTAGAGAGAGATCGTCTGTTTCTAGTGATCAGGAACAATGATCTCTCTCCTCCTCCAGTCAGTCCACTCCCCCTCAGTTAGAAACACCTCCCAGGGAGCACATTTAACCCCTTGATTGCCCCCTAGTGTTAACCCCTTCCCTGCCAGTGTCATTTATACAGTAATCGGTGCATTTTTATAGCATTGATCGCTGTGTAAATGTCACTGGTACCAAAAAAGTGTCGAAAGTGTCTAATCTGTCTGCTGCAATGTCGCAGTCCCGCTAAAAAAAAGAAAATTTATAATAAAAATGCCATAAATCTATCCCCTATTTTATAGATGGTATAACTTTTGTGCAAACCAATCAATATACGCTTATTGCGATTTTTTTTACCAAAAATATGTAGAAGAATACATATTGGCCTAAACTGATGAAGAAATTTGTTTTTTTTTTTTTTTTTTTTTTTTATATTTATTATAGCAAAAAGTAAAAAATATTTTTTTTTCAAAATTGTTGGGCTTTTTTGTTTATAGCGCAAAAAATAAAAAACTACAAAGGTGATCAAATACCACCAAAAGAAAGCTCTATTTGTGGGAAAAAAAGGACCTCAATTTTGTTTGGGTACAGCATCACACAACCATGCAATTGTCAGTTAAAGCGACGCAGTGCCGTATCACAAAAAATGGCCTGGTCATTAAGGGGTAAATCCTTCCGGGCTGAAGTGGTTAAAAAAGTAATAAAATACAAAAAATAAAAACATTTTTAAAGCACCCCCATTCTCGTGTGTGGTGAATACATTCAGGGGGTCACGTCCACATATGTAAATGGTGTTCGCACCACACATGTGAGGTATCGCCATGAATGTTAGAGCAAGATCAATAATTCTAACACTAGACCTCTTCTGTAACTCTAAAGTGGTAACCTGTAGAAACTTTTAAAGCGTAGCCTATGGAGATTTTTAGGTACCATAGTTTCCACAAGCGCACGCAATTTTAAAGTATGACATGTTGCGTATATATTTAATCAGTGTAACATAATTTTTCATATTATAAAGAAAATTGGGGTATATATTATGTTTTGTTTTTTTAATTCATTAACGTGTATTTTTTCAAAAAAAATTGCGCTTGAAAAACCACTGTGCAAAAACTGCGTGACATAAAAATTGCAACGACCGCCATTTTATTCGCTAGGGTCTCTCCTAAAATATACATATACATATATATATATATATATATATATATATACACATATACACATATACATATACACAGTGCCTTGAAAAAGTACTCATACCCCTTGAAATTTTCTACATTGCGTCATGTTACAACCAAAAACGTAAATGTATTTTATTGGATTTTTTTTTGTGATAGACCAACCCAAAGTGGCACATAATTGTGAAGAGGAAGGAAAATGATAAATGGTTTTCAAAATTTTTTACAAATAAATATCTGAAAAGTGTGGCGTGCATTTATATTCAGCCCCGTTCACTCTGATACCCCTAACTAAAATATAGTGGAACCAATTGCCTACAGTAATTTAATCTCAGTATAAATACAGCTGTTCTGTGAAACCCTCTGAGGTTTGTTAGAGAACCCTAGTGAACAAACAGCATCATGAAGGCCAAGGAACACACCAGACAGGTCAGGGATAAAGTTGTGGAGAAGTTTAAAGCAGTGTTAGGTTATAAAAAATATCCCAAACACCTCACAGAACACTCTTCAATCCATCAACCGAAAAAGGAAAGAGTATGGCACAACTGAAAACCTAACAAGACATGGCCATCCACCTAAACTGACAGGCCGGGCAAGGAAAGCATTAATCAGAGAAGCAGCCAAGAGGCCCATGGTAACTCTGGAGGGGCTGCAGAGATCCACAGCTCAAGTGGGAGAATCTGTCCACAGGACAACTATTCATCTATTCAGTCATGCACTTCACAAATCTGGCCTTTATGGAAGAGTGGTAAGAAGAAAGCCATTGTTGAAAGAAAGCCATAAGAAGTGCCGTTTTCAGTTTGCAAGAAGCCATGTGAGGGACACAGCAAACATGTGGAAGAAGGTGCTCTGGTCATATGAGATCAAAATTGAACTTTTTGGCCTAAAAGCAAAACGCTATGTGGTGGAAAAATAACACTGCACATCACCCTGAACACACCATCCTCACTGTGAAACATAGTGGTGGCAGCATTATGTTGTGGAGATGCTTTTCTTCAGCAGGGACAGGAAAGCTGGTCAGAGTTGATGGGAAGATGGATGCCACCAAATACAGGGAAATCAGAGTAAAACCTGTTAGAGTCTGCAAAAGACTTGAGACTGGGGCGGAGGTTCACCTTCCAGCAGGACAAGGACCCTACACATACAGCCAGAGCTACAATGGAATGGTTTAGATCAAAGCATATTCATGTGTTAGAATGGCCCAGTCAAAGTCCAGATCTAAATCCAATTGAGAATCTGTGGCAAGACTTGAAAATTGCTGTTCACAGACGCTCTCCGCCCATCTGTCAAAGCTTGAGCTATTTTGCAACGAAAAATGGGCAAAAATATCACTCTCTAGATGTACAAAGCTGGTAGAGACATCCCCAAAAAAGACTTGCAGCTGTAATTTCAGCGAAAGGTGGTTCTACAAAGTATTGACTTAGGGGGGCTGAAAACAAATGCATGCCACACTTTGCAGATCTTTATTTGTATAAAAATTAGAAAACCATTTATCGTTTTCCTTCCACTTCACAATTATGTGTTACTTTGTGTTGGTCTATCACATAAAATCACAATAAATACATTTTATATATATATATATATATATATATATATATATATATATATATATATATATATATATACACACATATATATATATATATATATATATATATATATATATATATATATATATATACACATATATATATATATATATATATATATATATATATATATATATATATATATATATATATATATATATATATATATATATATATATATATATATATATATATATATATATATATATATATATATAAAATGTTTGGGGGTTCTAAGTAATTTTCCAGCAAGAGAATACTGATTTTTACTTGTAAACAAGTGTCAGAAAAAGGCCTGGAAGATGTGCCATGAGTGCTTATGTTCTAATTGGTGAACAGCACAACAGCCACAGGTCAGGTCAGGGTTTAGGAACAGTCCACAGGCAGCCTATATGGGGAGAAGGTATAACCATTAAACCATCAATAATCTGGTGCTACGTTCTGTAGTAATGGAACAATATTTTAGGACTCCAAAAGACCAAGTAATTGTCCATAGCAACAGGTGTTTGCTACAGTGGTATGCATGTGTCAAATGCGTGAAGAGACCATCACTGACACCTCCTACCTTCCGATATGGATCCTTAAACAAGGATCAAGTACACAATGAATAACACTCCAATGATAACCCCAGCAGCAATTCACCTTAAGAAGTTTCTCAAAGGTCTCCACCACAGCAACAAAAGTCTCAAATAAACAAAAAAGAGACACTCTCTATAGTGTAGACATTTCAAAGGATATTTATTAGCAAAACAAAAGAATAACACTCATATTTTTAAGGTTTAAAATTCGTATGACAGAAATGACTGGCGTTTCTAACCCACAAGATGGCCACTCCGACTCCTCCCTATGCGTTTTGTCATCAATTGATGTCGTCAGGGGCATGGCTAGAGCTACAGCTCTATATAAGTGGGACAGCTTATGCAAATTGGCAGGTAAATTGCCTTCCAAATGACGGGAAAAGGGACCAAGGGTCAATCTCAGCACAAACAAGGCCCTAGAAACATTCATATGTGTTTCAAAAGGCAGAAACATCAAGGGTGCACTAATCTGATCTTAATGAAACAAACGTATTAAATGCAAAACCCTGATCGATATTGACTACTAATCAGGGAAATAAAATCCCAAATGGGCAAATAATTTATCATTTATCCAAAAATTAAATACAAATATATAATTCAGAATCAAAGAGACCAAACTGGAAGACACCGCCATCTTGTGGTAACAAGAAATATTGCACCGATACAATACTTAATTCATAATTTAAAATTAAAAAGCAAAATAAACAACAATACATCACATATATCGCCATAATTATATCCAAAACATATAAAAATACATTACATATACCACCAGTCAAAGAGGAGTAACATATACACATTACCCTCAATATCATCAATAGTTGATTTTTAACCATTGTTAATAAACGCATTAATATCCCATTCGATATTCATACCGAATGGGATGTAAGTCTTATGCCTCGTACACACGGTCGGATTTTCCGACGGAAAATGTGTGATAGGACCTTGTTGTCGGAAATTCCGACCGTGTGTAGGCTCCATCACACATTTTCCATCGGATTTTCCGACACACAAAGTTTGAGAGCAGGCTATAAAATTTTCCGACAACAAAATCCGTTGTCGGAATTTCCGATCGTGTGTACACAAATCCGACGCACAAAGTGCCACGCATGCTCAGAATAAATAAAGAGATGAAAGCTATTGGCTACTGCCCCGTTTATAGTCCTGACGTACTTGTTTTACGTCACTGCGTTCAGAATGATCGGATTTTCCGACAACTTTGTGTGACCGTGTGTATGCAAGACAAGTTTGAGCCAACATCCGTCGGAAAAAATCCTAGGATTTTGTTGTCGGAATGTCCGATCAATGTCCGACCGTGTGTACGGGGCATTAGCCTGGTAAATCTACCTGGTTTCCTTGAAACTTCTCTAACCACATTGGTACCTCTCCAATGGCTTGTAAATCTACCTATACCCAGAAATCGTCCCTTCAGGGTTTCGGTTATGTTTCAAAGCATAATGATTAAATAAACTATGCTTGAGAAACCCCTTTTTTTATATTAGCTACATGGTCATTTTGTCTTGTTTGAAGCATACAGACAGTGCGACCAATATACTGAAGGCCGCATGGACACCGAAATGGTATAAACAACATTCCTGAATGTGCACGTGATGAAGGGTTTAATAGATAACTGCTCATGGGTAGAGCCAAGGAAAAAAGCCACCCATGTTCTGAAAAAAGGAAGTTTTTTGGGGAGATTCTATTATATTGGGTGCTATCTGTAACCTCAAAGGAGGAACTCCTCTGAAGACAACCTGAGGATTTTTGGGAAGATGTGGTCCCAAGACCCTATTTCCACAACACACTTCAATGTTTGCGCAAAATCTTTTTAACAGCATAATGCTGATTGGAGTATGTAGTAAAAAGGGCAAACTTAAAGGAGTCAACCGGACCACCAGTTCTAGGAACCAATATCCCTGTTCCTTTCAACGGCATTCTTCAAAGCTTCAGCTAGTTCACCCAAAGAACCTTAGTAAGAACTCCGGTTTGGTGATCAAGCCCTCGGACAAGGGCGGAGACGTGGTTGTAATGGATGGGTTACAATATAGAGATGTGTGTTGGGAGATCCTGAAAAACCGATCTTGGTATAAACCAATATCAGAAGATGTCATTACTAGATTTAATCAACAGTTCGATGATACCATTGCTTCCACCTTTGCCGACCGCTTGATCACCAAACAGGTTTTTGAAGGCTTGCAGGTGCCACATCCCAAGACCCCTACCTTTTATTCGCTCCCTAAAACACATAAGAATCTTTTACACCCCCCAGGACGCCCGATAGTTTCGGGAGTAGGCTCCAAGACCGAGAGAGTTAGCAAATTTGTTGACGAATATCTTCGTCCTCATGTAATCACATTGCCCTCATATATTAAGGACACTTCAGATCTCCTTCGGAATCTAGATGGTCTGACGGTACCTGTTGGATGTTCTCTTGTAGCTATCGATATTGAGGCCCTTTATTCATCCATTTGACATAATTACGGCATTGAGGTCATCTCTAGATTTTTGGGGGAAAGAGGTCCTAAGTCACAGGGTCTCAACAACTTTGTATTACAACTGTTATCTCATATCTTGACCAAGAACGTGTTTTCCTTCGACGAGTCCCACTTCCTCCAGGTGCAGGGTGTCGCTATGGGCACATGCTGTGCGCCCTCCTATGCGAACCTGTACCCGGGGGGTGGGAACGTGATCTGTTTTCAAGTGAGGCGTCTGTTGAGTTTTTGGCCAACGTTCTGTGCTGGTTTCTGCTACATAGATGATGTACTCATGCTGTGGGCGGGGCCAGTGGAGGTGCTGGATTAATTTATAAAAAATACTTAGTACCAATGGGTACAACCTTAAGTTTATGATACAATCGAGTACAACTACAATTGCCTATCTTGATATTACCATCAACATTGGAACAGATGGTACTATTAGTACATCACTTTATCGCATGCCCACTGCTGGGAACACGATATTACACGCATCAAGTGCACACCCACACTCTCTGGTCCAAAGTATCCCCTTTGGCCAGTACTTACGCCTGAGGCGGAACTGTTCCAATGAGGAAGATTTTAAGCAGCAAGCTGACCTTCTTTATGAACGTTTATTGACTAGAGGATACAGCAGGACATAAAAAAGGTTTTTAAGAAAGCCCCAGGCAGGCCGTCCTAGGAATGTGGCTTTGCTCCCCAAACCTAAAAAGACTAATTCCAATGTAGTAAGGCTAATCACAACGTACTCTGAGCAACATCAATTAATACGATCTATTATTCAAAAACACTGGCACATATTATCCACAGACTCCACACTTGCTAAGTATTTGGGACCTAGACCTGAGATCACTTTTTGCCATGCGGGGCGATCAGAGATCGCCTGGTACATAGTCATTGCCACAAATCATAAACCAAGCAGGGCTGTTCCGATGTAGCACGTGAAATTTTTATCATCTGTTGATGGAGGGGGCTTCCATCCCCCTTCCTAATGGCCATACTCATACCCTACGGAATCATATTACCTGTCAAACGAGGAGTGTAATTTATATTATCTTTTGCCAATGTGGAGCTTTCTACGTTGGCAAGACGATTAGATTGTTTTGGAAACGGATGAAGGACCATGTATATTATGCCACCAATGGCCTTTTGAATACCACCATGGGCCACCATGTGGCTCTCAAACACAAATATGTTCACAGGGTTTTCAAGTTTGCCGCCCTCGATCGTGTCTACGAGGACCCTCAAGGGAACAACTTTGATAAGAGGGTGCTCCAAAGGGAGACCCAATGGGTATATGACTTGCGAGCAACTCTCTACCCAGGCCTGAATGATATGCTAAGTTTTAAATCTTTTCTATATCTGATGCCAATAATATTTGTACAATATTCTCCTGATATTGGCCACTTGATTCTGTATGCTTTAAGTACTTAAAGCAATGTATTCCTACCCGGTTGACCCTTTCTGCATGGTCTTTGTATATATTATCACTTTCTCATTATTTGTATAAATTATGTATATCTTCTTTTTTTTTTTGTTGTCGCCCTCTTATGATGTTATCATTTTTCCTGTGATTTTGGCGCAAATTTGGGCTTTTTAATGGCCACCACACACAGGGACATGTTGTGACTAGCACAAGGCTGTCTACCAGGGGCCATTCATCATTGTCTAAATATTAAAGTAAGTACTTTTGCTTTGTAGCTATAGATGGATACATTCTAGTGCATCACTTGGTTACTTAACCTCTTGCTTACTATGTTTCTTGGTTTTGTTTTTTGTTCTATAGATTTTGCTACACATTATGGACAATCTCTCAGTCTCATATTTGGACTATTTTTCCCGGTGGGTGTCCTCATTGTTAAGTGGGCTTTGAAGCCCATAGTTGGCTCCCCTCCCTCTTTGGTACTGAGTCCACTCTTTGTGCATTATTTTGCCCCTGTCCCTGGAACCATCTGGCTTTTCCTGCTCCTCTCTTACTAGCAGGTACCCCTCTCCTATCATCATTGTCATTAGGTGCTGCATACTAACATACTTTAAAGGAACCTACTCTGTGTGTTGGTAGTTATATATTTATATCATCTCACACTGTTTGCTAGATTGGGCTGGCCTGACCTATCTGTGCATAGATCCTAACGGTGGTGTAGTAGAACCTGTTTCCATTGGGATGGTACCCTCTGAACCAGTTTCTGGATACTTATAATTGAGACTTGTCTCTCTGCAAGGTATGGCCGTCTGTTTAAATGTATCTATCATTTTTTTTTTCTTTTTTCTTCTCCTTTATATATCCACCTGCATTATGGCTATTGCCTGTTGACGAAAAACATTTTCTTAAATGTACAGTGGTATATCACCATTTTAAACCCTATTTGTTCTATTTTCTGACAGAAAGGTCCGTTCTCTTAATTTGCTATCTGTAGAACCTTGACTGTATCCTGAAGAAGCCTAAAGGTGAAACGCAAAGATACACAAGGGCTCACTGCACATTATGTATCAGCATACATGATTTTTAATTTTTCTGTATTGTTCTATTCATGTTGTGTATTTTTCAATAAATAGTGTTTATTCTCATACCCCTTCGTTGTTTCCTATGCCTTTAAAGTCTGACCTATGTTTACTGTTATTGTACACCTTTTTTGCTTATTCATTCCCTCAATTTACGGATGTGGCTATGTGAGTGCGTTCCTTTTCTGTTTAGTATTAATTTTGGTGGGTCAAATACTTTTTGTTTAGAGATAGGATTAAGCTAATGTGGGATCCTAGTTTTAAATCGTTGACCTTGTAGTTTGCATGCTAGAGCTTTCCCCGCTTTATTGCTGGTGGAATAAAGTTTTCATCCTTTTTGTTTGCTGCTTAAAACTATAAAGCAGGGTTACTCAAATGTCATGTCTCAGTTTAGAGAGCTTAGTGCTGATAAAAAGAGGTAGGATTCGCCAAATTTTGAGCTCCTAGGATTAGAATATCAGACAATAGAGTTTCGATTTGCTGCTGCCTTTGCCTTTTAATTTTCGAACTCAATTGAATAAAGATACCACAAATATATGCCTTATGGGCATTCCACAATATGAAGGGGTTATCTGTAGAGAAGGAATTGATATTAAAGTATTCGTACAAGTGGCCCTCCAAAGTTCTTTTTATGGGAGGATTTTGTATAATCTGAAAATTAGAACGCCACATATAAGCATAATGTTTAGGATAGGTATCACCAATCATGATAAAGACGGATGCATGGTCCGATCATGTTATTCATTTTGGCTTGTGTGACTTTTTGGAGTAGCCATCTGTCTGTAAAAAAACAAGTCTATCCTGGTATAGGTACAATGTCTATGAGAGTAAAAGGAGAAGTCTTTCATGTTAGCATAAGTGCATTTAACTTCCGCATCAAGCCATTTAAGAAGCAAACTTGATGTTTGTTTGGAACATAAACATTCACCAAAGTGTATTGTGTAGTATTGATATCACAAACTATTATAAGGAAGTGTCCGGATGGATCTTTCGTTTTTGAGTGCAGCTGAAAAGAAATTGAATCCTTGATTGCTATCATAACCTCCCTTTTTTGTCAGCATATTGGAGGTGAAGTAATGTTGAAAGCTTTTATGGGTACATTTAGGCGGTGTGTCCCTATGAAAGTGTGTCTTTGGAATGCATAGTATATCGCAGTGAAATTAATCTGCTTCTCATCACAAGGATGATGATTTGGCTGGATGATTTAGTTTGTGCTAGTTAATAGAGAGTACCTTAACTGACATGACTGAGGCTGGGGAATATGCTGAGTTTCAAATATTGATTGTACTTACATACAGTCCAGATGGTAAACGTACATTGGAAAGGAGGAAGATGCGATTCAAAAGGTGGTGACCATTGTAGAGACATCCTGAGCAGATAGCTTGCAGAATAGCACATACTGTAAGTGAAGAGTCCTGAGGGTTATAGAAAAAAAACTTAAGCTCCAAAGGTCAGGGCCCAATTCAAGGGCTGACTGTTCAGGTGGCAGGGCTTCTAGGAGCAATAAACAGAGATCCCTCATGTATTGGTCACTTGCTGCCATTCCAGTGTAATCCTGCTTGGACTACTAGCAGGAGAGGATGTTGTTAGATCACTGGGCAAAATTTTCCATGCTTTCAAACGTTGGAGATCTTTGTTGGGGGAAGTGAACATGTGAGTGTAACTATTTTTAGTGACTAACAGCTTGGTTGGGTATCCCCACTTGTACCCTATATTGTGGTTCCTCAAGGTTTTTGTGATATTGTTTAGATTCTTGCAGAGTTTTAGTATGTATTGCAATAAATCCGTGTAAAATTGTAGGTAGTAGAGCGGTGTTCACCTTTAGGGGTTAGTTGCATCAGGCACTCTTTAGTTTGGTAGAAATGAATGCAAAGTAGAACATCTCTAGGGACATGCTTTGGAATATGCGTGAGCTTCGAAATGCAGTGGATCCTGTCTATTGACACTTCCAGAGAGGAAAGATCAGGCATGAGGGTAGAGAACATTATAGTAACAAAGGAGTGAAATTCAGATGGTTGTACCAGCTCTGAAATTCCCCTTATTTTAACATTGTTCCTTCTGGACTTATCCTCTGGGTCGGCTAATTTTGTTTCCTCAGTAGCATCATGGGCATCAATTAAATCATTAATTGTTGTGGCATATTCCACCATTTTCGTCTCAATGTAATCCACCCTATCTCCTACAGCATTAAGTTCAGAACTAGATTTCTTCATACAAGCAATCATGTCAGTGTGGATAATACTCCTTAGAGATATGAGCATATACTTGAGAGTTGTATCCAGAACTCATTGGTTTGATGTGGGGAAAGCTGTGATGGAGTTATCTTGTGAATCAGTATTAGATCTCACCTCACAATGCTGCAGGCCAGGGTCTTCCATCCGGAACCTTGCCTTTGCAGGGCTTTTGAACAATGGGCTAGATGATTGCGATGTGCCTGCTGAGTGGTGTTCGTTCCGGTAGGCAGAATCGTGGCTTGACTGTGGAGATCTGGAGGCCGCTGGAGAGGAGGGAGAGAAGCTGGAGCCATCTTGCGCATGCGTTTGCTGCGGCTGGGTGAAGTATGCCATCAGCTTCTGTGGCTGGTGATTCCCTTTACGCTTCCTATGCATAAACCAGGTGTGAGGGGAGCTGAACCGCCACTGTGGGGTAATCCTCTACCACCCTGTGTTGCTGGGAGCTGCTGTAGTATTCCGCCGAGTGCCGGAGCTCCGGGATTACACCACCATCTTCCTTCGATTTTGATCATGGCTTCAATGTTTTGCCTGTTAGCTATGTACATGCTTGCTGATTATTCTGATCCTGTGTCCTGTACCTTGTATCCTGTTCCCCCATCTCTGCTCCCTTTGTTCCCAGTTTCAATCCTGGTTATGTCATGTTTATTCATGTTTTCCATTTGCTTGCATATATTGTAGTATAGTTAGTGTGCTAGTTATGTTTTCTATCACTTGGTTCACATTTACTGTACATATATTTTCATGTTTGCCTTGTATACTGTTTGCTGTTGTTGCATGGGGTTTTGTTTTACTAATAATATTAATTAAATAATAATCTTACTGTAATCATACTTGGTCTCATTCCAGTTTCCTAAGTATAGCTACTGATCTGGTCAATCCTACCCCCACTGAATACCTGCATTTGGTATCCCTCACAGGAATCATTGCGCCCCCACCTCCTTGCAAGGTGTCCTTTCAATGTTAAAAGGCATATAGATTGGTATGGTTCAAGAATTGGGATTGGAGGTGCAGGTTTGCTTCCCTCCCTTTCCTGGTCTGACCTAAACTGCATGCCAAGATAAGGGTCTGGCTTGAATTTTAAGGGCACCCCATGCTATTTTTAAGTGTCACTCTTAAGTGTCACTCTTGAGTTAAATTGTGCTGTTTTATAACTTACTAAAAGACCAGTTTTGTGACATCCCCAAGCATGTACTTTAGTCAGCATTATTAAACCCTCTCCCTGCTAAACAGTATTTAAAATAAAAAAAGATTTTAAAAATTGTAAATGTCTGGGACAGTACCCAGCTACCCAAACCCTTTTTTGTAAAAATAGCTTGGATATTAGTCTTGAAAAATGCCATGTTACCAGATCTTGTTTTTCTCCCAAAGATTCAAACTGGGGGGTTTATGGACTTTCCATTGGGTTCACCGAACATTCAGCAAACTGAATTTAGTCCAGTTCACTCATCCATAGTTAACAATCACAGTCTGAGATCAGCAGTTGCATACCTCCCAATTTTTTAAAATAGGAACGAGGGATGCCTTTTAGCAAAATTATGTAGGCATAGGACACACACCCCTGCCACACCCCTTAAAGAAGAACTATACAAAAAAAAAATAGTTAAAACCACGTGTTTTTTTTTTTTACCACTGCTATTCCTTGACATTGGCTTTTGAAAGAGAGAGGAGAGAGAGAGAAAAGAGTGCTACTTGGTTTTATGTCACATTTACTGTCTTTGAAACATTTGCCCAGATATATTCTTTAACATCAAAGTCCACCTTATTATAACTTCCTCTGGTTTCCTCTAAGAAAAATAAATAAGAATGCTAACATGCATTCAATGAAACACTGCTGCTAGCAATAATACCATTCATTTAGCTTCATCAATATAAACACGTTCCACTTAAATAACTATACATAATCATGTTATAAAATAGATTCTTGATAAAAAAAATCCCATTTGTCCAATCAATGTTTAATAACAAGCTAATCATTCTCAGGAAGAAACAAAGAGTGAATCAATAGGTGATTTTTGGTAGCTTTTAAGCAAGCCTATTTTTATATTTACTGGTTTACCAGTTGACAGGCAATGAGATGCATAGGAGGTTGCATTGATCTGTTAGCCTGTAGCACTACAAGGCAAAGCCACAACAATGAAGAGATATCCCCACAGGGGAGTGCAAGATGAATCAAGCAGGAGGTACATTGTTAAATAATGCAGCTGACCCTGGAGGTAATTCAGAAAGAATAAGATAACAGGTTCTAGTTTCAGTTTAACCCCCTAATAGGATAATGTATTTGCTTTATTTATTTATGTATTTATTTTCATTTCACAAAGCCAGAAGCATCTGGGGCAAATAGCCACAGTTAAATGCATGTATTTGTATTATTACCCCAAATGTTAAAGATAGATTATGTACAATTTTCATTAAAAATGTATTGGCAGTAGTAACTGTTTGCATCCAGTGGATGGATGTATATTACAGGCTTTTTATTTTATAACATAGTTAAAATATGTTAAAGTGACATTAAAGCTTAATTTTTTTTCCTTGTCAAAAGAAGTTTATTGAGTATAGAATATTATAAAGATACATAAAGTAAGTTTACAAGGATCTATAAAGTAAGCTCATTGTTTAGGGTTTATATAGGGTTTATATAGGTAAATATCATGAAATTTCAAATATTAAACATTGGGTTCACGTAAACCTAAATTAAAGATATATGTCATTTCCTTAGTTACTTTTGTAGGTATTTAAATGATTTATACCTACTATACATATTGTTTACAGGTAGAGTGTATATAGGTCAAATAAATTCTGATAATGAGCTTTAATCGTAAGGTGGAGAAAAGGAAAGAGAAAGAAGAAAAAGGGTAGAAAGGTAGAGGTATGGTCCACAAGGTTGTCCCGCTCGTCAGTTTATTATTCTTTTTAGTTCTCTTTGAAGCCTTAGAATGAGTGTCTCTGTAAGTCATTTAATCTGTTACCATGGCAACAGGACAGAGTCATTGAAGTTTGACAGGAACTGTTGTTTTATCCAAGGATGCCAAAGTTTTTCAAATTTTGGAATTTGATTTTGATCGATGGCTACCATCTTAGCATGGGACATTGTATTATTCATTCTCTGAATTGTTTCTGCTAGTACCAATGTAGGAGATTTCCATGCCTTGGCCACTGTTTGTTTTGCAGCCGTTATTAGTTGGATCATAAGTTTGAATTGAGTGTTAACCATTCCGGTTTTAGATTAAGTAAAGTTATATATGGATCTGGTTGTATTATTTTTTTAAATATTTTAGATGCAATCACGAAGACTTCCTTCCAGAAGGTTTGGATTACTGGGCACGTCCACCATATGTGTAAATGTGTGCCTATTTCTGGGCATCCTCGAAAACAAAGAGCTGAGGTATTAGGTGAATATTTTGCCACTCTAGCGGGTACAAGGTACCAGTGAGTTAGGACTTTATAATTTGTCTCCAGTGCTAAGATGTTGGGTGAAGATGACTTAGATGTGAGCCATATGTTAGACCAGTCCGTGTCTTCTAAAGTTCGTCCCAGGTCCTCCTCCCATCTCTGAACCTAAGAGGGTCTATTAAGATTTGCTACTCCATATAATTGATTATAAAGTGATGAAATTGTACCTTTAGCAAATGGATCTTTTGTACAGATTGATTCAAAAATGGATAATTGGGATAATGGTGTATCCCCCTTTAGGAATGGTGTATAGAAATTTTTGATTTGGAGATATCTAAATATCTCAGAGTTTGGTAGATCATATTTTTCTCTAAGCGATGGGAATGAAAGGAATGATTTAGATGCTATGAAGTCATTTAGTGTCTGAATGCCTGATGTTGTCCAAGCTTTAAAAGAATTTGGGTAGATCTATGCCGGATAAAAGGCCGGATTTCTGATAAAAGAAAGGAGAGGATTGTGTGGAGATTGTAACTGATATTTGGTTTTTAGTTTATCCCAGAGAGATAAGAAGTGTTTAGTTATGGGATTATGAATTTTAAAGCGGTCTTTAGGATCAAGCCATAATAAGTTTGATATTAATAGAGGGTCATTTTCTGAAGCCTCTATAAATACCCATAATGGGATTTCCTGTTTTGCATGGTATTTGGACAGACTGGCCAAATGTGCTGCTCTGTAGTAGTTAGTAAAATTAGGGTATCCCAGGCCTCCTTTGTTTTTGGGAAGATGTAGTGTGTGTATAGGTATACGTGGTTTAGAAGAGCCCCATATAAACGAAGTTGTTCTTTTTTGTACTATTCTCAAAAAATAGGAAGGAATTGGAATAGGGAGGACTCTGAATAGATAAAGCAATTTGGGTAGAATAGTCATTTTGATTGCATTAATCTTCCCTATCCAGGATAAAGGAAGTTGCGACCATTGTTTTATTAGATTTGTGATCTGTCTTAATACAGGAGGATAATTGGTTGAGAATAAGTCAGAATGAGATGCTGTTAAATGAATTCCAAGATATGGGATTGATTTTTCTGCCCATGTGAATGGGAGTGCAGCCCTAGCCGGGATCAATTCCATGTTTGTGAGTGAAATATTAAGCACTAGGCATTTCTTAGGATTAATCATAAGGCCGGATAGGGCTGCAAATCCATCAAGAGCTGGTATTAAGTTAGGACCAGAGACCTGTGGTGATGATAGAAAAAGTAATATATCGTCTGCAAATATACATAATTTGTGTGTAATACCTCCTACTTCAATGCCAGTTATAGTTTGGTTTGTTCTGATGTATTGGGCCATGGGTTCGAGTATAAGGGCAAATAATAAGGGAGATAATGGGCAACCCTGTCGGGTACCTCTTTCGATATTAAAGGCATCAGATTTGTATCCAGCATATTTTATATAGGCTTTGGGTTTATTATATAATGCTTTGATCCATGTTAAAAAGTGGGGTCCAAAACCCCATTTTTGTAATGAATATTGCATATATTGCCAGGATACTGTGTCAAATGCCCTCTTAATATCGAGAGATAGAAAACATAAAGGGATTTTCCGTTTTTTAGCAATATGTGCCAATAACACTGCCCTGCGTATATTATCGCCTGCCTGTCTATTTGGCATGAAGCCTACTTGATCTCTATGTATTAATTTTCCTATAATGCTAGTGAGGCGTTTTGCTATTATTTTTGCTAATAGTTTAATATCAAGGTTTAACAGAGAGATAGGCCGATAATTCACACAGGAAGTATCATCAGAAAGGGGTTTTGGGATCATACAAACAATTGCCATTAGTGTTTCTTGCCGAAAAGAATGTCCATCTAGAAGTTTGTTAAAAGTTTCAGTGAGAATGGGAGAGAGTATTTCTGAGAATGTTTTATAGTATAAAGCCGAGTAGCCGTCTGGGCCTGGTCTTTTGTTAAGTTTTAGGTCTTTTATGGCGTTAGCAACTTCATCTATAGTTATAGGCTCATCCAAACTGCTTTTTTGATTCTGAGATAACTCAGGTAAGGTTATTTTTGAGAAGAAGGATTCAGCCACTGTAGGATTAAATTCATTGTTTGTCTTGTATAAAGTTGCGAGATGTGAGTGAAATTTATGGACTATTTTAACTGGATTACAAGTATAAACATTTTTTGATAATTTCAAACGTATTGGTTTGAAAGATTTGTTAGTTGAATTGAATGCCCGAGTCAAATTAGTACCTGGTTTGTTTGTATTCATGTAGAAATTGTGTTTGGAGCGTTTGAGGGATTTATCAACTGACTCAGTGAGAAATAGATCGTATTCCAATCTAGATTTTTCCAGATGAGATTTTGTACTCTGAGACGGATTATCTTGGAATGATATGTAGGCTGCATTAAAATTGAATTCTAGTTTTTTTGCTAGATTTTTGCGTTCCCGTTTAAATAGTGCCATTTGTCTTTGTATTGTACCACGCAAGACAGGCTTATGAGCTTCCCACAGTGTTATTGGGGAGATGTCTGTTGTATTATTAATTGATATGTATTCCTTTAAAGCTTGTTCAATGGCCATCTGATGTAGTGGGTGTTTGAGCATTATGTCCAGTAAGTACCACGTTGGGTCATGCGCTTTTGGTATGGCTGAGGCTATAGTAGTGTATACTGCATTATGGTCAGACCACGGAATCGGAATTATATCTGATGCAATAATTTCTGGTAACATTC
Organism: Aquarana catesbeiana; assembly: GCF_042186555.1. Taxonomy (NCBI): domain Eukaryota; kingdom Metazoa; phylum Chordata; class Amphibia; order Anura; family Ranidae; genus Aquarana; species Aquarana catesbeiana. Next base: position 378,538,398 of record NC_133324.1, on the reverse strand, counting down.
CTATTGTTAGAAAAATATGATCTATTCTGGTGAAGGTTTGATGAGGGTGCGAGAAATAAGTGAATTTCTTTTTCATTGGGTTACTTTCTCTCCACGAATCTACCAGATTGTATTTGGAAAGAAGTTGAGAAAAAGGTAATCTAGAGGTTATTTTGGATGGTGTAAAAGGTGATTTATCTAGAAATGAGAGGAGGACCTGGTTCGAATCTCCACACATTATCACTGTTCCTATTTTGTGTGTATTAATCACTTGTAATATATGTGAGAGGAATGGTGTAGGCTGTTTGTTAGGAGCGTAGTAGGAAATCACCGTGATTGCTGTATCCATTATATAACCCATGAGTATCAGGTATCTACCTTCTGGGTCTTTAATTTCTGATGATAAGGTGAATGGTGTGGATCGGTGAAATGCAATTAGAGTTCCCCTTTGCTTGGTACAGGCAGAAGCCGTGTAAATTTGTTGATAAAAAGGAGAAATATATTTTGGAGTAGAATCTTTGGTGAAGTGTGTTTCTTGGAGGCATACTATGTGAGCCTTCTTGTTATGGAAAGTACGGAAGGCTTTGGTCCTTTTTTGAGGGACATTTATTCCCTGAACATTCAGGGAAAGTATATTCAGTGGTGCCATGGCAACAGATCAAATAGTTTTGACTTACTTTTTGTTATGCAGAGCTGACTGCGCAGAGCAACCTGTGTGGACTGAAGAGATGAAAAGATAGAAAAGAAACCAGTGAATTCTGGAGTAAAGAGTAAACAAAAAACATATGAGATTAGATGATACATTGTATAACTTATTTTTTGCAAGTAATCACAATTTACCCGTGAAAGAGAATAAATATCTCTCTCAGGGGAATAAGTGCCTTCGTCACACTCCCACATAATATGGTTGGGAGAATGAGGAGGGCTAATGGGGGTATACGGATCTTCCGCTTACAGGAGAGAAGTGCTATGTCAAAAGACATCAAAATGATGTTTCATTAATTGGAGTGCAGAATATAGTTTTTGTTGAAATTATTTATTCCAGGGTGGTTGTATATGGTTAGTCTTGCCCTAGGCTAAATAATTCAGTTACAAAGGTACTGTTAATGACTTTGGTATTGATGAAGATAGTTTGAATTATTTTGGGATTTTAACCCTTTTAGAGTAAACAATTACATATTTTATTCATATGTAACTGTTTAGATATGTTAACTCATAAAATTGAGGTTGTATTGCTTCAGATTAGAATAAACAAAAACATAATTCTAGGAACTAGTTAGGTAATAATATATTTGTTTTAATAAAAAAAGAAAAAGCTTCCATTACTTCTGGATTATTGAACATATTTGTCCTAAAAAGTAATAAATCTATTGTTATTACCTGATAATATATAACTGAACAAGAATTTCCTTATTTCACTTATATATTCTAAGGCTATATGAATCAGAAGCAATAAGAAATATAATTGGAATGTAACATGATCCCACACAGTGTGTGACTATCAGAATGCAGTTACATTCAGTTATAAATACAGGTTTTTTATAGAGAACCATCTCTTAGTATAATAAATGAAGAGATATCAGGAATTAGGATGTCAGTCCATTGAATCTTCTTGGTCCATGGATGATGTGGCATAACGGCCTCTTTTGTGAGAATGATGATTCCCATTTTATTCTGGAATTTTCTGGGTGCTGCCTGAAGGTGAAGATGATGCCATTCTTCTGTGTGTGGGAGAGTTGCTGCTTGTGGGTTCTGTCAGATTTAATTTTAAAAGGGTTTGTTGTAGTTCATCTGCTGATCTGCTTCTGTAAATTGTACCTTGGTAGTTAAATCTGACTGAAAAGGGGAAGCCCCATTGATACATAATGTTGTGGCGTTGCAGTTCCATTAGTTGGGGTTTCATGGATCGTCTTTTAGTAATAGTAAGTTGGGATAGGTCAGCAAAAATTTGATAATTGTGTCCTTGAAATTTAAGTTCCTTTTTTTCTCTAGCAGCAATTAGTATTTGTTCTTTCGTTCTGTAATAATGAAATTTTGTGATTATATCACGTGGGGGTCCATCTTTCTTTTTGGCTGTGAGGGCTCTGTGTACTCTGTCCAGTTCTAAACGTTCAATAGGGATATCTGGCTTTAGTTCTTGTAATAGAGCAGTAATAGTAGATTGCAGGTCTGTCACAGTTTCAGGTATTCCCCTTATGCGCAAGTTTGAACGTCTGGCTCTATTTTCGTAATCTTCGAGCTTAGTTTGAAGTATTAAATTCTCTTCTTTTAATTGTTCCAATTCTGTTATATTTTTTTGAGTTGTAATTTCAATTTCATCCATTTTTATTTCTAAGGCTGCGGTGCGGTTTCCCAGCTCTCTTATTTCTTTGGTTAGGCTTTTTGTTATTTGGTCTGAGGTTTGTTTTAAAGCCTTATGAAGCATCTTTTCAAATTGTAATAATATTACTGGGGATGCTGAGGAGGCTTGTGGAGAAGTTTGTGAGAGGATTTGTTCTGTATCTGACTCAAATGGAGAGTCTTGCTGTGACATTTTCTGTCTGTGAGAGCGCCCTGATGCTGTATCTTGGAGGTGACTGGAGCTGCTTCAGCTGCAGTGAGTGCCTGTGAGCTCTTTGTGAGGTGATTTTTATTTCTGCCACGGTTTCCTCCCAGTACCATATTTCCTGCCCAAACTTTCACAGTTTGTTCCCTGGGGCAAAAAGGTTCAAATGGATACCTTTTGAGCCTGCAGGCTCCGCTTTGTCCTTCTCTTCTCTCCTCAGCGGTGTGGAGCTCTAACAATGCATGTCTGCTCCGCTAGGCTCCGCCCATCTCCTAGCTTAATTTTTTTTAAATAACAAACATTTTATACTTACCTGCTCTGTGCAGTCATTTTGCACAGAGCAGCTCCAATCCTCTTCCTTTCAGGTACCCTGTCAGCACTCCTGGCTTCTTTCTCTCAAGCACTGCCCCCAAAGAATGCCGCTTGCCCTGGGGGCACTTGTGTGTGCTCGCTCGCTTCCAATCTGCTGCTCTATGAGTCCCTAAGGCACATAGAGCAGCCATTCAGCTCCACCCCCCACTCTCTCCTCATTGGCTCTCTGGCTGTGATTGACAGCAATGGGAGCCAACGGGCTCCCACTACTGTCTCAGCCAATGAGGAGGGAGAGTCCCCATATAGCCAAGGCTATCGTGAACATCGCTGGATCAGAGGGGACTCGGGGGGGGGGGGGGGGGCGCTACACACAGAAGGTTTTTTACCTTCATGTATAGAATTCATCAAGGTAAAGAAAAAACATCAGCCCTTAGAACCAATTTAAAATATGTTGATTAAATTGTGTACACTTCAACATGAATTGTGCTTACATAAAAGAGCTACCAATACATTTTACAAAGGCATGCATCAAATTCTGTGCACTTTTACGAAACTTGACATACTATTGCTATGAATTCAACTTTAGCCTAGTATTCTTTGCATTCAGCCACTGCATGCCATAGAGAAGTTACCATTAGCATCTTTTAATGATACTACACAAATAGACTTTATATGTGTGTAGGAAAATGTCTCTCCTCACAATACGATTATATTTTTGTTATCAGTTCTGAGAACTTCTAATAATAGCACATAGTGTTGCAATGTTTTTCTGTATTAACCGGTTCCAGACCAGCCGCCGCAGTTATACTGTGGCAGGTTGGCTCTCCTGGGCAAGACGTCATAATTGTGCGTCGGGCACGTGGCTGCCTAGGGGGCGTGCCCGCGCTCCTGGTGCACCCACGGTGATCGGATTCACTTCAGAACCGATCAGTCTCCGTGCCCAGGCCAATGATTGGACCTGGTGATCGGTTCTGGTGAATGGGAGACTGGTGAATGGGAGACTGTCCCCTGTCTGTAAGTGTAAACACAGGCAGGGGAAGTGATGTCATCTCCTTCTCTGGAATTCTTTACTGTTCCAGAGAGAGGAGAGAGGACATCTAAATGTGAGCTGCACCAACACTACAGTGACACAGTACACCTAGGCACACTTTTCACCCCCCCAATCACCCCCTCAGTTAACCCCTTCACTCCCTGTCAAGGTGTCACCAAGTGCAGTTTTCATATTTTTCTTTGATCACTGTACTGGTGTCATTTGTGACACTAATCAGTGTTAGGATACTTAGTAGTAGACCAGATAGGTCTAGGGACCCCCCTAAACCCCTAATAAAGGTCTAACCCCTTGATCACCCCCCCAGTTAACCCTTTCACCCTCTGTCAGTGTGTAGTTAGCCAGTTAGCTAGTTACTGTCACCATCAGGTTTTTATAGCAAAGACCAGAATGGCTTCAATCATGTCTATGGCCTAAGAAACCGGACGCTACGAGCATTTCATGACTTAGGTTTTGCGGGATGTAAACAGTGCCATTGGGAAATTGGGAAAGCATTTTATCAAACCGATCTTGGTGTGGTCAGATGCTTTGAGGGCAGAGGAGAGATCTAGGGTCTAATAGACCCTTTCAAAAAAAGAGTACCTACTTATTGCTATTATATATGATATTTACATTCCCTGAAATAACAATAAAAATGAAAAAAAAATTGAAAGAAACAGTTTAAAAAAAAAGCTCACGTGCAAAGGCGATCGCAAGCGTCGGTCTCGTGTCGTATGTAAACAGAAATTGCACCATGCATCTGAGGTATCACCGTGAACGTCAGATCGAGGGCAGTAATTTTAGCAGTAGACCTCCTCTGTAAATCTAAACTGGTAACCTACAAAGGCTTTTAAAGTCTTTTAAAAAGGTATGTAGTTTGTAAAAAATGTGTTTTTTTTCCAAAAACATTGCGTTTGAAAAATCGCTGCGCAAATACTGTGTGAAAAAAAAATTGCAATACCCACCATTTTAATCTGTAGGGCCTTTGTTTTTAAAAAAATATACAATGTTTGGGGGTTCAAAGTAATTTTCTAGCAAAAAAAAAAATATATTTTTTCAAACAAAAAGTGTCAGAAAGGGCTTTGTCTTCAAGTGGTTAGAAGAGTGGGTGATGTGTGACATAAGCTTCTAATGTTCTGCATAAAATGCCAGGACAGTTCAACCCCCCGCCCCCAAATGACCCCTTTTTGGAAAGTAGACAGCCCCAAGCTATTTGCTGATAGGCATGTTGAGTCCATGGAATGTTTTATATTTTGCCACAAGTATTTGGGAAAATTTAATTTTTTAATTTTTTTTTTACACAAAGTTGTCACTAAATTATATATTGCTCACACATGACATGGTTATATGTGGAATTACACCCCAAAATACATTCTGCTGCTTCTCCTGAGTATAGGGATACCACATGTGTGAGACTTTTTGGGAGTCTAACCGCATACAGGACCCCGAAAACCAATCACCTTCTTCAGGTTTTCTAAGAGCGTGAATTTTTTATTTCACTCCTCACTAACTATCACAGTTACGGAGGCCCTGAAATGTCAAGATAGCACAACCCCCCCCCCCAATGAACCCATTTTGGAAAGTAGACACCCCAAGGTATTTACTAAAAGGCATGGTGAGTATTTTGTATTTTTCATTTGTTTTTGAAAATGAAGAAAGAAAAGGAAAATGTATTTAGTGGTCATTTGTGGTCACCGCTCTGCCATTTTAGCACCTCAAGAAATGAGATAGGCAGTCATAAACTAAAAGCTGCATAAATTCCAGAAAATGTACCCTAGTTTATAGACGCTATAACTTTTGCGCAAACCAATAAATGTACACTTATTGACATTTTTTTTTACCAAAGACATATGGCTGAATACATTTTGGCCTAAATGTATGACTAAAATTTAGTTTTACTGAATTTTTTTATAACAAAAAGTAGAAAATATCATTTTTGTTTAAAAATTTTTGGTCTTTTTCTGTTTATATAGTAAAAAATAAAAATCGCAGAGGCAATCAAATCCCATCAAAAGAAAGCTCTATTTGTGGGAAAAAAAAGGACGCAAATTTTGTTTGGGTACAGTATTGCATGACCATGCAATTATCAGTTAAAGCAGCGTAGTGCCAAATTGTAAAAAGTGCTCCGGTTAACCACCGGAACCACTGGGGGTTCAGCCCCAGAAGATTTCTCCCCTTAATGACCAGGCCATTTTTTGTGATATGGCACTGCGTCGTTTAACTGACAATTGCACGGTCATGTGATGCTGTACCCAAACAAAATTGATGTCCTTTATTTCCCACAAATAGAGCTTTCTTTTGGTGGTATTCTATCACTTCTGTGGTTTTTATTTTTTGTGCTATAAACAAAAAAAGCAACAATTTTGAAAAAAAAAAATATTTTTTACTTTTTGCTATAATAAATATCCCAAATTTTTTTTTAACCACTTCCCAAACAGCTGCCGCAGTGGCAAGTTGACACAGCTGCATGAGCCATCGTAGCTGTACGTCGGCTCTTTTTGACACTGTAGCAGGCACGCATGCATGCGCCCACAGTATGTCCCTGTATATGTATTCTTCTACATTTTTTTGGTAAATAAAATTGCAATAAGCGTATATTGATTGGTTTGCAGAAAAGTTATAGTGTCTATAAAATAGGGGATAGATTTATGGCGTTTTTATTTTTACTTTTTAATAGTAATGGTATCGATCTGAGATTTTTAGAGGGACTGCGACATTGCGGTGGACAGATCAGAGACTTTTGACACTTTGGGACCATTGACATTTATACAGTGATCAGTGCTATAAAAATGCACTGATTAATGTGTAAATGTCACTAGCAGGGAAGTGGTTGACACTAGGGGGCGATCAAGGTGTTAAATGTGTTCCCTCATGTGTGTTTCTAACTGTGGGGGAATGTGACTGACTGGAGGAGGAGACAGATCGCTGTTCCTAATTACTCTCCTCCCCTGTCAGAATGGAGATTTGTGGTTTTGTGCCCGCGATCGTGGGTGGCCGGCGGACATCGCAGCCGCGGCCTTGCGCATTGGGTCTCCCACCTTGCAGCGGGCACGCGCGCACGTCTGCTATGGCTCTTTAAGGAGCCAACATACCAGTACGGCGATTCGCAGGAACGAGCCCACCTGCCATCTCATAATGACGGCGGCTGGTCGGCAAGTGATTAAAGAGTGTACACAATATACCACAGTACACATAGTAGAAGTATTTTTTGTTTTTAACACTACTCCCACAGGAGCCACTTGGTAGATTGGGTTCTCGGTTCTTCTGCGTCAATTTTGAGAACAAACTTAGCCCCACTGACACACCAGGATAGGCAAATGGATACTGAACTGCTACTGGGAGCACAAAAATAGGTACCCTACACACAACTAAGATTAAGTATAGAAATGCAAACATCAAACTGGTTAGTGGTAAATGAACCCAATATATTGTCAAGGGTTGCAGTAAATAGCAGTAAAATGCACATAAATGAGTAAGTAAATAATTAGGTCAATCACACTTTACTAGACAATATGTTCACTAGGCTATAGCAGCATAGAATGGATAGATATGCAGAGTGAACCTAGTAATCCACAAAATCAGCAATAAGAAATGGCATTAAAAACAGTAACAACAATGAAAATAAATACTGCAATAACTCCTTTGTCAAGTGTAGGCTATATCCTATCTCTACAGTGCCCTCCACAGTATATGAATGGCAGCAATGAAATGTAAGACTCCCTAAAGATATACGGGTGAACAAGGCCGTTGCGGCTGAAAATGCATCTACCTTTGCTGTACCTCTATCTTTTATGGAGATACAATAAATTTGGACTGATTTAAAGAGCATGTATGGAGTTTTGGATTGTCCTTTATCTATTCATCACATTGGCAGCTGAGCAACTGTACATCCTGCACCCGACAGCTCAGGAGGAGTTTCATTAACTTGGGGTAGTAGCACCTTTCTTTGTTTAGTAGCACCTTTCTTTGTTGTTTATGGACTAAAGATGGACAATACCTTTTACTATGGACAAAAGGCAAAGTTCTTGTGAAGCATCTATCTGAGTGAGTAGTCTTTAGCCCAAGATCTTTAGCTGGCTAGCACCGGGGCTCAGTCTTTATGGTGGTGCACAAGAGTATAGTCTCAGTAAAGTCTGCATGCAATGCTGCTAGTTAGATGGTCAGTCCCTGTGCTCAGCCTCTGCTAGGAGCAACAGGTTAATGGCAGCAGTGTCCTCCACCAGTCCCAGTGATACAGCAACAGTGGTCATATTGTTTAGTCAGCTCACTTCTGGATCTGCCTAGAGTGACACCCCAGCACACAGTCGCAGGCTTGTGGCATACAGGTTCTCCCCACAGCAAAGTAAGAGTCCCTTGGTAATTAGCCTGTGAAAAATACAGCTCTCTCTTTATACCCAGCTCAAATTGGGAATTGTAGTCCAATCATCCACAGACTGCCATAGTAAAGTTTCTTTCCTGAACTTCATCTACCATCATTCATTGCTGCCAACCATCAATTCTCTTGAGCTCCTTCTGCTTGGATAGGGCTGAGGTAGTGTTAACCCATTCAGCTGAAGTCCCTTGGGAGCATAGAGAACACAGCAGCACAGTGTCCTAAATCACTCTCTCTCTTTAACTAAGTACTTGGGTACAAATATTTCACATTTTGAGCATACAGTGCCTTGCAAAAGTATTTACCCCCTTGGTATTTTTCGTGTTTTGCTGCCTCACAACCTGGAATTAACATGCATTATTTGAGGATTTGCATCGTTTAATTTACAGAACATGCCCACAACTTTGAAGATTTTTTTTATTGTGAAGCAAACAACAAATAGGACAAAATAGCAGAAAAAGTCAATATGCATAATTATTCCCCCCCCTAAAGTCAATACTTTTGCAAACTCAAAAAACTTTTTTGCTGAAAGTAATGGCTTTCTTCTGGCCACTCTGCCATAAAGCCCAACTCTATGGAGCGTACGGCTTATTGTCGTCCTATGTACAGATAATCCAGTCTCTGCTGTGGAACTCTGCAGCCCCTCCAGGGTTACCTTTGGTCTCTGTGCTGCCTCTCTGATTAATGCCCTCCATGCCCGGTCCATGAGTTTTGGTGTGTGGCCGTCTCTTGGCAGGTTTGCTGTTGTGCTATGTTCTTTCCATTTGGTTGTGGTAGATTTGATGGAGCTCCTAGAGATCATCAAAAATGTGGATATTTTTTTATAACCTAACCCTGACTTGTACTTCTCAACAACATTGTCCCTTACTTGTTTGGAGAGTTCCTTGGTCTTCATGGTAGTGTTTGGTTAGTGGTGCCTCTTGCTTAGGTGTTGCAGCCTCTGCGGCCTTTCAAAAAGATGTGTATATGTAATGACAGATCATGTGACACTTAGATCGCACAGGTGGACATAATTTCACTAATTATGTGACTTCTGGAGGTAACTGGTTGCACCAGAGCTTTTTATGGGCTTCATAACAAAGGGGTGAATACATACGCACATGCCAATTATCAGTTTTTTATTTCTGAAAAATAGTTTTAAGTATATATATTTCTAATTTTACTTCACCAACTTAGACTATTGTGTTCTGATCCATCACATATAATTCAGATTAAAAAAAAAAAACATTGAACTAAAGGCAGTAATGTAACAAATAGGGATGAGCCGAACACCCCCCTGTTCGGTTCACACCAGAACATGCGAACAGGAAAAAAGTTCGTTCGAACACGCAAACACCGTTAAAGTCTATGGGACATGAACATGAATAATCAAAAGTGCTAATTTTAAAGGCTAATATGCAAGTTATTGTCATAAAAAGTGTTTGGGGAACTGGGTCCTGCCCCAGGGGACATGGATCAATGCAAAAAAAAGTTTTAAAAACGGCCGTTTTTTCAGGAGCAGTGATTTTAATAATGCTAAAAGTCAAACAATAAAAGTGTAATATCCCTTTAAATTTCGTACCTGGGGGGTGTCTATAGTATGCCTGTAAAGGGGCGCATGTTTCCCGTGTTTAGAACAGTCTGACAGCAAAATGACATTTTGAAGGAAAAAACTCATTTAAAACTACCTGCGGCTATTGCATTGCCGACAATACACATAGAAGTTCATTGATAAAAACGGCATGGGAATTCCCCAAAGGGGAACCCCGAACCAAAATTTAAAAAAAAAATGACGTGGGAGTCCCCCTAAATTCCATACCAGGCCCTTCAGGTCTGATATGGATATTAAGGGGAACCCCGGCCAAAATTTTTTAAAAAAATGACGTGGGGTTCCCCCTAAATTCCATACCAGACCCTTCAGGTCTGGTATGGATTTTAAGGGGAACCCCGCCCAAAAAAAAAAAAAAAAAAACGGCGTGGGGTCCCCCCAAAAATCCATACCAGACCCTTATCCGAGCACGCAACCTGGCAGGCCGCAGGAAAAGAGGGGGGGACGAGAGTGCGGCCCCCCCTCCTGAACCATACCAGGCCACATGCCCTCAACATTGGGAGGGTGCTTTGGGGTAGCCCCCCAAAACACCTTGTCCCCATGTTGATGAGGACAAGGGCCTTATCCCCACAACCCTGGCCGGTGGTTGTGGGGGTCTGCGGGCGGGGGGCTTATCGGAATCTGAAAGCCCCCTTTAACAAGGGGACCCCCAGATCCCGGCCCCCCCCTGTGTGAAATGGTAAGGGGGTACTTACCCCTACCATTTCACTAAAAAACTGTCAAAAATGTTAAAAATGACAAGAGACAGTTTTTGACAATTCCTTTATTTAAATACTTCTTCTTTCTTCTATCTTCCTTCATCTTCTGGTTCTTCTGGTTCTTCTGGCTCTTCTAGTTCTTCCTCCGGCGTTCTCGTCCAGCATCTCCTCCGCGGCGTCTTCTATCTTCTTCTCGTCGGGCCGCTCCGCACCCATGGCATGGGGGGGAGGCTCCCGCTCTTCTCTTCTTCTTTTCTTCTCTTCTTCTCTTCTTCTCTTCTTCTCTTCTTCTCTTCTTCATTTTCTTCTCCGGCCCGCTCCGCATCCATGCTGGCATGGAGGGAGGCTCCCGCTGTGTGACGGCGCTCCTCGTCTGACAGTTCTTAAATAACGGGGGGCAGGGGCCACCCGGTGACCCCGCCCCCCTCTGACACACGGGACATGATGGGACTTCCCTGTGGCATTCCCCGTGACGTCACAGGGAAGTCCCGTCAAGTCACCGTGCGTCAGAGGGGGCGAGGTGACCGGGTGGCCCCGCCAGCCGTTATTTAAGAACTGTCAGACGAGGAGTGCCGTCACACAGCGGGAGCCTCCCTCCATGTCAGCATGGATGCGGAGCGGCCCGGAGAAGAAAATGAAGAAGAGAAGAAGAGAAGAAGAGAAGAAGAGAAGAAAAGAAGAAGAGAAGAGCGGGAGCCTCCCCCCCATACCATGGGTGCGGAGCGGCCCGACGAGAAGAAGATAGAAGACGCCGCGGAGGACATGCTGGACGAGAACGCCGGAGGAAGAACTAGAAGAGCCAGAAGAACCAGAAGATGAAGGAAGATAGAAGAAAGAAGAAGTATTTAAATAAAGGAATTGTCAAAAACTGTCTCTTGTCATTTTTAACATTTTTGACAGTAAGTAAATGGTAAGTACCCCCTTACCATTTCACACAGGGGGGAGGCCGGGATCTGGGGGTCCCCTTGTTAAAGGGGGCTTCCAGATTCCGATAAGCCCCCCGCCCGCAGACCCCCACAACCACCGGCCAGGGTTGTGGGGATGAGGCCCTTGTCCTCATCAACATGGGGACAAGGTGTTTTGGGGGGCTACCCCAAAGCACCCTCCCAATGTTGAGGGCATGTGGCCTGGTACGGTTCAGGAGGGGGGGGCCGCACTCTCGTCCCCCCCTCTTTTCCTGCGGCCTGCCAGGTTGCGTGCTCGGATAAGGGTCTGGTATGGATTTTTGGGGGGACCCCATGCCGTTTTTTTTTTTTTTTTTGGCGCGGGGTTCCCCTTAAAATCCATACCAGACCTGAAGGGTCTGGTATGGAATTTAGGGGGAACCCCACGTCATTTTTAAAAAAATTTTGGCCAGGGTTCCCCTTAATATCCATATCAGACCTGAAGGGCCTGGTATGGAATTTAGGGGGACTCCCACGTCATTTTTTTTTTTAAATTTTGGTTCGGGGTTCCCCTTTGGGGAATTCCAATGCCGTTTTTATCAATGAACTTCTATGTGTATTGTCGGCAATGCAATAGCCGCGAGTAGTTTAAATGAGTTTTTTCCTTCAAAATGTCATTTTGCTGTCAGACTGTTCTAAACACGGGAAACATGCGCCCCTTTACAGGCATACTATAGACACCCCCCAGGTACGAAATTTAAAGGGATATTACACTTTTATTGTTTGACTTTAAGCATTATTATAATCACTGCTCCTGAAAAAAAACGTTTTTAAAACTTTTTTTTGCATTGATCCATGTCCCCTGGGGCAGGACCCGGGTCCCCAAACACTTTTTATGACAATAACTTGCATATTAGCCTTTAAAATTAGCACTTTTGATTTCTCCCATAGACTTTTAAAGGGTGTTCCCGGCATTCGAATTTGCCGCGAACACCCCAAATTGTTCGCTGTTCGGCGAATTTGCGAACAGCCAATGTTCGAGTCGAACATGAGTTCGACTCGAACTCGAAGCTCATCCCTAGTAACAAAATAGGTAAAAAGCCAAGGGAGTGAATACTTTTGCAAGGTACTGTAGTTGTTTTTCCACATTGGAGGTATGGCTTTTTGGCCACTTCTGGCCAGCTGCCTCCAGACAGTAGATGGGTGTAACTGGTCCTACTGGTTTCCACCAGTTCTGTGCTACTGGCACTGCTGGACATCTTTGAATGTGAAAGGAAGCAAGCATGATGTGTCTTTCAACTGCTGCATTAAGTTTCCTTGGCCTACCACTGCGTCTATGGCCCTCAACTTTGCCTGTTTCCTTGTGCTCCTTCAAAAGGGCTTGAACAGCATATTTTGAAACCCCAGTTTGTTTTGAAATCTTTGCCTGGAAGAGTCCTTGCTCAGTATTGCCATGGTGTATGACCTGTGACATGAAACTTGCTTCCACAACCTCACCTTAGTAACAAAGTTTGGCTGTTCCTCACCCAGTTTTAAGCCTCCTACGCAGCTGCTTCTATTTCAGTTAATGACTGTAGTTCAATCTCCATGTCAATGAGGAATATTATTCATTTCATATTTGGGTCCAGCACTCTCTTCTTCAGCCAGTCAACCTGCAGTTCAGAGATACTTGGTACTGGGTACTTCAGGAATGCAATCCATTGTTGGGCAAGAAAGTCAGGAAAGAAAAGGAAATCCTGTGGATTCTTTTATGGATTGCAAAGAATAACAAGTGGATTTTCACATAGCAGCTTCATAAAATTTATAAATCTATGAGGGAAGCCCATTCTAGTAATCAAACTCCATAAATAAGGCCATTTGACCATGCAGAATTCCTTGTTAAGTATTAATAAAGTCAATGATCCTAGTTATGGTGTTGCTGTAAAAATGTACTCTTAAAAAACCCTGGGTAAAAAAACATGTGGTTGAGGGAAGAAAGCCCTGGTGATTTTCACAATAGCTCAAAAAAAGCAGAATGACACTTGCATGTTGTCTATGGTATATAAACACTGCAAGGAGATATCTTAGCCAATCGCTTTTGCTTGTATAGAATATCCACACCAATTCCACAGAAGCAAACAAAGGTGTGTGTCTGATCCTTGAGCTACCCAAGAACAACCTAAATAATAATTCAAAATACTTGACAATACTTGTAAAACAAAGATTAGCGGCCCTAATGACAATTGCAAAGACTTATTTAACCTGTGTATAAAAGGAAAAAGGGTGAAATAGCCTAAAAAAAACAAGCATTTTAATAACTAAGAACCATGTTTTTAAATGTCTAAATAAAGTATGGTTTATTAACTAATTACAAAAGTAGCCATTGGTTTTATTTTGAAAGGAGATGCTCTTGTAGCAATGATGAAGGTCTTGTAATACTAGAGAGTTTTTCTGTGTCATAAAGTAAGGATTAAATATGGGTTCGGATTGAGCAAAGGTTCAGGGTGAACCCAGCCTCGCTACACTTCACAAACCCATTGAACTAATGCATGATTTTGTCACCATAGTAACCAATGACCAATAATGCAACTTCCAGGCCTTGGAACTTTATTCCGATGTCTTAGAAGACGCAATAAGTGGACTTTTTATAAGCTAGCCCCCCCTTCCCAGTGCACCAAAAGTTGCATTCCAAGCAGCAATATTGACAATGTACTTAGCTGTGATAGGAAAATCAAGTGTTCTTGATAAAGCGTATAGGGACATATTAGTGTAGGACTCGTAGTCACTGGTCTCTTAAAGTAGATGTAAACCCTTACTAGACCTTTAGCTAGCAAAATGCTGCAAATCTTAGGAAATTAGAAGGTTGAGGAAGGGAAGTGTTTTTGCATCTTAATTCTGCTGAATTTTTTTTTACAGCCTGTCCTTGTCCACATGCCCTGCATTTGTTGCAGGCTGTGTGTATTTTTTCAGAAAGCTGGCTTCAGTTTTTTTTGTTCACAGTTTGTCCCTGTCCACATGCACTACAGTCATAGCAGGCCACTTGTGTTTTTCAAATGGCATATTTCCTACTTTTTGTTGGTTTCAATAGATTTTTACTGAAAGCTGGCTTAAATGTTTTACAGTCTTTCCCTGTCCATTAGCACTACAGTCATGACAGGCTACATTTATTTTTTTCACAGTAGTGTACAAGAAAAGGCTAAGGTCATGGGGATTTATATGAGGGGAGTCACTAGAAAGATAATATAATGAAAATATGTAGAAATATAAATATAATTTATTTTGAAATCGGAATCAGACCATATCATGATTGGGTACATACTATAATCAAATAAAAAATTCATAACAAGCCATGGAAAAACTGACATATATCACATAGTAAATAATGAATTAATGTTATACAGTTACATAATTAAATTAGTACATAAAGAAAAACATGATAAATATTAGTATATACATAAGACAATCCAGACTTGTAAATAGAATACATGATTGGTAAGAAGTATACATGATAAGTAAGTAGCAATTTCATGAAAATAGGATAATAAAAGGTCAGATGGTCTTGATATAACAGAACTCTACACGTTTCGTGGAATATCATCCACTCATCAGGAGTGGGATGTAAAATGTCTGAAAAATGTAAAAAATGTTTTTACATTTTTCAGACATTTTACATCCACTCCTGATGAGTGGTTACTATTCTGTTATATCAAGACCATCTGACCTTTTATTATCTTATTTTCATGAAATCACTACTTATCATGTATACTTCTTACCAATCATGTGTTCCAATTACAAGTCTGATTTGCCTTATGTATATACTAATATTTATCATGTTTTTCTTTATGTACTAATTTTATTATGTAACTGTATACTACAAATTCATTATGTGATATAAAGTGGGGACGGAAAGTATTTAGACCCCCTTAAATGTTTCACTCTTTGTTATATTGTAAAACAAAGGATTCGCCCTGGGACTTTAAATGAAGTGGGTACCGTTTCCGCCAGTAAATATAACAGTAGTAAATACAGTATATGGTTTATTCGAGTAAAATTGTTTACATGCATAGATAGCACCAACAGTTGCCAAAAAAAGATATATAGAACAAGAAATATTGGTACATGGATGTAATAGCAGTCATAGTACACGGGCATCATACTACCCGACTAGTTTCGCGAGATCCAGCTCGCTCTTTAGGGGTGGATGTGTGTAACATTGTACCTAAGATAAAAAAGTATACAGTTGGCAAAATGGCACAGTATTGGTTATAAAGGCACAGGGTAGGAGGGGTTATGGGTCCCCATACTCACCACTGAGCTTGACCTCAGTGTGAGTATGGGGACCCATAACCCCTCCTACCCTGTGCCTTTATAACCAATACTGTGCCATTTTGCCAACTATATACTTTTTTATATATACATATCTGTATGTGAATACTCATTGATTTTACTACTTTAGATGCCTGACAAACATACTCATGTTTATAGCCTATACTCTTTATGGACTAATGAGGTCTTTAGGGATACATCACTACCCTACTATTACACAATCACAGTCCACCTTTTTCACTTCCCTTTTTCTTTTCTATCTTTGCACCTGTTAGTATCCCTCTGTTATCCTATGTTTCCTACCATCTCCATGTTCCCTACCATCTTTGGGTACAGGCCTCTCATTTCATGCATATATATCTTCATGCTAATACTTATTGATTCTACTTTATTACTTTAGATGCCTGACAAACATACTTATGTTTACAGCCTACACTCTTTATGAACTAACGAGGTCTCTAGGGTTACATCACTACACCTATGCCATGCCTGC
Organism: Aquarana catesbeiana; assembly: GCF_042186555.1. Taxonomy (NCBI): domain Eukaryota; kingdom Metazoa; phylum Chordata; class Amphibia; order Anura; family Ranidae; genus Aquarana; species Aquarana catesbeiana. Next base: position 378,522,195 of record NC_133324.1, on the reverse strand, counting down.
TCGCCGTTTGGCCCCTCGTGGGGTCCCATCTGACTTCGCCCCCTCAGCTCCCTGGTGAGGCACCTGCTGCCGCTATCTTGGAGCCGCACACCTGTAGCCATGGTCAAGCTCAGTGGTGAGTATGGGGACCAATAAGCCCTCCTACCCTGTGCCTTTATAACCAATACTGTGCCATTTTGCCAACTATATACTTTTTTATCTTAGGTACAATGTTACACACATCCACCCCTGAAGAGCGAGCTGGATCTCGCAAAACTAGTCGGGTAGTATGATGCCCGTGTACTATGACTGCTATTACATCCATGTACCAATATTTCTTGTTCTATATATCTTTTTTTGGCAACTGTTGGTGTTATCTATGCATGTAAACAATTGTACTTGAATAAACCATATACTGTATTTACTATTGTTATGTTTACTGGCGGAAACGGTACCCACTTCATTTAAAGTCCCAGGGCGAATCCTTTGTTTTACTATATGTTATAGGGATGGAAGTGTGTTACTGGGGACACCAGACCTTTCTCTTTTTTCTTTTTTTTCTCTTTGTTATATTGCAGCCATTTACTAAAATCATTTAAGTTCATTTTTTTCCTCATTAGTGTACACACAGCACCCCAAATTGACAGAAAAACACAGAATTGTTGACATTATTGCAGATTTATCAAAAAAGAAAAACTGAAATATCACATGGTCCTGAGTATTCAGACCCTTTGCTTGGTATTTAGTAGAAGCACCCTTTTGATCTAATACAGCCATGAGTCTTTTTGGGAAAGATGCAACATGTTTTTCACACCTGGATTTGGGGATCCTCTGCCATTCCTCCTTGCCTCCTCTCTAGTTCTGTCAGGTTGGATGTTAAACGTTGGTAGACAGCCATTTTTTAGGTCTCTCCAGAGATGCTCAATTGGGTTTAAGTCAGGGCTCTGGCTGGGCCATTCAAGAACAGTCACAGAGTTGTTGTGAAGCCACTCCTTCGTTATTTTAGCTGTGTGCTTAGGGTCATTGTCTTGTTGGAAGGTAAACCTTTGGCCCAGTCTGAGGTCCTGAGCACTCTGGAGAAGGTTTTCGTCCAGGATATCCCTGTACTTGGCCGCATTCATCTTTCCCTCAATTGCAACAAGTCATCCTGTCACTGCAGCTGAAAAACATCCCCACCGCATGATGCTGCCACCACCATGCTTCACTGTTGGGACTGTATTGGACAGGTGATGAGCAGTGCCTGGTTTTCTCCACACATACCACTTAGAATTAAGGCCAAAAATGTCTATCTTGGTCTCATCAGACCAAAGAATCTTATTTCTCACCACCTTGGAGTCCTTCAGGTGTTTTTTGGCAAACTCCATGTGGGCTTTCATGTGTCTTGCACTGAGGAGAGGCTTTCATCGGGCCACTCTGCCATAAAGCCCCTGACTGGTGGAGGGCTGCAGTGATGGTTGACTTTCTACAACTTTCTCCCATCTCCCGACTGCATCTCTGGAGCTCAGCCACAGTGATCTTTGGGCTCTTCTTTACCTCTCTCACCAAGGCTCTTCTCCCTCGATAGCTCAGTTTAGCTGGACGGCCAGCTCTAGGAAGGGTTCTGGTTGTGCCAAACGTCTTCCATTTAAGGATTATGGAGGCCACTGTGCTCTTAGGAACCTTATGTGCAGCAGAATTTTTTTGTAACCTTGGCCACATCTGTGCCTTGCCACAATTCTGTCTCTGAGCTCTTCAGGCAGTTCCTTTGACCTCATGATTCTCATTTGCTCTGACATGCACTGTGAGCTGTAAGATCTCATATAGACAGGTGTGTGGCTTTCCTAATCAAGTCCAATCAGTATAATCAAACACAGCTGTACTCAAATAAAGATGTAGAACCATCTCAAGGATGATCAGAAGATATGGACAGCACCTGAGTTAAATATATGAGTGTTACAGCAAAGGGTCCGAATACTTAGGACCATGTGATATATTTCAGTTTTTCTTTTTTAATAAATCTGCAAAAATGTCAACAATTCTGTGTTTTTCTGTCAATATGGGTTGCTGTGTGTACATTAATGAGGAAAAAAATGTACTTAAATGATTTTAGCAAATGGCTGCAATACAACAAAGAGTGAAAAATTTAATGGGGTCTGAATACTTTCCGTCCCCACTGTATGTCAGTTTTTTCCATGGCTTGTTATGAATTTTTTATTTGATTGTAGTATGTACCCAATCATGATATGGTCTGATTCCGATTTCAGAATAAATTATAATTATATTTTTACATATTTTCATTATATTTTCTTTCTAGTGACTCCCCTCATATAAAGTCCCATGACCTTAGCCTTTTATTGTACACTACTACTAATAGGGATGGAGGCTCGGCACTGTGGTTTGTGCCAGATCATTTAGATCATTTTGCTTCTTTCCATGTATTTTTTCACATTATTGACCAAATATCTTGTTTCAGAAACTGTTGACCTCTTAGACCTTGATTTACTGACTACTTGATTGATTATAAAAACCTAAGTGGTTCTTTCTGTGTTTCAAAATGTCCTTTTCTTACCAATATAGACATTCCTCTCTTTCACCTACAATGTAAGATTTCTTGCAGCCACAACCTCTGCAAAGTCAGTGTCTGAGCTGGCAGGCTTATTTTGCAAGGTGCATACTGCATATTTAACTTTTCATAGTGACAAGGTGGGGTGGGACTCCCTTATTGCCTAAGGTAGTACCCAGTTCACATTGTCATCTCTGTCTGTGTTTGCTTCCCCAGGACAGGGAGGGCCTTAAAATAAAAAAAAGTGAACAGTATAACAACATTTGGAAAATATGTTAATAATAAAATGTGAAAAATAATTATCTATACCAGCTGCAAACAGAACACATTATTCATATAAAGACAGTTGATGTGATGATCCAGACTGCCTCTGGCTGCCACCGGGCAAATGGGTAAACAGCCCAAGAGGATTTGAGAAAGGGTAAGCAGCCTATTGCCATGGGATTGTCCTCTAATTCATTTCTGGCGCTTGCCCTTCCTGCTAGTCAAAAGATTCCCCCCTCAATTTGCTGCTGCCTGCCCTTCCCCAAGATTGTGTAAGTCTCAGCAGCTTTTCTTGTTTTGGCCTACTGGCAAGGTGGTTTTTAGGCTTAGGATTTTTTTTTTTCTGAAGGTAGTACCCAGTTTGCATGGCTGTCTCTGCCTGTATTTGCTTGACCGAGGGAGGCAGGGACAACCTTAGGCTTCATGTACACTAGCAGCTCCTAAACTTGAGTTTAGGAGCTTTTGTTGTTTTTTGCCAAAGCTCCTACACTCAACTCCATAAAAGCCTATGTGTCCATGTACACATAGGCTTTTAGCAGAGCTTAAGAGCTGCTGCAGTTAGGTGAGGTTTAACCTACCTCTACATCTCTCTCCTGAACACGGAAGAATCGTGTTCAGGATAGGAACGTTTTGCCCGCTGGCCGTGGGAAAAATGCAAAATGCTGCAAAACCACAGCAAAATTGTGGCAAAATCGGCGTGCTTTTGCCACGATTTTTCCACGTTTTACATTTTCCAGCGGTCATGGTAAATGTATGCAGCATGTACATGAAGCCTTACAACAGAAAAAAGTATCTGTTTCGCATTTTAGTCCTGACTAAACTTTTTTCAGTAATGAGGAAGGTGGACAGCCTACGGCTGAAAGGTTCTAGACAAAAAGTTTGATGCTGTCTATCTCCCCCCCCGGATATAAAATGTTCCCCCTCTATTTGCTGCTGCCTGCTCTTAGCCCTGTGTTGTAGAAGGATGGACATAAGTTTTCCCTTTGCAGCTATGTCTCCAGTGCAGGGAATCCGGCCACCCTAAGAAAATATGACAAAAAGGCTGTTGCATTACATACTTGAAGTGCTGCAATTTGGGCTTCCTCTGGGTTGGTGGCAGTAGTTCCCCCAATTTTACGCTGGTACCTTGAAACCACCCACAATTTGCTACTCTTCCTTATCGCCAGCACACCAACACTCCTTCTCTCTTACTTTTTGTGCAAAATTATGATGACTGGCAAATGACCTTTTGAGCAAAATAATGGAGGATGAATACCCGACACTGTGTTGTAACACAGTCCACAAACGTATGTAAAGGGGTGTTTGGCATAGCTGGCATTAAGAAGCTGGGCATAGGGGTGATTGAGGGAGATTTTTTTTCACTGCTCCTTTATATTTGGACTGTCTTTTAAGGTGAGCTGTGTCACAGGAGTACTTGTTGCTCTTTATAAGTACAGCTATTAAGAAAAAATTTTAGAGACTGCCATGTGGGCTTCCTTCTAAAAATGCTAGTTGCCTGTCTGTGTTTGGCTTTGATGTCTCTGTGTCAAAGACCAGGAACAAGCATACATCAAATGAAAATCATAAAAGTACTTGAAATAAATAATAAATAAAAATAAATAAAACATATTCCTTGTCTCCAGGTCAATGATTCAGAAGGAATTTAAGATAAAGCAGCATTTTCAAAGAAGGGGCAGCAACTCACTCATATTTTTCCCATGAGTAATAGAGAAAAAGGTAGGAGAGCTAGTAATGGATACATTGTGGTGAGGATAGGGGATGTGTATAGTGTTAACTTCATTATACTGTATACGAAACATTATACTTTAATTTTTATTTTTATTCTTTCCTGATTTTGTGTGTATGTACAAATGTATTCTTTTATAACAACTAAGCTTCCCAGAGACAGATGGATAGATAGATAGATAGATAGATAGATAGATAGATAGATAGATAGATAGATAGATAGATAGATAGATAGATAGATAGATAATGAATTATGTAACAGTCTGTATATAAATGTAATAACTACTTGCAGGCATGATATGCCTTTCAATTTCACTGCTAGAATTAAACTGAGCTATTGAATTTTTAATGCACTATGCATAACAAATATAGCTAGTACCAAAAAAAATGCATAAATTACATTATTGGTATTCAGGCTGCCTTTTCAGGGAATCAATACACTACCACAGCCTGTAACCATACGTTGTTTAATACACGTAAAGAAGAGAAGAATTCTCCTATTAAAATGACTTATCCTGGCTATTTACCAAAGGCAGTGATTTAGCAATAGCCATGCCTGTGTAGTGCTGTTGAACGTAGATGATAATACTTCTTGTCCTTGTCGGCTTATTTCATTGCTCCTATCAGTTACTGCTGCTGCAAGGTCCCCTGGGTACATTAGCAGTCATCCCAGGAAGTGTGTTTAAGTAATGGACATAATGTTCACATTTGCTAGACCAGCCTTCCCCCTAATCATGAATTATTCTTCCCCAAGGCTCAATTGGAACATTACTTTAGAAGCAGAAGATTTAATCCTTTTCAGATGATTGGAGGGAATGATTACAGTATTATTTTCTTGTTCAGGCTGTCGCCAGTGAAGGTGCCTTTTTCTGTCCCCTTCTTTAATAGGCAGCAATCTTTATTTCCCTAGAGGGATATGGCAATGAATGTGAAATGGGATAAAGCACCAGGAATGCAAGGTGCTGAACCATAGATCAATGCTGGTTAGTTAATTAGTTTAGCCCTCACGTTTCTCATCCTTGTGATAAAACACCTTGCACTAGGTTTGTCACATTTAAATAAAGAACTTGTTGGTGTATAACATTTTTACATGTATTTGCTTTTGGCACATACATCTATTTTCAGTCTGCCTTGGGTTTTAGGGATTGATTTAAATGAATGAGGGTAATTATTGCAGTGTCTGAAATACCTACTAAGAATGAGTGAATCATCCCGGATTTGTTTAGACAGGGATTTGTAGAATCCTGCATTTAGTCCCAAAAACCTAAACCTAAAATCAAACACCATTGAAGAATATAGGGGGATGAATAATACATTCTGGCCATTTTCATAACTAATAGGGAAACTATTGTCAAAATAGGACATCTGGGGATCTGGGCAGTGGGCACTGCCATGAGGGACATGTATCAAACCAAAAATAAAAAAATGTAAATACCACAAATACCGCAAAGAGAGGGTCCACCTTTAGATGCTGCTTCAAGAACAATGTGCGAAAAACACAAAGCCTTTAAATTATATGTTTGGGAAATTTAAATTTTAAATGTTATAATTTTCAGGGGCAGCTTCAGCAACACCATATTCAGGCATCACATATTTTGGCTGTATTTAATGTTTTAACTTTAAAAATTTTTGTGGAAAAAATATAGCAAATGTAAAAAATGATAGCATATACATTTGTTTCACAAGCCATATTGTAATTTAATGTTAATGTTTCAATCTGCAGTGCTGTAATTTTCTTTAAAATTGAATGCATTATGGCAACCTGGAGGTATTCTGCACACTTGTGCTTGTGTGATTGGCTCGCTAATTTTCCCGGAAGTCTGCAAGTAAGATTTTAGGCACCCCTGCAATTGAAAAGTAAGTATTGGTGAGATAACTCCCCAAGGATGAATCACCGCCAAAGGGATGCAGACACTGCAGCTTAGCTCATTAGAAGACAGAAAGCGCTTCAGCTGGTTATTATTGAACTAGACCCTCCCATTCAGAATGAGTATGAGATCATTTAATAGTTGTGCATACTGGGCATGGGTATAGCTGTGTGTTTAGCAGCCATTTACTCAAGTCATAAGTCTCCCCTGCCATTTTGTCACAAGACTACATAGCCACAGTGACCTTTCCCCTCTTCTTCATTCACTTTATACAATATACAAACTGTTAACTGATGCCAGGACTTTATCAATCCAGTCATCGGACATACAGACCTTTCCATTGCCCAGTCCACATTGCAGTCTGGAAATCCTAATGAAACTGTCACATTCCCAAGCTTGAACATTCCAGAGAACTAATAGATACCCATAATACCCACTAATAGATGTCTTAAAGAGGAGCTGCACCTTAAAAAAAAAATATTAAAAACCAGCAGCTACAAATACTGCAGCTGCTGACTTTTAATAAATGGACACTTACCTGTCCCAGGGTCCAGCGATGTTGGTAGCTGCGGATATTCTGTGGCTGTCTAAGCCCAGAAGTGGCTGCAGATACCTGTATTAGAAAGGTATCTGTGGGGGGGCGTGGCCAAGATGGCGGACTGAGCGGACGTCTACTCTGAGCTCTCCTGGAGTGTGATCCGCTAATCTGATCCGTACTGCTTTATTACGTGGTCTAGAACATCCCTGAGTCATCTGGATGCCTTCCAGGACTCCGGGCTATCAAAAGAGGGGTAAGAAATTGAAGTTCCCCCCGAATATTCCGGAGGAGGAGAGCCCGACATCCCGCTCCATAAGATCCCCTGCGCGCCATAGCAACATGGCGTCGCAGACTGAACACGAGGCAGGTCCTGCTGATACTCCACCGGGACTGGTAGACCTTATGGAGGCTATAAACTCCTGCCAATCAGCCATCGCCTCCTGCCAGACTACCCTAGCCTCTAAGATAGAGGAGGTTCAGCTAAATGTGGGTATCATAAGACAGGACTTGGATAAGATCAGTAATGAAAAGTGTGGCGCTAATGGATAGTGAGACACATGTTACTAATCACGTAGTAGTGATCTCTATAGAGGAGTAATAAAGCTAAAGTGTGAACTTATGAAGTGAAAGATAATTGTTTTATAAAACGTCCCAAAGAAATGTAAAGTATAAAGTAATGGTGAATACTTAGATGTGTAAGGGAGTAGGATACTTAGTAACAACCTGTAGGTTAATTAGGAAACAATCGTGCATACAGAACCATATTCCAAAAAGACAATACAGAAAAATCGTGATGCAAGGTATCTTAATATACTAAGTATACAGCTCCACAAAAATAATGTTCATTAAGGTAAAAGCCAAGAGAGAGGACGTCCAAATCCCTAAAAAGGGTAAACATATATGGATACTCAAAGTCTATTAATGGGTGGATGGGGTACTCCTAATTTAGTCCCACAGCCATCTGGGCGTAAACCGTCTTCCTATAAGGTGATTACAGGCTGTTTAGGAAGGGTCCTTAGGTACAAGCAAATTCTTGACTCATGTGGGTGGTTTCAACACAGAGAGAGAAAAGCAAAAGGATGTCCTTACCAGATAAGGTGGACTCACAGGCCGTTGGCGGTGGGTCAAACGAGCTTACACCGTCAAGCGGTATGGAGTGAAGATCTGTAGGAAGACTTGTGTAGAATCTTGTCAGAAGTCCTCAGATGGTGTACCAAATTAGGATCCGGGGCCCCCAGGATTCGGTTTCGGTCGCCGAATGACCGTTTCCTCAAAAGCCCGTCATATGAACCAATAGGCAAAGAAAAGAAAAAAAAAAGAAAAAAACTTCCACATAGTGTAAATCCTTATTTTGTAAAAAGCGTTAAAGCACTTTATTAAGGAGTACACTCCAAAAAATTTTACAAGCGAGGGCAGTAAAAACTTGGCTCAAAGTAAAATTGATATAAAAAAAAGCATAAAAAACGGTATAAAAACAGTGCAGTGGGTAGTGTTGGGGTGTAGTCATAGAGACTTTTATATCAATTTTACTTTGAGCCGAGTTTTTACTGCCCTCGCTTGTAAAATTTTTTGGAGTGTACTCCTTAATAAAGTGCTTTAACGCTTTTTACAAAATAAGGATTTACACTATGTGGAAGTTTTTTTCTTTTCTTTGCCTATTGGTTCATATGACAGGCCCCCCTCCCACCCACAATGGGATCTTGGATGGCCTTGGTTAATGCCGTTCTGCCAATGTACAAGTTAACATATATGAATAGAGGATGTCCCCAAAAATTTGAGAAGGTGTGGAAGCCATGGTCTGAACCTATGTAAATCACACTATCACGTAGGTACATCTACGCATCTGTTCCCTATATGTTGCAGATGTCTAGACTTGTCCTGGTGGGGCCGCTGGCTGCCCCCTCCCCTCTTCCTTTTGCACTATTGAATACGGGTGAAAAGAACACTGCCTACGATTTAGCTGGGATTAGATCTGAGATCTTCCATTATGTATGTTATATACTGTGCACTGCCAATGTATTACTGTTCTCTCATGACTGTATCCACAGCAATATTTCATGCCTTGTAAATGCAATGTGAACCACTTCTTCTTTCAATAAAGACCAACCTTGTTGTTAAAAAAAAGAAAGGTATCTGCACCCCCCTCCCCCCTGAAAGGTGCCAATTGTGGCACTGGAGGGGGGGAGGAATCCGATGAGTGGAAGTTCCACTTTAGGGTGGAGCTCCGCTTTAATATCTCAGTTGAAGGGAATGGCCAGTACACATCTCTGCTAGCCTGGTTAGCAGCTAAGACTCTAAAACTTTAGCATGCTTCATAACTCATAATAATAATAGCACAGCCAGAATATAGACACATTTACCTCCCTCAGTTAATTTGAGCATTTTTAGCCCAAACACCGCTACCCTAGGAGTACTGAGAGAAGAACCAATTACTCTACTAGACGAGTTGGGCATCCGAAACGTGACAAATTTATACTCATTTCAATGCTAAATTCAGGCTGGACAATAATCTGCATGTTAGCAGACTGTATCCGGTAGGCATTCAGAGATATGAATACCTATAGAAAACTGTATTTGGGACATAAACATAGTGACATCCCAGAAAGCACTCCTCAGATGCTTAACCACCCTGGCGGTATGATAATGTCAGTTTTTTGCGTCTCAAAGCGGTACAATTGTTTTGCATAGACATTTGGCGTTTTATATTGTAGGCCTGTAATTCTTAATAATAACACACTTAAATCTGTCCAAACAAGAGTCTAGTAGACATCCCGGGTATGATAAAGTTTGAGTCACAAAATCATAAATTATAATATAATAAATAACTATAAATAATATTAAAAAATAATATAATAATAATAATAATAATAAAATTAATTTTCCCACGATTCACTATCGCTCAATTCTGCAAGTGTTCTAAACCACTTTTGCTGTAAAGGGACACTTTTTGGTTGCCACGGACAATCTCAAGTTTCCAGGCAGAAAGAACAGTATATATATATAATATAAAACTGCATGCAGGGCACTGGACAAAGCACTAGGAATAAAATGGATGTGAAATGATTTGATACAGTAATATAATCTGTAAGTTTACAGTGTATATGTGTTATGAATTTGGTACTTTTTGAATTTGCCGCCGGGCTCCGCCCCCGTGCGTCGTGATGCTCGCAGGGAATGGAGCCCGGCACACAGAGGCATCAGGCGGGGGACACAGCCCGCGGACACAGTGGGGGGGACATCGCAGGATCCTGGGGACAAGGTAAGTAACCTGCACCAGGATCCGGCAATGCAATCCCGAGTGTGGCTGAACTGAACTTTAACCCTGAGCCACACTCAAGATTACCGCCAGGGAGGTTAATTGGTCAGATGGCTCTGTCAACACCCCTTTGATACTAGAGAAAAGGGGAATGCCAGGACAGTTTGAGAGCTTTCATTTAACATCAAACCAAGGAACACCTAACCAGATTTGAGAGAGCCACTCTACCGTTTTTGCTTATTTGCTGGACTTTGCTGGAATCAGGACATTGTTAAGTATTCTTCATTGCCAACTCTTTTTAATTTCTCTGTTGTATTATTGTCTCTTTATATCTTTGTAACACCCTTTTTCTCTAAATATGCACCACGTTGACCTTTTCATTATTAAACCCTATTTTGAAAAGTGTTGAAAATGTCTCTAAAGCTTTTAATGCAAACAAACTCCCTGTCTCTTGAAGAGTGCTACTGTATATTATAAATCTATTAATATACTGTCTTTGGTGACACAGACGTTTATTTTTTTAAAATCATAATTGTATTGCTATACTTGTGAAGTTCCGACTCTTTGGTAAAAGTCGGTGGTGGCGGTGTAAAGAGTTAATTGCTTAATTAAAGCGGGGGTCCACCTATCTATTGTTTTTTTTTTTTTTGAGTTCATTCACAAAATTTTCTTCTCAGCATTACATACTCACATATTGTGTGTAATATGTCCACCTGTGTCAGATTTTGTCGGAAAGAATAACTTATATTATTCACTGCAGGCGGTTTCCATCTTCATTGTGGGCATTTGAAGCCCACAAGCATTTATTCCCTGGATGTGGTGAATGCTGTGCTCCCAGCATTCACCGCTCGTTCCCGCACATGCTCAGTGGCATCCTGGGAAGCCTGAGACTAGCTCCCAGGAGTCTGGGAGAGGCTAGAAACACGCCTACTCCCATGGGAGGAGAACCAAGAAGTGCAAAGAAGAATAGAAAAATAAAAAGGTAATTACGGCGATTTAAATTTTTTTAAACGGCATGTCAGCATCTAGGCAAGGAAGAGAATACATACAGATATTGTTCAAAATTTGGGTGGAACTCCGCTTTAACTGACCCATTGACAATTGCTCTCAGGCTGATGGCACTTATGCCACGTACACAGGAGCGGAATTTCCGTCGGAAAAATCTTGGATGGTTTTTCAGACGGAAATCCTCTTAAGCTTGTCTTGCATACACACGGTCACACCAAATTCCGACCGTCAAGAACGAGGTGACGTACAACACGTACGACGGGACTAGAAAACGGAAGTTCAATAGCCAGTGCACCACCCTTTGGGCGCCTTCTGCTAATCTCATGTTTATCTTGTGTTAGTAGAAGTTTGGTGAGAGACGATTCGTGCTTTTCAGCCTTGTGCTTTTCAGTCCATTACTGCTCTTCAGTTTGTGGTTGTGGGTTTGTATCTGGTTTTCAGTGCATGTAGTCAGTTTGTATCTGTTTTTCAGTGCGTTCTTATCCGCTTGTTTCTGATTTTCAGCTCGCTCTTCCCTTCCTGTTAATCAGTGCGTTCTGTTAGTTTGTTCTGACCAGCCGACCGTTTTGAAGCCATGTTGTGGGTACGTGCTCGTCACAGAATTCATGCTATGCGGGGGCTTGATGTTAGGGTTTTTGCTTTGACCCAAGCCCAGTCCATGAACAGGGTGGGGAGGAGTCCAGCGTGACCAATTCTCTCATATGCCTTTGCTGTGGGAGATCCAGGAGAATAACCCTGATGATTTCAGGAATTTTCTCCAGATGAGGGACCCTCTTTTTCACCATCTGTTGGCTTTGCTGTCCCCTTATATTACGAAGCAGGACACCTGCACGCAGCAAGCCATCACTCCGGAGCAGAGGCTAGTCGCCACGTTGCGGTACTTGGCGATGGGGAGAAGTCTACAGGACCTCAAGTCCTCTACAGGCATCTCCCCCTAGGCTCTGGGGATCATTATTCCAGAGACCTGTTCTGCCATCATACAGGTCCTGCAGAAAGACTACATTAGGGTAAGTTTTCTCCTTTAAGATCACATTCTATGTATTTAATGTTTGCTAATGTATTGGATTTATTTCATCATTGCCTAAATACCATGATTGTAATATGCTGTGAATGTCCTGTTTGTCCTCATGCATGCTGGTAGCTTTTAATGCTCCTTTTTTGTCCTTCATGCATATTTGCCTTCACTAACCTCCCCAGCATGCTATCCTGGGCCGATACACACCTAGCCTTGGCACTTAACAATGTATTTTGTCAGCTCCATTGTAGTGCTTACCCTAAACACCCCCTAAAATGTGTACAAATGTTATTTTTATCCTTGCAGTGTGCATGAATTTTTTTTCTTTTTGACAGGAATGGCAGACTGTGGCTTCCCAATTTGCTCATCGTTGGGACTTTACCAACTGCGGAGGAGCACGTGGGGAAGAATGGCCGGATGTCGGATGGTGGAGTCTTTGCCCAGACCGAGTTCTACCAACATCTCCAGAGTGGTGGCTTGGGATTGCCACCTGCGGAAGAGAACGTGGAAGGACTGCCATTTGTTTTTATCGCTGATGAAGCATTTGGTCTGGGTGATCACCTGATGAGGCCATTCCCCCAGAGGACCCTCAACCCAGAGAAGAGGGTTTTTAATTACTGGCTGGAAAGAGCCAGAAGAGTAGTGGAGAATGCCTTTGGGATAATGGCCAGCCGGTTCCGCCTATTTCTTACGGCAATAAATATGGCAGAGTACAAACTTAACCACATAGTTCTAGCATGCTGCATACTTCACAACTTTTTAAAGAGAAATGCTCTGAATTATGTTGCCTCAGTTGGGCCTGAGGACAGACTTCCAGAAACTACAATGACAGCCCTGGAAGCTGGCCGTTCTGGCTTGCCCCCCTTGCCTTGCCCGTGAAGTGCGTCAAAAATATGCCAATAATTTTACGGGTAGGGGGGCCATTGCTATGCCAGCAAATTTGTAAATATTTTAGATATTTGAAAAAAAATTTGATCTGATCAAATCTTGATTTTGATTTACTGCTTGTGTTTCTTTTAGCTGTCTCCTAGGTTCTCCTAGTGCACTTGTAGTGCCAAGTGGTTTTTCGATTATTAAATAACAACCATTGTCACTGTAAACACCAACTTAATAAAAAAAACTGGTATTGAGCATTGAAAGAAGCCACACATTGTTGAGTATAAAACCTTTTACTCCATGCACATTCACATGGCGTTGTAAAACTTTTTTTTTTTTTTTTTTTTTAGGTTTACCTTGAAAATTTTTTTTAGTACATAAACAGGCATGTTTCAATACATAACATACACAACTCAGGAACTTACAAAGTTCAACATTGAGAAACTGAAGGCAATATCAGACATTATAGTGTCAAAAATGTGTTGATATTGCCTTCATCGGATGGGGTGATGTCACTCTTATAAAAGCCAAATTTTGAAGATGCACACAAATTGGGAGTGAAACTGGGGATTTCCCTCCTGATCCCATGTCTAATGTCAACATGTGCTATCTCCCATCATGGGGGATCAATGGACGTGTTTTGGGGGTGCAACCACTTTCTCTCTCGGGCGGAGCGGGCGGAGTTTCACGCATGAGCAGTGTATATACAGCTAACACGCATGTGTTGTACTTGTGATCTGTGAATGGAGGAAGTGCCGATGTGAGAATGAAGATAACATTTGATCTTGGGACATCAGTGCCTATGCAACAGTCACGAGCTGAAAAATGTGTGTGATTGATGAACCAAAAACTAAAACTATGTCCCTTTTTCATACCCATGAAGACCTCAGCCAGGACGAGGATCTGGAATGTGGCAGCCAAGAGAAGGCGGGGCTAAGTGTCAGCCAGGAGTAAGCGGGGTGTCAGCCAGGGGGTGGCCAGGCCCAGTAGCCTCACCCAATCTCAGGTACCTCCCCTCCACCTTACAACAAAAAGGGCCAGGAAGGGGAGTCATGAGGCATGAAAGTGATGGCCTGGGTTCAGTCTGGTCTGACAGAAGATGCAGGCTGTTGTAGTACTACAGCCTGGGGACATATATGTTATCTGCTGCTGTTCATGATCTCTGGGAATCCTGGACCAGATTGTGCTCCCTATTATATGGACTTCTCAGGCTACCAATTTTTAGTTACAAAGAGTTGATGTGTGCCCTGGGGTACAAAGGCTACGCAAATTCAAGCAGTTTCTCTAGCGTTGCCTTCCCCTTTATTTTGTTATGAGCCAGAATAAATGGAGATTTTTTTTATGTGAAAATACTTGCCTATGTGTTTTTCTTCAAAAAGGACAGTATGACAGTTTGTTTGTGAGTAGGCAGGTACATTTCAAAAATACAATGTCAAATTCACAAGGGACAACAACCAACCTTCTTGAGCTTTAAAAATACAAGATAATAATGTTTTTGTGGAACCTTGACACACAAAAAAATAATAAACTATGGAGATCGCTAGAAAATAATTAAAAAGACAGGAGATCTTGATTAAAAAACAAAACAATAAAAAAGATGACTCTAAAAAAATAATTCTAAACATTATTATGGAGATCTGGCTTTAAAAACAAAAAGATTATTCAGGAGATCACGAGAAATAATGAATAAATAAGTTTGTGAAAACTCTGTGTGAAAATCAGCAGCAAAACAAATGAATTCTTCTAGCATTATAAAGAAAAAAAGAATGCGCTGCATTCAAATATCCAAAAATTTACAGCGTGACGAATGTGCTATCTCCATTACGAACGGTAGTTTTACCAGACCGAGCACTTCTGTCTCGTACTTGACTCTGAGCATGCGTAATTTTTTGCGCGTCCAAATTGCATACAGACGATCGCATTTTCGGATAGGAACTTTTCCCAACCGAAAAATATAGAACATGCTCTCAATCTTTTGCTAGCTGGAATTCCGCCAGAAAAAGTCCAATGGAGCATACACACGGTCGCATTTTCCAACCAAAAGCTCTCATCGGAGTTTTGCTGGTGGCATTTCCGATCGTGTGTACGCGGCATAAGATTGGGGTCTCAAGAGCTGGAAAATCTTTGTGCAGCTGAGAGTGGCATTGTTACATAAGTGACAGCACGGTGGGAGACTGGGCAGTCCTTTGTCATGAGTTGGTGAGATGGGCAGGAGTCTGACATCTGTGTTTGTCACAGATCAGTCTAAAAGGAAAGTGCTATTTGTTTACAACAACTGTCAGGGACGTGCTGGCCATAGTGCAAATGAAGCTCCGAGGGGCACACAGATGTGCAGGCATGGGCCTGTGGGTGCTCGTCTTGCGGTGCACAGGCATGCACATATGCGCATGTGTAGGTGTGTGCACATTTGCCACTGATACTGGCGCCAAGTGGACTATATAAGCGCAGAGGCTGTACTGGTTAGTTGCTGTCTACAATCTACAGTGTTCCCTGTGTTCCTGTGCTTGTTCCTGTATCTGACACCTGTGATTGACCCAGCTTGTCTTGACAACATTTGAATGCCTCCTTCTCAGACCTTGGCATGTTTCTGGATCCTGTTTTGCTCTCTTGCTCATTTGCCTGCTCAGATGATACCGACCCCGAGCTGTACCCTGACCACTCTTCTGTCTGCTGTCCATGCCTGATCTGACCATTTGTTACTGACCTGGCTCATCTGACCACGGATCCTGTTAAATCTGCCTGCTCAGCATCTCCTGACCAGCACGCTGCCTATCTGGTCCCAGCCAGTCATCTGCCAGCCAGTGCCTGCCAGCCTGTTCAGTACCTGCAGATAGTCTTCTACCAGCCTGTCATCTGCCAAGTCCAGGGTCCTCTACTCTTGCTGCCACCTGCTGTCTGGACCACCTGATCTCTTCCTGACAAATCACCAGTTACTTACCTGCGCAGTCAGCTGGACATTCCATGGGCACCTCACCATGCCCTTGCAGCCATTGTCTTATTACCAGAGGTCCTTGAGCTGGAGCTGTAAGTGAGGCCTTCATCTTTACCTCAGGCTCTATATTCAGGTAGGTGACAGCAGCAAAATATAGAAATTTGCTATAGAGGGTTTTGTCTTTTTATGAAAAGTTGAGTTACTCTTTAAATAAAACAGCAGCACTTCAATCGGATTAATTTCTACTTAAACAAAAAATATTTTTTGTAATACATTTAAATGTAATTTCTGCTTGGGCATGGCTGGCTGGTGGAAAAGATGGCCGCTTGAGATTACCTCATTTACTGCATGGCTGCCTCACAAACACTGAAGGGACCATGCAGCACCACTCTGCCAATAACAGCCATCTCCATCATCATAAGGGCTCATCCTCCTGAGCTTCATCCAGCACCTCTAGCCCAGTGAAGGCCAAAGTGAGAGTACAGCCATCAGTTAAGTCTGCCACTGAGGTGAGTGAGACCAACATGGGCTTAGATGACGCAAGAGAATTGCATGATTCTATACTGGAATTCACTCTCTGGGATATCCAGTTCAAGGTCAATGACCTGGAGAGTGAAGTCAAGTGGACCTTAGAAAGCATTGCAACAACAAAACTAGCGGAAGTTATGGCATCCCAGCTGAGTTATTTAAAGCCCTAAAATATAATGCTGTTAAAGTGCTGCACTCAATATGCCAACAAATTTGGAAAACTCAACAATGGCCACAGGACTGGAAGAGGTCAGTTTACATTCTGATACCAAAGAAGGACAGCGCCAAAGAATGTTGAAACTACCCTACGATCGTACTCAAATACGTTAGCAAGGTTATGCTGAAAATTCTACAAGCTAGGCTTCAGCAGCAGTGAACCAAGAGCTACCACAAGTACAAGCTGGATTTTGAAGAGGCAGAGGAACTAGTGATCAAATTGCCAACATTCGCTGGATCATGGAGAAAGCAAGGGAGTTCAAGAATAATGTCTACTTCTGCTTTATTGACTACAGTAATGCTTTTGGTTGTGTGAATCACAACAAGATGTGGCAAATACTGAAAGAAATGGGAATACCAGACCACTTCACCTGTCTTCTGAAAAATCTGTATGCAGCAAGTCAAGAAGCAATAGTTAGAACAGGACATGGAACAACTGACCGGTTCAAAATTGAGAAAGGAGTGCAGCAAGGATGTATATTGTCAACCTATTAAAATAACTTTTATACAAAGTACATAATGTGAAATGCGAGGATCAATGAATAACAACCCAGAATTAAGATTGCCAGGAGAAATATCAACAAGTTGAGATATGCAGACGGTACCACACTAATGACAGAAAGTGAAGAGGAACTAAAGAGTCTCTTAATGAAGGTGAAAGAAGAGCTCAAAAGCTGGCCTGAAATTGAACATTAAGAAATCTAAGATCATGGCAACCGATCCCATCACTCCTTGGCAAATAGAAGGAGAAGAAATGGAAACAGTGACAGATTTTATCTTCCTAGGCTCCAACATTACAGCAGACGGTGACTGTAGCCATAAAATTAAGAGACGCTTGCTTCTTGGGAGGAAAGCAATAGCAAACCTAGACAACATTCTAAAAAGCAAAAACATCACCCTACTGACAAAGTGCCAAATAGTCAAAGCTATGGTATTCCCAGTAGTACCCTATGGCTGTGAAAGTTGAACCATATGGAAGAATTAATGCCAAAGAATTGATGCTTTTGAACTATGGTGTTGGAGAAGACTCTTGAAAGTCCCTCTGATGGAAAGAAGATCAAACCAGTCAATCTTGAAGGAAATCAACCCTGAATATTCACTGGAAGGACAGATCCTGAAGCTGAAACTCAAATACTTTGGCCACCTAATGTGAAGGGAGGACTCACTGGAAAAGACCCTGATGCTGGGAAACATGGAAGGAAAAAGGAGGAGAGAAGGACAGAAAACAAGATGGATAGATAGCATCATTGAAACAATGAACATGAAGTTAAGCAAGCTCCAGGAGGCAGTGGAGGACAGAAAAGCCTGGCATGTTATGGTCACGACTAAATGACTGAACAGTAACATACTGGAATTTCCCACTAATGATCAGCCTGTCCTGGATACCGCCTTAAAGGACATGTTAGTGTCTCTATGGAGTATAATTTATTCAGACACCATGTCATTAACACAACAGTTTAAGTCTGACCTTAGAGATGTGGGTGAGAGAGTTACACATATTGTAGAAAAAAAATTAGGAAATTCGTGTCAACCTTCAAAGAGTTGGTTGACGCACATAATGAGAGGGAAAACGATCTGGCCTGGATCAAGTCAAAGCTAACAGACCTAGATGACAGATCCAGAAGGAACAAAACCCGTTAAGCTGAAAGCCTACCGTGACGGATCCTATCCCACACTCCGCTGAGTGCTTCTGTCAGTAATATCGCTTCTTCCAGTCTGACCATCAGAGAAATATATTATTATAGCTGCATTGAATACAAGTCTAGCCGAAAATAGCTTGTAGAATCTTGAATTCCTTATTGGACAGAATACAGCCTTTTTATACACTTTTAACACAAGGGGTTAGATAACGAGGTAGGGCTGGCTCATGGATATTCCCCCCCTCCCCTCTAGCAAAAACTTAAAAGACAATTATATAATTAACATGTTAATTAACACAGCACTTAAGGCAGCCTAGGTGACCAGACAGTTTGTCTCCGCAGGTCAATGTGATCAGCTCTTTTAGGAATCATGTATTGCTCAGAATTAACAACCAAGTCTTTGGGCAAGTCCAAGAAAACAGTCTCTCAAAAATGTAACAAAAAAAACATTAATATAGCAATACCAAATAACAGGGTGAATGTGGACAGAAAAAGGTCCTTGCAGCCAGTGTCCGCGACAGTGCCCCCCCGTCCCATAGTCCGGCGGACCCAACTAGATACACCATGGGTCAGCTTGGGGCTGTCCGGGAGAGTTTTATAGTTCAGTTTGCCGGGAAAGTCCATCAGCGTTCCCATTCTGCTTTCCTGGCCGATACTGGATGGTAAAATTGTAAGGCCGCAGGGCTAAGTTCCATCGTAACAAACGTCCATTATCCCTGGAGACCCGATTAAGCCAGATTAATAGATTGTGGTCGGTGAGTACTGTAAAAGATCATCCGTAGAGATAAGGTTGGAATTTCTTGAGAGCCCATACCAGCGCCAAACACTCCTTCTCTATGGCTGCATAACCGACTTCCCTGGGTAGCAGCTTCCGACTGATGTAGGCCACTAGGTGCTCACCGCCATCAGGTCCTACTTGGCTCAGTACTGTTCCCAACCCAAATGTAGAGCTGTCTATGTGGACACAAAAATGTTTGGTTGGGTCAGGGGCAACTAGAACAGGAGCTGAAGTTAGTGCATTCTTTAATCTCTGGAAGGCAGCTTCACACTCGGGGGGCCACAGTACCTGTCAGGGGAAGGTGCTTTTTAGTCTGGACTGTCAGGGGCTTAGCGATGGAACTATATTGCGGGACAAATTTCCTATAGTACCCAGCTGTGCCGAGGAATGCCAGGACCTGGGTTTTAGTACGGGGGGGTCAGCCACTTGGCAACTGCCTCAATCTTAGCAGGCTCAGGTCGTTGTTGTCCACTGCCTACTCGATGTCCAAGGTACTGTACCTCGGACATCCCTATGCTGCATTTCTCTGGCTTAAGGGATAGTCCTGCAGCCTTGATGCGGTCTAACACGACACCCAGGTGAACCAGATGGTCCTCCCAGGTATCACTGTAGATCCCAATGTCATCCAGATATGCACAAGCATAGTCCTGGAGGCCATCGAGGAGTTGGTCTACCATCCTCTGGAAAGTTGCCGGTGCATTCTTCATCCCAAATGGCATTACTTTAGACTGGTATAAGTCAAATGGGATAATGAACGCCGGAATAGATTCCGCATCCAGAGGAATTTGCCAGTACCCTTTGCATAGGTCGAGGGTTGTCATGAATTTTCCCCGAGCAATGCGATCTAACAGATCATCCACCTGGGGCATAGGGTAAGCATCAGTGGTGGTGCACTCATTTAATCTGCGGTAGTCTACACAGAAGCGAGTTGTGCCATCCGGCTTTGGTACAAGGACCACCGGGGAAGCCCAGGGGCTGCTGGATGGCTCAATGACTCCCAACTCAAGCATCTCCTTAATCTCATGATGCATCCCCTCTCTCACTGCGTCAGGTAACCGATAAGCCAACTGTCTTAGTGGCAGTTGTCCCGGGGAATGGCCTCTGGGTACCGGGTGGCATAATCCACCACAGTAAGGATATATCTCTTCCCAGAAGGACTAGGTCGGGGCAATGGTCCAACCAGGTCTATGGCAATGCGGCTAAAGGGTTCATCAATGATCAGTAAAGGGTGTAGGGGAGCTTTCAGTGGGCCCCCATGCTTACCCACACGCTGGCATGTGTCACAGGTCCGACAATACTGTTGGACATCCCCTGTAATCCCCAGCCAAAAAAATGACTGAGTCAGACAGTGGAGGGTCTAGGACATTCCCAGGTGTCCGGCTAAGGGTATGTCATGCCCAATGCACAGCAGGTCATGCCGATATTTCTGTGGCACAACCAGCTGCCGCTTGGGTGGATGGGAGGCTGTCTTTCCCTCAGTAACCCAATATAGTAATCCCTGGACCCACTCTATGCGATCCCCCCTCCAACCCCCCAGGGCCCAATCCTGCTCTTTCCCTATAGCTAGCTAGGAAAGAGTCGCTAAGAGTTGCCTGAGCAAAGTCTTGGGGAAAAGCACAAGTCAGGGTAGGAATAGCTGAGGTAGTACAGTCTAGGTCAGGGGTGACAGGTCTTACCTGGGTCCCGTCCTTGAGGGAGCGCACCTCCATCCAGGCTTGCTGGCAGGTGGTAACAGGGTAGGCTTCTGGGGATACATCCAGGGAGAAGGCTGAATTTAAACGTCCCAAATCATTGCCAGACAAAATCTCTGCAGGTAAGTTCTGCATTATTCCAACTTCCACTTCTTTGGCCCCTGAACCCCAATCAAGGTGAACCCTGGCAGTGGGAACCCGCATAACATTTCCCCCGGCCACCCGCACAGCCACAGACCGTCCCGTCTGCTCTGCCGGGTTTATCATTCGGAACTGTATCAGGGTAATAGTAGCTCCCGTGTCCCACAGTCCCTGGGCAGCCCGACCATTAATCCACACGACTTGTCAATGGTGCAAATGATTATCTGTAGCGGCAGCTTGCACAGGGTCTGCCTCATGTAGAATTTCAATATTCTCCTCACTTGGGTAAGTCACATCATCTCTCTCCAGACAGTGTGCAGCAGCCCGGGCAGGTCCAAGGGGCCTGCTGTTCCGCACGTCCTGGGAAACATTCTGCGGACAATACCTCCTAACATGCCCTGCTTGGTTGCATCTGTAGCAGAGGTCCCCTTTTCCTCGTGAAGATGGTAGCTGAGTGGGACCAGAGATCGACGGCTGGTGTGGAGAGGCAACGCTCCATGGAATGTTGGGGACAGGCCGAGCTGGGGTCATAGGCTCTGGTTGTACAGTCCACCTTGAATCCACGTATTGGTCAGCTAGGGTGGCAGCTTCATCTACTGTGACTGGCCGCCGATCCTTTACCCAGTCTCTAACGTCATGTGGGGTATGATCGTAGAATTGTTCCAGGAGGATTAGCTGGAGTGCATCTGCCATGGTAACAGCTTGGCGCCCCGTCATCCAACTCTCCGCTGCATGAGTGATTTGATGAGCCCATTCTGTGTAAGGCTCTCTCCCCTTTTGGCATAGGTTGCAAAACCTCAAACGCTGTGCCTCTGGAGTAATGCCGAAGCGAGCCAATAGTCTCTCTTTTACCCAGTCATAGTCCTGGCTGATCTCGTCTGGGACATTTTTGTCCACTTCTGCAGCCCTTCCCGTGAGCCGGCTGACCAGGAGCGTGACCCAATCTGCTTTATTGACACCTTGGAGACCGCATTGCCGCTCAAACATTTGCAGGTAAACATCCAGCTCATCTTCACCATCTTGAAACATGTGGAAGGCGGCATAGGGTAGCTTTTTGCAGGCCGCTGGAGCTTCCCGGTTGAACATAACTGACGCTCCTTGGTCCCGCTGGAGTTCAGCCATTCGCAGCTGGGACACCTCTCGTAACACTTGACTGATAACCTCCTGCAGGGGGGTGAGTACCATACAAGGACAGTCGCCACTGGACGTCACGCTGGAACTCTGTCGCCTCTGAGGTATCTGCTGGTGGGTTGTTGGCCTGGTCAATCTCCATTAGTTCGGTGATGAGCTTCGCTTTGGATTTGTTGCTGGAGACTTTTCCACGGGCTTCCAAGAGATCCTTCAAGGTGCTGCGCTTGAGTCTGGTGTAGTGATGTTCCATCTGCTGTTAGGAGCAGGGGGTCCCGGTGGTGATTTGGGTGTGCCTAGGCAAGGGGAAGCATCCCACCGCTGCCACCAATTGTGACAGATCCTATCCCACACTCCGCTGAGTGCTTCCGTCAGTAATACTGCTTCCTCCAGTCTGACCATCAGAGAGATATATTATTATAGCAGCATTACAAGTCTAGCCGAAAATAGCTTGTAGAATCTTGAATTCTTTATTGGACAGAATACAGCCTTCTTATACACTTTTAACACAAGGGGTTAGATAACGAGGTAGGGCTGACTCATGGTTACTCCCCCCTCCCCTCTAGCAAAAACTTAAAAGACAATTATACAATTAACATGTTAATTAACACAGCACTTAAGGCAGCCCAGGTGACCAGACAGTTCATCTCCGCAGGTCAATGTGATCAGCTCTTTTAAGAATCATGTATTGTTCAGAATTAACAACCAAGAATAGTCTTTGGGCAAGTCCAAGAAAACAGTCTCTCAAAAATGTAACAAAAAAACGAATAATATAGCAATACCAAATTACAGGGTGAATGTGGACAGAAAAAGGTCCTTGCAGCCAGTGTCCGCGACACCTGCTTAAACAATATCTTAAGAGAAGCCCTACCTAATGGGCCCTTAGAGAAGCTGACAATCGACCGCATTCACAAGCTACCAAACCCAAGACGTATCCCCGCTCACCTTCTTAGGGATAGGATTGCCCACATTCACCATTTACATATTAAGGAAAAGTTTTTGTCGTTTTCTAGAAACATGGATCAACAACCAGAATGTCTGCAGGGGCCTTTAATATTTGATGGTCTCTCTACATACATGTAGCGCCCCCCTGGGTTTACTGGGAGCAAAGAGGTACTTCCAGAGACAGGGAGCGAGCTTACATTTACCCCAGGGCTGAGTCCATGGCTATAATGGGAAGTTTGAACAGAATATAGGCGCCAGTCACTTTAGGTATTTTTCAATGCTTTAAAATGGATTTGAGAAAAGTAGTAGGAAATAGATTTAGGGGAGGTTTTGGATACCCTTTTTAGCAGATCACTTATGCCTCGTTTCCACTGAGTGGATCGGTTCGGTACGGTACGCTATTTTCGGTGTTTCCATTATGAAAGCGGCCCATACAACCGAACCGTACCGCTCCATTCAGGGTCCTGCTTCAGGTGTGAGGCCATAGAAAATGGAACGGTTCGGTTTTTTATTTCTGAAAAATAGTTTTATGTATATACAGTCAGGTCCATAAATATTGGGCCATCGACACAATTCTAATCTTTTTGGCTCTATACACCACCACAATGGATTTGAAATGAAACGAACAAGATGTGCTTTAACTGCAGACTTTCAGCTTTAATTTGAGGGTATTTACATCCAAATCAGGTGAACGGTGTAGGAATTACAACGGTTTGTATATGTGCCTCCTACTTTTTAAGGGACCAAAAGTAATGGGACAATTGGCTGCTCAGCTGTTCCATGGCCAGGTGTGTGTTATTCCCTCATTATCCCATTTACAATGAGCAGATAAAAGGTCCAGAGTTCATTTCAAGTGTGCTATTTGCATTTGGAATCTGTTGCTGTCAACTCTCAATATGCGATCCAAAAAGCTGTCACTTTCAGTGAAGCAAGCCATCATTATGCTGAAAAAACAAAACAAACCCATCATAGAGATAGCAAAAACATTAGGTGTGGCCAAATCAACTGTTTGGAACATCCTTAAAAAAGAAAGAATGCACCGGTGAGCTTAGCAACACCAAAAGACCCAGAAGACCACAGAAAATAACTGTGGTGGATGACCGAAGAATTATTTCCCTGGTGCAGAAAACACCGTTCACAACAGTTGGCCAGATCAAGAACACTCTGCAGGAGGTAGGTATATGTGTGTCAAAGTCAACAATGGGTGTCTTAGACACTGTTTAGAATTTTGTCTAAGCACAGCACTGAGAGTTGGTGCTTGTGGTGAGGATCTGTGCGGGGGGGGGGATTTGTGCTGGGAGGGGGGATTTGTGCTAGGAAGGTAAATTATTTGGGAGGATGATTTGTATTAGGAAGGAAGATTTTGGAGAGGGGGTTTGTGCTAGTAGAGTTGATTGGCGGAAGGGGATTGTGCAAGAAGGGGTCATTTGGGGGATTTGTGGTAGGAGGAGGGATTTGTGGGGATTTGAGCTGGTGGGAAGGATTTGTGTTTGTGGGGAATTTTTGGGGGGAGGATTTGTGCTAGGAGGGGATTTGTGCTTGAAGGGGAAATTTGAAATAGAGGATTTTTGCTAGAATTGGGGATTGGAAGGGGTACATTTTGTGCTAGGGTAGGATTTGTGCTTGGAGGGCCATTTGAGGGGTAGAGAATTTGTGCTAGGAGGGGTGATTTTTCTGGGAGGGAGATTGTGCTAGGAAGAAATTTTGGAAGGAAGAAGATTTGAGCTGGGAGGGAGGTCAAAGATTTGTGCTGGGAGGAGGGATTTCTGCAGTGGGGGATTTGTACTGGGAGGAGGAGGATTTTTATTTGGGGAGAATTTTTACTTGCAAAGGGAATATATGCTTACTGGGTTAGTGTGCAGATTAGTATTTGATTTTTTGGGGGGAATTTTTACTTACACATAAGGCACATCCTGGGAGGGGACAGAGTTTGGAATCTTCACCCTGGGTGCTAGATGACCTTGTCCTGGCACTGGTCTACACTGCTAACCACAGCTTGGACTACTGACCATGCTTTTGCCTAGTGAATCTGTACCTCACTGCTGTCGCTCGGCCTTAGTCCACCCTCAACCGGTCTTGGCATCTTCATGGTGCATCATCAGCTATGAAAGACAAAACCAGAGGAAATTCCCAGCTCAACTCACCATCCAGTCTGCCTACCAACCAAATTAACCTGTCCAACAGTCAAAAACAGGGGTTCAGTTAGCACACATTTGCAAATGCACGCGTAAGTTGCAAGGCCTCTTCACGGCAACCTGTATCACTTGCAGTCCTAACACTACTAAATTTATGAGTGTCTCCATGTGGAAGCACATGCATTCTAATAGATAGATAAGGGGCAGGTGGGCCTGGAGGTAGCCCAGTCCTCCTTAAAGGCACAGGGGCACATTGGACACCCAGCACATAGCACAATGGCAGCAAAGGTGCCCAGTGTGTCCCCTGACCAAATTAACACCAGTAACAAAGAAATTATTATCAGCTATACCTCTGCTATACCTCTGCTTGTCAGATAACCGCACTCCCAAGTTCCTGCTAACAGTATCTATAACTTGGCACTTGTGCTTTTCCTTCACTCCTGCACGCCCTATCTCAGCCCCATCTCAAAGTCCAGGGGTGCTTTGATGGGAATTGCGCTAGAGGCCACCCTTGTCATCTCATGCTCTGCACTCAGGTACGTGACACTGGCATACTTCTTTATACCCGATGGGTGTGTGTGCACACACACACACATGTACACAAACACACACATGTACACAGACACCCGTACACATACACACACGTACACATACACGCATGTACACAAACACACAGATACACATGTACACATACACACATGTACACATGCACATACACAAACACACATGTGTACAGACACACATGTACACACACACAGACACACATGTATACATACACACACACACACACACACACACACACACACACACACACATGTATACACACACACACACACACGTACATATTCACACACATGTACATATGTATAAAGCCCTTTTAAAATGAATTTAGCACAGTACCTTTTTTCATTCAGTGGGGTACTGCACTGTAGGAGGGAAGCAGAGAGCATAGCACACTTCCCCTCCCTTTACTTTCACTTTTTAAGCTGACGGAGATCCCTCACAGTGCGTACAGATTGGCTGGGGATCAGGAGATCGTGCTCATCTGACAGCCCTTCTCTCCCATGATCCCGCGGCACACCTGAGGACCTCTGGCGGCACACTGGTTGAGAAAGGCTGGGCTAGGGGAACGTATCTATACATATGGTGGGAGTGCGAAAAAGATCTCTTCATTCTGGTGGAAAATTTTTCACAATTTATAATGAGATCTATGATGAGCCTTTAACCCCCACACCAGATATTGCCCTTTTATCTATTTTACCAGATTCATATAAATCCATATAAATCATATGCATATAAATAAAATAATAAATAATAAATAAATAAAAACGCTGCCTTTTAAGAAATTTTCTCCCTGCTACTCGTCAATTGATCTCTCCTTCTGGAAATCTCCTTCTACCCTGGGTTAATATACAGTAGTTAATGACATCATGCGGATGGAACAGATACTAGCAGAGAAATCAGATGCATAGGATAAATTCAAGATTCCCTTTTTGGTATAGGCACATTATACTTCCTCCGATGCCCTGAAAGCCCATGTTTCCTCTGATTCTTACTAAATTTCCCCCTTACTCAGGTTGCCCCAGGAAATATTACCCACCCTCACCCATCCCCGGCAGTTGAGTTCTTCTTTTTGTTCATGCTTCCAAGAATTCCAAGCTGAGAGTTCTCAGAACCAACCTCTCCCACCCCACCCACCTTTTTTTTGTTTCTCCATTTTTGTTCTTAATGTTACAAATATTTTTACTCTTTAAATTTGTAAGAATAGATATTTCTTGGAAAATAAAATATATTCAACCATAAAATTAAATATGGTCTTATACATCCTTATACTTGTTGCAACTCCTCAATATGCCAAAAGTGATTTAGGGAGTTATTTTTCTGTTATATATTCTGTACAGTACACAGTTGCAACATATATATTACTTTACATAATCCTTACTTCTGCACTCTATATGCTGTGTTGTGTGTTCAATATTTATGACCACTGCATCCTATCCTCTGTGCTGTACATTACACAATAATGAACGTTACACTAAATATACTTTGGTATAAATTACATACAGTGGGGACGGAAAGTATTCAGACCCCCTTAAATTTTTTACTCTTTGTTATATTGCAGCCATTTGCTAAAATCATTTAAGTTCATTTTTTTCCTCATTAATGTACACACAGCACCCCATATTGACAGAAAAACACAGAATTGTTGACATTTTTGCAGATTTATTAAAAAGGAAACTGTGACACTCATATATTTAACTCAGGTGCTGTCCATTTCTTCTGATCATCCTTGAGATGGTTCTACACCTTCATTTGAGTCCAGCTGTGTTTTATTATACTGATTGGACTTGATTAGGAAAGCCACACGCCTGTCTATATAAGACCTTACAGCTCACAGTGCATGTCAGAGCAAATGAGAATCATGAGGACACGGGAACTGCCTGAAGAGCTCAGAGACAGAATTGTGGCAAGGCACAGATCTGGCCAAGGTTACAAAAAAAATCTGCTGCACTTAAGGTTCCTAAGTGCACAGTGGACTCCATAATCCTTAAATGGAAGATGTTTGGCATGACCAGAAACCTTCCTAGAGCTGGCTGTCCGGCCAAACTGAGCTATCGAGGGGGAAGAGCCTTGGTGAGAGAGGTAAAGAAGAACCGAAAGATCATTGTGGCTGAGCTCCAGAGATGCAGTCCGGAGATGGGAGAAAGTTGTAGAAAGTCAACCATCACTGCAGCCCTCCACCAGTCGGGGCTTTATGGCAGAGTGGCCCGATGGAAGCCTCTCCTCAGTGCAAGACACATGAAAGCCCGCATGGAGTTTGCTAAAAAACACCTAAAGGACTCCAAGATGGTGAGAAATAGGATTCTTTGTTCTGATGAGACCAAGATAGAACTTTTTGGCCTTAATTCTAAGTGGTATGTGTGGAGAAAACCAGGCACTGCTCATCACCTGTCCAATACAGTCCCAACAGTGAAGCATGGTGGTGGCAGCATCATGCTGTGGGGGTGTTTTTCAGCTGCAGGGACAGAACGACTGGTTGCAATCGAGGGAAAGATGAATGCGGCCAAATACAGGGATATCCTGGACGAAAACCTTCTCCAGAGTGCTCAGGACCTCAGACTGGGCTGAAGGTTTACCTTCCAACAAGACAATGACCCTAAGCACACAGCTAAAATAATGAAGGAGTGGCTTCACAACAACTCCGTGACTGTTCTTGAATGGCCCAGCCAGAACCCTGACTTAAACCCAATTGAGCATCTCTGTAGAGACCTAAAAATGGCTGTCCACCAACGTTTACCATCCAACCTGACAGAACTGGAGAGGATCTGCAAGGAGGAATGGCAGAGGATCCCCAAATCCAGGTGTGAAAAATTTGTTGCATCTTTCCCAAAAAGACTCATGGCTGTATTAGATCAAAAGGGTGCTTCTGCTAAATACTGAGCAAATGGTCTGAATACTTAGGACCATGTGATATTTCAGTTTTTATTTTTTAATAAATCTGCAAAAATTTAAAAAATTCTGTGTTTTTCTGTCAATATGGGGTGCTGTGTGTACATTCATGAGGAAAAAAAATGAACTTAAATGATTTTAGCAAATGGCTGCAATATAACAAAGAGTGAAAAATTTAAGGGGGTCTGCATACTTTCCGTCCCCACTGTACTTTTAAAATAATCCTCATAGTGACTCTATGAGCACACTAAATTTACTCAAAATCAGATTTGTGGTGATTTATGCCCCATTCATATTAATTTCAATATCCCTCTCCTCCTACCCGTGCCACCCAATACTGATTTGTTCATTAGAAATTTGCTCACAAAGTTCTTATGGAAACTTGACATTCTGGGAATATCAATCTCTTTGATCCCCTAAAGCTTTCACTGGTTCCTCCTGCTGACCTACACAAAACTACTGTTTTCTGTAGTGATCCAGAGGTTAGCAGGAAGACCCAGCGAGAGGTCCTGATGTAATGCTTTAATAATTTAAATTAAATTTTGAAAAAAATATGCATATCATGAGGTTACACTTCACTTTGACTTTCTAAACTGCATGCTTGTTATAGCTAAGCAGCCAATTTTCTTAGCTGGCCATGCACGGAGTGAAGTTTTGAATATGCTCCATGGTACCCCTGTTAGCGCCTTGTGACTTGACATTCTTTAAGTGAAAAATCAAAGAAGTGAGGTGGAAAATTGTCCACCGAACAGCTCCTGCATCTAATCAGATTCTGCTTTCAGGTACTGCTTGAGTATTTTGACAGCCACTGACGCCTCCTTTTAGAATGCAATAGCAGCAGCAGGAGATTCATCCATTCATCCATGCTGTTTAATGTGGATAGAGGAATGTGTGTGTATACGGTCAGCTTTAAAGGAGGTCAGTAATGGCAGCCCCCAGTAGAAAGTTTCTTTTAATATGTCTAATAAATAATCTTAGCATATGCTATGCTAAGATAAACTCAGGGCTTTTTTTCAGGGGGAACTTGGTGGAACTCAGTTCCACCACCTCTGGCTCAGTCCTTTTGGTGCCTGCTCACCACAATCGCTTGTAAACACAGAAGTCTGGTTTCTGTGTTTACAAGTGACAGCTCTGCACTCTGTGTGTAATGCAATCCTGATATTTAATGCCCCTTAAAGACCCTTCTACTGTTTGTGAAATATGACCACACCCACCATTTGATGTGATTTGGAGGGTGTGTGTGGGGGGAGGGGTTTTGGGGGGTCGTTGTTGAGTTTCAGCACCTATTGTTTGAGAAAAAAAGCCCTGGATAAACTACACCATCAAAGAGAATGTCCCAAGAGGGGGCACTATGAAGCTTTAAATGCCTGCAATGGAATTGAATCAGCAACATATACATAAACATAACTTATCATAGACTTTACAAAGCTGGAATTTATAGGAAATTGGGTATTCAAAGAACATCATATGCATGAAATCGGTGCCAGTGGTTTTGAATGAATAAAAAAATTAAACAAAAATAAAAAGAAAGCTTTAAAGAAGAACATATGTGCAAACAATGACTACTGTAATGGGGAAGATACATGCCAAATACCACTAAAGTCCACAAATATCACCAGCTATAACTCATAATAAATCAACTTAAATATTAATAATATAATAAATGGAATGTCAACATCTGTGCATTTCATAGTTTAAATGAATAGATCTTAAATAAATCCAGTATTCAATATTTTTTTTTTAGTATTTGTTCATTTCAAGTGTTGTTTGATTCCTTTTGAAATCAACTTGAAAAAAACTTATCTTGTCTTACTAAAATAGAAGCCCTACTAATTCACCATAACATGTTTCTATGCTTGTTTAAGGCTTTAATGCATTTACTAGTTCTACTTACAATGCCATCTAGCATCATCTAGCATAAAAAATGTTATCGGTGCTGCTTGTGACATTTGCCTAATTAAACCAGCAATTAAAGTAAAGCTTTTTCACATATGCTAAATAAGGGTTTTCTCCTAAAATTTTAAATGTAAGTCTTAATTTAGTACAATCAGTTCCTAATGTATATTCTCTTAAAGAGGATTTACTGTAGAAGGGCAATTCTCAATCTAACTAGTACCCTTCTGTGTAGTAGCTTGGATTTCCTACCTTCCAGGGCACAATTTTTAACCATAGTTAACCAAAGGATAGTAATAGTACTTTATTTAGTAGTATTCCTTATCCTATATAACATTCAGGCAAGTATAAGGTTGTTTAGAGCAATAATTCCATTATTTTGGCTTTGCATTACTTTGCAAAGGTGATTTGATCAGTTTCACTGCCTTAGTAATTACCACAGCCATTTCATCTGAGGGAAATGCTGAAAACATGACCTGTTGAGGGTACTTGAGGACTGGAGTTGAGAAACATTGGTTTAGAGGTAAATTACGGGAAACCAGAAGTGCTCCTGATTGTTCACAGAGATTTTCCAACTTGTTACTAAATATCCATGTGATGAGGTTGACTCTTCCTTCAATGAACAGAGAGGAAGAGGATACTAACTGACCATGCACCATTAGGATAGGAAACAGGGACAGATCATAGTACTGCATGATGAGTAGATGCCTCCCTGTTGATTGTTATTTGGAAAGGATCTGCTGGTCAATGGTCATCTTTTCAGGGACTGATAGACGGAAGCCCAGCTGTTAAATACAGTTTAAGGTACAATAAGGTAGAGGGTTTCATTCACACCAGTCTCCATTTCCAGTCCTATGTCTCTCCCAAGGTAACAGACAAATGATGCAAAATTGTGCATAATGGTTTAAAAAGCACCTGGCAGCCTTGCCTGATGAGATTATGGGGCTAAGTATGGAAAAAATTAGGATGCAGAAAAAACTCTTAGCCCTGGAAGCACTGTTTTAACCTTTGTTGAAAAAAATGTATTCTCAGACAGCAACAACAAGAAATTGTTTATGCATTAGGCCCCATTCACATGGGTTTACTTAAGCATATGCCCATGTGAGGCTCATATTTGAATGCACGGGGATGTACAGGTGTTCTATGCATCCCATTTATGTCAATCGAGGCGCAGCAGCTGCATGAGCACAGTCGCTGCTCCCAAATTGAAAGCCACATTGGTGCAGGTACATGTGGGTCCCTGGATACAGATAGTGTGTGTTCAGGGACCTGCACCCACATGGATGTCAAATAGGGAGCAGCAGCTGTGTCTCAATTGAATGCCTGCATGGGGATGTACAGAACACCTGTGTCTCCCCATGCAGGCAAACACAGACATCGCACAGGCATACACTTAAGTACTCCTGTGTGAATGAGGCCTTTGAAGTAGCATGATCCACTCATTCTAAAAATTGTACCCGAGGTACAATGTAGGTCTGAGGGTCGCAAGATAGCAGTGGTAATCATGGGAGAACAAGTAGCATGGGTCACTGCTTCCATAAACTGTATCAGGGATTGCTAGGCATTGACAGACAGCTAGAGCAGTGTATAGGTGTAGAAGTAACTTAATTCACTCAACCCAAACATTGTGCCAGGGATACTCAAACAGTACTCATACTTGGACCTGGTAGTTGGTAGTTGCCTTGGGGTAGCCAGTTAAATAGAGTATAAGAAGGTAAAGTGCACACGAGGAGAAAGCCCCTATTTTCACAAATGTTATCAAAGATAGTAATACATCAACCACCCTGTAGTTGCTGTTGCTGACTACTGATTTGTGAAACGGACAAAAGAAAGTGGTCGAGTAGTAAAGTCAACCACAACTTCTTCCTGTTCTGGGTAGATTGCTGTGGCACTGCATACCTCAAACATAGATGCTCTGCTGCTGTTGTCTAACAAGCTTTGCCTGAAGGGTCCTATAACTCCAGTCTCAAACTTACAACTTTGATTTACCCGTTAGCTTGCAGTGGGAACTTATTCTCTGTCTGTTACTCATGCCTGCTGCGAAGGATTCTCCCTAACACTTTGTACAATGTAGTGAAGGGAATCGGAACTGTATGATAACTATAATGTTTCTTTGCCTTATATGTTCTAAAATGGCACTATCATTTTTTTTTCCAGTACAGTGACACTGTAGATTGCAAGCAACATTTCTCAACAAAAACAACCCTATTGGTCTGTGACACTGAGCTTTTTTGTTAAATGAATAAAAAGAAAAATTGGGTCTGAATCTAATATCGTCTTAGTTTCAAGACCAATTTTAGCATATATAGGTGTGGTTCAGTTGAGTTTTATGTAAACTCAAAAATCAGTTTCTTAGAAAGTTGTATAAGACATTCATTGTGTTGTGTTATGCCTATAGCAAACCACATCATTCGGAAACCTCAGAACAGACTATTAAAAAAAAGGCACATTGACACTAGGGACTTCTAGCAGTAAAGTGATCTACTGTGTTACCCATAGATATTAGCAGGAAAGTTAAAACATAGGTGCTACCTTTCATGTTTGCACTACATGGACCTACATCTTTACTATAGACTATCAACCTTGACAGACATAGTATATGTTTGTTGACTTTGCAGCTCAGGTCATTGGGCTCTTCTTAGCAGTCAACAAATAAAGATTAACAGAAATAATAATCTCCTGGGTCAGAAAACTGGAAAATATTAACTACAAGGTTTTATTAACAGTACATGTCTACATTTTACTAAATTTGACTGCCCCCTACAATGGCTGTTTCAAAACCCAGATGCCATAAGGTGAAACAAATGTGGCAGTAATATAAGCAGTCTCTGATAAAAATCATGAGCACAAGTACAATTTTCAGGTTATAAAATCACAGGTAAACACT
Source organism: Aquarana catesbeiana (assembly GCF_042186555.1). Taxonomy (NCBI): domain Eukaryota; kingdom Metazoa; phylum Chordata; class Amphibia; order Anura; family Ranidae; genus Aquarana; species Aquarana catesbeiana. The sequence continues at coordinate 378,488,760 of NC_133324.1, read as the reverse complement.
TGACAAAAAGTGGAAAGAGGTCTGGTAAACACAGAGGGAAAAAATGATCTGCTAAATTAGTAATAAATTAGTAATAAATGCCAACATTTACTCCAAATGCTCTTTTACAATGATTTTTATTGAAAAAAAGTATTTAGGTAAACAATGATTCACAAAATAGTACAAGTATATATAAAACCATGGTGTTACAATGAGAATTATCAAATTCAGCACACTCTAGTTGCAATAGAACTATGCCATATCTTACTACTGTCTGCACCCATTTGCTCCTGAGGGCCCTAGGTGAAGGCTATAAAATGCACTGTTCAATGGTCAAAGCAATCTGTACACTATAAGAAAAATATCTTAAGTATCAACATATATAACAACTTAGAAATAATATTCATATTCGGTCCCTAGGAAGGGAAAAAAAGGGGGAGGGATCCTGTAAAGTAAATTCAGCATGGATGGACAAAATTTGCCTATGGCAATCCAAAGAACACCACATTTCCAAACATGGGCCAGGTTTAAAACAACCCTGAGACATACAGAGAAATAGTACAAATAAAGGGGAAAAGATCAGGTCAAAATTGTTACTCATAGTAGAAGTTAAATGAAAGAGAAGGATGAAAAAGAGAAGAGAGAAGATATGCCACCGATCTCCATGCTCCAGACAACCAGCCCCTCCCCCTATGGGGACTGAAGATATCTAATCCAGGGGTTCCAGACCTTTTCAAAACGATGTTGTTGGTCACAGAGGATACTGGCTAATTTTTTGTTAATCATAATCAAGGAGATTTAGTTTTTTACTATTGCCATGTTTATCACAGGAGTTTTCCATGCTCTTGCTATGGTGATCTTAGCTGCCAGAAAAATAAAAAAGGTGAGAGTCCTAAGATTTTTGGGTAACTCACTCGGTCAGAAAAAATCTTAACATTTTTAGGAATATTCAAACCAGTCACTAAATATACCAGGTTGAATATTCTTGTCCAGTACTGCTTTAATTATGGGTATGTCCACCAAATGTGGAGCATGCTTCTTTCCTGGCCGCAACCCCTGAAACAGAGAGGGGATGCATCCGGGTAGATTTTTGCCAACCTTGTGGGTAAAAGGTACCATTGTGACAATACCTTATAATTAGCCTCCACCAGGGAAGTATTTAAAATTCCCCTGTGCACCATGGTCGACCACCGGAACCAGACGTCCTCATCTATAGTCTCCCCCAGATCTGACTCCCAAGTTAGTTGGTAAGAGAGTTTAGAACCCTGATCTGCTAACAGAGTATACAGCTCTGATATACTACCATGTGTCCCAGGGCCACTCAAACATTTATTTTCATAATAAATTCATGTAGTAATGTCACCCTGATCTCGACATGTCGTCTGTAAAAAGTTAATAATTTAGCGACGTCGAAGTGCCTCTGACGGGGGCATTTTTAAAATCTCCAGAAAGTATGGGGGTTTTCTAATTCCTTTATGGTCTATAAAATGAGCTATCCTGTAAAGGTCTTTGTTAATCCACCATGTGAACTGTTGCGGATATTGCCCAGAGGAAAATTGCGGATATCTGAAAATGGGGGCCACTGGGGTGTGGGGTGACTTCAGAGAATATATTTTACACACCCTGTCCCAGAAACTCAAGGAATGTGAGAGGGAAGGACTGAGAATGGCCCTACGCTCTTTAGAGGGAATCCAGAGCAGAAGGTCAATAGGGAGAGAAGTGCTAGCTTGAGCCTCTAATATACCCAATCAGTTTGTTATGTCATAGAAAAGATTTGGTAAAGCTTGCAGTTTTTGAAAAAGGTTGTGGGAACTGGTATCGGTAATGACCAAAAGTAATGAAGGATTCTTGGGATGGCCGTCATTTTGATCACTCCTATTTTGCCCAGCCAGGAAAGAGAGTGGTTCTGCCAATTCTTCAGGTCACAAGCTGTAGAGGTAAGAAGAGGAATATAATTTGCCTTATATAGGATAGAGCCAGGTGAAGTAAGTTTTATTACTAAATAAGGGAGGGCCTGCGTACACCAACGAAAAGAGGAAAAGGTACTGTCAGGTACCTTTTCCGAGGCCGAGATGCTGAAAGAGGCTCCCCTTGTGGCTAAGTGCAGTATACCCTTGAAGGTGGTACAGGAGGTATAGGGCTCAAAGAAGTACGGGTTGCCAGCAGGTTGAGAAGGCTTGAGCTGATTATCACTTTGAGACTTTGCTTGAGAAGATGACAAGGAGTAATCCGGACACGAGTAAAAGCCTGGCTGAGGGTAGAACACAGGAGAGCATATTGGAAGCTGTGGTGAGCCCAGCTGAGGGTCAATCACAGGTAAGTGATAAGCCAAGACGGGGATCAAACACTGGTAATCAGGCAGGTGCAAGTACAGCAAGTCCAAGAGCCAAGCCGGGGGTCAAACACTGATAGTCAGGCAGGTTCAAGTATAGCAAAGTCCTTGAGAAAAAGCCAGGGGTCAAACACTGGTAATCAGGCAGGTGCAAGTATAGAAAGTCTGTGAGCCAAGCCGGGGGTCAAACACTGGTAATCAGGCAGGTGCAAGTATAGCAAAGTCCATGAGCCAAGGCGGGGGTCAAACACTGGAGAGGAGATCAGAGCAGGTCAGGAGGCAAGCCAAGGTCACAACAGGAATCACTTGAAAGTATAACACAGGAACAGGGAAGAGCTGAAGACAATCCAGCAACTTGGGTCAGACAGAGGCAGCCTTTTATAGGCCAGCAGCGGGAACCATCTATCACATGATGCGCCTATGGTGCCCATTTCTTCTACTGGCAAGATTGCCAGTACTTCTACGGCCTATTCTCTGAATACTAATTCTCTGACAGGTACACACTGAGGTCAAGGTAGAGATAGGAAGGTTAATGTCTATCACCCTCGATTTAGATTGATTGACCTTTAGGCCGGAAATCGCACCAAATTTAGATAAAAGTGAAAACAGATTAGGCAGGGTCTTTATAGGATTCGTGAGAAATAATAAGAGATCATCCTCAAATAATGCACATTTATGACCTCTGGCTCCGTTCGACACGCCATGGATATTAGGGTTGGACCTGATAGCGATAGCCAATGTTTCTATGGCAACAACGAAAAGAAGGGGTGAGAGGGGACAACATTGTCTAGTTCCTGTTTGGATTTGCAGCAAATCCAACTTACGTCCAAAAGCTACAATGTTAGCCGTGGGATTAGTGTATACTATATGAAGTAGTGAAAGAAAGTTGGGCCCGAAGTTCCATTTCTCCAAAATATGGAATAGAAAAGGCCAAGATAGGGAATCAAAGGCCTTGTGAAGGTCCAATGATAATAACATTCCCCGCCTGGGGATTAAACCATACCAATTAGACCATAATAAGGATATAAGATCTACAGCCCTACAGATTTGGTCTGCTGCCTGACGTCCTGGGACAAAACCCACCTGATCTACATGAATATATTGTGCTAAAAAGATGTTAAGTCTGTTAGCATAAATTTTCATCAGTAGCTTCAGATCTACATTAATGAGTGATATGGGCCGATAATTGGCCATGTCACTATGGTTGTTGCCAGGCTTTGGGACCAGACAAATGTGGGCTCTATTCATGTCCCCATCCAGGTGAGTTCCGTCCTGCAAGGCTGTAAAAAATCCCAACAAATGGGGTGCTAATACATAAACAAACTTTTGTAATAAGAGGCCGAGAAGCCATCTGGGCCTGGGGTCTTGGATGTGTGAGCCTGCTTTATTGCAATCAATACTTCCTCCATCTTTATAGCCCCATGCATTACTTTCTTATGGGAGGCAGAAAGGGATGGAAGTGGCGGGTCTTTTATAAAGTCAACCATAGCACCCGGTCTCAGGGTCTCCGGCTTCTTATACAGGGAGGTAAAATAAGAATGAAATCCCACCCAAGGATCAACATTAGAGAAGGCGGTGACCAAAGTAATAAGCCAGGTTGGCTATATGAAAAAGAAAAGCAGGCATCTTTCTCAAGTGTGTCTCAAGGCTTTAAAGTGGGGTTCCACCCAAAAAACAAAAATACCTGGAAAAATTCTTAAAAAAAAACAAAAAAACATTTGGATATTTTTTTTTTTTTTTACTTACCTCTAAATGCCTGTTGCTAGGTGGTCCCTCATAGTCTGCCTGTTCCTCTGCCTGGGCTGGTGACATCACTTCCCCCCAGGCACAGGAAGGGCTCCGCTCTGCTCCCTCCCTCCTGTCAATCATCTGGGACCCATTACAGGTCCCAGGTGATTGAGCGGCCAATCACAGCGCGCGGCGCCGCTCTCGCATGCGCAGTGGGTGCCAGGCTGTGAAGCCACAGCCTGGCGCCCACAGTTGAAATGCCGGTGCCCATGAGCGAAGGGGGGGGACGAGTGGGGCTTCGATCCCCCGCATCGCTGGATGACCCAGGGACAGGTAAGTGTCCAATTAAAAGTCAGCAGCTGCAGTATTTGTAGCTGCTGACTTTTAATTTTTTTTTTTTTTTGACGGCCCCCCTGGGTGGAACTCCTCTTTAAGCTAAGCCTGGATCCTGGTTGAGCACCAAACTGGTGAGAGAGGGCTCCGAGATGATCTTCCAGAGGAAGTATTCAGTTGCGAGAGGTGAGCCGAGCCCCCAGGATCAGCAGAGATGAGACCCAATTTCTTCAGCAAAGCCCTGACATCTGGGAAGGTAGAGAAAAAATATTTTTAGCGCTGGTAAGTGAAGGCTAGACGGAAGGGAAAGGCCCAATGATATTTGATTCCGTTGGTTAAAAGAGGTTGCAGCAACAGCTTAAGTGTCCTACATTTTTGAACAGTGGTAGGAGAGATTCCATGAAAATCTGAATGGAGTGTTCCCAAAGTTGTAGATCCATAATTTCTCTGGCCTTTACCATCACTTGTTCCTTGACAGAATAGTAATGCAGTTTCACTATAATGTCCCATGGTAGACCATCTGCTAGAGATTCAATTAAGGCCTTATGGGCCCTATCTAATTCCAATTTGTGTGAAGGGAGATCTGGCAAGAGATAAGAGATCAATTCTTTAATGACCGCGGTTGAATCTGTAAAAGTCTCAGTAATGCCACGCACTCTAAAGTCATAACGGCGTGAGTGATTTTCTAAGTCATCAATCTTGTTAACAGTTTCTTCCAATCGCTGTTGCAAGTCCTCAATGCAATTTGTATTTTGATTTGTTCTGGCGATAGTTTCATCCAGTTTTGATTCATTAGTCTCTATGTTGACTCCCAATTCCTGGAATTCGTGTTTTAAATTAGATGTGATACGCTTGCTAGCCTTATCTAGACCTTGGTCAAGCATTGCAGAAAAACGTGCCAATATAATAGGATCCCCAGAGTATATCTGTGGTGGGGCAGCAGGAACATTAGGTGTAGAGGGAGGGCTCTCCTCCCCACTCCTCCCCACTTCCCTGACTGAACATTATCTCACACAGAGCTTTGTCCATGCCTGAGTTCTGTGATGAGAATAAATCACCCACTGGAGAAGATGAAGAATTATGAGTGGAGTATTCCACTAGCTCATCTGTCTGGTCTGCCAAAGGAGTTTCCTGGGACTGGGACAGTGAAGGAGGCTCTGGCTACGCTGTATGTGGAGGCACCGGCACCATCTTGTCAGCCCCGGAGCTCTCTTGCTCATCTCCCTGTTTGACGGCTGGGAGGTGGTTTTAGGCTTGCCTCTGGCCATCGGCTGCTGCCCTGAGATGTGGAGAGCTGGCGTGGGTAAGTGGCGAGTGAGGGCAGGATCGCTGAGTGCCAGGTTTGGCGGAGTCAGGCTGGTGTGGAGCTGAACTGAGCGCTTACACGTCCGCCATCTTCAGCCTTGTGCATGCGCCTCTACTCCAAATGTTCTGAGCCCCTGTCAGATGCGGGTATGGAAATCGAGATGCTAAGAGGGCTCCCCTTGCGGCTAAGTGCAGCGCGTTCCTGGATTTGTGAACAGGAAGCGCAGTCCCCAAAGAAGCACGGTTGGCCAGGTGTTTGCAGTCCAAGGAGCTCAGCCACGGAGGGATGGTCAATGCTGGCAAGCAGAACTTGCAGTGTCCAGGTAAAAGGAGAAACCAGGAAACAGGCCAGGGGTCATACACAGATAAAACAGTCCAGAGAGAGTACAAGGGCGAGCTGAGGTCATACACAGGCAGGGTCTAGGTACAAGCCGAAGGTCAAGACGGGAGATCAGGATGCAGAAGCGGAGTCCAGAAGCAGGCCAAGGGTCAAACCAGGAGATCAGGAAGCAAGGCCAAGGCAAGCCGGGTCACAACGGGTATCCACAGATCAGGAAGCAAGGTCAAGTACACAAGGAAGCTGAGAAGATAATCCAGCAACGTCCTGTGATCACAGGCTGGTTTAAATAGGGCCACTGGCGCCAGCGTCAGTCACGCCACTTGCATGCCATTGCACACGCGCCGCATTGCGCGTGCATGTGTGCCGATGCGCGGCGGCGTGCGCCAATGCACACTGATGCGCGGTGCACGCTTGTGCACATCTCAGGATCCTCCGTGGGCATCCATGGAGGGTCTGGGCAACATTGCCAGTACTAGGACGGCCATGTCCCTGACAGTGCCCCCCCCAGGGGCAGCCTCCGGATGCCTAACCTAGACCATTTTTCAAGGTGCCTGTTATGGAAATTCTGTAAAAGTCTTGAAGCATGAATATTAGCCAACGGTTCCCAAGAATTTTCCTCTGAAGGATACCCCTTCCATTTAACAAGAAATTGAGTCTTATGAAACAAACACATACAGCGCTGGTAAGAATGTGCTATACCATGAAAGTCCTAAATAAAAAGTGCTCTATGCAATACTGATAAACTTAAATCAATAATTGACATAAGTGGTGAATATTGATATACACCGAGTGCAATATACAAATCAACTATTAGTTCTCCATAAACCTCATGCATAAAGTGCAAATTTCAATTAGTCCGCAATCAGTATTACCCAATTGCTAGTGAGATAGTAAATATATATTAAGTCAATGGTTCTCAACTCCTGTCCTCAGGACCCACTAACAGGCCAGAGTTTAAGTATTACCTTGGGGAGATGCAGACTAGAATACTGCAATCACTGAGCAGCAAATGATATCACCTGTGATGTACTTCAGTTATCTTGAAAACCTGGCCTGTTAGTGGGTCCTGAGGACAGGAGTTGAGAACCACTGTATTAAGTGCTGACAAAGTAAATATAGTGCTGATAAATCGTCCTGAATAAATACCAGCTGGGCTGCTAGACAGTCTCACTAGAAGCAGACAGCATATCTTCAGCATGCGCTGTCAATCAATCCCCATAGATGTTATGCAGTGATGCCTCTAATAGGAGCCGATATAAAAATTCTTGCAGATAGATCATATACTTGTGGATGTTGACCCCAAAAAAAAGGAAAGGCAATATGGTGAAATATTGTAGAACTGGGAAACCACTTGCGCATCACAGCGCTACTCACAGACTCCCCGGTTGCAATCAGGCATATCAGAATACTTCCGTGATCGCCGCTTGCAGCGTGCGTTCCACGGAGACAGGAAACGAGTCACTGGTTGGACGTGAGCCGGATGTTTCATCTACGCGTTTCACCCCTCCCCCAGGGCGTCATCAAAGACTTAACATCCAACTCACAGATGTTGATATTTATAAGGTGTAGCTCCCAATCAGGAAATATAAAAGTGACAGCCAATCAAGGCTAGTGGAGAACACACACCACCATATAACCTGATTCATCATATCCTGTTGCAACACCACAACTTTATTAAAAATATATGTGAACAGCATATGATTAGTATATATGAAAAAATCTTTAAAAAAACACAGAAACCTAAGTCTTACATAAGTATAAAACACATCATTGATATAATAAAAAAGGCATATCATTAATATAATATACTTATTAGATAAAAAAAAATATTATTTGGATAGGAATAGTATCAAACCCTATTACAAAGGTATACATGGAATTATATGGGAAAGAATTGAAAAATAGAAAAAAAAATGAAAATAAAGATAAAAATAGATATGAAAATAAAAAATAAAAAATAAAAAATAATGAAAATAAAAAAATAAAATAATAAAAATTAAAAATAAAAAATAATAAATAATAATAAATAATAATAAAATAAAAAATTAAAAAAAATAAAAAATAAATAGAAACAAAAAAAATGTATAGAATTTAAAATGTCTTTCTTTTTCAGTATCACCCCCACACACATGTATTCTCCTGCTAACTAAGACCATTTCTTTCTTCCTTTTCCCCTTATTTGTCTTTTTTCCTCTTTCTCCCTCTTTGTCCTAGGCCTAGGCAGAATTTTCCTCTCTTGTCCTCTCTTTTTATTGCTTTGCTTCTTCTTTTCCTCCCTTCCCTCCTTGTTTTTTCCCCCTCCCCCCTTTCCCCTCCCCTCTCCTCCCCTGTCTCCCCTTTCCCTGTGGTCTCCCCTTTCCTTTCCTTCCCTTGCCCCCTTTTCCCCTCTTCCTTTCCCTTCCCTCCCCTTCCCTTTCCCCTCTCCCCTCTTTCTTTCCTTTCTTTTCCCTTTCCTTTTTTCCTTTCCTAAACTGGTCTTTACTTTTTTTACTTTTTCACCTTCCTTCTAGTGTATAATGCTCATATACCTGCTTTTTAAAACTTACAAAGATTTCTAACTTTGGCACAATTTAGGCCCACTAGCCTGTAGATAAATTTTATAACATCATAATACTCTTACCACTGATTTATATAACTTTATAGAAATTGATGACACTATTTCCCCTACATGCTTCCACTGATGTTGCTGCTTGGTGTTTAGATCGCAGGTGCTGCTGATCCACATGCCCCTTACCGTGTGTGGGGGTTTATCCTAGATGTAAGTCATCGTAAGTCGCACAGTTGTTGCTCAAGCTCCCTCCCTGGGGGTACTGGCTGACCGTGGGGCCCTGGTGTTGGAACCTGGTAGTGGAGGCTGCTTTGAAAATCGTAAGCTTAGAAGACACAGCTATACGCATACCCTTGGATAATTATGCTTAAAAATCCTTATTTTATATAACTGTGCCCATCTGTTATAATTATATACAACCATATTGGTATTGTTTCATGTATACAAAATTCTCCTACAGCGCATGCATTTCCTCTGAAGAAGACCCGATGGGGTCGAAACGTGTCAGGACTATCCAAGCGCTTTTGTAGTACACCATTTATGTATAGCCTTTTGTATGCTTCTGTGCTTTTTTATAACTTCATGTACACGGTTCATGTTTTTACTCTGATGTCCCATGTAAAATAAAGCTACTTTTTAACCACTTGACGACCGCCTCACGCTGATATACGTCAGCAGAATGGCATGGGCAGGCAAAATCACGTACCTGGTACATGATTGCCTTCCCGCGGTCGGGGGGGTCCGATCGGACTCCCCCCGGTGCCTGAGGCGGTCGCTTTTGGTCTGGCAGCGATCAGAGATGAGGGGGGGCCATCTGATTGTGGCCCCCCCTCGCGATCGCTCCCAGCCGATGAGATGCTTCCCCTGCCTCTGTGTAGTAGACAGAGGCAGAGGATGTGATGTCATCTCTCCTCGGCTCGGCAGTTTCCGTTCTGGCGCTGAGGAGAGAAGACTGAAATGTGAGTACACAACACTACACATCCCAGTAGAACATACCAGGCACACATAACACCCCCCTTTACCCCCCGATCACCCCCCGATCACCCCTCCCCCCCCTGTCACATTGACACCAAGCAGTTTTTTTTTTCTGATTACTGCATGGTGTCAGTTTGTGACAGTTACTGTGTTAGGGCAGTTAGTATTAGCCCCCTGTAGGTCTAGGGTACCCCCCTAACCCCCCCAATAAAGTTTTAACCCCTTGATCACCCCCTGTCGCCAGTGTCGCTAAGCGATCATTTTTCTGATCGCTGTATTAGTGTCACTGGTGACGCTAGTTAGGGACGTAAATATTTAGGTTCGCCGTCAGCGTTTTATAGCGACAGGGACCCCCATATACTATCTTATAAATGTTTTAACCCCTTGATTGCCCCCCAGTTAACCTTTTCACCACTGATCACCGTATAACTGTTACGGGTGACGCTGGTTAGTTTGTTTATTTTTTATAGTGTCAGGGCACCCGTCGTTTATTACCGAATAAAGGTTTAGCCCCCTGATCGCCCGGTGGTGATATGCGTCGCCCCAGGCAGCGTCAGATTAGCGCCTATACCGCTAACACCCATGCACGCAGCAAACGCCTCCCTTAGTGGTATAGTATCTGAACGCATCAATATCTGATCCGATCAGATCTATACTAGCTTCCCCAGCAGTTTAGGGTTCCCAAAAACGCAGTGTTAGCGGGATCAGCCCAGATACCTGCTAGCACCTGCGTTTTGCCCCCTCCGCCCAGCCCAGCCCACTCAAGTGCAGTATCGATCGATCACTATCACTTACAAAACACTAAACGCATAACTGCAGCGTTCGCAGAGTCAGGCCTGATCCCTGCGATCGCTAACAGTTTTTTTGGTAGCATTTTGGTGAACTGGTAAGCACCAGCCCCAAGCAGCGTCAGGTTAGCGCCAGTACCAATAACACCCATGCACGCAGCGTACACCTCCCTTAGTGGTATAGTATCTGAACAGATCAATATCTGATCTGATCAGATCTATACTAACGTCCCCAGCAGTTTAGGGTTCCCAAAAACGCAGTGTTAGCGGGATCAGCCCAGATACCTGCTAGCACCTGCGTTTTGCCCCTCCGCCCGGCCCAGCCCAGCCCACCCAAGTGCAGTATCGATCGATCACTGTCACTTATAAAGCACTAAACGCATAACTGCAGCGTTTGCAGAGTCAGGCCTGATCCCTGCGATCGCTAACAGTTTTTTTGGTAGCGTTTTGGTGAACTGGCCAGCACCAGTGGCCTAGTACACCCCAGTCGTAGTCAAACCAGCACTGCAGTAACACTTGGTGACGTGGCGAGTACCATAAGTGCAGTTCAAGCTGGTGAGGTGGCAAGCACAAGTAGTGTCCCGCTGCCACCAAGAAGAAGACAAACAGGCCCGTCGTGCCCATAATGCCCTTCCTGCTGCATTCGCCAAACCTAATTGGGAACCCACCACTTCTGCAGCGCCCGTACTTCCCCCATTCACATCCCCAACCAAATGCAGTCGGCTGCATGAGAGGCATTTTCTTTATGTCCTCCCGAGTACCCCTACCCAACGAACCCCCCCAAAAAAGATGTTGTGTCTGCAGCAAGCGTGGATATAGGCGTGACACCCGCTATTATTGTCCCTCCTGTCCTGACAATCCTGGTCTTTGCATTGGTGAATGTTTTGAACGCTACCATTCACTAGTTGAGTATTAGCGTAGGTACAGCATTGCACAGACTAGGCACACTTTCACAGGGTCTCCAAAGATGCCATCGCATTTTGAGAGACCCGAACCTGGAACCGGTTACAGTTATAAAAGTTAGTTACAAAAAAAAGTGTAAAAAAAAAAATTAAATTAAATTAAAAAAAAGTTGTTGTTTTATTGTTCTCTCTCTCTCTATTCTCTCTCTATTGTTCTGCTCTTTTTTACTGTATTCTATTCTGCAATGTTTTATTGTTATTATGTTTTATCATGTTTGCTTTTCAGGTATGCAATTTTTTATACTTTACCGTTTACTGTGTTTTATTGTTAACCTTTTTTTATCTTCAGGTACGCCATTCACGAATTTGAGTGGTTATACCAGAATGATGCCTGCAGGTTTAGGTATCATCTTGGTATCATTCTTTTCAGCCAGCGGTCGGCTATCATGTAAAAGCAATCCTAGCAGCTAATTAGCCCCTAGACTGCCCCCCCCACCGTCTTCCATGTTTTTCTCTGGCTCTCCTGTCTCAACAGGGAACCTGAGAATGCAGCCGGTGATTCAGCCAGCTGACCATAGAGCTGATCAGAGACCAGAGTGGCTCCAAACATCTCTATGGCCTAAGAAACCGGAAGCTACGAGCATTTCATGACTTAGATTTCGCCGGATGTAAACAGCGCCATTGGGAAATTGGGAAAGCATTTTATCACACCGATCTTGGTGTGGTCAGATGCTTTGAGGGCAGAGGAGAGATATAGGGTCTAATAGACCCCAATTTTTTCAAAAAAGAGTACCTGTCACTACCTATTGCTATCATAGGGGATATTTACATTCCCTGAGATAACAATAAAAATTATTAAAAAAAAAATGAAAGGAACAGTTTAAAAATAAGATAACAAAGCAAAAAAAAAAAAATAAAAAAAAAAAAAAAAAGCACCCCTGTCCCCCCCCTGCTCTCGCGCAAAGGCGGACGCAAGTGTCGGTCTGGCATCAAATGTAAACAGCAATTGCACCATGCATGTGGGGTGTCACCGCGAACGTCAGATCGAGGGCAGTAATTTTAGCAGTAGACCTCCTCTGTAAATCTAAAGTGGTAACCTGTAAAGGCTTTTAAAGGCTTTTAAAAATGTATTTAGTTTGTCGCCACTGCACGTTTCTGCGCAATTTTAAAGCATGTCATGTTTGGTATCCATGTACTCGGCCTAAGATCATCTTTTTTATTTCATCAAACATTTGAGCTATATAGTGTGTTTTAGTGCATTAAAATTTAAAAAAGTGTGTTTTTTCCCCAAAAAATGTGTTTGAAAAATCGCTGCGCAAATACTGTGTGAAAAAAAAAAATGAAACACCCACCATTTTAATCTGTAGGGCATTTGCTTTAAAAAAATATATAATGTTTGGGGGTTCAAAGTAATTTTCTTGCAAAAAAAAATAATTTTTTCATGTAAACAAAAAGTGTCAGAAAGGGCTTTGTCTTCAAGTGGTTAGAACAGTGTTTCTCAACTCCAGTCCTCAAGGCACCCCAACAGGTCATGTTTTCAGGCTTCCCATTATTTTTCACAGATGATTTGATCAGTTTCACTGCCTTAGTAATTACCACAGCTGTTTCATCTGAGGGAAATCCTGAAAACATGACCTGTTGGGGCGCCTTGAGGACTGGAGTTGAGAAACACTGGGTTAGAAGAGTGGGTGATGTGTGACATAAGCTTCTAAATGTTGTGCATAAAATGCCAGGACAGTTCAAAACCCCCCAAATGACCCCATTTTTGGAAAGTAGACACCCCAACCTATTTGCTGAGAGTCATGTCGAATCCATGGAATATTTTATATTGTGACACAAGTTGCTGGAAAGAGACAATTTTTTTTTTTTTTTTTTGCACAAAGTTGTCACTAAATGATATATTGCTCAAACATGCCATGGAAATATGTGAAATTACACCCCAAAATACATTCTGTTGCTTCTCCTGAGTACGGAGATACCACATGTGTGAGACTTTTTGGGAGCCTAGCCGCGTACGGGACCCCGAAAACCAAGTACCGCCTTCAGGCTTTCTAAGGGCGTAAATTTTTGATTTAACTCTTCACTGCCTATCACAGTTTGGGAGGCCATGGAATGCCCAGGTGGCACAACCCCCCCCCCCCCAAATGACCCCATTTTGGAAAGTAGACACCCCAAGCTATTTGCTGAGAGGTATAGTGAGTATTTTGCAGACCTCACTTTTTGTCACAAAGTTTTGAAAAATGAAAAAAAAAAAATGTTTTTTCTTGTCTTTCTTCATTTTCAAAAACAAATAAGAGCTGCAAAATACTCACCATGCCTCTCAGCAAAAAAGCTTGGGGTGTCTACTTTCCAAAATGGGGTCATTGGGGGGGGGTTTGTGCCATCTGGGCATTCCATGGCCTCCGAAACTGTGATAGGCAGTGAAGAGTGAAATCAAAAATTTACGCCCTTAGAAATCCTGAAGGCGGTGATTGGTTTTCGGGGCCCCGTACGCGGCTAGGCTCCCAAAAAGTCCCACACATGTGGTATCCCCGTACTCAGGAGAAGCAGCTGAATGTATTTTGGGGTGCAATTCCACATAGGCCCATGGCCTGCGTGAGCAATATATCATTTAGTGACAACTTTTTGTAAATATATATATATTTTTGTCATTATTCAATCACTTGGGACAAAAAAAATAAATATTCAATGGGTTCAACATGCCTCTCAGCAATTTCCTTGGGGTGTCTACTTTCCAAAATGGGGTCATTTGGGGGGGTTTTGTACTGCCCTGCCATTTTAGCACCTCAAGAAATGACATAGGCAGTCATAAACTAAAAGCTGTGTAAATTCCAGAAAATGTACCCTAGTTTGTAGACGCTATAACTTTTGCGCAAACCAATAAATATACGCTTATTGACATTTTTTTTTTACCAAAGACATGTGGCCGAATACATTTTGGCCTAAATGTATGACTAAAATTGAATTTATTGGATTTTTTTTATAACAAACAGTAGAAAATATCTTTTTTTTCAAAAATTTTCGGTCTTTTTCCATTTATAGCGCAAAAAATAAAAACGGCAGAGGTGATCAAATACCATCAAAAGAAAGCTCTATTTGTGGCAAGAAAAGGATGCAAATTTCGTTTGGGTACAGCATTGCATGACCGTGCAATTAGCAGTTAAAGCGACGCAGTGCCAAATTGGAAAAAGTCCTCTGGTCCTTAAGCAGCATAATGGTCCGGTCCTTAAGTGGTTAAACCACACATCATCTCTATTGTTGTTTGCTGCCTTGAAAGCCCCTTTACTATTGGGGGTAAATTCCCGTGTTTAAGACAAGAACAAAGTGATGAGAGAGATAACTCAATCTATCCCTCTTTTCCCTCTACTGGAGCAAATTAAACATCAGTGTTAATACAAAACAGTTGATTCAGGAGGATGGGGCGTGGACTGCGCATGGAGGAAGCAGCGTGCTAGCGTGCTGTGCTCTGTGGAGACCCGGGAGAGAGATCAGCCAGCCATGAACCATGAGCTGTAATGGAGTTGTAATGGACTCTGCTAACGTACTGTGCTATGGTGTGGTTTGGAGGAGGACCTTGATCGGCATGTAACCCCCGCAACTGAACCCTGCATCTGAACCCCGCTATCCCGCTTACCATTTCACATTGCCCTGTACCTTTGTCTTGGTTTGTGCCCTCTGCCTTCTGCCTCCTGCATCTCCTCTGTATCTCTGGTATCCCTGACTTTTCACCTATACTCCTGCTCTGCCTGCATCGAACATCAGCATCGGCGTTCTGCTCCAACCCCCCGGTTTTCTGGCTCATTCAGGTTCATATGGGCAGGAGGAGACGTGATGCCTCTGGTGGCCTGCACCAGTGTCACCGCAAACTGGTATCCAGGACTTTTTCTTTGCCGGCAGACGGACCCGCTCCTCTAGCATTATAGCGAAGATGGCAGCGAAGCAACAGGGGGGACCTCATATGGATCAGCAAGCAGGTCAGTCTATTGTACAGGACATAGATCAGCATACAGGAGTATGCTGAGGCGTTTGTACAGTGTTTGGAGCAAGGATACCGTACTGATATTCAGGCGGTTAAACTACTGAACTACAAGCAACCCAGGTTAAAACATTAGAGTTAGAGAGCTCTGTTACAGTCCTTGCTGATACTGTCCATGTACATAACCAACGATTAGATATGCATGATTCTCAATTACAATCATTGTATTCACTTATAGAGGATCAAGATAATGGCAACAGGTGAAATAATATCCGGATTCAAGGGTTGCTGGAGGCAACGGGAGCTGAGGATCTCTTAGTAACGGTTAAAAGCATTTTTATATCTATATTGGGGACAACAGAGCCGGTCAATCTGGAATTTGATAGGGTTCACATGGCTTTGGGGCCACGAAACCCCGACCCAGCTAAACCAAGAGATGTTATATGCCGAGTACATTATTTCCGTGTAAAAGAGGACATTATGAGGAAAGCTCACGTGAAAGGCCTAATAAGTTATAAAGGGACTACGACCCAATTGTTGTCAGATCTGTGCCGTTTCACCCTAGAAAAGAGGAAGGCACTAAAACCTCTCCTGGCATTGTTACAAGACCGTGATATTTCTTACCGTTGGAACTTTCCATTCCAGCTACAGATCCGGAAGGAGGGAAAGTGGTTAAGTATTCGGGGTCCATCGGATATCCTGGCTGTGGTAACAGCCCTGGAGCTACCAGAGCTTCCACCTTTTGGGTGGCCACTGTCATATTCATTGTTTCGGGGCGAAGAGCGTCGGGCTCCTGTATTGGGGGAGTACCCCGTTAGATCAGGATTCCCCCCCCTAGTCTAATAAGGGGTGTTCAATAACAATAATATTAATGGATCTTTTCCACGAAGGAGGGCGTTTTTTTTTTTTGTTTTTTTGGGGGATTAGTTCCTGGAGATTAAAATAGATCTTTTTTTCTTTTTTTTCTTTCTTTTTCTTTGCTTTCCTGATTAATTATACCTATGTATTATGTCAATGATGAAATAATGATGTATGGAATATATATTACGATAATGATATGATATGATATGTAGCATATGATGATGATGATGATGATGATGATATTTGTTAGAGATATTTATCAGGGATGTAGGTGATAGGTTTTTGATATTATTAAGGGTAAGAAAATGTTTGCCTCCCTCCCCCTGTGTGTTTCTGTATTTAAATTTTTTTTTTCTTTTCTATCTCCTCTCTTTCTCCCCCCAAGGTGGGGGACACTCCTTCTTTTGAGGGGGTGACTGTACTTGGGAGGAGAGTGGAGAAGGAGGAAAGGAATTCCATTAAAAAAACCTAGATATATAAAATATGCTGCAGCGTGGCCATTTGTCGTGCGGGGGGAATATGTAGATAGGTAGCATTTGTGGTGCATACATTAAAGGGGTTGTAAAGATGTTTTTTTTTTTTTTTTTAAAATAACAAACATGTTATACTTACCTTCACTGTGCAGCTCGTTCTGCACAGAGTGGCCCCGAACCTGGTCTTCTGGGGTCCCTCGGCGGCTGTTTCAGCTCCTCCCCGCAAGCATTTACCACCTTCATGCGAGCTCCCTCGCACGGTGGTGAGTGCTTGCGGGCGCGCTCCCGTGATACAGCCGGCGGCTATAGCCGCTCGCTGTATCACTCGGCCCCGCCCCCCGGCGCGCCGCGTCATCGGATGTGATTGACAGCAGCGTGAGCCAATGGCTGCGCTGCTTTCAATCCATCCACTGCAGCCAATCAGCGACCAGGCTGAGCTGCAATGAAGCTGACGAGGACGAGGAGCGAAGATTCGAGGCGTCAGGTAAGTAAAACGGGGGGGCTGGGGGCGGCGGTACTGTCAAAAGTTTTTTCACCTTAATGCATAGAATGCATTAAGGTGAAAAAATTTTTACCTTTACAACCCCTTTAACATGTCTCCCTGACTGTGTTACCTGCACACAGTGAATAAATATTTGTGGAATTTATTAGTGATGATAGCTTGGGATTCCAGTAGAGTGTGCATGATTATGTGGGTATGCGTGTTGCGCACCTACAGGTTACAGGGTACGCACTACATGGGCGCACATATGCATATAGATGGGGGGATCAAAGGGGGGGAGAGGCATATTCTATAAAATGTAATAGTACCATCCTTCTTACTTACTTTGTCCTTATTTTCTCTTTTTTTTATTTTTGGTTGTTGATATTTTTTGATTATATATATATATATATATATATATATATATATATATATATATATATATATATATTTATTTTTTTATTTATTCATTTATTTATTTATTTTTTCTTTTTCTCCTCTCCCTTTTTTTTTTTTTTTTGCTCCCTCTCTTCTCTCTCTTTTTTCTTGTTTCACCCCCCCCCAGGGGTGTGGACACTCCTTATGAGGGGTGGCTGTACCTGGTGGAGGTGGGGAGGGAGGGGAGAAAAATTTTAGATGTACAATATACAGCTGCAGTATGAATACTTGCTAGGTGGGGGGAGGGGGGATAGGTACTAGGTAGATAATTGATGTTCGTTGTGTATATATATCAACCTGTTGCCCTGACCGTGTCACCAGCATGCGACAAAATAATATTGGTGGAACCTGCTGGCGGTGATAATTAATGGGGGTTCCTGTAGAAGGTGCAGGATGTGTATGCATGGGGTGTGCACGTGTAGGTGTAGGATATGAGCTGCGTGTGCACACCTATGTATATGAGAATTCAAGGGGGAGAGGCATATCATATAAAATGTATGAGTACCAAATTTTTTACTTCCCTTATTTATGTGGGGTTTTTTTGCCTTTCCTCCTCCTCCTTGGTTATTTTTTTTTTGGTACTGTCAACCACCTCCAGTAAGCACCCAAGTTTCATGTAGACGAACATATGGTGTTTTGTGTTTTTGTCTAGTTTTTTTGGGGGGTCCAGAAATATCCTTATCCTTATTTTCGTTCATGGGGGTCTGTCTATTTTAGCCTATAGATAAACATATAATACATCTATATTTAACTTTGTAATAAGAACTGCCTTTACACTAGACAATAGGTTATATTGTATACATTCTTTATTATCTGTTATGATTATCGTTATATTGATTTTGAATATATGCATGCCTATTTATTGTCTCTTGTTTGCGGCATGACCCCCTGCATGGTTTCCTTGTGCATTAGAGGCTCTATCCCCTGACTATGTGTGGCCACCCAGCGCCGCATCCTCTGGTCACTATACCCTTGTGCTCAGGTTTGCGGCGATCGGGGGATCAGATGGGTGGGTCCGCCTCCTACTCTGGTCCTCTCCTGCTCCCGCTGGATTGGCTGGTGTTCTCGCGTCAGCAGCAGCTCTGGTGCATGCGCGGTAGCCTGTGGCCGGTCCAGACGATGTCATCTCCGGTTTCGGGACGACACACGTCCGGTAGGGACGTATATACAGAGAGACGCAAGAGCGTCCAAGATAGATCTACCCACACAGTGCTCTGAGGCTATAGACAGTGACACCATCTGCTAGTGTATTCTACAGCAGGCAAGCTTCAATTTGGCTTTCACTGGGACCGAGGGCTAAGGTCTTGTTACCAGCAGTTTTACTTATCTCTTTTCAGCCTGAAAACCATTGAAAACTAGCAAACCCTTTTTGGCTACCTGAACATTTTTTTATTTTACATATTTAATGGGTGATATCTACCTGAACTGCTTCATTATATGAACCAAGTCATCTCGGTGGCTGTTTGATTACTACTGCTTCTATGTCTAAGTGCACCAATTAGATACTGCTGTTATTTACTGGTTATATATGTTTAAATTATCTTGATTTTGTTTTTGTTTTTTTATGGATGTCAAATTCATTGTTTGTCTCTATACATACTAGATTCTCAAGCTCCTGAATCCAGAAGAAGCACTAAAACGCACGAAACATGTAGAGCAAATTCTATGAGCGACCCTCCACTACGCCTCAACAACATAATCGCATCAAATTTGAGAATATCCAATATCTATCCTTGAATTATTGTTTCTATATATACTTGGCTAATATTAATAACATTGGTGATATGAATGCTTTTTGGGTCAACCGTTACCATGTTTTTTAAACTCTATGTATGTTCATGCTGTTTTTAACATTATTCAATTAAAATATATTTTTTACAATATTTCTTATGGGTGTGCCTATAAAGAAATGGATCCTTACCAGGACGCCCCAAGCTACTGTGTCTGGAAGATAGGCCGGTTTGGGAATTCTATGAGCTCTGTCCATGAGAAGGTCTCATAGAATTAGGTCAGGTATGAATTTTAGAAACAGCTGCTGCAGATAAAGGATTAAATCACTCTGTTTGAGCGCTTCTCAGATGCCTCTCAGCTTAATATTATTTCAGCGGGAGTGATCTTCTAAATCCACCATCTTAAGTTGTAGTTTCTGAATCGCTTCAACCTGTTGTTCATGTGCATCTACCATTTCAACATGTGCCTTGACCATTACCCCTATCTGAGATTCCAGATGTTTTGTGTGCTCCTCCACACTTTCCAACCTGTTTTATAGTTGGGAGATGGAAGCTTTAAATTCAATGTGGATACCAGCCTGGAGGGAAAGGAGCATTGCCTTCAGGGTGCTTTCAGATGCAGGGGAGTCAGAGGCTGGTAAGGCAACAACAGATTCTGTGTAATCTGCAGGGAAAGCAGCTTGGGATTTGGTTGAATAAGCCCCGTGAAGCTTCTTCACTGAGGGCAGCTTTTGAGGGGAGTGAGCAGGAGAGAGTGCAGCTCTTTTACCTCCATCAGCCACTGTGGGGGATAGGAAGATATGTGTTGTGTCCTCCATGTCCACAAGGGATTCCTGTGCCTCATCGTTGTGCTGGAAGGGAGGAAGGGAGAGTAGCTGGCCTCACCAGCGCCATCTTGGGCTTTCCTCTGAGCTGGCTGCATGAAGCAGTCCGTGAGGCGCCAGGGTCCTGTTATCTGAAATATCTTTCGGGACATAGCCAGACGGGCTCTGCAAGATCTACCTTGTTGGAGGTGTTTTCGGCAGGCTATGCTGTGGGTCGCTGTTGTCACCCAGGGAAGCAGAGCAGCCATCTTGGTCAGCAGCTAGGACATGCCCCTGTCTTCCTGAATTTCTTTCATCTTTTTTTTATTGAAGTACTTTACGCTCTACCTGGACTTTAAATGTATGTAAACCCTAACAATGAACTTCTCTTGACTACTCACTTTTGGTCAATTAAACATACAATTAAAAGCATTTTGTAAAAGCTGTTAAAATATGTTAAAAAAAACAAATACTTGTTTACCTGTCGGAAATCTAGTAAGCTTAAAACTTGCTGTCCCTGCAGTGACTGTTAGCAGTTTTCATTGTTCCACTTTCTGTGGACTACAGAACACTGTCCCCTAAATTATGAAAAATAAGAGAAAGGGAATGTTTTCTGTAGTCCTAACATGCAAAACCAAAAATATTTTCCTGAAAAGTAAAGTAAAGAAATTTACTAGTCCCGGTGCGAACAGCAGCGTCAGGAATCTCCTAAAACCTGTTTTTTTCTGTGAGCTAGCTGAGGCCTTTGAGTCCTGTACACAAAAATGGCAGGTCACTGGTGGCCGCAACAATCTGTGACTGTCTGCATAGTTAGGTATTACCTGCGGTGATCACTGCTGAATGAAAACAAATCACCACAAGTAATTGCTGGCTGTGCGGACAGCCATGGGTAGCTGCAGCCACCACTGCTGTCATTTGCACTGGGGCTAGTCGGCTGTCTGAATGTAGCCTAGATTTTTGTTTTGTTTTCTGCTCCTAATGGTCACACCGTGTGTTGGATGCTGTGTTTGACACAAGGGTAGTACAATCCCTGAAACTTGTTGCCACGCCCCCTCTTACTTCATCAAACTATCCCAGTGCCCTGCTTCTGCCCTAATGACTTTAGTGTGGTCCACAGTGGCTCTTCAGGTTCCTGATGTAATAGTTTCTATGAGGAAATCATGCATAAATCATATTAACTGGATTTTCAATTATTATACAAAAGCCTTAATAATACAAGAATAGCTAAGGTCTTTCTGTTCCTACATTTTTAAAATGAAAGGAGGTCTGTTACACCTTTTTTGCCTAATATTTTTTTTAGCTTTAGGCCCCCTAAAATAAAAAAAAGTCTATTGTTTATAGTTTTAACAAAATAAATGAAAAAAATTGTCCTTTTTTATGTAATCATATTTTGCTATCCCAAGTCTGTATTGGCCTTCCCTAAATTGTGTTTTATAGAGCACACATTCATGTACTTAAATAACCAATAACTAAGATCCTTATGCAGAGAAGATTTTTTTTGGGCTGTCTAAACATGTCTGAACAAAGGCTGAATTTTCAAAATATCTAAAGCAGATACACAGCTCAACACAAAGCTGCACAATTCACATCTGTTTGCAACTCTGGTTTGAATTTCCTTTTCATATCAAAAGGATAAACCTTCTGTACAAATATTTGAATGTTTTTCATAAGACATCCAAAAGATATCTCTGGAGGAACTGAATCAGTATACAGACTTGGAAGAAAATAAATATAACAAAAGCATAAAAGAGAATCCAACAAAGGGGATTCTAAATAAAAAAAAAAAAGTATTATAAAATATGAACTCCTTTTATCATCATCCCAACAAGAAACACCTTCTGTCTTTGACTTTAAATATTCCGTTCCAAGTTCTTGCAAATTTTTTTTCACAATTTAAAAGCACTAAAAGCCTATTATCTTAACACATTGAGCAGTATGGGCATTCAGATCTTACAGCCTTCAACGACTGAAATTCCTTGAGGTGCTAAACTGTAAATAATTTATGTACAGCCTAAACATCCTGCTTACTAAAACATCTCTTCAGCTGAACATTGTTACAGTTCTGGTTACATTTGATAGCTATCAATATCTGATTTTTAAATGTAGTTGTATCTGCTATGTAATTACAACAAAGATATACTGTACATATACTGAGAACAAATTATGCAATAGTTAATTTCTTCCAATTATATAAAAAAAATCCATGAACGAGGTTTTATATGTTAACTGAATATTTTTTGAGCATTAAAATCATTGTTAGAGTGTAAAATTATTTTTGAAATAGTTGTTAAATGTATTTTAGATAACTCTTTTCTAATAACATGACAGATGTTATGTTGGTGAAAGATCATTAAAGTGGTTGTAACCTTAAAAAAAAGGAAAAAAAAAAGAAAAAAAAATAAGCTCCTGTTCTTCTAACTACTTGCCAACTGGGCCATAGCCGATTGGCAGCTACAGTGCAGTCGGCTAGTTCTGGGAGGGCATCCAGGGACGTCCTCCCAGAATCGCTCTTCCCGCACGCACCCGGGAATGTCCGTGGCACATCACGGATCGGGGTAAATGTCCAATGATAGTGGCCCACGTGATCACTCCATCCAATGACAGAACGATCACTTGTCCACAAACCGGTGCATGTCCGGTTCAGCTCTCTCCTATCCTCGCATGCTGTACATACCGATCGGTACAGCATGGGAGGAGAGGAGGGAGATTGCAGCAGTACACACCCATACCTCATCTGTGCCTCATTCATGTCTCATCTCTGCTTCATTCATGTCCATCTGTGCCTCATTCATGCCCATCTGTGCCTCATCTGTGCCTTATTCATGCCCATCTGTGCCTCATTCAAGCCCATCTGTGCTTCATTCATGCCCATATGTGCCTCAATTATTCCCATCTGTGCATCATCCATGCCTCATCTGTGCCTCATTCATTCCCATCTGTGCCTCATCCATGCCTCATCTGTGCCTCATCCATGCCTCATCTGTGCCTCATTCATGCTCATCTGTGCCTCTTCCATGTCCACCTGTGCCTCATTCATGCCCATCTGTGCCTAATCCATGCCTCATCCGTGCCTCATTCATGCCCATCTGTGCCTTATCCATGCCTCATCTGTGCCTCATCCATGCCTCAGCTGTGCCTCATTCATGCCCATCTGTGCCTCATCCATGCCCATCTGTGCCTCATTCATGCCCATCTGTGCCTAATCCATGCCTCATCCGTGCCTCATTCATGCCCATCTGTGTCTCATCCTTGCTATCTGTGCCTCATCCATGATGCCTCATCTGTCCCTCATCCATGCCCATCTGTGCCTCATCCATGCCTCATCCGTGCCTCATCCATGCCCATTTGTGCCTCATCCATGCCCATCTGTGCCTCACCCATGCCTCATCTGTGCCTCATTCATGCCCATCTGTGCCTCATCCATGCCCATCTGTGCCTCATTCATGCCTATCTGTGCCTTATCCATGCCCATCTGTAACCTCATCCATGCCTCATCTATGCCTCATCCATGCCCATCTGTGTCTCATCCATGACCATCTATGCCTCATTTGTGCCACTTTCATACCTCATCTGTGCCTCATCCATGCCACATCAGTGCTTATCCGTGCCACATTCATGCCTCATCCGTGCCACATCAATGCCTCATCTGTGCTTATCCATGCCTCATCCATGCCCATCTGTGCCACATCCATGCCTCATCTGTGCCTTATCTGGCCTCATCTGTGGTCATTCATGCCACATCCATGCCTCATCCATGCTCATCCATGCCACATCAGTGCTCCTCCATGCCACATCAGTGCCACTACAGTGCATATTAGTGCCCTATAGTGCCTCACAAAAGTGTAATAGGTAGTCAGGAAATTCTGAATGTTGGGCCTCTGCATGTGGCAAGGCTGTGTAAAAGTCTCACATATGTGGTATCGCCATACTCAGGAGGAGTAGCAAACTGTATTTTGGGGTGTAATTTGTGGTATGCACATGCTATGTCTTAAAAATATCTTACAAATGGACAACTTTTTGTGAAAATGACATGTTCAAAAGACTCATAATGACTAGAATATATGTTGGGGTATTTGTTTTCAAAAATGGGGTAATTTTGTAAGCATTTTCATTGTCCTGGTGCTCCAGGGCCTTCAAAGGTGTGATAGGTTGTCAGGAAATTATATGTGTAATTTATGCTCCTAGAACACGTGGAGGTGCTACTTGCATGTTGGGCCTCTGTATGTGGCCAGGCTGTGTAAAAGTTTTGCACATGTGGTATTGCCATAGTCAGGAGGAGTAGCAGAATGTGTTTTGGGGTGTAGTTGCAAGTACATATACAGCCTATACAGTGTGTGAGAAATAACTTGGTAATATGTCAATTTTGTGAAAAAAATCTTCATTTTGCAAAGAATTGTGGGAAAAAATTACAACTTCAAAAAACTCATCATGCCTCTTATTAAATACATTAGAATGTCAACTTTCCAAAAAGGGGTCATTTGGGGGATATTTGTACTTTTCTGGCTTGTTAGTGTCTCAGGAAAGAGATAGGTCGTCAGTACATCAGGTGTGATCAATTTTCAATGACTGCCCCAAAAGCTTGTCGACTCTTTAACTTTCACAAAGACCAAATAATATATACTTATTTGGGTTACTTATACCAAAGATATGTAGCAATATAACTTTTGGCCAAAATTTATAAAGAAAAATTACTAATTTGCAAAATTTTATAAACGAAACAAAGAAAAATGCATTTTTTTACAAAATGTTTGGTCTTTTTTCATTTATAGCTCAAAAAATAAAAAACCCAGTGGTGATTAAATACCACCAAAAGAAAGGTCTATTTGTGTGAAAAAAAGGATAAAAATGTCATATAGGTACAGTATTGCATGACTGAGTAATTGTCATTCAAAATGTGAGAGTGCTGAAAGCTGAAAATTGGCCTGGCTAGGAAGGCCAGTGGACAAAGGATGCATAACTGCCTAGTGCTGTTGCAATGTAATTTGTTCCTCTCTATGCTGTAAAATACCTGATTAATCCTGCCTGTTTCTCTGTCCCCCTTAGTGTGCTGACTATGGTAATCATGGCTGCTGACCCATGATACCGTGGTCAGTTTATGTGCCTCGGTCATCCCACTGTCTCTCCCTCTCCCCCTCCCTTCCTGCCTGTCAGCTCAGTCTGTGTGTGAGACACAATCTGCCCCCTGCACCTCTCCTCTCCTCATGCTGCTATTTCCACTACAACACATACCCACATTACTTGTATACCCTCTATTTTAGGCTGATCTAAAATACTGTGGGTCAGTTTTTTTCAATTAAAATCCTAAATACCTCCTGTCAAAATGCCGCTCTGCAGACACATGACCTCCATCTGCTGGCCAGCTGCCGTCAGAGGGGAATCTTAGCTTCTCCAACTGCTCTCCTTAGATCGGGGAAAAAGAGCAGAGGAGATCACCTGACTGCAGAGCGGCGGTGTGAGAAAAAGTATTTAGGATTATAATTTAAAAAAAACACACACAGTACTTTAGATCTTTATAAAACAGAGTGGATACAAGTAATGTAACAACCACTTTAAGTGTGCTTGAGAAAAACCTATGAGCCCCAATTACAATAAGCGGTGTGAGGAGCCTGCCCAGTGATAGGGGGAGGAGAATACACGTGAGTACAAAGTGCAGCCTGGGTATAAATGTCTGAATGGTTTCATGAGGATAATGAGCAATTAAAAAGGCAGAAGGGCCAAACTGAGGACCCCATACTTTGCTGGAGGATTCTCTGTAGTGCTGTCCATCTATAACTGACAGCTTGCTGGCAGAAGGCAACAGCAATGTGCTTATGCTTCCTCATTCTCAGTCAACAGGCTGTATTGTTTAATTGCAATAAAAAAAGTGCGTTCGCTGATTTCCATATGATGTCTGGCAACAGTGTCTGAAGCACAGGGCTGTCTAAACAGATTGTAAAGCCTAGTACACAGGATGAGGTGATGGGACGAATGATCATAGTTTTTTTTTTTTGCATAGTGAAAATGAATAGGTTACTAAGGTACGAAAATCCTTGTACGACAGAATAAGCATTTGGAAGTGATGTAATGTATTTGCATTGTATTTTTGGACGAAAACTGTACAGATTAAACAAAAATCGTATGATCTGGTATCGTATGTGAAAAATGTTGGTGTTTTCCCTTCTTAAAATTTTGGACGCAAGCTGGGTACTGTAACAATCAGATTAATGTGCAATCGCTTCAAAATAAAAATATTTCTGCACACCCCCCTAGATGTTACCCATGATGACTGCAACTGAATCCAAGCCCTACCCAATGATGATTCCAGACCAGTTAATTTCCCAATTGCCTAAGTTTAGGGCTCTGCACCTTTAAAGCCCTGTACACACAATCAGAATATAGTTTAAAAAATACAGCTTTTGAAGCGATTGAAAAAAGAAAAACAAAACAAGCTGGGAGCCTGACAAATTACATGTATGAGGGTACCTCCATCAATAATGGTAGGGTGTGTATACAAGATTCAAAACTGTCACAAAAAACTAAAACCAAAATATTTCTGCACACCCGTGGGTTATTTCCTCAAAATGCATTGTTAAAAATGGCATCAAATACAGCTATAAAGCCATAATCCCTCCTCCCTCACATATGATCCCACATCCCCGAAGAAAAATGCAAAACCCACACATTGGGCTAATGCAGTAACCCAATACCAGGTCAGGGAATCCTCAGATGGACTGAACTCACTGGATAATGATCACCTCTGTGTAGGTGATTCCTTAAGTGGACCAGACCTAATCCCATCTGGATGGATGAAACAAAAGTTCTGATGATCCTGGTGGTATGTCACACAATGTCACATACAGATATAGATCATATGGAGGTGACCCCACGGATAGAAAATGCTATACAGTGTCACAAGGAAGTGCAGATAAATACATACATCCGATCCGGCCAGTGAATGAATGGGTCCCGTCAATCCGGGTACTCCATTAGAACTGCCGATATGATCGGTAATGTGTATGAGTGTACTCACAAATCTGCTTCCTCAAGTGACAGCTGGATGGTTGTAGTTGTGGCAGTCCTCCAAAAGGTTGCAATCAATAAGGTGGCTGAATGGAGACGATAGAAGCGGCTATCCCGTGGGTCAGGCAGGTAATGCAGGTTAGATGTAATACTGTGTAAATCCTGCAGGTGCGTTATTCCCATAGTAAGCTTTCAATTGACCATTATGCCGAATCACCCTTGCAATAAGTAGTGGGTGCAGGTAGTCCGTGACCTCCAGACAGATATCAGCAACCAGCAGCCCAGCAATTACAGTCCATCTAGTGTAAATGGGTGTCCTACTGGATATCTCATTGGGTTCCTTTCAAATGGCTAAGGATGCGGTGCATCAGGGGGTGGGGGTCGATTCCTGTGTAGGTCTGCCTACATATGTTTTGTTCCTCCCGGAACTTTGCCAGGACATAAGGGGAGATAGGGGATGTGAATGGGCTCATATGTTGTACTATGTTTTGATGGGTGGGAGGGTTGAAGGAGTTTTGCATTTTTCTTGGGGATGTGGGATTATATGTGAGGGAGGAGGGATTATTGCTTTATAGCTGTATTTGATGCCATTTTTAACAATACATTTTGAGGAGATAACCCACGGGTGTGCAGAAATATTTTAATTTTATTTTTTTGTGACAGTTTTGCATTTTGTATACACACCCTACCATTATTGATGGAGGTACCATCATACATGTAATTTGTCAGGCTCCCAGCTTGTTTTTGGTTTTCTTTTTCTTTTTTCAATCGCTTCAAAAGCCGTATTTTTTGTACTATATTCTGATTGTGTGTACAGGGCTTTAAACATGAAAATGGTTAACATAACTATCCCAAAACCATGTGAAAAAGAAAAAAAAACATTTACAGTAGCCACAGTACATTTTCTTTTATCAGAATGCTCTTGGGGGCAATCTGCAAGTTGCAACAACTTGCTGTAAAGTCTCCCTTTCAGCACTTACAAGTAAAAGGCCTTATAATAACCTGAATTTCCACTGTTGACCATGGTAATATGTGCTCCAATGGCTGAGCCTGAAAACATAAATGAATTATATCCCCATCATGTCATAACCCATTAGTTTATTGAGCAAACTCATTACAGAACAAAAGCCACCCTCCACCAAACTCCTGCATTAGTTTAGTATTAATATTTGAGTACAGGTGATTAGTGAGTGACTTTAGCTCACATAGTTTTCCGTGAACACAATCATTAAGACGGGCCAACGCTAAATAAATATTTAATCGAAATGTTTCTAATGATTCAACGCCAACTAATTTCAGGTGCAATAAACATATGCAGGTAATGTAATAAACTTAAAATACACATTTGGCAGCTGGCATTTTTCATATTTAACAATGAGTGTGTTTATATATGAAGGAGTTATTTATTTAGTATTTGCTAGACTACACAAATATTGATCTGCACACATTAATGAATGTTCTTGTATTAGTCAGATAAGAAGATTTGACATAAAACATAATCTAAAGAAAAACAAAGGGAATAATGACCGCTTCTTTGAAAGACAAATGGGGATGTTTGGTCAAAACTCACAGAGATAAAGATTACAGCAAAGGTGACATTGTCATGTAAACCTTTATTTATTTATGTTGTACCTGCTACAGGTGACCTGGGTTTCAACTCACTTACAAAAACATCTGAAAGAAGCTGACAAATGCTTTTTAATTACTGTTTATTCCAGCAAACAACAGCTCATGGTAACCAAGTACTGTCAATTCTGTAAGCTAATATTTAGAAGACTTTTGAACTCATGGGAAAACACTTTGTACTCCACCATGTGCAGCAAATAAGACAAAAGCAAATAGGTAATGGATTAGTGACCAAAGGCAAGCAATTGAGATTGATAAATAAATATATTTTTCTGTCTGGACTTAAGATACTGACAGACTTTAGGTCAGGGGTTCTGAATCAGGGGTATCCATATTCCTCTGGGCTATGGTATTCAAATGACAGGGTAGGCGACTAAATCTCTGAACAACTAAAACAAAAATAAAACAGGATTCTCTGCATTATTAACCTGCAATCAAAGTGGAGAAATTCACTTGATGTGTCAGTAACATTGTCAGTAATTATCAATCATTTTCATTTTGTAAAGCACAGAAACGAAAGCAACAATCTCACTGGTTGTAGATGTCAAATGTATTTGTGGCTTGACGTTTTTTACATAAAAATATCTAACAAAACCCCCATGATTTCTTTCAGTTGCTGTGTTCCTAGCTCTTTTTTTTTTTTTTTTTTTTATAAATTTCACATTATACAAACTATAAATGCTTTGTTCAAAATTTTCATTCATAAAAGATAATTTTCCCCTTTCTCCCCTCCCCTCCCCCTCACCAACCCCCATTTCCTTAATCGCTTGCCGACCAGCCGCCGCAGTTATACTGCGGCAAGGTGGCTCAGCTGCGCGAATCGCCGTAGCTCTACATCGGGCTCGTTCATGGCCCTGTGTGGGCGTGCGCGCACCAATTGGCCAACGGGGGAGCCAATCGGCAGGTCCGGCCGCCCAAGATCGTTCCCCTGAAGAGACAGAACGGGGATCTGCTGAAGTAAACAATGTTGATCTCCGTTCTGACAGGGGATCACACAGAGATCTTGTCTTTCTGCTATGCAGGAAGATGGATCTCTGTGTTATCCCAGGTAGCCCATCCTCCGTACAGTTAGTAAACACACTAAGGGCACACATTTAACCCCTTGCTTGCCCCTGATGTTAACTCCTTCCCTGCCAGAGTCATTAGTACAATGTCAGTGCATATTTTTAGCACTGATCACTGTGTTAATGTCACTGTTTCCCAAAAAAGTGACAAAAAATGTCAGTTAGGTGTTCGATCTGTCTGCCGCAATGTCGCAGTCCTGTTAAAAATCACTGATCACCGCCATTACTAGTAAAAAAAATTTAAAATTATAAACGTGCCCTAAATCAAATCTATCCCTTATTTTGTAGATGTCAAATGTATTTGTGGCTTGACATTTTTTACATAAATACATCTAACAAAACTGCCATGATTTCTTTCAGGTGCTGTGTTCCTAGCTCTTTTTTTTTTTTTTTTTTTTTTAATAAATTTCACATTATACAAAATATAAATACTTTGTTCAAAATTTTCATTCATAAAAGATCATTTTCACCTTTCCCCCCTCCCTGTGACAAAACACATTATGCTACTTGTCCTGAGTATGGCGATACCACATGTGTGGGACTTTTGCACAGCCTAGCCACATAGAGCGCAACATCCAAGGAGTACTTCAGCCATTATCTTCTTTAACTGCTTGCTGACCGCCGTCCGTCAATTGACGGCCAGGCGGCGCAGCTCTCGTGGCGGGCGGGCGTCATATGACGTCCTCGCTTTCCCAGCCCACCAGGGGGCGCGTGCCGCCGGCGGCTATCGCGCGCGCCCGCCATGTCACTGGGCACCCGGTGCGCGTACCCGGCGGCCACGATGTCCGCCGGGCACCTGCGATGTCCGCCGGGCACCCACGATTACCGGTAACACAGCAGGACCGTGGATCTGTGTGTGTAAACACACAGATCCACGGTCCTGTCAGAGGAGAGGAGACCGATGGTGTGTTCCTAGTACAGAGGAACACCGATCGGTCTCCTCCCCTAGTGAGTCCCCACCCCCTACAGTTAGAATCACTCCCTAGCAAACACAGTTAATCCCTCGATCACCACCTAGTGTTAACCCCTTCCCTGCCTGTCACATTTATACAGTAATCAATGCATTTTTATAGCACGGATCGCTGTATAAATGTGAATGGTCCCAAATATGTGTCAAAAGTGTCCCATATGTCCACCGCAATATCGCAGTCACGATAAAAATCGCAGATCGCCGCCATTACTAGTAAAAAAATTTAAAAAAATAAAAATGTTATAAATCTATCCCCTATTATGTAGACGCTATAACTTTTGCGCAAACCAATCTATATACGCTTATTGCGATTTTTTTACCAAAAATATGTACAAGAATACATATCGGCCTAAACTGAGAAAAAATCTGTTTTAAAGAAAAAAAAATTGGATATTCATTATCGCAAAAGGTAAAAATTTGTGGTTTTATTTAAACTTGTCACTCTTGTTTTGTTTATAGCGCAAAAAATAAAAACCGCAGAGGTGATCAAATACCACTAAAAGAAAGCTCTATTTGTGGGGAAAAAATTATAACAATTTAATTTGGGCACAGTGTTGTATGACCGCGCAATTGTCATTCAAAATGTGTCAGTGCTGAAAGCTGAAAAATGGCTTGGGCAGGAAGAGGGCGAAAATGCACTGTATTGAAGTGATTAAGACCAGACCTTACTCTGACACTTTTTTTTTACAAGTAAAAATCTGTATTTTTGCTAGAAAATGACTTAGAGCCCTCAAACATTATATACTTTTGTAGCAGAGGCCCTAGAGAATAAAATGGTGGGTTTTGTAAATTTTTATGTCACATGGTATTTGCGCAGCAGTTTTTCAAACGCAATTTTACACACTAATGCATAAATTCATTTTAATTAATTTCAATGCACACAGAAACAATATAATACCCACATTTTTGGAAAAATATAAAACATGGTGTTGGGCCAGCTAAACAGATACCAAACATAAAAAATTGCTCACGCTTGTGAAATGGCACCAAACTTCAGTATTTAAAAATCTCCATAGGCAACGCTTTATAAGCCTTTATTGACTACCAGTTTAGAGTTACACAGGAGGTCTGGAGCTAAAATGATTGCTCTCACTCTGACATTGGTGGTAATACCTTACATGTGCGATTGCTGTTTGCGTATGTGTACGTGACCAACGTGTGCGTTCTCCTTTGCACACGAGGATGGGGGGCATGTTAAATGTTTTATTCATTTATTGGTGGGACACTGGTACACCAACAGATGTTTTTGTGCATTTGTACACTAAGACAGATGTTGATCGTCCACTGGCGGACACTGACAGATGTTGATGTCACAATGGAACACTATTGCACTATTGCAGATGCTTTTTGCACTGGTACAGATGTTCATGGGGACACTGTGACAGATGTTTTGTGCACTGGTACAGATGTGATGGGGTACTATGACAGATGTTTTTGTGCACTGGTACAGATGTTCATGGGGACACTTTAACAGATGTTTGGTGAACTGGGATTTGCATAGCTGGGTGCAAACCCTGTGTCTATCACCATTGCACATTTTTGGAGAGAAAATGTGTCCAAGAAAGAGAGTACTTGTGGGTGAGGATAAATGTAACATATTTGTTTTGGTGGCATCAGGGATCTGCTTCTAAGCCTTTTGCATGAGGGATGATTTCATATATACCTGTAGCTGATACATCCAAGACTATTCAGAAGCAGTATCTCTAAGGAAGGAATGTGTTTAACAGATCTTTGCAGGTGGCAGATGATGAACTGCGACATATATGTGAGTGAGTGTATTTTTTTTTAATGAACTACTATTCATTTTTCATTGAAAGATTGTAAAGATTCTTCTATAAAGTCTACAATTTTTTCAAAGGGGTCTGTGGCCAACTTTCTGTAGGCTTTGCCTTCCAGACACTTTCTTGCTTCCAGTATGTAGTCTTTCTGGTCCTGGATGACTATTCCTCCACCATTTTCAGTATTTTTTAATATTAATATGTTGGTTCCTCCTTAGAATTTTTACTTTTTTCTCCATTTTAGTCAGGTTTGATGGAGCATCCTAGTTTTGATTTAGTTATCCTTGTATTGAACTGGTTTGAAATCATAAGTTATTTTCAGTGAGGGTGGATACTGGTTTGTGCAACTGGTAAATGTCTTCTGAAGCTGCACAAGCGTGAACTGTGCACAACAATGTCTCTGTGGCTCAGTTAAAGTGTTACTAAACCCCAGGACCCTGCATTCACTATATCTGGTCTCCCACAGTACACAAAACATGGAAATGCAATTATTTTAGTAAATTTAATGTAGCGCCCCCCTGGGTCTACTGGGAGCAGAAAGGTACCTCCAGATACAGGGAGCAAGCTTACATTCACCCCAAGGCTGAGTCCATGGCTATAATGGGAAGTTGAACAGAATTTAGGCGCCAGTCACTTTAGGTATGCTTCAATGCTTTAATGAGAACTTGAGAAAGGTTGTAGGAAAGAGGTTTAGGGGAGGTTTCAGATACACTTTTTAGCAGATCACTTACAGACTCTGTGAATCCAAAAGACAAAACAGCTTTCTTTTAGAAGATCTTGGATACCTGGATAGGTCTCTCACACAGACCTAGCAGCCAGCAGGACTCTTGCATAAGTCTCTCTCACAGACTTAGCAGCCAGGAGCTAGTTACCTTGATTAGATTGTAGAACAGCTTGACAATACCAGAACCTTTAAGCCGACCCGGCAGTACTGTAAGGGTAGTTTAGATATAGGTGCGTCCTCCAAACAAGTCACCAGGCCCTCCTGGGAGACCAGCCTTCATCTTGGCTCTCTCCAGCAAGGGTCCTCCCCTGGATCTCTTCAGCTTGACTCAGCTTCTTCCACACAGGCAAGACAGCCTAAGGACAACATCAGGATTAGTAGGCCCCAGACAAGCTTCTGGGCCTACTGCAGAACTTGCAGCAGCACATCCTTAGGCCAGAAAGGCCCCGAGGTAAGAATGATTAGAGCACATGGCATCTGTCCCTTCCCAGAATGCACAGTGGCCAGGAACCTCCTCCTGGGCTGTTTCTGGAAAAAGAATATTCATTACAGCTCAACCTAGTTGTAATTCTCACACTGTCCTGTGATACCAGTGACACCTACTGGCAACAGTGGGAAATGCACATTCCAGCCAAGTTTAGAAGAGAACCAAATATACAATCAAATCTGAGCTGTTTACAGCTCAGCCAAAAACTAAATTTACACTAAAGCCCTATTAGGAACAGGGGGCTACATTAAACTGCTAAATACCTTTTCTCAGCAGTATATAGCAGTCTTGTGTCTTCTGTTCCTAGTAAAGCTTGTAGGAAGAGTTTTTATACTGCGCTGGCTGTCCTATCAAGATCCAGGACCCCTCACCCTCTTCCTGGATAGTGCTGATTGGCCATGCGCTGATCACATGCACTCTCCCAAGAAAAAACTCTCTAGCAATACACACCTAAAAGGGGCATGTGCAGCCTGACTCCAAAGGCTCTGTCTTATTTGGACATGTTCTGGAGTCAGTGCAAGAAGAGGAGGATCTGTACATACAAGATCAAGAAGCCTTGCAGACTTGCAGCCTTGTACACAATGCAGAGGATTAACACTTTAGGTTCCACATTGAGTATAACAAGCATGTTTTACTCCATTTACAGACTGATTTTATGTTTGTGGGTTTAGTAACACTTTAAGCTAATATAAGGCTGCACTGCATTGTATCTATAGAAATATATAATACCAGAGAGTCTAGCTTGGAATCAAAAATTTAGTAAAACAGTTCAGAATACAAATGATTACCTTCATAAACAGCATTTCTCTCAGTAGATTTCAAAGAGGCTCTGGTAACACAGGTGAACAGCTGCAGGAATCCAAGGTCCAAGGACAAATGGCTGTCCCACTGGAGTTTCAGTACTCTAGTGACAGCTTAGGGAGGTGTTCCCCACAGTAGCTGTGTTTTCTGGAGGAGCTGTATACTATTAGGATTCTACCTGACTGCCAACAAACCAGTTCTGACAGTGGAGGACCTCTCACCTGGCTGCTGATCACTTGCCCAGCTACTTCAACTTTATCAGGTGTTTTTCTGAGCTCCTCTGAGCTGTTCTGGGTCAAAAGCGTCTGCATCTACATCGAAGCATGGCTAGTAAATGGGCTACACACTTTAAAAAATATTAGGCATAGTTTGATCAAATATGGGTAAACTGAAGTAGAGTATGCATAAAATGGAAACTGTAATTGCATGTCTGAGGAGATCTTGTGCACCAAAAGATGAGACTATAGTGATCTTATTACTGTTGATGGCCCTTTATACTACTAGCAGCACATACAAATGCACTCTCTTGCTTAGATTGTATTTTCACTTTTGCAACCAAATTGGAATAACACCTACTTTATATATGCTACATGTCCTCATTCACATAGAATAACTTAATAAAAAAATTAAATAAATATTACCTTAAAGTGGAGTTCCACCCACTTTTACAACTCTTCAGCATCCCTCACTAAACTGTGCACTGTAAACGAATTGGATATTTAAAAAAAAAATTTCTCAGCACCTACTGTATATCTGATGTATTCATTTTTCTCTTCCTCCTCCCTGGCCGCGGCCCATCGCATCATTTCCTGTTTGTAATGCCTTCTGGGAAGGGGCGGCAACTTCCTCTGAAACTGCCGTTGCTATGGAAACCTGACCTGAAACCTAATACACTGCTTGTGCTGCACTGAGCATGTGCGAGATCTGCAAGGATGAGATCCAGGAAGAAATACAGTCTGGCTTCAGATGCCCACACTTAAAATGGCCACGGCCTTCTGTAAGTTTATAAAATAACAAACTACTGCTATAAACAAACAAAACAGACCTTAGTTTACAGACTAACTTTACTAGAATACATTAAGCTTGTGTATTATAGGGGTATTTTTATTTAAAAAGTATAATTTCGGCCGGAACACCACTTTAAATAAGGTAAGTTTACCTTTTAGATATGGTTGCCATAATTAACCCTATCTGCACTGTAAAGGCAGATCTTAATTATCAATTGTAACTAGATCTGAACACAGTCTGTCCTAACAAAGGGTTCAAGTTTGGAGATTGCTTGTTACCCACTAGGGATGAGCCGAACACCCCCCGGTTCGGTTCGCACCAGAACCCGCGAACGGACCGAAAGTTCGCACGAACGTTAGAACCCCATTGACGTCTATGGGACTCGAACGTTCGAAATCAAAAGTGCTCATTTTAAAGGCTAATTTGCATGGTATTGTCCTAAAAAGGGTTTGGGGACCCGGGTCCTACCCCAGGGGACATGTATCAATGCAAAAAAAACTTTTAAAAACGGCCGTTTTTTCGGGAGCAGTGATTTTAATGATGCTTAAAGTAAAAAAAAAAAAGTGAAATATTCCTTTAAATATCGTACCTGGGGGGTGTCTATAGTATGCCTGTAAAGTGACGCGTGTTTCCCATGTTTAGAACAGTCCCTGCACCAAATGTCATTTTTAAAGGAAAAAATCTCATTTAAAACTGCTTGCGGGTTTAATGTCATGTCGGGTCATGGCAATATGGATGAAAATCAGTGAGACAAACGGCATGGGTACCCCCCCAGTCCATTACCAGGCCCTTTGGGTCTTGTATGGATATTAAGGGGAACCCCGCACCCAAATTAAAATAAGGAAAGGTGTGGGGCCACCAGGCCCTATTTACTCTGAACAGCAGTATACAGGCGGTGCAAACAAGACAGGGACTGTAGGTTTGTTGTTAAGTAGAATCTGTTTGTAATTTTGAACATTTTTAACGTGTTTAGCTCCAGCCAAAAAATCTTTTCTAAGCTTTTTGGAAAACATAGGGAAGGGTTATCACCCCTGTGACATTTGTTTTGCTGTCTTTCCTCCTCTTCAGAAGATTTCACCTCACTTTTTTGTCCCAATGAAAAATGTTTTTTGAAAATTTGGGTTTTTTTGTGGAACAAGGATTGGAAAGCATCAGTGGAAAGGAGAAATTGTTTTCCCATATTAACTCTTACAGGAGAGAATTTCCCTTCCTAGGGGTAGATTTCATCTCACTTCCTGTTGTCTCCTTCCGTTTGCAAGTAGGAGTCGTTTGTAAGTTAGATGTTTGAAAGTAGGGTCCTGCCCTATATACTCAGCAGAAATTTGGGCCTTAGGTGTTGCTGTGGCCACAACACTGTAAGCCCTCACAGGGCCCTGCTGTGAAATATTAGATCAAGAATTGTAATTACATGCCCCTGTTGAACAGGAGCTGAAAAATTAGGCCTTAGGCACTGGTGCTGGTGCCACAACACTGCAACCCCTCACAGACACTCTAGTTGGAACGCAGGAACGAGCCCTGCTGCAAATTATTGCTTCAAAAATTGTAATTACACGCCCCTGTTAAACAGGGGCTGAAAAATTGTGCCTTAGGCACTGGTGGTGGCGCCCAGAACCAAAAATGTTCTTACAAGCTATCAGCGTGATGATTGAGGAGGAAGAGGATAATTACTCAGGGATAGTCACTCAGCATCAGCATAGGCAGTCTTTGAAGGGATCTGAGATTTCAAAAAAAATTATTCGGTTACATCAGCATCAGGTGCTTGGTAGCTGGTGGTGATCCAAGACTCATTCATTTTTATGAAGGTCAGCCGATCGACCGAGTCGGTGGACAGACGCACCCTGTGATCGGTTACCACGCCTCCAGCAGCACTGAATGTGCGTTCCGAAAGAACGCTGGATGCAGGACAGGCCAGTAGCTCAATTGCATACTGTGCAAGCTCTGGCCAGTGATCCATCCTCAAGACCCAGTAACCCAGAGGATTTTCGGTGGGAAAGGTGTCCAAGTCTGATCTTGCCCCTAGGTATTCCTGCACCATGTAAAACAGACGCTGGCGATGGTTGCTGGAACCGATCATACCTTGGGGCTGCGGACCAAAAAATTGTCTGAACGCATCGGTCAGACGGCCACCTTCTCCACCGCTCCTTCTTTGACTGACCGAAGCCTCAGCAACACGTTGTCCAGAAACAGGAGTTTGTAACCTCCCAGTCTCTGGGAACGCGTTGCACAGACCTTTCTGCAAGGCCTCCCGAAGATGTTTCATCCTCTGCTCCCTCTGCGATGGCAAGATAAGGTCCGCAACCTTACCCTTGTAACGTGGATCAAGGAGGGTTGCCAGCCAGTATTGGTCCTTCTCCTTGATACCACGAATACGAGGATCCTTACGCAGGCTTTGCAGGATCAGGGAGGCCATGCAGCGTAGGTTTGCTGAGGCATTCGGTCCGGAGTCCTCTGGGTCACTAAGAATGACATGGTCCGCAGCCACCTCCTCCCAGCCACGTACAAGTCCATGTGTTTCTTGGGACTGATCCCTTAAAGACTGCTGCTGATGCTGAGTGCCAGGCTCCACCTCCATACTGACACAATCTTCCTCCTACTCCTCTTCCTCCTCGTCCTCTTCCTGTGTGATCGGCGGGCACGCAGGAACACTGTCTGGATAAAGGGGGCCTTGAGAGCTAAGGAAGTCCTCCTCTTCCTGCCTCTGTTCTGCCTCAAGTGCCCTGTCCATTATTCCACGCAGCGTGTGCTCCAACAGGTGGACAAGGGGGACAGTGTCACTGATGCATGCACTGTCACTGCTCACCATCCTCGTGGCCTCCTCGAATGGTGACAGGACAGTGCATGCATCCCTGATCATGGCCCACTGGCGTGGGGAAAAAAAACCAAGCTCCCCTGACCCTGTCCTGGTGCCATAGTCGCACAGGTACTCATTGATGGCCCTCTGCTGCGTGTGCAGCCGCTGCAGCATGGCCAACGTTGAGTTCCACCTGGTGGGCATGTCACAGATTAGGCGGTTCTTGGGCAGGTTAAACTCCTTTTGGAGGTCCGTCAGCCGAGCACTGGCATTATATGACCGGCGGAAATGCACACAGACTTTCCTGGCCTGCCTCAGGACATCCTGTAAGCCCGGGTACCTGCCCAAGAACCGCTGCACCACCAAGTTAAGGACGTGAGCCAAACAGGGCACATGGGTCATTTGTCCCTGTCGGAGGGCAGAGAGGAGGTTGGTGCCATTGTCGCAAACCACCATTCCTGCCTTAAGTTGGCGTGGCGTCAACCACCTCTGAACCTGCCCCTGCAGAGCTGACAGAACCTCTGCCCCAGTGTGGCTCCTGTCCCCCAAGCACACCAGCTCAAGCACCGCATGGCATCTTTTGGCCTGCGTACTTGCGTAGCCCCTTGAACGCCTACGGAGCACCGCTGGTTCCGAGGAAGAGGCCATGGAGGAAGAAGAAGAGGAGGGGGTGGAGGAGAGAGGTGTGTCACAATCAGCATTTTGGAGGCGTGGTGGCGGAACAACCTCCAACACTACTGAACCTTGTCCTGCATCCTTCCCAGCTGCCAGCAGAGTCACCCAATGCGCCGTGAAACTTAGGTAACGTCCCTGTCCATGCCTGCTGGACCATGAGTCAGCGGTAATATGCACCTTACCGCTGACCGCCCTGTCCAGCGAGGCATGGACATTGCCTTCCACATGCCGGTAGAGAGCCGGAATCGCCTTCCGTGAGAAAAAGTGGCGTTTGGGTACCTGCCACTGAGGAACCGCACATTCCACAAACTCACGGAAGGGGGCAGAGTCTACCAACTGAAAAGGCAGCAGTTGAAGTGCTAGCAATTTTGCCAAGCTAGCATTCAACCGCTGGGCATGTGGATGGCTGGGAGCAAACTTCTTTCGGCGGTGCAGCAGCTGGGGCAGGGAAATTTGCCTGGTACAATCTGACGTCGGTGTACCAAAAGCAGATTGCCCACAAGTACTTGGCTGTGACACACCTAATTCTACACCTTCATTCCTCTCACTGCAGGTCTCAGAGAGGACTGAAGGTCTAGTGGGGTTGGAAATCTCAGCTGATGAGGAGCAAGGAGAGATCCTCTTTGTTCTTTGGTGTGGGTCTTTTAGATACGCTTGCCAACGAACTGCATGGCAGGTCAACATATGTCTGGTCAAGCATGTGGTACCCAAGCGGGAGATGTTTTGGCCACGCGAGATACGCTTGAGACATATGTTGCAAATAGCAGCGGTGCGATCTGATGCACTCGTCTCAAAAAAGGCCCACACCAAAGAACTTTTTGAATAACGCGCAGAGACTGCAGCGCCCTGCACATGTGGAGCTTTGGGGTGTGATGCAGTCAATGTGCTGCCCTTAGGCTGGCCCCTGGAGGGCATCCTGCCTCGTTGGTGATGTGCTGCCGCCTCCTCCTCCTCCTCCTCCTCCTCCTCTCTCCTATCAGGCACCCACGTTGAGTCAGTGACCTCATCATCCCCTCCCTCCTCATCACTGGAGCAAACCTGGCAGTATGCTGCAGCAGGGGGAGCATGACTACCAGATTGCTGTCCTTCTTGGGCACCCCCTCTGTCCGCGCTCATGTTACTGCCTTCATCGAGCTCAGTATCGTCATCAGAGCCTTCCAAACGCTGGGCATCCTCCTGGAGCATGTACCCAACACTGTGGTCAAACACTTCGAGGGAATCCTCATGAGGACATGGTGGAGCTAGGGAAGGAGTCACTGATGACATTGAGCTGAGGGAAGAGGCCACTGCTTTGCCAGACAAAGCACCCTGGGCATGGGTGAGAGAGGATGAGGAGGATGAGGACGGCTTGGTCATCCACTCGACCAAGTCTTCCGCATGTTGCGGCTCAACACGGCCAGCTGCCGAAAAAAAGGCCAAGCGTGTCCCATGGCCACGTGCTGATGAGGATGCACCGTCTCCACGACCAGCACTAGACACAGAGCCTGCTTGCCCTCTCTTATTGGCTTGTGACTGTCTGCCTCTCCTTCTTGGCCTTCCAGACATACTAATGGCCTGTAGCTGCACTAAGCTGGGATAGAACACCTGTAATTTTCTTCAAGTAGCTTTATATACTGTAACCAGACAAGCCTGCCTGTCAGTAGGAAGATAACAGGAACGGATCTAGCTGAACACTGTGAGCAGGACGCACTGTACTAAATGTAAATAGTCTAGCTGCCTGACCGTGGTACTAATAGGATCAAATAGAACACCTGTAATTTTCTTCAGGTAGCTTTATATACTGTAACCAGACAAGCCTGCCTGTCAGTAGGAAGATAACAGGAACGGATCTAGCTGTACACTGTGAGCAGGACGCACTGTACTAAATGTAAATAGTCTAGCTGCCTGACCGTGGTACTAATAGGATCAAATAGAACACCTGTAATTTTCTTCAGGTAGCTTTATATACTGTAACCAGACAAGCCTGCCTGTCAGTAGGAAGATAACAGGAACGGATCTAGCTGTACACTGTGAGCAGGACGCACTGTACTAAATGTAAATAGTCTAGCTGCCTGACCGTGGTACTAATAGGATCAAATAGAACACCTGTAATTTTCTTCAGGTAGCTTTATATACTGTAACCAGACAAGCCTGCCTGTCAGTAGGAAGATAACAGGAACGGATCTAGCTGTACACTGTGAGCAGGACGCACTGTACTAAATGTAAATAGTCTAGCTGCCTGACCGTGGTACTAATAGGATCAAATAGAACACCTGTAATTTTCTTCAGGTAGCTTTATATACTGTAACCAGACAAGCCTGCCTGTCAGTAGGAAGATAACAGGAACGGATCTAGCTGAACACTGTGAGCAGGACGCACTGTACTAAATGTAAATAGTCTAGCTGCCTGACCGTGGTACTAATAGGATCAAATAGAACACCTGTAATTTTCTTCAGGTAGCTTTATATACTGTAACCAGACAAGCCTGCCTGTCAGTAGGAATTTAACAGGAACGGATCTAGCTGAACACTGTGAGCAGGACGCACTGCACTAAATGTAAATAGTCTAGAAGATAACAGGAACGGATCTAGCTGAACACTGTGAGCAGGACGCACTGCACTAAATGTAAATAGTCTAGAAGATAACAGGAACGGATCTAGCTGAACACTGTGAGCAGGACGCACTGCACTAAATGTAAATAGCAGGAACGGATCTAGCTGAACACTGTGAGCAGGACGCACTGCACTAAATGTAAATAATCTAGAAGATAACAGGAACGGATCTAGCTGAACACTGTGAGCAGGACGCACTGCACTAAATGTAAATAGCAGGAACGGATCTAGCTGAACACTGTGAGCAGGACGCACTGCACTAAATGTAAATAGTCTAGAAGATAACAGGAACGGATCTAGCTGAACACTGTGAGCAGGACGCACTGCACTAAATGTAAATAGCAGGAACGGATCTAGCTGAACACTGTGAGCAGGACGCACTGCACTAAATGTAAATAGTCTAGAAGATAACAGGAACGGATCTAGCTGAACACTGTGAGCAGGACGCACTGCACTAAATGTAAATAGCACGAACGGATCTAGCTGAACACTGTGAGCAGGACGCACTGCACTAAATGTAAATAGTCTAGAAGATAACAGGAACGGATCTAGCTGAACACTGTGAGCAGGACGCACTGCACTAAATGTAAATAGCAGGAACGGCTCTAGCTGAACACTGTGAGCAGGACGCACTGCACTAAATGTAAATAGCAGGAACGGATCTAGCTGAACACTGTGAGCAGGACGCACTGCACTAAATGTAAATAGCAGGAACGGATCTAGCTGAACACTGTGAGCAGGACGCACTGCACTAAATGTAAATAGCAGGAACGGATCTAGCTGAACACTGTGAGCAGGACGCACTGCACTAAATGTAAATAGCAGGAACGGATCTAGCTGAACACTGTGAGCAGGACGCACTGCACTAAATGTAAATAACAGGAACGGATCTAGCTGAACACTGTGAGCAGGACGCACTGCACTAAATGTAAATAGCAGGAACGGATCTAGCTGAACACTGTGAGCAGGACGCACTGCACTAAATGTAAATAGCAGGAACGGATCTAGCTGAACACTGTGAGCAGGACGCACTGCACTAAATGTAAATAGTCTAGAAGATAACAGGAACGGATCTAGCTGAACACTGTGAGCAGGACGCACTGCACTAAATGTAAATAGCAGGAACGGATCTAGCTGAACACTGTGAGCAGGACGCACTGCATTAAATGTAAATAGTCTAGATAGAAGATAACAGGAACGGATCTAGCTAAACTGAATACAGTGTATATATATATATGCAACACCTGGGATGCATATATATACACAATACACTGTAAGTGCAGCTAACTGACTGACTGTTCTGCCTAATCTATCTAACTCAAATCAAATGACACTGTCTCTCTCTCTCTCTATCTCTCAGCACACCGGAACACACACTACACAGGGCCGCCGTGCAGGCGGCCTTATATAGTGTGGGGTGTGTACTAAATCCCCTGAGCCATAATTGGCCAAAGCCACCCTGGCTTTGGCCAATTACAGCTCTCTCTACTGACGGCGCTGTGATTGGCCAAGCATGCGGGTCATAGTGCATGCTTGGCCAATCATCAGCCAGCAATGCACTGCGATGCCGCAGTGAATTATGGGCCGTGACGCGCCACACGAATTTAGCGCGAACGGCCCATAACGTTCGCAATTCGGCGAACGATCGAACAGCCGATGTTCGAGTCGAACATGGGTTCGACTCGAACACGAAGCTCATCCCTATTACCCACAAAGAAAATGCAGCGCTCACATATACAATTATAAAAAATAGTGATAATAATTGCGTGACCAAATATAACACAGTATGAGTGTGAAAACACAAATGAGATGTAAAAACAAAACATAATTAGACAATTGGAAAACAAAAAATAAATGAATAAATAATGTTCACCAATGTGAAGAAAAGGAGTGTACAAAACAGGAGGGGAAGGGTTGAGTCAAAAAGTCCTGATGTGAATGGATGCTATCAGTAAGTTGACATCACTGAGGCATCAATGGAAACATGAGGCATCAATGGAAACATGACAGAAAGAAGATCTTGCAAGGAAAACCACCACCAACTGTGTGAAGGCTTACCGGAA
Source organism: Aquarana catesbeiana (assembly GCF_042186555.1). Classification (NCBI taxonomy): domain Eukaryota; kingdom Metazoa; phylum Chordata; class Amphibia; order Anura; family Ranidae; genus Aquarana; species Aquarana catesbeiana. The sequence continues at coordinate 378,445,191 of NC_133324.1, read as the reverse complement.
ACAGTGGACTTAAAGGGGCATATACCTCTTAAGTAATGCAGGCTTGTGGTGATATTCACCATTTAAAGTGAAGACAATCACAGATCCAGGCCACTACAATCACAATTCCGGATCTGAACAGCACTGGTCATCAGCAAGTTCACAGTAAAACATACGGGTGAAGTTCACATGGAGGGAAGGAGAACCAAAGGATATCTATGTACTCACACGATGAAACCAAAAATTAAAGAAAGGTTCCATATAGTGTGATATCGTTTAAAAATGGGTTTAATAAAAAGAGGGTAAACAGGAGCACTCACATTTCAAATGTAGATAAAAGGCTCTTACGGAGACATGGAATAACTCAATCCAACGCGTTTCGTCTACTTAGACGTCATCTGGGGTATATCAGATTGCTTGTTCATCGTATGGTAATGAGGATGGATTTAGGACAGACTCATTCTGATGTTGTTCAAACAACTTTGCAGTCAGCCATGACACTCTCTCCTGACACCTAAAATGTTAAGAAATATATATATTTTTTGTTATTTCTAAATATGCAGTGTGAATAGGAACACATAACATATAGAAGGGTTTTTTTCAAATTTGACTGCAAAAGTGAAAAGAGCAGCCACTACCCAAGTGCTATGGGGTTATCGAACAATAAGTTGCACACTTTGCAGAGTATGAAAAATAAACTAAAATATTCAGTGAAAGCCAACATAAGGCAGAATAGAGTCTGTGGTAAATGTTGTTGGTTTTGTAGTGGTGATGATTCTCTTATCTGTCTCTTACAGTGTGTAACACAAAAGTATAATCTATGATGTATTCACAAAAGAAATGGTCAATGGTTCGGGACTAGCCAAACAATAGCAGACACACTTTAAACCCATCAGTTGTGCTCTTTACACAATCTGTTGTTACAGTGAACAAATATGTGTTCATAGATTAGGCAGCAGTTAACTGCTATTCAGTCAGATAAATGCAGTACAGACTCATTTTTGTGACTTGGTTTAAGAAAAAAACTTGATCAATTTAGATATTTTTCATTTGAGCTATCTGGGCTGTGAGAAACTGATAGCTATTTCATAGATGCTTGTTATCAGAAAAAGAAAAAGGAATATACAAAGGAAAAAAAATGCGATTAACCCCTTTGCCGAAGGAGTAGGGAGGCAGAGCAGCTCTCCTGCGCTAGAACACGCATCTAGTACGTGATCCAGCACTTCCAGGTAGGGGGGGGCACATGGCAGCCACACCAGCTGTGCTGTGATTAGTCACAGCACAAGCTGGCCAAAAATTTTTTTTGCTGCTGAGCCCCCCCTTGCCCCCCCCAGCAGCACTTTGCGCGGGTGCCGGCTGATTGGCAAAGAGAATGAAAGGACAGAGCTTTGTCCTGTCAGAAGGAATGTGCTGGTTTTTGTTTCCCTGCAGGGAATCATAAACTGGGCACATCCCTTAGTAAAAACAGCACACAGTGAATGCACCCAGCACTGTTAGGCACACATTTAACCCCTTGATCGCCCTAGATGTTAACCCCTCCCCAGCCAGTGTCATTAGTACAGTGACAGTGTGTATTTTAAGCACTGATTAGTGTCACTGGTTCCCACTAAGTATAAAGACTCTAAGTTAGCGTCAGATTGCTCTCCATACTATCACAGTCTAAGTCGCTGAACACCGCCATTACTAGTATATATATATTAATAAAAAATAGTTTCAATATATATATATATATATATATATATATACCATAGTTTGTAGACTCTACCAATCAATATATGCTTATTGAGATTTTTTACCAAAAATATGTAGCAGAATTCATATTGGCCAAACTTTATGAAGAAATTAGATTTTTTTTTAATTGGATACATTTCATAGCAGGAAGTAAAAAAAAAATAGATTTCTTCTTTTCAAAATATTCTGTCTTTTTTCGTTTATAGCACAACAAATAAAAAAACCCAGTGGTGATCAAATACTACCAAAAGAAAACTCTATTTGTGTGAAAAAAATGATATATCTCATTTGGGTACAGTGTTGCACAATTGTCAGTAAAATAACGCAGTGCCACAGAGCAAAAAATGGCCTGGTGATTAAGGGTGGCAAGTGGTGTAGTAGAGTAACTCCAATTTTGTTGAATAAAAAAAAACTTTCCCTTCTGGGTAATCTATGTACGTTGCAAGGATTTTGACAAACTTTGTTGCAGATTCCTACCTTTTGTTATTCTGAAGAAATCCCTGTGTGTTTGTCTGTGTCCATGTGTAGAAGTGAGTCTAATGGGGGTGGTTTCTTAATTATCAACCAACTGCAGCACCTGCAAAGCTCTGATGAGGAAAATGGCAGGGTCTGCATCCCTTTAGATGTGATTTCCTATTGGGAGTATCTCACCAAAAATAAAATTTTTGTTGCAGAGGATGCCTGAAAGCTGACTTGTATTTTAGTGCAGAGTTCTGAGAAAATCAGTCTGGCCAATCACACAAGCAGGAAATGACATATCTGGAGGGCATTCTGTACACATTCTGTATACAGAACACCTCCAGGTAGCCATATTTCATTGCATTTCACAGAAAATCACAGAGCTACAGATTGAAAAGGAAATGTAATGTAATGTCTGGGTCATGTGATAGCTGTATAGCAATTAGAAAAGAAGGTACTTAGATTTTTTTTTAATAAAATAATCACAATGCCATCCTCCACATACAGAAAGAGAAGGGATAATGTAAATTAAACAGTGTGTGCGTTTAGTATCACAATGAATAAACACTTAAATGGATGGTGGTTGGTCTAACAAGTAATTAGTACAAGAAAGGGGAGGGGCTTAAAACATTCGATTATGTGGTATAATTTGGTTCAAATGGAAGGTGGAGCATCAATTGAGGGATCATTGGTAAGGAATCTGAGTTGATACCATTGAGAAAATTGAAAACATTGCACTATAGATTGTTGGGTATCTACAAGCAAGGTTTGAATAAAAGCTTCCCAAACATTAAATCATTTTTGGACCGGTAATTCCTTATGATAAGAGGCCTCTACCCATTCCATGCAAAAAAAACTTAAGATAATTTTTCTATAAAAAAAGATAGCGAGGGGTTCCAGGTAAATCTGCTTATGTAAAATGTTTTTTTTGCACCACAAGGGATATGATAAGGAGCAGTTGTTTGCAGCCCCTTAAACATTTTAATGCCTAATATGTTAAGTAAACCAAAAAGGGCCAATTCAGGGGTTATGGTTAGGTAGTTTACAAAGTATGTGATAGAATAATGCACTCCTGAGTTCCAAAAATATTTAATCCACATCTGAATGTCCACATTTTGGGTAGGAAGAAGAGGAGTTTAGGCGCATAATGTAGTTGCTTTGAGATATTGTTAGGTTTAGCTGAAGGCAAGGCTGTAACTATGTGTGATGGTGCCCCATAGCAAAATCATTTTGTCTTACTGTATCTTCATCCTGAAGAGATTTCTACAAACTATACATACATGTATTTCATTCAAACATGTTTTCAAATGCTATTGCTCAAATACTGTGTTGCTAGACAGCTCTTGGCCCAATGAGCCTTCGAGCCTCAAAGCCGTTGCATTGTCTACCATGGCTATAGTTACCCCCTTTGACTCAAGTGAATTATGCTATATTTCCACAATACCATTTCAAATGCTATCTAACTATGTTATGCATATTCACATACCATAGATGTGTAACTAATTATTGTATCTAATTTCATAAGCTGTACTTTGATAGAAAATATTGCACCTATATGAGACCTTTAGGATAATGCTGCATTGGCTACATATTCAGATATTTTACAGGAAAGAAAAACCTCTGGATAAGACCAGATTTAACATGGTAGACCTGTAAATGAAATTAAAAGGTGCACTTATTCACTAGTCCCACAAACCCTAAAAAAAAAAAAAAAATAGGTTAAAGCGAAAAAAAAATTGTAAGAAAAAAGTTAAAAATTCTTACCTTATGCCCCGAAATTTGTTGCAATAGACATCTAGAAGAGGTTGATGCCAGTGGGCCTTATCCCAGAATATTAGGAAAGATGATGATTTCAAATCCTGTTGGAATGCACTCCTGCAAAATACAGGAGCAAATCCTCACAGGATTTGTGATCCTTGGCTTTCCCAAGATCCATAGAGAAGGTCCAGTGATGTTACAGGAAGGAACTACAGGTAACAGCAGAGTTGTACGGCAATCTTTATTTTTACTTTTATTTTTAATTTTTTCGTAAATTAGAATTTTTTACTCAGGTTTGTTGAGGAGATAGCTAATAAGCAGATTATGAATCTTTCTAGTGGAGACAGAGACAGCAACAAAAACCTGACAAGGATCCTAACCCTTCCCTACTCAATCTAAAACGACAAAAAAAAGTTTGCAGTTTGGATACATCCCAAAGCCTATCTACCGGAACTAAGTACACTAGTGAAATCACCCCAGTGTTGTATCACATAATGACCAGAACAGCAAGTCTGTTTAGCAAACTTACTAGGTCAAAAAACGCTGCTGTTCACAAGTTGGTGTTTAGAATCAAGATAGGTTGTATGACTGCTTTACATAGCCAGTGGGTGGGGCATTTACTTACAGGCCTGTCATGTACAACACAGCATTAGCTAGTCCTTTCACCATTTTAAAGGGATATTCGTATCTGCATTTCAATATAGTCAACAACTTCCCTGATTGCCTAATGTGGGAGAATTAATTATTTTATGCAGTATAAGCTCTTGCCATACTATTATAAAGACCTAGGAAGAGTGGTACAATGCTAGCATTGGCAATTGGATTTGCAGGAGTGATAAAAGCATCCAAAGGGGTCTTTTTGGCAGTGTAAGCGCACATGATCAGGTCTCCCAGGAGTGCACATTTATGACTTTTCAGTGGGTAAGAGAGAACACAACCAGATATTTTATACTGTGGTGCTCTAATTCTTGGTTCTACTATGCCAATCATATCAGCTATACGGATCAGAAGACATTATTTTGCTATCTCTAAAGCTGTCTACACAAAATGCATAATTCGCCACAAATCAGAATCTTATACTGGCAGTATGGAGTGAAAAATCTGCTATCTATTTTATAGTCCAATGAATTTGTAACCAATCACATAGTATGAGGCTGTATAGAATAAACGATTCATTGTTGCAGATTGCAGTTTTATGATACTATGGGCTAAGTTTTAAAGTCCAGACATAGGACAATTAACCTTAAATGATTTTCTCATATTATTCAAACTCATGAATATGGTAATAAAGCAAGATGCGCTTTGCTAACTGGAAAAGTTCTTGGTAATAAAGGTGCTATAAAACAAGATCATATTATTGCTTTATATGCATAGTATACAAAGACACTTCAAAGGCATGTTTTTTTTAATGAACAGTAAAGCTCTGAATATTAAGCAAGAGGTATATTATTTGTAAACTTTCCCAAAGTACATTTAGGCTGGCCATACATGGTTCGAATCTCAGCTGGTTCCTGCTGATTCGAACCATTAATGGGCAGGCTGAATGAACCAAGTTGACCCATCGATCAACTTGGGTACAACCAGCCTGCCGGATTTTCTTGTGATTATCGCTAGCGGCTGCTATAGCTGCTAGAGCTAATAACTTTCTTCCCGTGGTTGCAGGAAAGGAATTCATTCTGTGTGTAGCTGGCCTAACAAATATCTGAATGCAATAAGACTAACTGAAATAAATAAAATAAATGGGGGTGGAGTCCATGCAATATACTGACATACTGAGATACCAGCGCTCATATTTCTAGGTGAGGTTAGAAAATGGAAAATAACATTTAGTTACCTGTGGTACTTTAAGCTTTGCTGCCACCTTAATTTTTTAATTGCTCCTGTTTATGTAGACCATTCTCACTGTTTGTGTGTCTACCATATATAGCAATTTAATAGAATTAAATGAATAATTTAACTAATAAAGTGTATGTACAGCCAAAACGTATTGTCTTAGTTTTGAATAGCATTGGGAATGGTTTATACCCCGGCCAGTTTATTTTTTGCTGTATGTCTATCATTGGGGACATTTCCCTTCACTTCCTGTTCCGTGGATGCAACAGTAAGTTAGAGGAAATCTCCAAAAGTGATGGGAATTCCCTTCTAAGTTGTCCTCGGAACAAGTGTTGCCATTTGATGATTTCCCCCTACCTCTTGTTCTGGTGATAACCAAAATTGTGGATTTTCTCTCATTTTCTTTCTTGGTGACAATAGTCAACTGGGCAAAGAGAGGGATGAATCTCCCAAATAGGGACACCAACAACAACAAAAACTTGACAGTGGTCTAAACTTTCCCCACTGTAGCCAACAAAAAGTTGCCTAGAATAAAATTTAAGAAAATTTGTTTAATGTGCATTGAGCCACACTATTTAGAATCCAGGTACTAATGAATAATATGTTGAACAAATCTCCCTATATCAAACTAGCCTGTTTAGGTAACATAAAAAGTTTTGGATTTTGTCATTTATTAGCTTGTCCCTACCCAACACTTACCCAACAGACTTGTAGTTCTGGTCCTTATGTAATACACCACAAGAGTGTTTTTTATTTTCTTGTCCCTACCCAACACTTACCCAACAGACTTGTAGTTCTGGTCCTTATGTAATACACCACAAGAGTGTTTTTACTACGTTTTTATATTCCCTGGGAGCTACACCTCCGATGGCTCTGTAAATGTTAATAATATCTCCTCAGGTTCTTCTGAGTACCCAGCCCCCTTCCTTTACATACAGTATCTTTTATCTTTGTCAAATTTCCTAAACACAAGTACGACTGAAGTATAGCTCTGACTAATCATTTACACAAAATTCCAATGGATGGTTGATGCAATGTGGCACTGAATTCAATTGTGTTGATTTAATAAAGGCAGAAAAAGGCTGTTCGCTTACCTTAGTGAGTGAAGTGAAACTCTACTATCTTTCCACCATCCAATCATTTGCAAGCATAAATATTTTTTTAATCCTTTCTTGTTATTGGGTATTCTTGGCAAAGTGAATTTTTACCACATTCAAGGAAAACAGCCTATTTACCTTTAGTAAATAAACACCAATATGTTTAGGATAAATAACCCCCTCCCAGTATGTCAATTTTGTGAAGTTGATAACATTTTCCATTGGGATCCATCAACATTCCATATGTACCCTAATGCAGGGTAATATGAGTTAATATGCATGGACAATATTTCACCTCTGCATCATCGATTTCTAAATTACAAAACAAAAAGAACCTTGTTATTTGGAGCTGAAATGGAACATTTATCAAGTGTATACATGGTATGTGACATCTCTGACCATTTTTTTAACATCTTAAGAGTCAGGCTTACTCCTGCAGACTTTTAGAGAATTGTAGCCCCAGAAGCTTGGTCTTGTAAAGCAAGTCTGAGGTCAAAGTGTATGCCCCTGCCAATTCCTTTCTGTCTGTGTTGAGTTTAGATGAGCTGGGATATTGATGTTTCCTCACACTCCGAGATGAGGTGGACTTATGCTGGAGCATGGGTGTCCTGAAATGACCACTTTGACGTTCCAATAGTCTGAGGTCTAAACTCAGTAGCTTCTTGGATACCCGAGATCAAGCTTTTAGCATACTTCTGAGGGGATATCTGGCTTCTTCACCCGTTCTTCCTAAAATCCTGACCTGGTTTGTAAAAATGTGCGACCCTCGCACGCTCTGAACTTTGATCTCTAGACTGTGTCATCTTCCGGCCTAGCAGGCGCCAGTCCTGAGGCAGGACCCCGACTTGCCAACTATGGCCCAGGTTACGGTGCTATCCAGCTTGCCAAAAGATGAAGCTCCCTCAAAGGGATGTTACACTACGTCTGTTAGAGGTGGGATCAAAAAGCCCAGGCCCCAGCCATAGCGTAACTGACGAGAGCATAACCCGTGCCACTATGCAGATGATATCAATTAGAGCCTCACCATGGAAACCGACACCAGCTCCGGCTCCTGAACTACAGAGTTTCTGAAAATGCTCTTGAACACTGCGTCCACATTCTCCATCCACATTTTCATCACTTTAAACATGGTCACAAGAACCCAGGCCGACTTTTAGGCCATTCACTGCATCTTTCAAGGAAGAGCAACATGCTTGCTTGCCTCATCAAGGCCTCAACAACTAGAGAGGCAGCCTTTAGATGCTTCACATACTTATTTCTGAATGTATAGAGCTTGGCCATCTTGCTCAGAAGGGAGGTATATCTTGCCACCTTGCTCCACTCATCCAAAATGATGTCCCTTAGTTCCGTTAGGAATGAGAGATTAGAACGCTCTCTTTAGAGGTGCTTAACCACTTCCCGCCCGCCATATAGCAATATGATGTTGAGAAAGTGGTTCTGTTATCCTGACCCGACGTTATGTGACGTGATCAGGACAACAAGCTGCTGCTGGTCCCCTGTTGTGGTGTGTCAGTCTGACACACCGCAACTCCAATCTAGGTGAAGAGTCTCTGACGCAGACTCTTTACTACAAAATCAACTGTGTCCAATCACAGCTGATCACGATGTAAACAGAAGAGCCGTGTATCGGCTTTTCTTCACTCGCGTCTGACAGACGCGAGTAGAGAAGAGCCGATCAGCTGCTCTCCCGACAGGGGGGGTCTGCGCTGATTGATTATTAGTGCAGCCCCCCCCCGAGGATGCACACCCAGAACCACCAGGGATGCCACCACGACCACCATTGATGACCACCAGGTATGCCACCCATGGACACCAGGGATGCCAATGTGTGCCCACATATGATACCAATCAGTGCCCATCAGCAATACCTGTCAGTGCCTGCATAGCAGTGATGACCATCAGTGCCATCTGTCAGTATCCATTAGTGCCACTCATCAGTGTCCATCAGTGCCCATCCATGCCCATCAGTGCCCACCTATCAGTGCTGCCTATCAGTGCCACCCATAAGCACCCATCAGTGCAGCATTTCAGTGCCCATCTGTTCCACCTATGAGTGCCCATCAGTGCTGTATATCAGTGCCACCTATCAGTGCAGCCTATCAGTGCCCATCATCAATGCCACCTCATTGGTGCCACTTCATCAGTGCCCATCAGTACCCCTCAGTGCAGTCTCATCAGTGCCCATCAGTGAAGGAGAAAACATACTTATTTACAACATTTTATAACAGAAACTAAATTTTCGGTCTTTTTTTATTTGTTTAGCAAAAAATAAAAACCCCAGAGGTGATCCAATACCACCAAAAGAAAACTCTATTTGTGGGAACAAAATGATAAAATTTTTGTTTGGGTACAGTGTAGCATGATTGTACAACTGTAGCAAAATTGGCTTGGGCAGGAAGGAGGGAAAGTGTCTTGAAGTGGTTAAAGAACTTCCTTTTGCTTTGCAGGAGACTCTACCGGTTCTATTCATGTAATCACCCCTATCATTGCCTTGACCAAAGGCGTTACAAGGGCAAAGTGACTCATCTCCCTCTGCCTCATTGTGTGAGGTCTTCATAGATGGATGGCTTGGTTGGGACAGTTCCAGTTCTTCCTGTTCATCCTTGTAGGAGAACACGCCATAATGGCTGTTGGACTTTGTGTGTGGCTTGTACCTTTCTCTTTAAAGGGATTCTTTAAAGTGGCTGCATATGATGGATACAGTTGGCTGCATGTGACGGGCACAGTTGGCTGCATATGACGGGCACAGTTGGCTGCATATGATGGGCACAGTTGGCTGCATATGATGGGTAGAGTTGGCTGCATATGATGGACACAGTTGGCTGCATATGATGGGCACAGCTGGCTGCATATGATGGGCACAGTGGCTGCATATGATGGGCACAGTCGGCTGCATATGACAGGAACAGTTGGATGCATATGATGGGCACAGTGGCTGCATATGATGGGCACAGTTGGCTGCATTTGACTGGAACAGTTGGATGCATTTGCTGGCACAGTGGCTGCATTTGCTGGGCACAGTTGGCTGCATATGATGGGCACAGTGGCTGTGTATTATGAGCACAGTGGCTGCATATGATGGGCACAGTTGGCTGCTTATGATGGGCACAATGGCTGCATTTGCTGGGCACAGTGGCTGCATATGATGGGCACAGTTGGCTGCATATGACGGGTACAGTTGGCTGCATATGACAGGCACAGTTGGCTGCATATGATGGGCACAGTTGGCTGCATATGATGGGCACAGGTGGCTGCTTTTGCTGGGCACAGAGGCTGCATATGATGGGCACAGTTGGCTGCATATGATGGGCACAGTGGCTGCATATGATGGGCACAGTTGGCTGCATATGACAGGCACAGTTGGCTGCATATGGTGGGCACAGTTGGCTGCATATAATGGACACAGTGGCTGCATTTGCTGGGCACAGTTGCTGCATATGATGGGCAAAGTTGGCCGCATATGGCAGGTACAGTTGGCTGCATATAACAGGCACAGTTGGCTGTATATGATGGGCACAGTTGGCTGCATATGACAGGCACAGTTGGCTGCATATGATGGGCACAGTTGGCTGCATATGATGGGCACAGGTGGCTGCTTTTGCTGGGCACAGAGTCTGCATATGATGGGCATTGTGGCTGCATATGATGGACACAGTTGGCTGCATACAGTGCCTTGCAAAAGTATTCATCCCCCTTGGCCTTTTACCTATTTTGTTACATTACAGCCTTTAGTTCAATGTTTTTTTAATATGAATTATATGTGATGGATCAGAACACAATAGTCTAAGTTGGTGAAGTAAAATTATAAAAATCTTTACATAAAACAATTTTTCAGAAAAAAACAGCACAACAGCAAACCTGCCAAGAGACGGCCGCACATCAAAACTCATGGATCGGGCAAGGGGGGCATTAATCAGAGAGGCAGCACAGAGACCTAAGGTAACCCTGGAGGAGCTGCAGAGTTCCACAGCAGAGACTGAAGTATCTGTACATAGGATGACAATAAGCCGTACGCTCCATAGAGTGGGGCTTTATGGCAGAGGTGCCAGAAGAAAGCCATTACTTTCAGCAAAAAACAAAATGGCGCATTTTGAGTTTGCGAAAAGGCATGTGGGAGACTCCCAAAATGTATGGAGAAAGGTGCTCTGGTCAGATGAGACTAAAATTGAACTTTTTACCATCAAAGAAAACACTATGTCTGGCACAAACCCAACACATCACATCACCCAAAGAACACCATCCCCACCATCTCAAAGTGAAACATGGTGGTGGCAGCATCATGTTGTGGGCATGTTTTTCAGCAGTCGGGACTGGGAAACTGGTCAGAGTTGAGGGAAATATGGATGGTGCTAAATACAGGGATATTCTTGAGCAAAACCTGTACCACTCTGTGTGTGGTTTGAGCCTAGAATGGAAGTTCACCTTCCAGCAGGACAATGACTCCAAACACACTGCTAAAGAAACACTTGAGTGGTTTAAGGGGAAACATGTAAATGTGTTGGAATGGCCTAGTCAAAGCCCAGACCTCAATCCAAAAAAAAATCAGTGGTGAGACTTAAAGATTGCTGTTCACAAGCGCAAGCTCATAGAGACTTATCCAAAGTGACTCGGAGCTGTGATAGCCACAAAATACTCTACAAAGTATTGACTTTAGGGGGGTGAATAATTATGCACATTGACTTTTTCTGTTATTTTGTCCTATTGGTTGTTTGCTTCACAATTAAAAAAAAAAAACATCTTCAAAGTTGTGGCATGTTCTGTAAATTAAATGATGCAAATCCTCAAACAACCCATGTTAATTCCAGGTTTTGAGGTAACAAAACACAAAAAATGCCGAGGGGGTGGATACTTTTGCAAGGCACTGTATGATGGGCACAGTGGCTGCATATGATGGGCACAGTTGGCTGCATATGATGGGCACAGTGGCTGCAATTGATGTTTTTGTTTCAGTATTTTTCTGAATTTTTCAGTTCGTTTGCGCCCCCCAAAAAATTTTGAACACCAGCCGCCACTGCTGGGGACTGCTGGGGACTCCACACTTCTTCCGGGGCACAGCTTGCCAAATAACCAGGCCTGGATCTTGGACACTTTATCCAAGGTAAGACTTCAACTATTCTGGTCCTTAGGAGGAGGACAAAAATGGATCGCGGCCTCTGGCTCAGACCAAAGATTTATGGGAGTGGGGTCCTATAGGGAGGGAGTGGAGGTGAGGTTAACCCATACGTATGCTGCCATGGAGTCTGTCAGGAAAGTGGAAATACGCTTTAGGTCACTTGAAAGTATCTGGTTCCACGATGCCCTGGTTCCAGGTCACATGACTGGATCTGGTCAAGCTAGATTACCTGACCTGTATGCAGATGTGTATAGTGAGCACCATCATCAGCAGAGTCCTTGGTAACTTTAATTGATGACTATGCTGATGTCAGCATAACAGTGTACTGCTGCTATATCCTTTGGACATGTGATTCAAGGTACCGCGGCACTTGCTTTTTACTGGTGTTAAATGGTACTGCAGATGTCCTATTTGTGTAATTTTAAAGTGGACATAAAGGCAAAACATTTTTTTCATTTTGGATAGAGTAAGGGAGGGTTATAACTCTTGACATCCTGTGGCACGATCTCTCATCGGCTGTGTTCACCTTACACAGCCGATGACTGCTCAGTGTACCAGCCCACTGCTGGTACCTTGTGATCGCTATGACCAATCACAACAGATCACATGACAGTTGTAGACAATGGATAACTTCCTTTCATGCCAGTTATTGTGTACAATTGTGTTGCTAGCTGTGATTGGTCAAAGTGATCACATGGAAAAGAGGGGGCCAATCACAGCTCATCTGTAACATGTGATTAGCTGTGGCCAATCACAGCTAATCACAACAATACACACTGAATGAATCAATTTCATTCACTAAAAATGGTTGCTTATAACAGTGAAATTCACTGATATAAGAAATCATGTGTAAAAAAATTCTCATCACTTCCCCAGAGTAGCACAATATTACTATGGCAATCTTGTATTGCTCTGGTCACAGTGTGTTAAAAAAAAAAATAAAAAAAAAAATTAAAATGAATAAAAAGAAAACACATACTGTCACCAGTTAGTGTCCCTGATCACCACTATACCAATTAAATGATGACTCTGGGGGTTATTTACTAAAGGAAAATCCACTTTGCACTGCAAGTGCACTTGAAAGTGCACCTAAACTGCACTTGGAAGTGCAGTCCCTGTAGATCCAAGGGGGACATGCAAGGAAAACAAAAATCTGCATTTTAGCTTGCACATGATTGGATGATAAAATCAACAGAACTTTCACTCATTTCAGATCTACCTCTTAGATTTAGAGCGACTGCACTTTCAAGTGCACTTGCAGTGCAAAGTGGATTTGCCTTTTGTAAATAACCCCCACTGTACTGCACAGGTGACAGTATGTAAAAAAAATAAATAAATATATATATATAGCAAGGTCCCAGGCCTCCTTTAGTCTAATCAGTACCTCCAGAGCCAGGGACAGCTGCCATCCTTCTGCATAGGGTGGGTTGCGAGTCATGGGAGGTGTAATGCAAGATAGATTCATGGGTGCCAGACACTTCTTGACCGCAAAGAGATTTATTTTCTCTTGAACAGAACTGTGGGAGAGAGGGTTTAGGGCCAGGACACCCTTTAATGGATGCAATGCTAATTAGCAGACTCCAAGACTTCTATAGGTAGACAGCCATGCAGGGAAAGGCACCCAGCCAGGCACTACATCTGCATATGTAGGTTCGCCATCTCCTATGGCAACAGTCTTTTAACCGTTTCTAACACAAGTTGTAACAAAATTCTTTACTTCCTTTACTTTCACTCCTTGTAGATTTTCACTCCACTGAGCTCCCAGCCTCTCTCACTAGACTGACTGATCCACTGCCACTGGATTTCCTGAGCTCTTCCAAGCTTCACTCTCAGTATCTTCCTCAAGTGTCACCCCCGCTTCCCTGCTGGGTCCCTAGTTTGGCATTCCAGATACTTTCAATCATCACCCCACTGGCCTGCTCGGTCCCTGGCTTGGCACACTAGGCTGCTCTGCAAGCGTCACCTCCACTGGCTGGGTCCCTGGCTTGACACCTTCTGAAGTTTCCCGATTCTTCACCGTCACCGGTTGCTGAGAGTACTGCTCTGGTACTTGCTTCAGCTACTCACTGTGGTCTCTGGTAATAAGGTGGTTGGTCCCTTAGTGGCGACAGCTTCCCCTCTACCTCCGACCACGACAGCTTCTCTGGCCGGCAGAACCGGCACTTCTGGTTGGACTGCAAGCCGCAGTCCCAACCCTACACAGCTCTCTTGTTTCTGGATAGGCCCTCAGACAGCCTAACAGCCAGATTTCCCCAGGATAGGCCTCAGGCTCTGGCCTAGCAGCCCGGGTAGCACAACACCCAACCACCCAGACAGCCATCTAGGTGGCACAGACCCCCGATCACCTGACTCCACTCAGATATATAGGTTCTCCCAGCAGGCCAATGGATTTAAGAAAACCCCTGCCCATTGGCTGAGATACCCCATATACTCCTAATCTGTCCATGCATTGCCCTTGTCTTCGGTAATGCCACCAAGTACCCGGCCACCTAGTGACAGAAGAGAAAAGTGCAGCAATTCCGCACTCAGGGTGAAATCAAATGATCCCTAACAATCGGCCAAGGCAACCATACCTGTAAATTTAGGAGCAACCCTGCCTAAACATCAGGGTGCTACATCTATATATATATATAGTTTGTGGACTCTATAATTTCCCTACAGACTATATGATAAACACCGATTTGGGAAATGTGGCAGAATACAGTTTGGCCTAAATTTATGAAGAACAAATGTTATATTTTATAACGGAAATTTAATTTAAATTTTCACTTTTTTGCTTATTTAGCAAAAAATAAAAGACCCAGTGGTGATTAAATACCACCAAATGAAAGCTCTATTTGTGTGAAAAAATAATAAAAATGTCATATGTGTAGCGATCTACCATCTGATAGGTAAATTTAGTAACTTGTTTGTCAGGAAGGTTAGATTTGCCTCTGTTTCAGCTTGGCTGACGTTGCGGGCGTTGCGTGTGTTTCCATACTGAGCCGTGGGTGTCGCTGTTACCGCTGGCTGGTGTTGGAACGGCAACGTGTCTAAGCGTATGGATGCTCTTCTGTCCCGGAGACAACAACGGTGGAGTTGGTCCTCCGAGTTGCATTCTGGGCGAGGGTATTTATGGGACAGACGCCATATTTTGGGGTTCGTTTTCCAGCCACCTGCTGGCCCTCCTGACCGACAGGTATGCATTAGAGATCTATCTCGTGGTCCTCCGTTCCGGAGGCCCACGTTGCTGCGGCGCAGGGGTAGGCCCAGAAGCTTGTCTGGGGCCTACCATAGCGGCCGAGGAATGGTCCTGAGCTGTCTATCCAAAGGGAGGAAGCTGAACAACCGAGAAGATCCCAGGGGAGGACCCGTCATGGAAGGATCATGCAACGTGCTGGTCTGGAGAGGGGCCTGGGGACTCGGTTGGAGGACGTATCCTAAAGAGACTATACAGCATAGTTTTGCCAGGTTGGCTTAAAGGTTCAAGCACTGTGACTGACATTCACCACAAGAAAACCAATACATCCTGTGGCAGAGGATCGTACGGGTTTGTCCCAACTAAGTCTGTGGCAGAGACTTTTGTTTGTGCTTCATGCTGGCTGCTAGGCTAGTGAGAGAGGCCTATCCAGGCGTGCAAGGAGTGTGTTCCACCAAGGGAGCGCATTCTATTGAAATGTTCAACTCCAAGGACATTTGTCAAGAATCTTACTAAAAAGGTATTTGAGTTTTCCTCTGCAGTTCTCCTTCTGCCTCTTTCCTGCTACTTCCTTTGTTGATGGTTTAATAAAGCATTGAAAACGTACTCAAGTGTTGGTGCGTGTGTCATCCAGAGGTAAACTCAACGGAACCCTAGACCCGGTGCCGGTGAAACAGAGGGAAGGAGAGTGAAGGTAACAAGCCCGCTTAAACCAGCAGTTATTGCTACATATGGGTCCAGCATTCCATGACTGCGCAATTGTCATTCAATGTGTGACAGCGCTGAAAATTAGCCTGGGCAGGAAGGGGGTGAAAGTGTCCAGTATTAAAGTGGTTAAGTTCTGGTCCCATAGCCAAAACAGAAAGTGAGAGGAAATAACTCCAAAGTGAGGGAATCCCTGGTTGTCACTAGGACCTTTCGAACTAGTGGTCCCTTTGGAAGATTTCCCTTCTTTTACTGTTCTGGTGACAACCCAACATTGTTTCTTTTTATCTTGACTTTCAATGATAACTGTAATGCCACAAACAGAGAGGGAAATCTTTATAACAGGGGACACAGATGGCACTAAAAACCTGGCAGATATTCCAAACCCTCTCTACTCCAAAGTTAAAATAAAAAGTCTTGCCTTTAGTTATACTTTAAAATGTACTAGACTTGTATGACTGATTGTACAAATAAAAATAAGAACCCATGCTACTCTACTTCTCATCTGCATTTATTTCACATTGACTACTAGTAATTTTATTTTACCACTTGGCGTCCGCACTATAGCCAAATGACGGCCACACCACGGACCTGAATTTCCGGGAGGCCATCATATGACGTCCTCCCCTTTGCACGCTCCCCGCGTCACTGAGACTCGGGTGATCACAGATCCGAGTAAGGGTTCGATCAAGGGCCCCTTACCACGTGATCAGCTGTCAGCCAATGACAGCTGATCATGTGATGTAAACAAAAGCGTAGTAATTGTTTTTCTTTTCTTCCTCACCCTGACAGCATGAGGAGAAAAAAAGCCAATCACCGGCTTATGTGCAAGGGACATTGGTCCCGAAGAGGAAGGAGGCACATCTGCCTCACCTGTGCACACAATTACCGCCTGCCAGTGCCACCTGCCAGTGCCCACAGTGCCCACCAGTGCCACATAGCAATGCCCATGAGTGGCACCTATCGATGCCCACAAGTGCCACCTATCAATACCCACCAGTGGTGCCAATCAGTGCCTCATCAGTGCTGCCTATCAGTGTAAACTACCAGTGCCCATTATTGCCACCCATCAGTGCCCATCACTGCCACCTATCAGTGCCCATCACTGCCAGCTATCAGTGCCACCTATTAGTGCCACTTCTTAGTGCCCACCAGTGCCACCTATCAATGCCCTTCAGTGCCACCAATCAGTGCCACCTCTCAGTGCACACCAGTGCCTCCTATCAGTGTCCAGCAGTGCCGCCTATCAATGCCCACCAGTGCCACCTTATCGTGCCCATCAATGCAGCTCATCGGTGCCCATCAGTGCAGCCCATCGGTGCCCATCAGTGCAGCCTATCCGTGCCCATCAGTGTAGCCTCCTCAGCCTACATCAATGAAGGAGAAAAATTACCTGTTTGCAAGATTTTAGAACAAAATATAAAAAATATAGGTTTTAGGCAAAAAAATTAGGGAAAAAAATGATAAAAATTTCATTTGGGTACAGTGTTGTATGACCGCGCAATTGTCATTCAAAGTGCATCAGCGCTGAAAGCTGAAAATTGATCTGGGCAGGAAGGGGGGTTTAAGTGCCCAGTAAGCAAGTGGTTAAACGTTTTCAAGTGTAGTATATTATGCCTAATTATTATTTATAGCTTCAAGATGGAGGTGCAGATACACCTGTTTTTATGTCTGTTGAATGTGCTGAAAGCTGGACATAAATTATTTCACAGCATGAAGTCTCACTGTGAGATGGGATTCAGACTCAGCAGAATAAAGGGACACGTAGGAATGTTGTATTTATTATGTCTTGAGAAAACACCATGTGGCTCTGCTGTTCTCTGTTTACCTTGCAGTGATCCATGAAGAACCAGAAGCAGCTGAGATCTACATCCTCAAATACAGACATGTCTTAGTGATTTCTCTTACCTTTGCATATTTACATTTGTCATTAAAAATACTTGTTTGTGTACAAAATTGGTGCTAAACTAAGAAAATATGAGCCCTCCTGAACATATACAATCACATTATAGTACTTCCTGTGTGGTTTGCCTTTTAGTCTGTCAGCACAGAGGATCAAATAAACTGTATTACTTCTCAAAGAACCTAAATATACAGGTGCTAGATCTAGGCAAGGGAATATTTATAATTCTCAAGAGTGATATTAAAGTAGAGTAAACTAAAGTGCTGTGTATCATAAACAGTTGCCATTTTTTAAATAAAATACTTTTCACCTTTTTTCATCCTTTTTTTTTTTATATTTAAGTGCTGCTGATTTCCTTGCAGCCACTTCACATACTTCAATAATGGCTGCATGATATTTCTTAAAGAGGAATTTCAACCTGATCATAAAAATAATAAGAAATGTATCTTTAGAAATGTTTAGTAATGACAATGTACAAAATATACATGCAGCTATTTGCAGGCTTTTCATAGGACAGCAGTCGGCAGAATTTAAACAATAAAAAAGGAAAACACCACACACCTTTTTTGCTGGATAAAAGATTGGCCACGGCTTTTATTATTATTGGTTTTAACAATAACTAAATAAATATATATCTGTAAATTTGTTTTAAAACACCTGCCATCAGCTCAGCCACTACGGCTCGATGATTTAAAAATGGGGTAAATACTCAAACATTCTTCATGCAGAAATCACTCAGATAATAGAAAACTTTAAGAGACCTAGTCATTAAAAAACCTACGCTCTAAACTTCCGGTTCCGGCGCCGCATGGAGTAGCTGCTCTCCTCATCAGCTCCCGCAGCTCGACTCCAAAACCTGCTTATAAAACCAGAAAACCCGGAAAAAACACCGCCACCTACCCCACGCCACCCCAGGGCACAGGATGGACCGTTTTCTTGAAAAAAACGGCACGCGATCGTACGCGGCCACGGCGGCGCGGGCCCCACAGCCGCAAATCGAGGCCCCGGCTTCGGCCTGCACGGAGCCTCACACAGAGCCAGAGCCTGATATGGAGGTAAGCGGCGCTGCGGCCCCCTCCTCACCTGCTGACACAAATCCACAACACACAAATCCACCTAGCACATCCAACATAGAGATGATAGCTCAGGCTGTGGCAGCCCTCCTCTCCCCTATGATAACAGCCTCGGTGGAGAAAGCAGTCAGCGCTGGCATGCAGCAACTACAAGCCCAACTAGGGGAACATGCCTCCAGACTTAATGAAGCTGAACATCGCATAACTAATGTAGAGGAAGAACTGTTCCACTCCCAATCCCAAATACAGGCCCTAAATAAAACCAACAAATATATCCTAGAAAAATTGGACGATTTGGAAAATAGATCCAGAAGAAGCAACCTGCGATTTGTGGGCGTCCCTGAATCGCTGCAACCCTCAGCCCTCACAGACCTATGCGCCAGACGCATCCCTGAAGCTCTAGGACTGCCAGGCCCTTACACAGTAGAACGGGCACATCGCATGGGATCTTTTAACTCAGAACGTAAATCGCCCCGTCCCATAATCGCAAAATATCTCAATTATTCGGATAAAGCCTACATCCTGCAAAAATTCAGGCAATCCAGATCTCTTCAAATCGACGACATGAAAATCCTAATTTTCGCAGATTACTCTATGGAAGTGTCTCAGAAGAGGAAAGCCTTTCAACGGATATGCTCGGAACTGCATCATCAACAACTCAAATTCACTTTGGCATTCCCGGCTACCCTCCGACTCAAAGCCCCAAATGGCGACCAACTCTCCTTCCAAGACCCAAAAGAAGCTGAGGCCTTCCTACGTTCGCTACACTCAGGCCCGAACATCAACCCATCTCCTAGAGCCGCCCCTATCAACCGTGCTCTAGACCAAAGGAGCCCACGCAAAGACTCTCCAAAACGCTTCAGAGCATCACTACCGGACCAACACCGCTCCACTCCACACTGAAGACCACAAGCACTGTCCCATACTGCCACCCCGTACCGCCTCGCTCCTACGGCTATGGTGATCTGACTCTTAACGGGATATCCCATTTTAGAGACGAAGTTAAAAAGTTCTCTTTCAAATTTGTTCTTTCCTCCTTATCAGGCATGACAGCTACTGGTAGGCCATACGTTTTCTCTTTCTCTTATGTTTTATACTTACAGTTTACATTTTAATAACTGGTAAATTTGTTCTTTTTTTGTGATAACTAAGGTTTTGACTCGCTCCCCTGGCTCACCTGTGTTTCCAACCCCCCATGCCAATTATGGCACAACTCAAGCTGCCAAGGCGACTCACCCTTTTAGCAAGGGTTTTCAAACATAACAGCCTCTGAGTCCTGCGATGGGAGCTGGAATACACAGACGACTCCATGCGGAAAAAAGTGAAGTTCTTTGAATATGTTTTATTGTTTCTCTTTTTTACCCCCTCTCTTTTACATCCCTTCTTACACCACGCACCCCCATTTCAAGTCACACACTCCCTTAATGATCTAACAAAACATCGTTCAAACATAAAAACCCCCTCTACATCCCAGCCTACTTTCACACCACACCACCACTTGTCAATAGGCGAAAATTATACAATATCTTCACATACCCCCCCAGTGACCCCCCCCATATGAAACTAGTCTCCTGGAATGTTAAGGGACTTCGATCACCTAATAAGAGAATGAAAATCCTCCGTCACCTCAAAAGACTTAAAACAGATATTGCCCTACTCCAAGAAACCCACCTTTCCACCCCTGACTTCCATCGAATGAAAAAACTATGGGTAGGTACAGTATTAGGCTCAGACTCTAATGGACGCAAAGCAGGAGTCCTGATTCTCATCCACAAAAACCTGCCATGTGAGGTACTATCCACCAAAGCAGACGCACAGGGTCGCCTTATCTCAGCCCATATCAAAATAGGAACAAAGGAAATGATAATATCAAACATATATGCACCCAACAACCCCACAAAACAATTTTATAGTGAATTGTCAACATGGCTCCTCAGCGACCCGACCCTCCCGCACATTGCTGGCGGAGACTTCAACTCCACGATACACCCGATAGATGACAGATCCACCTCAAAACGCATATATCTCCCCTCTGATCCCAACTCACAAACTCTACTAGCTTCAACGATAGAATCTCTCCACCTACACGACATCTGGCGACTCCGACACCCAGCAGATAGAGATTTTACCTTTTACTCCAACCCCCACAACGTATTCACCAGAATTGATTATCTCTTCTGCTCAGACGACCTTCTACCACTGATATCAGACGCTGACATTCACGACATTGCCATATCTGACCATGCACCTATCTCGACCACGATTGACAACCCTGACCTACACCCGAATCCTAAAATTTGGCGCTTCCCCTCATATCTCCATAACAACTCTGACTTCCGTCAGTACATGGAAAACGTCTGGTCAGAATATACTACTACCAATGACGAACACTCCGACAACCCCAATTTATTCTGGGAAGCAGGCAAAGCATTCCTTAGAGGCCGCATAATCTCATATGCAGCTTCCTTTAAAAGAAACGCACTCAATAAATACAAACAAGCCAGCTCCCAATTACACCTAGCCCAAAGATCACTCTACATCAATAACTCCAATGACAACAGGAAGGCATGGCAGTCAGCAAAACAATCTTTCGATACCTGGGCTGAAACTCTAGAAAAAAACAAAAAAGCACACATGGATGCCACCCTCCACAAATTCGGCAACAAGGCAGGTAAACTCCTTGCCAACTTATGTAGGGGACCCTACCGACCGACACACATCTCATCCCTCCGCGACTCTCTAGGCAACATAAATACCACCCAAAAAGACATAAATAGAACTATGCTGCAATACTACTCATCCCTATACGGACCAGATCCCATAAACCCAACACAAGCACAATCCTTTCTTGAAAAGGTAACCCTCGCTCAAGTAACTCCCGCACAATTAGAAGCACTAAATGCCCCAATATCCCCCCTTGAAATCTCCGCTACAATTAAAAACCTAGCCCCCTCCAAAGCTCCAGGCCCTGACGGTTTCACGGGAGAATTCTACAAGTCACTACAACTACTCTTAGAACCCACACTTCTTAAGGTTTATCAACACATATGGACAGGGGGAACATACCTACCCACGGGTAATCAAGCCACTATCAAATTACTAGCCAAAAAAGGTAAAGACCCCCAAGAACCAGGCTCATATAGGCCAATCTCGCTGCTAAACCTAGATGTCAAAATCCTTTCCAAAATCATTGCCACAAGGCTAGCGGACATCATTCCCTCTCTGATACACCCTGCCCAATCAGGGTTCGTGAAAGGCAGAACTGCCACCATGAACATCAGGAAAGTAATGATGGCCCTGGAACACGCCAAATACAACTCAGAGGGTAAATATGCTATTATCACCTTGGACGCGGAGAAAGCCTTCGACAATGTCAGCTTCGAATGGCTTTCTCTGGTCATGAACAAAATGGGATTCTCAGGTTCCTTCACCCATCTTATCAACACTATGTATACCGCCCCAGCCGCTAGACTGGTAGCGGCAGGTCTCCTATCAGAAGAATTCCGCCTATACAAAGGAACTCGGCAAGGCTGCCCCCTATCACCTCTCCTCTTTAACATCGCGTTAGAACCACTATCCAGGTTCCTATCACATGTAGCCCCACTAAATGGCATCCCTATCGGCAAACAGGAAATCTGCACCTCACTCTTTGCTGATGATGTCCTTATATTCACAGCAAACCCCTCCTCTGACATGGTCACGATTAAGCAAATTTTTGACCAATTTAGATTATGCTCGGGCCTTCGCATAAACTATAATAAAAGCGAAATCCTCCCTCTAGGCACCGTACCCAATCCTCCTTGGACACAGAACTCCATATTCTCGGTAGCACATTCTCACATCACCTATTTAGGTATAAGAATAGGAAAACTACCCTCCTCTCTTTATCACCTCAACTACCCACCTTTACTCAAAAAGATCTCTCAGGAACTAACAAACTGGATGGATCTCCCTCTCTCGCTACTGGGAAGATGTCATCTAGTAAAAATGGTCAGCTTCGCCCGCCTACTCTATCCACTACAAACCATTCCTTTACTCCTGAAACATAAAGATACAAAAATTCTAAATGAGGCAATATCCAAATTTTTATGGCAGAACAAGCGACCACGAATTGCACTCTCGAAACTATATCTTCCCAGGCGCGAAGGGGGTATTAGTCTCCCTAATGTAAGGATCTATAATTTAGCCTGCCTCCTGAGGATAAGTCTAGATTGGGTAACACAAACATCTCGCTACTCCAACTTTTACCTCGAAACCGAAATGGTCAACCCATATTCCCTGGTAGCCCTCCTACACTGCAAGTGGAAAACCATCCCTCCACCCCTTCAACACAACCTACTACTCCGGGACACAGCAATTGCTTGGAGGGAGATCCGGAAAACTCTCAAACTTTCACCATTCATCTCCAGACATCTCCCAATACAAGGAAACCCGAGCTTTCCCCCAGGTCTGGAACGTCAACCATACAATTCTTGGCAACAAAAGGGCATCTCTAACTTTTCCTCGCTCTGTGACTTAGAATCCGGCCGCCCCATTCCTTACAAGTCATTAGCGGAGACATTCCAACTTCCACAGTCACACGTGTTCCATTATGGTCAATGTTTAAGCTTCCTCAAAAACGTCTGCAGAGATAATCAAAAAAGATTTAAAACCTCCCTATCGGACTCTCTTCTCTCAAAAGGCTCCTATAAAATTTCAGACATATATCAGCCTCTCCTCCTAAAAGCCATTCCCTCACTGGAGACCTCTTCAGTGGCTAATTGGACAAAAGACTTCCCGGAGGCCGACTTGGTCAACAAAATTCTTCAAGGCCTCAACACTACTCACAAGCTGGTACCCAATGAATCCTGGAGGGAAACCCAACTTAAGATCGCACACCGAGCCCATATACCTTGCCTCTCGAACAAACAAGCTCAAACCTCCCCCACGTGCCCCCTATGCATCCACCCCAGACCCTCCTTGACCCATCGCTTCTGGGCATGCACATACATATCCAGCTTCTGGGACCAAGTCCTGCAATACATATTTGAGGTGACCCTGCTAAAAATACCTAAGGACCCCCTACTTCTCATTTTTGGACACTGGGATCCCCAACTGCTACCCTGGTCTTCAATCTCTACCCCTTCATGCAAGGACTGGATTCTGATATGCCTCCTCTTCGCTAGAAGAGCCATATTAAAAAATTGGATCTCCAATTCCTGTCCCAACACCTCCCAAATTAAAAGGGACCTCCTTCAGCTGCTCTACAAAGACAGGATCAACACGGACTACACGAATGAAAGAATCAGGACTCGCTTCCACCACAAATGGGGAACTTTCATGACCTCGGCACTCTCCCCCACGGAGATAGCCCATCTGGAGACTTTCTCTTTCCTTTACCATGAACCTCCCCCCCCCATCTCAGACGGAACGATCCTCCCAAACCAAGATTCTCCACTATATGGAATCCAACTTCTACCAAATACTACAATATAAAACAGGACGCCCTCACGCTCTTCAAAACTCCATATTCTCTACATACAGAAAAGTGGTGACCACAACTGTCACAAAAGACATAAACGATATCAACACAAAAATCATAATCAGCATTATCATCTTAACCTATAGTTATCATTTTAACCTGCATTTTCTACCCACAGGCTGCTTATCTTCATCTAAAACTTGATATTGGTGCTCTTCCTTCTCACCCCCCCCCCCTGATGTTGTTTAATTCGCATCTACTTGACTCTTCCCCTCTCTCCCCCCCCCCTACCCTACGGGGGATACATCCAGTAATACTTCGCTAGCAACCTCAGGGAACCCCTCCCCCCCCCCCCACCCCCACCTAGATCCATCCAGTTTACCTCCCTTTTCCCACATAAAAGGTCAACTCTCTTCCCATTCCCCAGGTTACTTGTCTTTACCAACTGCTTTTT
This sequence comes from Aquarana catesbeiana, assembly GCF_042186555.1. Taxonomy (NCBI): domain Eukaryota; kingdom Metazoa; phylum Chordata; class Amphibia; order Anura; family Ranidae; genus Aquarana; species Aquarana catesbeiana. The sequence goes on along the minus strand of NC_133324.1, from coordinate 378,420,447 downwards.
ATTTTCTACCTCTGTATAGAGCTGATGTTTTCTTTGTTATTTTCTTTTTTTTGTATAAAACACAAAATACAATGATACTGTCTTTTTCTTTTTTCGATGTTATTCTCTGTATATTACACCTTTCAATAAAATGTATTAAAAAAAAAAAAAAAAAAAAAAAAAAACCTACGCTCTGATAGAACAAAACTAGCAGGGAGCAGAACACCAATAACAGGTTTCACCCACCGTGACCACATAGAGAGATCGCACGTGGCAGAACCTAGAGCAAACGTCCAAATTCATGAAATCATTTACTACCCCTGGTGGCATAAGGGTACATACCCAATATAATGAGAACTTGTCATGGATTCTATTTGACCACAAACTAAGTTGCAATGCATTCTTATATGTTTGTTTTCTTTGTGTAAACTTTAAAATTCAATAAAAATTTATTGATATAGAAAAAAAAACCTAGGCTCATAAACTGTCCCCCTTAACAAAGGTGACACTGCCACATAATAATTAGCCACAATGGAAAGGGAGAGAGGAAAGACCCTTTTATTTCAAATTCTTCCTGCTCTTTTTCCGAACTGCCTGGATACTAGATCAATTGACGTACCCAGGGAAAGGTGACCAATAAAACGCCTTCCCGCTTTTTTTCCAAACTGCCTGGATACTAGGTGACCTGACCTATCCAGGGAAAGGTGACCAATAGAATACCTTCCCGCATTTTTAGTTAAGGGGATACTTGAAACGCCGCTGCCCCAGTCCCATGTGGGAAGGGGTAATTAGAAACAGCCCCCCCCTTTTCCCTTCATCATTTGCATACCATATTTTTCTTTTCCTTCCAATTCTTCTCAAGGTGGCCATTTTTACCAAGAGCAGATGAATCCATCTCCCTTTATTTCATGGAACTCTGCCTAGAACTCTAGGCCTGTCTCTTGGAATATGTGACAGGAATGTCCCAGGGTGTAGCTGTGAGGTCCTGGTTGCATCATCAGTGCCTCACTTAACCAGGAAGTGGAAAAAAACAGTAGATGAAGAAGAAGAACAGTGGGCCATGCATGGGTGTTGAAAAGGCCACTTGTTTCCCTATACAGGTCTGCAAAATGATCAAGTCTCAAGCATGTTACTTCTTCACTGTTTGTAAAAAAAATGGTACTACATGCCAGAGACCTGTACATTTACAATCAGTGAAGAACAAATGTTGCAGATACAGCCAACATATTGGTTCAATCCGCGACATTTTTTGGTCCTGTGATAGAACAGGTTTATCACCAAGTATCATATTAGTGAAAACTACAGATTGTAATAAATTGAAAATTATTTTTGAAATTACATTGACATGTTAAAGCTTATATGAGCTTTTAGTCATTGCATATACAAACATTCTGCTGGGTTTTCATGGTCTTGCAAATTGCCAAACTGTGTTTTAAAAATGCACAGAACTGTACACTAAAATAAAGAAAAATATAGTAAAGCACAACAAAATGGAGTAAAATGCAAGTTTAATGAATGCTAAATCCCTGTTGAATATAAGCCAAAATCAGCCGGTACAGTAGACAATGACCAACATTCGGTCAGTGTGTACAGCTGCTTCTCCGACAGAAGCTGATCTCATAACCAGCATAGCACAGTTAAGAGATCACTTTACTAACATCACATGGTTAGTGCAGCGGCTTACTCAGTTACTTTTCAGTCATGAAAAAATGCATGAATTCTGCAAATTCAACTGTGACCAATCATAAAGGAAACCTGTCATGAGCGAAATGCCAGAGTTGCCATTGCTGATTTTTTAAATGCAAATTATCTGACTGTCTCTGACTTTACTATTTTCTGAATCACAAATCCAAAACAAACATGAGATAAATACAATGCACTGACCAAGAAAGAGAAACCGCACACCAATGAAGTCACTTGGCTCAATAAGGGTTTATTCAGACAAAGCAACAATGCAACTAGAGGAGACCACTCCTCTCTCACATGTTTCACCCATACAGGTTTGATCATAGAGATGCATTAAATGAACTTCTGATGTGCACAATCCTCGATTGTGGTTAGTGGCTTAAACAGCATTAGGGGCCAGCATTTTCATTAGGTTTACAATTGCAGCCCCTATATTAATCTTTTGAAGTTTTCCTTCAGGTCTTCTTTGCACTTTGTATTGCATTATTGTGTGTTGTGTTTAAACTGGGAATTTACAAAGACTAGGGCAGCCAGAATCTGGACCAGCTGTACATGGCAATCAGCTTTAATGTGTTCATGTAATTTAAAAAAATGGATTGCACCACATTGTACTGTTGTTGCATGCATTGCAATAAAGTACAGTAAACTGTAGTTTTTCCTTTTCAATTTTGCAATGCATACTTGTGAAGGGTCTTTAAAGTTATTTGCAAACACAGTAACTATTTGTTAATAATGTTTCATGCTGCAGGGTTGCTATTGGTTGCTGCATTTTGAGCATTATTATTTTGGTTTATTCTGTCTGATTGAATTATGAGGCTTTAAAATACCTAAATACAGATACAACATGTGATATAAAAGGACGAACTATAAGTATTACATGGACAGAAGTCAAATTCAGATACAATGTCCATAGGATGGCATTAAGGGCAAAACCCACCATTCACCTTCATGGGAAAACCTTTGTCACAACTGTTATCCTAGAATATTTGGTCATCACAACAATTCTTTTTTATAATATACAATAATTATAAGTAACTTTTGAGTGTCAAGTTCAACCACATGCATTAAAGTAATTTTGTTTTTGTATTGAATTCAGTTTTACTAGAATAAAGACAACATAGCAGAAGCACTGTGCATGATTTAAGAAGAAGGTATATTACATGAAAAAAGCTCAATATATATCAAAGAGTAAATGAGATGTAGTTAGGCCTAAACCACACAGGATATTTTAATGACTCAGTGTACAAGATTAACCTCACCTCATCAATGCAACACATTGATTTCAGTATGTGCTGCAAATGAGACATTTGTCAACAAGGGGCTATTCTCAAACTACTGAGAGATTAAAAATCTCCTGTGCTGTTTAAGCTTAAGGCCGAATGTAGATAATGTAAAACTTTACTTAGCATGACTGACGATGTCCAGCATTAGTCATGTTCTACCAGTTTTGTGTTTACTCAATGCATTAGTAAAGTGTGTACATAGAGGAAATGGCACACATGATTACCAGTGTCATTGATCCATTGAATGAGTATGAATAGAACTTTGTGTGCTTATGTTTTCTTTCAAACTTCCTTAGCAGTTTTTTTGAGCTACTGACTGACAATACCAAAAAATTAGAACTGGCCTGTTGTTGAACTTCCTATTTTTGTCACCTCCCAGAATGTAGTTATATTTTCCACAATGCATTCTGCTTGAATGTTGGATGCTTTCTCAGTGCATTTCCATAGTGTTCCTCTAGATGTGACCAATACAAATACAGAAAGAAGTCGATGTGATACAAATTTATGCCATGTACACACGATCGCACATTCCGACAACAAAATCCATGTTTTTTTTCCGACGGATGTTGGCTCAAACTTGTCTTCCATACACGCGGTCACACAAATCTTGTCGGAAATTCTGAACATCAACCTGTGAAGCTCTGGTGAACTCCATGCCCAAGAGGTTTAAGGCAGTGCTGGAAAATAATGGTGGCCACACAAAATATTGACACTTTGGGCCCAATTTGGACATTTTCACTTAGGGGTGTACTCACTTTTGTTGCCAGCGGTTTAGACATTAATGACTGTGTTTTTGAGTTATTTTGAGGGGACAGCAAATTTACACTGTTATACAAGCTGTACACTTACTACTTTACCTTGTGAGGGGTGTACTCACTTTTGTGAGATACTGTACATTAGATAACTATTATGAAAGCCTGATGGGGCCAGCAACAGTCATGATGTAGGTGGGTGTTAAAGTGTCCCACTAAATTGCTTGGATGACCACTCTTGGAAGATAAATGATTGGGCAAGTTGGATATTTTATCAAATAGACATTTATTTTTCATTACAGAGTAACCAAACTGTGGAAGTTGTTCCCAAAAAAGGCGGGCAGTTGGGAAAGGACCAGTCACCAATTTTGCCGTAGGCTCCCCCCAGGTGATATTTTCCTTATGTCCCTTTTGCAAAGTGTCTCTGTGTGGAGGACATCATTTTAGTGGAGGTAGAGTTTTAATTCCGCATGTCACAGCCTACAGAAAGGAGAACAGTGAGCAGTACAGTAGTGACATCACCAAAACCTTCTCCAAATGTTCTGAAACTAGTAGTCAGAGGCAGCAGTACCTTAGATCTCACATTGCAGATATAAATCTATGAGGCTGTAGAAATATGATGGCTAGGCACACTCACATAACAGCAAGTGCCCTGCTATTTTTCAGTAAGAATCCAAGACGAAAGGTACATGTTTTAGGGTACTGCTTAGGCGCAATACCCATCTCTAAATGTTCCCTATAACATAGCAGATCTTTGCATGAACTGAATAAAAGACAGCATTGCCCACATGCTCCTGTCAGATTTCGCTCTGCATGGGTGAAACATGTTAGAGGAGCTTTCCTGATGGGTGGAAAGCCATCTAGAGCCATTTTGTGATAATCTGTTTAGTGATTCACCACATTGGTGTGCGGTCCTAGAAAACATTTGTGGTTAAATCAGATCTTCATTTCTTGAGCTCAGGTCAACTTCAAGAAAATAACAGCACCATAAATGAAAGCTGGTTATATCTATATGATCCTGAGACTAAAGAAATTAGTAAAACAAGGAAACATGCTTCATCCCCCACCCCCAAAAAGGCTAAGTTGCAACACTCATCTATTAACCACTTCCTGCCCGGCCTATAGCAAAATGACGGCCGGGCGGTGGTTCAGTTATCCTGACTGGGCATTATATGATGGCAAGCAGAATAACTGTGGGGGCGTGCAGCGCGGCGATCGTGGTGCGGCGTGTCAGTCTGACACTCTGCTACATCGATCTCAGTAAAGAGTCTCTGACGGAGGCTCTTTACCACATGATCAGCTGTGTCGCAACACGGCTGATGACAGTGTAAACAAGAAGAGCCGTTTATCGGCTTTTCCTCACTCGCATCTGACAGACACGAGTAGAGGAGAGCCGATCGGCGGCTCTCCTGACAGGGAGGTCTGTGCTGATTGTTTAGCAACAATGCCCACACTGGATCACCAGAGATGCCGCCAAGGATGCCACACAGTGCCCTAAAAGATGCCAATCAAAGCCCACAAATGGTGCCAGTCAGTGCCCACTATGAATGCCTGCCAGATGTCTCATCAGTGATGCCCAGCAGTGCCACCAATCAGTATCCATCAGTGCAACCCCCATAAGTGCCCATCCATGCCCACCAGTGCCCATCTGTACCACCTATCAGTGCCACCCATCAGTGCAGCCTTTCAGTGCTCATCATTGCTGCCTATTATTGCCTAACAGTACCTTCTATGAGTGCCCATCAGTGCTGCCTATGAGTGCCCATCAGTGCCACCTATCAATGCCCATCAGTGCCACATATCAGTGCCCAACAGCCTTTCAGTGCTCATCATTGCTGCCTATTATTGCCTAACAGTACCGTCTATGAGTGCCCATCAGTGCTGCCTATTAGTGCCCGTCATCAGTGCCACCTCATCAGTGCCCCTCAGTGCAGCCTCATTAGTGCCTGTCAGTGAAGGAGAAAACTTACTTATTTACAACATTTTTTAACAGAAACAAAGAAAAACTTTTTTTTTTCAAAATTTTAGGTCTTTTTTTATTTGTTGGGCAAAAAATAAAAACCCCAGCAGTGATCAAAAGAAAGCTCTATTTGTGGGAACAAAATGATAAAAAGATTTGTTTGGGTACAGTGTAGCATGACTGCACAATTGTCATTCAAAGTGCGACAGCTCTGAAAGCTAAAAATTGGCTTGGGCAGGAAGGGGCGAAGGTGCCTGGTATTGAAGTGGTTAATCACAGCTCGGTATTCAATTTTGTTCGGCATGACACCTACTCCATTTCTCTTGGTTCTAACTATAATTCACCACAACCTACAAAAAAAAAAATTCCGTGCATGTTACTAAGATATCCATCTATAAACCTGCAAATTTTCAGATCCCTAGAACATCTAGATCATAGTGAGGGTAAGAACTTATTGTCCTCCCCTTGTAGTTGGAGCAGATGGGCTGACAAAAGAGAGAACTGGGAGGAAGAAGTGCATCAATGGGAAAGAATAAAGAACTGGAATGTAGAAGAAAGGGGATTTAAAGTGTTTAAAAAAAAAATCCTGCAAAAGAATTGGTTTGAGCAAAAAAAAAAAAAAACGATCTGTGCCACTGTGCCTTACAAACTCACCATTCCATTGCTGCATTGTTGTTCTACTTACAGGTTGAATGACAGTCAGAGTCATGTAATCCACTTTCTATGAGCCCAGAATTTCACATCTTGCCCTGACCTCACAGACAAATATTGCAGATAGCAGTGCCACATCAATATTTGATACCACTCTACACTCTACAGCATTAAGACTCTTCCCACTGCTGGAGGAAGAAAAGGAGGACGTGTAATGTGACAAGACCACAGCAGATACTTGGAAAAAGGGTGTGTATAATGAGGCTGGCTCCCAGGTGGGTGAGTGGCAAACAGGGAGTGAACCTCACCTGGAGTTGATTTTTAACATTGCTGATTAGTAACATAATTCAGGACTCCTTGTTCGCACTCTTGCGGAGCTACACCAGATGTAAAATATTTAGCATTCAACACTTCAGGTTATGATGAATGCCTTGGTTTACTGCTGAGCATTGCGGTTCCACTCTCTGGGTGCTACAGAATTACAGTTGTACAGTATTGATGTAGTTGCTAGTTGGGGATATGCAGGCATCAGACACAACCTAAAGCATCACATTATGAAGATTCTTCAGCCAACGTAACTCTGCAAAGAGCAAAGATCGAAATAACAGACCATAGAACTGGTTAACATTAAAATTTTGTGCGACCTGTATGTGGCTGCAGATAGTCCAGACCAAATGCGTCATGAAAAAGCAAGAAAAGGGGGCTAGCGTTTGTACAGTAAAGCTTGGTAAAATGCAGAGACATGTCATTTAAATTACTAAAATGTAGGCCCTCATAATTTGGTCTTCAAAGAGAACAATTGATGGTCATCTTGCTTGGACCTTCAGGGACAGATTGTGGCTTGTAACTTGAATGAGTCGTGCTCCCCAGGTCATTCAGCTGGGCTAGATTTTCATCACATTAGATACAAGAATATATTAGTTAAAAGAAGCAAAACTTTTTTTGTGCAGCGACACCTAGTCAATCCAATATTTAATATATACAGAGAAAAATATATAGAAAATATTTATGGTTAATTGCTGTTAGGATTGTCATGGTAGGTTTGAATTGTTGAATCTTGCTTTAAACTGAAGTGTTAAAAAAGTGTATATAATTCACTGATTTCCATTTGAACTACTGTACAGTGCATCCGGAAGGTATTCACAGCTCTTCACTTTTTCCACATTTTGTTATGTTACAGCCTTATTCCAAAATGGATTAAACTCATTATTTTCCTCAAAATTCTACAAATAATACCCCATAATGATGACATGAAAGAAGTTTGTTTGAAATCTTTGCAAATTTATTAAAAATAAAAATGAAAAAAAAATCACATGTACATAAGTATTCACAGCCTTTGCTCAATACTTTGCTGAAGCACCTTTCGCACCAATTACAGCCTCCAGTCTTTTTGAGTATGATGCTACAAGCTTGGCACATCTATTTATCGGCAGTTTCTGCCATTCTTCTTTGCAGGATCTCTCAAGCTCCATCAGGTTGGCTGTGGAACATCGGTGCACAGCCATTTTCAGATCTCTCCAGAGATGTTCAATCGGGTTCAGGTCTGGGCTCTGGCTGGGCCACTCAAGGACATTCACAGAGTTGTCCTGTAGCCACTCCTTTGTTATCTTGGCTGTGTACTTAAGGTCATTATCCTGTTGGAAGATGAACCTTCCCCCTAGTCTGAGGTCCAGAGCGCTCTGGAGCAGGTTTTCATCAAGGATGTCTCTGTACATTGCTGCATTCATCTTTCCATCAATCCTGACTAGTCTCCCAGTTCCTGCAGCTAAAAAACATGCCCACAGCATGATGCTGCCACCGCCATGCTTCACTGTAGGGATGGTATTGGCCAGGTGATGAGTGGTGCCTGGTTTCCTCGAGACATGACGCTTGCCATTCAGGCCAAAGAGTTCAATCTTTGTTCCATCAGACCAGAGAATTTTGTTTCTCATTGTCTGAGAGTCCTTCAGGTGCATTTTGGCAAACTCCAGGTGGGCTGTCATGTGCCTTTTACTGAGGAGTGGCTTACGTCTGGCCACTCTACCATACAGGCCCAATTGGTGGAGTGCTGCAGAGATGGTTGTTCTTTTGGAAGGCTCTCCTCTCTCCAGAGAGAAACACTGGAGCACTGTCAGAGTGACCGTCGGGTTCTTAGTCGCCTACCTGACTAAGGTCATTCTCCCCCAATCGCTCAGTTTGGCTAACAGCCTGCTCTAGGAAGAGTCCTGGTGGTTCCAAACTTCTTCCATTTACGGATGATGGAGGCCACTGTGCTTATTGGGACCTTCAATGCTGCAAAAAAAAAATTCTGTACCCCTCCATATATCTGTGCCTCGATACAATCCTGTCTCAGAGGTCTACAGACAATTCCTTGGACTTCATGGCTTGGTTTGTGCTCTGACATGCACTGTTAACTGTGGGACCTGATATATAGACAGGTGTGTGCATGTCCTAATCATGTCTAGTCAACTGAATTTACCACAGGTGGACTCCAATCAAGTTGTAGAAACATCACAAGGATGATCAGTGGAAACAGGATGCACCTGTGCTCAATTTTAAGTGTCATGACAAAGGCTGTGAATACTTATGTACATGTGATTTTTTTGTTTTTTATTTTTAATACATTTGCAAAGATTTCAAACAAACTTCTTTCACATTGTCATTATGGGGTATTGTTTGTAGAATGTTGAGGAAAATAATGAATTTAATTCATTTTTGAATAAGGCTGTAACATAACAAAATGTGGAAAAAGTGAAGTGAATACTTTCTGGATGCACTGTACCTGTATATCCAGCAGTGAAGGCTGCCATCTCTGGTAAAATTGGGTAGCTATGATAGTTTTAGTGTAGACATCTACAGTTTTTGCTTTTTTTTTTTTTGCCAAGTTATTGAAAGTGAAAGTACTGTATATTGTACTTTGTAACATTATTGTAAAGTGTTAACATTTAAAATTTTAGCACCTGAAAATACTCTTAATAAAGTAGAACTGTGGCTATGGGTGGCTTTTCAATTATCAATATACTGTTAACAGCAGTAAAAAAGCTTAGAGTAATAATCTTCAAAGTTCTGAAAAAAAATACTTTCACTTTCATTTTCAGCCAGTAGATCACATTGGGGGTTCCAAGTGCACGTGCAGTGCAATTTCAAGTGCACTTTGCACTGGGAAGTTTGCATTTGTAGTGAAAAGTGGATTTTCCTTTCTTAACCACTTGCCGACCGCCTCACGCAGATATACTGCGGCAGAATGGCACGGGCAGGCAAAGTAACGTATGGGTACCTTACTTGCCTCCCGCGGGCGGGGGGTCCGATCGGACCCCCCCCCGGTGCCCCTAGGTGGTCGGCGTCTGTCCCCGAGCGATCAGAGGTGAGGGGGAGGCCATCCATTCGTGGCCACCCCCTCGCGATCGCTCCCAGCCAATGACATTCTTCCTCTGCTGCTGTAATGTAAACAGCGGCAGAGGAAGTTATGTCATCTCTGCTCGAGCCGGTCTTTTCATTCCGGCGCCGAGGAGAGAAGACATCAAGTAAGTTTGCACCAACACTACACTAACAGTAGAACACTCTAGGCACACATTTCACCCCCCATCACCCCCCGATCACCCCCCTGTCACAGTGACACCAATAGCAATTTTTTTTTTCTGATTATTGCATTGGTGTCAGTTTGTGACAGTTATAAGTGGTAGGGCAGTTAGGGATAGCCCCCTTTAGGTCTAGGATACCCCCCTAACCCCCCCCTAATAAAGGTTAGCCCCTTGATCACCCCCCGTCGCCAGTGTCACTAAGCAATCGTTTTTCTGATCACTGTATTAGTGTCACAGGTGACGCTAGTTAGGGAGGTAAGTATATAGGTTCGCCGTTAGTGTTTTATAGCAACAGGGACCCCCATATACTACCTAATAAAGGTTTTAACCCCCTGATTGCCCCCTAGTTAACCCTTTCACCAGTGATCACCGTATAACTGTTACGGGTGACGCTGGTTAGTTAATTTGTTTATTATAGTGTCAGGGCACCCGCCGTTTATTACCTTATAAAGGTTTAGCCCCCTAATCGCCCGGCGGTGATATAAGTTAAGTTTTAGGGTCAGATAAGGTCTGCGTCACCCCAGGCAGCGTTAGGTTAGCGCCAGTACTGCTACCACCCACGCACGCAGCATACACCTCTCTTAATGGTATAGTATCTGAACAGATCAATATCTGATCCGATCAGATCTATACTAGCGTCCCCAGCAGTTTAGGGTTCCTAAAAATGCAGTGTTAGCGGGATCAGACCAGATACCTGCTAGCACCTGCGTTTTGACCCTCGGCCCAGCCCAGCCCACCCAAGCGCAGTATTGATCGATCACTGTAACTTAAAAAACACTAAACACACATAACTGCAGTGTTCGCAGAATCAGGCCGGATCCCTGCGTTCGCTAACAGTTTTTGTTGGTAGCGTTTTGATACAGTCGCTAACAGTCAGGAGCTTTTTTGCCTGTGAATCTCACTAGTGTACCACTAAATTTAGAGCCCAAAATGGCAAATCGAAGGTACACTAGTGAAGAGGCCTACACATTTCTGAGCATGACAGATAGTGAAGAGGAAGTCACTCATCTGTCAGATTCAGGCTCAGAATACGATCCTGTAGAGGACAGTGGCTCCATGACAGATAGCTCTGACAACGGAGTTGTGGTCCCTGCCAAGGTCAGGCGTACCAGACCCCGAACTTCTTCTTCTGCCCTTGATGTGCAAGAACCGCAGGTCCCTCGTATGGAGCATGGAGCAGAGCAGTACTAGCGCCGCTATTTCTTCTGGTGCACTGGCAAGCACCAGCGGCCTAGTACACCCTGGTCATACATCCAGCACTGCAGTAACACTTGGTGACGTGGCAAGTCCCATAAGTGCAGTTCAAGCTGGCGAGGTGGCAAGCACAAGTAGTGTCCCGCTGCCACCAAGAAGACGAACACAGGCCCGTCGTGCCTATAGTGCCCTTCCTGCTGCATTCGCCAATCCTAATTGGGAACCCACCACTTCTGCAGCACCCGTACTTCCCTCATTCACTGGCCAACCCGGCATTTAGGTGGAAACAGTTGATTATACTTCACTTGATTTTTATTCGCTGTTTTTCACTGAAGATCTCTATAGATCTATTGTGGACCAAAGCAATTTGTACGCTGGTTGACACATCGCCACTATTCTCCAGTCCTCCCTTGCCAGAGATTGGAAACCAATTACGGTTTCTGAATTTAAGGTCTTTCTGCCTCCATGACCAGGGCATACGAGCATATTTTGCTGTTCATGCACTTCAACAACAATGAACTCTGTCGTCCTTGTGGAGACCCTGAATACGATCGGCTCTACAAAATTTGGCCCCTCGTAAACCACTTCAACCAACGTTTTGCAGACTTGTTTACTCCCCATCAAGTTGTCTGCGTTGATGAGTCCCTGATTAAGTTTTCTGGCCGCTTGTCATTCAAACAGTACCTTCCCAGCAAGCGTGCCAGATACGGGGTCAAGATCTATAAGCTCTGTGACAGGGTAACAGGCTATACATGTAGTTTTATGGTTTACGAGGGCAAAGATAGTCACGTAGAGCCGACAAACTGCCCTGACTACATAGGAAGCGCTGGCAAGATTGTGTGGGACTTGGTGTCACCCTTATTCGGAAAGGGGTACCACTTGTACGTGGACAATTATTACACGAGCATGCCACTTTTTAGTCACCTTTTTGATCAACAGATTGGAGCATGTGGCACCGTGCGACCTAATCGCCGGGGCTTTCCCCAGCGGCTTGTAGATTCCCATCTTAGGCTGGGGGAGAGAGCCTGCTTCAAGTGTAATAACTTGCTTGCTATGAAGTGGAGGGATAATAAGAATGTTTTCGTTCTTACCTCCCTTCATGCAGACACGACGGTCCAAATTCCTACGGCGACTGGTGTTGTGGAGAAACCCCTCTGTGTCCACAAATATAACCAAAATATGGGAGGGGTGGACCTCAATGACCAGTTGTTTGCGGCAGTACCTAATTGCCCGTAAGGCCAGACGCTGGTACAAGAAAGTGTCTGTTTATTTATTTCAATTGGCTTTGCTGAACGCTCATGTGCTATACAGAGCTTCAGGACGGACTGGATCCTTCCTTAAATTCCAGGAAGAGATCGTCAGAGCCCTTCTGATTCCAGATGGTACTCCACCTCACCTTTCCCAACCAAATGCAGTAAGCCGGCTGCATGAGAGGCATTTTCCGTATGTCCTCCCGAGTACCCCTACCCAACGAGCCCCCCAAAGAAGATGCCGTGTCTGCAGCAAGCGTGGATATAGGCGTGACACCCAGTATTATTGTCCCTCCTGTCCTGACCTGGTCTTTGCATTGGTGAATGTTTTGAACGCTACCATTCACTAGTTAAGTATTAGCATAGGGTACAGCACTGCACAGACTAGGCACACTAACACAAGGTCTCCCAAGATGCCATCGCATTTTGAGAGACCCGAACCTGGTACCAGTTGCAAAAGTTATAGTTACAAAAAAAAGTGTAAAAAAAAAAAAAAATAAAAAAAATAAAAACACAAAAAATATATATAAAATAAAAACAACAAAAATAGTTGTCGTTTTATTGTTCTCTCTCTCTATATTCTCTCTCTATTGTTCTGCTTTTTTTTACTGTATTCTATTCTGCAATGTTTTATTGTTATTATGTTTTACCATGTTTGCTTTTCAGATATGCAATTTTTTTATACTTTACTGTTTACTGTGTTTTATTGTTAACCATTTTTTTGTTTTCAGGTACGCCATTCAGCTGCAGCAGCAACAGCATTTGCTCTCACGATACATAAAGCCGTGATTCCAGTGCTGTTGGAGGTGATTTCACCACCACAGTTACATACTTCAACATATATGCCGAAGCATGGGGGCAGCAGTGGGTGGAGGAGCAATTTGCTCCTACCTTTTGCGGGAGGATGCCCCCATGCTTCGGCATATATATATTTTAGGCACAGGTTGCGTTAAATGTTTTATTTTTTACTATTTTTTTTTGTATTTGCTTTGCAGGTATGGTAAGTCTTACTGTTATACTGTAATGTTACTTTGTTTTATTGTTAACCATCATTTGCTTAGCAGGTACGTCATTCAGTTGCAGCGCAGATTTATTTATCTTGACAGCAACAGCGTTTGCTCCCACGATACATAAAGCCGTGACTCCAGCGCTGTCGGAGGTGATTTCACCACCACAGTTACATACTTCAGCATATATGCCGAAGCATAGGGGCAGCAGAGGGCGGAGGAGTGATTTGCTCCTAACTTTTGCTGCAGAATGCCCCCATGCTTCGGCATATATATATACGGTGCATGTATGCCCATCATTAGAAGTGGGTGGATGAAGGGAGGTATTCTAATGGTGGGCATACCCACTGATCAGACTCTTTTTTTCGTTCAGCCCACAGGCTGCATGAAAACATTTTTTACAATATATGCCCAACAAGGACCAGCAACGTACTGGTATGTTGCTGGACTTTGAGTGGTTATACCAGAATGATGCCTGCAGGTTTAGGTATCATCTTAGTATCATTCTTTTCAGCCAGCGGTCGGCTTTCATGTAAAAGCAATCCTAGTGGCTAATTAGCCTCTAGACTGCTTTTACAAGCAGTGGGAGGGAATGCCCCCCCACCGTCTTCCATGTTTTTCTCTGGCTCTCCTGTCCCAACAGGGAACCTGAGAATGCAGCCGGTGATTCAGCCAGCTGACCATAGAGCTGATCAGAGACCAGAGTGGCTCCAAACATCTCTATGGCCTAAGAAACCGGAAGCTACGAGCACTTCATGACTTAGATTTCGCCGGATGTAAACAGCGCCATTGGGAAATTGGGAAAGCATTTTATCACACCGATCTTGGTGTGGTCAGATGCTTTGAGGGCAGAGGAGAGATCTAGGGTCTAATAGACCCCAATTTTTTCAAAAAAGAGTACCTGTCACTACCTATTGCTATCATAGGGGATATTTACATTCCCTGAGATAACAATAAAAATGATTAAAAAAAATGAAAGGAACAGTTTAAAAATAAGATAAAAAAGCAAAAAAATAATAAAGGAAAAAAAAAAAAAAAAAAAAAAAAGCACCCCTGTCCCCGTCTGCTCTTGCGCAAAGGCGAACGAAAGCGTCGGTCTGGCGTCAAATGTAAAGAGCAATTGCACCATGCATGTGAGATATCATCGCGAAGGTCAGATCGAGGGCAGTAATTTTAGCAGTAGACCTCCTCTGTAAATCTAAGGTGGTAACCTGTAAAGGCTTTTAAAGGCTTTTAAAAATGTATTCAGTTTGTCGCCATTGCACGTTTAAAGCATGTCATGTTTGGTACCCATGTACTCGGCCTAAGATCATCTTTTTAATTTCATCAAACATTTGGGCAATGTAGTGTGTTTTAGTGCATTCAAATTTAAAAAAGTGTGTTTTTTCCCCAAAAAATGCGTTTGAAAAATCGCTGCGCAAATACTGTGTGAAAAAAAAATGAAACACCCACCATTTTAATCTGTAGGGCATTTGCTTTAAAAAAATATATATTGTTTGGGGGTTCAAAGTAATTTTCTTGCAAAACAAATAATTTTTTCATGTAAACAAAAAGTGTCAGAAAGGACTTTGTCAAGTGGTTAGAAGAGTGGGTGATGTATGACATAAGCTTTTAAATGTTGTGCATAAAATGCCAGGACAGTTAACCCCCCCCCCAAATGACCCCATTTTGGAAAGTAGACACCCCAAGCTATTTGCTGAGAGGCATGTTGAGTCCATGGAATATTTTATATTGTGACACAAGTTGCGGGAAAAAGACAAATTTTTTTTTTTTTTGCACAAAGTTGTCACTAAATGATATATTGCTCAAACATGCCATGGGAATATGTGAAATTACACCCCAAAATACATTCTGTTGCTCCTCCTGAGTACGGGGATACCACATGTGTGAGACTTTTTGGGAGCCTAGCCGTGTATGGGACCCCGAAAACCAAGCACCGCCTTCAGGCTTTCTAAGGGCGTAAATTTTTGATTTCACTCTTCACTGCATATCACAGTTTCGGAGGCCATGGAATGCCCAGGTGGCACAAACCCCCCAAATGACCCTATTTTGGAAAGTAGACACCCCAAGCTATTTGCTGAGAGGTATAGTGAGTATTTTGCAGACCTCACTTTTTGTCACAAAGTTTTGAAAATTGAAAAAAGAAAAAAGAATTTTTTTTTTCTTGTCTTTCTTCATTTTCAAAAACAAATGAGAGCTACAAAATACTCACCATGTCTCTCAGCAAATAGCTTGGGGTGTCTACTTTACAAAATGGGGTCATTTGGGGGGGGTTGTGCTATCTTGGCATTTTATGGCCTGTGATGGGTAGTGAGGAGTAGGGATGAGCCGAACACCCCCCGGTTCGGTTCGCACCAGAACCTGCGAACGGACCGAAAGTTCGCACGAACGTTAGAACCCCATTGACGTCTATGGGACTCGAACGTTTGAAATCAAAAGTGCTCATTTTAAAGGCTAATTTGCATGGTATTGTCCTAAAAAGGGTTTGGGGACCCGGGTCCTACCCCAGGGGACATGTATCAATGCAAAAAAAACTTTTAAAAACTGCCGTTTTTTCGGGAGCAGTGATTTTAATGATGCTTAAAGTAAAAAAAAAAAAAGTGAAATATTCCTTTAAATATCGTACCTGAGGGGTGTCTATAGTATGCCTGTAAAGTGACGCGTGTTTCCCGTGTTTAGAACAGTCCCTGCACCAAATGTCATTTTTAAAGGAAAAAATCTCATTTAAAACTGCTTGCGGGTTTAATGTAATGTCGGGTCCTGGCAATATGGATGAAAATCAGTGAGACAAACGGCATGGGTACCCCCCAGTCCATTACCAGGCCCTTTGGGTCTTGTATGGATATTAAGGGGAACCCCGCACCCAAATTAAAATAAGGAAAGGTGTGGGGCCACCAGGCCCTATATACTCTGAACAGCAGTATACAGGCTGTAGGTTTGTTGTTAAGTAGAATCTCTTTGTAATTTTGAACGGGTACATTTTTAACGTGTTTAGCTCCAGCCAAAAAATCTTTTTTAAGCTTTTTGGAAAACATAGGGAAGGGTTATCACCCCTGTGACATTTGTTTTGCTGTCTTTCCTCCTCTTCAGAAGATTTCACCTCACTTTTTGTCCCAATGGATTGGAAAGCATCAGTGGAAAGGAGAAATGTTTTTCCCATATTAACTCTTACAGGAGAGAATTTCCCTTCCTAGGGGTAGATTTCACTTCCTGTTGTCTCCTTCCGTTTGCAAGTAGGAGTCGTTTGTAAGTTAGTTGTTTGAAAGTAGGGTCCTGCCCTATATACTCAGCAGAAATTTGGGCCTTAGGTGTTGCTGTGGCCACAACACTGTAAGCCCTCACAGGGCTCTGCTGTGAAATATTAGATCAAGAATTGTAATTACATGCCCCTGTTGAACAGGAGCTGAAAAATTAGGCCTTAGGCACTGGTGCTGGTGCCACAACACTGCAACCCCTCACAGACACTCTAGTTGGAATGCAGGAACGAGACCTGCTGCAAAGTATTGCATCAAAAATTGTAATTACACGCCCCTGTTAAACAAGGGCTGAAAAATTGGGCCTTAGGCACTGGTGCTGGTGCCACAACACTGCAACCCCTCACAGACACTCTAGTTGGAATGCAGGAACGAGCCCTGCTGCAAAGTATTACATCAAAAATCGTAATTACACGCCCCTGTTAAACAGGGGCTGAAAAATTGTGCCTTAGGCACTGGTGGTGGCACCCAGAACCAAAAATGTTCTTACAAGCTATCAGCGTGATGATTGAGGAGGAAGAGGATAATTACTCAGGGATAGTCACTCAGCATCAGCATAGGCAGTCTTTGAAGGGATCTGAGATTTCAAAAAAAATTATTCGGTTACATCAGCATCAGGTGCTTGGTAGCTGGTGGTGATCCAAGACTCATTCATTTTTATGAAGGTCAGTCGATCGACCGAGTCAGTGGACAGACGCACCCTGTGATCGGTTACCACGCCTCCAGCAGCACTGAATGTGCGTTCCGAAAGAACGCTGGATGCAGGACAGGCCAGTAGCTCAATTGCATACTGTGCAAGCTCTGGCCAGTGATCCATCCTCAAGACCCAGTAACCCAGAGGATTTTCGGTGGGAAAGGTGTCCAAGTCTGCTCTTGCCCCTAGGTATTCCTGCACCATGTAAAACAGACGCTGGCGATGGTTGCTGGAACCGATCATACCTTGGGGCTGCGGACCAAAAAATTGTCTGAACGCATCAGTCAGACGGCCACCTTCTCCACCGCTCCTTCTTTGACTGACCGAAGCCTCAGCAACACGTTGTCCAGAAACAGGAGTTTGTAACCTCCCAGTCTCTGGGAACGCGTTGCACAGACCTTTCTGCAAGGCCTCCCGAAGATGTTTCATCCTCTGCTCCCTCTGCGATGGCAAGATAAGGTCCGCAACCTTACCCTTGTAACGTGGATCAAGGAGGGTTGCCAGCCAGTATTGGTCCTTCTCCTTGATACCACGAATACGAGGATCCTTACGCAGGCTTTGCAGGATCAGGGAGGCCATGCAGCGTAGGTTTGCTGAGGCATTCGGTCCGGAGTCCTCTGGGTCACTAAGGACGACATGGTCTGCAGCCACCTCCTCCCAGCCACGTACAAGTCCATGTGTTTCTTGGGACTGATCCCTTAAAGACTGCTGCTGATGCTGAGTGCCAGGCTCCACCTCCATACTGACACAATCTTCCTCCTCCTCCTCCTCCTCTTCCTCCTCGTCCTCTTCCTGTGTGATCGGCGGGCACGCAGGAACACTGTCTGGATAAAGGGGGCCTTGAGAGCTAAGGAAGTCCTCCTCTTCCTACCTCTGTTCTGCCTCAAGTGCCCTGTCCATTATTCCACACAGCGTGTGCTCCAACAGGTGGACAAGGGGGACAGTGTCACTGATGCATGCACTGTCACTGCTCACCATCCTCGTGGCCTCCTCAAATGGTGACAGGACAGTGCATGCATCCCTGATCATGGCCCACTGGCGTGGGGAAAAAAAACCAAGCTCCTCTGACCCTGTCCTGGTGCCATAGTCGCCCAGGTACTCATTGATGGCCCTCTGCTGCGTGTGCAGCCGCAGCAGCATGGCCAACGTTGAGTTCCACCTGGTGGGCATGTCACAGATTAGGCGGTTCTTGGGCAGGTTAAACTCCTTTTGGAGGTCCGTCAGCCGAGCACTGGCATTATGTGACCGGCGGAAATGCACACAGACTTTCCTGGCCTGCCTCAGGACATCCTGTAAGCCCGGGTACCTGCCCAAGAACCGCTGCACCACCAAGTTAAGGACGTGAGCCAAACAGGGCACATGGGTCATTTGTCCCTGTCGGAGGGCAGAGAGGAGGTTGGTGCCATTGTCGCAAACCACCATTCCTGCCTTAAGTTGGCGTGGCGTCAACCACCTCTGAACCTGCCCCTGCAGAGCTGACAGAACCTCTGCCCCAGTGTGGCTCCTGTCCCCCAAGCACACCAGCTCAAGCACCGCATGGCATCTTTTGGCCTGCGTACTTGCGTAGCCCCTTGAACGACTACGGAGCACCGCTGGTTCCGAAGAAGAGGCCATGGAGGAAGAAGAAGAGGAGGGGGTGGAGGAGAGAGGTGTGTCACAATCATTAGCATTTTGGAGGCGTGGTGGCGGAACAACCTCCAACACTACTGCACCTTGTCCTGCATCCTTCCCAGCTGCCAGCAGAGTCACCCAATGCGCCGTGAAACTTAGGTAACGTCCCTGTCCATGCCTGCTGGACCATGAGTCAGCGGTAATATGCACCTTACCGCTGACCGCCCTGTCCAGCGAGGCATGGATATTGCCTTCCACATGCTGGTAGAGAGCCGGAATTGCCTTCCGTGAGAAAAAGTGGCGTTTGGGTACCTGCCACTGAGGAACCGCACATCCCACAAACTCACGGAAGGGGGCAGAGTCTACCAACTGAAAAGGCAGCAGTTGAAGTGCTAGCAATTTTGCCAAGCTAGCATTCAACCGTTGGGCATGTGGATGGCTGGGAGCAAACTTCTTTCGGCGGTGCAGCAGCTGGGGCAGGGAAATTTGCCTGGTACAATCTGACGTCGGTGTACCAAAATCAGATTGCCCACAAGTACATGGCTGTGACACACCTAATTCTACACCTTCATTCCTCTCAGTGCAGGTCTCAGAGAGGACTGAAGGTCTAGTGGGGTTGGAAATCTCAGCTGATGAGGAGCAAGCAGAGGTCCTCTTTGTTCTTTGGTGTGGGTCTTTTAGATACGCTTGCCAACGAACTGCATGGCAGGTCAACATATGTCTGGTCAAGCATGTGGTACCCAAGCGGGAGATGTTTTGGCCACGCGAGATACGCTTGAGACATATGTTGCAAATAGCAGCGGTGCGATCTGATTCACTCGTCTCAAAAAAGGCCCACACCAAAGAACTTTTTGAATAACGCGCAGAGACTGCAGCGCCCTGCACATGTGGAGCTTTGGGGTGTGATGCAGTCAATGTGCTGCCCTTAGGCTGGCCTCTGGAGGGCATCCTGCCTCATTGGTGATGTGCCGCCTCCTCCTCCTCCTCCTCCTCCTCCTCTCTCCTATCAGGCACCCACGTTGAGTCAGTGACCTCATCATCCCCTCCCTCCTCATCACTGGAGCAAACCTGGCATTATGCTGCAGCAGGGGGAGCATGACTGCCAGATTGCTGTCCTTCTTGGGCACCCCCTCTGTCCGTGCTCGTGTTACTGCCTTCATCGAGCTCAGTATCATCATCAGAGCCTTCCAAACGCTGGGCATCCTCCTGGAGCATGTACCCAACACTGTGGTCAAACAGTTCGAGGGACTCCTCAGGAGGACATGGTGGGGCTAGGGAAGGAGTCACTGATGACATTGAGCCAAGGGAAGAGGCCGCTGCTTTGCCAGACAAAGTACCCTGGGCATGGGTGAGAGAGGATGAGGAGGATGAGGACGGCTTGGTCATCCACTCTACCAAGTCTTCCGCATGTTGCGGCTCAACATGGCCAGCTGCCGAAAAAAAGGCCAAGCGTGTCCCATGGCCACGTGCTGATGAGGATGCACCGTCTCCACGACCAGCACTAGACACAGAGCCTGCTTGCCCTCTCTTATTGGCTTGTGACTGTCTGCCTCTCCTTCTTGGCCTTCCAGACATACTAATGGCCTGTAGCTGCACTAAGCTGGGATATATATATATATATATATATATATATATATATGTACTGATACTGCAGCTAGCAAAATCAACTGCCTGCCTGTAGTATGAGAACACCACCAACCTTCTACAGGTAGCTTTAGCTGAACACTGTGAGGTGGACGCACCCCACTAACTTGTAGGTTTAGCTGAACACTGTGAGCAGGGCGCACCCCACTAACTTGTAGGTTTAGCAGAACACTGTGAGCAGGACGCACTGCACTAACTGTAAATAGTCTAGCTGCCTGACTGTGGTACTAATAGGATCAAAAGAACACCAGCAATTTTCTTCAGGTAGCTGTATTTACTGTAACAAGACAAGCCTGCCTGTCAGTAAGAAGATAACAGAAACGGATCTAGCTGAACACTGTGAGCAGGACGCACCCCACTAGCTTGTAGGTTTAGCTGAACACTGTGAGGTGGACGCACCCCACTAACTTGTAGGTTTAGCTGAACACTGTGAGCAGGACGCACCCCACTAACTTGTAGGTTTAGCAGAACACTGTGAGCAGGACGCACTGCACTAACTGTAAATAGTCTAGCTGCCTGACTGTGGTACTAATAGGATCAAAAGAACACCAGCAATTTTCTTCAGGTAGCTGTATTTACTGTAACAAGACAAGCCTGCCTGTTAGTAAGAAGATAACAGAAACGGATCTAGCTGAACACTGTGAGCAGGACGCACCCCACTAGCTTGTAGGTTTAGCTGAACACTGTGAGGTGGACGCACCCCACTAATTTGTAGGTTTAGCTGAACACTGTGAGCAGGACGCACCCCACTTACTTGTAGGTTTAGCAGAACACTGTGGGCAGGACGCACTGCACTAACTGTAAATAGTCTAGCTGCCTGACTGTGGTACTAATAGGATCAAAAGAACACCAGTAATTTTCTTTAAAATACTGTAACAAGACAAGCCTGCCTGTCAGTAAGAAGATAACAGGAACGGATCTAGCTGAACACTGTGAGCAGGACGCACTGCACTAAATGTAAATAGTCTAGCTGCCTGACTGTGGTACTAATAGGATCAAAAGAACACCAGTAATTTTCTTCAAAATACTGTAACAAGACAAGCCTGCCTGTCAGTAGGAATATAACAGGAACGGATCTAGCTGAACACTGTGAGCAGGACGCACTGCACTAAATGTAAATAGTCTAGAAGATAACAGGAACGGATCTAGCTAAACTGAATACAGTGTATATATATATATATATATATATATATATATATGCAACACCTGGGATGCATATATATACACAATACACTTTAAGTGCAGCTAACTGACTGACTGTCCTGCCTAATCTAGCTAACTCAAATGAAATGACACTGTCTCTCTCTCTCTCTAAGCACACCGGAACACACTGCACAGGGCCGCCGTGCAGGCGGCCTTATATAGTGTGGGGCGTGTACTAAATCCCCTGAGCCATAATTGGCCAAAGCCTCCTTGGCTTTGGCCAATTATGGCTCTCTGTTAAGGCGGCGCTGTGATTGGCCAAGCATGCGGGTCATAGTGCATGCTTGGCCAATCATCAGCAAGCAATGCACTGCAATGCCGCAGTGAATTATGGGCCGTGACGCGCCACACGAATTTGGCGCGAACGGCCCATATCGTTCGCAATTCGGCGAACGATCGAACAGCCGATGTTCGAGTCGAACATGGGTTCGACTCGAACACGAAGCTCATCCCTAGTGAGGAGTGACTCAAAAATTTACGCCCTTAGAAATCCTGACGGCGGTGCTTGGTTTTTGGGGCCCCATACGCGGCTAGGCTCCCAAAAAGTCCCACACATGTGGTATCCCCGTACTCAGGAGAATCAGCAGAATGTATTTTGGGGTGCAATTCCACATATGCCCATGGCCTGTGTGAGCAATATATCATTTAGTGACAACTTTGTGCAAAAAAAAAAGTTTGTCATTTTCCTGCAACTTGTGGCAAAATACAAAATATTCCATGGACTCAACATGCCTCTCAGCAAATAGCTTGGGGTGTCTACTTTCCAAAATGGGGTAATTTGGGGGGGTTTGTGCCATCTTGGCATTTTATGGCCTTCAAAACTGTTATAGGTAGTGAGGAGTGAAATCAAAAAATTTACACCCTTAGAAATCCTGAAGGCGGTGATTGGTTTTCGGGACCCGTACGCGGCTAGGCTCCCAAAAAATCCCACACATGTGGTATCCCCATACTCAGGAGAAGCAGCTAAATGTATTTTGGGGTGCAATTCCACATATGCCCATGGCTTGTGTGAGCAATATATCATTTAGTGACAACTTTTTGTAAATGTATTTATTTTTTTGTCATTATTCAATCACTTGGGACAAAAAAATTAATATTCAATGGGCTCAACATGCCTCTCAGAAATTTCCTTGGGGTGTCTACTTTCCAAAATGGGGTCATTGGGGGGGGGGGGGTTGTGCTGCCCTGCCATTTTAGCACCTCAAGAAATGACATAGGCACTCATAAACTAAAAGCTGTGTAAATTCCAGAAAATGTACCCTAGTTTGTAGACGCTATAACTTTTGCGCAAACCAATAAATATATGCTTATTGACATTTTTTTTACCAAAGACATGTGGCTGAATACATTTTGGCCTAAATGTATGACTAAAATTGAGTTTATTGGATTTTTTTATAACAAAAAAATAGAAAATATCATTTTTTTTCAAAATTTTCTGTCTTTTTCCATTTATAGCGCAAAAAAAATAAATTGCAGAGGTGATCAAATACCATCAAAAGAAAGCTCTATTTGTGGGAAGAAAAGTACGCAAATTTCGTCTGGGTACAGCATTGCATGACCGCGCAATTAGCAGTTAAAGCGATGCAGTGCCAAATTGTAAAAAGTGCTCTGGTCAGGAAGGGGGTAAATCCTTCCAGGGCTGAAGTGGTTAAATAACCCCCACTATTTCCACCAGACACCTGTGAGTTTGTGGCCTGCCAGCCTTGTTATGTGTAATGTAAACACAAAGCAGGTGCCCAAGAAGGGGAGGGGGGGGATGCCGAGTCCTGGTTTTGATGACTTTTCTGCTTGACATATTTTGGGTTGTCACAAGAACAGGAATAGAAGGGAAATCTTTCAACAGGCACAAAGAGCTGTGGTGACCCTGGTGACAGCCAGAGATTTCTTCCACTTTCTGTTTTGGCTATGGAACAGGAAGTGAAGGGAAATCTACCCAATGGCAGACACAGATGGCAAAAAACATCGCTACAAGTAAAACCCTACCTTATCCTATCTGAATTGAAATAAAAATGTCTTTAGTTCTTTAGTTCTACTTTCAATAGTTCGGTCACTATAAAATTCTAAATTAAACTTTCAAGTCTTCTAAATTAAATAATTGCATTACTACTCAAGTAAAGGAAATTTCTTCCACCCCACCCCATTTGGTGTCTCTGGCTCCTTTCACACAGGCTTGTCCGTTTGACGAACTCTGCTTGGTCAGCGGGGGATCGATCCGCTGATCTCCGCTTAGTGGGCAGATGACAGGTCTGTCTCCACATACTGTGCAGAGACGGACCTGTCAGAGCCCAGCTCTCCTCTATGGGGAGATCGGATAAAAACGGACTGCCTGTCAGGGTCGGATCGGATAGCAGCGGGTGTCAGCGGGTATGTCACCGCTGACATGCACTGCCCCATAGGTGTGAATGGAGTGTCTGATAAGGTCTGCCTGAAAAACTGACAGGCGGACTTTATCGGAAAGCCCGCGTGAAAGGGCCCTTAGCATTTCTTGTATTTCATATCTTTGAATTTTCTGATAGTGTGCTCCTGTGCTAGTCTGGTAACAACCCCATTAGAATGGCCATATATCAACTGGTATTAGCTCAATAACAGCATCACCTGCAATGAATGGGCCACGTATTGCTCTTTTATATGTTGATTACAAGCCTTTCAAACACAAAACAGCTCTTGGTGTTCATAATTATCGGGAAGGCTTTATCATTGTCCTAACAGGGTATGACCTTCCTAACTTTATATGCTCTGTCCCCTAATCCTAAAAGAGATTTGAATAAGCACAAAATTAAAGCATATCTGTGGTCAAAGTTTAAAATCATATATTCATTTCCACATTTCACATGTATTCCAATTATTTTTACCCTACTTGTAATAGTCTATATGATCTTGAAGTTTGCAAACTTACTTTGTGAAGAATCCCCACACATTTACTTCCTTGAATTCTGTGATACATATTCACTATGCCATGTGGAGTATGCAGAAGTATTCAGAAGTATTCAGAAGGCCTGCACAGAGCAGGCCTTCTGAACTATAGAGGTAGTAAGAGGAGGAGTTTCAGGAGGCGGTGTCAGTACAAGAATCACTACTTGCAGCTACCATGGGATATGTTGTTCTTAACCTCCCTGGCGGCATGATTATGTCAGATTTTTGGTGCTGAAAGTGGTACATTGTTTTGCATGGAAATTTGGCGTTTTATATTGTAGGCCTGTAATTCTTAGGAATAACTCCAAATCTGTCCAAACAAGAGTCTAGTAGACATCCCGGGTATGATAAATTTGAAACACGAAATCATAAATTATAATATAATAAATAACTATCACTAATTATAACAAACAATATAATTATAATCATATTAATAATAATAAAATGTATTCAATAATTTAATCAAATCAAAAACACTGAAATTTGCTCAGTTGAAGAATTGTCGCTGTCATTACTTTCTGTGTTTGATGACGGATTTCCCCACGAATCATTATCGATTAATTCTGCAAGTGATTCTAATTTATTATCACTGTTTTCTAGCTGTCTAAAACTGCTTTTGACGTAAAGGGATGCTTTTTGGTTGCCATGGACATTCTCAAGTTTCCAGGCAGAAAGAACAGTATATATAATATAAAACTGCATGCAGGGAACTGGGCAAAGTACTAGGGACAAAAGGGAGGTGAAATGATTTGATACAGTAATATATTCTGTAAGATTACAGTGTACTGTATGTGTTTTGTGTTTTTCACTTTTTGAATTTGGCGCCGGGCTCCGTCCCTGTGCGTTACGATGCTCGCAGGGAACTGAGCTCAGTACTGTGATAGATCCGGCGGAGGACACAGCTCGCACACACAGCGGGGAGACATCGCAGGATCCTGGGGACAAGGTAAGTAACTTTGCCTGGATCCTGCGATGCAATCCCGAGTGTGACTCGGTGTTACTGCTTTTGGTAATGAAAATTCAACCAGAGCCACACTTGGGAATACCACCAGGGAGGTTAAAATGGTTGTAAACCTAGTTACACCACTTGTACCTGCAGGTAATCCTATAATAAGGCTTACCTGTAGGTACTGTAAATAGCTCCTAAACCTGCACGGTTTAGGAGATATTTACCATATACGCTTGCGCCGACATCATTGGTGCATTTGCTGTGAAGAAACGGCCTCTGTGCTGTTTTTTCACTAGCAAGTGCTGTAACTGATGGCTCCCGCGCGCATGACGTCACATGACTCCGGCCAATCACAGTGCTGGAGTCCGAGGACAGGTTTACTTCCTCTTTAAAAATTTTTAAGTTCAAAACATGCGAGAAATTTAGGAAGTTGTGGAAAAAGATGGCCAGCAGACAGGCAGAACTCACAACATGAAACTTCATGCATGGTTATATTTGATTAAAATATAAAGAAAGAAATTGAGCTAGGTGTGTGATAAATAAAAACATATAAATTACTGAAAATTAAACCGTGAAGGGATATCCTGCTGCTAAGCACTATAACCCTGATATTGGGCACAGAGAGATAAAAGTATAGATAAAAGTGCAGCGCCGGATAATAAACCAATGGTTTACCAAGTGAACATAATATGTATGTTTACACTAAAGTGAAATATGTATCATAATCCAAAATATTCAGTGAAAAAAATCAGGTGAAAAAAATCAGGTAAAAAAAGGTCCATACATAAAATTAATGTGTTAGAGAAAATATGTGCACAATAAAACACATAATGTGACAACAAAAAGTTCACAAGTGAAGGTATCCCAATGAAAGAATTCCAATACAGGACCCAGGGTCTTAGTTCTCCACCGCTTGTGCTGCCCGTCACCTTACAATAGATAATTCTCAGGGGGGTCAAAACGGGCTTAGTAGAAACAGCAGAGACACTGTTAAGTATTCCCCGGTGACCAGCTGGCATCAGTAAGGAGTATGGTGGGTATGATGTGACCATAGGTCTCCTTTAACCACTTCAGCTGCAGAAGGTTTACCCCCCTTCATGACCAGGCCATTTTTTGTAATAAGGCATTGCATTACTGTAACGAGCCCCTGCTCGCTCAGTTCCACTCTCCCGACACTCCTCTGCGGCTATAGAATCAGATTGCAGATCGCAACATCTGATGGTTCAGTCATCCGATGCTCCGGTATTCGAACTACAGCTATTTGCCGATCGAATCCAGTTGTGATAGCTCAGAACAAACACCAGGCAGGCTGTATGTAAGTTCAAACAGGGATCTCACTTTTATTGGATGCACACAACACACTTTTATACACAGCAGTTTGAACAACCACACCCCCAACAACCACTTTCCTATTGGTCAATTGTAAAGTACACTTTAGTCCTCAATTAGGTCCTCTTGGCCATGCAAATGAGGACTTGAAACAGGGTCAGCAGGGATTGGTCCGATAGCTTGAATAGGAGGACTGATATGTGTAATGACACAGAGAAGCCCCAGGGGGTAATTAAAGTACATAAACAAACAGTCAAACACAGAACAATGCATTCCTTCCAGACCATGGAGCCGTCTGGAGGGGGTTAGCCTTAAAACAGGGCAGAAGACCCCCACTGTATAATAGGATCAAAGGAGAAATACTTCAGTATTCCAAGCTTCATGACAATACTCCCCCCTGGAAAACAGTCCAACAGCCACAGTGGGACCCCGAACGGGTCAACTGTTGGGATGTTGGAAAAGGAGTCTTAAGGTTCCAACAGTATGAATCGTCACTCTTTGTAATATGGCAAATACAGGGTTCCCAGAGTCTGTGTCTCTTAGGGATATATGTACCTGAATCCAAAGTAACACCACCTCAAGGGTCCTCAGGCATACAGCTCACAAAGAGCACCATTCCCCCAAATGCCAGCGCCCACGATTGGTCAGCAAGAGGCTAGCATTCAGTCCCCTCCAAAAGCCTCTGTCCTGGCTAAGTCTGTCACATTTCTCCCTTGTCGGCAGATGACTAACACAGGAGGAGACCCCAGGCGGATTTACTCCAAAGTTAGTCCATAGTTCCAGTCCCCTAATGCCTGTACCCACACAGTACCCCAAACAAATTGTTTCAAACAGAGCATTACTTACCCAGCCAATCTCTGCCTCTTTCAGAGAACATGCCCGCCACTGGGGACAGGCCTGGACTGGGCCTTCTCCCTGGAGTCCTTTCAGCCGCTGGAGAGAAGACATGGTGACTGGGCTCACTCCATCATGCTGTTGGGGATCTGGGCTGACTGCCCAGCATCCCTGGTGTATACAAGTGGGGACTGAAGTGCCATCCACTTTTAGTAGGTGAAAATCCCACAGTGCTTGCAAAGCATGGCTGACATCCTCCTGTCTCAGTGTCGCACCATTTTCTTGGGTTGTGTCAGTGGAGATCAAAGTCCCATCCACTACCACAGGAACTCCCTCTTTTGTTAGTTGAGGGCAGAGGCCAGCAGCACTCTGGCCTCTTGCCAGTACTTCTGCTGGGGACTCTGCACCCTCTGCTCTGGCTAACCGGTGAGGCAGGAGGCTGGCTTCCTCCACTCCCAAACTGTGTAACTGCCATTGGTGAGGTGAGCCGGCTGCTTCCTTTTCCATTCCCTCATCTGGCTGATATGTCTGTGGTACTGTCTCCCAGGTGCACGGATGTTTGCTCGGGAGGAAAGACCGCTTCCTCCACTCTAGCCAACTGTTGGGGAGGCACGACGAACACTACCTCTCCCTTCTCCCCCTGTATCCTGATCTGCTGCTGGGAAGTGACCACCTCCTTCTCACCCTGAGCCTCCGGAACTGCCACAGATGTGGGGCAGAGGTCTTGGAACCTCTGTCCGGTGGCCAGCGCTTCAGCTGAGGAAGTTCCTTGTGACTCCACAGATACTGCTGTTGGTGCTGGGCAGAGCACAGTGAAGTTTGGCCCTAATAACAGCTCTTCTTCTGCTGGAGGCTCACCAGGTTGTTCTTCCTCAGCAGAAAAGTCTATCAAATCCCCTGTCTCTGCAACTGGTGTCTGGGGATAGAGGTTCACCATCTCCTGTCCATGGAACCCAGAAGATGCTATCAGTGCTGGGCAGAGGTTAGCAGAGCTCTGCCCTGTTGTCAGCACTTCAGCTTTGGGGATAGCGATCTCCAGATTTTCCACTGCTGATTCTCTGGCATTCTGCTGGACAGGCACATTCCTCCATCCAAGATCATCCAATGCAGAAACAGGTTCATCAAGGTCAGTCAGCACTTGCTCCATCCGCCATAAGACCTCCGCGTCCATAGCTGCGGGGGCAGGTTGGCAAAGCACACTGTTACTCTGCCACATTGTCGACTCTTCAGCCAGAATTTCAGAGTTGTCAACTGGTATTTTCTGATAGTCCCAGGCAAAGGGAACCCCACCCTGCTGCTCAGCAGAGGCTAGCAGCTGTCTGTAGGCAATCTCCAGCTCCCATTCCTGAACCGCCAGAAACTCCAAATCTTCCTGTGCCCAGTGCACTTCCGAGACATTCAGTCTTTGCTCTCTGTGCTCCATTATTTCCTCCAAACGCCACTTCCGATCACTCCCAAAGTCAGGGTCCCTGGACAGCCTCCAGTACAACAATCCCAGGCCATGGTAGTCAAAGCCTTCCGTGGGGCTGCCATCTGCTGTCCACGGGCACACTTAGGCTACATACCACCAGAGGGCTCTGTAGCTCTCGTCCAATCGCATTTCTGCCCGGATCAGCCTGCTTAACTCAGCTGTCCACTCCTGGTTCGGTTGTTCCCCCAATAACAGCATTCGTACTTCATACTGTGACCAGTACCTTACATGGATGGAGGGGAGAACTTTTCCCTGGTGTCGCTGCTCACGGGCTAGCACTTCCTTCCAGAGTTTGCAGTGGATAGAATCAGACCATCCCAGCAGGACCTGCTCTGATACTGGTGATCTGTACTGTATCTGCATCTCTCGCAACCTCCTTCTGAATTCCTCTTCCATGGTGGCTGGTATCTGTACCTCTCCTCTCCTGCTATCTGGACCTTGGATCCAGGTGATGGTTTAGATGTGTTCACGGCAAGGAAGCACGATCCCACTGGTCCCTCCCCGGCTCTCAGGTAAGTCTATCAGCATGGCTCTCCTGCAGGCTGCATAGCTGGTCATTCACTGTGGTGGTTTGGAGTGTCCCAGTAACTGGAGAGCAAATCTCACTGCTGTCAACCAATGTAACAAGCCCCTGCTCGCTCAGTTTCACTCTCCCGACACTCCTCTGTGGCTATAGAATTAGATTGCAGATCACAACATCTGATGGTTCGGTCATCCGATGCTCCGGGATTCGAACTACAGCTATTTGCCAATCAAATCCAATTGTGATAGCTCAGAACAAACACCAGGCAGGCTGTATGTAAGTTCAAACAGGGATCTCACTTTTATTGGATGCACACAACACACTTTTATACACAGCAGTTTAAACAACCCCACCCCAATAACCACTTTCCTATTGGTCAATTGTAAAGTACACTTTAGTCCTCAATTAGGTCCTCTTGGCCATGCAAATGAGGACTTGAAACAGGGTCAGCAGGGATTGGTCCGATAGCTTGAATAGGAGGACTGATATGTGTAATGACACAGAGAAATCCCAGGGGGTAATTAAAGTACATAAACAAACAGTCAAACACAGAACAATGCATTCCTTCCAGACCATGGAGCCGTCTGGAGGGGGTTAGCCTTAAAACAGGGCAGAAGACCCCCCCCCCCCCACTGTATAATAGAATCAAAGGAGAAATACTTTAGTATTCCAAGCTTCATGACAGATACTTTAGCTGTCAATTGTGGGGTCGTGTGACCCAAAAAAGATTTATGTGCTTTTTTCCCACAAATAGAGCTGTCTTTTGGTGGTATTTGATCATTTCTGCAGTTTTTATTTTTTGCGCTTTAAACAAAAAAAGACAACCTTGAAAAAAAAACAATATCCTTAAATTTCTGCTATAAAACATACCCAATTATAAAAAAATCAAATTTCTTCAAAAATTTAGCCCAATATGTATTCTGATACATATTTTTGGTAAAAAAAATCCCAATAAGCATATATTGATTGGTTTGCGCAAAAGTTACAGTGTCTACAAACTATGGGATAGGTTTTTGGAGTTTTTATTTATTTAATTTTTTTTACTAGTAATGGTGGTGATCAGCAACTTATAGTGGGACTGCGATATTGCGGCAGACAAATCGGACACGTAACTGACACTTTTTGGGGACCAGTAACACTAATACAGTTATCAGTGCTAAAAAATCTGTCACTGTACTATTGACAATGGCATGGAAAGGGTTAACATCAGGGGAGATCAAAGGGTTAAATGTGTTCCTAGGGAGTGCTTGCTAACTGTGTGGTATGTTCATGTACTGTGGGAAGGCAGGGATCCGTGTTTCTGCTTAGCAGAAACACAAGATCCCTGCCTTCCCTTGTCACAGAACAGTGATCTGCCTTGTTTACATAGGCAGATTGCCGTTCTGCCTGTGCCTTGAACGATCGTCGGATCCAATCACAGCAGGAGCACGTTCACAAGTGGCGCAAGTGTGCGCCCCAGACCCGAAAGTGCAGAATCACGTACCTGTACGTGGTTCTGCGCAGAGGAGCTGCCACCCCGCAGTAAATGTACGTTGGGCAGTCAGCAAAGAGATTAAATATAACTAAATATAAATTTATCTTACATCACATTTATCAGGATAACCATCTCTGTACCTTTGCACAACTAAGAGAAAAATTTGGAGTGCCCAAGACCTGGTTCTTTCGATATGCGCAGTTACGCCATGCAGCGATTCCGCAGTTTGGGGAGGGTGAAGTTATGGTGCAGAACATGGATTTGGAAAAGGTTCTGATTGATCCGGATCCAGCTAAGTGAATCTATAGATACTATGGGGCAGTGGGTCCAGGGGTAATGACTACAACTTCTAGGCCCATGGCATACTTGGTGTCTGTTGCCCCCTCTACGGATAAAATGATCCAGTTCCCGTACCTTCACCAACAGTATTATACACCAACTAGACTTTACCGAATGCAGAGGAGGGAATCGGCCCTCTGTCATAAATGTAAAGGGGCAGAGGGCACTTTTCTACATATGGTCTAGGAATGCGAAAAAGTGAGATCACTATGGTCACAGGTGACTAAATTTATTTCAGAGCAGTTTGACCTACCTAACATTTGCTCCCCCCTACGATGCCTCCTTGGGGTATTTGATCAAGAGGAGATGAATGCATATACAAAACTATTCCTTAGGATTCTATTCTTTGGTGTGAGGAAACTTATTGCCAGACGATGGATACATGACGAACTATTGACGCTGGGGATGTGGATGAAAATAATAAATGCTGATGTATTGATGTATAAAATGACCTATGAAGCTAGGGAGGCCCCTAAGAAGTTTAGGAAGGTATAGTTTAGGTGGGTAGACTCTGATAATACCCTGGAGGATGAGGGGTGATAGACCATTTGACTGCTTGAGGCCATTTTCTACCTTTTTTTGAAAGCTGATGGAGGGCAGATAGTGAATTTTTTTTTTTCTTGATGTGGACAAAGTTATTTTTTTGTATCCTACCGAATACAATACCAAAAACAGACATCACCTGGGGAGGGAGAGAAGGGAGGTATTATTAGCTGGGTTATCCGGCTGTTTTTTTGTTCTGGTTAATGTTCGTTTTTTTAAGAAAGAAAAAAATGTACCTCAATATATGATAGGGATGGAGACATGGTTGGCTCAGATAAGAGAGCATTGATATGTATAATGTTATTGTTAATATCGGATGTGGGTCTCCCTATTGATTGGGATGTAACTCCTATCTGATGTATTGTATGAATAATATGTATGTGCGCAATAAAACATTTTTGAAAAAAAACAAAAACATAAATTTATAATGCACCTAGAAAGAGATAATTATTTAAACATATACTTGGTAGAAAAACTAAAACATCACGTCTAAAAGTTAGAAAAAATCCTACACAATTTCTTTAAACATCAAGGGTCTTTAAACAAAGGCAGAAAATTCTTGAATTTCACTTAAAATCTGTATTTTATATTGCAGATAGAATATTGACAGAGCACCAAAGGTTAGTTTTTCTTGCAGTATTAATAGCTGCACTGGGAGTGTCAGTGTCGTGCTATCACACATATTTTCAAAGCCTGGAGATACAATTTCCTCCAATCTGTAGGCTATTTCCCACCAATTTTCTTAGTGAAGTAATAAGCTGTGACAGGAGATGGAGCTAGCAAGCAGCAGGCAGCCTCTAAAGGAGAAATTGGCATCTCAACTAACTAAATGGGCAATGTACTTTAGTCAGGTAAATGGAATTAAAGTATTTCTTGACAACTGTACTTGTGAATAATTTATATATTAAGGACAGAAGTTCAAGGGTTCAAGTGTAGAGGAAAAGTTATCTACACAGCATTGATCTACTTTATTTGAAAGGACTTCATTACACCAAAAATAAAAAGTGCGGGGATGCATGTAAGATTTTTACGCTGCTTGGCACACCTGTTGAACATCTATGTAATTCAAGTAATAAAGAAAACCCATGTGACGGGTTGTACACACACACAAATATTAACACATTTGATTTAAAATAATGGGGGTTATTTATGAAAGGCAGATCCACTTTGCATTACAAGTGCAAACTACAAGTGCAAAGTGCACTTGGAAGTGCAGCCACTGTAAATCTGAGGGGTAGATCTGATATGAGAGGAAGCTCTGCTGATTTTATTATCCAATCATTTGCAAGCTAAAATGCTGTTTTTTATTTTCCTTGCATGCCCCACTCTGATCTACAGCGACTGCACTTCCAAGTGCACTTTCAGTGCAATTTCAAGTGCACTTTGCACTTGTAGTTTGCACTTGTAGTGCAAAGTGGATTTGCCTTTCGTAAATAACCCCCGATGTTTTTATTTCAATATATGGTGTCTGTAGGATGTTGCATCATGCATATTTGTTGCACCGTTCCATCAATCTCTTAAAACTAAAGGCTTAAAGACCAAAGACCAGGAAGTGAAGGGAGCAGTGCTAAGGACAGAGACAGTACTTGAGGGGAGACAGTGAGACATGGAGCCAGGTTCCGCACTGGGACCGCAGCTGCGTGAGCGCTAAAGTGCTGATCCTTTTAGTGGCGCTTTAACGTTGTTTAAGCGCTGCTTTTCAGCCGCTAGCATGGCGCTTTTAACCCCAAAGAAGGGATTAAAATGTCCTTGTTGCGTCGCTTTCGAAATGCTTTTCAGGCGCTTTGGAAGCACTGCCCATTCATTTCAATGGGCAGGGCGTTTTGGGAGCACTAAATACAGCACTCCCAAACCACCCCATAGATGCTGCTTGCAGGACTTTTCCTAATGTCCCGCTAGTGCACTGCTACGTGTGAAAAGTCACACTGAAATGAATGGGAGACGGTTTTCAGGCACTTTACAGGCACTATTTCTAGTGCCAAAATGCCTGAAAACCGCCTCAGTGTGAAAGGGGTCTTAGGGATGGGGGGAGGTGGGACAGGGACAATTGCAGAGAATGCATTAAAGTAGTAAACTCCGCTACCCCCAGGTGGTTTAGGCCATAATGTGCATTGCAGACTTACCTGTCAAAGGAAGCCTTCCAGTGTTGCAGTGCCAGTGCCTGGGAACTTCCATCTTCAACCCTGTCTTTTTTTTGGATACTGTCTGTTGGGCCTATTTAATGGTGGGCCGTGATGACATCATTCCCACACATGCACATGGAACTCACATCATAGCAGCACAGATTAGGTGCCATTAATACACGCTGAGCTGCACATGCATGGATGCATGGCTCAGTGAGCATTACAGCTGACAGGCAGGGGAAGCACTTATGACATAAAAGACCGATAATGTCTCACCTGTCATAAAATCCCTACCAGTCAGCAGTGGGTTTACAGCCACTTCAAAGCAGACCTTCAGTCATTTTTTCATCTTTCATCTTTCCATTTAAATCTTATGCCCTTGTTGTTTTAACTTTGGATAGTATAAAAAAAAAAAAAAAAAAATTCTCTGCCAGCAAATACCCTATACAGCCCACTTCCTGTTTCTTGTCTGGTAAAAATCCTAGGCATATGACATCATGCACAGCTCTCTCTCTCACTCTCGTAAAAGGGCCAACGAAAGCTGCATTGCTGTAGAGCTGGAGGTGTGCGTCTATGTAAATCCAGGAAGTGAACAGCCAGCAGCTTCAGCTGTCCACAGTTAAAATGGATGCAGCCAGACTCAGTGGAGGGAGATTTCTGCAGAATATTTGGCAAGTACAGAATCACAGTATATATAAAATAATATGCAAAGTGGTTGGAGGGAAGCTTCAGAATGGCGAAGATGTTTTTATTACAAATTATGTGAGCAGACTGCAGGCTCCTCTTTAAGGTTAAAAAATAGATTTAGGCTTTAGAATCATTTCAAGCTATCTAGCAAATAATCAAAGCATACTCATAAATCAATTAGCAACCAACTGACTGGTGGCAGATTTCCACCTTCTTGTTCTGCTACAGTCCTTTTCATTTTGACTTGCAGTTTTCCCTATTTGACAATGAAGAATGAGATAATAAAATCAGCACAAGGGACATTACTTACTGGGAGTGTGATGCACCCATTGTCACCCGATTTAGTTAAAGTGGATGTAAACCCGCAAATTTTTTTTTTATCATACTGTAGAGTATAAGATTTCCTATCATTTGAGCCCAGTCTTGCCACACAGAGTTAATCCATCTCTGAGCAATCCTCTTTTATTGACAAACTGAGAAAAACTTTGTCAAATCCTCCCCCTTGCTGTGAGTGACAGGTGATTTACATATCTTGTGCACTAGCCTAAGACATGCAATATTTTTTAATTCCCTCCCACTCCTTTCTTCAGCAGCTCTGCAAGGATTGGCTGTTCCACACCTCAGCATAATTTGGCATGCTGAAGTCATGTGGTTACTTTCCTGTCTTTTCACTGGATGTTAGAGATCATAGCAGAAGTTCAGTGTAAAAAATACACAGGATAAATGCATATTGACAAGGGGAGTGTAGAGGTGGGCGGGGAGTCTACTGGCATCACGACTCCACCCACCGAGCTCCAGACAACAGACCCACCCACAGACTATGCAGTTTTTCGGGTCTAATAACAGACAGAGGAGAGACATTTGACAGGTAAAGATACATGCAGGAGGCATATATATCCTTATAGATAACCCCTATGGCAGTAGTTTAGAAAGGATGACATTGGGTTTACATCCACTTTAAACTATTTCTCCTTGGATTATCTCGCCACCATAATGTTCCTGCACAGCAGAGGTTAAACAAGTTGAGGGAGCTGTGAAAAGCATTCATCAAGAGTGCCCAACTATGCCCACCCTTTTCAAACACCTCCTCCATTCAAAGATGTTGTAGTACTATAGCTTCGAAGAATGAAAAACTATCTATAAATAAAGGGAGGGCAGATAATAGGATTTTTATAACAGCTTACCTGTAAAATCTTTTTCTTGGAGTACATCACAGGACACAGAGCCACAGTAATTACTGTATTGGTTATATGGCACCTTCAGGTGATGAACACTGGCACACCCTAGACAGGAAGTTCAATTCCCCATATAACCCCTCCCCTTACCGGGAGTACCTCAGTTTTGTAGCAATGCAATACACGTGTAACCAGAAAGAGGGGAGGGACCTCTGTGTCCCGTGTTGTACTCCAAGAAAAGGATTTTACAGGTAAGCTGTTATAAAAATCCTATTTTCTTTATCGTACATCACGGGACACATAACCACAGTAATTACTGTGTGACAGACCTAGCCAGGAAAGAGACTTTTGGAGGGGACTGAATGCTAGCCTCTTGCCGATCGATCGTGGGCCCTGGCATTTGGGGGAATGGTGCTCTTTGTGAGCTGTATGCCTGAGGACCCTTGAGGTGGTGTTACTTTGGATTCAGGTCCATATCCCCCCAAGAGACACAGACTCTGGGGACCCTGGATTTGCCATATTAGAAATAGTGGCTGATTCATAATGCTGGGACAAATACTGTTAGGAGATGCTGATGTCAATTCCAGCCACCTGTCTGTCTGTTGCCTGCTAGAATGTGTTTATTGTAAATAAGTCTAGTATGGGATCTAAGAGTCATTAGATCCCCATTGTTGTTTGTGTTAATTAACTCTGCTATTGTGTGAAGAAGAGTTATGTGTTAATTTGTGATAATGTTGATTGTGTTTTCTGAGCTACAAGACGGCCAGTCTGGCCTAAAAGTCATGACTGAGTCATCTAGGCTGTCTAAAGGGATTAGTTAATTAGCCCATGTTAATTCGGTTTCTGGTCACAGGTGTATGTTCAGAGTAATATGAGCAGGAGGTATGCACCTCCTCTTTTACTGTATAAAAGAGCCTGTATTCCTTTCAATAAAAGAGATTCCTGGTTGAACTTACATACAGCCTGCCTGGTGTTTGTTCTGAGCTATCACAACTGGATTTGAATGGCACATAGCTGTAGTTCAATTCCCGGAACATCGGATGACCGAACCATCAGACGTTGCAATCTGATTCAATAGCCACAGAGGAGTGTCGGGAGAGTGGAACCGAGCGAGCAGGGGATCGTTACATACTGTATGGGATGTACCAGAGCAATGCCACCTGAGGGGAGGGGACACAAACAAAAGTAGGGTGCAATCAGACCCAAGGACCTATACTGCTGCCTGCAGCACACTGCACCCAAAGGCAATATCCTCATGCCTTCTTACATCCACCTGATAGAATCTGGTGAATGTATGGACTGAAGACCAGGTTGCGGCCTTGCAGATTTGAGCCATGGCGGCTTGGTGATGCACTGCCCACGAAGCACTAACAGCCCTGGTGGAGTGCGCTTTGATTTGAAAAGGTGGAACCTTCCTCTTTAAGCCATAAGCTTGAATAATTACTTGCCGAATCCATTTGGCAATAGTGGATTTCGACACTGCCTGTCCTTTCCTAGGACCTTCAGGCAACACAAACAAAACATCTGTTTTCAGAATCTGAGCAGTCGCCTTCAAATAGATTTTGACTGCTCTCACTACATCCAAAGAATGTAGTGACTTTTCTTCCTTAGAACAGGGTTCTGGAAAAAATTAAGGTAAAACAATATCCTGGTTTAGGTGAAAACCTGAAACCACCTTTGGCAGAAAGCTAGGATGAGGACGCAATACTACTCTAAGAAAGAGCCGCCAACTCTGATACCCTTCTTGCAGAAGAAATGGCTACCAGAAAAACTAGCTTCCTTGTCAAAAGGACCAAGGGAATATGTTGTATCGGCTTAAAAGGCTGTTTCTGTAATGCCGACAGAACTACATTCAAGTCCCAAGGGTTTAGGGGTGCTCTAACCGGTGGATTAAGCCGCGTTATCCCCTGTATAAAGCTTCGGACCAAAGAATGCGAAGCAAGCGGACGTTGAAACAATACCGATAAGGCCGAGACCTGGCCCTTGATAGTACTCAAGGACAGTTTCATCTCTAGCCCCATTTGCAGAAAGGCAAGAATTCTACCTATGACATACATCCTAGGATGCCAACCCCTGGATTCACACCAGGAAACATATGCCTTCCAGACTTTATAATAAATGACTCTGGAAGCTGGCTTCCTTGCATTAATCAAAGTAAATATCACTAAGCCTAAAAGCCCACGATTCTTCAGAATGTGGGTTTCAATAGCCAAACCGTTAAATTTAGCCATGGGGCCCCTACCACCATCTTTACTATTTCTGCATACCAAAATGTTCTGGGCCATGCTGGAGCCACAAGAACTACCAACTTCCTTTCCCACTTGATCCTGCAAAGAAGTCGAAGTACCAGCAGAATAGGAGGGAATGCTTAAATCAGTGAGAACTGATCCTACTGGGTCACCAACGCATCTGTTCCACATGCGAGTGGATTCCTTGTTCTTGACACAAAGTTGGCGACTTTGTTGTTTAACCACTTCCCTACCCGCCCATAGTCATATGACGTCCCCAGATGGGATCTCCCATCCTGGGTGGACGTCATATGACGTCCTGGGATTCCCGGGCGTCTAGGGGGCGCGCGCGCGCGCCCGCCGCATTCCTCGGGACCCGGTGCGTGTGCCCGGCGGCCGCGATGTCCGCCGGGCACCCGCGATTGCCCGTTAACCGGGCCGGCATGTGGATCTGTGTGTGTAAACACACAGATCCACAGCCTGTCAGCTCTGAGGAGACACTGATCGGTCTCCTCCCCTAGTGCGTCCCCTCCCCCTTCAGTTAGTAATCACTCCCTAGGAAACACATTAACCCCTCCCCGCCCCCTAGTGGTTAACCCCTTCACTGCCTGTCACATTTACACAGTAATCAATGCAATTTTATAGCATTGATCGCTGTATAAATGTGATTGGTCCCAAAAATGTGTCAAAAGTGTCCGATGTGTCCGCCATAATGTCGCAGTCACCAAAAAAAATCGCGATCGCCGCTAAAAAAATAAAAAAATTTTTTTTTTTTAAAAATGCCATAAATCTATCCCGTATTTTGTAGACGCTATAACTTTTGCGCAAACCAATCAATATACGCTTATTGCGATTTTTTTAAACAAAAATATGTAGAAGAATACGTATCGGCCAAAACTGAGGAAAAAATGTGTTTTTTAAAAAAAAAATTGGGATATTTATTATAGCAAAAAGTAAAAAATATTGTGTTTTTTTCAAAATTGTCGCTCTTCTTTTGTTTATAGTGCAAAAAATAAAAACCGCAGAGGCGATCAAATACCACCAAAAAAAAGCTCTATTTGTGGTGAAGAAAGGACGTCAATTTTTTTTGGGTACAACGTCGCACGACCGCGCAATTGACGTTTAAAGTGCGACAGCGCTGAAAACTAAAAATTGGCCTGGGAAGGAAGGGGGTGAAATTGCCCTGTATTGAACCGGTTAACCCTGGACACAAACAGATCTACATCCGGGATTCCTCATCTTTGGCATATAGCCAGGAAGATGTCGGGGTGAAGGGACCATTCCCCCGGGAACAACTGCTGGTGACTTAAGTAGTCCGCCTGCCAGTTCTCTACCCCTGGAATGAAGATTGCCAATATGCACGGCACATGCTTTTCTGCCCAGGTTGGGATATGGTTTACCTCTCCCTGGGTTGCCTGACTTCTGGTGCCCCCTTGGTGATTGATATAAGCCACTGCTGTGGCATTGTCGGATTTAATCCTGACAGGAGAATACTGCAACCTGAATGTCCAGGCCCTTAGGGCTAGACACGCTGCCCGAATCTCTAGAATGTTGATGGGCAAGGTCCTTTTGGTTCTGGACCATTTTCCCTGGACAGAATCCTCTTCCAGGACTGCTCCCCAACCTGAAAGTCTGGCATCTGTTGTTACCACCTTCTAGGTAAGGATTTCCCCTTCTGCAGATTCTTAGATATCCTCCACCAACTGAGGATCTGGCACACTTTTGGTGACAAATGCATCAGAAAATCTAGTGCTTGGACCTTCTTGTTCCAGGCCGATAGGATACTGTTTTGCAGCAGTCTCGCATGTAACTGAGCATAGGGTACTGCTTCGAATGAAGCCACCATCTTCCCCAACAACCTCATACAAAGGTGAATGGAAGGACCCTTCTTTGCCCTGACCACCTGAACCAGCTCCTTTATGGCACTGATCTTTGCCTGGAGTAAAAACACCCTCTTCTGGGCTGTATCTATAACCAGACCCAAATACTCTAATCTTCTTATTGGCTTTAAAGAAGATTTCTCTAGGTTGAGGACCCAACCTAGGTATTCCAGGTAGTCGACTGTGGTGACTATGCTTTGGTCCAAGCGGGCTACCGACCGGTCTATCAAGAACAGGTCGTCTAGGTATGCTATTATTGTTATACCTTGAGTCCTTAATTTGGCCAGAGGAAGGGCCAGAAGTTTTGTAAACACCCGAAGTGCAGTAGCTAGATCGAAAGGCAAGGCTACACTCATGGGGGGCGTGACCGGATGTCGGTGTTGGCTGAGTGTGGAGCGTGAACGAGCAGTGTGTTGTGAGCTCCCCCTCAGCGTATTGCCACGGCTGAAGTACCCGGCAATACTAGACTGCTCTGCGCCCTGTGTGACAGTCCCCGGTGATCTGAGCGGTAGAGGGCGAGTGTGGAGGAGGGGTCCGGCGGAGGAGGAATCGGCGCCTATAGCCTGAAAGCCAGCGCGCTCTGTGGCAGCGTCGCTGGTGCTGCTGCCACCACTGCGCATGTGCAACCGGAGCCCCGGGAATTGAAAGTGCTCAGAAGCAGTGGAGGGTGAGAGACTGGCGGCTTCAGTGCGGAGGTCCCTGCCAGGTGGCACCTAAAGAACCCCCCCGGAGGCTGGGTGGAAGCCAACGGATGTGCAGCTGAAATCCGGTCTGGAGAAGGCAGGTGAGCAGGACTTTGAAATAGGGCACAGGCCTTGACAGCCCGCTGTTCGCTGTTCGCTGTTCGCTGTTGCTGTTACTAAGAGACGGTGTGCGGGTAACTGTGGCACAATCTTCAAAGTTTCAGGATCAAGTAATAGCATACAGCATAATTATTGCCTGTTTAAAACGCCACACTGCCAACTATAGCGCTTCTGTTTCTAGTGACACTTGCCATTGGTGACCATTCTGGGACCTGCTGTTTGCTGTGCTGTAATAGGACTTTGGTACAAGTTTCAAAGTCTCGGGATCAAGAAATAGTGTACAGCACAAATAGTGCCTGTTAAATGCCATATTGCCATTTATTTTGCCTCTGCTGTTAGTGACATTTTGCCATTTGTGACCACTCTGGGTCCTGCTGCTTGCTGTGCACCCCTCTATTTTTCTTTGTGTGATTTAGACATTTAAAGTCAGCAATGTCAAGGAAAAGAGGGGAGGAACCAGGTAACATGGAGAATCTGGGGACGCAGTCACTGCGATCCGCAAAGGAAAAGGGAAATCAGGCGGCGGCAGCAGCAGCAAAGCTGGAGAAATTTGCGCATGCCCCTGAGCAGACCCCCACAAAAACTGGGTTAGCAATGCAAGTTAAAGCATCTGGGGATAGGAAAAGCCAGGGACAGGCTTCATCAACCGCAGCAGGAGGGGGGCCTAAGAATGTGAATAACAACAAAAGCACAAGGATGGGGGAAAATGCTTATATACCATTACCAACTAATGCTCCTACTAATGCTCCTACTATAGATGCTGAACCCACCCTGCGGGAAGTACTACAAGCGGTTAATATGTGCAAAACATCATTGGAGGGTTTAAGCTGCCAAATTAAAGAGGTTAAAGAGGAACTATTATTAATAAAGCAAGAGTTGCAAAAGGCAGTGGAGAGGATAACAGCTTTGGAGGGAAGGGTGAGCCAAATGGAAGATGATGTATTTCCACTACAGCAAGATGTTAAAATCATGAAGGATCAAATGGGCAGAATTACTGAAAAAATGGATGACATGGAAAACCGTTTAAGAAGGGACAATGTAAGGGTAGTGGGGCTCCCAGAAGGGTGCGAGGGGCATAACTCTATTGTTTTCTTGGAAGGTTGGCTCATTGAAATATTTGGAAGAGAAACATTTTCTCTACAGTTTGCGATTGAACGGGCTCATCGAGTCCCCTTCAGGGCCCCGCCTCCTGGAGGCCGCCCCAGGTCTCTATTAATGAAGCTCCTGAACCACTATGACAAAATAATTTTACTGCGTAAAGCCAGAGAAAAGGGGCCTATTTTTTACAAAGGAGCTTACAAAAATTCGAAGTAAAATACGCTCTATTGTACCCAGCTAGGCTACGGGTAGAGGCAGCTGAGGAGGTTCTCTTTTTTGATTCCCCGACAGGAGCAACACGCTGGTTTGAAGGAAACAAACAGAGACTGAAATTCAAGGAGAGGAGCCAAGTGAGCTAAGATACCTGATATGAAGATTTGGGACGATGGGAAGAACTATGGGCTTGGCAAAGGGTGGTAGTAGGAATTTGTATGTTAAGTAGGAATGAGAGAAGGGGATGGTTTTACACTTAAAATTTGGTACATGAGTACATTATTAGCAGTGGGTGGGGGGAATATGGTAGGAATGGGTATGGCACTGGGAATGGATGAGGTGGTCACGAATAAAGCCGCTAGGGCGAACCTGGTAAGGTGGGGGAAAAGCGGGGGTGGGAGATTGTTGGGGTGGGGGGGTGGGACGGATGGGAGGCAGGGTGAATGGGGGTTTGTAAAACCAAGACAGAGTGAAAATAGAACACATTTAGTAGTTGGGGGGGAAGGGGATAGGGGATAGGGGAAGGGGATCCAGGATTGAAATCAAGTGTGGTAAATAAAAAAGGAAAATGGAAGATAAGGGGGAACACATGGAACAGTCACCAGAATAATAGTAATAGTAAGAATAGTAGGCTAAGTCATACGGGCATTAAAGCACAGAGTGCAAGCATGGGGTGTTTTTTTTTTTTTTTCTTCTCTCCCTCATATAATGCACTTCACGGCAATAGCAGTGGGTTTCTTTGTTATTTGCCTTAAGGGTATGGAGTCACAGAGGATGCAGAGGATTTTTGCAGAATATATTGTACTAAGCCTAAAGTTGGGATTCTCCCTGTTTTTTTCGTTTTTTTGTTTTTCTGATATGCGTACCACGGGGTCTATAAGAACTGTTTCCCGCTCCTCGCCCTTTTGATGCAGTCTAAGGTTTTTAAGATAGGCTCCTGGAATATACGGGGGATGGGGAACCCAAACAAGAGATCGGCCATCTTCTCGCTGTTGGAAATGAGGGGGGTGGACCTGGTCTGCTTGCAGGAAACCCACTTTATAAAGAACACAGCAAAATACCTGCAAAATAGGAGGTTTCAGGCCCAATTTCACTCGGCTTACTCCTCGTATTCCAGAGGGGTGAGCATATTGGTGAAAAGAGGTGTGGTGTTTTCCTGTCGGCAGACCAGGATAGACGATATGGGCCGCTATATTTTTCTGCATTGTTTAATAGAAAATAGAATGTATGTCTTAGCTAACATCTATATCCCCCCACCTTTTAAACTCGAAGTGTTGTACAAGCTAATGGAATTTATGGTAGACAAAATGGACACCCCGGTAATAGTCGTAGGTGACTTTAACGAGGTGACGAACATAGCACTGGATAGATTCCCACCAAGAGCTCAAACACACAATCTAGTAGAGGGCTGTTTAGGCCAGTTTTTGTTAGAGGCACGATTGATAGATGTGTGGAGGCTTCGGAATCCTGGAATAAGACAATACTCCTGCTTCTCGGCCTCCCACTCCACCCTTTCCAGGATAGATCTGACCCTCGGGAATACAGAAGTGCTGCCGTTAATAAAAGATGTAGCATACTTCCCGAGAGGGGTCTCGGATCATTCCCTGATGGTGGTCTCAGTGAATATAGGGGGTAGGGAGTCCCGGGGATCCTGGAAATTGAGTCCATATTGGTTGGAGTTAATGGGAGAACCGGAGAGGATAATAATAAAGCTAGAAGAATTTGTAAGATTTAATGCAGGTTCAACCACAGGGGGTATACAATGGGATACCCTGAAGGCATTCCTCAGGGGTATACTGATCCAGGGGGTGGCAGGTATCAAGAAGAAATCAAGAGAGTGGGAGGAAGGGATTAGGAGGGATTTGGAGATGGCAGAGAAACAATTCCTGGAGGATCCATCCCCAGAGAGGCAGAAACAGTGGGAGGACAAACAAGAGTCTTACAGAATAGCAGTATTAAGGAGGGGGGAGAATAAGCTATTTTTTCAGAGACAACGAGTCTTTGTGGAAGGAGAAAGTGTGGGACGCATGTTAGCCTACCTAGTAAAAACCAATTCCTCCTCTTCGACAATTCCTGTAATTAGGACCCTAAATGGTGAGATCTCTTCTCATAGTTCAGAGATCACGGACACATTTGGGAAGTATTACGAAAAGGATATGGATAAATTCTTCAGTAATATGCCAATCCCCAGTGTCACAGAGGAGGATAAAGAGAGATTGGACGCGCCAATAACTTTAGCTGAACTAGGGCAAGCGGTGAATGGAATGGCAAATCATAAATCTCCGGGGCCAGACGGTCTCCCGGTTGAGATCTATAAGCAATACGGGAAAATCCTGTTACCAGAATTACTTAAAACTCTGAATTGGGCATTAAAGGCGGGGAGGTTGCCCGACTCTATGACCGAAACCACCATTATCCTGCTCCACAAAGAAGGGGGGGACCCGTTAGAGCCGTCGGCATATAGGCCAATATCTCTGTTGTGTACGGACGCCAAGATTCTGGCAAGGGTACTGGCGTCTAGACTTAATAAAATCATTTGTAAACTAATACACCCGGACCAAACG
Source organism: Aquarana catesbeiana (assembly GCF_042186555.1). Classification (NCBI taxonomy): domain Eukaryota; kingdom Metazoa; phylum Chordata; class Amphibia; order Anura; family Ranidae; genus Aquarana; species Aquarana catesbeiana. The sequence goes on along the minus strand of NC_133324.1, from coordinate 378,375,573 downwards.
GGATTCATCCCTCACAGGACTTCTAGCATGAACATAAGGAGGGCATATATGAATCTCCATACCCCGACAGAGAATATGGGGTCAAGAGCCGTGGCGTCCCTAGACATAACTAAGGCCTTTGACAGCCTGGAGTGGAATTATCTCTGGCGGGTTCTGGAAGAATTCGGACTAGGCCCCGTTTTTATAAAATGGGTAAAAATTCTGTATAATGGTCCGAGTGCGAAGATTAAGGTTAACAATGAATATTCACAAAAAATCTGTTTAGAAAGAGGAAAGAGGGACGAGGCAGGGGTGCCCTCTATCCCCTCTCCTCTTTGCTCTTGCTATGGAGCCACTAGCAATCTACATCAGGTCTTGTCCTAGGGTGAGGGGGTTTATAAGAAGAACAGGAGAGGAGAAGATTGCCCTGTATGCCGACGATGTCCTGCTGTTTCTTGGAGACACTGAGGACTCCCTTAGGCAGGTAATGGATATAATGGAAAGGTTCGGTAACTTGTCAGGATTAGTGGTGAACTGGAAGAAATCGGCACTTCTGCCCATAGATATCCCTAATATTTCTGTGTCATCTGGAATTTCCCAGTTGAAAGTGGTTGCAACAATACGATACTTGGGTATAGACATGACAAAGGATCCCAAGCAGTATATAGAAGATAACCTAGCCCCATTACTGGTTAAATTTAAGCGCAAAATAGATATCTGGAACCGGCTACCCCTATCAGTGGCAGGGAGAGGTAACTTAATTAAGATGGTCTGGCTGCCCCAGTTACTGTATCTGTTACATAACACACCGGTGTGGGTGAATAAAAAATGGTTTAAGAAAATTGATACTCTATTTAGGGAGTTGGTGTGGAAGAGGGGTAAGGCTAGGATCAGCCTCCAGAGTCTACAGCTGCCAATCAAGGAAGGGGGAATGGCACTCCCGCATCCAAGATGTTATTTTCTCGCAGCACAGCTGCAGCATATAAGCGGCGGAAGCGTAGATGGAGGGTTGTTGACCCTGGAGGCGCCACACAAGACAGTGGTGGAGGCATTGGAGGCTGACTCTTTTCCTGAGAGCGGCCCCACAATTAGGATGTTAACAAAGGTCTGGAAGGCAGTAAAGAACTTAATGGGCTATGTTGGGTTTACAGAATATGCCCCCCTGTGGCACAATAGGAACTTACAGGAGGTGGTGGCCATGGGGGAGTTTAAAGAGTGGGAGAGATGGGGCATAAACAGACTATCCCAGCTATACAAAGGGAACGTATTAAAATCTTTTGGGGAACTTCAAACTGAAAACGGAATCCCAAAGCAAACCTTCTTTAGATACTTGCAAATGAGATCTGCTTTGGCTACCCAGTTTAGGATACATCCTTTAGTGTGGAGCGAGGCTGCATTGCTTCAGAAAGTGGTTAAACCTGGAAAAATAAAGGGATTTATTTCAGAAATATATGCACAGCTGTGCGGTAAAAGTATTGTAAGGCCAGAACACCTTGGGTGTAGGGAGGGATGGGAGGTGGATGTTGGGAAATTATCAGATGGACAATGGAGGAAGATATTGGAGATCGGGCAGCTGGTCTCAGTATCCCCTGCGCAGAGAGTTTCTCACTTAATGCTGGTACATAGGGCATATTATACACCAAAAAAACTATTTAGATGCGGACTAAGATTAGATGCTAAATGCCCTAGATGTGGTGGGGAGGGAGACCTGATACATATGGTCTGGAGATGTCCCAAGTTAGCTCGGTACTGGACAGGGGTAGTAGAAGCCATTAGTAGCAGGTGGGGGATACCCTTGGAAACAGAGGCCAGACTATGCATTCTTGGAGATAGAATATGGGGACAGGAGGAGATAACACTAAAAACAGCAGTTTTGAGGTGCCTGTATCAAGCCCGGAAGTTGATTATGCAAAGATGGCAAACTGTAGCCCCCCCGACGGTGGAGGAATGGGTAAAAACAGTAAATGAGATCATTTGGAAGGAGAGAGCCCTATATATTAAAAGATGAAATATAAAGAAATATGAAAAGATGTGGAACCCCTGGTTGATAAGTATCGGTTGTAAGGAATAAATGAAAGAATGTGGGACCTTGGATGGGATGGGAGGAGGGGGGAGGGGGGGAGGGGTTAGGTAGAAGGGGTAGATAAAATGGACATGGATTGATTAAATGAACTTTGTCTATACGAATTGGAGGTTGTCTCCACATGCCTGTTGGAAGATATGTAAATTTTATGAATTGGAAATTATAAGAAATGTTAATAAAGAATATTTAAGAGAAAGGCAAGGCTACAAACTGAAAATGAAGTTTTTCTACTCCGAAACGCAGATACTTCTGGTGAGCGAGGAAAATAGGTACATGCAAGTATGCATCCTTGATGTCGATTGATGCCAGAAGTTCTCCTCCTTGTAGGATGGAGACTACTGATCGGATTGATTCCATGCGAAATTAGCAAATTTTCAGGAACCGGTTTAGATCGTTGAGATCTAGAATGGGTCTGACGTCCTTATTTGGTTTTGGCACCGTGAAAAGGTTTGAATAAAACCCCAACCCCTGCTCTTCCATGGGGACCACCATGATCACTTTTTGCGACAAAAGTCGGTCTAACACTAGAAAGAGAGACTTCTTTTTCTCTGGGTCTTTGGGGACATTTGACCTGAGGAAACGAGGAGACGGGAATTCTCAGAACTCTAGTTTGTAACCTAGAGCTATTGTGGAGACCACCCATCTGTCCCGAAATTCTTCCTGCCAAACCCTTGAGAACAGCAGAAGTCTTCCCCCCTACTCGAGTGAGTGGGGGGCGCCCCTTCATAAAGAGGCTTTAGCGTTCCTCTTGAACCTGACTGTGGAGGCCGTCGCGACTGCCTGGAGGCTGATGCCCCCGGCACTGGAGAAAGAGCCCGTTTTAATGAGAGACGTTTACTCTTTTTCTTAACTGGCAAAAGGGTACTTTTCCCACTTGATATTTTTTGGATATATTTGTCCAAATCCTCCCCAAACAGCTTTTCATCGCGGAAAGGAAAACCAGCCAGGAGATTTTTGTATGGCGCTTCGGCTGACCAACTTTTCAACCATAAGATTCTACGCATATGTACCAACCCATGCGTAAGGCGAGAGGTTTGAAGAATAGAATCTCTGATTGCGTCAATTGCAAAACACAAAGATGCTGGCAGCTCGGCTAACTCCTGGGCTTGCTGTTCAGGGAAAACCTTGAGCATCTGTTTCAAATGGTCTCTCAAGGATTGACATACCCCAATTGCCACCACTGCGGGCTGAGCCACTGAACCTGCCAAGGAGAAAATGTTTTTTAACAGGAATTTCAATTTTTTTATCAGTTGGATCCCTAAGCATTTGCACATTGTCAACCGGACAAGTCAAACTTTTATTCACAGAGGAAATAGCAACATCAATTGCTGGTATACCTCACATCTTAGTAAATTTTTCCTCCATAGGATAAAGTGTTGAAAACATTTTAGGAGGGAAAAATGCTTATCTGGGTGATCCCACTCAGAATACATAAGCTTTTCTAGTAATGAATGGACAGGAAAGGCGTGCAAGGCTTGAGGAGGCTTTAGTGAACCCGCACAGGAAGTGGGCTCCTCAACCGACTCCATTAAGGGTAGCTTAAATGTGGAGCGGACCATTTTAGTAAGAGAATGCTTCAGCAACTTCGCAGTGTGTGAAGCTGAAGAAGCTGAGAAAGGTCCTTCCTCAGATAAGGAATCATCAGCCTCTTCACAGTCCCCTGAATCATCTTCCCCCTCCCACTGTTCCTCTGTTTGAGGATCCTGGGTGGTAGAAGGGGACCTAATGCATTTTCTTCCACTGTGTGAAGATGCAATTAAAGCTGCTAATCTTTCCTCCAATCCATTCATAGCTGAGGACAAAACCTGCTCAGTCATATAGACAGGGGCTGAAGTGTTCGAAGCAAACAAGCTAACCAGGTGGGGGACATTCCAAGGAGAAAAAACAACCCTTCCCACGTCTTACCTGGAGCTTGAGCCGGAGGAAGCATGCAGCTTGTGACACAGAGCGAGACTGACAAGCATGGAAACAGGTACATGCTCGACAGCCCCCGATGGTGACTATAGGCATGACAACATTTACTTTAAAGGAGAAAACCCACAAGAATTAGAAAAATCCTTAGGAATCTCCCTTACTTTATCCAGCTGCAGGGTTCTGTGGTAACAGACCCAATCTTCACCACTCACAGTGGGCTCCGTTAAAAAACCTTCAGGGGCCGGGGCCCCTTTTTCATCAGGGGATCCACAGCCCTGGGCCTGTAAAGGACCCCACCAGGAATATGGCTGAAAAAAAACAAATACTGGATCACGGGGTCCAGCTTTCTAAAAAGAGAAGCGTTACAGGCAAAACCTTGTTTCTTCGGGCACGAGGCCTGGGTACCATTCAATTCGGCCTGGAAAAGACACTTTGAATGGATCCAGTTGCATAGCTTGACCCAGCAAGGAATATTTCAGTGGAGCTCAGCACAGCACATCTTTACTTGTGCCCAACACCTAAGACACTGGCGAAAAAAACAGGTACTCCCGGTAAGGGGAGGGGTTATATGGGGAATTGAACTTCCTGTCTAGGGTGTACCAGTGTCCATCACCTGAAGGTGCCATATAACCCATACAGTAATTACTGTGGCTCTGTGTCCCGAGATGTACGATAAAGAAAATTGAATGGTTTACCTCCTCTATTCATAGATCATGTTAAATTAATGGAAGCAATAGTAAGGTTTCTATGAATAAAGGAGGCGGGCGGAAAGGGCAGTAACAGTCAGATACTTCTGATGGAATACATCACACTGACAGTAAGCCCCCTCCCTTGTGCTGATTATTTTAACTAAACTTAGGCTTTAGGTTTTGGATTGAGTGGGGTTAAAGAAATCACCCTGTAATGTATTTACTGCTGTCTTTGTCCTTGTGTGGACATTCAACATTTGCCCTGGTGACCACTGTCATCAACACTGTGAGTAAGAAAAAAACAAAATTTTAAATTTGAATTTTGTCACTGGAACAGGAATAAAGGGGAAACCTACAATACAAGACTTTCTCTGATTGGATCAGGTGGAGAGGCAGGCAGATGATGCCACGCTTCCTACCACAGAGGAAGCCTTGTATTCATTACAAAATCCAAGGCTTCCTAAAAATGGCTGAGCAGCACTCAGCTTAAAGGGGTTGTAAGCCCTCATGGTTTTTCACCTTAATGCATTCTATGCATTAAGGTGAAAAACCTTCTGTGGTGCTGCAGCCCCACCCCGAGTCCCCGTTTTACTTTTTTACCTGACCCCAATCTCTCTCCGGCCGGGAACGAGCACACCAGCTCCACCTGGCGTCTCGTGTCCTGATTGGATAGATTGATAGCAGCGCAGCCAATGGCTCCTGCTGTTGTCAATCAAATCCAAAGATGAGGCGCCGGGGGGCGAGGCCAAGTCCTGCATTCTGTATGCGGGACTCGGGAGCGGTGTTCACCGAGGAGAGCGCTTCTGGACAGTCGATGCAGGGAGGAGCCACTAGCGCCGCTGAGGGCCCCCAGAAGAGGAGGACCAGGGCCACTCTGTGCAAAACAAACTGCACAGTGGAGGTAAGTATGACATGTTTGTTGTTTTTTTTTTTTTGTTTGTTTTTTTAAACGAGGGTTTACAACCCCTTTGATTCGATTTTGTTCCCACCAAAATCCAGTGAACAAACTATACATAAAGCTAGCTTGCAAAAAAATGTGGGCTCTCTCCGGGCAAACCTATTCTTAATTTATCCACTGTTATGTGTCCACCAACTTGGAGTCTCAAATATAGTTAGGACCACAGTATATAGAGCATCCTTGCCGAGGCACTGCGGCCATGCACATACGTTTGTAAATGTGTGCAACTAAACCCTCTGTTACTCGCGTGAATTGTTACACAAGGTCAATTTTTTTTTCTAGCTGGTAAGTGTGCTCAGAAATTTTTGTTTGTTTGATATTAAGGGTGGTTGTCATCGTTTGTATAGCTTATTTAGTGAAAAGCTGCCACTTTGCTCCTGCTAGGCGTCTAATGTGGTCCTGTGCCTTTAAGGAAGAATGGGTTCTTTTCAGGTAAACCTGCCTAGATTATCTACTACTATATACTGTATGCTCCAACCTAAAGTCTTTCAATTTTAGATTTAGAATTGCAGTATATAGAGGATCCTTGATGGGGCACCGTGGAATCCACATATAATTGCAAATGTGTGTAACTAGTTTTTAATTATTAGACAGGGTCAATTTGTTAGCTTTAAAGAGTTGCTAATGTGCCCTTACACATAAGGAGTCAGTGGAATTATTTGATCAATGCTATACCCAGGGCTGGTCCACAACGTTATTTATTTTGGGCCTTTCCTACTGGATTCTTTTTATCAGACAGGAAGTAAAGGAATCTCTTCAAAGAGCCTCCAATGACAATAAAAACTTGACAGGAGTTAGAATTCCTGACTCTTTCCAAAACTACAAAAAGTTTTGACTATGGATACATTTTAAAATGGATTTAAATCAAACCTGTGTTTTGTACATTGCCAAACACACAACTTTACACACACTGGTCTATATGAAGTTGGGCAATGTGAATTTTCTCTAAATGCCACATCAACGGGGGCAGTTCTGGAGATCGGGAATGCATTCCAGTGAAGCTGGCACCGGAAATAAAGTGGAAGGAGGAGGGAGGAGACTATGGGAAAAAAAAAAAAAAAGGAGCGCACTGCAGGGTAATTTTTGCAGCAGCTGTTGTTACTAAAACTATTACTCTGACTAGTTTGTAGCATTTAGACCAGTGGTTGTCAACGTTCTTGATATGGGGGCCTCAAGTGCAGCTATCAACATCACCAAAGGTCTGCACATTAAATTAAGTAAATATTCAGTCTCGTCTCAAGATAAGACACAGCAAGACATAGGCAAAGACTTTGGGTATGATACAAGAGAATCACACACTGTGGACATGGTACAGGAGATGGTCAGAGAGAGTGGACATGGTACAGAAGATGGTCAGCGCTTGCAGACATAATACAAGAGATATTACATGAAGCTGATAAAAATCGCTGCTTTATCAGGGCAATAAGGAAACCCAGATTAGTGTCTGCACAGGTCCTGAAGGCCCATAAAAAAAATTCAAAGGGCAGCAGGTTGGGCACCTGGGGTTTAGACTGAGATCCCACCTTTGCAGTGTGTTAACACACATGTAAATGTGAGTTTTACATGTTCACGTGTGTTGCGTTAGGGCAGCTCATTTATTTTAAATGGGCTGCCAACATACCCTAGCGTGGACAAAACTGTACCTGACCCCCTTTTTTTTTTTTTGTAACACAATGCATGGTAGTGCAATACCGTGCACTGGAATGCAGGCATATTGTCTCAAAAAGAATTCTACGGCTTGGATGGTGCAGCATTGTGCATTGCGATTTCTGGCCTACAGTAAACCTGTTTTGTCCTCAACAGGCAAAATACTGGTTCACTTTATGCAAATCATGTTTTTTGTTTTACTTAAAAAAGACCTCAGATGTCAGCGAGTCATTAATAGGCTTTGTATAATAAAGAAATAAAAAAATATCGGCTTTGTCATTTAAATTTCTTAAACTGAAATGAAAACTAAAAACATACAGGAGGAGAGAAACAATTCGAAGAAAAAAAATGTCTTTTCTGAAGAGGCAATAAAGGATTTGTGGAACAGCTTGCCAAAACCTAATGAGTATTTTGGCATGGTTTTGTAGCTGTTGAGAACTAATAGCTCTGAACAGACCAATACAGCCTGTTCAGATGTATATTACAAATGGAGCAGACACTACAAGATACAGAGCAAATATATAAATATATATATATATATTTTCCAAACACTCAGTTTCTCAAACAGAAGATGTTCCCAACAGCATATGTTTGTCTTAAACCTCATTTGAAAGAGTGATTAGTGGTATTAAATACGAAGCTACTGAGATGCTAGAGTGAGGAAAAAAAACACCTTGGTAGTTCTCCAAAAGAGCACAATGCAGTTAACCAGAAAATATGAGTTATTAGCTTATCATAATTACATCCAGTTTCTAAAGTAATGGAGCAGTCCACAGTGAATTTCTTCAGGGAAGTGTAACAAAGAGTGTGAAATGAGCAGATGGATTTAATTTTTGATGAATTTCGACTGCTAAAATGATCTCTCAAGCAATCCTTGGTTAGGCATGTGCTATGTTAGTAATTCTTAACCCTTCTGATGATCAAATTGCTGCAGAATATTAGGTTACCCTTTTTTTTTACAGAACCACGCACAATACAATCACCTCTTTTTATACCATATATGTTTTCATTTAATGCATTTACCCAGCACAAATAAAAATAAGTACAAGTGGTAAGTAGATTTTTAATAAAAAAATGGTTTTAGGTCAGCCATTAGCAGGCAAAAGCTAAAAATTAGGGACTATCAAATTTCAGGTTTTTATTGTTGTGTCTGTGTTGAGATTTTTCTGTCAGATATCAGGGCCCATTTACCAGATTATAAATGCATTTTCCACTAAGTCAATAAAGAAGCAACAAAAGACGTGTTTGTGTGTTGACGCATGTTAACATACAATCCACATTGTATTGCATTAAGTGGAAATGAAGGGTAATGTGATGAAAACATTTTAATGCGATAAACTGACACGTGTGAACGGGCTTCCAGTGCTGGGTCCCCATTAAGAGCTCTTTTTCTGTTTTGGCAACCATCACCCAGTTAGGAAATGTGGGGAAACACCCCTTTATGTGAACAGTGTTTCTAAACTATCCTCACTGAGCTTGAACATTTTATTTTAGGATACTTCCAATTGAAGGGATTTCCTGTCTTCCTGTTCTGTCTGACACCCATTGAAAAGACAAGAAGGGAGAAAAGTTTTTCACTTCCTGCTATGAAATATCAAACTAAAAGAAATAAAGGGAACTTTCCCAAATGGGGACACAGGCAGTAATGAAAACACACCCTAATTTTTTTTTTTGACTGCAAGTGGACTAGAAGTGCAATCCCAGGTTTGGAAGGAATTAAAATTTAAGCATCTGAGGTTCTTATTGAAAAAGCAGTCGGGGGGAGATGGGCGGAGTCTAGCGGAGCAGACATGCATTGTTAGACCTCCGCACCCCTGGACAAAGCGGAGCCTGCAGGCTCAAAAGGTATCCATTTGAACCTTTTTGCCCCAGGGAACAAACTGTGAAAGTTTGGGCAGGAAATATGGTACTGGGAAAAAGCCGTGGCAGAAATAAAAATCACCTCACAAAGAGCTCACAGGCACTCACTGCAACTAAAGCAGCTCCAGTCACCTCACAATATACAGCATCAGGGCGCTCTCACAGACAGAAAATGTCACAGCAAGACTCTCCATTTGAGTCAGATACAGAACAAATCCTCTCACAAACTTCTCCACAAGCCTCCTCAGCATCCCCAGTAATATTATTACAATTTGAAAAGATGCTTCATAAGGCTTTAAAACAAACCTCAGACCAAATAACAAAAAGCCTAACCAAAGAAATAAGAGAGCTGGGAAACCGCACCGCAGCCTTAGAAATAAAAATGGATGAAATTGAAATTACAACCCAAGAAAATATAACAGAATTGGAACAATTAAAAGAAGAGAATTTAATACTTCAAACTAAGCTCGAAGATTACGAAAATAGAGCCAGACGTTCAAACTTGCGCATAAGGGGAATACCTGAAACTGTGACAGACCTGCAATCTACTATTACTGCTCTATTACAAGAACTAAAGCCAGATATCCCTATTGAACGTTTAGAACTGGACAGAGTACACAGAGCCCTCACAGCCAAAAAGAAAGATGGACCCCCACGTGATATAATCACAAAATTTCATTATTACAGAACGAAAGAACAAATACTAATTGCTGCAAGAGAAAAAAAGGAACTTAATTTTCAAGGACACAATTATCAAATTTTTGCTGACCTATCCCAACTTACTATTACTAAAAGATGATCCATGAAACCCCAACTAATGGAACTGCAACGCCACAACATTATGTATCAATGGGGCTTCCCCTTTTCAGTCAGATTTAACTACCAAGGTACAATTTACAGAAGCAGATCAGCAGATGAACTACAACAAACCCTTTTAAAATTAAATCTGACAGAACCCACAAGCAGCAACTCTCCCACACGCAGAAGAATGGCATCATCTTCACCTTCAGGCAGCACCCAGAAAATTTCAGAACAAAATGGGAATCATCATTCTCACAAAAGAGGCCGTTATGCCACATCATCCATGGACCAAGAAGATTCAATGGACTGACATCCTAATTCCTGATATCTCTTCATTTATTATACTAAGAGATGGTTCTCTATAAAAAACCTGTATTTATAACTGAATGTAACTGCATTCTGATAGTCACACACTGTGTGGGATCATGTTGCATTCCAGTTATATTTCTTATTACTTCTGATTCATATAGCCTTAGAATATATAAGTGAAATAAGGAAATTCTTGTTCATTTATATATTTTCAGGTAATAACAATAGATTTATTACTTTTTAGGACAAATATGTTCAATAATCCAGAAGTAATGGAAGCTTTTTCTTTCTTTTCTTAAAACAAATATATTATTACCTAACTAGTTCCTAGAACTATGTTTTTGTTTATTCTAATCTGAAGCAATACAACCTCAATTTTATGAGTTAACATATCTAAACAGTTACATATGAATAAAATATGTAATTGTTTACTCTAAAAGGGTTAAAATCCCAAAATAATTCAAACTATCTTCATCAATACCAAAGTTATTAACAGTACCTTTTTAACTGAATTATTTAGCCTAGGGCAAGACTAACCATATACAACCACCCTGGAATAAATAATTTCAACAAAAACCATATTCTGCACTCCAATTAATGAATCATCATTTTGATGTCTTTTGACATAGCACTTCTCTCCTGTAAGCGGAAGATCCGTGTACCCCCATTAGCCCTCCTCATTCTCCCAACCATATTATGTGGGAGTGTGACGAAGGCACTTATTCCCCTGAGAGAGATATTTATTCTCTTTCACGGGTAAATTGTGATTACTTGCAAAAAATAATTTATACAATGTATCATCTAATCTCATATGTTTTTTGTTTACTCTTTACTCCAGAATTCACTGGTTTCTTTTCTATCTTTTCATCTCTTCAGTCCACACAGGTTGATCTGCGCAGTCAGCTCTGCGCAGTCAGCTCTGCATAACAAAAAGTAAGTCAAAACTATTTGATCTGTTGCCATGGCACCACTGAATATACTTTCCCTGAATGTTCAGGGAATAAATGTCCCTCAAAAAAGGACCAAAGCCTTCCGTACTTTCCATAATAAGAAGGCTCACATAGTATGCCTCCAAGAAACACACTTCACCAAAGATTCTACTCCAAAATATATTTCTCCTTTTTTTTCAACAAATTTACACGGCTTCTGCCTGTACCAAACAAAGGGGAACTCTAATTGCATTTCACCGATCCACACCATTCACCTTATCATCAGAAATTAAAGACCCAGAAGGTAGATACCTGATACTCATGGGTTATATAATGGATACAGCAATCACGGTGATTTCCTACTACGCTCCTAACAACCTACACCATTCCTCTCACATATATTACAAGTGATTAATACACACAAAATAGGAACAGTGATAATGTGCGGGGATTCGAACCAGGTCCTCCTCCCATTTCTAGATAAATCACCTTTTACACCATCCAAAATAACCTCTAGATTACCTTTTTCTCAACTTCTTTCCAAATACAATCTGGTAGATTCGTGGAGAGAAAGTAACCCAATGAAAAAGAAATTCACTTATTTCTCGCACCCTCATCAAACTTTCACCAGAATAGATCATATTTTTCTAACAATAGGAATGATACCAGAAATTATTGCATCAGATATAATTCCGATTCCGTGGTCTGACCATAATGCAGTATACACGACTATAGCCTCAGCCATACCAAAAGCGCATGACCCAACGTGGTACTTACCGGACATAATGCTCAAACACCCACTACATCAGATGGCCATTGAACAAGCTTTAAAGGAATACATATCAATTAATAATACAACAGACATCTCCCCAATAACACTGTGGGAAGCTCATAAGCCTGTCTTGCGTGGTACAATACAAAGACAAATGGCACTATTTAAACGGGAACGCAAAAATCTAGCAAAAAAACTAGAACTCAATTTTAATGCAGCCTACATATCATTCCAAGATAATCCATCTCAGAGTACAAAATCTCATCTGGAAAAATCTAGATTGGAATACGATCTATTTCGCACTGAGTCAGTTGATAAATCCCTCAAACGCTCCAAACACAATTTCTACATGAATACAAACAAACCAGGTACATATTTGGCTCGGGCATTAAATTCAACTAACAAATCTTTCAAACCAATACGTTTGAAATTATCAAAAAATGTTTATACTTGTAATCCAGTTAAAATAGTCCATAAATTTCACTCACATCTCGCAACTTTATACAAGACAAACAATTAATTTAATCCTACAGAGGCTGAATCCTTCTTCTCAAAAATAACCTTACCTGAGTTGTCTCAGAATCAAAAAAGCAGTTTGGATGAGCCTATAACTATAGATGAAGTTGCTAACGCCATAAAAGACCTAAAACTTAACAAAAGACCAGGCCCAGACGGCTACTCGGCTTTATACTATAAAACATTCTCAGAAATACTCTTTCCCATTCTCACTGAAACTTTTAACAAACTTCTAGAAGGACATTCTTTTCGGCAAGAAACACTAATGGCAATTGTTTGTATGATCCCAAAACCCCTTTCTGATGATACTTCCTGTGTGAATTATCGGCCTATCTCTCTGTTAAACCTTGATATTAAATTATTATCAAAAATAATAGCAAAACGCCTCAATAGCATTATAGGAAAATTAATACATAGAGATCAAGTAGGCTTCATGCCAAATAGACAGGCAGGCGATAATATACGCAGGGCAGTGTTATTGGCACATATTGCTAAAAAACGGAAAATCCCTTTATGTTTTCTATCTCTCGATATTAAGAGGGCATTTGACACAGTATCCTGGCAATATATGCAATATTCATTACAAAAATGGGGTTTTGGACCCCACTTTTTAACATGGATCAAAGCATTATATAATAAACCCAAAGCCTATATAAAATATGCTGGATACAAATCTGATGCCTTTAATATCGAAAGAGGTACCCGACAGGGTTGCCCATTATCTCCCTTATTATTTGCCCTTATACTCGAACCCATGGCCCAATACATCAGAACAAACCAAACTATAACTGGCATTGAAGTAGGAGGTATTACACACAAATTATGTATATTTGCAGACGATATATTACTTTTTCTATCATCACCACAGGTCTCTGGTCCTAACTTAATACCAGCTCTTGATGGATTTGCAGCCCTATCCGGCCTTATGATTAATCCTAAGAAATGCCTAGTGCTTAATATTTCGCTCACAAACATGGAATTGATCCCGGCTAGGGCTGCACTCCCATTCACATGGGCAGAAAAATCAATCCCATATCTTGGAATTCATTTAACAGCATCTCATTCTGACTTATTCTCAACCAATTATCCTCCTGTATTAAGACAGATCACAAATCTAATAAAACAATGGTCGCAACTTCCTTTATCCTGGATAGGGAAGATTAATGCAATCAAAATGACTATTCTACCCAAATTGCTTTATCTATTCAGAGTCCTCCCTATTCCAATTCCTTCCTATTTTTTGAGAATAGTACAAAAAAGAGCAACTTCGTTTATATGGGGCTCTTCTAAACCACGTATACCTATACACACACTACATCTTCCCAAAAATAAAGGAGGCCTGGGATACCCTAATTTTACTAACTACTACAGAGCAGCACATTTGGCCAGTCTGTCCAAATACCATGCAAAACAGGAAATCCCATTATGGGTATTTATAGAGGCTTCAGAAAATGACCCTCTATTAATATCAAACTTGTTATGGCTTGATCCTAAAGACCGCTTTAAAATTCATAATCCCATAACTAAACACTTCTTATCTCTCTGGGATAAACTAAAAACCAAATATCAGTTACAATCTCCACACAATCCTCTCCTTTCTTTTATCAGAAATCCGGCCTTTTATCCGGCATGGATCTACCCAAATTCTTTTAAAGCTTGGACAACATCAGGCATTCAGACACTAAATGACTTCATAGCATCTAAATCATTCCTTTCATTCCCATCGCTTAGAGAAAAATATGATCTACCAAACTCTGAGATATTTAGATATCTCCAAATCAAAAATTTCTATACACCATTCCTAAAGGGGGATACACCATTATCCCAATTATCCATTTTTGAATCAATCTGTACAAAAGATCCATTTGCTAAAGGTACAATTTCATCACTTTATAATCAATTATATGGAGTAGTAAATCTTAATAGACCCTCTTACGTTCAGAGGTGGGAGGAGGACCTGGGACGAACTTTAGAAGACACGGACTGGTCTAACATATGGCTCACATCTAAGTCATCTTCACCCAACATCTTAGCACTGGAGACAAATTATAAAGTCCTAACTCGCTGGTACCTTGTACCCGTTAGAGTGGCAAAATATTCACCTAATACCTCAGCTCTTTGTTTTCGAGGATGCCCAGAAATAGGCACACATTTACACATATGGTGGACGTGCCCAATAATCCAAACCTTCTGGAAGGAAGTCTTCGTGATTGCATCTAAAATATTTAAAAAAATAATACAACCAGATCCATATATAACTTTACTTAATCTAAAACCGGAATAGTTAACACTCTCTCAATTCAAACTTATGATCCAACTAATAACGGCTGCAAAACAAACAGTGGCCAAGGCATGGAAATCTCCTACATTGGTACTAGCAGAAACAATTCACAGAATGAATAATACAATGTCCCATGCTAAGATGGTAGCCATCGATCAAAATCAAATTCCAAAATTTGAAAAACTTTGGCATCCTTGGATAAAACAACAGTTCCTGTCAAATTTCAATGACTCTGTCCTGTTGCCATGGTAACAGATTAAATGACTTACAGAGACACCCATTCTAAGGCTTCAAAGAGAACTAAAAAGAATAATAAACTGACGAGCGGGACAACCTTGTGGACCATACCTCTGCCTTTCTACCCTTTTTCTTCTTTCTCTTTCCTTTTCTCCACCTTACGATTAAAGCTCACTATCAGAATTTATTTGACCTATATACACTCTACCTGTAAACAATATGTATAGTAGGTATAAATCATTTAAATACCTACAAAAGTAACTAAGGAAATGATATATATCTTTAATTTAGGTTTACGTGAACCCAATGTTTAATATTTGAAATTTCATGATATTTACCTATATAAACCCTACTGTAAAACAATGAGTTTACTTTATAGATCCTTGTAAACTTACTTTATGTATCTTTATAATATTGTATACTCAATAAACTTCTTTTGACAAGGAAAAAGCAGTCATGTGGGCCTTACTGTGCCAAGAAAAAAATCCAAAAATCAAACACTGATACTTTCTTTGCTTGCTTCAGGACTCCGAAGCATTCAATTTTGAATTAAATTAATTTTTGAAAAAAATCTTGGAGGGAGAAGATCTTGGGCATGTGACCTATCAAAGTGAAATAATGGAACACTCTATGCAGCATAATGCAGAGAACTCAATGAGCAACTGCAGGCTTCAAAACGAGCTACGAGTGTAACGTGGAGTAAACACTTAAGTCCAATGAACAGCGGATGGCAATATCTGCTCTCTATTCTAAATGGGGACAGAATAATTGTCCTTAGGACTGAAACAAGCATTGTTGTAGACCATTATTATGCATGCACTATATATGCTTTCCAGAGAAAGGATAACAATGCAGATTAAACCAGTACAAATATGGATAGTTGGCCTAATGGGGCCAATAAGCCTTCCAGTGGCAAGACAATGAGGGAAGGCACCAACAAATATCAACTTAAAATACAGAACTGTTTGCTCACTTTACATACATCAAGTAAACAAGAGCCACAATGCATGTTCCAACAAAATTGAGGTAAGTAGTAGGCATCAAGCTGCACATCATCAGATGCAGTTCTTTTTACACATGTATAATACATTTCAGGTCATCAGGCAGCAAGTGAAACAGATAGTCAGTTTCCTATGCCATTCAGTCCTTAGTCCTTATTTTCTATTGCTACTAGAATAAAATGACGCCACTTCAGAAAGCTGTATATTTATGTCTGCTAGCAACAGATATAACACACAAAACATTATAGAAACAGTTGTGCCTTCCACCGGTTTCATTTCTGAGATCATACGGCTTGACTAACCATAATTCATGTTAATCACATTAATTTCATCTAATCATCTTTGTAACGAAAAACAAACACTTAAAGACACAGAAATAATGTCCAACTGCAATTACAGGTCGCAACCCTCATTTTACCATTAAAATAGTTCTGGAGCTTTAGATTAATCTTTTGTGTTATATTTACAAATTGAATTTACATATATGAATAGTTACTATTAACTGATATAACAGGTCACAAAGGTTTGGTGTCATCCTTGCGGTTAGGAATGGGCCCCCCACCCCCCGGTTCGGTTCACACAAGAACAAGCAAAGTCTATGGGACATGAACATAAAAAATAAAAAGTGCTCATTTTAAAGGCTTATGTGCAAGTTATTGCCATAAAAAGTGTATGGGGGCCCGGGTACTGCCCTAGGGGACATGTAACAATGCAAAAAAAAAAAAAGGGTTTTAAAATAAGTTTTTCAGGAGCAGTGATTTTAATAATGCTTAAAGTGAAACATTAAAAATGAAATAATAAATGATAATAAATGATATTCCTTTAAATATCGTGCCAGGGGTCCTCTTAGTCTGCTTGTAAAGTGGCGCATCTGTGTGATGTGTAGAACAGTGCCGCAGCAATAATGACATTTCTAAAAGGAAAAAAACTCAATTTAAACTTGCTTGCGGCTGTAATGTATTGCCGGTTCCTTTCGGGTCTGGTATGGTTTTTAAGAGGAACTCCACGCATACTAGCTCATTATGAAATACTTACCTTAGTTCGAAGCCTCCCGGAGCGGCGCCCGCACACCACTAAGACGGTTGACATCTCCCCCGGCGTTTCTTCCAGGTTTGCGGGCTATGACACGGAGTGGCTTCTGAAGTTTCACGAAAAGAGTTTGTAAACTGCTGGACGTTTTTTTTTTTTTTTCTTACCTGCAAGGCAAAAGCATAATTTGCTAGTATGCATTGCATACTAGCACATTATGTGAAACTTACCTGAAAACAAAGACATCGCATCGCTGGAGGCCGATTCCATCTTCACCCTTCTTGCTTCCAGGTTTGCGGACTTCGGCTCTGTGATTGGCCGGAGCCACGATGACGTCACTCATGCATACACGAGCCACCATTCACGGCACAGGGCTCGGAAGGAACAGCACCCTTGGCCATTCCTTCAGAGCGCATGCACCAGTAATGTCATTGGTTGCATGTAATGTAAATATCTCCTTAATGGTACATGCTCAGGAGATGTTTATACTACCTATAGGTAAGCCTTATTATGGGTATACCTATAGGTAAATGTCTGCAGAGGACGTTTCCTCTTTAAGCTCTGAACTGGTTATACATAAGGAATCCTAGTAAAAATGGTTACTTTAAACCACTAATACAGTTTGCATACCCTGGCAGAAATCTTGAAATTTTGGCATTATAATTGAAAATATGATTGATCAAGCCAAAAAGCTATTTTATTTAAGAATAGTGATCATACGAATCCATTATCACATAGCTGTTTGGGTGATTTCTGTTATGATTAAAACAGAAGTCAAACAGCCGATAAAAAGTTTACATACCCTGGAATGTTTGGCATTGGTACAGACATACAGCGGTTAACCACTTGACCTCCGGAAGATTTAACCCCCTCATTACCAGGCCATTTTTTGCAATACGGCACTGCATTACTTTAACTGACAATTGCACGGTCATGCAAAACTGTACCCAAATAAAACTGATGACTTTTTTTCCCCACAGAGATTTCTTTTGGTGGTATTTGATCACCAGTGCGTTTTTATTTTTTTGCATTATAAAAAGACCAATAATTAAAAAATAAAACAGTAAAAAACTGCTATAGGGTGGACCTGAACTTGTTAAAATGGCAATTAAAGGTTAATTTCCTACATCTGTGGCTTTTTAAATTGCAATTAGCGTCTGTGTATAAATTGTCAGCAAGTTTGTTAGCTCACGTGACTGCACCGAGCAGGCTGGATACTGAGCCATGGAGAGCAATGGTCAGAAGACCTGCGTAACAAGGTAACGGAACTTTATAAAGATGGAAATAGACATAAGATAATCAAAAGCCTTAAACTTTGCCAGTAAGCACTGTTCAATCACTTACTAGCCTCCCACCTTGGATATATAATATGTGGCTATTTCAACGTTAAATATTGGGATTATGGCAGCAGTTGGCTGCCATAACCCCTGTATATTTTTCGCCAGTGGGCGATCCTCAAACATAAAAGTGGTCCCAGTGATGCGCACTGTGAACAAAAATGTATCTATTAAGGGACTAGACCTAGGACGTACCCACTGTAAAACTGCCACTTACGCGGATGACTTTTTATTCCTCCTTACACAACCACATATCTCGATCCCCAATCTTCTAAAGGAATTTGAATTATATAGTTAGATTTCCAATTTTAAAATTAATTATGATAAGTCTGAAGCCCTTAAAGTCTCCCTGAATCCCCAAGGCGTCGTGGGGGTCCGATCCAACTGCCCTTTCAAATGGGCGACAAAATTGGAGATTGAAGCCTTTCTCCTGGTTTGGCAGGGCGGTTGTGGTGAAGATGACAGTACTGCCTAGGGTGCTGTGTCTTTTTCACAACTTACCCATCCTTTTGCCCAAGGGCTTTTTCTCTCAACTAAACTCAATGATACAGGAATTCAGTTGGGCAGGTAAGAAATCATATATTAGTATGCAGACCCTGACTAAGCCAAAGACAGAGGGAGGCATTAATTTACCAAATTTTAAACACTATTATGCGACTCAGTACAAATCCTTGATTGGAATTGTCACGCAAAGGCTAAAGACTGGATGGGAATTGAAGGAATGCAGACTAAAACACCTTTACGGTTCCCCTTGGGTTTCCAAGGACAGCACCATGCTAACCTCAAAATCACATCCCACCATTGGCCATGTTGCCCATGACGACAGAATGGCTACTTGCTGTGGACTCCATTTATAAAATGGAAGCGACAGCAGCTATTGCTTCCGAAAACACAGAAAAATTCCACAAATTGTGGAGGTCCTGGTTTCTTTTTAACCACATCAATACTGGGCACTTTCGCCCCCTTCCTTCCCAGACCAATATTCAGCTTTCAGCGCTCTCGCACTTTCAATGACAATTGCGCGGTCATGCTGTACCCAAATGAAATTTTTATCATTTTGTTCGCACAAATAGAGCTTTCTTTTGGTGGTATTTATTCACGATATAAGCGAAAAGAGATTTGGAAAACACACAATATTTTCTTCTTTGTTTTAAAAGAAATCCAATAAAATCAAATTTTGTCATAAATTTAAGCCAAAATGTATTCTGCTACGTTTTTGGTAAAAAATTTTCCGTTAAGTGTATAATTGGTTTGTGTGATCACGGACATATGTGTGCAGATAATCAATTGGGACATGTGATTCTAGTGGGACATATGTGGGGGACAGGTGTTTTTATTATTCGGGGACATGTGTGTTTTACATTGTGTGGTGACACTAGATCAGTGAGTAAAAAGCTGTATAAAAAAAAAAAAAAAAAACTCATACTCACTGATCACCAGCTGGCTGCAGCGATCCCCTCTCCTCACTGACAACTTCTGCGAGAGGAGAGCCGATTGCCTAGCAATCGGCTGTTTACATCACACTGTTTATGTGCATTGGCCGGGTGGGAAGTAGTTAAATACTCTGATTCCTTTGACAAAATGCAAAATGGCTGATTTACCGTTTCTACTCCCTGACTTTTTCACTTCTATTTGTTGCAGACACGTCTGGATATTGTATATTTTATGAAAGTTTAGACGACTTCTCCACCTTGGCTATCTATTTGTAAACTCAGCTATGAGGGACTCTACCTAACTAGCTAAGGCTGTGAACATAAATTTTGTTTAATCCTTAATTATGATCTAGAATGTAACGAGCCTCCTCTTCCCTTTTTTCCTTCCTTCCCCTCCCACCACACTCTTTTCTACCTAATTTGCATCTTTGGCTCTTTCTACGTACTCCAATGATCTTTAGGATATTCTCAAAGAAAAAAAAAAAAGTATGGTTTAAAAAGTATCTTTATGTATAACCCTTAACAGTTTTTTTTCTGTTACACACTGGATGTACGCTTAAAATTGAGGTCACTTGTTGCACTGGAGCAATTAACACTACCGTTTATGCTCAACATATGTGTAAAACTAATTTTGTACACTAATGTTCAAACTGTTGTCATTTCAATAAAAACCTTTATCGCAGGAAAAAAAAAAAGTGGGCAGCGAGAGGGGTGGTCCCCTGCCACATCCCGGAAAGATAAGCAGAGTCGGAAATTGCGCTTGTAAGACCGCTGCGCAAATACATGTGACGAAGTATTGCAACGATCTCCATTGTATTCTCTAGGGTCTCTGCTTAAAAATAAATAGAAATATATATATATATATATATATATATATATATATATATATATATATATATATATATATATATATATATATATATATATATTTTTTTTTTTTTTTTTCAAGCAAGAAAAATACTGGATTTTAATTTGCAAACAAATGTCAGAAATAGGCTTGGTCCTTAAAGGGTAAGTTCACCTTTACAGAAAAATCTGTAAGGTGATCTTACACAGGACCCCCACCCTCCCCAGTCCCGCTGACCTGGATTGCGGCTATCTCCCGTTCTGAGCCCTGGTATAGCCGCCTCAGGGGTTAGAAATGCTCACAGCTGAATCTACAAAAAACATACCCTGTCAGGAGGATGTTTGAGCATTCTAATTGGGCGGCGCCAACCAATCAGAACCCGCGTAGCCAGTCTTGTCAGTGGGGAAGGCGACGTGTGAATGGCCGAGGGGAATTTCTAAGCCTCGGACCCCTGATGCGGTTATACCGGGTCTCAGAACGGGAGATCACTGCGCAACAGGTCAATGGGACTTAGGGGGGGTCTTATGAATGTTTACCTTATAAGATTTTTCTGTAAAGGTGAATTTATAGTTTATAGTGGTTAAGAAGTGGTAAATTTGGGGATCTCAATACCAAACCAAGGTCAGGTAGACCAAGAAAATAAAATATCCCAAGATACCTTGCAGGAATTCCTGTACAGACTATGCCTTCTGAAACTACTCCTACCTCTGTAGTTCAGACAACAGGCTCTGTGAAATGTGAGGAAGCAAACCATAGTGCATATGAGTCACGGATATAAAATAAATAAAGCTTCATCCACACTGGGCATTTGCCCAGCTCTCCTAACCTTTCCTCAAGGTAGCAGTGTTTAGGCAGAAAAAAAAAGGCTGACGCATGTAAAAACGCATCTAAACGTGTTAAGTGCTTGGGAGTGAATTCATTTCAATGGCCAGAATAAAATATTATGCTGGCAAATTAAAAGAACACTCGAGCGATTGACTGGGCTAGTGTTAACACACATTTGGATGTGACATTGGCAGTGGAATTTTTTTTTGCCTGTAAAACTTGTGTGCATGGACACACAGGTTAATATAGATAGGCGGTTATAGGCCAAAAAAAAGAAAAATGCCCCTAAAAGCAGCTTTTTGACAGTCAGCATGCATGAGGCCTAAATGTGTGGGGATCTTCACAAAGTAGGTTTACAAATTACATCATTGTTCATAGGATAGGAGTAGGCTAGAAATAATTTAAATATAATGTGGAAATGTAGAGGATTTTACATTTTAACCATAGCTCTGATTTAATAGTGTCCAAAGGCAGGCACTTAAAAGGTACTACCAGCTTACATGAAAGAAAATCAAATGGTTTTAATAATTGTCAATTTTCCCCCTTTTAGTACCCTAGAGCAGTGGTTCTCAACTCCAGTCCTCAGGACCCACCAACAGGCCAGGTTTGCAAGATAGCTGAAATACATCACAGGTGATATCACTTGCTGCTCAGTGATTGCAGTATTCTAGTCTGCAACTCCCCAAGGTGATACTTAAAATCTGACCTGTTGGTGGGTCCCGAGGACTGGAGTTGAGAACCACTGCCCTAGAGTGTCAAGCACTATACCCAGGAAAAAGACCTTAGGGCCTTACAGCAAGGCACTGAGCTAGTATTTCCTTTCTGTGTCAGAATAAATTTCATGCAATGTCCACATGGGTTCCTTTTAGACTAACATGATTAAAAACCAGACTATCACAACATGTTGGTATCAGAAACCCAAGCTCTTTTGCTAGAGATCTGACAATTAAAAGGTGTCCTTTTTTTTTTAATTACATGCAACTTTTGACAGTTTATTTTAGTAGTAAAAAGAGTTGACTTTCAGGTCATAATTTCACGTGACTTGTAGTATAAAATGTTCAAAATAATGTTTAGGACACGAGTGCTTCCAGCAGCAATTATTAGTAACATAAGGAATGTCATACAGCTGGCCACATTTTGGGAAAGCTACAAGTGCAGCGGGTATGCTTATGCTTGTTCATACTGCTACAAATTTAAATGTTAACCCAGCTGACTTTATTATGTGTGTTGCAGATGCAGTAAAGTGTATGTAAGGATATTTATTTTGCTTTATACAGAATAGGGGGAATGATTAACACAACTGTCAAGGTATGTTTTTTGTGGTCTTTGTTGAGGAGCATGGGCGTGTTTGGATGCTCTTCCACCCCCCACCAGGACGCTGTCATCTGTAATGGGCCAGTCATCTGAGGGGGGTGGGGTTACTCCCTGCCCCACTGCTGCACATATACAAGGGGCGTGTATACATACAGCTGCAGGGTGAGGAATGCCTTCTGCAGCAGATGATTGTACATTACAAGTGACAGTTCCTTGCAAACTTGGCCATGTGGGTTTGGAAAAACAACTGAACAAACCCAAGTTCATCTCTAGTCTTTTCCATCAGGGGAGATTTCCTCTTACTTCCGGTCTTAAGCACATCCCTCTATTTATCCAAATAGAGGGATATCCTCTGGGACAGCTGTCACTTCAATAGGTTTCCTTCTGGAAGATGTCTGATCCTGTGAAAAATTGGGATTTCCCATCTCCGTATGAGAGACCATGATCACTAGGATAAATAAGGGTGAATCTTCCTAGCGGGGACAGACAGTCATAACAGCCTTACAGATTCTAACCTCTCAACATACTAAACAAGACAAAAGTTCTGATTTTACATCAAAGTTAAAAGGAACCAATCACTCAATCACGCGTAGAAAATTGCTGAATAATCAAACACTTTGCATGTTCAAATTCTGTGTGCATTAACAAGCACTTTTATACCCATCATTTCAACATATTACAAAATTATGATACATATTTCTCAGCCTGCAAAATTTTTCAATAAAAAAAAAAAAAAAACACTAAAAAACTAAAAACTTCATTTCAACATTTGGACTTAAAAAAAAGTGAAAACCAGAAAATAGTGTATTATGTTTTATTCAGACATAGTAATGAAGTATAGACTTCATTAACAGAAACCGAAAGTCTTTGCTTTTAGAAAAACATTCATAATGGACTCTATGGAAGGCTTACAATATGATGCAAAGTTTACTGCTCACTAAATGTTTTCATCTTAAAATAAATAGATCAGGTGTGTGGTGGAGGTGCAGCTGAACAGCCATCATCCCAAACGATGATGTAATATTTAAAAAAGTGGGAGGAGCAGCACAATAAGTTTTGGGTTCTAAGACCCACAAGAAGCCAATTACACATGGCTGAAATACTGAGCAGGCTCATCATATTTATCTGCTTAATAAAAAGGAATAAACCAGAGTAACAGAAGCAAAATAATTCTGCATAACTATTTACAGGGACTTGTCTATCGTTTGTTAATCACAGAAGTGGAAAAACCTTTTAGTATTAGAGAAGACTAAAGACCATAAAAAAAAAAAAAAAAAAAAAAGTTCCCATGGGCTGCACTTTTTCACAGAGATATGATTAGGATGCCATTAAATGGCGGCACCCATCTAGACTGACTACACAGAACGGAAACAAATCATATAAAAAGTGTATACACCTAATCCTCTTAGAAAGGCATTTTAATTGTATATACATACACTTCAAAAACGGTTCTTCATAAATTCTGGATCGACAGTCAGATTTGTGAAATGGAAAGAAATGTTTTGAAAATAAATCGAATGACAGTCACACTACAAGAGCACGTTATGAGGACAGAATACTGTCTAGAGAAAGAGGATTCAGACTTTAAAACTTACAGGATTCGGAATTATATAAACTAATCAGGCGTCAAGTTACTGTGCATCTGCTATATCAAATAACATTTACAACTTGACTAGACCTATCACAGTGTAGTAAAAGAATAGACAGTCACAACCTTGGTAAATGCAAGTAATTACAAATCCTATATACACCATGAAAATCCATTTACATATTGACAGTTACAAAATAAAAATGCTGTTGGTACTAAAAGACTTTACTGTAGGAAAACAAATATATGTACATTTTTACAACTGACCTTCAACAAAAATAAAAAATAAAATTCTACGAAGCACAGAACCTTATATTTCAAGAATCTGATAAGTTGCCATGTTGAGAATATCTGTGAGCTCACAAAAGAGTCACATTAAATGTAAGACAAAAATAGATGCTTAAAAACAAAACAAAAAAGTTTTCAGCAGACATATTAAGACATATGTTCACTTCAGCTTGTTCCAGGCAGTCATATCCACACTGGTAGGAGATACAGCAAGTCCATATTGCATTTTCTTTATATACACAGGCAAAATTTTATAATCGGGATTAAAAAGTCTGCTTGTTCATCCTACTGATATGCAAAAGTATATTTTGGCCCAGATAATTTGTACAAAATAATAATGTAGTCTTTCAGTAGATCACTTCATACACTGTAGCCTTCTTGTCCCCTGATCCAGTGACGATGTATTTATCATCTGCAGAGATGTCGCAGCTCAGCACCGATGAGGATTCTTTGGACTACAAACACAACAGCACAGATTAATCCACACTTCTTATACCCAGAGTATATTCAATATAAACAAACACATATATGCCAACACTTGCCTGGAATATGCTTGCTCCATATGGTGTTCTCCAGGCATTAAGAAGGTTGTCTTTCCCTGTGCTCACAAACCATTTACCTGAGCAAACAAAATCAAAAAGACGTCACATGCTGAACACTAAAGTAGGATGAAAATATGACCAATAAAGCTGCTCCAGCAAAGTAATACTTTTTTTGATAATGGTCTTTTCATTAAAGTGGAAGTTAAAGTGGTTGTAAAGGCAGAATGTTTTTTTTTTTTTTAATCTGAATGCATTATTCTATACATTCAGATAAAAAGCCTTCTGTGTGCAGCAGCTGCCCCAGCACCCTCTAATAGTTACCTGAGCCCCATTTTTATCAAGCGATGACCACGAGTGCCTCGGCCGTCGATGACTCTCCCTCCTTATTGGCAGAGACACAGCAGCAGCACCATTGGCTAACTGATTTTGACCGCAGCGGGAGCCAATCAGGAGAGAGATTGGGCAGGGCCGAACTGGGGCTCAGTGTCTGAAAGGACACACGGAGCTGCAGCTTGGCTGCCACCATAGCGAGCTGCTTGCTGTTGGGGGCACTCGACAGGAGGGAGGGTCCAGGAGAGCCAAAGAGGGATTCGAGAAGAGGAGGATCTGGGCTGCCCTGTGCAAAACCATTACACAGGGCAAGTAAGTATAACATGTTTGTTATTTTTATAGAAAAAAAAAAAAAATGACTTTACAACCACTTTAAGGCAAAACCTAACTAATACTAAATCTACGCTCAGCTACAGTCTGAGCTTAATCTAGCCCTGTAAAGAAAAGATTGCTATACTTACCTGTATTGAAGTTGCTCCGGTCAGGTCTCCAGCAGTGCCCTCTGTGTGCAGGAGAAAGCCAACAAAGGTTGGGAAATGACATCACCCATAGAGTTACTATGGGGCTTCCTTTGTCGACTGCTCTCTTGCACACAGAAGCCACCGCTGATGCTGGGACTGGACCAGAGTGGCTGCAGAAAAGTTAAGTATAGAGAGATTGTTTTCTTTACAGGGCTAGGATTAGGCTTAGAATGTGGCTGAGAGCAGGCTTAGCGTTAGTTAGGTTTTGCCTTTATTTTCCACTTTAAAATTTTCAAAACTAAAAACGGACCACAGTAGATACTAAGTATACAAGCCCTATAGCCCATGTTGCACATATAAAAAAAGTGTTATGAAAGAGGCTCAGAGATATCAAGGTATCAATTAGATTTTTAGGTGGTAGTTTATAGACTTCCAGGTGAAAATACAAGCAAAAGCATTGCCATGTACTGTATGTTGAGCTTTGATTCAGTTAAATCAGCAAGGCACAGTGGTCTACATTAGTCACAGTATGAGAAAAGATGCATTCTGTATGGGAAGTAGCCTATGAAGGAGGTTAACCCAATTTGGAACATAGGAAGCAGAAAGGTATGGGGGAAAATTGTAAAGTTTAGGCAAAAGGAGAAAAAGGAGTGGGGAAAAAGAAAAGGATTTGAGTAACCAACGTCCTCTAGCCTCCACCTGTAATGAGCTTGTTACCATTTAAGTGCAACTAGATAGCTTGTTGCTGTGAAAATATGCATTAACTGTAGATGCTTTGCAGGTTGCAAACTTTTGTACAGATAGTTGCAGGGAGGAAGAGAGAGCCAGGAGGAGGTGTGGGCTACACTCTCTCCCGCCTCTTTCTTTACAGGAATTAACGCAGGATCGCTCTAACATCTTAAAGTACAGGGTCGGGACAGCTTGCCCCTTTTGCCGCGACACCCCTGAGAACTCTTTGCGGCACCCCAGTTGAGAAATACTGCCCTAAGCCAAAAATGTAATATATTGCAGCTTACCAATCCTTAGATATGGTGGCTGCATAATTTTAGGATTTTTTTCCCTTGGATCTGGCCATTAACACACCTCCTATATTAGAGTGCCCCAACTCTGAATGAATGAGCATAGGGGGCACCTTTGGAGAGCAGCATTGTCAGTCTGGGGGGAGGGGAGTGTTAGATGTACTAGCAGCTTTAAAACACTAACAAATTGAAGCTGAACTCCAGCTAATATTTTACATGCATTTTCATCAGTTCTTTTCCTTTATGGATAAAGGTTTTAAAGAAATGCTGATCATTGTAAGCATCCCTGCTAGTAGTAAATGGTTTCCCTCATCTCTCTAGCTAATACATTCTGTTGGAGAACTTGTTCTGTTAAAAAACAGACTTACTGGTTGGATCGCTAGATGAAAACAGAATTAAGCTGGGAAAAAAAAACAAAAAAAAAAAAACAAAATGCACCATTTAAGAAATGGTAGGCTGCAATATGATAAAATATTTGCTTTTGGGTTTAATACTGCTTTAGGTGTAAAGGGGATCCAGGAGTTAAACAAGTGATACTTCTTTAGAGCCCAGGAAAATTTAGGCATCATTCATTAGATATAATCATGGACAGCCTAAAGAGTAAGGAGGTACTATTACCTTATTTATACTACACGCTCAAAAAAAAGCAGGGAGATCAGTTCTCAAGTGCTTCAAATGTATATTCAATAGTACGGGCTAAAAAAAAACCTTGATGGGTTTTGGCCAAAACAAAAGTACTGTAGGACAGGGGCATTCAATAAAAGTGGTTAAGCTTTTGACCTACACACTGGCTAAAGAATCTACCCTACCATTTTCCTGTTTTAGAACATGCCACATTTAGGCCTCATGCACACTGGACGTTTTTACAGCTGCTTCTAGGTGCGTCTGACTTTTTTCCTGCCTCTAAAAACGCCCCTCCATGTTGGTTTGTGTTCATGCACACATAGGAATTTAGCAGCATTTAGTGGCAGGGGCTTTAATGCCCCTTTCACACTGGGGCGTCGGCGGTAAAGCGTCATTTTTGCGGTGGCTTTCAACCCCCACTAGCAGCTGAAAAAAGGTTAAAACGATCCGCAAAGCAGCACTTTGCCGGTGGTTCGGCAGCAGTGCCCATTCACTTCAATGGGCAGGAGCGGTGTATACACCGCTCCAAAGATGCTGCTTGGAGTTTTTTTTTTTAACGTCCTGCCAGCGCATCGCCTCAGTGTGAAAGCCCCCTAGCTTTCACACCGGGACTGCAGGGGAGCCGTTTTTCAGGTGCTTTACAGGCACTATTTTTAGCCCAAAAGTGCCTGGAAAATGCCTCAGTGTGAAAGTTGTCTTAAGAGACAGGTAAAAAGACCCCACTACTAGTGCATCCAAGAGCAGCAGAGTTAGGGCAGAGTAAACTATTGACGCTGCTAAACTCGCCTAAACGCTAGTGCTTGAGCATTGATTTATTTCAATGGCCAGAATTAATGCCCAAGAGCTTGATACCTGTAAAAGCTAAAAGCTTACCTAAAAGCTTAAGGACACTTTTACAAGCATCAGGCTTCCTTTCTGCAAAAACGCTGCTGGCTGGTGTGCATAAGGCCTTAGTATATTTAAAAAAAAAACAAAAAAAAAAACAAAAAAACAAAAAAACAAAAAAACAAAAAAAAAAAAAACACACAAAACAGATGTAAAATATATACACAATGAATGTTACTGTTCCTGTATGCCTCCATTTTTTTCCTTTATTTTTACACTTACCACAATATGCAAACTTTAGCGACAACACACAGCTCTCATGTAGATGCAGCTGATATTTATCTGGTTTATTTACATGCAGGACTTCCACATTACTGCTTTCCATTCCTACTGCAAGCCATTCCCCAGTTGGACAATACCCAAGGGAGAAGATCTAAACATAAAACAAAACACAAAGCGTGTTTAAAATATCAAAGGCTAAAAACATAAGAAAGGAGGTAGGTACTCACATAAGAAATCGCATTCTCTGTACAGGTTAATAATAAAAGGACAGTCAGGCAGCCTATGAGCACAGAACAGGCACATTCGTGAACTTTCTATGAGAGGGTAATTACCCGACAAGCTTGGACATTTTCAGCCACGACCAAACCGTTTGGACTAAATAATCAGAGCACACAAAAGAATGGAGCCAAGGCACTCAGCTTCCAACATGCATATGCTTTCAGTATATGATGTAACATTGTCTTGCTGGAAGACGGTGGGCAGAGAGATCTTTATAGGAATTTTTTTTTTCATCCTACTATAATTTCATATAAACAGTATGCAGATCGAACCCGATTGAAAGAAAAAACTCAAATCTTTTTTAAATAGTCACTCAGACTCTCTGTACTAGCTGCCGGTAGTAGTGCCTTGCACATCAGCATTAAGATTTGGAGAGGAACTGACAGCGCTGTAAGTCAGGTAGGCTTTACTACACTGCACAGTACTCTAAATCCTTACAAATGGATCTTGCTAATTGGAGAAGCTGACCTAATCCCTGAGCTGCTTTTACTTCACCCAGTTGCATTGCTTTGACTGTTGTCTAGTAAAAACAGAAGAATCTAGTAAAACAGAATCTTGTTTAGTGCCTGGAAGGAGTATCTGGATTAAACTTGAATTATACATTTTTTTTTTAGCAGGTGAGACAGTTTCCACATGCATTTCATCATTGTATTTTGCAGTCTGCCAGTCAGAACAGGCAATCCATTGCTCCATACAGAACTATTGATCTCTATTCTATCCTACTGCGTAGTTGAGACAGCTTTTCTATTTTTCTTAATATTCTGGATGTAGAAATGGGTCCGAAAGAGGTGTGTGTACCAAAGCTGTTAAGTTGACAATAAATGTTACCAATGCTTTTTTTTCTTTAAATAAAAACACAAAAAAAAATGCAATCACAACAGTTTTGCTCTGCCACATTAAATTGTTTAAAGCAGATCTCCAACTTTACTTTCCAATTTAGTTTGTTTGGGCCAATCGGGCCCAAACAAACTGCTCACTATACTAACATGTCGGTGGGCTAATGATGTCACATTCGCTGCCTGTGAATAACTGAGCTTTGCTCAGCCTGATGCAATTTTGTTCCGCGTGCGAGACAGAAAGTCTCGACTCTCACCTAGAACAGAGTGGTGTATACTGTATGTAGCTGGGGCTAAATTCAGTTTATACAGCACATTCAATGGGCACGTTAGTGTAGAAAATAGTTTGTAATGCTGGAGATCAGCTTTAAGCAGATCTGTCACGTGGTTTGTAAATTGGGCAAAACAATTATTTTGGTTATATTAAAAATGGGAGTAAAAATTTGTAGATCTAAAATCTGGAAAGCAAAAAAGTTAAGCACATAAGCACTTTAGGGCTACCAGTGCATTACCACAGCATTCTAAAATGTTAGGCTATTCTGTTGGCCAGTGGTGTTGCCACCAGTGTATAAATACCGTACTTATTGGCGGATAACACGCACTTTTCCCCCCTTAAAATCAGGGGAAAATCGTGTGTTCGTGTTATGCGCCGAACGGCTGCCTCGGAGGGGAAGGAGGGAATGAACGCCGCCAAAATAGACAGAGCCCAATCTCCTGTGTACTCGGCTCTGCTCACAGTCACGCCCAGTGCCGCCTCCTATAATTGACATCCCGCCATGTCTATCATAAGAGCCGGGCACACAGGAGATCCGGCTCCGTTTATTTCGGCAACAAGGCTGCAAATGCGTACTGATCATGCTGCATAGAGGGGCAAGACTGCCGATGAGCACTGATCATGCTGCAATGAAGGGCAAGGCTGCCGATGGGCACTGATCGTGCTGCAATGATGGACAAGGCTGCCGATGAACAACAGGCACTGATCAGGCTGCAATGATGGGCACCAATCAGGAGGCATAGATATGCTTCAGACCTCCAACTCCACCCCCCTCCCCAATCCATATCTACATTTAAATGTGTGTAAAGCAAGCGTAAAAAAAACAAACAAAAAAAACAAAACACCAATTTTACAGAAAAAAAAAAAAAAAAAAATCACAGCATTTACCTGTGACGTGAAGTCATGTTGTTGTAGCTGTCGTCCTTCACGCAAGTCCCAGGATCGCACTGTGTTGTCCAAACCTCCTGTCCAGAGCTTGGTACCATCATTTGAAATGTCAATACAGCTGGCTCCATCTGTGTGGCCCTGGAATTGCCTGATAAGACAAACAAGATTGAATAATGATTTCCTGCCAGTACTCAAGGTAAACACTGCTGCGTTGTTAGCTTTGGACTTTCCCTACATGTGTCATCTCTTGTAAATCTAGTGAAATGGAACAACACTCCTTTTTCTTGCAGAATTAAAATACACCCACAAGTTCTTAACAGCAGGAATTACTCTGGTTAATTCTAATGGCTAGCAATCACAAGCTTCTAACAAAAAGGCTTTTGCCATCAAGCCTACAATAACATGCCTTACACAGACACAAAATGAGAAAAAAAAAAAAATCAACCATTATCAAATTTTACACAATCCCACCAGACCAATGAAACTAATTACTAGTGCTAATTATGTGTCAATCAAATGTCTTATTAGCCTGAAAACTAACAGCAAACAAGTAAAACAGTATTATCACATACTAAAATGATTACAAAATGGTGTGTACATAGTGCTTGAAGCGGGTGCCCATTTTAAACTAGGCAGGAGTTGCAAAATATGATGGAAGGCAACAACTCGTGTCATCTTAAATTATGTTAACATTAACTGTTCTCAGTAGCACTTCTGGAAATATCAAGTATAATGCATATGTGCCTGTGCCACCTGCAATTCATCAAATCATACAAAGGACTAGTATGTACACTTGATGGGATGCAAAAAAGACCTCCTTAGAAAGCTAGCTGCCTGTCCTCCGTTGCTTTTAATACACCGCGTACTGACTTAGAATAAGAAAACAGCAGGTTAAGGTCAAAGTGAAGTCCGAACTCTTGACAGACATGTTTTGTTATGGGGAGTATAGATATTGCTGGATTTGACTAATGGCCTGTCAAGCAGTTTTTCCAAAAGACGGGGTTAGCAATGGCAGCCTACAGATTCCTTCAGTAAAGGTTTCTTTTTAGTATGCTATTACTGATCTTTTATGCACCTCAGAAAAGTATTGCCTGTGCAAATCCACGACTGAAACCAGAGGAGCTGCTCGTGGTAGAGGTTAAGGATTGCAAAGGGTTATACATCCTTTAATTACACAATCGGTGGCAAACATTTAAAATAACCTGAAAAAAGAGGTAGCATAGTCCTTTCTGTAATTAATCCCATTAAAGTGGTTGTAAAGCTTAAACATTTTTTGTCTTCATGCATACCCTGCATTAAAGTAAAAAATGTTTCAGTATGTCTAGCGCCCCCTGACCACCCCCCCCCCCGTCGACTTAACTGAGTCCGATCTCGATCCAGCGCTGTTGTGCCCACCTGTAGTGGCTCTATTCTCCCTGGTCTCACAGGCTTTGCTGAGAGCAGTGGGAGCCAATGTCAGTCAAATCCTGCGACGAGTGAGCAGGGCCGAGCTTTGATGTCTGTGTCTATAGAAGCAGGCAGCAATGCTTGGGATCGAGCCTGCAGGCGTACTACAGTAGGAAGTGGCTTCCTATAGTGGCACACCAAGAAGAGGAGCCAGGAGCGCCGAAGGGGGACGCCAGAAGAGAAGGATCAGAGCCGCTCTGTGCAATGTCATTGCACAGAGCAGGTATGACGTTTTTTATGATAAATAAGGACTTTACAAACACTTTAAACATAAGCTTTTCATGCAGACATAGAACAGGGTGGGTAGATGCACATGTACACCAGAAATGCTCTTCATTATGGAAAAAAAAGTAGTGAAGGCGTTAAGAATTTGCATAAATGTGAAAGTTTATTTGCAGTCATATGGCATAAGTATATAAAGAAAAAAAGTGTTGCGCTGTCAAATATGCTTCCTCAATATAATGATATCAGAGGATGAAACAGAAAAAAAAAACACTTAAAAGTCCACCACAATGATTCAAAAACATTTAAAAGAATAATGTAGTCAAGTGAATATCCCAAAATCTGCAAAAGTAATTTTTTCTTCACTCAAGTAGCGTCCTTCCAATTATCAACAGGTGTAACACCCCGTTCTCCCCAAGGGATAGATAGGACACAATTCATCTTCTTACCAGATAATTAGACCTTTCAGGGCCTGTATACGCATTAGTGAGTAATCACCCCTCACGTCGGGTATATGCCAGCTTTACTGTTCAGCCTGTTTAGGGATGCCAGTGATGCATATATTGGTCTTATAGGAACCTCAGACCCGATCTTTGATCTAGGAGAATGGAGTTTTACGAAAATACAGAGAGCTCTCCACCATGCTTTCCAGAGTCCTTAAAGCGGGGGTCCACCTATCTTTTTTTTTTTGTTTTTTGAGTTCATTCACAAACTTTTCTTCTCAGCATTACATACTCACATATTGTGTGTAATATGTCCGCCTGTGTCAGATTTCGTCGGAAAGAATAACTTATATTATTCACTGCAGGCGGTTTCCATCTTCATTGTGGGCATTTGAAGCCCACAAGCATTTATTTCCTGGATGCGGTGAATGCTGTGCTCCCAGCATTCACCGCTTGTTCCCGATGTAGTGATGACGGCGTTGCACACTGCATGCTGGGAAGCCTGAGACTAGCTCCCAGGAGACTGTGCGGAGTCTGGGAGAGGCTAGAAACACGCCTACTCCCACGGGAGGAGAACCAGGAAGTGCAAAGAAGAATAGAAAAATAAAAGGTAATTACGGCGATTTAAATTTTTTTAAACAGCATGTCAGCATCTAGGCAAGGAAGAGAATACATACAGATATTGTTCAAAATTTGTGTGGAACCCCGCTTTAAGAGGAACAGGAAGTGAGAGGTGAACGTTTACCCTCTAGTTTCCGCTGACCAATTCCTCCCACAGACCTGCTTTATATTTTCTTATTTTATTTCTATATGAATTGGGATACTTTGCTTTTTGTGTTTATATATGTATACATAAATCTAGGAATATGCATATTGTAGCTGGGAATATCTGTCCCTAATGGGGAATGTGTATACAAACAAGGAATTGCACTAGCCCTCCCACAGGAGGGAGGGCTTTCAATCACATGGGCCAATTTGTTAATCTAAGTCATCCTTTAAAAACCATCTACAAGCATTCCAAACTTAGCTCTGAAGAAGAGGGGACACCCTCAAAAAACACATTGGCTGCTTTTGGACCATACATCCCACCACCGTTACTGGCCAGCTGATCTTGCTGGATGATGCAATTGATGGACTTTACACTATATGCTTGACTCGTACTCGTTTGTGAGTATGCATTTTTTTCCTTTATACATTAAAGTGTTGCGAAAGTAATGCGCAAGGCTGGTGTGTTTCCGTTAGGTTCCTATAAGACCAATATATGCATCACTGGCATCCCTAAACTGACTGAACAGTAAAGCTGGCATATACCCGAAGTGAGGGGTGATTACTCACTAATGTGTATACAGGCTTTGAAAGGTCTAATTCTCTGGTAAGAAGATAAATTGTGTCCTATCCCTTGGGGAGAACGGGGTGTTGCAGATGTTGATAATTGGAAGTATGCTACTTTTTTCTTCACTCAAGGACTCTTGCAGATTTTTTTGATATTCACTTCACTACAAACTTCTTTTAAATGTTTTTGGATCATTGTGGTGGACTTTTCATTGTTTTTTCAGTTTCATCCTCTGATCTCATTATATTGAGGAAACACAATATCAGATTTATGACAGCGCAAGACTTTTTCTTCATATAACTTGTTTATATGGTGTGTACATATTTGTGAGTTCTGCTGTTATGTCAATTATTAACTAACTCCATTTTTGAGCACACTAAGCGTGTTTTTTCCTATACATAGATATGGCATAAGTAACCAATTCATAACATTTTAAATGGATAAAAACAATTGCAGAAGGCCATGCCAAGAGGACACTGGCTGTGCTTGCTTAAAATTACATCTGAAGGTTGGGAGGAGAATTATCAGAGTCCCAAATCTGTCATGTGCCTGCCAAACTGCCTGTAAAGCCTTGTGGATTTATTCCAGTCAGAATAGTTTGCTGGCCTTCTACGCAGGCAGGGTTGCCAACCTAATAGGATTCAAAAGCTGTGCGCTACATACAACCTAGCTCTAAGAGCAATTAAATAAAAATCCGTGCTAAGCCTTGTTTAACCCTTTTGGCATTCGCTGCTGGTATTAGGAAATTCCAACTGCTAGGGTCATGGAACATAAAAATACTAAAGGTCAGTTCCCAAGAATATGGTGTCAGCATTCCTATCCTATAAAATTATATTCCTCTTTAGCAAGGCCATACAAATATATCTGTAAATTTTTAAAGATTAATCTGGCTTCTAGGCTAACCTACTACTAAAGACAATTGCCTATCTCCTCCTGAAAACAGAAAAACTAAAATATGCAAAAGCGCAAAGACATACTGAATTTGAATAATTAGGCAAGGCCTAAACTGAGCTCACGCTAAGACCTGAAAAATCTGGAAACCTGTTAATACAAGCAGTGGGTGACCTGGACATGATTATTCAATCTTCAAAACTGGTAACCTCTGAGTACAGGTGACAGGTCTATTGTTTTTAATGGACATCTTGCATTTTCTCAGTATTAGAAAGGTACATCACAAGTACACCCGAGCATAGAATGCAATTTCCAATCAATGTAACCGCTGTTTATGTCTCAACATAGTTGTTTTAAATCACATCATTAAAACTGTTGCACATGCATACACAGGTATAAGATTTAAATATTAGGTTTCAATTTGATCCATAAGCAGAATGAAATGAATCTCCAAAAAATGCCTTGAGACAGTTAAAAATTACAGTACAAAAGAATGAGTCATTTGCATTTTTTTGCTACAGTTCTGTAGCCTATGCAGCAAAGTACATGTAGCATTTTGCCTCATGTTGTTAAGACCTCTTTCACACGAGTGATCCGTATGTCCGTTTTTCATCCTTTCGTTTTCGGATGAAAAACGGACATACATGTATCCTTATGGAGCGTCGGATGTCAGCGGTGACATGTCCGCTGACATCCGATCCGAAAAGTGTAACGGAGGAAAACCCTACTTTTCCATCCGTTTTCGGATCGGATGACGACGGACACTACGGTCCGTCATCACCCGATCCCCCATAGGGGAGAGCGGCGCTCTGACAGGTCCGTCGCTGCACAGTGTGCAGCGATGGACCTGTCATCTTCCTGCTCAGCGGGGACCGGCGGAGCAATCCCCGCTGAGCAAGCGGGTGTTCACGGGGCGGATCATCACTGATCCGCCCTGTGTGAATGAGCCCTAAGTGTTTTCTAACCCTAGTTATGCGGTCCGACCTGTCCTTGTCTCCTGCTGATCCAACAACAGCTTTGATGGAGGGAGTGACAACTGAAGTTGGTCTTGGCTGTGAACACTTTCAACAGAAAAGTAGTGGCATTCAAATGGAGGGGAGGGAGGGACCTGCCATGCTATGCATTCCTCTTGCTGCTTATCTGTCAAAAGTGTCCACAACCGAGACAAGCAGCAGCTATGAATCAACCATCTCCTTCATAGCGGTTGTCAAATCGACTGCAGCAGGAGGAAAGCGAAGCAGGTTTGACTTCATAGCTAGAGTTGGAAAACACTAGCAAGGGACAAAATACTACATTTACCTTTCTCCTACAGGATACAGAACTGTAAAAAAAAAAAAATGTAACATATCATCTTTATGCACAATGTCAGCTTCTATTGTGATCGATATGAAGTTTATGAAGAGAAATCTCCATAGGGGAAAAGAGGTCCATCACCTTAGGACACTAGCGTAAATCTAAGGACTCACGGAGTGGGGAAGAGCTATAAAGCATGTCCTCAAAAGCTCGTCAGTGTCCAGTCAGCTGAAGGAACCATCCATGGTCTGACTATTCAGCCTGTGTCCTGTTCTGTATGATTAGGATACAACTGTTTTCTATACAGTAAACATATAAGAGAGAAATTTCTACAGACTGGTCTATTGCACCGCAATCATCCATGTAATGTAAAGAGGATTATAACAAGAACACATCAGTATTTAATGTCCCTTTACAGTGTTTGCTACATTACAGATTAGTAAGGTGGGTGTGTGTGTGTGTGTGTGTCTTTTTTCAAACCTATCAATTCAGAATTAAACTATTTCCCCATCAAGTAATAAAACAACATACTTTGACACATACCTTACAAGAGTCTGATTGTGTAAGTCCCACACTGCAATGTTGCCATCACTACAGCAGGAGAAGCAGACCTTGGAGTCAGGGCTGATAGCCAGAGCATAGCAGGCAGGAGCAGATGATGTCAGCTCTGCTTTTATACGTGGGGTGGGAGCTGCCAGGTCCCATATGGATAACGTGCTGGCTTCCCCTCCGACAATGAGAGTGCATCCATCGGGGAGTAATTTACAGGATCTAATATAGTTATCTCTGTTCTAGAACGAGAAGACAAACACTTTATTACCCTAGGTACACAGCTATAACTATTTCAATAGCATTATAAAGTTCTAATGCTTATTTATATTAAGTACAGTGGGGATCGAAAGTTTGGGCACCCCAGGTAAAAATGTGTATTAATGTGCATAACGAAGCCAAGGAAAGATGGAAAAATCTCCAAATGGCATCAAATTACAGATTAGATATTCTTATATTATGTCAAAAAAGTTAGATTTTATTTCCATCATTTACACTTTCAAAATTACAGAAAACAAAAAAATGGCGTCTGCAAAAGTTTGGGCACCCTGCAGAGTTAATATCTTGTACTGCCCCCTTTGGCAAGTATCACAGCTTGTAAACGCTTTTTGTAGCCAGCCAAGAGTCTTTCAATTCTTGTTTGAGGTATCTTTGCCCATTCTTCCTTACAAAAGTCTTCCAGTTCTTTGCGATTCCTGGGCTGTCTGTCACGCACTGCTCTTTTAAGGTCTATCCATAGATTTTCAATAATGTTGAGGTCAGGAGATTGTGAAGGCCATGGCAAAACCTTCAGTTTACGCCTCTTGATGTAATCCCCCGTGGATTATGAGGTGTGTTTGGGATCATTATCCATTTGTAGAAGCCATCCGCTCTTTAACTTCAGCTTTTTCACAGATGGCATCAAGTTACCATCCAAAATTTGCTGAAATTTTATTGAATCCATTTTTCCTTCTACTCGTGAAATGCTCCCCGTGCCACTGGCTGCAATACAACCCCAAAGCATGATTGATCCACCACATGCTTAACAGTTGTACAGAGGTTCTTTTCATTAAATTCTGTGCCCTTTCTTCTCCAAACGTACCTTTGCTCATTCCGGCCAAAAAGTTCTATTTTAACCTCATCGGTCCACAGAACTTGTTTCCAAAATGCCTCAGGCTTGTCTATATGTTCATTTGCAAAGTTCAAATGCTGATTTTTGTGGTGAGGACGTAGAAGAGGTTTTCTTCTGATGACTCTTCCATGAAGACCATATTTGTACAATTATCTCTTTATAGTGGAATAGTGTACCAAAACTCCAGTGTCTGTCAGATCTTTCTGGAGGGATCGTGCAGTCAAACGTGGGTTTTGAATTGCTTTTCTCACAATCCTGCGAGCTGTTCTGTCTGATATTTTTCTTGGTCTTCCAGATCTTGCTTTAACTTCCACTGTTCCTGATGACTGCCATTTCTTAATTACATTCCGAACAGAGGATATTGACATCTGAAAACGCTTTGCTATCTTCTTATAGCCTTCTCCAGCTTTGTGAGCGTCAACTATTTTCAGTTTTCTAGACAACTGCTTAGAAGAACCCATGGTGCTGATTGTTGGGGCAAGGTCAGATGAGTCTGGCCATTTAAAACCTTTGAGATTGACGTCACCTGGTCTTCCCAGACAATGATTGAGAACAATCCATGACACTGGCAGGTCTCAGCTTTACAAAGGGGGCAGTGCATGCTATAAATTCTGCAGGGTGCCCAAACTTTTGCAGACGCCCTTTTTTTGTTTTCTGTAATTTTGAAAGTGTAAATGACGGAAATAAAATCTAACTTTTTTGACATAATATAAGAATGTCTAATCTGTAATTTGATGCCATTTGGAGATTTTTCCATCTTTCCTTGGCTTCGTTATGCACATTAATACACATTTTTACCTGGGGTGCCCAAACTTTCGATCCCCACTGTATGTTGTGGAACCCATCATGTATACTGAACTACAGGTTCAAGAGTATCTATGGTCAAAATTTAAACTCCTATTCATTTCAACAATCTCTGGCCTACTTCTATAAATCTGAAAGATTGTGAAGTATGAAAATATGCACTTTTACTTCTCTTAACTCTGACATGCATTGACTAGGCCCTGTGAGTAGGCATTGTCATGTCACACGTTTCATAGAGCCCGCCCTCTGAACTAAGAGGGGGCTTAAGTGAATTTTTGGAGGCGGAGTCAGTACGGGAATCAACTTGCCGGCAGAAAGGTACCATGGAATATGTAGTCCTTATAAATGAAAAGTAAACAGCAGAATAGAAGCTGCAAAGCATGCAGGGAACACAGGAATTTGTGGAAACAGAGTGCTGCCTGTCTACTGGCTATCAACATGAAAGGAAATGTTTCAATTAAGCTTACACTGGATTGCCAAAAATAACTATTGCTATTATTGGTATTACAATGCTGATGTTATAAGATGAACTTAGAAATGACCGTAGAAATCCTAAAAGGTAAACAGATCCATTTCAAGCAGACAGATCCTATCAATGCGCGCACACACACACAAAGCAAATATGAAAATTCTAGATATTTAGAAGCTGGCCATAAGGGTTTAAGTAAGCATAGGGGAAAAAAGCTGCATGCATGATGGGGAATTTTCCTACCCAGCAGTATTTCACCAGAAACATTTCCTAGCCTAAATTACAATTCCACAAATGTCCTCAAAGAAGAGAACTGTACATTGGTTACAACTTCCAAGGTGCTATGCTGCAGCCATGTTATGGTTCGAAAAGCAAAAAGGAATAAACTATAATTTATAATATCTTAGCTATGGAACAATTATGAGCTTCTTTAGGGGGAAGGGACGATAACAGATCCTCTTCAGTATTTATAATTCTACTGTCATTAATAGTACAACAGTATTTGCACAGGTACGGTCCTTCAAATTAATAACAAAAGCAGTCTGTAGGTGAATGACTGTAGAAGCCTGGGTAAACACTCATCATAGCAACGTTAAGTCCTTAGATTATTTTTCATAACCGTCAACCAACAATTTTTTAACCACCTACTTGGCAAACACGTAAAGCAAACATGCACACACAACTGAGATGAATGTGTTATACGAAAATGGATCTCTCCTGAAAGCAGAGCTCAGGCACTTCACAGTTTTAGATTATAATGGTAGGCAGATTGAAGACCGTAGCATTGACTGTAAAGTGGTGATTAGCTCACACAAAACATGTGTGATTTTATATTAAACATTTTAGGTAAGGACACTAAAGAATAGTTAATTAAAGCGTTCTTTCACATAAAAGTGATTTCAGTATCAGGTGGGCATGATGAGTCAACTTAGGCTGATGGCAGGATCTCACTACCATAGTTACTAGCTCTGTCCCCACCCTCCTTGGAGTTCAAGATATTCCAAGCTACCTCTTGATCATCCAAGTTTTCCTTTATATTCTGCTTAACATAAAATACAAATACAAAAGGGGAAGTACGACCCATTCATAAAGAGTGCAGATGTACAACCTAGCAACTCAAGAGGTGTAAAAATGTTCAGCAGTTTAAATCCCCAGAAACTATCTAAAGCTTGGGGAAAAAAAAAAAAAACACACACACACACACACACACACACACATACTTTTGGTAACCCTTCTCTATGTCACTTAGACCAGGGGTCCCCAACCCTCGGGCTGGGTCCCACGGCCTCTCTGCTGCCGGGCCGCAGGACAGGTGTGGCATGTTGGAGCCAGGCGGGCGAACAGCATGTCAGAGCCAGGTGGGCAGGCGGCATGAGAGCCAGGCATGCGGCATGCTGGAGCCAGGCAGGTGGGCGGCATGTCAGAGCTAGGCGGGCTGGCAGGCGGCATGAGAGCCAGGTGGGCAGGATATTGGAGCTAGGTGGGCATGCGGCATGAAAGAGCCGGTGTTCTGTCAAACTAGCTGGGTGGATGAGAGAAGTGTGTGGGCGGATGAGACAAGCGGGCGGTGAGAGATGACATCTCTCTCTGCCGCCTCTCATTACCGCTCGTCCGCCCTCACAGCCCAGGCTCTTCAATGTCAGAGGTGCAGCGAGAAGCAGAGATGACATCTCTCACCGCCCACCCAGCAGCTCACTCTCCTTCCCTCACTCAGAACTGGCCTCTGTACTAAATGGACCAGTGCTGCCACCAATGCAGTGGCAATACACATCTGGTGGCACTGGCAGGCGACATGGCAAGCGACATGGCAAGTAACAATCCACGTCTGGTGGCAGGCGACGTGGCAAGTGACAATCCACGTCTGGTGGCAGGCGACGTGGCAAGTGACAATCCACGTCTGGTGGCAGGCGACGTGGCAAGTGACAATCCACGTCTGGTGGCACTGGCAGGCGACGTGGCAAGTGACAATCCACGTCTGGTGGCACTGGCAGGCGACGTGGCAAGTGACAATCCACGTCTGGTGGCACTGGCAGGCGACGTGGCAAGTGACAATCCACGTCTGGTGGCACTGGCAGGCGACGTGGCAAGTGACAATCCACGTCTGGTGGCACTGGCAGGGGACGTGGCAAGTGACAATCCACGTCTGGTGGCACTGGCAGGTGACGTGGCAAGTGACAATCCACATCTGGTGGCAGACATGGCAAGTGACAAGCTGCATGTGGTGGCAGGTGACATGCCCAGGGCTCCCACTGATTCTGCCTTATGGTGAGTTGAACTATTTCATAGTATATTACAATGTAACAATATAAATAATGTGCTTCAATCATCCTGACACCATAAAAACCATGGTGCTGGGATGATTGAAGCGCCAACACCAGCCATTGCCCCGACAAATTGCCCATGAAAAATAACCCCCCCCCCCCCCCCCCCCCGCCGGGCCTTGGCACAATCTTCTTCCAAGCAGCCGGTCCCCAATGCCAAAAAGGTTGGGGACCGCTGACTTAGACTAAAACACTGCTCTTCAGAGCAAAATCGATTACTTGGGCTTTAAGACAACAAACTAAAGAATAGAAAGCCATTTCCTTGTACAGTCTCCAAGGACCCTAGTACACAAGTTTCTGTACACTTACCAAGCAGTCCAGCTGAGAAACAGGGCTTTTGTTGCCAGGTTGGCTGATGTCCCAGACTTTGACACATCCCTTCCCACCAGTGTAAACATGTCTTGTGGGGTTGCTGATGGTTACTGCACAAACCACTTCCCCGTGATTTAGTGTGTTTATCTGGCGTGCATGCCGAGGGATTCCTTGGCCAATCAGAGCATCAGGAGGGAATGGGACCGGCTGCATCTGGCCATCTGCAGTAACATGGAACGAGTAAGCCCTAAGAATAAGAGAAGAAGGGCAGGTGGAAATTTTAATAAAATCAGCAAATGGTGTTGTAATTAACACCTACACAATTCCATGTTGAAACTATACAGATTTTTAAAAGACCATATTAATTCCATTGATACCTTTTAGAAGAAATATACCACAATCTTCTACGCAACCTTTACAAAAAATAAAATATAATTAAATATGGTTTCTGATTTGGCTTGAGGTACAGAAAACAATTAGAGGTAGAATCAATGTAGAAGCATTTTCTCTCTGCTACATACTACTCCTCTGTCGACTAAACAATTTAAGTCAGAACATCTGTGCTTCCACTTATTGTAAAACATACTTCAATCTGTGACACTGCAAGCACTCTCTACAGGGAAAATGATTTAGAATATTTATACTTCAGTGAACGATCAGTGCAAAAACAGTGTGGTTCCGGATGGAGTGATGCATGTGACTAGATTTACTATCAAATATAATTTCAAATCTACTTCAACAATATCCTCCTGCACATCCTGTACCTCAAAATATAGAATCAATTGCTCAGTAAGCTTAACATTAAAATATTAAGCATCATCAGCTGGCTTGATTATGTTTTATCAATTTTAAACTCAATGATGCTAAATCAAAAATATATACGGCCGTAATGTTTAGGCACCTTTCACAGTTTGTCAGGCAGACCTGATTAGAAACTGTTAATCTATTGGTGGCCGTTTACATCCAATTGTTTCCAAGCTTGTCCAGGTAAAAAAAAAAAAAAAAAAAAAAAAAAAAACAAAAACAAAAAAAAAAAAAAAAAAGGGTCTGTGTTCCCCTTTTCTGTTTTTTTGGACCTTAACATGACTGATCAGAGGTAATCGGATTTAAACACATGTAACACAGAAGGGTGGTCCATGTCCTGTATTCCAAGATATAGAAATACTTTATCTTAAATTCTACAGTACAGGACACAGGGTTGATATTTATAGACTCTGGGGCTTTCCCAAACAGTAAATGAGAAGGTTGGGAAATAACACAAACAGAACTGTGCCAATAGGTGCAATAAGCATTAGACATGACTAAGTTCACTTGCAACAACCTTGTGGCTGAACTCTGCATCCACCAAGGACTGGAAAGTATGGACAGATGACTGGGTGGCAGCCTTACAAAGCTGGGCAACAGAGTTGATGTCAGAATGTCCAGGAAACGTATATATAGACCTGGTGCTTTATTTCATACATAAGCTCTCGAGGAGTCATCTAATCCACCTAGCAATGGATCTTGAAGAAATAAGTTCCTTGCGAGGTCCTGAGAGCAGGAAAAACGAGTCTCTTCCAGATAGAAGCCTCATACAATCAGTAACAAGCAATCTCCTTAGGGTGCTTAGGAGGAAGGATGGTGCCTTTATTGAAGTGGAAGGCTGACAACACCCAAAAATGAGGGTCTTGGACGCAAGATTACTTTGTCCTTGTGGAGAATGAGAAAATACTCTTTACAAGCATCCTTGTAAAGACTTCTGACTGATGTGATGGCCACCAAGGTGGACACCTTACAGGGGATATCATCCAAAGGAGTTTTTGCAGGGCAGAGAAACATGTTTCAATGAAGCACATGGTTTTCTGTCAGGATGGTTGCAGGGCAGAGAAACTGATGTTTCAATGAAGCACATGGTTTTCTGTAAGGATGGTTCGATCCAAAACACTTTGAATAAAAGGTTTTTACAAGGCAGCACAGTCAGAGGTTTTTTTGGAAAAGCATGAACAAAGCCAAAACCTGTCCCCTAAGAGTACTTTTGTAGGAAGGCCAGACTGCACAGAGTAATTTTTGGAGTTGTGCCTGTGCTTACACTAGGCAAAGGATTTCCAGGTAAAATAATAGATCTTTCTTTAGTAGTTTTCATTGCTTTCAGCAATGTGGGAACAACAGAAACGAAGACCCCTTTGTCTCCCAAGACATGGGCTTCAACAGCCATTAAAGCCAGTGAATGAGAAGTACAGTGGAGCGTACTCCTAGAAGTCCAAGTCTGTCTGTGTTCTAGGCTCTTCTGGGACAGTTTGCGAATCACAGGTTTTTTTCTCTTGCGCTAGTTTGCAGACCACCCGAGGCAAAATGTGCACTAGAGAAAAAGTATAAATTCCCTGAACTCAATTCAGGCTAATTATCAAGACATTCAATGCCCGTGCTAGAGGATCCTTGGTCCTGGCCACAAAAAGAGGTAACCTGTTGAATCTGGAGGCTAGGATATCTACGCCTGGAATCTCCCATCTCCAACAACTTCCCCTTGGTCCAGATCGTGACAATGGAGGTAATCTGACTTCCAGTTGTCCACTTCGAACAGCAGATATACCTGGATAGTTTTTCTCTATCCAGGAGACAATCAGTTTGGCTTCCTTCAAAGCTGCATGACTCCTAATAAACTCAGTCATTGATGCAGATCAGTCATAGCATTGTCTGATTACACCCAGATTGTGTGTCCCTGAAAAAAAAAGGGGGGAGGGGGGGTTCAGCTTTTAATTGCTCTGAGCTTCAAGATGTTGGAGAGC
Organism: Aquarana catesbeiana; assembly: GCF_042186555.1. Lineage (NCBI taxonomy): Eukaryota > Metazoa > Chordata > Amphibia > Anura > Ranidae > Aquarana > Aquarana catesbeiana. The sequence continues at coordinate 378,330,617 of NC_133324.1, read as the reverse complement.
TTGGCTTCCTTGGCTAACCATGTTCCCTGAACTGTGAGATTAGACCATTCCTCCCTAGTCTTATAGGCTGGCATCTGCTATTACCTTCCATTGGTATGGAAGAAATTTCTTCCCTATTGTCAGGGCTAGGTTAAAAATTTGCCAAGCTATGGAATTCCTTGCTTGGCTGGATAGAAGCATAGGGAGGTTGAGGTAGGGGGAGATATATCTGAATGGTCCTGTGGACATCTGCAGATAGTTGGGAGGAAGAACAGTCCTTCAGAGGGTAGTCATCTAGATATCCTGTGACATGAATGCCCTGAGTTCTTAAAGCGGATTTCCAGGCTTTCAGTCACAAGAGTGCTCACATGGACAGAAATTAGAGCCATTTTGGAGATTTGTTGGTTCTAGAGCAAGGGTCTCAAACTGGTGGCCCTCCGGCTGTTGCGAAACTACCAGTCTAATGAGGCATTGCAAAACTGACAGTTACAAGCATGACAACCACAGGCGGAGGCATGATGGCGGAGGCATGATGGGATTTGTTTTGCAAAAGCTGGAGCCACCGCCAATTTGAGACCCCTGGTCTAGAGCATCGACAAAAAAAGAGGAAAGCAGGGGGTAAGGTTTGTAAGCGCACTATCAAAGCATGGTCCCGAAGACAGGATATTGTTGGTTGTTCAGTATCCTAGGCCAATTAGCAGCAGTTTGACAAATTGCAGAAATGGCTTGTTGCAGAATTGGGTCTGCAAGAGTAACTAGAGACTTAAAGAACATTTTAAACTTTGTCAGTAGAATCTCTGAATGAAGGACCAATTTCAATGGGTACAATAAGATGCTTAAGACTGAGATGGCAGGGTCTATACTGGAACAGTTCCATTTTTTTATGAACTACCGGTATTTCCAATGGATAGAGCACAGTAATTCACAGATGGAAGGAAATCTTTTCTGGACTGACCCAATCATAAATTGCCCATTCCATTTGTTCATGAATGGGTAATGTCTCAAGACTTAGCAGGTCTCTCCAAAGAGGCATGGTGGGACAGAGGAGAATTAAATGCAACAATGCTATGGCTTTTGTGCACAGCATAAGTGAGCATATTAACACTGGCAAGCAAATTGCATGAAGCTGTAACAAGTATATAGGAGGCCGTGTCAGAAATCTTCCATGACCTCCTCTAACACACCCTCTGGGTCCTTTTCATTCTCCTCAATGTCTATGTCCTCTAGGAGGAGGAATTTCACTTTTTAACTCCAGTAGAGACGGTCAGAGAGAAGGAGCCTGGCACTTCTGTGCCTTAGACAACTATGGCTGTACTAAATCCATTAGTCATCTGGGAAATTGTGACATAGTTAAAGAAAAGTCTGCCATATTCAAGTAGGCCACATGTGTGCTTGAGATGGAGCTAGAATCTGAAGAAAAGGCTGGTGTAAAAATTGGGTCCCGCTTCAGTGCAAGGGAAGCAGCGTTGCCGTTTTGTAGGTTTTCGCTGAATGTTTGCTTCAGCATTTGCCACAGTTTCCATGCGCCTGGTTTCCACCATATAAGAGAAGAGGTCCATCACCTTAGGACACTAGCAAAAAACTGAAGACTCGCTGTGTGGGGTAGGGTTAGAGAGGGCACCCAGGGAACGAGTCCTCAAAAGCTTTACCATTGTCCAATCACCAGAAGGCACCAAACCAATAACACAGGATCTCTTAGATTGCAAACGCCAATGAGCAGGGCTCTCCGAGTCCTAGTGTATTAAACTGTATTGTAATTGTACTGTCTGCCCTTATGTTGTAAAGCGCTGCATAAACTGTCGGCTCTATATAACTCAAGTATAATAATAATAATAGTAATAAATATGAAGCATCAGTGTTGTAGAGGACAACACCTGAATATTGTCTTTAAAAGAGACTCCTCTAAACCAATAATGTAACTGCTGTAGGTATAAAGTGCCTATCCCTGCAGCAACCTCTCAAGTCACCTGGTCACAGCTTGATATGAACTTCTAGGTGCCTTTGTTTTATACCTGCAGCAGTTTTTTGGTTTTGATTGTAAAATCCAGGCATATAAAAAAGACTTGAAAAACTCTTACAGGTAAAGCAATTTAATTTCTGCCCCCCACACACATTTCTACTGGCTCATCTCTAGCCAAACTGCAGATTTATTAGGAATGCTAAAGCTTTGCCTGTCCGAAATGCCCAGGATTTGTCCACAAGGGTTTGTGATGCTGTGCACGTACGGTGCCTTGCAAAAGTATTCACCCCCCTTGGCTTTTTACCCATTTTGTTGCATGTTACAGCCTTTAGTTCAATGTTTTTTTTAATCTGAATTATATGTGATTGATCAGAACACAAAAGTCTAAGTTGGTGAAGTAAAATTAGAAAAATATATACATAAAACTATTTTTCAGAAATAAAAAAACTGATAATTGCCATTTGCAAATGTATTCACCACCTTTGTTATGAAGTTCATAAAAAGCTCTGGTGCAACCAATTACCTTCAGAAGTCGCATACTTAGTGAAATGATGTCCACCTGTGTGCACTCTAAGTGTCACATGATCTGTCATTACATATACACACACCTTTTTGAAAGGCCCCAGAGGCTGCAACACCTAAGCAAGAGGCACCACTAACCAAACACTGCCATGAAGACCAAGGAACTCTCCAAACAGGTAAGGGACAATGTTGTTAAGAAGTACAAGTCAGGGTTAGGTTATAAAAAAGAAAAAAAAAATCCAAATCTTTGATGATCCCTAGGAGCACCATCAAATCTTTCATAACCAAATGGAAAGAACATAGCACAACGACAAACCTGCCAAGAGATGGCCGCACACCAAAACTCACGGGCATTAATCAGAGAGGCAGCACAGAGACCTAAGGTGACCCTGGAGGAGCTGCAGAGTTCCACAGCAGAGACTGGAGTATCTGTATATAGGACGACAATAAGCTGTACGCTCCATGGAGTTGGGCTTTATGGCCAAGTGGCCAGAAGAAAGCCATTACCATCAGCAAAAAACAAAATGGCACGTTGGAGACTCCCAAAATGTATGGAGGAAGGTGCTCTGGTCTGACGAGACTAAAATTTAACATTTTGGCCAAAGAAAATGCTATGTCTGGCGCAAACTCAACATATCACCCAAAGAAGACCATCCCCACAGTGAAACACGGTGGTGGCAGCATCATGCTGTGGGGATGTTTTTCAGCAGTCGGGACTGGGAAACTGGTCAGAGTTGAGGGAAAGATGGATGGTGCTAAATACAGGGATATTCTTGAGCAAAATCTGTACCACTCTGTGTGAATTGAGGCTAAGACGGAGGTTCACCCTTCCAGCAGGACAATGACCCCAAACACACTGCTAAAGCAACACTTGAGTGGTTTAAGGGGAAACATTTAAATGTGTTGGAATGGCCTAGTCAAAGTCGAGACCTCAATCCAATAGAAAATCTGTGGTCAGACTTAAAGATTGCTGTTCACAAGCACAAACAATCCAACTTGAAGGAGCTGGAGCAGTTTTGCAAGGAGGAATGGGCAAAGATCCCAGTGGTAAGATGTGGCAAGCTCATAGAGACTTATGCAAAGCGACTTGGAGCTGTGATAGCTGCAAAAAGATGGCTCTACAAAAGTATTGACTTTAGGGGGGTGAATAGTTATGCACACGGACTTTGTTATTTTGTCCTATTTGTTGTTTGCTTCACAATAAAAAAAAATAAAAACACACATCTTCAAAGTTGTGGGCATGTTCTGTAAATTAAATGATGCAAATCCTCAAACAATCCATGTTAATTCCAGGTTGTGAGGCAACAACACACGAAAAATACCAAATACTTTTGCAAGGCACTGTAAGTGAAAGTCTCTACTGTTATTTTAGTTGCCTATAATCCTAACATCAAGATACAGACTGGGGGATAAAAGGGCAGGCAGCAATTTGGTAACTTACTTACAGGAGGGGAACACACAAGCATTACCCCTCAGTCATTTTTTCCGTATTAGCAGACAGGGATCATCATAAAGAAGCAGGACTTTGGCTGCTGTTTTTTCCTAAGTGTAACCCTTCTGACAGTAGTAGTACCACTATTGCTATGTTTGGTGGTACTGCTGGGTTGTTTGAACTGCACATATGGAGGAAGGGGAGTTTTTTTTACAAGTTTTTATTTTACAAGTTTTTTTTTTTTTTTTTTACAATCTTGCATTGTTACATTGTAAATCACTATGCACTAAGACTACATAAGTCAGCTATACCATACTAGAAGCGCTCACATTCCTGCTGTAAGGTAATCAACAATTTACAGGCCAAAACAACAAAATTAGCACGAGCATGAACTTACTTTGCACAAATGAGAACCAGACTGAAAAATCTGGTTTTCTTTTTAAACAAAAAGCAATCTAAATTACATCCCTATATCTTTGGAACAATGAAAGAGCTACTGTAGTTTATTTCGTCACAGCAAAGCAAGATGCCTTCTATCAGATTCATGAATTATAGACTATGTAGAATTGAGAATACAATTCGGAAATTTCAAAACATACAATTATCCCATCAAACGATATCATACTCTACATAAGCAAATAAGCTATTACTTACGGCTTTCCTCCAGGGATTCCAGCTAAGTTTGGAGGCATTCCTGGTACTCTCATATGAGGAGGCGGATCAAAACCAACCTGTTGACATTTAAAAGAAAGCCAAATTCAGTGAAATTGAAGTTAACTTGAGAAAGAACAAATGAGACCAGTTGTATAATCATCTTGTATACACTGGGGCGGTTTGCAGGCGCTATTGCGCTAATAGCACCTGCAAACCGACCCGAAAGTGCTGCTGCTTTCAAGTCCTGCTAGCAGCATCTTCGGAGCGGTGAAGGAGGGGAGTGTATACCGCTCCTTCACCGCTCCTGCCCATTGAAATCAATGGGACGGCGCGACTATACCGCCGGCAAAGTGCCTCTGCAGAGGCGCTTTGCGGTGGTTTTTAACCATTTCTTGGCCACTAGCGGGGGGGGGGGGGTAAAACCGCCCCCCCCCCCCCCCCCGCTAGCGGCCGCATACCGACGGTAAAGCGCCACTTACAATAGCGGCGCTTTACCGCCGATGCCCACCCCAGTGTGAAAGGGCTCTTACATAGTTTGGCACTCACCATTGGCGACCGTCCATAGGCCACGACAGCAGCTGCAGCAGCACTCATCTGTGGGGACATATTGTGCAAACTAGCATAGGCAGCTCCAGGACTGGTAAGTTCACCGTTCATACCCGCATGTGGAACCATTCCAAAGGGAGTAGCATAGGGGCCCGGAACTGCTAGTGGAGTCCTCAAACCTGCAGCAGCTATTTGTAAAGAGCAAGAAAACATGCAGAGTACTGTGAATTTTTCCTTTAAGAATCTTCCATACCTTAAATTGATTTAGCCAAATTTATCAGTCCAATAACATATGTACATTTAACAATTATCACAAACAGTATACAAAATTAGAACATTGAATACCTAATTTTCAGCAAGAAATACCCATGTGCAGATCAGAACGCTAAACAACTGCCTACTATTCTTTCCTTCCAATATGGTGCCAAAAAAACAAAACACACACAAACTGCTAAGAATGGCATCTTCTGAAAAAGGCTAGCTGCCTGCCTGTAATGCCGATCCTCTTACATTCACTGGCCTAGTATGCAGATAAGACTTCTAATTTTTCTCCTTTTACTTTTATGATCTGTCCACTTGTTCCTGATCAATGAACAAAGCCAGGCAATTAGCATTTTCAGAATTGGACAACAGCAGCCCCCATAAATAATTTCACAAAAAAATTTACAAAGTCCCAGTGGTGTAGAAAGCTATAACTGTACATCAAACAGAAACAAACACCTTTTTTCGAAGGAATAATGGATGAAATATTTCTACACCTCTAGGAACTGGACCAGTTAAAAAAAACAAAAACACACACACACACACACACACACCTTTAAGGCTGGGTTCACACGACTGGCTGCGGTTTGCAGTCCGAAGCCGGCTGGGTTCACACGACTGGCTGCGGTTTGCAGTCCGAAGCCTGATGCAGTTTTGTTCACCGGGTTCAGGTGCAAATTTTTACCTGAATTCACACCTAAACCGAAACCAAAAACCGCACAAGACCCTTTTTAGAAACGGGCCGTGGCCGCTCCAGACATATGTGAAGGGGCTCCACCAAAAGGCAGTCCAATTCACATGTCATGAGAATTGGATGCAGTTCAAAAACGCATCCCATTCACGAGTGTGAACTTAGCCTAACACTGTATAAAATTTAATACAAAAAAAATCCTCCTAAAAACAAGGCATTTATTTACAATAAAGCCTTGTCTAGGCTGTGGAGTTCAGTGTGGAGCAGCAGGAAGGTAAGCAGGGACCAGAGCAGGGGAACAGCAGATAATCGCACGGTACAGTGTTGATACAGCTAGAAAGTGGTGAACAGCTTCTGGATGTGCCTGGAGAGTTGCCATTAAGGGTGCATTTACTGACCGCTGAATAAGGGGGTCAGTGTATATAGTGATTCTACATGCCTTAACCACTTACCGACCACTGCACGACTATATACGTCCTGACTTTGAAGAGGGATATCTGAGCCAGCCTGTGCTAGATGCGGTAACACAGGTACATTAATACATCTTTTGTGGCGATGTCCAAAACTTTAAAGATACTGGGTGGAGGTGATTGGTACCTTAAATAGGGTATTGGATATTAATATTCCGGTTTAACCGCTTATACGTATATTGGGTTACTGTGACACACCTATCTACACCTCCCCTACTGGTAATACTATAAGACGCGCACTTTTTGTTGCCCGTAGACAGATTGCTCTTAAGTGGACCTCTCCATATCCACCGACTGTGTCCGATTGGATTGTAGATCTCAATAGGATCATTCTTATTGAAAAGCATACATATTCCCTAAGGAACTCCCTGAATAAGTTTGATGTTATCTGGTCTAGATGGCTTCAATCTATGACTTAGGTATCATGTCAACCAATGTGTACTTTGTAATGCTGGATATTGTTATTCCTTTTTTTTGTGTGTCATATATACTCAGAGTGAGGTGGGGGTTGGCAGGGCTTGTTGAAGGGAAGGAGTTTGGGGTTTATTTTTTTTATTTTAATTTTTTTTCTTGGGGGTTTTGGTTTGGTGTGATTTCTATTTTTGTGGTTTTGTCTTTATTTTGTCAATGTCGTTTTCATATAAAATAAAAAGGATAAAAAAAAAAAAAAAAAAAAGAAGAAGAGTGATAGCTCGGCAATGGCAGCAGCTGCTGCCACAACCAAGGTATCCATGTCTTCAGGCGGCGGTTTGGTTAACGATAATGGTGGTCTCTGCGGCGGATTTATCAGTGGCGGGAGAGGGGCCCCCCCTCCCGCACCCTTCACCGCTTACCGGAGCGGTCGGCAGCGGCGGAGGCGATCGAGACCTGTCCGTGGCTGGGTATGGAGACGAGTGAGGCCAAGATGGCCCCCACCCATCTCCATACCATAGCAGGGCGGAAGCGTCGTCATAACGTCACTTCCGCCCATACATCTTAAAAGGCACATTTTTCTGTTGTCATTTTTTTCCAATTCTTTTTTTCTTTTATTGCATTTAAGTCCAAATATGAGATCTGAGGACTTTTTAACCCCAGATCTCATATTTAAGGAGGACCTGTCATGCTTTTTTCTATTACAAGGGATGTTTACATTCCCTGTAATAAGAATAAAAGCGACCAAAATGTTTTATTTTTTTTAAACAGTGTAAAAAAAAAAAAAAAAAAAAAAAAAAAAACAAAATAAATTAGAAAAAAAAAAAAAAAAAATTTAAAGCGCCCCGTCCCGAAGAGCTCGCGCGCAGAAGCGAATGCATACGTGAGTAGCGCACGCACATGAGGTATCGCCGTGATTGTTGGAGCGAGAGCAATAATTCTACCCCTAGACCTCCTCCACTCAGATTTTTAAGGGTAAAAGTTTGACGCCATTCCACGAGCGGGCGCAATTTTGAAGCGTGATATGTTGGGTATCAATTTACTTGGGGTAACATTATCTTTCATAATATAAAAAAAATTGGGCTAACTTTACTGTTGTCTTATTTTTTTAATTCAAAAAAGTGATTTTTTTTTTTCCAAAAAAAGTGCGCTTGTAAGACCGCTGCACAAATACGGTGTGACAAAGTATTGCAATGACCGCCATTTTATTCTCTATGGTGTTAGAAAAAAAATGTATAATGTTTGGGGGTTCCAAGTAATTTTCTAGCACAAAAATTTGTTTTTAACAGAGTCTGAAAAAGAGTCCCGGTCTTAAAGTGGTTAAAAAAGGTTCTTGGGACAATCAAAGGCCCTGGCTTGGTTTAGAGTCACAAGTGCTACTGACATTCCATGATAGAAGGTCTGTGCTATCTGGTAAGCAAGCATTTTGCCTACGGTGGAGGTGATTGTCACAGGATCACTTAAAAGGTGGCAGATGGTGCGGATGCTATCAAAGAACCTTTTTTTACCACATTGGGACTTTATCTTTACCATTGGTGTCTGATTCAATATTTTTAAACACAACTCTGTTTGATTTTCTGACTTGGGACTGTGCTAGATCTCAGAGTTTGTGGTTGTTTATGTTTATTTTAGAATAGCGCCTTTTTTTGCTCCGTTTAAAGTTTTATACTATATCATGCACATTCACAGAACAGCAAATCCAGCCAGACTCTCTCTCAGGTGGTATAGACCCTGTAATCTATTTTTAGAAACGCAGAGAAAAGTTACATGTTTTAGAAAAAAGTAATGGTTGGGTGTACCAGAGGTGTAGAAATGAAAGATCTTTAGTCATCCAGTCTATTCTAATTCTTTGATCTTTTGCAGGAAAAGTCCTGTTCTAAGCAACTTCTGACTCAAAGCCTGTACCTTGAATTTTCTCCACAACACTTCTGTTCCAAAAATGTTTATAGAAATATTAGGCATAAAAAGGGAATGGAGCTCAAGGCCAGAATCCAAAAAACTGCGGCTCAAAACTTTCAAATAGTGGTTAAAAAATAAAGTTTGCTAAAATGTCTTTCAATACAGAAAGTATCCTGTAATTTGGCCAAGTAAATTACCAATGATGGCTAATGTAGACAGCAATAATTCTATTCTGCTCTAACCAACTGTTAAATTATAATGCTTAAAGCACACACATGGATTTTCCAACATTGCTCAGGTGTTAGAACACTTAGTTATGGAATTCCACCCCCCATTACTCATATTACATAGCCTGATCTTTGTTTACAATTTGCCTGAGCCAAAACCAAAAGATAATGGTGGAGAGATCTGGCATTAATCTTTCTAGGCCAGACACCTGAATTTTAATAGTCTCTTCAGAAAGGAAAATGGATTTTTTTTTTCAAGGATTTACATGAAAAGACTTGCCTGTGAAAGTAAATATGGTTGCGTTCATTTGCTGTATGCATATAGCAAATATTAACCAACTGGAACTAAGAATTATAGGTTTGAAAAAGAGCATTACACTGACAATAAGTAGATAGATTTTGCCTGCCTGCCTTTCTGAAAATTGGAGTATTTGGAATTAAAATAAAGCCAAGAGTAAACAGTCTGACTGAAAGTGGTGCAGCTGCTGAAAATTGAGTGCAAACATCTGTTATTCATCAGGCCTCTTGGATGAGAGGGAAAGGGAGAAAAACATATTTAAGATTCATAGGGTATTATGTACATAACATATGTAATATAAACAAAGCACAGAAGAAAAGGGGAATTCTTACCGGCTTGGTTAACTAGAGGGTCCATGGAGGGAGGCTTGCCAAGTCCTGGACGCAGACCTGATGTAGCACTTGTGCCGGGAGTCGGTACATCACTACGAGGAGTTGGCGTGCTCGATTTCAGAACAGGCGTGCTGGCTTTTTCATGCTAGTATCATTAAACAAATTAAATGAGTATTATTTTTAATCCAGGCCATATTACACAATTTATCACAACAGCAGATGGGATACTGGGCATCTACTACTCGCTCCTTCAGCCAATTTTAATAAATCCACACAATGTTGACAGCATTAACTTGTGAGAAAGAAATGTTGACCTTTAATTCTTCTGCCAAAATGAAAACTCAGATCTGTAGAAAGAGTTACAGTTTTCTAGCTGCATTGGCACAGTGATGGTTTCATGCTAATTTCTAAGTCTGCATATAATTTTCTTAATATGGCGTTTTCACTGAGCTTGACAAATTAAGGACTATCTGGCTCAAAGTCACACTCTACATGCAGTGCCCTTACAACTTGCCTATTAAGCTTGGTGGAAAATGAAGTTCTCGTGAAACTGCCATCACTTAAATAAAAACAGGGCCAAACGAGCTCCATGTTTAGAATGGCTCATCTTTCCAGGATAATCTATTAAGGTCATTGGCAGATGACAAAAACACAGACAGAAATTAACTGACACAGCTTATTGCCCTATTAAAAGGGCTAAATTAAAAAAAACAAAAAAACCTCCGACTACAAATACTTTTTCAATCTGAAGCTGTCCCCGCCAGCACCCCTACTTCACCACAAGATGTCCTCAGTCTTCTGGGGTTAATGATGCCCAGCGTCATTCAACCCAAAACGGTTGAGCATGCGGTGAGAGCAAGACATGCCGAACCATCATCACTCAGTGTGCTGGTTTAGCTCAGCCTTGCTGTGATGGAATGGATAAACATTCCCCATGAAATCTTACTCCATATATTTTCCAGGTATTGATGATGCAAAACAAAGTACTATAGGTTCAATTCAAAAAGCTAACAGCAGAACAAAAACACACACACATCCCTGAAGTGGTTGTAAACCTACTTACACCACTTTTACCTACAGGTAAGTCTAGAATAAGGCTTACAGGTAGGTACTGGAAAGATCTCCAAAACCTGCACAGATTAGGAGATATTTACCATATCTATACCATATACCGTCATCGGTTACAAGAGAAAAACTCTGCGTGTATACCCAGCTTTACTCATGCTGTCCCATGTCAGCTCCAAGACAAAGAACTAAACAAGCACATAACCATGGATTGTTCAGTTCTTGGTCTGTTCAGAGAGGAAAGCAGTGACTGTCCATCGCAGCGCTCACTGGAGCACCCAGCTGGAGAGAGGGCAAGCACAGCTGCCTCCAGCTCTCAGCAGTGTGCTGAGAGGTGGAGCCAGCTGTCAATAAGGCAGCAAAAAAAATCCCAACAATATTATCAGGATCCTTCTTGTCAGCTGTCAGCCTATAGCAGGCAATAGCTCGCTATAGCTCGTCTATCGGTCACAGAAGGAAAGTAAGGGAAATCCTGTGACTCAAGAGAAGTTTGGCCAAATGGTTTTAAGCATTTGAAGAAATATAATTTTCAAAGTTTAAACAGTTATTGAAATCTTAGGAGATTTCCTTTTTTTTCTATTGCAGTATAATCTTGGTAGATTGTCAGCACTCCAATAATCAACAGGTGTTCACCTTCTAAAACCTGACTTAAGCCCTCGTTCACACTAAACAGCTTTGAAATTGTGCGAGTTGATCTGAACTCACACTATTTCAAAAGTCGCATATCAGTCTGACCTCAGGGGCGACTTGCAAGAGACATCTGTGCAGGTTCATGCACAGATGTCTATTGAAATCACCTCCCGAAGTCGCCAAAAGTAGTGCAGGAACTACAAAAGCAGCGTTGCATCGATTGGGACGCCCCCCATTACTGGTCAAATCGTGCTGATGTGAACGGGGCTGTGTCTTCTTGATCTTTAAAGATTTTGAGAATGAATAACTTTACGTTAAAAAGCACCTAGAGGGGCTAAGTGTAGATGGTTTTAATGCTTTTTTTACAGCTTGTTATGAAGGTACAAGTGCTCTCATGCACACAGGAGCCGTCCTCACAGTGCAATCATGCTACCTATTTTGGTTCCCGGGAGCCCCTGCTAATGTATACAGCTGCCTATAGATATGAATGACTGTAGGCAGCCGTATGCAGGTATGCGCTGCTTCTTGCATAAAGCCACAAGCGCAGACTGTCTGCTTTCAGAGACTTATGTCTGTATGCATGCGCCCATGCTCATTCATGTATATAGGCAGCTGTTCACAGCATCAAAGAATCCTGGGCATCAACACACAAAGCATGTCAATGCCATAAGGAGGAATATGCTCATGTGTGCATTAGCTCCAAATAGTTTAATGCTCATAGTGTGGGCACAGGTGCACTTTAAACTATTCTACACTCCTACTGAAAATGCCTACTTAGTGTGTTGGTGGAACATGTCCCAATAGGCCAGAAACAGATGCAAAATATTTGGTTTCAATGAAAGGAATTATGCCATGTCTGAGGGCTACACTCACACAATTCTAGGCAAATAGATTATAGCACTTTGGCACTTAACATTATAGTAATTGCAAGCATTTTATCCCGAGCTTAATGTAGGTAAAAAAAAAAAAAAAAAAAAAAAAAAAAAGGCCTACTGCATAGAACTGCACAACAACAAAAAGGAAGGTAAAACTTTATCACAGAGGTAACACCTATAGCTTCATTCAATTTAAATTCTTAAATGGGACAAAAATGACCTTTGACCTAAAACTAGCTGACATTTCTGCCACAGTCCCACATATTCAGATAATCTAATTTCCTTTTATTTGCGTGAGAAGAATCAATCCATAGTTATCAGTTGTAAGAATGAGTTCCATAATTGACACAGTTAATATGTTGTTTAAAAAAAGAAACGCTTATATATGTCTGTTAGCATGCATTGTTCCACTGAATGTTACTGTGTTACCTACCAGGCTCATTTCTTTAGATTTCAATGACGTCGAGCTACCTGAAGAAGCAGTGGAGGCTGGGCTACTAGAAGCATCTTTCTTCATTAATCGGCTCTTATCAATACCATTCTCTCGAGGGGAGTGAGCTGGGCTTGCTCTTGGAGAAGATGGATCCTAAGCATGTGCAAACAAAAACACTGCTCAGATTTGGTTGAACACAACAGGATGCATGCTGATCAGTTTCACTTTTTGTAAAAGCTGATGAGCTGTTACAAAGAGCAGCAGCCCAATCAAAAAGCCGGGTTCAGTTTTAAAAGTCACTAATAACCAATACCGATACCTTAAAGTGCATCTAAAGCAAAAAATAAAAATGGCAACATTAAGTTATTTTCACCTGAGGCTCCTGCGCATAAACACTTATTATAAAAAGGGTGTTTACAAATTACTTTAAGTACAGTTTTATTGCAAGCTACTTTAACCAGGTTTCCATCTTAAACCTGTGACGTGGAAGATCACTGCAAAAATCAAAAACGATGATGAAACACTTCTTTGCTGATTTGCAATGATATGCCAGGTGTCACAGAGGCGCTACTACCACTTACAACTGACTTTTTCCCCAGCATGACGCAGTTAATAATTTGCTGAAAGCAAATAGGTTTTTCAAAACGCAAACTACATTATACCAGAAAAAAAAAAAAAAAAAAAGGAGCTGTAGTAGGCATCAAAACTTTAAAAACATTTCCTAACAAATCAACATTAGCAACACAAAGGCTGGGAACCCAAACTGTCCTCACTATGCAAGCAGTTGCTTGGCCTTATAAGCATGGGCGTTTGGAAGTATTAGCTTGTAAATACCAGTCTAAACCATTAGAGGTCGACCAATATGGGTTTTTCTCTGGCCGATACTGATATTTAGAAATCGCGGTGGCTGATGGCCGATATATGATGCCGATTTTTTTGGGCCGATATATTAGGCCGATTCCCCCCCCCCCCCCCTTCATCTCATAAAATCTAACAGTTAGACAGACCCCTTTCACACTGGGACGTTTTTCAGGCGCTTTTGGGCTAAAAATAGCGCCTGTAAAACGGCTCCCCTGCAGTCTGTGTGAAAGCCCGAGTGCTTTCACACTGAGGCGATGCGATGGCAGGATGTTACGGAAAAAAGTCCTGCAAGCGGCATCATTGGAGCGGTGTATACCGCTGCTCCACCACTCCTGCCCATTGAAATGAATGCGCACTGCTGCCGAAGCGCCTGCAAAGCATTTTGGCAGCAGTGCTTTATGGGCGCATTTAACCCCTTCCTCGGCCGCTAGCTGGGTTATAAGCGCCCCGCTAGCAGCCGAATAGCGCCGCTAAAATGACGGTAAAGCGCTGCTAAAACTAACAGCGTTTTACCGTCAACACATGCCCGCTCCAGTGTGGAAGCAACCTTAAGTAATAAGTGATACAGAAAATTTTTTACATTTAAACATTAAACAAAACAAACCTCCAATCAGTTCACTTGTATGTATAATTTAGATTAAAAAAAAAAATCTTAAAATATTAACACACACAAAAACAGGTAATCAAAACTTTTGGACGAAAAAAAATGGGCTAACTTTACTGCTTATTTTTTTTTTATTTCATTAATTTTTTTAAAAAAAATTGCGTTTGAAAGACCGCTGCGCAAATATCGTGTGACATAAAATATTGCAACAACCGCTATTTTATTCCCTAGGGTCTCTGCTAAAAAATATATATATAATGTTTGGGGATTCTAAGTGATTTTCTAGCAGAAAATACAGGATTTTTACTTGTAAGCAACAAATGTCAGAAAAGATTGAGTCTTTAAATGGTTAAACTGAGAACTTCTACACACAGAGTTCAGCTCATTGTTAAAAGAACCTGAAAAGATACAATGTATCTTCTTATCAGACTTGGCAGGCTGCCCAGAGGAGGAGAGAATCCTCTCCACAGATAATCTCAGGAAACTTGCATTGACTTCTATTACAGAAGTCATTTGCAAGTCCCGCTGAAGTTATAATCGGCTTTTTTTTTAATCAGCACAATCCGCCGATGCCGATTAAGTAAAAAAAGCCAAATATTGGCCGATATATCGGTCGACCTCTATAAACAATTAGGCTCTGTAAACCTTCACAAAACCTTTAAACCTTCAAGCAGTTTTTAGCAAAATTTTAGCAAATTTAGCCAATGATGAAGCTAAGGGAGCCTGGTGAAACCTGCTAAAACCTTACATAAAGCTACAGCTATTCCCCTTCTTAAGATCTGTAACGCCTACAAAGCAGGAGAAAACAAATGACCAGGTTATAGCTGAAGGGCACTTTGGGTGAATAAATTCTACACAGAACTTGTCAAGTGCTTCTTAAAGTGGAGTTCCACCCACTTTTACAACTCTTCAGCATCCCTCACTAAACTGTGCACTGTAAACGAATTGGATATTTTTTTATTTTTTTTCTCAGCACCTACTGTATATCTGCTGTATTCATTTTTCACTTCCTCCTCCCTGGCTGTGGCCCATCGCATCATTTCCTGTTTGCAATGCCTTCTGGGAAGGGGCAACAACTTCCTATGACATTGCCGTTGCTATGGTAACCTGACCTGAAACCTATTACACTGCTTGTGCTGCACTGAGCATGTGCGAGATCTGCAAGGATGAGATCCAGGAAGAAATACAGTCTGGCTTCAGATGCCCACACTTAAGATGGCCACGGCCTGCTGTAAGTTTATAAAATAACAAACTACTGCTATAAACAAAAAACAGACCTTAGTTTACAGACTAACTTTACTAGAACACATTAAACTTGTGTATTATAGGGGTATTTTTATTGAAAAAGTATAATTTCGGCCAAAACACCACTTTAAATGTTTACAAAGTAATGCTGACAAATGTACATAAGGTCTTTTTACAGTGATATACCAAACTGTCAAATTTGAAAGTGGGGAAACAACAAAGCCTTACCTCATTTGACACATCAACAACTAGATTGTCATCACTTTTGTCCCCATCGCTGTCCTGTAAATTATAGGTACATTTGTATTCAACATATAGATATAACCTATTAGTATAAAACTAACTAGTAAAAACATTATCGACTAGCAATAAAAAAAAAGTGTACTTAACAAAAACAACAAGTTTAATTATAACACCTCCAATTAAATCAGCTCTGCAAAACAATACAGCAACACTTTCATAGGAATAGAAATGAAGGTGGGAAAAAAAAAAAGGAAGGAGTGAGGAAGTTGGCAAACATCCACATATAAGAAAGCATCTTGAGGATATTTCAGAGGTTTTTGAAATCTGACCCCTGCTGTTGTAGCATGCATTGTAATCTGCATCAGGGTTTGTGAAACTACTGTAAATGATTGCACTTCAAACCGGAAAACCAAGACTGTTAACAGTGTCTGGCTTTCACAAAGACAAACAGGAAATAACTATGCTTTGTGAGACAGGGTTATCAAAGGGCTTCTAAGTAGGCTGCCAATTTTTTTTTTTTTTTTACACTTCTTTTCTTCTTATTTTTGCTTACCAAGGCATGAACAAAATGAATTAAGCAGTATGCACATTTGAAACTATCTGAAGACAGAGGCAAATATATTTAAAGCAAACCTGTTGCCAATAACTGTAAATAAAAGCCATCTTTCTTAAAAGAGTGAAGTGGTTACGCCTATATACCTGATGTGCGCCAGAGTCAGCAGGAAGAACCACTGAGTTAAGTGCACTCCCAAATAGGAAATTTGTGTAACTACTGAACAACCTACTGCTGTAAGATGCCACTGCAAATGTAGCTATACTCCAAAGCAATACAAGATGGGAACAATGTGCAGTTAATTTCCAAATATACCACTCTGCTCTTATAATCTGCAATATACACACGCACAGAAGTACTAAAACTCCTTCTACATACATTAATCCAGATTAAAAGGGAAAATGAACATATTTGAGGGGATGGGTCCCCATCTTATCTGTAAACTCCCTTAAATCTGGCCATGCAAGAAACACTTTAATGAATTTAAAATAACACAATAGTAACCCTAATTTTTTGTATAATGTAAAAGATATCACCCAACATGTCACGCTTTAAAATTGAGCACACTCGTGGAATGGCGCCAAACTTCAGTACCAAAAAATCTCCATAGGCGACAATAACATTTTTTTTTACAGGTTACCAGTTTAGGGTTACAGAGGAGGTCTTGTGCTAGAATTTCTGCTCAAACCAACCTTTTGCAGCAATACCTCACAAGTGGTTCGAATGTCGTTAACATACACAGGCGCAACCTGCATATGTGTTTCGCTTCTGCGCACTTTAAATTTTATTATTTTATTTTTTTTTGTACACTGTCCCTTTATTTTTTTTGGATCACTTTTAATCATATTACAAGAAACGTAAATAAGGCATGACCAGTCCTCTTTATGAAGACATCTGGGGTCAGAGACCCCAGATATCTCCTATACCCTGGAAAGCATGAGGGGAAAAAAAATAAAAATAAACTGGCAGTATTTACAGTGCCAGAAGTGACTTCGCTTCCGGCCTCCCAGGGTCATAGAGATGGCCCGGGACCATCCGGCCTCCTTATCGCACGGAAGAGCCCGAAAAGGCGCCGGAGGTGTAGGTGTGTGCATGTGTGAGTGGGGGGGGGGGGGGGGGGGGGTTACGATGACAACATCCCCTCCTGCTGACTGTAAAAGCCATTCAGCTGCTTAATAGCCGGTAGGGTGGCTCTTACATTGTTACATTGGAGGGAATCGCTGGCTGAAAACAGATATCCGAATGATGGCTGTGTCATATGACATCCTACTGGCGAGAAGTGGTTAAAACTTGTAGTAAGAGAAAACATATGCAGACCTTTCAGTTTAGAAGCCTGACTAACATGCTGATACTAGGACTGAAAGAAATTGAATCACTGATACACAACATACATGTAAATCAGGTGTTCGAGTTCCCTTTAACTTGACGTATTGTAAACGTGTTACTGAACAGCAATTCTGAAAGCAATGAAGCTTGTAACAGTCAAGCAACTAGCATTTTTTAGAAAAAACGGTCAGCCTGAGACTAATGGATGACGGGACACCTTTTTTCAATTATTGCAAAGCATCACACCACCTGGAACCCACTGCAATGCTCTTGACACAAATGACTGTGGTGTATGGGTGGTGGCAATTTTGTTCCCATTTTCTCCACAGAAAAGGAAATGAGCAGCTTCTATTTATGCAAAGATATGTCAACATCTTGACCTAAGTGTGACCTGAAACCAAGATTTTCTGACATGCAAAAGTTCATCATCTACTTGTAACAAACTACACTGAGCCCAACTTTCAAACCAATTGCAAGTAAAAAAAAAAATAAATAAATAAAAAAAAATGATCAGACCTTCTATGAACAAACCTTAAAAAAGGTACACATATTAGTCATGGTCTTACAGTTGGGCAACTCTAGATGTCAACCAGTAGCAACACTACTAGTAGTAATGAAAAATAGCCATTTTGAAGCAATTACCTGTTGCCTCAGACAGCTGTTAACTGGATGCAAGACCTCTCACAAGCATGATATTGTTGCCTGATTAGGCCTAAAACTCCTATAACAGGTAACGCCCATCTGAAATACATGAGTAGGCGTTAGGGACCTGAATGTAACTGAGGCATTAAAGAGGAAGTAAACCCTGATGGTTTGACCTCTTTTGTTCCCTGCAAAGTAAAAGCATAATGGGCTAGTATGCATCGCATACTAGCCCATTATGTGTCACTTACCTGCAACTGAAGCCTGCAAAGTCCCCACTGGTGGCCGTATCAATCGTCGCCCCTCTTCCTTTCGGGGCTGGGAACTCCGGCTGGCTGACATCAGTCCCGCACGTGGGAGCTGTCAGCCACAGCACTTGCAAGTGAAGAAACGTCACGGAGGTCCGTTTAATCTCATCGCATGCGCCAATGACATCTTCGGCGGACTACAAAGGTAAATATCTCCTAAACAGCGGACGTTTAGGAGATATTTCCACTACCTATAGGTAAGCCTTATGCTAGGCTTACCTATAGGTAAAACTCAATATAAGAGGTTTATAACTACTCTACGAAAGCATTAACAAATCTGTACACTTCAGGCTGGGTTCACACTGCTGCGAATTAGATGCAGGTTTCTCCACATCCGATTCGCATAGCAGGAGATGGGGACCGGCTCTCAATGAAGCCAGGCTCACACATCTCTGCAGCGGCTCCGCTGCGAATTGCACAGGAGTCCGGTGCATCTTTTGGTTCATTTCAGGTCCAAATTCAGCCAAAAATTTGGGCTGAAATCGGACCTGAACCAGTGAATGGAGACGTACCGGCGCATGCTGCAGTGTGAACCCAGCACTAAGTACATATTGCAGCAAGACAATGTAATCACCTGCCAACAAGCTATACATCTCAAAAAAAAAAAAAAAAAAAAACAAACCACACCACAAAAACACTTAGGGAATTTACGACTGGAGCAGCTGTGCTTAACTGAACAAGCAGAGGCTAGAAGCCAATTGGCTACTATGCACAGCATCTCCAAGTTCTGTCTGCAGTTATAGTAACTTTGCCCCTCTTTAGTTAGCCATGAACATAAGAATATTCTTTTACAATTTTTAGCTTAACCCTCTAAAGAAATAGTGTCAGGACAGAAAAAAAAACCCCGATACACTCCCCAACCATATTTACTTTCAGATAAGCGAAACCGTACAACTAGGCCCTGTTCACACAAATGCACTGTAGTAACGCAAGCAGTATTGCGCATTTTACCACATCACACCATAACTTTGTGTATGTGTTGGCAACACAAAAAGTGCACAGAGACTTCCTCTGCATTGCTTCCCTTTCAAAATCAAATTCTGTGGCGTTTGTGGTACTGCAAGGCATGAGGGTGTTATTCACGAACACTGGAGAGTGCAAAATCTGGTGCAGCTCTCCACAGAAACCAATCAGCTTCCAGGTTTTATTGTCAAAGCTTAATTTAAAATAAACTGAAGTTAGAAGCCAATTGGCTACCATGCACAGCTTCACCAGATTATGAGTGCACCAGTCTTAGTAAATCTCCTCCATGGAGTAAACGGTCCTCAAGACCTCTTGGTGGTCCTACTTGGCAAATAAATCTTTGATCTCTAGTGAGTTAGGACCTTTTTTAGATGCCACCATCAAAACACATTGGGGTTGATTTACTAAACTGGAGTGTGCAAAATCTGGTGCAGCTCTGCATAGAAACCAATCAGCTTCCAGGTTTTATTGTCAAAGCTTAATTGAACAAGCTGACGTTAGACGCTGATTGGCTACCATGCACAGCTGGACCAGATTTTGTACTCTCCAGTAAATCAACCACATGGTCTATGCTAGAACACTTACAAATATGCAACTGTACATTAAAAAAAAAAAAAAAAAAAAAAAAAAAAAAAGGTATTCTCTAAAAACAGTTAAGGATGTTCAACATTTAGAGACAGTTCACTTACATAGTGGCTAGAATCCTTATCATCCACTTTCCTCTTTTTAAGGTCATTAGAATATTCTGGGCCATTCCTCCGTTTATCTGTGCCTCGCAGGCTGTCAGAAACCAACAGAGAGTTACTCTATAATACAAAAAAGAAAAAAAAAAAAAACCAAGCACGTTAAAACATTTACAAGCAACATTTCCGTGGTAAACCAGCAGACTTAAGAAGATGTCATAATAAGATAGGCTGTGAACAGGTGTTAACATGTATGAATATTTAAGAGCATGATCACTTTGTTCATATCCATGTATAAAACATTCTGGCAGTCTGTCCCAAATTGGGAAAAAAAAACTAGCAGATCAGCTCTTAAGTTAGGCTTCTTTCACACCAGGGTCCGATCAGGTCCGCCTGTCAGTTTTTCAGACGAACCTTAATCGGACAGTCCATTCACCCCTACGGAGTGGCGGGGGGTGGGGATGGGGGGGGGGGGGGGGTAAAAGAACTTGTGTTCATTTAAACCCGCCTACCTCTGATACAAACAAAAAAAGAAAAAAAAAGAGGAAGCAGGCGGCTCTGACGTCTGTCTGATGTGAGCAAACGTTGACATCGCCCTCCTTTTGGAAAGGGGGGGGGGGGCAACTTTTAAACAGGGCAAACCCTATTCATACAGAAGAGACCCATTGAACAGAGAAACACGATTGAGGTTAGTAGGGTAGAAACGTTCTTCCTTCAGTAACCACCTCACGGGAAAGTAAAAAGGTGCCTTTATCCCTGCTGCTGGTCCCCCCTCCAGGGTTCAGGCTTTGCCTGTCATAATGAACATACCCCTGAAGGGGTCTTCAGGATTTGGGTGCTAAAGGGATGGACCATGGACCCGTATAGCATCCTGTAGCCTACATACACAATGCCCCACATGCCAAGGTGAGCATCGAACGCAGGACTCACTGCCTGAAGAAAGCATTACAGGCGCTGCTGTTGAGATAAGTATAAGAAGTATGAGTGTAACTGGTCTAAAATTCGCTAGTGAGCTAAAACTGCAATAAGCAGTTAGATCATGATAGAACAGTCAGTGGAAGGAAGACAAACTGGTGACAAAAAAAAAAAAAACAAAAAAAAAAAAAAAAAGTGTTCATCACCTGTCCTAAGGTCACTAAAAAAAACTGGAGCGTCATGGAGTGGGTGGGGTTATTGAGTACAGCGGGGGCGTTTCCCAGCATAGCCTTTTCCAGTTTCAATCACCTAAGAGTCTATGAATTAGGTCCTGTACGATTAATAAAGGTTTCTCTTAACTTTGTCCTATATTTTAAGTTTGTACATTTTTTTTTTTTTAAATCAAACATTTTAAGAATGCTCAAACAGTGTGTAGAATAATCACCATTTTGTATTTATGCTCTTGGACTACAAATACTTTTTTTAGAACATTAAAAATAAAATTGAGGTATACCAATACTGTTATTGATCAAATTACAGCTTATAAAACTCAAGTATATCAGGCAATATCAAGCGCTGCTACAACTACCACTTCCTGCAAAAGCCTTTATTTTTATTTTTTGTATATGACGTTTGCCTCTTTTTAACCACTTCAAGACCAGACACTTTCACCCCTTCCAGTCCATTTTTAGTTTTCAGCGCTCTCACTTTGAAAAACAACAATTGTTATTTATTTTTTGAGACAGAGCTTTTTTTTGGTGGTATTTAATCACTTTTTTTTTTTTTTTTTTTTTTTTTTACACATCAGATGTCTGGCTCCACCCAGTTTGAAGCCACCACACACAGTCCGATGTGTTTGGCCAGAGTATTTTTGTAGCATAACTGTATTCTCATTGTTTCTGGTTTCATTTACCTATGCTTGCGAGTGGTTTTTTTGGGGATTTGGTCACAATAAAGTATACATATACCATTGAGATCAAGTCAATTGTTTTTTTATTGTGATTGGGGGGAGGGGGGACCATTTATTTCTCACATTTCCCGGGGCTTTCCTAGCATGATCTGAGAGGGATTCTTTGAGATTGGCTAATGTCTTTACATCTTGAGTGTTTATGACCCATTACTAGCCACACAAGTGTGGAGGTTCCTTGTTTTATACACTTTAGAATGACAGAGGATTTGTGCACATTATGGTTTTTGCAGATGCCCGATTATGGACAATCTCGCATTATATATGTTGAATATTTGTTTGTGCTTTTCTTTCACACTTATTTTCACATGTTCTGAAGAGCAAGATTATAATCATATTTTTTGATTTACACTATTTGTTTTGAGCTCTGGACATTTTTTAATTTTGGTTTTGATCATCTGTGATTGAAACACATTGAGCTAGCTGCTTTTGTTTAGTTCAGAAAAAAGGCTGAACGGCTGTGTGTAGTTTGTCTCATCCATGTAAACCAATATGATCTGCTGGATAGCTAGTGCTTTTGAAAAGCAGATTTACTGGCTGAGTCACCGGATGATTAAAAACTGCTATTAGGAATAGTGGTGAACCTATTGCTACACAGTCAAGTGGGAAAAAATATACAGTGCCTCGCAAAAGTATCCCCCCCCCCGGCTTTGATGGATCAGAACACAATAGTCTAAGCTGGTGAAGTAAAATTAGAAAAATATATAAATAAAACAATTTTTCAGAAATAAAAAAAACTGATAATTGACATGTGCTGATGTATTCACCCACTTTGTTATGAAGCCCATAAAAAGAATGAAATGATGCCCACCTGTGTGCAATCCAAGTGTCTCATGATCTGCCCTTACATATACACATCTTTCTGAAAGGCCCAGAGACTGCAACACCTAAGCAAGAGGCACCACTAACCAAACACTGCCATGAAGACCAAGGAACTCTCCAAACAAGTAAGGGACAATGTTGTTGAGAAGTACAAGTCAGGGTTAGGTTACAAAAAAAAAAAAAAATTATATCCAAATCTTTGATGATCCCTAGGAGCACCATCAAATCTATCATAACCAAATAGAAAGAACATGACAACCGCAAACCTGCCAAGAGACGGCACCCAAAACTCACAAATTGGGCAAGGAGGGCATTAATCAGAGAGGCAGCACAGAGACCCTGGAGGAGCTGCAGAGTTCCAAAGCAGAGACTGGAGTATCTGTACATAGGATGACAATAAGCCCTACGCTCCATAGAGTTGGGCTTTATGGCAGAGTGGCCAGAAGAAGGCCATTACTTTCAGCAAAAAACAAAATGGCACATTTTGACTTTGCGAAAAGGCATGTGGGAGACTCCCAAAATGAATGAAGGGTGCTCTGGTCTGATGAGACTAAAATTGAACCTTTTGGCCAAAGAAAACGCTATGTCTGGCACAAACCCAACACATCACCCAAAGAACACCATGTCCACAGTGAAACATGATGGTGGCAGCATTATCTTGTGGGGATGTTTTTCAGCAGTCGGGACTGGGAAACTGGTCAGAGTTGAGGGAAAGATGGATTGTGCTAAATACAGGGATATTCTTGAGCAAAACCTATACCACTTTGTATGTTATTTGAGACTAGGACAGAGGTTCACCTTCCAGCAGGACAATGATCCCAAACACACTACTAAAGCAACACTTGAGTGGTTTAAGAGGAAACATGTAAAGGTATTGGAATGGCCTGGGTCAAAGCCCAGACCTCAATTCAATAGAAAATCTGTGGTCAGACTTAAAGGATTGCTGTTCCCAAGTGCAAATCATCCAACTTGAAGGAGCTGGAGCAGTTTTGCAAGGAGGAATGGGCAAAAATCCCAGTGGTAAGATATGGCAAGCTCAGAGACTTATCCAAAGCGACTTGGAGCTGTGATAGCCGCAAAAGGTGGCTCTACAAAGTATTGACTTTAGGGGTGTGAATAGTTGTGCACAGCACATTGACTTTTTCTGTTATTTTGTCCTATTTGTTGTTTGCTTCACAAAAAAAAAAAAAAAAAAGAAAAAACAAACACACATCTTCAAAGTTGTGGGTATGTTCTATAAATTAAATGATGCAAAGCCTCAAACAATCCATGTTAATTCCAGGTTGTGAAGCATCAAAACATGAAAAATGCCAAGGGGGTGAATACTTTTGCAAGGCACTGTACATAGTAGATTTCATATTAACCCAACCAAAATTTTAAGATGTCTGGTACTCGACTAAACCCTTTACCAAAAAGTTGGGCATTATATTGTGTTTGTTTTAGGTTGAACTACTGTTTATCAATTGCAACTACTATCTTTTATCAACAAGGCCTCTGCTTTCAGAAAAATTATAATGTTCTGAAGGGGGGGGGGATAAGAAAGAGATAGTTAAAAGATGTAAACACAACATTTTATATTCCCAATATGTGCCAGCTCTCCTGCAATGATCAGACTTCTGATACCACACACCCCCTCTCCTCAGCCATTTACTGGGAAGACCAGTGTGCTGCTGTTTCTCCTCCTGAGCAGCTGAGAACAGAGGGGGAAGTTAAAAAAAAAAAAAAAATATATATATATATATATATATATATATATATATATATATATATATATATATATATATATATATATATATATATATATATATATATATATATATATATATATATATATATATTTTTTTTTTTTTTATTAATTATACATTTAATATCTCTCACACATTTTGCCTTTCATTTCTATTTTAAACTGAATGGGTTGTTTTAAAAAGGTGAGGGTTTTTTATACTTTAATTTTACAGCCAAAAATGCACATTCCTACACGTGTGCAAAATAAAAACGCCCATCTGAAATACATGAGTAGGCGTTAGGGACCTGAATGTAACTGAGGCATTAAAGAGGAAGTAAACCCTGATGGTTTGACCTCTTTTGTTCCCTGCAAAGTAAAAGCATAATGGGCTAGTATGCATCGCATACTAGCCCATTATGTGTCACTTACCTGCAACTGAAGCCTGCAAAGTCCCCACTGGTGGCCGCATCCATCGTCGCCCCTCTTCCTTTCGGGGCTGGCTACTCCGGCTGGCTGACATCAGTGGGAGCTGTCAGCCACAGCACTTGCGAGTGAAGAAACGTCACGGAGGTCTGTTTAATCTCATCGCATGCGCCAATGACATCATCGGCGGACTACAAAAGGTAAATATCTCCTAAACGGCGGACGTTTAGGAGATATTTCCACTACCTATAGGTAAGCCTTATGCTAGGCTTACCTATAGGTAAAACTCAATATAAGATGTTTATAACTACTCTACGAAAGCATTAACAAATCTGTACACTTCAGGCTGGGTTCACACTGCTGCGAATTAGATGCAGGTTTCTCCACATCCAATTCGCATTGCAGGAGATGGGGACCGGCTCTCAAAGGAGCCAGGCTCACACATCTCTGCAGTGGCTCCGCTGCGAATTGCACAGGAGTCCAGTGCATCTTTTGGTCCATTTCAGGTCCAAATTCAGCCAAAAATTTGGGCTGAAATCGGACCTGAACCAGTGAATAGAGACGTACCGGCGCATGCTGCAGTGTGAACCCAGCACTAAGTACATATTGCAGCAAGACAATGTAATCACCTGCCAACAAGCTATACATCTCAAAAAAAAAAAAAAAAATATTATAATTAAATTTATACTTTAATTTTACAGCCAAAAATGCACATTCCTACACGTGTGCAAAATAAGTAAAAAAAACAGTTTTCCTGCCAAGGTAGTTAAACAATAATTGAATTAAAAAAAAAAAGTTTAAACGCTTTAAAATACATGTTAAAAGGGAATTATCCAAACTTCTAAAGAGAAAAAAAAATGCACTAGATTAGCCTGGAGTACATTTATTTATTACATATTCTACAGTATAAGGCTACAGTTGTACCAACCTGTAAAACAGAAGCAGTGAAGTATGTGGATAGTTAAGATAACAGGGAATTGATCTCAAAATGCTTCCAGTGTAATAGATAAAATCATCTACATTTCTCTGCTACTTAATCATGATGTCAAGTCAGCAAAGGGAAAGGAGTGTATAAATGACAAATGACACCTGCGATAGTGCGGTCTGCTGCTGCAATTCCCCGCAGGGCCAAAATAAAAAGTTTACACTTCAAAAAGGTCATTATTTACTAAGGGCAAAGCTTTTCCAAAACAGGGTTGATGGGTTACAGAAATATTTGAACTACAAGGCCCCAAGGACTAGTAGTTGGTGCCATGTACTTGTACATGTATTTTCATACCTAAAAAGGGTCAGGTCAAAATAGGATTTTTGTACTAACCCATTTCCTGGCTTCCCTTGAGGGAAATAAGATCTAATGCCCCGTACACAGTCGGATTTTCCGATGGAAAACGTCCGATCGGAGCGTGTTGTCGGAAATTCCGACCGTGTGTGGGCTCCATCGGACATTTTCCATCGGATTTTCCGACACACAAAGTTGGAGAGCAGGAGATAAAATTTTCCGACAACAAAATCCGTTGTCGGAAATTCCGATCGTGTGTACATAAATCCGAAGGACAAAGTGCCACGCATGCTCAGAATAAATAAAGAGATGAAAGCTATTGGCCACTGCCCCGTTTATAGTCCCGGCGTACGTGTTTTACGTCACCGCGTTCAGAACGATCGGATTTTCCGACAACTTTGTGTGACCGTGTGTATGCAAGACAAGTTTGAGCCAACATCCATCGGAAAAAATCCTAGGATTTTGTTGTCGGAATGTCCGAACAAAGTCCAACCGTGTGTACGGGGCATTAGACTGTTGGGGTATACTGACATCTGCAGGAGAAATGAACACTGGCAAAAAAAAAAAAAAAAAAAAAAAAAAAAAAAAAAAAAAAAAAAAAAAAAAAAACCACAGCTTAAGATATCCCAGCCCACAGTCATCATGCCATTTGTAGCAAAGGATGCAGACTTTTCTACCCCTTCATCCTGGGTTCACACTGATGCGATGCAGGAACCAGCGCGATTACAGCGCTAGTTCCCACATCGCTCCTCTCCTGCAGGCAGTTCACACTGCCTTGTGCGAAACGCTGCGGGTGTCATTAACAAAGTTAATGACACCCCCAGTTTAGTTTACAGATCGCAGTGCGGACTGTGAACTCGCACAGGAATTGGATCACATAGGTGAGAACAGCCATGTGATCCAATTCTGGTGCAGGGAAAACAAGTCCCTGCACAATTTTCTGTGCGAATCCAATGAGTCCAGCCATACAACTGTATGGCTGAACTCGCATTGCTCAGATCGCATGTGATCAGCACCTGCAGTGCGGGTGCGAATCACATGCAATCTCTGAGATCACACTAGTGTGAACCCGGGCTTAAGGCCATCAGTTTGGGTGATGGCCTGTACTAGTGACCTAGAAATGGTGGAATGAAAGCTAGAGCACCTTTCTGGGATCTATCCAAAATGACAAAAAAAAAAAAAATAATCAGGGTTCTTAAAAGAAGCCGTAGCTGAGGCTTAGATTTACAGCCCAAACTACATTTGGAAAATGGAGGGAAACTTCCTTTGAATGATCTGGACCTAGATTGGATGGAAAAATTATGCCTCGGTTGAACTGAAAGGCAGAAACGTAGGCAAGGAAGTTGCCCAGGCCCTCAACACCAACTAGTATTTAGCAATACTAAGGCTAACAGCTCGGTAAACTCCTGGGAGATGCACAAAGTTAAAGGGCAGTTACAAACTAGTAATATAGCACAGCAAGACACAGATGTACTGTAAAGTGGGGGACATGCAGGTACGCATCCTTAAAAGTCAGAAGGTCTACATGGTATGGAAACCATGAACAAGTTGATATTTTGATCCAGAAGGCCCAGGAGGGCTTCATGGAGATTTGATAAGCTGTGCAGCAATTACAAAAGATACAGGAAGGTTGGAACCTTCACGTTAGTAAAACCAATTTATAGCCCGTTTTCACCCAAGCATTGGAGATGCAAGTTGTCCAGGAGTCTGCAAATGTTAACAAAAATGTCCAAAACTCTGAAAAGTGTTTGTTGAGCTTCAAGTCATGGAAGGCTAGTCTGTGCCATTGTCAGATTTTGAGCGCCAGACTGCAGGTGTTAAATAGGAACCAGGCTTGGAGGGCCTTAATGACATGAAGAAACTAAAGAATGTTTAATGGTCAGAAAAGGAGGAAGACTATGCTGTAGGTTTCCTCTGCTGAGAATATGGGTGCTGTGATAACAACCTAAATAAATAGGAATTGGAAATCGAGCTAAAAGATGCTGTTCCTTGAAAACCCTGTGAAACAAACACTTTGTATACAAGGACTCCGCAGTACAGCACCTTTATCAAAAGGTGCCTACACGAGTACTGAGAAGAAAATACGAAAATGCAAGCCAGAAAGCCTTTAGCAAACATTTGTCCATGTGTACAATAAGCAAGGGATTGCAGTAGTGGAGAGTGCTCGTTAAAAAGGGAATTTGACAACACAAATTACATGAAGAAAGTGGCATTTCATAATGAAGTTGTTAAAAGGAAATACTTTCTAACATTTAGGGGTAGAACCAACAAGACAAACGATAGAACACAGAAAGAGCCACAATAAAAAGGTGAACACGTTGCAGTCCTTCTTAGAGAACAGAGGGATCCTGGTGAAGAGAAGTACAGTATGTCGATGGCTTTTGCAGAGGAGGGGGGAGGGGATTAAATAATGGACGCTAGTAACCTATTGGTCAGAGGTGGTCCCCTATAGATGACTGAATCAGAGCATAAGGAGCCCCTATCAAAGAGCTAAGTGTGCCAAGTCCAGCGGTTTGCTTGTACACCCACAGTGATCAGAGTTCCGTTTTCCCAGGATAGATGTAAAGGCCTAACAAAAACACACCTAAGACCTCTAGCTAAGATTAAAGCCTATAGGGCTGAAAAGCATTAGAAGACTTTCTGTATTAGTGACTTGTTCTTGCATTTAGGGCAGAAACAACCAATCGATTAATCGGCCAGTCGATTAGTTGGCCTGCATACAGAATGCACTATTCATTTACATATCGGGAAATACAGTGCAGCACATATACAGTTCAGTACACCCTCCATACATGTCAATAAGTGCCTGAGAACTTGTGAATGTATGAGGAGTAATGCCTCATGGGACATGTAGTCCTGGGCAGGAAGCGAGTGGTTCTAAAAGGCAGAAGTTTTTTCTTTTACCTTGCTATAGGGGCGCTCTATACTATACTTTGCAGTTTGCTATTGGGGCACTCTGAAGGCAGGAGCAAGAAGCATCGGTGGGGGACCCCAGAAGAGGAGAATCGGGGGTGCTCTGTGCAAAACCATTACACAGAGCAGGTAAGTAGAACATGCTTTTTTTTATAGGTTAAATTGACCAAATAAATTGGTTATTTGGGAAAAAAAAAAAAAGAAAAAAAAAGTAAAAGTTAGCCCAATTTTTTTGTATAATGTGAAAGATGTTACGCCGTGAGAATCGTGATCTTTATTCTAAGCAAAAAAATTGTGATTCTCATTTCGGCCAGAATCGTGCAGCTCTACTATATAGGTAGTCTCAGTACTAAGAAACTCAACTTGGCATACATCTGCTATGAGCTCACAACAGTGGCAGTATAATACCGAGTCTCGTGGATGAGTCTTTTCTAGTTTTGAATAGTGGAGAAGGATGAAAACATGCCTGTATTATTCTGGGCTCCATTTACACTCATTCACTGTCCTAAGAACATTTTCCCCCAACAGGAATTGGAAAAATGTGTCACGGGGCACAGACAGAAATAAAAACCTAGTTCTGGCCTTTCCCTTCTCTACTAAAAGGGGAGCATGTTCTGTCTCTTGCTAATGCAGAGTGTTACCTACACTTACGGTCTGGATCCCTGAATAGGAGAAAAGAAAAAGTAGGGGTTCCAACCATTATTTTAACAAAGGTTTTGGCTGGATATACACTAGTTCTTGTATTTTTATCAACCACCCCCCTTCCACCCCCTGAAGATCTTCCTGGTGTTGAGATGATTTTCAACTGCATTCACCTTATAACTAAATTAGCAAAACAAGCGTGATTACATTGTAAAATATTAGCCAAGAAAGCTGCAAACTACATAAGCTTGGGAAGTGCTGTCTGCTTTAGACACGCGACTCTCCAAAGTGTATCAAGCATTACATTTTGTTGACAAAAGGTTGCCCATGGAAAAGCAATCCAACCTAAACGCTACCAGGTTCCTTACACACCATAACATAAAATAGCAACAATTATTTATATATTATAGTCATGTATGTTCACCTGTGTTTTCAAAGGATTCCATTCAAATGGATTTTAATGGAATTGTGCAGGGCAATTCACCAAAGAAACATCATGCAAGCCTTTTTTCTAAGGTGTGGTGGTGCTAAAATGAACTTTATTGGAATTATTGATTTTCCATCTGCTTATTTTTATATTATATTTAGTATTGGAGAAAGCAGAAAATTTCATAGCAACCAATTCGATATGAACTTGACATGGTTGTAAGCATGTGTTTTTAATTGCAGCATATGCATGAACAAGAGAAAATATATGGTCTTCAAAAAAGAACTGTTGACACCTCTGTTTTCCCTGCAGTATTTTACTTGGGGAAAAAAAAAGCCAGAACACTGCATTTTTGGTGTAGTGATAGGCATTTTGCCACTCAAGCCAACTAAAATATGGAAGTCACCTGAAAAAATAATACCTACAATGCGTGTTATGCATTAGGCATTGCACTTTAGCATGGATGTAGTGTTAAGGAGCCAGAGATTGCCCACTCCCTTTTACGTATCCAATTCAAGCATAAAGGTACACCAGAGAGACTTGCATCTCCCCATTGATAGTAATTTAGCAGAGTCTCCCTTTAAGTCGTAGAAATAATGAATAATTGGAAAGGTTAGCAAGAAACAAGAACTACTTACTGTTCCTGGCTCTCTCTCTGTTCACGAAGAACCCAGAAATGCACAGACATATATCCGTTCAGACAAACAGGCAAGAGCAAAAGAAAAATAAAAAGGAAAAAAAAAAATTAGAAGTCAAGTCTCTAAAGTTTTAAAATGTTTTTTATTTTGCAAAATAAAAATGTGCATATTTCAAATACAAGCAATATTCACATTACATAATTGTGCAGAAAGGCTGGTAGATTACATAAAATCACTGTACAAAGTGATACACATTAAAGTGCAAATATACTATTTGTAAGCCCTTTTATTTCAGATATAATAAAAGTATGATCTTATCTGAATAGACAAACCATGATACCAACCTCAAATCTGCAGCACACAGCACTGCATGTTACAATGAAATATAGAAAAAGGAAACCTCAGGTTTTTCTCAAAGTCAATTCAGCGTCCATGTTTTACGTTAATACATTGTATTCTACAATTTGAATAGTGCATTTTCTTGTTAAATATAATGCAAGCAAATGGAAGCTACATAGAAGTAACGCATCACAAGTAGAACGTTAATCATGGAACTCCAAGGCTTACCAAGACAAAAAAAGGTCACAATTACTTTGTTTTACAGTGAGGTAAAAAAGTATTTGATCCCCTGCTGATTTTGTAAGTTTGCCCACCGATAAAGAAGTGATCAGTCTATAAAATTGTAATGGTAGGTAAATTTTAGCAGTGAGACTGAAAAAAAAAAAAAAAAAAAAAAAAAAAAAGTTAAATTGATTTGCATTTTAACGAATGAAATAAGTATTTGATCCTTTATCAGCAAGATTTCTGGCTACAAGGTGTCTTCTATCTAGGTAACGAACAGAGATTAGGAGCACTCTTAAAGAAGTGCTCCTAATCCCAGCTTGTTGCCTGTATAAAAGACCTGTCCAAAGAAGCAAAATCAGATTCCAATCTCTCCACCATGACCAAAGAACTGTCCAAGAATATCAGGGACAAGATTGTAGACGTATACAAGGCTGGAATGGGCTACAAGACCATCGCCAAGCAGCTTGGCTAGAGGGTGACAACATTTGGTGTGATTATTCGCAAATGGAAGAAACACAAAATAACAGGCAATCTCCCTCGGTTGGGGATCCATGCAAGATCTCACCTCCTGGAGTTTCAACGATCATGAGGATGGTGAGGAACCAGCCCAGAACTACCCAGTAAAAACTGGTCAATGATCTCAAGGTAGCTGGGACCATAGTCACCAATGAAACAATTGATAACACTACACCGTGAAGGACTGAAATCCTGTAGAGCCCGCAAGGTCTCTCTGCTCAAGAAAGCACATGTACAGGCCCATCTGAAGTTTGCCAATGAACATCTGAATGATTCAGAGGAGGAGGGAGGAGGAATGCTGCTATGACCCCCAAGAACACCATCCCCACCGTCAAACATGGAGGTGGAAACATTATGCTTTGGGGTGTTTTTCTGCTAAGGGGACAGGACAACTTCACTGCATCAAGAGGACGATGGACCGGGCCATGTACCGTCAAATCTTGGGTGAGAACCTCCTTCCCTCAGCCAGGGCATTGAAAACGGGTCCTGGATGGGTATTCCAGCATGACAATGACCCAAAACACATGGCCAAGGCAACAAAGGAGTGGTTCAAGAAAAAGCACATTATGGTCCTGGAGTGGCCTAGCCAGTCTCCAGACCTTAATCCCATAGAAAATATGTGGAGGGAGCTGAAGGTTCGAGCTACCAAACGTCAGCCTTCGAAACCTTAATGAGTTGGAAAGGATCTGCAAAGAGGAGTGGGACAAAATCCCTCCTTAGGTGTGCAAACCTGGTGGCCAATTACAAGAAACCTGATTGCCAACAAGGGTTTTGCCACCAAGTCATTTTTTGCGAAGGAGTCAAATACTTATTTTACTAATTAAAACGCAAATCAATAACTTTTTTAAATGCGTTTTTCTGGATTTTTTTGTTATTCTGACTCACTGATAAAATAAACCTACCATTAAAATGATAGACTGATCAATTCTTTGTCAGTGGAAAAACACCAGCAGGGGATCAAATCCTTTTCCCTCATTGTATGAGCAGCCCTTTGAATTCTCATGCATTGGTTTTATAGGATAGCTCTAGGTTCT
This sequence comes from Aquarana catesbeiana, assembly GCF_042186555.1. Classification (NCBI taxonomy): domain Eukaryota; kingdom Metazoa; phylum Chordata; class Amphibia; order Anura; family Ranidae; genus Aquarana; species Aquarana catesbeiana. The sequence continues at coordinate 378,297,638 of NC_133324.1, read as the reverse complement.
CTACTGTGAACACTGAGGTCAAGGGTAATCATTTCTCAATATAGGAAGTAGTTCAGTTTAGAGACGCAATAATGCTATTGTAAAATATAGATACAGTATTCATTTTACAGGGTTTGCATTAAAATCGTACTATTGTTGAACAACTTCCCCCAGTAGCTAGACCAAAGCAACTAGCCTTAGTCAACACATGGAGCAAAATGTTTAAATCCATATGGCTCTGAGCACTTATTAGGGTCCATCAACTCAAAACTGATTTTTGTTTTCAGTAGTTATTAGAAAGTTGAACAATCCAAAACGTACTCAATCTTTTAGGTACTGTGGAGGTTAAGATCTCTATGCTTGAGTTCCAAGATCTAGCCATTTATTATTACAGAAAAGTACAGCAGGACGAGTTTGAAGAGCAAGACTCCGAGGCATGTCAACAAAAGCAGTTATTTACAGAGATGGGATCTTGTCACCGGAGTTCACAAACAGGTATAACCACCCTTTAAACAGTGAAAACAATTTCAGTGTCAAATGACCCAACACATAAATACACTGTACAGTTTTGACAAGTATCAATGCTACCAGCAAAATATACACATTTGTTGTGAGGAAGGATAGCTGTTTACTAGGTGAAATTGATCAGAGGGATCAGAGCACTAGTATGCAGGTAACTCAAAAATGTTTCAACTAAGAATATACCCAAATAGACATCAACATGTACACCATGAAAAGAAAAAAAAAAAACAAACACACAAACACGCATACACACATTGATGGGTAGAGTCAAGTAAAGCTGAAGTGTGGACATACAATAAGCTTGCAGTCTGCAGGCCCCATAAATAGCCACATGTAAATACTGTAGCAGTCTGGTTTCTCTAGAGCTTTGCTAATATGCCTGATGTTCCCTAACTGCATGACCAATTTCCTCTGGACCTGAAAGTTTAGTTTTTCTTGGTACCTCAATGAGGCATGTTATGACTATTTAGATGCATCACTTAGGTTGAAACTGTATGCCCACTCTATAGATTAACTTTAAATACAGTGCTAAGAGACTACACATACAAAAACAAGTTAAAAGTAAAATGACACGCAAAAGAAAAAATAGCCCTCTTTAGTATTAAAGATCAAAGGTTCCAACCATCACCATTGGTGTGTGTATTGTTGATTTGAAACACTTGTATGCCCCAACATGTTTTGTCTTTTAAAAGATTTTCTGAAGAGGTGTTCCATGGTCCATAACATATAAAAAATGTAAAGTACACCAAGTCAAATTTACCAATCCCTGTTAAGTGTACTTAAAAAAAAAAAAAAAAAAAAAAAAAAAACCTGAATGCAAGTAGAGCATATGATGGAAATAACCTGCAAAGTTGAAAAACTAAAAGTATCAACTAAGAGGAAAAGGCAAAATACGATGATGGAATGAACGGTCAAGACATCCTAGGTGGGTTTTCCGTGCCGCTCACCTCTGTGATGGTCTGTGTCATGATGTTTCTTGTCATCTTTTATGGCAAGGTGAGACTGTCCGCCTAGAGCATTAGAAAGAGCAAGAAGGCCCGCACTGCTCCCCAATGGAGGCATGCCAGGTGGCTGAAGTCCTGAAGGATGTGGCGTAAGAGGCACTGGTGGTCCATGACTATGGGATAAATGCTGAGCTTGCAACTGCTGCTGCTGTGGTTAATGATAAAAGCACCCAGAGATGGATTTCCAGCAAACAAGATAAAAAAAACAAACAAAAAAAAAACAAAAAAAAAAAAACACACAATTAGTTTTTCAGATTACATAATGACAAAATGAATGAAACTATGGGGGAAAAAAAAATTATAGAACGCAAGTTATAAATAAAAGAGATAAAAAAAAAAAAAAAAGACAGATGTGTGCTTAACAAATGATGCATTACAAGTAACCCATTTAATAAGCAACTCTCCACTCACTCAACTCACCTACAAAAAAGATTATAAAAGTTTCTGAAATACAACATATATTACTGGCACAAAGCAACTGCAAAACTAACCAGCCATTTGGGAAACTGCCCAGCATAGCCAAATTAAAGTAGAACTGGGGGCCAAACTATCTGCCCATTTTGGATAGAGTAAGGGAGGGTAATAACCCGTGTCCTTCATTTCCTGTCCCATAGCCACAACCAGAAATGAGTGAATTCCTCCAAAGTTGTCCAGAAAACTGAAAGTTCTAGTGTTTGAGACAAACTAGTATACTTGTTAGGGGCGATTACTGTTCAAACCATAAAAAAAAAATTAAAACAACCTTTTGTTGTAACTTCTTCAAAAGTTGGAGTTCGGCATTCATTTGTCGCTTAAAGTGGAGATCTGCCCATCGCTGCAAAAATGAAAAGCCAGCAGCTACACATACTGCAGGCTGCTGGCTTTTAATAATAGAACACTTACCTGTCCTGGAGTCCAGCGATGTCGGCACCACAGCTGATGTTTCCATCAGCTATCGGGTGCTGCTGACGCCATTGCCAGTAAGGGAACCCAGTAGAGAAGCATTACGGAAGATCTACTAGCAGGATCAACAGATAAATGTTATATGTTTATTCAAAATAAAAATCCCAATGAATGAAACTTGATCTATAAATGTAGGAGAGGCAGATGACTGAATGGTGCACCCTGTTCATTTATATAAGCCGTAGTATGGCCTTATTGAGTGGAGGGCAGAAAGGGCAAGACTAGTCGGGCATTCTTGATGAATGTCGGTCACTGCTCCTTCAGTTCTACTAACCTCTGCAACACTGGAACATAATAGTGATGTGTGGTGTGTGGTGTGTGTGTATGTATGGTGTGTGTGTGTGTATGTATATGGTGTGTGTATGTATGTATATGGTTGGTGTGTGTGTGTGTGTGTATGGTTGGTGTGTGTGTGTGTGTGTGGTTGGTGTGTGGGGTTGGTGTGTGTGTGTGTGTGTGTGTGGTTGGTGTGTGTGTGTGTGTGGTTGGTGTGTGTGTGTGTGTGTGTGTGTGTGTGTGTGTGTGTGTGTGTGTGTGTGTGTGTGTGTGTGTGTGTGTGGTTGGTGTGTGTGGGGTTGGTGTGTGTGGTTGGTGTGTGTGGGGTTGGTGTGTGTGGGGTTGGTGTGTGTGGGGTTGGTGTGTGTGGGGTTGGTGTGTGTGGGGTTGGTGTGTGTGGGGTTGGTGTGTGTGGGGTTGGTGTGTGTGTGTGTGTGTGTGTGTGTGTGTGTGTGTGTATGGTTGGTGTGTGTTTGTGTGGTTGGTGTGTATGGTTGGTGTGTGTTTGGTGTGTGTGTGTGTGTGTGTGTGGTTGGTGTGTGTGGTTGGTGTGTGTGTGGTTGGTGTGTGGTTGGTGTGTGTGTATATATATGGTTGGTGTGTGTGTGTGTGTGTATGGTTGGTGTGTGTGTGTGTATGTGTGTGTGTGTGTGTGTGTGTATGTATGGTTGGTGTGTGTGTGTGTATGTGTGTGTGTGTGTGTATGTATGGTTGGTGTGTGTGTGTGTATGTGGTTGGTGTGTGGTTGGTGTGTGTGTATATATATATGGTTGGTGTGTGTGGGTGTGTGTGTGTATGGTGTGTGTGTGTATGGTGTGTGTGTGTATGGTTGGTGTGTGTGTGTGTGTATATGGTTGGTGTGTGTATGGTTGGTGTGTGTGTATATGGTTGGTGTGTGTGTGTGTGTGTATATGGTTGGTGTGTGTGTGTGTGTGTGTGTGTGTGTGTGTGTGTGTGTGTGTGTGTGTGTGTGTATATATGGTTGGTGTGTGTGTGTGTGTGTGTATATATATGGTTGGTGTGTGTGTGTGTATATGGTTGGTGTGTGTGTGTGTATATATGGTTGGTGTGTGTGTGTATATATATGGTTGGTGTGTGTGTGTGTATGTGTGTGTATGGTTGGTGTGTGTGTGTGTGTATATATGGTTGGTGTGTGTGTGTGTATATATGGTTGGTGTGTGTGTGTGTGTGTGTGTGTGTGTGTGTGTGTGTGTGTGTGTGTGTGTGTATGGTCGGTGTGTGTGTATGGTCGGTGTGTGTGTGTGTGTATGGTTGGTGTGTGTGTGTGTGTGTGTGTGTGTGTGTGTGTGTGTGTGTGTGTGTGTGTGTGTATGGTTGGTGTGTGTGTGTATGGTTGGTGTGTGGTTGGTGTGTGTGTGTATGGTTGGTGTGTGTGTGTATATATGGTTGGTGTGTGTGTGTGTGTGTGTGTGTGTGTATATATGGTTGGGGTGTGTGTGTGTGTGTGTGTGTGTGTGTATATATGGTTGGTGTGTGTATATATGGTTGGTGTGTATATATGGTTGGTGTGTGTGTGTGTGTATATGGTTGGTGTGTGTGTGTGTGTGTATATATATGGTTGGTGTGTGTGTGTGTGTGTGTGTGTGTGTGTGTGTGTGTGTGTGTGTATATATGGTTGGTGTGTGTGTGTGTGTATATATATGGTTGGTGTGTGTGTGTGTGTGTATATATGGTTGGTGTGTGTGTGTGTATATATGGTTGGTGTGTGTGTGTGTGTGTGTATATATGGTTGGTGTGTGTGTGTGTGTGTGTGTGTGTGTATGGTTGGTGTGTGTTTGTGTGGTTGGTGTGTGTGTTTGTGTGGTTGGTGTGTGTGTTTGTGTGGTTGGTGTGTGTGTGTGTGTATGGTTGGTGTGTGTGTGTGTGTGTATGGTTGGTGTGTGTGTGTATGGTTGGTGTGTGGTTGGTGTGTGTGTGTATGGTTGGTGTGTGGTTGGTGTGTGTGTGTATGGTTGGTGTGTGGTTGGTGTGTGTGTGTATGGTTGGTGTGTGGTTGGTGTGTGTGTGTATGGTTGGTGTGTGGTTGGTGTGTGTGTGTATGGTTGGTGTGTGGTTGGTGTGTGTGTGTATGGTTGGTGTGTGGTTGGTGTGTGTGTGTATGGTTGGTGTGTGTATATATGGTTGGTGTGTGTGTGTGTGTGTGTATATGGTTGGTGTGTGTGTGTGTGTGTGTGTGTGTGTGTGTGTGTGTGTGTGTGTGTGTGTGTGTGTGTGTGTATATGGTTGGTGTGTGTGTGTGTGTGTGTGTGTGTGTGTGTGTGTGTGTGTGTGTATATATATGGTTGGTGTGTGTGTATATATGGTTGGTGTGTGTGTGTGTATATATGGTTGGTGTGTGTGTGTGTGTGTGTGTGTGTGTGTGTGTGTGTGTATATATGGTTGGTGTGTGTGTGTGTGTGTGTGTGTATATATGGTGTGTGTGTGTGTGTGTGTGTGTGTGTGTGTGTGTGTGTGTGTGTGTGTATATATGGTGTGTGTGTGTGTGTGTGTGTGTGTGTGTGTGTATATATATGGTTGGTGTGTGTGTGTGTGTGTGTGTGTGTGTATATATGGTTGGTGTGTGTGTGTGTGTGTGTGTGTGTGTGTGTGTGTATATATGGTTGGTGTGTGTGTGTGTGTGTATATATGGTTGGTGTTGGTGTGTGTGTGTGTGTGTGTATATATGGTTGGTGTTGGTGTGTGTGTGTGTGTGTGTATATATGGTTGGTGTTGGTGTGTGTGTGTGTGTGTGTGTGTGTGTGTGTGTGTGTGTATATATGGTTGGTGTGTGTGTGTGTGTGTGTGTGTGTGTATATATGGTTGGTGTGTGTGTGTGTGTGTGTGTGTGTGTGTATGTGTGTATATATGGTTGGTGTGTGTGTGTGTGTATATATATGGTTGGTGTGTGTGGGGTTGGTGTGTGTGGGGTTGGTGTGTGTATGTGGTTGGTGTGTGTATGTGGTTGGTGTGTGTGTGTATATATGGTTGGTGTGTGTGTGTATATATGGTTGGTGTGTGTGTGTATGTATATATATATGGTTGGTGTGTGTGTATATATGGTTGGTGTGTGTGTATATATGGTTGGTGTGTGTGTATATATGGTTGGTGTGTGTGTATATATGGTTGGTGTGTGTGTGTGTGTGTGTGTGTGTGTATATATGGTTGGTGTGTGTGTGCGCGTGTGTATATGGTTGGTGTGTGTGTGCGTGTGTGTATATGGTTGGTGTGTGTGTGCGTGTGTGTGTGTATATGGTTGGTGTGTGTGTGTGCGTGCGTTTGGTTGGTGGGTGGGCGTGTGTGTGTGTGTGTGGGGGGGGGGGGGGGGGGGGGGTTGGTCTTGAGGAAAAGATTTCAAGGGAAGCAGGAGCCAGCAGCACAAAGGGCAAATTGGATTAATAATGACCCTTGTGCTGATTTTTGCTTAATTGCGACTAAAGTTTAGCCATTAACCTTTAGACAGACAGCATCATTTGTTTTTTTCCAATAGTTTTAAGATGCAGTGAAGTATAAAAATAAGTTATGATCAACCAGTACTGTGCTATACCAAATCATGAGACCTCTGCTTATGGCCAGCAGATCAAATGCAAGAACACTCTGTTTACATAGTCTCAGAAATTAAAACTTGAGTAAAGTAAACCACAGATTTATAAGAAAGAAAGAAGAGAAAAAAAAAAAAAAAAAAAAAAAAGGTACATTCTTCCATCTGAAGCATGTTTCTTATAGGATGACAAATTATGATCTACGATTTTGTTGCAGGTTTGCATTATGACAATACATGCAACCTAGTTATTCACAGGCTTTTCAAGGATTAACTAGATACTCACACAAATAAACCCTCAAGAGGTTAACCTCATCCTTTTAAGCTTCACACACACTACAATCCTAGATATAGCTGGCAACCACAGTCAAGGAGCGAAATAAACCAGCATCTTGCTAATCCTTTAGCCAATCACCTCATGCAAGGCGAGCCTGTTTGAAGGCAGACAACTCAATCCGCTGGTGCTGGATCAGAACAAGCAGACGTTTGACAGAATGCTCGTCCATCAGACATCAGAAAACGTTATGTACGTACTGATCACAGCATATGTAAAAAAAAAAAAAAAAAAAAAAAAAAAAAAAAAAAAAGTGTGCCAGAAAATCTATACAAACCATTTTGCCATGTACGCTGCCAGGTGGCTAGTCCACAAAAGTAAATTGTGTAGATGTACACCAATGGTGATCACACACAAACACCTAATCAGTATCTATGGCATAAAGTTAGGAAACTACTTTGTTCAAAAACATCCACTTATCTGGCCTTCTATGGCTTCACCACAGTTACTGTAGTTTCATTTTTTTTTTTTTTTTAACTTTGCTAATTTACCCCTACACAGAATTTAGGGCACTGCCACAAACTAGTTATTTCTGGGAAACTCAACCACACACTAGAGAGAATTATGTCTGGCTTATTTGCATCATAAAACTCCTGATCTTTCACACTCATAATAGATGTCTAAACCGTTAAATTACTATTTCTTTTCTCAGCATGAATGACGCTGCTCCTTAGGAGCATGCCCCTCCTCTATTGTTCTGCCTACTAAGTCAGCCTGCTCAACAATACTGACAGCTGCTATCAAACTGGGCAGTGCATACTTTCAATGCAGCTGCTGCTTGTAGCAACAGACAGGCTTCTCATGCCTCCTCCCCTCTGGGGAGACAGGTTGACACACTGCATTTTCAATGAAAAGGGAGCAAAGGTCCACAGAATTGTCAACCCAATTTTCTGCTTCTCTGATTCTGCAGGATGCACAAAGGCTCTTTCAAGCAAGTCAAGCATATGCCTGAGCATGAGACTTATTGCGTTGCCACAGATAATTTAATGAGGGGAGTATAAAGGAGGAAAAAAAAAAAAAAAAAGTAAACCATCACGCACTTTATAATATATCTAATATATATCGAACACATCTAAAATTGCAGCTGCACAAATCTAAAAACTGCAGCTGCACAGATCTAACCAGTAGATACATAGGCATTTGTAAAAAGGTAAGGATCAGCACACTAGAATACGAATGCAACCAAACATTATAATTATTGAATAAACTTGCATATTGATTTCTGGTTGGTTCAATATGAGCTCAAACCTGAAACAAGGCCGCTGTTGAGAAGGGGGGGGGGGGGGGGGGGGGGATGTAAATGAGGCAGTGTTTAGGGCGAGGGAGGTAGAGTGGAGAAGGTTAGGGGAGGGAATGTTTATGCAAGGCTAAGCTGTCAAGTGTAATAAAGCGGCTTGAATAAAACGTAAGCTGAAAATCCACTGAAGCTCCCCATTTCAGGGAGGAAAAAGCTATTAAAAGGAAATGAAGGTCACCCTCCCAGTTTATTTCACCTAATTGACTGCCAATGGCTTACCACAGGCAAACCAACTGCAGATCTGCAATTGAGAAACTGATGAAAGGAGAGTTTTCAAGCTGAGACTCATTCTTTTATCAGCACTAATCCTCCCGCGTTTTTTTTTTTTTTTTTCCTCCATCTCCAGTTGGGATGTAATTTTAAGCACAGATGGATTAACTGGTCCCATTGTCTGTAGACGTCACTGGACTATGGCACTGTTAATCCATACAGCAGCATGTCTAATTATCATTACAAAGTGTCTAAGGGAACCATAAAGACCAGCAGGGCATCTTCTCACCAGCAATTAACATAAATTGATAAATGGGTAATTTGAATCAGCTCAAGCCGCACGCATGAATAAAATCAGAAAGGGCAGCTCCTTGTTTCGGCTACTTTTTCCTGCATGTGCTGGGAGGCCAGAAAACCAGCAGAAATACTCAAGATGTGGTGTTGCGGGAATAATTGAATTCACACAGAGGGAGCAATACATGTTTCAGAGAATTCATTAATGCATAACAAAATAACTTGTGATTGACAGAGTTAGGGAGAGATAGAACTACCCAAGAAAAAAAGAAAAAATAAAACACACACACACACACACACACTAAAGCCTGTAAAACGTGGATTATCTGATATAATTAAAAGTGTGTATATATTATATGTTAAGAGCTCTGACAAGTGAATGGAGAGAAAAAAAAAAAAAAAAGCAATGGCTGACCAGGCCCTTGGGGACCAATTCATCAATGTCTCACAAAGGGTGGGGGACGGGACTGTATCAGGTTAAGAGTGGGGGTTTTATTAACCACAATGGAATAAACCAGTGATCTACATGAGATCTGTTTTACTGATGAGGGATTCAAACAACGTGCTCCCCCCCAATAAAAAAAAAAAAAAAGACCATTTGCATTTCTGCCTTCTGGACAAGGGATATTGTACATTTTTTCATCTATTCTATTGGTCGCTATTTACCCAGCATACCACTACAATATTCAAATGCTCTGTACCAGCCCTGCAACTAGAGATGAATTTGCAAGTTTAGAGGAGCTCAAAACACCACCTAAGCTCATGCATATCTAGATCTATCTATACATACATACAAACCTTTTTTCCCCATTCAAGAAGAGCCCAAATTCACAAATCAGATGACACATGTGTAGTCGTGTAGTGATGGCTCTAGGGAGAATCCACCAGATGGCAGGCTTGATTCTAGTGCCACCGATTTCCTTTAAATTGCCCAATCATGGTTAAAGGGTTACACCATACCCAATTTAAACAAAAACGTAAGGCTAGGTTCACACCAGTTGAACCCATATTCTCACATTTACTTCTGTGAAAAAGACCCTATTCAAGTTACTTGGGAGATCATAAAAATAGAGCACACTTGTAATTCAAATGAATCTCGAAGCAATATGCTGATGTGAACAAGGGTCATTTGAAAAGGTGCACAATTGCAAAAAGATACACGCATTTTGCCAGTGATGGAGAATGTCACAAAATGCACAAAGTTCTCCTGGTGTAAACACATAACATTTCAAAAGAAAGCAAAGAAAATGATAAGCTACAAAATACAATTAAAACACACTCAGGCAAGTATTCAAAGCTAGTTAACATGAGGCATACTCCGTTCAACATTAATATGCCTATGCTCTTTTCACTCACTTTCACAAAATCATCAAGTGTTAGTTCCATTTCCACAACAAGCATACCTTAACAAACAATATTTAAAACAAGTAGAGAAAGCTAGTTATACACACTGTAGGAAGTAGACCTGGAAGGCCACGTACCCCGATGATGGCATTCAACTCTGCCATTGTCACTTGTTTGGCACGCTCTACGGCTTGAGCCACCTGTTGTTGATGCTGCAAATAAAACAAAATGTTAAGGGGAATTGCTCACACATAATGTAGTACAGAATAATCTCATAATGAGCCTGATTTGGTAAATACTGGACTGCAGTCATATGCTAACAATTATAGTTGCAATTTTACCCAGGACAAAGTTAAACTAAAGCACTGAAGCTTAGTTTTTTTTTTGTTTTTAGAGCTTTGTGTCCCTGTTGTGAGATTTCCACCCACTTCCTGTCAAAGGGCAGTAAGAGGAAATCCAAAAAAAAATAAAAATAAATAAATATTCAAGCCATAAAAACTTTCACAGCATAAATTATACTGGAACGGTTTTAACTTCAACAGTATTCATGCAAACAGTTGTCACCAGGACAGGTCTCCTATTTTGAGTTATGGTTAACATTTTTTTTTTCTTTTGCGATGTCTCTATTGGGGGAAGATTTCCCCTTATCTCTTGTTCAGGAGTCAAAAAAAGTACTCCCCTTTTTAGCAGTGGCCACTATGAACGAAGTGATGAGAAATCACAGTGGCTGAGTGGTTAGCACTTAGACCTAGCAGCACCAGGGTTGCCGGCTTGAATTCCAACCGCGACACTGTCTGCTCAGAGTTTACATGTTCTCCCTGTGCCTATGTAGGTTTTCCTTCCACAATCCAAAGACATGCGAGTAGGATATTTGGAATGAATAATGTACAGAGAAAAAAAAAAAGTGTGAAATATATATATTTGCACTAGTATGAACCTAGCCTTAAGGTCAACTAAAATGGACCCAATTTCTGAAGGCAGCAGTCTAAACATCTGATAACTTTAAACAAATAGCATATATATGTCTAAATCTTGCCACAGCTAGATCACATCTCAGCCAGTTCAATAGGTACCGAGTAAGATTCAATCCATCTATGAGCAGGCTGGTTGTACTGAAGTCTATCCAATAACCGACTTCAGTACAACCAGGCTGTCGGATTTTTTTTCTTCATGTGATCACTGCCAATAGAGCTGCCAGCAGTGATTGTGATCTGCCGGCATGAAAAGTTTCCCACTGGTGGAGGGATGTTGATTGGGGAATCCGGCAATATTCTTTACTTCCATCCGTGATAGAAGGAAAGAAAACTGCATAATCTATGATCTGCTTCACTATTTGACTACAAAAAAAAAAAAAAAAAAAAAAAAAAAAAAGGAATTGTGGAGTTTTACTGAATTTTGGTCTACGAAACTGAAGACAGATGTATGCTATACCCTGCCTATCATTTTAGGCAGTAATTAGAATTTTGTCATTTGTAAACTATGGAACTGTCCACATTCTCAAGTTTCTGGAGGCTGGCCTGCAATCTGTTAAAGTAGCAGGGAGCTCTGCACACCATAACTAGAACAGATGTTCTTCACACTTCTGCAACGTGATAAAATTAACATTGTAAAGCCAACTAATCTGCAAACAGAGAAGTAGCATAATTGCACTTTAGCAAGCGGCATTTTACTTACTTCCTGAGAAAGAAATGGGATGACTTGTGCACAAATTGTGTTCAGTCGCTTGGCAATTTCTGTCTGCAAGGGACGAGGGAAATCACATAAGCAAAGAAATGCATAAAATAGAACAGCTCTATAAACTACCACAGAAGTGTACAACTCATGCAGGCATGTACATATTCAAATATTGGTTACTACCACAAAAAAAAAAAAAAATTATAATTATGTTTTACTTGGTGTTCCAGCAACTAGCACTAAAAGTTGCAAACCTCACACTGTATAAGAACGAAGACTGCATTAAGTGTTAAGACCACTGGATTTTAGCATAATACTACAAATACCTGCCAACTGCTCTCAGTGTGAAGACATCAAAAATGGCAAGATTACACAAGCAACGCGGGGAAACATTTGCATGCTGCTATGAGGTGAAGGCAAACTGGAGAGAGGCTTCAAAGGCCTGTACATAGTAAATCCTGAAAATACGATCAGAGAAAAAAAAAAAAAGGAAGGATAATGGCCATGTTTGTTGAATGTAGATTCCCATTACCACTGTCCAAGTACACCAAATTTATTATCAATTTTGTGCCTTGGCTTTTTTACAGTTGCAAATCAGAAAATCTTGTTTGAAAGAACAAAATGTGATGTGCATATTCGGCACTGCACTGCAAATCAAGATAAGCAGAAAAACCAAATCCTTACTACTTGAAGCTTTGGCAGACTGAGCAGTAATAATTGTCCAAGTTCTTTGGCACCATAAACCTCAGCCCACAATGTCAGGAAAAGGCTCTTGTGTCTGTATGGCAGCTCTCAGAACATCTCAAGAGCCCTTAATTGTTTATGTTCTTAATGCTGAGTCTCTTGAGTGTGTTCATTTTTAATAGCAGGCTCAAGTGTACAGCCTATCAAAGAGCAGAAATACAACTTTAGTCATTGGTTCTCTCCATCTGAACGATGGGTTTATTTGCAAAACGACAAGCTTTTAGCTGTGCCCTTCACTCAAGAGCTGCCCTACGATCATAAGGATCATTGCAATTAAAAAAAGAGAAAAGCTTCTACTGTACTTTCTATTAGGAGGGACTTGGAGGTAAGCCCATTTGGTATTTTGATTGTTCTTGCTAAACAATGGGTAAAATACCTGACATGTTTCCTAGCTGTTGTATGTGTGCATAAGTTTTACTTTGACGTTTATGTGAAAGAGGCATACTTCGCATAATTACAAAAGCAACGCAATAGACAGCCTTTCAGCCACTGAGAAAGGCAGAGGTTATTCATCATTTTCTATGAATCATTTGGCTTATGAGGTACATAGCTCCACAAGCTTTTCATACTTTCTGTACAAGTGAAAAGAGCCATTGTACACCCTTTATTTACATAAGGCAATGTACAGATTAACTTCAGTTTTGTAACTACATTTAGCATGAACAATACGTAATTCTATAAGCAAATAACCTAAATGAGACTCAAATTTTGAAACACTTAAATCATCAAAATGTAACTTGCAAATAAGATGTGGTTTGCCTAAATCTTTAGGCTATACAGTAAATCAGCAATATAATGTTAAAGCAAACCATAAATACAAGATGCATCTTTTTTAAAAGCATCTATGCAATGTGCAAGTGATCTTCGCTGTATCCCATTGGACAACTGAAATCAGCCAGTGATAGAAAAGAAAAAAAAAAAAAAAAAAAAAAACGTTTTTTTATGAGTAGGCAAACAAATCCAGTGGCTGCTCACATCTCTTGAATACAGCAGCGTTCTCCCCACTGTCTACTAATCATCAAGCTGAGCCATGCGCCAAATTTTAATTCTTAAAGTGAACTCATAAAAAAATTTAAAAAAGTAACAAATGGACAAACAAAAAGGCACCATACCAACATAAGAACACTGTTGATTCCCTCATTAAGCAACAGCTCACCAAGACCATTGGTGACCACTTAAAGTGAAATTATCACCAATTTATCCCTTTTACTGGTGTGAAAGCAAATTTAAAACAGGTTGAAGGTATAGCATTGTGTTTAAAAGAAGAATGGGATTCAAAACAAGCACACATTCACCTAGATGGATGCAGCATCAGTGTGATGCTGAATCTGTCCCCTACCACCTCCAAAACTGAGAAGCAATTGACCTCTGATCACTCAGTTCTCGGTCTTCAGTCTGTCAGTCACCAGCTCGCTTTCTGTTCTTCTAGCACTTACTGGAGTGTGGGGCTGCTCAGGCTCTCAGCAAAGCGCTAAGAGGCTGAGCTAGCTGCTGGTCATGCATGTGGGAGGATGCTGACATTAAAAAAAAAAGTCTGCTGAGCCTGGACCGACTCAGTGATGTCAGCCAACAATGGACTTTAGCCTGCTGTCGACTGAACATAGGTCATAAGAATGCAGAACCAAGTGCATTCCTGTGATCCTCAGGAGGAGAAGTAGGTCCAAACTAGCTTTGGCCCTACATCTCCCGTAAGGCAACCGAGTTCCATTCTCAAATGCAGTAGAGCTGCTGGCACACACAACTGATTTGCATTAATTCCGGCACACTCAATATGCTAATCTGACCTTCAAGTTACAGCTCAAGAACCCCCAATGTAGCATTTGCAATTCATGGACCTATAGAAAGCACATGTAGTGTATTGAGAGGCTGAAGAGACAAAAAAAAAAAAAAAAATCATCCATAAAGTCAGATCCTAGCAGCAAGTCCTTAGGTAAACCACACATAGGAAGATTTGCTACCAGGGATAATGACCAAAGAAAGAACTGCCTGTCCTCAAAGTGCCACACTGCAATGTTTTTACTATTGGTGTGTGGTCTGAACTAAAGAAAAGTAATGTAAATAGTAAGTGCCCAAACACAGGATTTCCTGGAAAATCCTTGTGCAGTAACAAGCACTTCCCGTGGGAAGAGCTGCATAGCCTGATAACCATGACCAAATCCAGCTCTACTGGGCCATCCTGAGCACCTAGACTCTGCATTATCCTAATAAAATATTAAAATGATTGCTTGTACAAAAATTCTTAACACTTTAAAAATCCACAAAACGGCAAATTACATAAACTTACTAGTAAAACTTGCACACAGCAGGCTTGTGTTACTGGAATGGGGTTAAAAGGCCTGGCTCAATAACTCAAAAGTCCTTCTAGACAGAAAAATGGACTTCCTGCCATTTATACCAAGCAACATTGTAAACCACAAAGGAATAAAAAGGTCAATGTTGCACTTTTTGTCATTACTGAATCATTTGAGATAATCTGTGTGGCGGATGAGGGAAAAATCGAAGGCAGTGAGAACGCTGCAAATGGCTTATTGACCTCAGAGCAATTTTCATCTCCATCTGTCTAACAGCAGACACATGGGAAGGGGGAAATGCTCTCAGTGCTGAGCATTCTTCCTTTTTAAATCCATGCCGCTCTTCTTAAATGCTTGGCACTCATTATGTAAACCAGGAATCCATTAATTGATTGGTTAAGGAGAAACCACACAAGCAGCAATACAGGGTTTACTTTCAGTTTCAAAAGGCAGTCTGATAATGTTAAACAATACATTTATATATATTTATTTATTAATATAAATATATATAAAATTTATTACACACATACTATATTCACAGTATATATAACTCTCATGAAAGATGTAATACTGAACTTGTGAAGCACTACGTAGAAAAAAAAAAATGCAATCTGATGGATTCAGAAAATCAAAGCCCCCACAGTATATCAATGTCGAACAGCATGTCAAGCTAGGAATCAATTCAGGTAGAGGCCACAGCCAAATTTCACTGATCCCAAATGAGCTTTAAAATTATTTTATTGCTCAAAATTTAATTTGTTCCAACTCGCGTCTCCATGACAACGTTGGCTAACCCTGCAAATCATTTGGGTAATTGGATATCTTATCTTTCTATTGCTCTCAAATCAAATGATTCTGCTAGAATTGCAGCAGCCAATCAAATTTAAAGGTCTCCTGAGTAAAGAGCTTAAGAAAGTAGCCACATTCATCTGCTCTCTAATGCCATATTAAACAGGATATGACAAAATGTAGAGGTTGGTTTTTAAATTCATTTGGGAATAAAGAAATGCTTCTTTAAAGGGCACCGTAAAGCAATGCCACAAAGTAGCGATAGCACCTACAACCATACCAACGAATAGTTATAGATTTCTGATAAATATATTATAACATGACGTTTAAAATCAACTTACTTTGCTCCTCATACCCAATTGACTGAGCAGCCAAATTAATTTCTTCAAAGCACAGAGGGGATAAGTGAGCGCATTCCAAGCATCTGATTAGATGAGCACGTTAACTGCTCATCACTACAAGCTATTTGAGAACTGGCCTTGGCAGGATACAGATACCTGGAATGCTTTGTTTGATATAATTGTAGTCAGACAAATCTGCACAGGCATCTCTATTGGGGCGAGACAACACGGCAGTAGGGAGTTAAAACGATCATCTGATGGAGGACAGACTGACACCAATGGTTCAATGGAACATGTGAAATGCTGTGTAATGTCACTTTACATATAAGGAATTCTGAACAGACTGGCACATACCCATCTTAGCACAAGACTCAAATAACAGCGGGGGGGGAACTGGGCTTAAAAAAAAAAAAAAAAAAAACAAGTGCCCTTGGGAAAAAAAAAAAAAAAAACCAAACACACCTCGTATAAAGCATGGGCTTTCTGGCAGAAAAACGCTAACCAGAAACGCAAGGGGTTTTTTTTTTACGCCTCTAATCATCCTAATGTGCATGGACACATAGGCTAACAATGAGTTGCTTCTACAGGCAAAAACACAACTCCTGTAGAAGCAGCTATTTTTAACAGTGCACATGGAGCCTTAAAGTGATTGTAAACTATCACCTTGTAAAGCAACCCAGTTTAAAATAGAAATCAAAGGCTAATCATGTGGAGAAAAAAAAAAAAAAAAAAAAAGCAACAAAAACAAAACCAAAAACAAAACACCCCACCACACATACTTCCCCTCCCCCCTTTTTTTTTGGGGGGGGGGGGGGGGGGAGCACACTGAGCTTCCCATTGAATGGCTGTGCAGCGGGGGCGTGTCAGGACAAGTCTGATCATTGAAGAGTACATTAAGTTCCCAGCACAGCTAGAGAAGGGACAACGTTGTGCTCTACTAAGGCTCGATTCACACCTATGCATGTTGCTTTTGAGCGTCTTTGGAGGTTTTTTTTTCATGCTTGCCACGTTTTTGAGCCGCGTTTTTGCGGCGTTTTTGCCGCGATTTGCGTTTTTTTTTTTTTTTTTTTTTCATTTTTTTTTTACAGTCTGAAAAAAAAATTACAAAAAAAAAAAAATAAAAAAAAAAAAAAAAAAAAACGGCAAAAACGCTGCAAAAACGCAGCACTTGCGTTTTTTATGCTTGTCCATTGAAAACCATTACATGCAAAACGCTGCTTTTTGCATGAAAAAAAGTCCCCGACCCTTTCCAAAAACGCTGAGATACAAAAAAGCATTGATGTGAACATGTTCCATAGGAACCCATGTTAAAAAATTCCCGTGCATTTCTGCAAAATGCAAAATGCATCAAAAAACGCGCTAGTGTGAATGGGGCCTTCGTGTGGTCAGTTTTAATAGGAAAGCAAAGGGACTAGCAGAAACACCAAGGAATTCACACAAAGGAAGCAATACAAAAGAGAACAGAATACTTTCTCATACAAGTACATGGTACAGCAGGCACATATCAGGAATATGAAGTGTTGGGGTAACAAAGGCTTTAAAAGACACAATTGTAAAATTAAAGATGGAGGAACCACACCTAGGAATACATAAATATACAAATCTGCAAAGCAAGCCACTAGACTAGCAGCCCAAGAAATTGTGCTTCCATGTCTGCAAAAATCTAACAAAGCTGCCTGTATTGCTCATATCATTCACTGGCAGCAATTATAAACATTACAACTTACATTTTTATAGAACACTCTGAGCATATGTAGCATTCAACAACTGCTGCATGACTTCGAGAATACTTTTCTTCATAAGACGATGGTGCTGAGCCAGAAAAATGTTTGTTGTTGCACTCGCTTAGCAATGCTTGGACTGCATCCTACTATAAAAATTGTCTCTGTATGCTTCACTCCTCTAATCCTAATTTCTCAATACACAAAAAAAAAAAATAAAAAAAAAAAATTTGCTCCCAGCAGTTTTTGAGCAGACATAGTAAATAACTGTCCAGTTTACACACAGCTGTAAATGTTGCTGACATAAAGCCAATTGGCATGTAGAAATCCCTTGTCAAGAGCTTTTGCTCTTATAACTCTTTAGCATGTCAGAACTCTCAACCATAGTTTGATGGATCACAGTCTTGTCTGACATTCAAGAGTTATCCTGTTTCCAACAACTTTCAAGTACTGTAGGTGAAACTGAAACATTGCTAGCACAAGGAGTAGTCTAAACAGAAAAAGGGGAGAAAAAAAAAAACCCCAAAACACACTAAACAGTGAGCCAAAAAAATTTAAAATATACTTGTTTGCTATAAGTAGACAAAATTCGACACCTAAAACAATGGAAAAAAACCAACCTCGTATTGTGGCTTTCCAAGAAAGATTTGGCCTTCTTAGAAAGGCCAACTGCTATTACATACTTTACTAAAGGACTTTAAAATGTTCACACAGATTAAGCGAATGTTTACTTCAAATTATCCAGTTTCATCATAGGATGATTGAAGTAAATCTTTACACGTTTGGTCAGTCAACATTCTCAAATCCTTTAGTACATGAGATTAGCAAGTTTAAAAAAAGAATTCTACCTTTTGCAAAAAGATATAAATGCCCCCACAAGTCAAAAAGCAAAAGTGTGCATTGTCTTATTTCATTGGAGGGCTAGTACACATCAGTTGTTGTGTTAAGACACAGCAGTTTGTACGCTCTGTGGGCCAGCAGGATCTCGGCCCATCGCACTGTTCACTTTTTTAAAATTAACGTTATTGAAATGTCACACAGACCGGTCAGTGCAACCACGATCAGCAAAAAGGTATGTACTTTTAGTTACGGCGCTAGAAAAAGGATCAATGGGCTAAACGTTCAGTGATGTCACAGTACTTGCTCTCAATTGAAAACTACAGTCCTTCTGGCAGGATGGTACTTTCCATTCAAAAAAAAAAAAAAAAAAAATCCTGAACAACTGACACAGCTGTGTAGGTAGAGGTCACTTAAAAGTGTAATTACCCTTGAACACAGCCCCCATGTAGGTTTAACATTGCTGAAGATTTGAATACCAGCATTCTACACATAAGCCATGAGCCTGGGAATGCTCCAAACTCACCCCTAGCCAAATTCTTCCAACATTTTACTCCAATGAGCTGTGAGCCTGGTCATACCCAACCCGCAGCTCACGTAAACAAAGAAGCGTGCTGAGGGGGCAGAAGTGACCCAGCCTGCAGCTCATTGGAAGAGAGAAGAAAAATATAATATAATATAATATATTTTACACATACTACTAATAAAATAAAAAAACTCTGGTGTGCATTCACCCATTTTAAAACACAATACAGGAGCTCTTAGGTGCCAACTAACTGCATCATGCAGACTGAGGTTCTGTAAATCTATAAACTAGTTCAGGGTCCAAAGTGAAGATTCTCAAAGCATTTGTAAATTACATGTTATGAAATGTAAAAATAAACTCCTTACTGTTACACCAGCTTAGCAATGATTGTTTTTAATAAAGGTTTGCCTTTAGTTTACTTTAAAACAGCCCAAGACAAATGCCAAAAACAAGGCAGCTCCAAAAAAAAAAAAAAAAAAAAAAAAAAAAAAAAAAAAAAAAAACAACACACACACACACACACACACACACACACACACACACACACGCACACACACACAACACACCACACCACACACACACACGGCTCCAGCATTGGAACAGCCAGCCTTTGCATTCTACAATAATTCTTCTATACCTGCATATACCCAATATCAGCCATATGGAGCAACAACAGTACTGGAAGCAAAAACATTCACTGTAGCTTCTTTGAACACACACAGATACATATACCTCCTGCAATAAGAATCTATATCTCTGCACTTGTAGTAAGAACATTGTTTTCAGTGTTTAATTTCCTTTCAGACAAATGATCCAGCAAATAAAAGAAATGGCCCCTTTGCTCTAATTCAAAAATCCATAACAAGCACTGCCCTTGCAAGCTGCCTAACAAGCAGTATTGGCAATTCACTTGCATTCTTTAATCTGTTTTCCACAACTCCCAAAGGCATACCACCTAATGCATTTCTTCTATTATGCGTCTCTATTTAATAGTAAACCTTTTCACTTCTCATAATAAAGGAAGTCTATCGAAAACATCTCAAAACAGGTAGCCGCCTTGAAGACCACATATACATATATATCTTCCATGATGTTCTCCAACCACACCTCAGTCTATATACATGACTCATACAAAATCCCTTGCTACCCAATGGAGTAATGCTTGTTAAAATATTGACAAAGATAAGCAAATTCGTAGCGACAGTCCCAAAATCTTGCCGCAATGAGTATGTGAAGTCAGGTCCGGAAAGACTTTTCAAATTCCACAAACCAGCTCCAAAATGGGAGATCAAGCTACATGGTTGCTGGCTCCCCAACGTGGCTGTCAGTTATAAGATTGGGAGCTATGCACTAGCTGGCTAACTAGCTCAATTCTTCAGAAGACAAGGACCATACTCATTCTCACCCTCTTGATAAGCATACACACGAGGGATAGACTATCATGGTGGATAACAGAGTAGCTTAACTAATCCAAGAGCACTAGAAATAAAATATATAAACAAAAACACCCCAGCCCTTCACCACAATGTAGTATCTTATAGGTTAAAAGAATTATAAGGTTAGTGTTCCTATTGACAGGTTTGAACATTTGCAAGAGCTTACATAAAAAGTGAAGCACGCTGCTTGTAGCTGGAGAAATACTAATCTCAGCATACTCAAACTTTTATTTGCAAAACTGCAGAAGACGACTTCACTTCCACAAGTGTGACTAAAAATAAGATTTTTATCCTATTCAAACTTGTAAAAGTGGGGATCCTTGATGATATCTGTTGCTAAAGACACAAATCCAGGTGACCCGAGTACTTGTAAGGAATATATATGGCAAGGAGGGCAAATCCAATCAGACATCCAAAGTATATGTGGAAAAAATGTGAGAGCACATAGCGTAATACTGCATAAAAAGCTTAAAGCATATTTATTGAAGATAAAAAATACTCACATTTATGAAGAATAAAAACAGTGCTTAGTACATAGATGGTATGGCAGTGTCAGTGTTGTCAGCAGTCCATCCCGACACGTTTCGTCCTACAGATCATCATCTGGGGTACCACACCACTGTATACACAGCCTTTTATATACAGTAAATGACCCCCATGCTAAAACGTGGCTCCAATCCGCAGCGCCGTTAGGTAGGAAAGACTTCCGGGTATGCGAACATGGCGCTGGCCGCGTGCGCTGCATGCCTCGCTTGGGTGAGTGTATTGGAACGCATGGATGTACAGCATCATGGCTACATCCTGCGTTCCAAGCCTCACTCACAAGGCGCAAGTCTAAACATCAGTGTAGGCTAATGGCGTGTGAATAAAGGAACAATCGTCGTGACGTCACGACATTGCCTTTCAAGCCTCACTGTGAACGGGGGACAGATGTAAACAAGTAGTTTCCTTTGTACGTTCCAACAAGATGCTGACCAATGGGTTTACATAAATTTATACGGAGGGTCTTACTGAAAAATGTATATATGAAATTATATATATGAAATGTGCAAGATCGTATATCAAAGATGGAAAAATGAAGCATATCTCGCCCGTTCATACAAATAGATAGTATGAACGTATATATTTATAAACCATATATATCTAGTTTACATGGCTAGAACAAAGAAATGTATATGTTGGTATACCTGATATCCGAAATGAGTAACTTTAGAGAAATATTTTTTAGAAATATTAATCCAAAGGAATGAGAAAATATTGTAAAAAATATGTAAAAATAAAAGATATACAGTCAGGTCCATAAATATTGGAACATCGACACAATTCTAATCTTTTTGGCTCTATACACCACCACAATGGGATTTAAAATGAAACGTACAAGATGTGCTTTAACTGCAGACTTTCAGCTTAATTTGAGGGTATTTACATCCAAATCAGGTGAACGGTGTAGGAATTACAACAGTTTGTATATGTGCCTCCCACTTTTCAAGGGACCAAAAGTAAATGGGACAGATTAACAATCATCCATCAAACTTTCACTTTTTAATACTTGGTTGCAAATCCTTTGCAGTCAATTACAGCCTGAAGTCTGGAATGCATAGACATCACCAGACCCTGGGTTTCATCCCTGGTGATGCTCTGCCAGGCCTCTACTGCAACTGTCTTCAGTTCCTGCTTGTTCTTGGGGCATTTTCCCTTCAGTTTTGTCTTCAGCAAGTGAAATGCATGCTCAATCGGATTCAGGTCAGGTGATTGACTTGGCCATTGCATAACATTCCACTTTTTTTCCTTAAAAAAAAAAAAAAAAAAAAACAACCTTTGGTTGCTTTCGCAGTATGCTTCGGGTGATTGTCCATGTGCACTGTGAAGCGCCATCCAATGAGTTCTGAAGCATTTTGCTGAATATGAGCAAGTAATATTGCCTGAAACACTTCAGAATTCATCCTGCTGCTTTTGTCAGCAGTCACATCAATAAATAAAAAGAGAATCAGTTCCATTGGCAGCCATACATGCCCACTCCATGATACTACAACCACCATGCTTCACTGATGAGGTGGTATGCTTTGGATCATGAGCAGTTACTTTCCTTCTCCATACTCTTCTTGTCTTATCACTCTGGTACAAGTTGATCTTGGTCTCATCTGTCCATAGGATGTTGTTCCAAAACTGTGAAGGCTTTTTTAGATGTTTTTTGGCAAACTCTTATCTGGCCTTCCTGTTTTTGGGGCTCACCAATGGTTTACATCTTGTGGTGAACCCTTTGTATTCACTCTGGTGCTGTCTTCTCTTGATTGTTGACTTTGGCACACATACACCTATCTCCTGGAGAGTGTTCTTGATCTAGCCAACTGTTGTGAAGGGTGTTTTCTTCATCAGGGAAAGAATTTTTCGGTCATTCACCACAGTTTTCCGTGGTCTTCCGGGTCTTTTGGTGTTGCTGAGCTCACCGGTCCGTTCTCTCTTTTTAAGGATGTTCCAAACAGTTGATTTGGCCACACCTAATGTTTTTGCTATCACTCTGATGGGTTTGTTTTGTTTTTTCAGCCTAATGATGGCTTGCTTCACTGATAGTGACAGCTCTTTGGATCTCATATTGAGAGTTGACAGCAATAGATTCCAAATGCAAATAGCACACTTGAAGTGAACTTTTATCTGCTCCTTGTAAATGGGATAATGAGGGAATAACACACACCTGGCCATGGAACAGCTGAGCAGCCAATTGTCCCATTACTTCTGGACCCTTAAAAAGTGAGAGGCACATATACAAACTGTTGTAATTCCTACACCGCTCACCTGATTTGGATGTAAATACCCTCAAATTAAAGCTGAAAGTCTGCAGTTAAAGCACATCTTGTTCATTTCAAATCAATTGTGGTGGTGTATAGAGCCAAAAAGATAAGAATTGTGTTGATGTCCCAATATTTAATGGACCTGACTGTATAGAGCCACGGTCTAACATAGGGATCTGAACAGAAAAAAATTATATAGACCAAAATAACAAAAACACACACTCTAAGATAATTCTATGTGTATTGTGGTGTTGTCCAGAGCAGAAAAAATATATTTTTTTTTTGTGGTTTAGGAGAAGGGACAGACAAGAGAGGGCATACTGATTTAAGATTGGTTAATAAAGGCATTAATGTCCCACTCGACATTAAGCCCCAATGGCGAGTGGGACTGGAGTTTGTATATCCAATAGGTCCCTAATTGTGATACGCCACGGGTTAGAGCCCTCCGCGCCAGGGGGGGGGGGGGGGGGGGGGGGAACGTATCTGTTGATGATGAGAAATTGTGATCCAGATGGGCAGCCCAGACTTCCATCCAGACCCAGGATTCCTATAATAACAGGGAGGGCCCACCCCCTCAGAGGGGTGGACATCCCAAATATTACACTCCACCTCATACACCCAGAGGTGGTAGGAATAATCATAACAACACAAAAGGAAAAAGAGGAAAATCCAAGGACAACCAATATGACTGCAGGCCACCTTATGAGCAGAGAAATAGGGCATATATAGATTCTCTCAGGAGGTTTAACCATCAAGATACACCATATGGCCGTGATTTCCATCACTATAATCGCCCCCCCATTAATACTCAGAATAGGTTCGCTCCCCTCTACAACAACATGATGATTATCGAGATGAATATACTGGAACCCACTATGGCCAAGATCAAAATAGCCATGACCTTTATAGTAAGGATTTTTATCAGGCCAGACAAGGACCCCAAAGGCCCGTAGACCCAAGAGAGGCTCCAGAGGGGGGAGGAGAATCCAGGGGAAAAAGAGTTTAACAGGCCAAGGAGTATTCAACTTGAGTACGAAACAACTAACTAAAGAGGAGTTGGCCATTCTTGATAAAGGCCTCAAGTTTGCCCCCCCCCCCCCAAAAAAAATTGGATAAATTTAACACGTTTATCGATATCCATAAGTTCATCAGAAAAATCAACATTCAACGTTATCTTACTTCGAATACAGCCCCCCCCCCTATTGAGAGGGCTGTGACTTCAGGGACAGTGCACTCAGGTCTAGCGAACCCTTCTGTTCAATCCCCCTGTACCAACTGCCTCTGCAGTCACTATTTTTAAGGATTTAAAACTTAAAGATTTAGCCAATTCACCTATCAAAAAAAGTCAAAATTATTCCATGAACAAGAAGGGTTTCAAATTATTGTGTGACCAGAAAGATTTGCTTGTCCATCCAGCGGACAAGGGGGGTGGAATTCTTGTAATGGATAAGTCTGATTACATTTCAGAAATGAACAGGATCCTGAGCGATCAGGATACATATACAGAATTATCCCTGAACCCCACTAATCGGTACAAGAAGGATCTAGTTACATTGGTCAACAAGGGATTTGATAGACAAATATTAAATAAAAAAGAGAAGGCTTATTGGATACCCACGGCACCTAGGATTCCTATTTATCACTTACCAAAAATCCATACTATATATTGATTATTATATTAATTCCTGTTATTATAGGAATCAATCCTGGGTCTGGATGGAAGTCCGGGCCGCCCATCTGGATCACAATTTCTCATCGACAGATACGTTCCCCCCTGGCGCGGAGGGGCTCTAACCCGTGGCGTATCACAATTAGAGACCTACTGGATATACGAACTCCAGTCCCACTCGCCATTGGGGCTTAATGTCGAGTGGGACATTAATGCCTTTATTAACCAATCTTAAATCAGTATGCCTTCTCGTCTGTCCCTTCTCCTAAACCACAAAAAAATAATTTTATTTTATTTTTTCCGCTCTGGACAACACTCATCATCCACAATACACAAAGAATTATCTTAGAGTGTGTATTTGTTATTTTGGTCTATATAATTTGTTTCTGTTAGTTCAGATCCCTATGTTAGACCGTGGCTTTAGATATTTTACTTTTACAATATATTTTCACATTCCTTTGGATAAATATTTCTAAAAAATATTTCTCTAAAGTTACTCATTTCGGATATCAGGTATACCAACATATACATTTTTGTTCTGGCCATGTAAACTAGATATATATGGTTTATGAATATATACGTTCATACTATCTATTTGTATGAACGGGCAAGATATGCTTCATTTTTCCATCTTTGATATACAATCTTGCACATGTATTTCATATATACATTTTTCAGTAAGACCCTCCGTATAAATTTATGTAAACCCGTTGGTCAGCATCTTGTTGTAAAACAACAAGTCGTTTCCTTTGTGCGTTCCATCTGTCCCCATTCACAGTGAGGCTTGAAAGGCAACATCGTGATGTCACAACGCTTGTTCCTTTGTTCACACGCCGTTAGCCTACACTGATGCTGTTTAGACTTGCGCCTTGTGAGTGAGGCTTGGAACGCAGGATGTAGCCATGATGCTGTACACCTATGCGTTCCAATACACTCACCCAAGCGAGGCGTGCAGTGCACGCAGCCAGCGCCATGTTCGCATACCCAGAAGTCTCTTACCTAACGGCGCTGCGGATTGGAGCCATGTTTTAGCATGGGGGTCATTTACTGTATATAAAAAGGCAATGTATACAGTGGTGTGGTACCCCAGATGATGACCTGTAGGGCGAAACGCGTCAGAACGGACTGCTGACACCACCATACCATCTATGTACTAAGCGCTGTTTTTATTCTTCATAAATGTATTTTTTTATCTTCAATAAATATCCTTTAAGCTTTTTATGCAGTATTACGCTATGTGCTCTCACATTTTTTCCACATATACTTTGGATGTCCGATTGGATTTGCCCTCCTTGCCATATATATTCCTTACAAGTACTCGGGTCACCTGGATTTGTGTCTTTAGCAACAGATATCATCAAGGATCCCCACTTTTACAAGTTTGAATAGGATAAAAATCTTATTTTTAGTCACACTTGTGGAAGTGAAGTCGTCTTCTGCAGTTTTGCAAATAAAAGTTTGAGTATGCTGAGATTAGTATTTCTCCAGCTACAATGAGCGTGCTTCACTTTTTATGTAAGCTCTTGCAAATGTTCAAACCTGTCAATAGGAACACTAACCTTATAATTCTTTTAACCTATAAAAGATACTACATTGTGGTGAAGGGCTGGGGTGTTTTTGTTTATATATTTTATTTCTAGTGCTCTTGGATTAATTAAGCTACTCTGTTATCCACCATGATAGTCTATCCCTCGTGTGTATGCTTATAAAGAGGGTGAGAATAAGTATGGTCCTTGTCTTCTGAAGAATTGAGCTAGTTAGCCAGCTAGTGCATAGCTCCCAATCTTATAACTGACAGCCTTTTACAAGTTTGATTGACACAGTGGGTGTATACCCATCTGTGTCCAATCTTTCCGGTAAGCCCCCTTTAAAAGCGGTGGTGGATCTTCTATCAACACTATATAATTTCTTTACACTTCCTGGTGTTATATATTTCTCAGGACTTTTTCACTGACTTATTTATTTAGAACACCAATTATCAGTGTGTCATAAAATATCCTTTTGTGCCATGAACACCATGTATACAACTTAGAATGTTCACTATATGATATTGCATATCTACGGAATTTATGCACCAATATATTATTCACTGTATGGAATGTCATCTACTATATTTTTTTCACTTTTTAGCGCTGCACTTTCTTTTACACTATTTTACTTGCTGAGGATATAGCAACCAAAAATACCAACTTCCTTGTCAGAAGGACTAAGGGAATATGCTGTATCGGTTCAAATGGCTGTTTTTGTAACACTGACAAAACTAAATTTAAGTCCCAAGGGGTCAAGGGTGATTTAACTGGCAGATTAATCCGCATCACCCTTGCATAAAACCCCAGACTAAAGAATGCATAGCAAGCGGTCTTTGAAATAAAATCGATAAGGCTGAGACTTGACCCTTAATAGTACTCGGGGCCAACTTCATCTCTACGCCTAATTGTAGAAAGGCAAAACATTCTGCCTATGATATATCTCCGAGGGTGCCAACCCTTGGATTCGCACCAGGAAACATAAGCCTTCCAAACTAATATATAGTTCTGGAAGCTGGTTTCCTTGCATTAAATCAAAGTAGAGATAAATGACCCGGAAAGTCCACGTTTCTTCAGAACGTGGGTTTCAATAGCCAGGCCATTAAATTTAGCGTTGGTAAAGTAGGATGGAATATCGGCCCCTGTGAAAGCAGGTCTGGCCTTAGTGGGAGGAGCCATGGACCCTCCACTGCCATCTTTAGGATTTCTGCGTACCATGACCTTCTGGGCCCATGCTGGTGCTACCAGAATTACCGGTTTTCTTTCCAGCTTGATCCTGCAAAGAAGTAGTGGCAGCAACTGAATAGGGGGGAATGTATAGATCAGCGAGAACTGATCCCACAGGGTTACCAGCGCATCTGTTCCGCATGCGAGTGGATCCTTTGTCCTGGACACAAAGTTGAATAACTTCATGCTGAATCTGGATGCTAGAAGATCTACGTCCGGAGTCCCCCATCTTTGGCAAGCAGCCCGAAAATGTCAGGGTGAAGAGACCATTCCCCTGGGAATAACTGCTGGCGACTTAAGTAGTCCACCTGCCAGTTCCCTACTCCCAGAATGAAGACTGCCGATAGGCATGGGACATTCTTTTCTGCCCTAGTTACAATATGGTTCACCTCTCTCTGAGCTGAGAGACTCTTGGTGCCCCCTTGGCGACTGATATAGGCCACAGCCGTGGCATTGTCGGATTGGATCCTGACAGGACAATTCTTTAACCTGGGGGTCCAGGTTTTCAGAGCCAGACACACTGCCCAAATCTATAGGATGTTGATGGGCAGGGCTCTTTCGGATCTTGACCACAGTCCCTGGACAGTCGTTTTCTCTAGTACTGCTCCCCAGCCTGAGAGGCTGGCATCTGTCATTACTACTTTCCAGATAATTGGTCTGAAGGATTTTTCTTTTCAGCAGATTCTGGGTTAGTAACCAGCAACTGAGGCTTTGGGACATTCTTGGGCACAGCCGCATTGGCAAGTCCAAAGCTTGGATCGTTTTGTTCCAAGCAGACAGGATACTATTTGCAACAGTCTCAAATGGAACTGGGCATAGGGGACTGCTTCGAATGAAGCTACCATCTTTCCTAACAACCTCATACAAAGGCGAATTGAGGGATTTCTTTTTGACCTGACCATCCATACCAGCTCTCGTATGGAGCTGACCTTTGCCGGAGGCAAGAACACCTTCTTCTGGGCTGTGTCTATAACCAAGCCCAAATACTCCAGCTTTCTTAGCGATTTTAATGAAGACTTCTCTAGGTTGAGAATCCAACCCAGCCTTTCCAGGTAACTGGTTGTAATGCATACACTTTGCTCCAAGCGAGCCACTGACTGGTCTATTAACAATAAATCATCTAGGTACGCCAAGACTGATATGCCCTGTGCCCTTAGCCTGGCTAGAGGTGGGGCCAGTAACTTTGTGAACACCCGGGTGCTGTGGCTAGCCTGAAGGGCAAGGCTACAAACTGAAAGTGTTGTTCTACCTCGAATTGCAGAAATCTTTGGCGAGCAGGAAATATAGGGGCATGAAGATATGCATCCCTGATATCCATGGACGCTAGAAGTTCTCTTCCTTGTAGAATGGAAACTTTAGGGACTGACAGATACCTATTGCTGCGACTGCAGGCTGAGTAACAGTCCCTGCCAAGGAAAAAGAGGATTTTAACAGGAATTCCAACTTTTTATCTGTTGGAACTTTAAGCATTTGTGCATTGTCTACTGGACAAGTTAAAAACGTTTATTCAGAATGGAAATCGCAGTGCCGACTGCTGGAACCTTCCACTTTTTTGGTGAATTTCTCTTCCATGGGATAGAGAACTGAGAATCTCTTTGGAGGGAGAAAATGCTTATCCGGATGATCCCATTCAACATAAATAAGCTTTTCCAGTAATGCACAGACAGGAAACGCATGAAAAGGCTGTAAAGGTTTTAAAGACCCCGAGGAAGAAACCGGACTTTCAGCTAACTCTGTTAGGGGTAGCATGAAAGCGGAGTGAAGCATTTCTCTAAGGATTTGTACCTCAGATTTTGAAGCTGAATCAACAACTGTTTCCTCCGCAGAGGAATAATCAGCTTGTCTTTCCTCTGGATCGCCTGAGGGTAATACCTCATCCTGTCCCCATTGTTCACTTGGTAAAGGGTTTGGAGTGGAAATAATGAACCCCCTCCTGCTGCCAGGACACACCATGTTGTTGTGACTGGACACAGAGCTGCTGATAGAGTATGTGTATTCTTACTCCCTCTAGATGAGACTTAAAGGCATTACAATGTTAATATAGAAGAAAAGGCATAGGTGGGCTCTGCTGTTTGACTTTGTCGCTGCAGGATACTGCTGAAAACAGACAGATCCAAACTACACCCATCACGGCGGGCAACGTTAGTTAAACCTTCAAAGACCAGGTCCCTTTTAATAGGGGTTCCACTCCTTTGGACCTGTATAGCACCCCTCAGGACAACTTTATGTAATGTAGCAAGACCAAAAAGAGTCCTGGTTCCTAGAGTCCAGCCCTCAGAGAAGCGTTACAGGCAAAACCTTGTTCTATGCAAGGCCGGGTACCATCCTGTGGCCACAGTGGCGTGGATGGATCCGGTTGTGGCAGTTTTTTAAATCCAGCATGGATCCCTCCTGGAGCTCCTCAGAGCACATCTTCACTCGTGACCAACACCTTAGACACTGGCAAAAAAACTGAGGTACTCCTGGAAGGAGGAGGGGTTATATAGGGGAGTGAACTTCCTGTATTGGGTATACCAGTGTCAACACCTGAAGGTGGCCCATAACCCATTACTTACTTAAGGCTCTGTGTCCCATGATGTACGATAAAAAAAAAAAAAGCACAGATGTTGCATTTCTAAACCTGTGAAGGATGAATCAATGTCAGGTACAAAAGCAACATTTGAGTTATGAAGCTGAGTTTTATTTACTAAAACTGGAGAGAGCAAAATCTGGTGCAGTTCTGCATGGTAGTCAATCGGCTTTTAACTTCAACTATATATATATATATATATATATATATATATATATATATATATATATATATATATATACATACACACATACATACACACACACACACTATATATATATATATATATATATATATATATATATATATATATATATATATATATATATATATATATATATATATATATATATATATATACACACATATATATATACACATACATACATACATATATACATACACACACACACACACCTGGAAGCTGACTGGTTTCTGTGCACCACATTCACTCTCTCTAGTCTTCTTAAACAAACCCCTTTGTGAGAAGAAATCTTCCATGTCAGATCCATACAAGAAAGTCAAGTGAACCTGTTATGTGCCTATCATGTGAGGAACTATTTCCATTACACTCAACCAGTCGAGTGGTAATGCTCCCACTGGATAATCAACTGGAATAAGAAGCTGCTGGTATGCAAGGAAGGGAGAATTTCCCCACCTAGTCAACGTGAGAGAAGGTCACAGTGCAATAGTTCAACGAGAACATCAAGTTCTGCTCCAAATGGGCAAACCGGCGATGGAGACGCACGATATGTTGGTGCAAGTGTACAGGACGGAAGCTGTGAGCAGAAAAGGTTTACATGACTGGTTCAAATGCTTTCGTGATGGGAAGGAAGCGATTGAGGATGAGCCATGACCGAGCAAATGCAACAAAAGCTAACACAAGACCGGCGACTGACAGCGGAGGAATTGGGCATTAGCAATAACATGGTGTGCACCATCATCCGTGAAGATTTGGGTAAGTGGAAGATCTGTTCCCGCTTTGTGCCACACAAGTTAACAGACGAACAAAAAGCAAAAACGGATGGAAACCGCTGGGGATGTCATTACCACGAGTGACCAGGATCCATCCTTTCTGCGAATCATCGTCACAGGGGATGAGACCTGGCGTTACCAGTTCAATGCAGAATACAAGCAGCAGTCAATGATATGTCTTCCTCGCAACCCAAAGAGAGTCACCTGCATGAACAGCGCATGTTTTGCAGACATGGCAGCAATCCAAGAGTGTGTGACAGCGGTTCTGCGATCGATTCCTAAAGAGGCCTTTGGTGACAGTTCCCAGACGCTTTATGAACGTTGCCAAAAGTGTGTTGCGAAGGATGCCGATTTTGAAGGCCAATAAAAAGGTCATTTGTTTGTATCTTCTGGTTTGTTTTCTGATACACCTCGTACAATTCAATACAGGAGGAATCAGAGGGCCCTGCTCAAAAAGAATCATTCATAAAACATATCACACGCAGTCACAACAATGCTACACTAAAATTGTATATAATAGCTGGCAATATCAAATTATGTTCAAAAGTAATGCCCCAAACAATTTTGCAACCAAGATAGTGAACAAGAAAATAGGATGAGGAAAGCTAATGAATGCAGGAATAAGTTCTAGGTCTCAAATAGCTGTTTTATATACACAGCACAAGATAGTATACACCTGCAAACCAATAAAAAGCCTTGCGTCTAATTTTGCACATCAAATACAAAGTTTCAAAATGAGAAGCACACCACACAAAGCCAGCACCACCCCCCCTCCCCTCACTTTACCTTGTACATACACTTCAAGCCATAAAATCAGATGACAATGCCGCAAAGGGTTTCACAAACTGTACGTGTGGAATCATACACATAGCAGACAGGCCAAGAGAACATTAACGCTGTCTCTGTGGAATTCCCCCACCCCCTCCTCCCATTTCTCAGTAACAAAGATGTTGTCAGAAATGACATTTTTCTGTCCCTAGATGATTCCTTGCTACCATTTGGTTATAAGCCATAAAGCAGGAATAATTTCAGCCTGTCAGGAGTCTAGCTAATGCCCAGTTCCCCCTAGAGAGAATTCCTGTCAAACGTAATGAGCGCTCCAAAGGCCCTCTCTACAACATAATGAGCACTTAGGCCATGCTGGTGATCAGTCAGCAAAATGCATCAATTTGAGCCTGCCTGCACCCTGGGGTCTGCACGTCACCAGTTTTTAATAAGAATTATGATTACTAGCTACCAAATGTCTCTTTAGAATTAATAGTGAAAAAATGATGAAAACATTCAGTCTTTGCAAAAAGCCAAATCTGCCGTTAGCAATGAGAATAAGAGAATTCAAATAAAAAGGGGGAAGTGTACTAGAATCTGGTATCTGGAACACACAAATGATGCATTTCACAGAAAGAATATGCAGGACATTTAAATGGATGTATGATGTATTCATACTAGCGATTCGTAAGTGGACACAGATGAAAAGCAAACTGCTCAAGACCACTGGTGATTTCTCCAATGACCCATGTGATCTCCTGCAATACACAAAGTGCCTTTCACAAAAACATCTCCAGCAGGCAAGCGAATGTTAATGCCCATTCTACTGCACACATAAAGCTAAGAATATCCCCATAGAAATTCAGCTTCTAACTCAATTGCTTGCTAAAGGTCTTTGAATATACTAGAGGCCTGAAGCCTGAACTAATCAATTTCTCTGCAGCGCCCTGGTCAGTCAGCCATGCTCTTTAATTTAATGAAACAAGAATTTTAGACGGAATAGCACATATACATCAAGCTCGAAGTGTATTGTTGCACTTTGAAATGTGTCCAACTGTGCAACTTCATCTAATGATAATCTTTTTTAAGAGGCAAATCGATTTCTTAAAGACTTATTGTGCCATCATCTCGATGAAAAAGTGAGCGTCAGCATATCTGCTGAATACTTACACCCTGCCATTAATGCTTTCTTTGGCAGACAATATGAGCTCAATTGAGGGTCCTCTGGGTTGAACAATCATTTAGCTGCTCTTCTCTTATGAGGCCCTTAGTGCCTTGTTCCAGTTCAATACTCTTTTTATTCACCATTATCATGGTCATAAGTGAGAATTTTATGGGAACACAAACCAAGGTTCACACCTCAAGTTAGAACAACCAATGACCTATTTGTTCTTTTCAAGGGCTGAGATTTTACAAGGTGACAGCATGCTAAACTGCACACAGCAGAGTCAGCTGCTCAACACTAATCAGGTAACTGATGATGAATAAAAGGAGACCATCACAGGTATACTAAAACATGATGGTTTAACTTTAAACTTATAACTACCAAAAATAATGAGCATAAAAAAGCAAGACTGGTATTACAGTGCAAATGTGCTTTGCAACACAAAAATTTATATAAATCAGTAAAAAAGCATAAAAAGTTAAAAAAAAAAAAAAAAAAAGGTAAGTGTAAATGTGTGATAAGCACATACCCCTCTAGGCCTAAAAGATTGGCAATATTAAAATGGTCATTAAGCCACTATCTCCTCTTTGAATCAACCCTTCTGTCAGATAAAAAGCTGTATCCTAGTGTTTTGTTTTTTCAAGAAAAAGCAGATTTCTACCAGATTTTTCACAGCATCTCCCTGCGACCATGTGACTCCAGGCTCTCAGCACTCCTTGTCCAACAGCTCCAGCAGGCGGGGCTGAGATTCCCCTGCTGACGTCAGCCGGGGAGGAGAGAGCCTGGGGTCTTCATAGCTGAGTGAGGCTAGGTTCACACTGCTGCGAATTTTATTGCGAATTTGAGCCGCTGCGATCGCTCAAATTCGCAAGTCATTTTAATAACATTGTTTTCCATGAGTGCTGTTCACATCAATGCGTTGTGAATTTAACCTGCGTAAAAAAAGGGTCCTGTCCGAGTTTGATCCGTGTGCAATGCGAATTCAGCTCCATAGATTGCAAAATTTGCAGTAGAATCGCAAGAACACACAAAGAATTCGCAATGCAAATTTGCAACGCAATCGGATCAAAATCGCGCTAAATTCGCACTGCAGCAGTGTGAACCTAGCCTGAGGGAGAAGAGAAACATTGGGATTACTACTATTCAGTTCCAATGTGCAAAGATGTATTTGCTTTGGAAGAATAAATGCCTTCTTTTAATGATAGATGTCCTATGTGTGTGGAAAGAAATGACAACTTTTCAAACCTTTAGGACTTATTCAGGACAGAGAGCATGAGTTCAGGACAGAGAGCATGAGTTTTCATGGCTTGAGGGGCTTAATAGACAGCCCATTTGCAATAAATCAGATGTTATGCAAACCACATCTATTTCTGTTTACATTTCAGAGAAGCACTGGGGTTCCATTCACCTTACCACAATGTGTACAGGCTCTTAAATATATTGGTTATAGAAACCTGTTACAAATCCTTGAGGAAAACATCAAACGTATATAAAAGATACCATTGTAGTTTATCAATGCGGTTTAACTTACTTGTTTATGCATCTCAATATTTAGGCCATAAGACATCTCATAATACTGCAAGAGAAAAAAAAAGGAATTGAATTACACACAAAAGAGTACCTACCATATAATAAAAAAGGTGGGGGGGGGGGGTACATAAAAGATAGACAGTACATACCATAACATAGTGCCTTTGCATTTCTGTCTTATCACTTGCCAGTTTTTCACATTCCAACTTAAGGCTGAAATAAATTGAAACAAAAGCAGTTTTTATACACTTGTAGATAAGACTTGAGGTGCCTAAAAAGAACTACATTTCTCCCAGATTTTCTCCTAAAGCATATATAAAACACAAACAAACATGGAGTATATGGCAGCCTACCAATCCTTATAAGTGGTAACTAGATTCTTTTTAGGCAATTTATTTGTATCTCTATTTTATCTATGGAGGGATCCATGGTTGCCACCCAGGCTAAAGTCAACCATGTCTGCCATTTTTCGTCACCATAACATGAGTGATAATGGAAATAATAGGATACACAAATAGGATAACATTGTTTGAGTGATAAGGACACAGCATTAGGTTTCCAGGTTAGCTCACAGAAGTTACATAGTTACATAGTAGGTGAGGTTGAAAAAAGACACAGGTCCATCAAGTCCAACCTATGTGTGCGATTATGTGTCAGTATTACGTTACATATCCCTGTATGTTGCGGTCATTCATGATAAGGACACTACATTTCTGGCAAGATCAACAGGAATTTTCTGTACTTGCTTGGGAGGGGACCACCGCCCACACTACACACCACTAATGCAGCAGTTATCTCAATATGCAATATTTAATTTATGTTCTTGGGTTTTGTTATGCTTTAAATGCTGATAAAACATGATAGAAAATAAAAAGGAATAGGCTGTCTGCAAAGAGGAAAAGACAATTACTCCTTTATAAATAAATTAAAATAAAAAGTAAAGCCATTTTTTCTAGTTTTGGATAGAAGGGTTGAAACCCCTGTCAAGTTTTCATTGGGGGAGTTTGTGCATCTTCTCTGGGGAGACATTTACCCTCTCTATTTATACTGGTGACCATCTTTTGTGAGACAAAAGCACTGGGATGTCAAAGATTTTACAGTGGTCACCAAAATAAGAGGTGGAGGGAAATATTCCAACAGGGACATGTTTCTGTGACAAAGATCTAAGGCTCGGTTCACACCTACACATTTAATGCTTCGTGCTGAAACACACTACAGTCCATTTAACGTGGTTTCATTTGGGACATGTTCACAACTAAGCTTTTTTTCCAGACACTGCATTTTTGGAAAGGGTAAGGGACTTTTCAAAAAAAAAAAAAAAAAACACCACCACGGTGCACTTTTGGTTCAATAGCAGAGAAGCAATAAAAAAAGCAGGTAGTGCGTTTTTGCTGCGATTTTACCGTGATTTGCGTTTTTAATCCACCCAACACACTGGCCAAAAAAATAAACAAAAATTGCAAAGCGCTGAATGTGTTAAAAAATGCTAAATGCACCGCGGAAATGGATCAAAAGAAAACTGCATAGTTATGAAGAAAGCCTTAGAGGGGAATTCTCACTTTGGACAAAAATTTATTCTCCATTCCTGTGACATCCCCCATGGGGAAAAAAAAAAAATTAAAATGCATGTATTTTTTTTTCTTTGGAGTCGGCAGAACATTGCACCCACAATCAGCAGATTGCAAGTGCAATGTCAGGCTCCTCCAGACAGCTGTCAACTCGTACCTCCTGTATGGGAAGACAGTTCCTGGAGAGCAGGAAGGTCAATGAACTACGAAAGCGCTCACCAGTGCACTCGCAGTTCATATAGAACTACAAAGCTATCTGCAGCAAAGGAAGATGCCAGTTGTAGTTCATTCAGAAAAAACGCATGGGTGGAGCCCATCATGGCTGTGTTGGGGGAAGAAACCCCAAAGACAGTGCAGGGAGAGGTTGCTGAACAGGTTAGGCCCCTTTCACACTGGTGGAATCTGCCAGGGGATCCATCTGTTCAGCAGGGGATCTCTCAGTTGAGTAAACAGATAACAGGTCTGTCTGCTCCGCTAATGCAGTGTGAACACAGACACAGCCTGCTGTCCTCTATATTGGATGGAAACAGACAGCCAACTGTCATCAGAGTCACCAGAAAGATGGGGAATGGATCCTCATCCATTTGAATTTAGTAGATAGGATGTTGGCAGGTGTCGTGTCTGTTGACATCTGCAGCTCCATAGAGAGAAATGGATGGTCCAATCAGTTTTTCAGGTGGACCCAATCGGTCCATCAGCGTGAAAGGGGCCTTACACCCTAAACATGGGTGTAACAATGTTTAGAAAGGTGAACTTATCCTTTAGGAAAAAAAAATAAGTCTATAAATACACGGTTTACACAAATTCTAATGCTTTTCACAACATAAAAAAGGGAAATGGCCCGTTTAAGGTTTTGTATACGCTGTACTGTCAACGTGCATTAATGTACCAAGCACTGTTCCAATGTGTCTGTAGTTATCCATATGTATGGAGGCAGCCTTTTTTGATCCTTGTATCTCATTGTTGACTGACTCATCAGTAATGTGTTTGGTAGCCAGAGATCATGTGTTCTAGGCTTCTGAGGCTTAACAGGATGCGGTGTTCTTAGATGCAATGTTGTCATTAGGGTTGTCCCGATACCGATACTAGTATCGGTATCGGCACCGATACCGAGCATTTGCCCAAGTACTTGTACTCAGGCAAATGCTCCCGATGCCTCCCCCGATACCTTGACTGTCAGCTGTGATCGGCGCGTGGGGGAGTTACAAGATTCTCCCCCAGCGGCTTTCACCAGCTTTAGTGACAGACAGCGGTGATCGCTCACAGCTGACTGTCACTGCATCCTCCTCCGTGCCCCCTCCTTTCCTCTGTCCCTCTCAGCTGTCCCCTCCGTTCTGCTCTTATCTGTCCTTATCTGTCCCTCTCCGCTGTCCCCTCGTTCTGCTCTTATCTGTCCCCTCCATTCTGCTCTTATCTGTCCCCTCCGTTCTCCCCTTCAGTTCCTCCGTCCTCCCCCTCCTTCCTTTGTGTATGGATAGAGTCAGCTGACTCTGTCCATTCACATAACTGAAACATTGTAATCTTCTGTGATTACGATGTGTCAGTTTATGAATGGAGAGAAGCTGCGGTCTTCTCTCCATTCATTGTCAGTGCAGCTGACGCTGCAGAGAAAGGGACTGGGGATTCTCTATCCTCTGTCTCTTTCTCTGTCTCAAGGGGGAGATATCAGAGGTCTGTTAAGACCCCTGATATCTCACCAAAGCCCCCCAAAAGGGCTGATTAAAAAAAAAAAAAAAAAACAATAAAGAATAAAAGAAATATTATTGTAAAAAATAAAAATTGTAAAAAAAAAAAAAATAACACACACATACAACGTTCACCCCCTCCCCCCCCCAAAAAAAAAGCAAGCACTGTTAAAAAAAAAAAAAAAATGAAAAAAAAAACACTGTCACGTGACATTAAAAAAAAAGTATCGGTAATCGGTATCGGCGAGTACTTGAAAAAAAGTATCGGTACTTGTACTCGGTCCTAAAAAAGTGGTATCGGGACAACCCTAGTTGTCATTCAGCATAATGTAATCCATTGACGACATATGTGCAGGGCCGGACTTTCCATTGGGCTTGACGGGGCTCAAGCCCATGGGCCCCGGCCAATAGGGGGCCCCGGCCATTCCAAAAGCCACCGAGAGCAGGCGAAAGCCGGCTCTGTATCTCGGCGGCGCCATTTTTAAACTGAAAGGCTGCAATGACAAGGCAGCAATGACACTGGAGCAAGGCTACACTGACAAGGCTGCAGATGGACACTGATAAGGCTGCATTGATGGGCATTTAAATGTAAGTTTTTTTCCTTAAACTTCCCTCCTAAAAGTTTTCTTTCCTTAAAATTCCCTCCTAAACTTGGGGTGTGTGTTATACGCCGATAAATACGGTAATTATAATTTTATCCATTTTTATTAATCATGGACCCAGGACAAATACCAGTACAGTATCCTCCACTTATACGCTTATATATTATCTACTTTTTTGAGTAGCCATTTGGCCGTTTTGTCTTGTCCAATTAAACAGAAGTTCTTTAATACTGCACTGAGTCTGGCGCACCTTGTCCTTTTCTATTTCGGTTTTATAGAGCTGTGCATATGTATAGAACGGTAGGGCCCGAAAGTGACTCAAGCCCAGAGGCCCCCACCACCCTAAGTCCTGCACATGTGCACCTTTGATTCATTTTAGGTGAGAATTTTAATCATTCCACTGTAAAAATATGCAAAGTA
Source organism: Aquarana catesbeiana (assembly GCF_042186555.1). Taxonomy (NCBI): domain Eukaryota; kingdom Metazoa; phylum Chordata; class Amphibia; order Anura; family Ranidae; genus Aquarana; species Aquarana catesbeiana. The sequence continues at coordinate 378,259,049 of NC_133324.1, read as the reverse complement.
GTACTCAGTCATTTACGGTTTTCTTGAAATAGTAAGATCTCAACGTATAACCAACAGAAATCTACACTTTAAAAAGGAAATGTTATAAATAGGGCAAAAAGAAAAAGTCAGATTTTGTGTCAAATTTTAACAATACCACATAGTGGTCAAGAGCACAGACCAGGACTCAGACAAGTCCACACCTACTGGCTAGTCTGTAATCCTGGCCCTGTTAATTCTCACTCAAGCCACATGCAGTTTAGAAGCCACTATATAGCAACTACAAGTCACGCTAACCAAAATTTGATCTGTACCCTACAAATGTATTAAAATGAAGGCAGTGAGAATCTCCACAAAAATATTCAGGTCATAAGGCAGGGAGGTATTCAAACGCTCTACTGCCAACTCTAGGGGCCCATTCACACCAGCAGGCACACATTAAAGCAGATCTTTACTGCATCTGAGCATCACAAACCAATACCACTATTTGTTTGTAATATGCAAAGCAAACTCCCCCATCCATGTCTCTATGCTTTATTTGTTGAGAAATCACTTTGAACCTCCTCCCCCCCCCCCCCATAGCATTTCTGGCTGCGGCCATCTTGAGTAAGGGCAGATGATTCATGTAGCATTTACTTCTAGGAATCCATACGCCCTTAGCTCATGCATGCAGGAATGTGCACTTAGCTGAGAACCCCCCCCCCCCCACCTCTCCTGAAGGCTACAGAGATGCATGACATAATTTGCCTAGGCCTGGAAACCAGGAAGTAACTGAAGAAATGTAATAAAAGAGTAACAAGGAAATAGGATATACTTTAACCATTTAGTGATGCGAGCAGCATAAGGATTAAAAATAGTCAATGTTTATTGGGAGAGTGACATTCCACTTTAAGGTGTGCTGTAATGCACTGTACGACAAACCACATTTATTTTATTTTTTTCACTTTAGTGGGTAAATGTGGGGAGTTTATAACTGTCAGATTTAGTAAAGTGATTGGTTTTAGGGGATACCCAGAGATGAAACTACTCCCATATAAGTTTTACCTGTTTATCTGCAGTCTATTCTCTATATCCCTTCAAAGTCCAGAATTTATACAGCATGCCTGAACAGTCAGGACAAAAAGGGGCAGAGAGCTGACGTTACACTCTGCAGAGTTCAGTGAAGAGAGCTGATTGGAGCGAGGGGACACACCCCCCTTCACACAGCATACAGGAAGAGAACTGAGGCTATCTGCTAGAGATCCCTTCCCTGTCACCTTTTTTTCTCTCGGTGTCAGAAAAACTTGGTAGAAGCGGCTAATGGAGATAGCAGAGGAATGAGGCAGCGGACAGAAACGACACACTATAAAAGAATATGCTTTGTTCATATTTCATGTCTGAGGTTTAAAACCACTTTTTTCTTGTTTTGTTTTTTTAAACGAAGAAAAAAACAGACACCAGGTTTAAAACCACTAACTCCATGAGTGACACTGTTGAAGCGTTTTATTTGCTCCGCTTAAAAAACGCACCTACTTTTTTTCAGCACACAGCAACGTAGCGCATTGATGTGAACTGAAGAATTAGGACATAAGAACAAGCTTGCCTTGTCAATGCTTTGGGAAACAGACCAACGGAGCCCAAATAGGGCTGGTGTGAACGAGCCCTAAATGACTTGTCATGTATGCGTAAAGAACGAAATGGAGGCGAGACAAGTTACCTGCCTAAATGGGAGTATGTATTATCTTCAGTTTACTGAGCCTCCTCCAGCTTCAATCTTTTTACACTGCCTGTGTATCAGGATGTTTAACAAACAGTAACTAATTTACTATTTAAACAAAGCCTTATTACTGCAAAGCAGGTTCCTGAAGGCAAACAGCTTTGACTCATCTGGTGTTTTCAACTCAAGATTTTGTTACAAAATGAAGAGCAAATATTGACAGTTCTCAGGCAGGTTGGGAATAAATACACAGAGAGAGAAAAAAAAAAAAAAAAAAAAAAAAGTTGGTTTGAATGGGACAAACCATTCTGAAAAGAACACCACCTGCTGGCAATAAATATGTAGGATGGGAAAACCACCACAAAAACACTTCACTAAAACGCATAATGCATTTAACTCAACTCATTTATGGTACACTGAAAAATTACTTATCGAAAAAAAACTATTTGAAAAACTGAAGTTTTTACCCACAGCAATCCAACTCCTTGTTATAAAGGATAACTCTTAATTGGATGCTTTCATAAAACAGCTCCTAAGGATATAGTATGCTCCTAGCCATCAACCTGTCCAGAGTAAAGCATTGAATAAATAATCTAATGATCTATTAACAGACATAAAGCTCAGCATACCAGCTCTAAGTACATGTACACAACCACAAGGAAGACTGTTTGAAGCAAAGCATTCCAATATTTGCACTTTAGCTTTAAAACAATAAAATCCAAAGCTTTTGTGTCACAGCATACCAAAAAACCTTTAGAAGACCAAAAGAGAAGTTCACTTTTCTTTTAGCCAAAAATCAATCAAGTTTACGCTTTCCCACCCAATGCAATATACACCTTGAGATCCTGAAGGGCTCCTACCTCATCTTGATTATATCACTGATTTTTATATAAAAAAAAAAAAAAAATTGGATTTAAACATTTTTCTGCAAAGATGCTCACCTGTGATACTGAGCTTGAAGAAACTGGAATTCCTCCTTAATTCGGTCTAAGGACTCAGGGATGGTAAATTTAAATTGCTGGCCTGTGGCCTGGTGTGGCGTCTAGAGGACCAAAAGATAGGAATGAAATTTAAGAAAAAAAAAAACAAAAAACACCACACACACACACACACACACACACAACTTCAATACAACTTCCACTTGAATGATACTTGAGGCAGAGCAGACATAATACCCTGCAGTCTTATTCCCACAACAGTTTCATAGAAGCCACCAAGAAATGTTTCCATTTGACTTGCCAAGCAAAGCACAATGCAGATTAACTCATCCAACTCCAGAATGAATACATCCAGAAGAGACACAGCCAGTATTGTTCTGTGTTTGACTGGAGGAGCAATAGGTGTAACGCATTGCAAGGAAAAGAAAAAAAAAAAAAAAAAACTACTAATCAGCCCAAAAAAAAAAAAAAAATTTATATACATAGCAACCAAAACATCAGTACAGACAGCAGGCCTCACCTGCATGGATAAATATAGCTGCACACACACACACCTAATGACTCTCAATAAACCGGCAATTATATTAATCTTGTGTGACAAGTCTGACTTCTAGAAGTGGTTAACTGGGCCAAGGGTAAATAAGACTTTATGACAAGGCCCATTATCTTTGCATCCTTGAATAGCGTAACAAAACCCACACAGGCCGCATTTAGACAAAAAAAGTAAACCTTTCCTCTTTAAAATTCTAAATTATGGCTGTTGCCTTTACCAGAGAAGCATTGAATCATAAGTAGAAAGGCTTACAGTGTGTGACTAATTGGATCCATTACTGCTAGATTTTAAAGCAAAGGGTCAATGTTAAGGCTATTTGATGCAGCCAGACACATATTTTGCATCTTTCATACTCTATCCATTTAAACATCATTACTGAAGTGTGAAGAACAGCAGTGCAATATAGTACACTCATAGCAAAGAAACGAAACCAAAATTATAAAGCTGGTATAAAAAGACAAATCTACAGTTTCTTTAGCTGTGCCATTTTAAAATCTCAAATCGATTTGCCAATCGATGGCCAAATACAGCGGGATAATGTTACTATTAAAAACTATAATCACAGGCAACACCGTTGGCCAGCTAGCTCAACAAAACTGCTGCTGCCTAAAGAAACCCTGCAGCCAACGTAGAGGTCAGCAGACAAGCAATGGACTGTGTGATCACCAAGCGGGTATATGGCCTATCCATCTCATCTCACAACGGCTTATTTGAACTAAAACCAGGAAGTGACATCTAAACTGGCATCCGCAGGAAAAAAAAAAAAACTGTAAAACCATCATCAACTCTAAATTAAAGAACGTGCAATAAAGACCGAGAGCATGTCAGACCCCTTGAAGAACGAGGAGGGAAATTGGTGGGTGGTATGTGGCATACATAATAAGGCTTTCCCAGCTTCCTCCTCCCAACAACTTGGAGAGCAGAACAGATGGCAGACATGTGGGCATGAGATTTATGTTAAACCACTGGCTGGAAGGGAAAAAAAAAAAAAAAATGTTCACAAGCAAACAAACCGCCATGCTTTTTTTCAACACCACATTAGATAGTCCGAGAACCCAAAATAAAGACAAAGAACCATTAAAATGTGATCAGATGAGAAACCACAGGAGACAAGTAGCCCCTGCGCCCAAAACAACATAACCCAAGTCCACTATAGAATTCTGTTATGGCCTTGTGTACACAGAGCTTATACAGACACTAAGCATTCTTTTTTGTTCAGTCAGTGAAAGAGCCTCTATACTAGCCTATGGGGTTGATTTACTAATACTGGAGAGTGCAAAATCTGGTGCAGCTGTGGATGGTAGCCAACTAGCTGTTGAGCTTTGACAATAAAACCTGGAAGCTGATTGGTTTCTAAGCAGAGCTGCACCAGATTTTGCACACTCCAGTTTTAGTAAATCAACTCCTATGCATCCACACACACATAGGGAGAGATTTACTAAAACTGGTGCACTCAGAATCTGGTGCAGTTGTGCATAGAATCCAATCAGCTTGAACAAGCTGAAGTTAGAAGCCGATTGGCAACCATGCACAGCTGCACCAGTTTTAGTAAATCTCTCCCTATGTGTGCATGGACACACAGGAGTTGATTTACTAAAACTGGAGCGTGCAAAATCTGGTGCAGTTAAGCATGGTAGCCAATCAGCTTCTAACGTTAGTTTATTCAATTAAGCTTTGACAATAAGCCCAGGTTCACACTGACAGCGGGAATGAAATTGTGCAAATTCAGCTGAACTTGCACAATTTCATTCCCGACTTTGGGGTGCGATTTGAGACATCTCTGCGGGTTGCTGCACAGATGTCTATTGAAATCCCACCCCAAAGTCGCCAAAAGTAGTACAGAAACTACTTTTGGGAATCCCACTGCTTTGGACAGGGCCATTGCTGGCAATAGCCGCCATTTGGCATGTTAAATTGCATGCCAAATTGCTGCAATGTGAACCAGTGCTAAAAGCTCAAAGCTGATTGGATTCTATGCACAATTGCACCAGATTTTTCACTCTTTAGAAAAAATTAAGCCCATCAGACATTTACTGGCATATTAGAGGGGGGTGTTTACAGGCAGAAAAATAAACACACCAAAGGCACGTTCTTTAATAGAACATATGCTATATGTGCCTAAATGATAGATGCATAAAGCATATGCACGTTAATATATTCCAAAGGCCAGAATAAATGTATATTCTGCTCCGTAGAATGCATATGCGGCTTTTAGCATTTTTTAATCCACATTCTGCTGTCAGCTCTGGCGTCCAGAGGGGCTCTTTCAGACACCCCCGTGTGCATGAGGCCTTAAGGTGCAGTCAATACAAGCTCATACTTTCCAGCATCTTCAACCCAAAAATCAGAACACTCATTAGCTAAAAACACCCTTTTTTTTTTTTTTTTTTAAGTCCAATTTAGAAAACACTTCTTGATCCTGATTCCTGTTTGCATCTCTGACAACCTCCACTTCCTGTCTTCATACACATCCCTGCTCTTCACCAGCTACACAACAAAAACCGTGTCAGCACTGGTAGCGGGTGACAACGCAAAAGGGCAGAGCCGGGATCCGGTTGTCACCCCACAAACAGGAAGTAGCAGATTTAAAAGGCCAGAACCCTTGTGAGGGTAAACCCTTAGATGATGATGATAGGAAGATGTAGTAGATTAGGCCATCCAGGTCCAGGGAACTCACCGGGTGTCTGCTCTGGGGAAACATGGCTCTCCCAGCCGCAGCTTTGGCCCTGATCAGCTCAATTCTCGGCGGTGTGTCGGTGGGACAGCGATGTGATGAGCCTAGGCAGAGCCACCCAGCATCCTCCTCGTCCTTCCTTTGTGTGGAAGCTCCGGGGACCCTCCGATCGCTTCTCCCGGACACACGATCACCGATATTCCCAGCAAACTTTCCCGGACAACTTGCTATAAATCCCAAAGGCGGACGAGGTGATGGCGGATGAGGTTGTGGCGGATGAGGCGATGCCCCGGCAGATGGGGCTCAGCAGTGTGTCGGAGGACACATGTACACACGGGTGTTGACAATACGGCCCCACCACTTCTCCATCCACATGGGGAAAAGCTCCTCCAAACAACAATAAGAGCCCCTCACTTGTGACGGCTCCGCCCGCTCCTCCCCCACCTTCCTGGGAACAAAGTGACGGGCCGGACAAAGCCCGCCGCAACAAACTTCTTCCCTCAGTCACCGGGCGAACAAGCTCCGCTCCTCCGTCCAGGCCTCTCCGTGTAAAGGGGGGCCTTCCTCCTCCTTCTCCGCCGCTCGCTCCGTACTCACACACACGGGACACACCACCGACTCGGGCCGCCCTCACTTTTCCACAACTGGTTACATTAACACGCGGTTTCACACTCCTCCAGCTAACCAGAAGCCGGCCCCGCCCAAGCCCATTGCGAGGGCAATGCCGCGTCGCCTCCAATCGCGGCGCCGCTAGCCCAACGTGGGGTCGTGACGTGCAGGGCCGCTGTCGCCAATCGCGGCTTTCCCCATGTCGTTTCTGGGGACGCCTTCCATTCGGGCTGCTGCGAGCCAATGGGGGGAGAGGGAGGCGGGGCCAACTGCCAGAATGAGTGGGATGGGCGGTGAGATGGAGAAGTAGCTGCCTGGCTGTCAATCAAAGTAACGTGGTGGGACGAGAGCGTCAAGCGGCGTGTGTGTTTATAATGCTGAAATATATGCTCGGGTATTTATGGGAGTATTTATGTGGAGGCCATGCTAGGTGCTTACATAGATGAAAAGAGACACGGCTAACTACACCGCGTTTCACCTTCTTTTCTTACCATTTCGATGTATTTGTATTACCGGAATTGACATTGTATGACAGTGGTGTGTGCAATACTGTGCTATATATCAATAGAAACATGCTATATATGTACACTGTATGGCCATGCATCACATTATACAGTGCTGGGACAAAGTCATCTAGAACCCCTGGCAAATATGCCAAATTGACCCCCCCCCATTATGTACGAGTATATAATACATATAATACATGTCAGCAAAAATCCCCCCCCCATTATATATGAGCATATTATGTGTCAGCAACCCCCCCCTTATGTATGAGCATATAATACGTGTCAGCAAACCCCCCCATTATGTATATGCATATAATACGTGTCAGCAAACCCCCCCATTATGTATATGCATATAATACGTGTCAGCAAACCCCCCCATTATGTATATGCATATAATACGTGTCAGCAAACCCCCCCATTATGTACATGCATATAATACGTGTCAGCAAACCCCCCATTATGTACATGCATATAACACGTGTCAGCAACCCCCCCCCCCCCATTATGTACATGCATATAATACGTGTCAGCAAACCCCCCCATTATGTACATGCATATAATACGTGTCAGCAACCCCCCCCCCATTATGTACATGCATATAATACGTGTCAGCAAACCCCCCCATTATGTACATGCATATAATACGTGTCAGCAACCCCCCCCCCATTATGTACATGCATATAATACGTGTCAGCAAACCCCCCCATTATGTACATGCATATAATACGTGTCAGCAAACCCCCCCATTATGTACATGCATATAATACGTGTCAGCAAACCCCTCCATTATGTACATGCATATAATACATGTCAGCAAACCCCCCCCATTATGTACATGCATATAATACGTGTCAGCAAACCCCCCCATTATGTACATGCATATAATACGTGTCAGCAAACCCCCCCATTATGTACATGCATATAATACGTGTCAGCAACCCCCCCATTATGTACATGCATATAATATGTGTCAGCAAACCCCCCCATTATGTACATGCATATAATACGTGTCAGCAAACCCCCCCCATTATGTACGACCATATAATATGTGTCAGCAAACCCCCCCATTATGTACATGCATATAATACGTGTCAGCAAACCCCCCCATTATGTACATGCATATAATACGTGTCAGCAAACCCCCCCATTATGTACATGCATATAATACCTGTCAGCACCCCCCCCCATTATGTACATGCATATAATACGTGTCAGCAAACCCCCCCATTATGTACATGCATATAATATGTGTCAGCAAACCCCCCCATTATGTACATGCATATAATACGTGTCAGCAAACCCCCCATTATGTACATGCATATAACACGTGTCAGCAAACCCCCCCATTATGTACATGCATATAATACGTGTCAGCAAACCCCCCCATTATGTACATGCATATAATACGTGTCAGCAACCCCCCCCCCCATTATGTACATGCATATAATACGTGTCAGCAAACCCCCCCATTATGTACATGCATATAATACGTTTCAGCAAACCCCCCCATTATGTACATGCATATAATACGTGTCAGCAAACCCCCCCATTATGTACATGCATATAATACGTGTCAGCAAACCCCCCCATTATGTACATGCATATAATACGTGTCAGCAAACCCCCCCATTATGTACATGCATATAATACGTGTCAGCAAACCCCCCCATTATGTACATGCATATAATACATGTCAGCAAACCCCCCCCATTATGTACATGCATATAATACGTGTCAGCAAACCCCCCCATTATGTACATGCATATAATACGTGTCAGCAAACCCCCCCATTATGTACATGCATATAATACGTGTCAGCAACCCCCCCATTATGTACATGCATATAATATGTGTCAGCAAACCCCCCCATTATGTACATGCATATAATACGTGTCAGCAAACCCCCCCCATTATGTACGACCATATAATATGTGTCAGCAAACCCCCCCATTATGTACATGCATATAATACGTGTCAGCAAACCCCCCCCATTATGTACATGCATATAATACGTGTCAGCAAACCCCCCCATTATGTACATGCATATAATACCTGTCAGCAACCCCCCCCATTATGTACATGCATATAATACGTGTCAGCAAACCCCCCCATTATGTACATGCATATAATATGTGTCAGCAAACCCCCTCATTATGTACATGCATATAATACGTGTCAGCAAACCCCCCATTATGTACATGCATATAACACGTGTCAGCAAACCCCCCCATTATGTACATGCATATAATACGTGTCAGCAAACCCCCCCCATTATGTACATGCATATAATACGTGTCAGCAACCCCCCCCCCATTATGTACATGCATATAATACGTGTCAGCAAACCCCCCCATTATGTACATGCATATAATACGTTTCAGCAAACCCCCCCATTATGTACATGCATATAATACGTGTCAGCAACCCCCCCATTATGTACATGCATATAATACGTGTCAGCAAACCCCCCCATTATGTACATGCATATAATACGTGTCAGCAAACCCCCCCATTATGTACATGCATATAATACATGTCAGCAACCCCCCCCCATTATGTACATGCATATAATACGTGTCAGCAAACCCCCCCATTATGTACATGCATATAATACGTGTCAGCAAACCCCCCCATTATGTACATGCATATAATACGTGTCAGCAACCCCCCCATTATGTACATGCATATAATATGTGTCAGCAAACCCCCCCATTATGTACATGCATATAATACGTGTCAGCAAACCCCCCCCATTATGTACGACCATATAATACGTGTCAGCAAACCCCCCCATTATGTACATGCATATAATACGTGTCAGCAAACCCCCCCATTATGTACATGCATATAATACGTGTCAGCAAACCCCCCCATTATGTACATGCATATAATACCTGTCAGCAACCCCCTCCATTATGTACATGCATATAATACGTGTCAGCAAACCCCCCCCATTATGTACATGCATATAATGCGTGTCAGCAAACCCCCCCCATTATGTACGACCATATAATATGTGTCAGCAAACCCCCCCATTATGTACATGCATATAATACGTGTCAGCAACCCCCCCCATTATGTACATGCATATAATATGTGTCAGCAAACCCCCCCATTATGTACATGCATATAATACGTGTCAGCAAACCCCCCCCCATTATGTACGACCATATAATACGTGTCAGCAAACCCCCCCATTATGTACATGCATATAATACGTGTCAGCAAACCCCCCCATTATGTACATGCATATAATACGTGTCAGCAAACCCCCCCATTATGTACATGCATATAATACCTGTCAGCAACCCCCCCCCCCCATTATGTACATGCATATAATACGTGTCAGCAAACCCCCCCCATTATGTACATGCATATAATGCGTGTCAGCAAACCCCCCCATTATGTACGACCATATAATACGTGTCAGCAAACCCCCCCATTATGTACATGCATATAATACGTGTCAGCAACCCCCCCATTATGTACATGCATATAATATGTGTCAGCAACCCCCCCCATTATGTACATGCATATAATACGTGTCAGCAAACCCCCCCCATTATGTACGACCATATAATACGTGTCAGCAAACCCCCCCATTATGTACATGCATATAATACGTGTCAGCAAACCCCCCCATTATGTACATGCATATAATACGTGTCAGCAAACCCCCCCATTATGTACATGCATATAATACCTGTCAGCAACCCCCCCCATTATGTACATGCATATAATACGTGTCAGCAAACCCCCCCCCATTATGTACATGCATATAATGCGTGTCAGCAAACCCCCCCCCATTATGTACGACCATATAATACGTGTCAGCAAACCCCCCCATTATGTACATGCATATAATACGTGTCAGCAAACCCCCCCATTATGTACATGCATATAATACGTGTCAGCAAACCCCCCCATTATGTACGACCATATAATACGTGTCAGCAAACCCCCCCCATTATGTACATGCATATAATACGTGTCAGCAAACCCCCCTATTATGTACATGCATATAATACGTGTCAGCAAACCCCCCCATTATGTACATGCATATAATACGTGTCAGCAACCCCCCCCATTATGTACATGCATATAATACGTGTCAGCAAACCCCCCCCCATTATGTACATGCATATAATACGTGTCAGCAAACCCCCCCCCATTATGTACGACCATATAATACGTGTCAGCAAACCCCCCCATTATGTACATGCATATAATACGTGTCAGCAAACCCCCCCATTATGTACATGCATATAATACGTGTCAGCAAACCCCCCCAATATGTACAAGCATATAATACATGTCAACAAGCCCCCCCATTATGTACCATCATATAATACGTGTCAGCAAACCCCCCCATTATGTACATGCATATAATACGTGTCAGCAAACCCCCCCATTATGTACGACCATATAATACGTGTCAGCAAACCCCCCCATTATGTACATGCATATAATACGTGTCAGCAAACCCCCCCATTATGTACATGCATATAATACATGTCAGCAAACCCCCCCATTATGTACATGCATATAATACGTGTCAGCAACCCCCCCCATTATGTACATGCATATAATACGTGTCAGCAAACCCCCCCCCCATTATGTACATGCATATAATACGTGTCAGCAAACCCCCCCAATATGTACAAGCATATAATACATGTCAACAAGCCCCCCCATTATGTACCATCATATAATACGTGTCAGCAAACCCCCCCATTATGTACGAGCATATAATACGTGTCAGCAAACCCCCCCCCATTATGTACCAGCATATAATACGTGTCAGCAACCCCCTCCCCATTATGTATGAGCATATAATGCATGTCAGCAGACCCCACCATACTTGACTGAGTTCCCTAAGGACCCTCGGGTGCAAGCCATCTGGTCCCGGTGATTTATTAATGTTAAGTTTCCCAAGTCTATTTCTAATTCTGTCCTCTGTTAACCATGGAGGTGCTTCCTGTGATGTGTCATGAGGATAAACACTGCAGCTTTGGTTACTGAAGCCCCCCGATTCACTCGTGAAGACTGAGGAGAAGAATAAATTCAATACCTTCATCATCTCCCCATCCTTTGTAACCAGATGTCCTTCCTCCTTCTTTATGGGGCCAATATGGTCTGTCCTCCCTTTTTTACTGTTTACATACTTAAAGAATTTCTTGGGATTTTTTTTGCTTTCCTCCGCTATGTGTTTTTCGTGTTCTATCTTAGTATGTACCCCTGCACCCCCTCATATCTTGTTGCATTCTTTGTAAAGTCTGAATACTGATGATGATACCTCAGCCTTGAGTTTTTTGAAGGCCTTTTCTTTTGCTTTTATATGCATTTTTACATTGGAGTTAAGCCATCCAGGACTTTTGTTCGCTCTTTTACATTTATTACCCAGTGGGATGCATTGGCTAATGCCCTTATTTAATATACTCTTAAAGCAAACCCATCTCTCCTCCGTATTCTTTGTTTCCAAGATTTTATCCCAATTTATATCTTCTAGCAAGGTTTGTAGTTTAGGGAAGTTGGCTCTTCTGAAATTCAGTGTCTTTGTGTTCCTCTTATGTTTCCTATTTGTGTGATTTATACTGAAGCCAATTGACCTGTGATCGCTGTTTCCTAAATTGCCCCATATTTCCACATCCATGATTAGGTCTGTATTGTTAGTAGATCCAGTAACACTTTATTTCTAGTTGGTGCGTCTACCATTTGACCCATGAAATTGTCCTGCAAGACATTTAGAAACTGGCGAGCCTTAGACAAATGCGTGGTTCCCTCCGCCCAGTCCCCATTATAACACTTCCCATCCTTGCTGCTAATCCAAATCTACCAGCATGTCTTTGGAGTGTGGGGGGAAATTCACCCAAGCACAAGCAGGACATGCAAACTATGCAAGAGGTGTACTGGCCAGGACACAAACCAGGGATCTAGTGCTGCAAGGCAGAATTGCTAACCACTTTACACCACTGTAGTGTCCCAAATGGGAATTTTGGTGTATTTAGACATGTATAGTAGGCATTAATAAAGCACTGTGTAAACCTTTCAAAAAGCCTAGCAAAACAATTATTTTTGGAAGGAAATTCATTAAACGAAAAAAGCTTTCCAACCGTTTATGATCGGTTAAAGTACGTTTGTGCCGTGCTGTCATTGACTTAAATTGAGGCATTTGGCAAGCTTTTCAAGTTGTCCACGCCTGCCAAATGCTCCTAGCTAAAAAATGAAAAACAAAGCGACGCAAATGCATTGAGAATCTTATGTGTTTACTGGACCGTTGGCTTTTATGTTACAGAACAGGCATTGGCTTTGCAAAACTGTTTGGAAAGCTTTAATAACGCAAAGCCAAGGCCTGTTCTTTACGCCCGTGTGAACGAGGGCCTAATTACGCTTATGATATAAGTTCTACCCTTTTATTCTTTGTGTGAAGTCCATTCAAGAAATTACGAACAGGGAAAGCTGTGCCAAATGGCGATGTAGGGCTGTTCAGGAAGCCTATATTGTGTTTTTTTCATGTGAAGTGTGGTGTGCTTAGCCTATAGTTTACAATACTGGGAATTTATATATTTACAGGCATACCCCACTTTTAAGTACACAATGGGGTTTATTTACTAAAGCTGGAAAGTGCAAAATCAGGCTCACTTCTGCATAGAAACTAATGAGCTTCTAGGTTTTATTACCAACGCTTAATTGAACAAGCTGGGGTTAGAAGCTCATTGGTTTCTATGCAGAAGTAAGCCTGATATTGCACTTTCCAGCTTTATTAAATAAACCCCAATATATATATATATATATATATATATATATATATATATATATATATATACATACACACTCCTAGTGTTTTTTTTTAAATAGCAGCATATAGAACTATAGTAGAGTTGTTACCATCAATTACAGACTTAAGTGTTTTAAAAAATTAAGAGACAGAGCGCTTTGCCTTCTTAAAATGAATGCATTAATTGCTTGGGAAATCCAGCTTGAACAAAAACATAACACTAAAAACATAAAGGCTAATTAAAACATATTTAGCCTATAGTAGTAATAATCCTCCAGAACTAGGGATAATATAGTGATTAATGCTCCAGCTGCTTTAAGGGCCTTCTGTTAGTTTTCAGGCCTTCAGCGCCACTAATAATCGTGCATACGAAGCTGGTATCGCTCATAATAAGTAAGGATAAACTAAACAAGGACGGTCTTTTTCTTTAGCAATATGTAAAGCGAGTACCTTGTATTTACTAATAGCCTTGCTTCAGTCATCCTATCATCACAATAATGTGTGCCATTACCAAGGCACAGGGCTGCACTAAGAGATCATGCAAACAAAAGAGTACAAAGAGCCTTTGCATTCCCAGGCCAGGCAGCTTATCAGATGGGTTAAAGATTTGCATTCTGTTTATTTTAGGGGAATTTTTCAGTCATGAGTTCCATCTTATTACTAAATAACACATTTCCTCATTTCTGGTTTATTATGCCCTAGGGGAGATCAGCAGTGCATATATATCTACCAAGTCAAACATTTCCAGGTGTCAACATAATAAGACTGCATGCTCAAGATTATAAAGATAAATACATATTAGGTTACCATGCATGTTGCATGAAGGCACAGGCAAAGCAACGCATTTTATCATTTCCAGAAGATCCTTATGCTAATTAAAATCATTATGATTCAACGGGCAATAGTTATTATCTCTGAATATAACACATTTTTACTTTTATCTACTTTATAGGGAATGGGAAAGGAGTTTAAATGCTCTCCAGTGACTCCCTCACAAACTAGGTACCAGTACCTGCATTCAGGAAGCTATAACGATTGCTATTTTCCCTAATGACTGTTATTTTTAGAATTGAGGGTCAATGATTTCTGAAAATATCAGTCACATGGCTGAAAATAATATTCATTATGGAAAATAACACATTATGTCATAGCTTAGTGAATTAAAGTTAGTTAGAAAATAAAGCCCTAAATCGCTTCAGGCTGGCCCCTTTTGCAAGTACTGTATAGTTATGTAAAACATTAAAAATAAGTGCCTATACTGTTTAAATTGTGAGCTCCTTGAGGGCAGGGCCTGATGTGAATGTACAATATATATTTAAAGTGCTATGTAAAATGACAGCGCTATAAAAGTACCCGTAATAATAATTAAAAAAAAAAAAAAAAAAAACAGTAATACACTGTCTCACCCTGCTCTGCACATGCTCAGTTGCTCTCTATTCTCAGCACTGTGCCTAAAATCAAAGCCACTAGAAGCCGATCAGCTGACAGCTTTAAGATTTAAAAAAAAGAGAACTAACTAAATGGGACTTTATATGAGGACATTTACAAAAATGTACCTCCATCCCCAAAATGCATACAAAAAACAGAGAGATGGGGGGGGTTTTGGGACTTTAAATGAGACATGCAGCTGGGAAGGTGACACAACATAGTAATGATATGAATATCTAATAATTGCACCATAAATGTGACCGCATCGTATTGCATAGTAATGAATGTATAAAACCCCCCCATCTCTCTGTTTTTTGTAAGCTTTAAGATTTACTGTTGCTGAATGGGGAACAAAGCAACAGCAATGACACAGACTGTGTGGAGGGAACACAGTTTAGAGAGGGAGAAAAGAAAAGCAGAAGAGGTGACAGCACACACTTTGCTGCCAGGGAAATCTAAAAGACTAAAACTTACAAGGATATTGTCTTCGCTTATCGCTATTCAGTGGCGGCTGGTGTTTTTTTTTTTGTGGGGGGCAGCAAACAACCACCCATCCCCCTTGAGCAGCACCCCCCCCCCGCTGTGTGCCAGTCGGTCCGGCACTTACCCCATCAGGGCGGGTGGTAGGCAGTGTGGGACAGCGGTTTGGCTCCAAGTGTCCTCTCCTCCATGGCGAGTTCCAGCTCCTCCTCTCCTCCTCCTAGGCATTCAATAGGATCGCCTATCCTTACAGCCAATCGGGTGACCGGTGTCAAACCCCGCTTCCTGATTGGCCGAGAGGAGGATCAGTGTTAGAACAGTGAATATTGATTTGCTGTTGTAACACACCTGGATGGGCTCAGAGCGCACTCTCTGTGACCTGAGCCCACCCTATATTGAAGCCTTAGAGCTTTTGGCTCTAATCGGTGCTTCAAAAAAACAGCCCCTCCGCATTGGAATCCATGCCCCGGTGTCCTGAAAGGGACCGGACGCATGGATAGGGGAGGCAGAGATGGACGGGGGGCAGCGCCCATGTGCCCCTAATGGATGGGCCGCCCCTGTTGCTATTCTCTTCTTTCTCCTCATCGGCAGCCTGTGAACTTCAGCACTGTAAAGCTTCTGTCAGCCTTCCTCTCTATCTGAGCCAAGACATACAATCAAGGCTGGAAATTTACATATTTCAATTAGGCAATTTATAGCACACACCAATTTCAGTAGCGTAATTATTAATATGGAATGTATGTTCTTTTGGTAAAGAATATTAATTGTTCTGAAACTGTTATGAGTAAAGTTCCTCTTTAAGCCTATTGTCTACAACATCATTGTAAGCTGACAGCACAAGTGCATGCAGAGCAAAACAGAGGAAGTTTATCACTGAACCACGGGCATGGGCGTTTGTTTGTTCCAGGCTCATTGTGAGAAGGAATATTTTCTCGCTGGATTCATGTTTATGTAGTAGATGGAGGCATCAGGAAACCATAAAGACTGACAATTAGGGACATTAGAATATCATAAACAAATGTTTATGTCATTTTTTGAAATTATCATAATGTGTATCTGTTTATGTGACCATTTTTATTAAATGAGAGCATGGAGCAGGCATGTTTATGAACATTTACAGTGATGACTGAGCAGCACTAAAAGGGATGATAGATAGATAGATAGATAGATAGATAGATAGATAGATAGATAGATAGATAGATAGATAGATAGATGATAAAAAATAATGTTCTTGAGCAAGGGACATACATTCCAGACTAATAATTATGCTACCAAAATTAGTGTGTGCTGCAAATTGTCTCCAGCATTGCTCCTGTTTCTTCTTGCTGGAGGCCGCCATTTTGCTGAAGCCCAGAGCCCCTGAACAGCAACTAAATCCATTGATTTAACAGTTTCAAAAAAATGTTACATTCCTGGAATGCTGGGATTGGTAACTGTCACATTGGCTTGTATCCTCAACCAAACTGTCAAACCATCAAATGGCTGGTGTCATAAGTGATCACATGTGCAGCACAATGGCAGTTGCAGATCATATAGAAGCAGCTTCCTTGGTGTATAGGATAGGGGGATTTAATTCCGCTTTAAGAGCGGTCAGTAGATCTGCCTCTACAAATTTGGCAGTGGCTAAAAATAGAGAGCAACTGAGCATGTGCATGGATTTTAAACAGTATAGACACTTATTTTTAATGTTTTACATAGCTATACTGTACCTACAAAAGGGACCAGCCTGAAGTGATATAACAGGACATAGCTCTCTGACTAAAGTTCCACTTTAAAGCGGAGTTCCACCCAAAAGCGTAACTCTCGCTTCAATGCTTCCTCCCCCCCTCCGGTGCCACATTTAGCACCTTTCAGGGTGGAAGGGGGAACCGGGGACCTGTTTTTGACATGTCCCCTTCCCCACGTCCAGAGACGGGCCATGGCCCGATCTCCCGGAAGTTCGGCCTCCCTCCTCCTTCTATTATTAGAAAGCGCAGCGCGCTTCGCGCATGCACAGTAGGGAACCAGGAGTGAAGCTAAAAGTCTTCACTGCCTGGTTCCCTTACCAGGAATCCAAAGATCAGCTGGGGTGCCGACATTGCGGAATCAGGTAAGTGTCCTAATATTAAAAGTCAGCAGCTACAGTATTTGTAGCTGCTGACTTACATTTTTTTTCACCCAGGCTGGACCTCCTCTTTAAATTTCAAATTAAAGTCCAACTGAACTTACAGTTTAAATGGGCTAAAAACATTCCAGGCATATCAAAACCAAAGAGGTTTAAAGTCTTATAGTTTTTCTTTTCTTTAGTCCTGGTAAAAGAATGTCCCCTGTCAGCATGCTGTAGAGGAGGACTGTTGCTCTGTGGAAGCAGTGGTGTCTCTGTATAGATCCGACACACCTCCTTCTGAGTGAGTTATGCCACGTACACATGTCCGGTTTTGCCGTCAGAATAACTTCTGAAGGTTTCTCCGACTGAACTCCGAAGGAATTCCATTCAAGTGGTCTTGCCTACACACACACTCAACCCAAAGTCTGACCAAAGTCCGACCGTCCAGAACGAGGTGACATACAACACGTACGACGGGACTAGAGAAAGGAAGTTCAATAGCCAGTAGCCAGTAACCGTCTCATACTTGCTTCAGAGCAAGCGTCGTTTTTGGTCTGTCGGAACAGCATACAGACGAGCGTTTTTTCCCGATAGGAATTGGTTCCGTCGGAAATATTTAGAACATGTTCTATTTCTATGTCCGTCAGAATTTTCGAATACAAAAAGTCCGATGAGGCATACACATCGGAATAGATGATGCAAAGCTTCCGTCGACTTTTTCTGTTGGACATTCCGCTCGTGTGTACGTGGCTTTAGACTTCTCCAATTAGTAGAAACTATGCAGCATGCTTTTTAACAAATAAGAATCTCTAGGTTTTTTTTCAGCAGAGGGTATGTTGGACCTCTGCAGAGAGACTGCTGCTTCCCCACAATGAGCTTCCTCTACAGCATGTTAAAACGGATCAGGCTTTTCAACTTGTTGTGGCTGCTTTCTAAAGAAAACAAACTGTAAGGCTTTGCACACCATTTATTTTGATGCAGGTGTTCTGTGAAAACAACCAACTCGTCCAAATCTCCAGTTACTGATGCTGGACAGTCACTCGAAGTGACGTGGTTGGAGATTTTGGCGAGTTATGCCACGTACACACGAGCGGACTTTTCAGCATCAAAGGTCCGACGTCTTTCCGACTGACTTTCGACGGAGTTACTATGGACTTTCGAACGACCGGACTTGGCCACACACGAATGGACTAAAGTCCGTTCGAAAGTCCATTGGTTTGAGCGTGATGACTTATGAAGGGACTAGAATAAGGAAGTTCATAGCCAGTAGCCAATAGCTGCCCTTGCGTCGTTTTTTGTCCGTTGGACTAGCATACAGACGAACTGATTTTTCGCCTGGACTCGAGCCCGTCGGAAAGATTTGAAACATGTTCTAAATCTAAAGTCTATGATTTTTTGACAGCAAAGGTCCAATGAAGCCCACACACGATCAAATTGTCTGGCGGATTCGTTCCATCGGACCTTTGCTGTCGAAAAGTCCGCTCGTGTGTAAGCGGCATTAGTGTTTTCGGCAAAAAAACGGCACTTGGCTGTTGAAAGCCTGAGCCAGCCACCCCCACCCCCTCCAGTGAATGTGAGGGAAGGGGGGCAGAGCAGAGAATAGTGACTGACTGTCACCAGCTCTCTGCTCAGGGAGCACTGAGAACCAAGTGATCGTCGATGTTTGATCGCTCAGTTCTCAGCCTTAGAGATGGCAGGGGACAGATGCAGTAGTGGAACGATGCTGCATCCACCGAGGTGGATGATTCTAAAAAAAAAAAAAAAAATTCCTATAATTCTCTTTTAAATTCTACCATTACAGCCAGATGGAGCTGAACACATGCTGCAGCCTCTGCAATTTTAACTTGGCTAGTAGAGTTTGACAGGCGGCACCATGCTGATTAAAGTCAATGATAGCAAGCCGCAGCTGCGAGCCAAACAATCACAGTTTTTCTAATACAAACTCCTCCTTGGGTAAAAAAAAAAAAACAAAACGAAATTCAGTAGGTGGCAGGATCACCACCCGAATGACTGACATCCGTTGCTATGCCGCTCATGTGAAAAAGCCCTAAGAACTATTTCCCCAGTGAATGCACATTAGCAACAATGTATTCCCTACCAATTAAAATACTATTAGAAATGCCACACAAATGATGGCTTACACCTGGTATAAATTATAATAATGTGCATTTGTAATAAGTGCAGTTCAGCATTCATCCAAAATTGTTAAACATTATAATGATTTATTTACAGTTGGAGCAATGAAAAAAATTCAAGGCCGAAGTTGTGAGCAGTTCCTAATTAATTCACATTGTCTGAAGGATGTTCATTAAGTACATCCGAGCAAATGCTACAAGAAATTGTACTCTTTTTGCCATTACCAGACTTAGTTTAAAAAAAAAAAAAAAAAACGTTGTCTGAATGCAACACAGTCGTTAAAATATAAGCCAAGCCTTGAAAGAAAAACATTAATATTTCTTCCTCTGGTTGTCAATGCCAATGAACTCTGCTTTCTCGAGAGAAAAGCTTGCTATGCTTGTGGCACACTTCCATGTATCCCTGTGTGCTCTTTGGTTCCTTGCAACAGTCCCTACATCAGCACCATGGGAGACGATCCCGGGAGTGTCTGATGCAGGTGAATTCTAAGCAAGTGTATTTGTTGAAGACAAAGGATGGTGTGGGCAGGAGGAGGATTACGGATTTTCTTTCCTGGCTGAGCTTGTTTTGACTTTTTAGATAGTAACAGGGTTTCTTTAGACCGGTTCAGGTATGTGCAGCCACAGATTCGTGCCTGGGGTCCGATGCGTGTCCGTTCACTGGTTCAGGTGCGATTCTGGTCCACATTTTTTCACCTGAACCAGACCCAAACACTCCCGTCATGCGAATTGGATGCAGGGAAACCTTTAAAGCGTAACTACACTTTTGTTGAGAAAAAAAACATTCCCCTCTTGGTGATCTATGTACATTGCATGGATTATAACAACCTTTGTTGCAGATTCCTACCTTTTGTTATTCTGAAGAAACCCATGTGTGTTTGTCTGTGCCTCTGTACTGAGTGGGTCTAATGGGCGTGGTTTTATAATTAACTGTCATTAATTAGTGCCCTGCAGCTGCAGAGCACTAATGAGGAAATCTGCTGGGCCTGCATCCCTTTAGATGTGCTCCTATTGAAAGTATCTCTCCAAAAATGACATATTTGTTGCAGGGGATGCCTGAAATCGGACTTGTATCTTTGTGCAGACTTCTGGGAAAATTGGTGAGCCAATCACACAAGCAGGCAATGATGTTTCTGGGGAGTGGTCAGTACACACTCTGTGTACAAAAAAACTCCATGTAGCCATATTGCAATGCATTCTCAGAAAATTACAGTGGGTACAGATTGAAAAGGAAAGGTAATTTTTAATAATATTCAATTACAATATGATTAGTGTCGCAATTATATGTGACATATTATTTTTTCCTTATTTGCCATAACAGAGGCTAAGATGGCAGCTTGTTTGGCTGTAAAGGACAGGAAGGTTTAGTTCTGCTTTAGCTTTTACAGTGTGGGTACAGCCTACAGACAGGAATGGACTTTTACTTTCATTCTTTGAAATTAGACCAATAAAATGAAAAGCTATTATGACAATAGTTACAAGGGTTTGCTGCCAAAACCCTGAGTTGCACCAGTGAAGTAGTCTGAAGGCTTCTTTATGTTGTTGTGTTGATTATGAAGACTTTTGTTGACCTATATTTTGGGCAGGAATCTTCTGAAGCTTGCCCAAGATCAGGAATGCAGCTTGACACCTCCTAATATGTTTGTATAATACCATAAGCTGTAATAAAATCATTACTGTGCAACAAGGCACTGGGGAGTGTTGTTCTCGAGGATCCTGAGAGATCTAAGAAGATGGTCGGGAATCTACCTAGCAACATCTATCCAGTTTATGTATAATGGAATGAATATAATAGTTTATTTTTTTTCCTATTTTATTTCTAATTGCTTTTTCTATTTTAAGGGCACATTTGTAAAAGTTGAAAAAAATTATTGGTGATGGATATCATACCGAGGAAACAAATTACAGTCTCACTAACAAAACATGATTCAACTGTTGACTTCTATTTAGATAATTCCTTTCATGCAGTCCAGAGTATGATAGATCCAGACCTCTTGTGCAGCAATAAGAACTCTGTGAATAGAGCCAGCACAAAGCTAAACATTTGTGACCCTCCAGGTCCCTGGAAGGGCAAGAGGTAACAATGTCTATCTTGTTATCTCTCCTAACAGCTGGACTTTTCCAGGCTCACAGTTTTGGACAACAGTGCTCTGCTGTAATTATTTAGTCTGACTGTCAATTAGGTTTTACTTTGTAAATTAATCAACTAGTAATCTACAGAGGTTTCACTGCTTATCTTTTTTAAACTTTTTTTTTTAAAAAAAGGTCTGGATTTCATATCTTACTTGGCTATAGCTGTCCTCTTTGATCCCTTTTAGTGTGTAAATGTTATTACTGTTCTCACTTTCACATTGCTTGAAAAGTACTGATAGTGTATACTGCAGAGGTAATTTTTGACATCAGCAGAACAACAAGGTGTTCAGTAAACAGTGTTTGCATTTCAAAGAAACAGTAATTAAATATTTACTTGTATACTTAATGTTGGCAACAGTAGAATTAAAAAATGAGTGATTTTGTCATGGTAATAAACTGCGGTCACAGTGCTCTTAGATGGGTTTACCAGTTTGTTTGCAGTAGCAGTTGAGATCGACAATACAATTATAGTTACAAATGGAATTTACACATATTAGATAGTTTCTTTCAGATAATGTTATTCTGAATGCAATGAATACGGAGAGCAAGGAAACAGAGCTTAAAGCGGAGTTCCACCGAAAAAAAAAAATTAAGTCAGCAGCTACAAAAAGTGTAGCTGCTGACTTTTGATATTCAGGCACTCACCTGTACCACGGTCCAGTGATGTGGGCGTATGAAGCCCCGCTCCTCTCCCCATCCTCTCCATGGCGCCGGCATTGTTACTGTAGGTGCCCAGCTGTGGCTCCACAGCTGGGCATGCACTGCGCATGCGCGAGCCACACTGTTCACTGTGAATGGCCGGGCAATCTTCTGGGACATGTGACATGTCCCAGAAGATTGCAGGGAGAGAGTGGGAAAAAGTGATCTTCCTTCTGGTGCCGCGGTTCCCCAGGAGGGAGTGGGAGCTGGATGCCTCTAAAAATAGGTTATCCCCCCCCCCCCAAAAAAAAGAAATTACATGCCGAATCTGGCATGTCAGGGGGTTACTGTCACTTAAAGCAGAAGTTCCATTCTTGGGTGGAAACCTGCTTTAATAAGCTGTGTGCATGTACCCTTCTAAATACCTGGAGCCAGTAGAGCAGAGGTGGTTTCATTCACACTTGTGCAACTTAGATTTCATTCACACTTATGCAACTTGTCATTGACATCAATGTTGCATGACAAGTTGTTCTCCATGTTTTCCAATGATAACCATTCATATAGGTGTGACTTAAAGTTGCGGTGACCTCAAAGTAGTTTGCGCACTACTTTGGTCCAACTTTCATGCAACATGAGGGCCATAGACTTTAATGGTAACCCTCAAAAGTTGCATGAAAGTCATACCTGAATGTTATACAATGCCACAGTTGTCCATTATCATTGGTCAAATCCAAAGTCGCACCCAAGTCGCACCCATTCAAAGTTGCACCAAAGGTGCTCTCCAAAGTCAGCCCAACTTTGGAGTCGTACAAGTGTGAATGGAACCTTACTTGATAAAGAGGTCCTCAAGTGCAACACCTAACATCACAAAAGAAACACACATAACTTTCAGGGAGCCTAATGCTACAGTAAGCTGGCAGAGACTAAAGACATACAACAGGAGTTGGTCAGAGATTGAAGGCATAAAACAAGAGAGGATCAAAGACTGAAGAAATACAACAGAAGATGGCCAGAGACTGAGCTATACAACAGGAGATAATCAGAGACTGCAGGAATACACTATATTGTCAAAAGTATTGGGGCACCTGCCTTTACACGCACATGAATGTTAATGGCATCCCAGTCTTAGTCCGTAGGGTTCAATATTGAATTGGCCCACCCTTTGCAGCTATAACAGATTCAACTCTTTCAACCTGATAGAACACCTTTGGGATGAATTAGAGTGGAGACTGTGAGTCAGGCCTTCTCGTCCAACATTAGTGCCTGACCTCACAAATGCGCTTCTGGAAGGATGGTCTAACATTCCCATAAATACACTCCTAAACCTTGTGGACAGCTTTCCAAGAATAGTTGAAGCTGTTATAGCTGCAAAAGGTGGGCCAACTCAATTTTGAACCCCACAGACTAAAACTGGCATGCCATTAAAGTTCATGTGCGTGTAAAGGCAGGAGTCCCAATGCTTTTGACAATATAGTGTATAACAGGGGAGGGTTGGAGACTGAAGAAATACAACAGGAAATGGTCAGAGGCTGAGACCATGATTGAGGACACAGTCATAACCAGGAGACTGCTAAGACCTCATGCACACTGGACGTTTTTACAGCTGCTGTTTTTGGGGTTAGACTTTTTTTTTACAGTCAATAAACTCCCCATCATGTTATCTTGATTTTGATCCCATTGATTTAAAAAAAAAAAAAAAAACGATTAAAAACGCTAACGATGAAAAACACTAAAAAATGTTGAAAAACTCACTGCAAAGCTACTGGTGTTTTTATAACTTTATTATAACATCCAGTGTGCATGAGGCCTTAGATCACTGCTATTACAACCCCTTTACAAGTCAATACTTTTGTATTTGTGCACCCTACAGCCCTTTCTGTTGGTAAGAGCTATTAAAAATATCAGAGGGAAAAACAACACATTAAAGGAGAAAAGGAATGAACAGCACAGAAAAAGTAAGCTACTTTGAAATAAATAAATCAAACCATTAACTAGCAGAAGCCAGTGTAAAGAATTTTTTTTTTCAGTAGTGAGCACCAACACAGGTTACTGTCTGTAGGGGCCCCAAGAGCTGCAAATAGGGCTCCAGGGCAGTAGGGGTGGCTAAAAGCATAGGTATTGTTGTACTGGCCATGCAAGGGACATTGCAGGATAGCTAGTGTAAGCATAATATATTGGCTAGTTTAAGTGGTCAGCATATGGCTATATACAGATGGTCAACAGCTGATCAGATTTTCGATGTTCTGAGGCCACATTCAATTGCTTTGGCCACACACAAAGCCATCTGACTAATATTAATAATTTATTGCAGGTAATACCAGAATTGGATGTATGTTTTGTTGTAACAATGTAATAAAAGTGGATGGTCTAGGGTTTTCTAATATGCTTTCAATGAGAACTATATGGAAAATTGCAGTATCAATAGTGCAGTCAAAATGTACAGTATGTACAGCCATTTTTTTTTAATAGATTAGGGAAGGGTTATTACTTTTATGGAGTTAATTTACACTACTGACATTTCCAACAAATTGCTATTCTGGAAACACATCAAGATATTAGAGGAAATCTTCCCAAAATGAAGGGAAAAATGAGAGGCAGTACCATCTTAGACAGTTGTCTCTAGGTAAAAAATCCCTATTGGATGATTTACCTCAACCTCATACTTTCATGACTACTTTAACAAGTTAGATTTCCCCTCAATTTCTGTCTCAGTGACAAGGGTAACCAGGATAAATAATAGGGTGAATATACCCAATGGGAAAAGAGACAGCCTTTGCATGCCTTTGCATACACCCATAACTTAGGAATATGGTTTTGTCATCCTTACTAGCCTCAAATATACACATTTGAAGTTACCTACCAGAATCTTTACAAATCTTCATGAATACATTCCTGACATCTCATAATATACAGCAACAGTATATTGTTTTAAACAGTAAAGCAGTTCTTATGCCTCAGTGAAATGACTGCTCTCAAGTCTGCACAGACGATAAGCCTAGGTTCACACTGACAGCAGGTTAGAAATCGTGTGAGTTCAGCTGAACTCGCATGACTTCATTACCGCATGTCGCTCCGACTTCGGGAGCAATTTCAGAGACATCTGTGCGGGTTCCTGCACAGATGTCTATACAAATCGCACCCGAAGTCAGCAAAAGTAGTACAGGAACTACTTTTGGGAATCAGTTTGGCGCCGCAAAGTTGGCGTCATACCAATTCGGACGGTGCCATTGCCGGCAATAGCCGCCAATTTGGCATGCAATTTGACATGTCAAATAGCATTCCAAATCGCACAAATGTGAACCTAGGCTAAAGGAAAAAAGCAGTGCTCTCTGGGAACATGCCCTGGATTAAGTTGATGGAATCCAAATTTAGGTGCTCTGGCTCTTAAGTGTCCAACCACTGGATGCTGGATGCCGGCAACTCCAGAATCCTCTTAAAGACTTTATTTGTTACATAGGAGTGACATAAAAAGCATGCTAACGTGTTTTGCTAAGTAGCCTTGTTCATAGCTCTCTCAAGTCTGCCTGAGATTACCATAATGGGAGACTGATACCATGATTCTGCTGTAGGCAAGAGGAAGGATTTTCTCTGTCTTCCTTCTTCCAGTTAGGTGTAGCTTTGTGGCAGGCTGCATGGTAAAAGACAGCCAGGAGACAAAACTGTCAGTGAGTTGGGGAGGGAGGCTGAGCTGAGTAAGACATGTGAACGCACAACAACGAATAAAAAAGTGAGTCAACACTCAAGTGAGGAGAGCAGATGCAAACCTTGAATGAAGCATGAACAAAATGGTGCTGCCATGCTGGGAAATAAAGAAGATAAAGGCATATTCATGAACATTACTATGATACCTCTAAGAAGTCAAAAAATACTTGCATTTACTGTAAGCATTACATAGCATGCATGCACCAAAAGGGTGTAAGCATAAAGATATCGCACTGGCAGATCTAAAAATAGCAGTTGGCTGATAAACTGCAACAGATATATAAACCAATCTTGCTGCGCTACAAGATGATCAGTGTTATTCAAAACAAGTGTGTTATAATATATAAAACAGAAAAAAAGTATAAAGTTGACGTCAGATGTGACGAAACACATAGGGCGGAGCTTACATGAAGTCACCACACACGCCAAAACCAGGAAATATTTGGATCAGACTCTGGGATTGGTATTTTGAACATTTAAGAGCTTGTTGTTCTTTTAACATTGTAAGTAGGTAGTTTTGTATTCATCAATACATTGTTTGTACAGTTTCACACTATACGGATCCTCCTGATTCTCTTTCTTTGTATACTTTGTTGGAACATCCCATGTTGCTGATCGGGAGACTCAGATGACATATTAATGTGTATAGCCTTCCTGACTCTTTTCATATAAAAGGTCCACGTGTTCTGGTTAGATTGCTTTTTGCCTACGGTGGGTGTTGTAAATTTTGGATTTGAGAGATCCTCTTACATCCCATTTCTTCACAAATTTGAACTTATTTGGGAATATTATTTTTTTATTTTCAACCTTATACTTTTTTCCTGTTTTTTATACTATGATACATTTGTTTTGTATAACACTGGCCATCTTTTAGGGCAGAAAGATTGGTTTATGCACCTAAAGGGGAACAATAACAATTTCGGGTCAATTTAAAAAAAAAAAAAATTCATATTTTTTAACTTTAATAAGATGATTTTTTACATTTTATTTCACTACTTTCTGTAAATAAACATGATACTGGTGTCACAGAGCATTACGCGTAAAAAAAAAAAAAAAAGAAAACTTCAAAATTGTTTAGATTAACACAAGTAGGGTAGATATAGTTGAAAAACAATGTGGGAAAAAATATATGATTTTACGTTTTGACCAAAGATTCACTGCTAAATTACAAAAAGGCTTGTGCAGAAATAATATTTTACATGGATATTTAAAAAAAAAGTATGGCGATATCACGTCCTTACCGTGGACCCTGCCTATGCTGAGACCTTCCATGGAATTTCTTCCCATCCTCGTACAGTATCTTCCATAGATATGGGATTTGTTCCTGAACAAAGGACTGTTGTTCTCCAAACCTATCCCTTTGATGCTTCTGTTTGGAGATGGTGCGTTGCCTCTAACTCCATACCGCTCTCTTTCTCTATCATTGAGTAGAGACACTGGGATTGTTATCTCGCATACTTTGACCAAAGGGAATCTACTGCCACCTATCCAGACTCCTGCCACACTGTCATAGCCTCCAATGGCTTGACTTGATTTTGAATCCCTACTTTTGCAGACAGATAGGCCCCCTCATGCCCTATCATAAACATACCAACTTTTCCTGGGAAAAAACACACTCATAGGACCCTTACTTTTTCTCAAAGTGGCAGGAGGAACTGAACACAACGGAGGATAAGCTAGACTGGGAAAATGTTTAACATATACTCATAAAGCCTCCACATCGACCAGAATGCAAGAAAGTAATAATAAAATTCTGTCTAGATGGTATCGCTGCTCTGCTGTCTTACATAAAATCGATGACACAATACCAAATATTTTCTGGAGATGTCAGGCTGCACCAGAGACTATGACCCATATTTGGAGGACTTGCCCCCAATCACCCCTTTTTTTAGATAAAATCCTCCAACTGTATTACAAATCGGTGGGCAATAATTTTTCAAACACTCCTACATTTACGGTGTTGTCATTGCTGCCGGGCTCCTACAAGCAAAACAAAAAGGGTAGCAGCAGCACACACTCTTGTTTCTAGATGTTGGCGTCAATCGGGTACCCCCTCATTACTTGACTGGGCTTGTGATATGGATTCTTTATGCCACCTGGAACAGATGGTCTTCTGGAAAAATGACAAATCAGAGACCTACAAGATAACTTGGGCCACAAGCTCCTAATATTATTATTTAACAGGATTTATATAGTGCCCACTGGTTACGCAGCGCTTTACCATATAAAAGGGAGATGGTATAGTTACAATACAATTAAATACAAGAGGGTTAAAAAGGCCCTGCTCATAAGAGCTTATAATCTAATAGGGTGAGGCAAGTGGTACAGAAGGGTGTAACTGTGGGGGATGAGCTGATGGAAGTAATAAAAGATTAGTTGGAGGCATGATAGGCTTCCATGAAGAGATATACATTTTCAGAGATTGCCTAAAGGCAGGCAAAGTGGGAGATATCTGGATAGATTGAGGTAGAGAGTTCCAGAGGATAGGAGAGGCTCTGGAGAATGGAGATGAGCATGGGAGGAGGAGACAAGGAAGCTTGAGAACAATAGGTCTTGAGAAGAACGGAGAGGACGGTTTGGGTGACATTTGGAGACAAGATTGGTGATGTAGCTTGGGGCAGAGTTGTGGATGGCTTTGTATGTGGTTATTAGCATTTTGAATTAAATTCGCTGGGCGATCAGAAGCCAGTGGAGGGATTCACAGAGAGGGGTGACAGACACTGAGTGGTTGGTAAGGTGGATAAGTCTGGCAGCGGCATTCATGATAGACTGAAGAGGGGATAGCCTATGGAAAGGTATGCCTATGTTCCTACTTCAGGCACTCCTCTGAATTTGCTATATACTTCAATAGAGGGATTCTCCTCAGGTTCACCATATTCATAGAAAGAAGTCTAGATGGCGAGGACCTCCCTTTTTCCATAACCCCCCCTTTTTTCTTTTTGTGCCTCTTTTTTTCCCCCTCTTTTCTTTCTTCCTCTTCCTTCCCCTCTTCTGAAATAAAATGTAAAAATCCTTATTTCCTCTATTTTTCTATCTCTTACTTTTTGACAGGACTGATATACTGTATATTTTATAATGGATACTAGTATCCTAAATACCCCACTTACTGGAGTGACATAGTAGGCTAATTATGGAGTACCATTGCCACAAGTCTAATGTGTGGCCCAATTACATGTAATTGATTGCAATCTACTTTTACCCTGAACAAATACCTTTGCACTTTCTATGCTTACTCATATGGGTTCTAAACTCAAATGTTGTGTTCCCATACACATATCCTGGCTACAGTAGCAAGATATTTTTTTGTGTTATTATATATGATTTCTATTCTTCATGCCATTTACTATGTCTTCTGACATTGAACATATACCTTTATGTACCTTCTCTTTTGCAAAATGTCAATAAAATCAGAATATACTAAATGAAAATGGCATTATCCTTTAAAGGCTTTTTTAAAAATAAATGTAACATGTAAATGTAACTTTACAGAATACAAGAGTGGTAACATTTATTATAGTAATATAATATGTACATATTTTGTTGTAGACCCGATATAACCCTGATCACGTCAACTGCCTGTGAGTGTGAACTGACTTTGTAACATGGAAAGTTTCAACCACTTAGATCTTTGCTATCTGCTCTCAGGATGCAAACATTTAGGATTTCTTCTGGTCCTCTATTGTATATGATGACATCAGAGAGCACGTCCACAGCCCAGGATGTAGTTCAACAGAGGCTGGTTGCTGATGGAACATAAGGTGATGTAATTATATTGTCCTGTTCATCATCCTCTATGCAAAATAAACAGTAAGCTCATTTAGTCCAGATGGGGACCCACTGCAAGATAATTTTTTTTTATTTTCTAGAGATCAGCTTTAAAAATATTTTTTCCCAAAAAGAAAAAAGTACAAAGAGACGTATATTTTTATTATTGATTTTATTTCAAATATATGACCTCATACTGTATTTACAACTAGGTAAATAGCAATCACTAGTGATAGTAATACCATAGAACTTGACAGGATAATTACCGGACTTATGAGAAAATGCTATCATAAGATATCCACCTACGTTGGGAGTTTGCCTTTGTGCAGGTCATTTTCCTAGTTGTGTAATAGGATTGTTAATGGATGATAAAAGCATTTCCATTCCTAACAAATTAATTGATAAGTTTCCACCTATCTCATGCATGGGATAAAGCTAAAGTGGTGCAGCACAGGACTGGGGTTTAAAAACAGCCCCGGCAAAAAAGCACAATAGTCATTTACAGATGTGACCAGCTCAGCAGAAGCATTATATATAAAGTAAACCTGCCACTTATTTAAAATGGTATTAAACCCAAAAGCAAAGATTTATTATATTACAACTTACCAATTCTTAGATGTAATGGCTGCAATAGTTTTCTTTACTCTATTTTCATCTAAAGATCTGGTCAGTAAGTCTGTTGTTTTTCAACAGAACACGCTCTCTTGCAAAATGTATCAGTTACAGGTATGGAACAAACCATTCAATACTGGCAGGGGTGCTTACAATGATCAGTTTTATTTATTTACATAAAACCTTTATCCTAAAAGGGAAAACAAAAATGATCTGTAACTGATTATAAAGTGTTAGCTGGAGTTGAGCTTAAATTTGGGGACATAATACAGGAGATGTGTTAGTGGCCAGATCACAAGGTGAAAACAGAGAGGAAAAAAAAAGCCTAAAAATAGAAAACGAATGCAGCCACCGCATCTACTGATTGGTAAGCTGCAATATATTACATTTTTGGTTTTGGGTTTAATACAACTTTAATCTTGTAAATCAACATTATGAATTAAAACCAAGAACTAAAGATGCCTGCATTGGCCAATATTTTTTTCTTCTTGCTTCCAGCTTTTAAAGTTTATTGTCTTTAAACTTCTAGGGTCAATGGATGCATAACATCACATCTACTCCTCTTGGCACTAGCCCAAACTTCTTTGTAGGAAAGGTAGTAAAGAATATCTAAATACAAGAATAGGGATGAGTTCATGTTCACTGCTACTATGGGTTTAGGATGAATTCTGCATGTTCATGGTTTGCAGACCCAGCAATGTAGTGTGGGAATTCACCATAGTAATTATAATACATTGCCTGATCTCTGAACTTAGGTCAGCTGGCTTAGGAGGACCAATAAAGAGTCTAAAACCTCGTACACAAGATCAGATTTTCGGCAGGGAATTGTGTGATGACAGACTGTTTGCCTAAAATCCGACCGTTAGTACGCGCCATCAGACAATTGTTGGCCAACTTTCCACCAGCAAATGTTGGATGGCAGGCTAGTAAATTTTCGGCGGACAACGATCTGTTGTCAGATTTTCCTATCGTGTGTTACACAGGTCCATCACACAAAAGTCCAAAGTGCAAACATGCATGCTCAGAATCAATGCTCATTAAACACAACATTAGCAGAAGGTGCCCAAAGGGTGGCGCTCAAGAGCTGCAATTCCACGTAGTACGTGACTACGTTCGTGTTTGTTGGCCAACAATTGTGTACCATTTGTGTGCAAGACAAGTTCACGGCACACGCCCTTCAGACAAAAGTCTGATGCTTTGTCTGTGGAAAATCTGATCGTGTGTACGAGGCTTTACCATCAGGAGTATGTAGCGCTCCTGAACCTTCACAAGTCTCATTCCAGCATCCTGATTTGGTTGTAATACATTCTCTCTGCCTGTCCACCTGCAAGGTGATTGATGTAGTCGGTCTCTGGGTGGAGACCAAACCTGATTTAACCGCTTCAGCCCCGGAAGATTTTACCCCCTTCCTGTCCAGAGCACTTTTTACAATATGGCCCTGTGAAGCTTTAACTGACAATTGCGCGGTCATGCAATGCTGTACTCAAATTAAATTTGTGCCCTTTTTTTCCCACAAATAGAGCTTTATTTTGGTGGTATTTGATCACCTCTGCGATTTTAATTTTTTGCGCTATAAACAAAAAAAAGAGCAACGATTTTGAAAAAAAAACAATATCTTTTACTTTTTGCTATAATAAATATATCCCCAAAAATGTTTTTTTTTTTTTTTTAATTTCTTCATCAGTTTAGGCCAATATATATTCTTCTACATATTTTTGGTAAAAAAAAATCACAATAAGCGTATATTGATTGGTTTGCTCAAAAGTTAGCATCTACAAACTATGGGAAAGTTTTAAGGCATTTTTTTTCTTTTTTACTAGTAATGGCGATGATCAGTGATTTTTAATGGTACTGCGCCATTGCGGCGGACAGATCGGACACTTTTGACACATTTTTGGGACCATTGACATTTATACAGCGATCAGTGCTATAAAAATGCACTGATTACTGTATAAATGTCACTGGCAGGGAAGAGGTTAACACTAGGGGGCGATCAAGGGGTTAAATGTGTTCCCTAGTTAGTGTTTCTAACTATAGGAATATAGGGGATAGGACTGACTGGGGGAGGAGACATATCGCTGTTCCTACTTACTAGGAACAAACAATATGTCTCCTCTCCCCTGAGAGAACAGGCAGCTCTTAAAGAGAACAACGTACCCATACGTTGTTTTGCCCAGCCATGCCATTCTGCTGACGTATATCGGCGTGAGCCGGTCGGCAAATGGTTAAGCCAGCCAAGCCTGCAGTCTCATGCTTGTGATATTGTGTTTGTTATATGTGTTGTAAGCTCCGTTTGTCTGCCCTGCTCTACTAGATTGGATTCCTTCATTGACGATCTCGGGTGGGATGTCGACTATTCTCTGAACTCCGCCTTCCTTTTGACCCTGACTATTCTGAACCTTGCCTGTCTGCCAATCGCAAGTACCTGTTTGCTTTGCTCAGTTTTCACATGCCCTGGCGTGGTAGCCAGGCACTATAGCTATATGTATAAGTCCTGGGAGCAACCAAGTACTGGTAGACCTGCTTGCTTTATGTCAAAGGGGCCTGCTATAGGTGAAGAACACAGCAATAGTGTCTGACCACCTGCATAAGCGCAAGCATAAGCATGACATTCACTCTAAAGAGGTGAGTTTCCAGCAGCCATAGCTTTAGCTCTAATAGGGAAGGCATAAGGTGTGCTGCTGCTGATAAAAGACATAGCAAGAGATTTGTTAAGGGCTTGTAGGTACTGCCAGGTTTCTTATTGCTGAAGACTGTCTCTGAAATGACACATGCAGCAGGGCGGCCTAGTATCTGAAGTGCATATTACGCAAGTAGTACATTCGTAACAATGGGCTGAACGAAAAAAAAGCTCATAGTATGTACCAGGCAATAGAGTGAAGCAAGTTAATGACAGGAAGTTTGTTATCTTCAGGATTACCAGGTGAAAAAAAAAAAAAATAATGAAAACTAATGCAGCCACCACATCTACAGTCTGGTAAACTGCAATACATTAAGTTACATTTTAGCTTGTATGCTTGGATGAACTTTAAGTGTCCTGATTTTTCATCTCCTAAACCCCATAATCCAAACGTCCTCTTAACATCATACATCTATCTTACTCTATGCCTAGTCATCCTGCTTTCCTATTAAATTATTTCTTTACATACCTTTATTATGCTCCTGCCACTTCAAGCTAAAACATTGGGGTTGATTTACTAAAAGCAAATAGACTGTGCACTTTGCAAAGTGCAGTTGCTCCAGAACTTAGTAAATGAGCATAAGCTCTGTTGACTTCCATCATCCAATCATTTGCAAGCAAAAATGCTGTTTTTTTTAAATTTTCCTTGCATGTGATTGGGTAATCTTTCCAAAGTGAAGAGTTACCTCATTTACTAAGCTCTGGTGCAACTACTCTTGCAGAGTGCAACTGCACTTTGCAAAGTGCACAGTCTATTTGCCTTTTGTAAATCAACCCCATTGAGTTTCAAATATTGCATCTAGTTTTTTGCACTGGTCCCTGAGCTACCTGCTCATTCTAATTCTTCAATAATTTACAAGATCAGAAATTCTGAAAATCTTTCTCCCCAGCCATATTAGGAGCTTTTCATTTGATGCTGTCATTGTCCAGATTTCTGAACCATAGGTCACCAGTGGTCTTGTATAGTAAATGATTGGTTTTAAGTTTCTGTTGAGTCTGCAGGCTTTAAAGTCTTTTTTGCAACACTAATTAGCTTGTATTACCTGCAGCTAATCTATCGTCAACCTCTTCTGCCATGCTATTGTCCTCACAAGCACTGATCCAAAATATAAGTTTACTTTTAAGTACAGCTCCCACTAGCACACAAGTGTTCTCAAACAGATTAGCTCTTCTACCAAAATGTCAGCCCAAGCCAGAAGTGATTTTTAGTGGCTGTATACACATACAGATTTAGTCACTGTAAAGCCACCTTCCAAGTCTTTGATGATCACTTATTTAATGACAGTAGGAATGGTTTACACAGTACGCAAAGTGATTAGATCTACAACAGCCTTTCCATGTATGCCTTCAGCTGAATATTTGCCTACACACATGGGTCTAGGGGTATCAGTTTCATAAATAGAATACAGAATGAAAGGTAGTACAGCACATAGCATAGAGATTTTATAGAGATAAAAGAGAAAACACAAGACTATTATGCCACGTACACACGGTCGGATTTTCCGTTGGATGTGAGCTTGTTGGCTGAAAGTCTGAGCATGCGGGACATAAGACTAACTGAAGAATGAAAAGAACTAGCAGTAATAACAGAATATTAAGAATTCAGGAAATTGTCAGCCTATAGTGGCAAAAAAAGTAATACAAATACATACCTCCCAACTTTGGACCTTGTGAAAGTGGGACATCTTGGGGCAGAGAAGACGTGCAAAATCCCGCAATAAAATGGGTGTGGCTATATTGAGCTGAACATTGGTTGTGACTTCAAGGGCATATATAAATAAAGTTTATACTCACCTTTAGTATACTCCAACCTTTAGTATGTACCTACAAATGATCCCTTAATTACTTTGCTGAGAGTGACAGTCTCAAACTCATAAACCTTAAGAATCATTAAATAAATTTAAAAAAAAACATTTTTCTGTGTCTACCTTAAAGATGACCTATAATGAAATGGTTGCTTACCACACAGCATTGATCAACTGTTAAGAAAACAGAACATAGTGTATAGAGTGCAAAGGTTAGGTCTGCTTGAATTACTACACAACATATGAAGTGCAACAATTAGGAGTAGGTATCACAGAGTTCCTTACATTTCTTGTCTGTTGTCAGTAGGGGGAAAAAACCCTGGAGTCAATGGTTGTTGGGAAAAAAAAGCCCAAACACCTTTTTAAAAAGTATGATGTTAGTGGCCAGAAAGATGGAAACATGCTCAGCATTAATAGCTAGCAGTGGGGACATTTCTGATGTTGGTGGTCAGTGCAAACAAATGCCTGTTCATGGGGGGAAGCATCCAATGATGTTGGTTGTCAGAGGAGGCCATTGATGAGATAAAGAAAAAACATTGGTGGTTTGCTGGAGCTGGAGAGGTATAATGGAGCTCATTGAGGGGGTTGAAAGGGCACCCTGGTGATTAGTGTGGCTCTTAGTGGTACTGTGAAGGCCATTGTGGACCAGAGGGGTTCATGGATAGTCAGTAGGGGCCAGAGGGGTACACTGGTGCTCAGTGGGCCTAATAGGGTACATTGGTGGTCAATGGGGACCAAAGGGATACTTTTGTGGTCAATAGAGACTAATGAGGTACTTTGGTGTTCGGTGGGCACCACAGTATTCTGTGTCCCACACCACTGCTCTCACCCTTTGTCATCTCTTCTCTGCCAGGAGTCTACTGGCAGGAAATCACTCCATCCACAGTTTCTGGAGCAGGAGTAGAGCACTGAAACAAATGACAGCCCATGTCCACCAGACACTGAACCTGTCTTTTAGCTCTAAATCTGAAACAGTTGGGAGGCAGGGAGGATGGGCAAAACATTTTGGCTTTTAATAAGGCAAGAATGTTGTTATTACATGATTTTGGTGTGGGACTGCTTTCTATTGGCGCAGGGGCTTCCAGTGCAGGACAAGTTATGTATACAGGCAGTCCCCGGGTTACAAACAAGATAGGGACTGTAGGTTTGTTCTTATGTTTACTTTCTGTCCCAATGACAATTGGATTTTGAAAATTTTGGGTTATTAGGGAAACATGGACTGGTGATAAAGCATCAGTGGAGACACCTTTTTTCCCATATTAACTCTTACAGGAGTGAATTTCCCTTCCTAGTGGTAGATTTCCTCTCACTTCCTGTTGTCTCCCTCCCTTTGTAAGTAGGAGTCGTTTGTAAGTCAGATGTTTGTAAGTAGGGGACCGCCTGTACAGCAGAATAGGTATTAATGCTAAGCTTTAGTTTAGGTCTTAACTAGGGATAAGCAAATGTTTCTTTCAATTGCATACCTCGGTGATGTCTTCAAGTTGTATGCAGTGTTTTGACATATTTTGGCATCAAATATTTTGCATGTTTAATAGATTTTACTTTTACATTATTGCTTGGCTTAAAGTGTTTGTTACCCTATAAAAAAGATCCTGTTCCTTTAAAGCATGTTATACAGCACAGTGCTTGTGCTGTGTAATTTGGCCCCTATATCACCTGAAATGCCTGGCAGATCTTGCCTGGTTCTGCCCTCCCCCCTGTAAACTGACCACGGTTTATCATGGCTGCTGAGCCCTGACACTGTGGTCAGTTTACGTGCCTCTGTCATCCGCAGCTCTCCTATCCTCCTCTGTCCTCTCTCCCCCTCCCTCCCTGCCTGTCTGCTCTGTGTCAAGTGCACTTCCCCTCCCCTCCTGCTGCTGAAATAGCTTTTAATACCTTATTTAATCTCTTTGTTTCCTAATGTTAGGTGCTCCTATGTCTGCGCTTTATAAAAAAATTCCGGCTATACCTGATTTCAGAGGGCGCACACATGACTGGCCGACTCTCTCCTCCTCTCCTTCTCATGTCCAGACTGACATCAGCAGGGGAATCTCAGCCCCACCCGCTGCAGCTATCAATCGGGGAGAGAAGAGAGCAGGCCAGTCATGTGAGCGCCAAGTGGTGCTCTGAAATCAGGTATAGCTGGCATTTTTTTTAATAAAACACAGACACAAGAGCACCTATCATAAGGAAACACAGGATTATATGAATTTATCAGAGTGGGTTAACAAGCACTTTAAATGCAACAGCAGAGCTGATACAACCTCAAAATCCTTTTAGGCAGTTTTTACGGCAAAACCTGATTTTTTTTTATCCAGCAGCAATAGGAATGAATTTAAGAATGAATGAAAACCTCAGGTATGTCCTTGGTAGATATTGCCTAGTGTCATGACAGTATGTGAGCATTTGAATAGGCAAGCAAATAGAAGGAACTCGGTGTGGGCGTTTTTAATGTATGGCACACACATTTATCCTCCTCAAGGTCACAAGCATCCACTATCTTTTACAGTGCTGCTTAAACACTATTTCCCCCCTCTTCCTCTTGAAGACTACACCATTTTCCTCCTTCCACAATGCAGGGGGATAGACAGGCAGCAGCAAAAAAATGATAAATCCAATGGCCAGAGGCTGCCCACCCTTCCTCAAATCTTTCCTAGAGGTTGCAGATATCAGATACGGAGTCAGTAGAGGCTCTGGCGAGCTGTTTTTTTTGTCCATCCTGCCAGATGTAAATCACGCAGGGGGAAGTAAAGTGGTTGTACCTAGCAGTGGGGTGTAGGAGAAAAAGGACTGCACATCCAACCTTTTCTTCCTCCTCAAAGGCACATAGCAGCTCATTTTTGGGTTTGAGCCTGCTTATGTAGACTTTTCCTCTTGCTCCTTCTCAAGAGTGCAAACTAACCATATTTTGGACTCCTTAATTGCCAATTTCCTCCTGTGTGGGGTGCTGATGAACAGGAGGAGGAGTGTTGGGGTGGTGGCAGGGAAGAAGAAACATTTTGGAAAGGTTTCAAAAGTGACATTTCACCACTCCCCAAATCTGGTAGATCTACTTCCACCATTCAAGAGCAAGTCCAAAATGACCCACGCTGGGAAAGTGGTGCAAAGAAAGTCTTCGCCCCATTTTTTGATGGTGGCCGAATCCCCTGCACTGTAGGCATAGCTGCAGCAGTAAGACCTATGGTGGACCAGCCACCCTTCCACAAGATCAGGCAGACCTACAGCAAGAGGAAGACATTCTGCAAATGGAAGTGGTAGGTTTTCTATATTCTTGACTGCACATAATATCTGATGCCATTGCTTTTACATACACCAGATCCTGATGTCTCGCAATATCACATTCTAAATACAGTGGGGGATAAGGCATACACTCTATTTTATGATAAAGAAATGACAAAGCGTTAGAAATGCAATTGTATAGAAACACAGTTGTTTTTTCAAAGATTCCGCTCAGTAAAATGTTTCTTGGTTTTCATCCAGGAACTCCTTTGATAGATATAGATTTTATAATATTCATACCACAGACATTATGATGATGACTAATGTTTTGAAAACATCTTTTCCTTAAGTGTCAGGATTATAAATAAATTATATGAACAATAATAATATGATTACACTTGACCTGCAACAGGAACAGTAAACTGTACACATACTTTCAGAACATAAATTGTTTATTACATCATTCATTTCATGCAAGTGAGAAACAGGATACATCAATTTATTCTTTACTTCTAAAGGGGAATAATGGCTCGTTCACACTGTTGCGTTTCGGAAATGTGCGTGTTCCAGTGCACGTTACTGCAATACGAGGCACCACCAAGTGCGTTGCAGTGTGCTGTCAAAAAAAGGTGCAGGTCAAATTTATGGACTGCAGAGGTGCGTGCCATCCCATTCATTTTAAATGATCCACCTAACATAGCACACATTACGTGTGCAAAATCGCACATGTTTAAACCACTTGCCGATATACATAGGCAGAATGGCACGGGTGCGCAAAACGACGTACCCGTAACGTCACTCCATCATCGGCGGCTAGGGGGCGCGTCCACGGACTTGATGTCCGCCGGTGGCCCACAAATGTGGCACAGAGAGGCAGAACGCATTTCCCTGTTCTGCCTAGCAACATGACAGAGATCTACTGCTCCCCAGTGATTGGGAGCAGTGGTCTCTGTCATGTTCTAGTGAGCCCATCCCCCTACAGTTAGAACACACTGAGGGAACACACTTAACCCCTTGATCGCCCCCTAGTCATCAACCCCTTCCCTGCCAGTGACATTTACACAAGAATCAGTGCATTTTTATAGCACTGATCACTGTATAAATGTCAATGGTCCCAAAATAGTGTCAAAAGTGTCTGATCTGTCCGCTGCAATGTTGCAGTCACGATAAAAAACACAGATCGCCGCCATTTCTAATGAAAAAAAAAATTAATACTAAAAATGCCATAAATCTATCCCCTATTTTGTAGACGTGATTACTTTTGTGCAAACCAATCAATATACGCTTATTGCGATTTTTTTTTACCAAAAATATGTAGAAGAATACACATTGGCCTAAACTGAGGAAGAAATTCGTTTTTTTATATAATTTTTTGGGATATTTATTATAGCAAAAAGTAAAAAAATATTGCTTTTTTTCAAAATTGTCGCTCTTTTTTTGTTTATAGCGCAAAAAATAAAATACCACCAAAAGAAAGCTCTATTTGTGGGAAAAAAGGACATAAATTTTGTTTGGGTACAACATCGCACGACCGTGCAATTGTCAGTTAAAGCGACGCAGTGCCGTATCGCAAAAAAGGGCTTGGTCAGGAAGGGGGTAAATCCTTCCGGGGCTGAAGTGGTTAAATCAGGTTTGCCCCTGTACATAATATCCCAGCATTTTTGTACAGGCAGAGGGCACAGGCGTATTATTCAGCCCAGCTGCAGTCAGCCTGGCAAACTCTGTGAGATTCTGAAGACTGCTGGACAAAACTGAACGATGCACTAAATTATAATGATATTTAGGGTGGTATGTGTCAAAGAACAAATGCCCCGAAAGCAGATTTCTTGCGTTCTGAGCATTCATCCCTGGGCACAAAGTGCACTAAACGTCAGTATGTTTTGGTGCACCGTTTAGCCCCATCCGGCAGCAGCAACTTTCAGCCTCTTACAGAGTTTTACAGGCTACTAGCAGTGGTGCTGGATGGTGCGCCTGTGCCTTCCACCCACGTGAAAAGCAAGGTACACTTGAATATTGCACTTTGATATTGGTTTGCAGCCATTTGGTCACAAAGCATGTTAATAAGGTCAGTATAGTGAATACTTGAACCAGTCTGCACTGCAGTGGAAGCTGGGAAAGCTTGTTAGAGAAAGGCTAGCAGCAAAGTCTTGTGACTCCACTTCTGATCAGGTTCTCCCCTTTAGGCTGAATATGCATGTTCCTTTTTTATCTTAGCTTGTAAACACAAGTCTGAAAAGCATCATGTTCAGCAAACATTTAAAAACAGTCAAGTAGTATTCTTGAATCCCTCTAAGTACCCCACAGCTGCAGCCTGGACAAATCCAAATCCAAATAAAAGTATTCTCTTTAACAAGCATTTAAATAGCTTCATTAGGTATTTAGCAAGCATATAGCAAACTTTAGAAGGCATTTACAGTAAAATCGATAGAAGCTGAACATGTTGTTCTTCAAGCTAATATTTACAAGATAAGGTTCAAAAGCCCATGTGTACTAAAGCCGGAATGGTTAGAACTCGAATGGTTGGTACAGCGGCTCCTACCAGAGCTGTCAGTTTTTTCTTTCAACTCATGGGGTGTATAGTGTGTACCAGGCTTGTAGTGGTTGTAAAGGCAGAAAGTTTTTAATCTTAATGCATTCTATGCATTAAGATAAAAAGCCTTCTGTGTGCAGCAGCCCCCCTCAGCCCCTCTAATACTTACCTGAACCCCATCTCCATCCAGCGATTTACACGTGTACCATCCGGGACTCTCCCTCCTGATTGGCTCCAGCTGCTGTCAATCAAAGTCAGTTAGCCAATCAGGAGAGAGAGGGGGTGGGGCCAAACCGCAGCGCTGTGTCTGAATGGACACACGGAGCTGCAACTTGGCTCGGGTGCCCCATAGCAAGCTGCTTGCTGTGGGGGCACCCGACAAGGGGGAGGGGCCAGAAGCGCCAAAGAGGGACCCAAGCAGAGGAGGATCTGGGCTACTCTGTGCAAAACCATTACACAGAGCAGGTAAATATAAAGTTTGTTATTTATGGTTCAATTAGTTTTTATTGATTTTAGACAGGTTTATAACAAAAGAAGAAATACAACAAAAATAGAGACCTGACATGAAATCACTTGGGTTACCCAAGTGCACTGATTTATAGAATTCAGACTAGTGCAATCAATTGCCCAGACCTAGATACTTTACATTGTTTCATTCTCTGTAGGTCCTGAGTATGAGACATGAGTCTGTAAGGCATTAAGTACCCTGGTCTAGGAAGCCCCAATGGGGATCTTCTGCTTCCACAGACTCAGGGTATTATGGAAAATAACTAAAATAAAAATGTACAAACGTAATATCTGCCATAAAGTGCACATACTTGTAAAGTATAAGGAGAGTAAGACAAAAATAAACCTCCACTGATGGAGGAGCGGTTATTGAAATAGATTGCATTTATATAGGTCTTATGAAATCTGGAAGAAGAAATTAGAAGTAAGAAAAGAAAAGAGAAAGAGGAAAGAACAGATACATTCAGTAGAAGAATAAAGAGAAAGGGGGGGGGGGGGGAGAGACAGCGAGCCCCACTCTGTAGAACAATTCAATCATGGGATTCAACCCACGTTTTACTGGTATACCGTGTGTGACCATTAGGGGGGGTTCGTATTCTTCAATCTCTGTTTAAGTTTGTCTGAAGTGGAGTAATGCCTCCAGACACTCCAGATGTATGAAAATTTAGCTTGTTTGTCCAGGACATTGGCCTGCATTTCCTCCATTAGCATTATATTGTTTATTTCATTGACCCATTCCGCAATAGAGGGGGAGTTGGTAGATTTCCAGTGTCTGGGAATGAGCTGTCTCCCTGCACTCATAAAAAACTTCAAAAGACTGTTTTTCTGTGATTTTACAGCTCCGGGAAAAATAGACAGGAGGGCAATGGTGGGAGAAGGCATAAGGGGTTTATCATAGATCTCTGAATAAATGTGAAAAATCTGCGTCCAAAATGGTAAAAGCCTATCGCATTCCCACCAGATGTGCAAATAAGTACCTCTCTTGGAGTTGCATCTCCAGCACGTATCTGAATTGGCCGGGAACATCATCCTGAGTGTTGTGGGGACCCGGTACCACCTTGAAAGGACTTTATAGTTCTTCTCCTGCATGTAGCTCGAGATCGAGGTCTTGCTTGTGAAAAGAAAGGCCTTCCTCCAGTCCGCCTCAGATATATCAATTCCGACCTCTGCTGACCATTTTGTTGTGTAAGTAGGAAGGACATCGTGTATGTGTTCTAAGATTTGTTTGTGTATAAGTGATAAAGGGTGTCTTGGGGTTTCCGGTAGGATGCATAGTTGTTCAAATCCTGTTAAAGGTCTATGAGTTAAGTTAGAGTTGTGTAGTTGTTTGCAGTATTCGCTTAAATGTCTACGGGTGAGCCAGGTCACCCTAGAGGTTGTATCTGGAGGGGTCGATGCAAATGTACCTAAGGTGGGGTCTACAAATTGTCGTGCGGTGGGCCAGTGCTCTCTAGAATAGTTGTCTATGGAGTTTATGGAGTGGCCCTCCGGAAATTTAGGGTTATCAAACAAAGGGGTGAGTGGGCTGGGTTCCGAGGATAGAGCGTAGGTGAGTTTCCTACGATACCAGATAGTCAAAGCGTCTCTTGTAAGGGGGGACAATGCCGCTATCGATTTAAATGAGTGGTCGTATCCCCATAGGAGGGCTCTGAGATCATGTATGGCTAGGTCTTGCTCCACAAATGTGGTAGCTTTGGTCATGGGTCGAGGAAACCACTCAAGGATACGGGAGATTACTGTAGATGTATGATATAGTTCAAAGTCAGGTAAACCCAGCCCTCCTTTTGTAATAGGGGAGCTCAGGAGTTTATGCTTCAGCCTCGGGTGTCTGCTCTTCCAAACGAAACGGATAGCCATTGAACTTAGGGAGCGGAAAAAGGCAGAGGGGAGGACTATGGGGAGGGCCTGAAACAAGTATAGGAGTTTGGGAAGGATGTCCATTTTTAGTGTATTGATACGGCCCATCCAAGATACCGCTAATTCCGTTCGTTCTTCCGATAAGCGTCTGAGCTTGAGAAGGAGGGGGCCAAAGTTCAGGGCATAAATATCCGAAAAGTTTTTCGGGATGGCTGTACCTAGATAGGAAATGGAGTTCTGTTTCCATTGAAATGAAAAGTTTGATTGGAGGGTTGAGAGTGTGGGTTGTGATAAAGATATGTTTAGGGCCTCAGTCTTAGAGATGTTTAATTTATAGTTACTAAGGCGACCGAATCTGTCAATCTCTGCTAGTATAGAGGGTATGGATGTGTGGGGTTTGG
This sequence comes from Aquarana catesbeiana, assembly GCF_042186555.1. Lineage (NCBI taxonomy): Eukaryota > Metazoa > Chordata > Amphibia > Anura > Ranidae > Aquarana > Aquarana catesbeiana. The sequence continues at coordinate 378,215,355 of NC_133324.1, read as the reverse complement.
TTACGTACAGGAGTAGGTCATCGGCGTAGAGAGAGAGTTTACAGTGAGATGAAGGGGTCTGGATGCCTTGTATGTTGGGGTTCGATCTAATGGCTTGGGCGAGGTGTTCTATGACTAGGGCAAACAGGAGAGGGGAAAGGGGGCAGCCCTGCCTGGTGCCGTTAGTGATCGTAAAGTTTTGTGATTGGGTGCCGTTCACCAGGACAGTAGCTGAGGGTCTAGAGTAAAGGGCCATAATGCGTGCCAACATTTTCGGGCCAAGGCCTATTTGGGAGAGGGTAGACTGGAGAAAGGACCAGCTGACCCTATCAAAGGCCTTCTCCGCGTCGCAAGAGAGAAGGCAGGTTGGTATACGGTGGCGCTGGGCAAAGGTGATTAAGTGTATGGTCTTGGTGGTGTTGTCCCTGGCCTCTCGGCCTGGGACAAAACCAACCTGATCTTTATGTATTAGATTTGGTAGCAGGGGGGAGAGGCGGTTAGCAAGTATTTTGGCATATAACTTTAAATCAATGTTTAAGAGAGATATCGGTCTGTAGTTGGAACATATGGACGAGTCTTTTCCAGTCTTAGGGATGACCACTATTTGGGCTTGAAGGCTAGATGTGGAGAGAGCAATATTATCCTCTAGAGTGTTAAAAGCTCTCGCTAATAAAGGAGAGAGTTGTGTTGCAAAGAGTTTATAGAAACGAGGTGAGAACCCGTCAGGTCCAGGGCTCTTACCATTCTTGAGGTTTTTAATGGCAGAGAGGAATTCCGTATCGGATAAGGACTCCTCTAGGTCTTGTGAATCTGATGTAGGGAGAGTTGGAAGGGCTGTCTCTTGAATATAAGAGGCTAAGTCAGGCGGTGAGGATGAAGATAGCGGAATCTGGGGGGTAAGGTTATACAGTGCTGAGTAGTACTGGCGGAATTCTTCAGCAATGGCCGAGTTCTGCCTGATTTTGCCTTTAGTGGGAGAATTTATGAATGGGATGGGTGTTCTCTTTTGGCGGGGTTGAAGGGTGGATGCGAGATGTCTACCGCACTTATTGGCTTGAGAATAATAAGTGAATCTGCCTTTGTCCCTAGCTATGAGAGATTTCTCTGCATAAATGCGCAGGAGGTCTCTCCTGGCATTGGTGAGGTCAATGAGTGTCGTGTCAATGGGATTTTGTTTGTGTGAGTCTTCTAGGGTGGCGATGGTAGTGAGAAGACGTTTCGTGTCTGCTATGCGCGCGTGTTTAAGTCTGGAGCCGTGCTGCATGAATTTACCCCTGAGCACACATTTAAGAGCCTCCCATTTCGTGAAAGGGTTAGTGGGGTCGCGAGTGTGGTCCGCCACAAAGTGTTTAATAGTCTGTGATATATCTTGAGAGCACACCAGGTCGTTTAAGAGATTGTCGTTCAATCTCCAGGACGAGTTTCGGTTGCGTGTTGGTGTGCGTCCCAAGCTAATGTGGATAGGGGCGTGGTCAGACCACAAAGAGATCACAATAGATGCTGACGGCGAGAAGTCTAGTAGGGATTGTGAGATAAAGAGATAATCTAATCTCCCGTAAGTGGCGTGTACGGGTGAGTAAAAGGTGTAATCTTTGGTGGAAGGGTGTAACATACGCCACACATCCACCAAAGATAAGTCAGTTAGGAGGGTTCTGATTTTGGTCAGAGAGGTTGGAGAGATCGAGGACTTACCGGTTGAGGAGTCAAGACGAGGTATCAAGGTGGCATTCAGGTCCCCTCCCAGGATCATGTTGACCGTGCCAAACTTTTTCAGACGGGCGATGACGGAAGTGAGGAATTGTTGTTGGTTCTGGTTAGGAGAATACACGTTAATAACAGTGTATATAACATTTTTATATGACAATTTGAGAAAAATATATCTGCCTAGCGGGTCGATATAAGAGTCAAGCACATCTGGAGAAAAGGATGCGTGAAAGGCTATAGAAACCCCTTTGGATTTTGCTGAGGGATTGGAGCTATGGAACCAAGTAGGATATCTTTTATGAGGAATTTGCGGGATTTTGTCTGACCTAAAATGGGTTTCCTGTAGAAGCAGGATTTGAGTCCGCATTTTGTGGAAATGAAAAAGAATTTGTCGTCTCTTCTCAGGAACATTAAGACCCCTGCAATTTAGTGAAGAAATTTTCAAGGCGGTTTCGGATGCCATAGGAAAATTGTGCTAATGGACAAAAAAAAACAGGTAGTAGGGAGGCTCGCTGTCCTCCCAGATAAATAAAAGGGGGTTAGGGGAGGGGAAGGGGGACATCTAGTGGTGAGAAAAAGGAAAGAGTTGAAGTTGAAAGACTTGAAAGAGGAAAAGAAAAAGAGAAAAGAAAAAAGAAGAAGAAGAAAAGAGGGCCAATACGGCTTCACTAATGGTGTTGTCAGCAACGTATCAGCTAATACCCCGAAGGGCGCTGAGTGACCTAAATGGGGGAACAGTGGTCAACACAGGGGGGAGCCCACACACGCCGGGCTATAGAGTTTGCAATAACAAGAGTAACATGAAGGCTCTGTATATTAACAAAAACTGGTAACAATGAACATAACATTTCAAGGCCCTGCAAGTCTAAATAGGTTAAAGACTGTACTGCTGACCTCTTAGGAGAGAATATCCCCCAAAGGTTTCAGATTAAATGTATTGCATACAGGGCTTTTACTCCAGCAACAAGGGATGAAGGGGAGGGGGGGGGGGGTTGGGGGAGAGGGATGAGAGAGGATGGGACAATACATGGGGTTTGAAGGGCAGTGTCCTTGAAACGGAACACCGCACGTCAAAGATAACAGGGAACATAATCTGTAATATTAGTCCTGTAGTAAGGAAGGAAAACATATTGTGTTAGTTATTTAAATGTCCCAATGAAAATGTAACCGGGGACACCGCCATCGATTAGGAACCTGTGGGAGAAATGGTAAAGAAAAAATGGAATGGTCAAGAAGAGAGTTCATCCTTCGGTCGCCGAAGAGAAGTCAGGCTTGGGTCGTTTGCTCTTCTTCGATCGTTTCTGCCAACCTGGCGCGGCTTTGAAACCTGGAGTGGCGGCATGAAGAGGCCAATCTGGGATGGAAATCTGTGGCAGTTCGAAAGTTCCAAGAAACTTAGGTAGATCACCTAATGTGCGGAAAGTCGCAGATTTTCCTTCATGGGATGCAGACAGGTTGAAGGGGAAACCCCAGCGATATTTAATCTGCTTGGCTTGAAGGGCCCCGGTGAGAGGCTTCAGGGCTCGTCGCATGTCCAGGGTCAATTTAGAAATATCAGGGAGGAGAGACACTGGGGTTTCGTTAAAGTAGATGGCAGCTTGAGCACGTGCAGGTTGCATGATGGCGTCTTTAACTGCATAGAAGTGTATTCTGCAGATCACATCTCTGGGGTGTTCCAGGTTTGGATTTTTGGGGCCTAGGGCTCTGTGGACCCTGTCTAGCTCCAGCGGATCATCTTTATCTTTCTGAAGAAGGTCGTTAAAGATGGCAGTGACAGCCGGCGCGAGGTCCTTGGTTTCAACCAATTCAGGCAGACCGCGTATGCGGATGTTGTTGCGTCTGGCTCTGTTCTCTTGGTCATCTTGATGGTACATCAGTTGCTGTATCTGCAGGGTATGCTCATGTAAAATAATGTCATGCGTTTGTAGAGTGGATGCGGTTTCCTCCATGGTGTGTTCTACCTCCTCAATTCTGTGAGTAATGTCTCTGCGGAGCTCAGACACCTCTTGTTTATATGAGCGCTCTAAGCGTTGCACATAGGCCTCAAAATCATGTCTGGTGGGGAGTGCTTTGATATATGCTTCCATGTCCCATCCTGTGTAAGATCTGTGGGATTCAGGGGAATGGCAGGCTGAGCGGGTGGATCCAGCTTCAGAATCAGGGGGAGATCGAGCCCTTTGCCTAGTTTTCATGTGTGGTGTGGAGCGCTGTGAAGCAGCTCCTTGTGAGGCAGCATGTGAGCCTGAGGTCCGGGCGGGCGCCATCTTGGACGAGGGGGGGCCGGAGCGGTTATGGCCCAAGTGTGTAAAGAACCGGTCTATGTCCCCTTCGGGATGTGGATCGGGGGTTCGGTGCCTGTCTCCCCCACCCTTCCTCCCCATAACAGACCTGGATGGCGGTGCTGGGAAGCGCTAAGAGCCTCGTTTGTGCCAGCGTGTGCGGGAGCTCCTAAGGAGAGCGACTTACTCCTCCATGCGTCAGGCCACGCCCCCCTAAAGTTTGTTATTTAAAAAAAAAAAAAAAACAGAAAAACAAGATTTTGGTATCACATTAAGTCTTGATTCAAATGCTGCATGTAAAATGACCACATCTAAAAAAAAATAAAAGTTTCCTCTCACATTCCAAGAACAGGTAGGTAGGTAAATTATTTGGTGGTGCTATATAAATACCTGTAATAAATAAATGGGTATGCATAAAAAATACCTCAATTACACCACTCAAAGTGTGTGCATAGCCAATCCTCTTTGTTTTTTGTTTGAATAGAGTGCGGAAAGGTTATCCTCCCTGCCAAGTTGCTATTGATGCTATTGTTGTCTGTGTCCCTGTGGAAATTCACCCCGTCTATCTGTCTTCATAACTATTAGAGCATATCAGAGCATAAAGTGATGGAAAATCCCAAACTTGGAGTTGTCACCAGAGCAAGAGATGAGTGGAAATTTTCTAGTGAGGACACGAGTTCTGGTAACAACTGTCCAAAATAGGATGACCCTCACTTTATGTAGATTTTTTTCACTTTCTGTTGTGTCTCAAAGATAGGAAATATCTCAATGGGACAACGACAACAAAAAATAAGCTGACAGTGGTTGAGCTCTTCCTTGCTCCTTAATCTAAAATTAATGGCTAGACATACACTTTTCCACTAAACTCCAGGTAGATATGAAACTTCAGACAGATATGAAACAACCATATGAATGCAGCTGTGTAATAGTAATACATCTTAAAATGCAAGTAGTGTAAGTACCTTAGTTATATTTGCAGTCCCTGAGCTCAGAGGATACAAAATTGTGAGAAATTCTCCCATACTTCAAGAATGTTTATAGGTAAAGTTGATCCAGGGAAAATCCGATTGTCTCTCGGGGGATCAAGAAGGAATATTTTCCCTTGCTGTAGCAAATTGGATCATGCTTTGCTGGGGTTTTTCGCCTTCCTCTGGATCAACTGTGGGTGAAGGATTGTGTATATGGGATTTTATTTTTTATTTTTTTGGTTGAACTAGATGGACTTGTGTCTTTTTTCAACCTGACTAACTATGTAACTATGTAACTATGTTTACATAAGTTGTTTCAAATACCTGCAAGAATTTTCCTAAGAAATACTTTAATGATCACCATGGTGGGTGAAAAAATCTCTGTGAGCATGTCTGCCTTTATTTTTTCTAAGACAAAGAAAGTGTGGAACAGGCCTTGAATAAATGTCAGGCTTCTACTTCTGCCTCATTGGACATGGATGCTGTGATCTTATTTAGTCAAAGCCAGCTAAACAGTTTGTAATAAAGGCTTTAACTTCCAATGTATTTGGTTACTCAGTTGTAATTGGATAATAATAGGAAATAGTCCTGCTATTGTTCCTATCTACCCCACCGACACTTTAGAGCTGTCAGGCAAATCAAAAATTAGGCTAGATATGTGTTGCTAATGTTAGTCTCAATGAGATTCAATGGGAAACCCTTGGAGCTATCTCCTTACAAAAGCACTGCCTATAACCAGAATGCACATGCTACATTCCCGTAAACATTTCACAGGTGATAAATGAAGAGTTTTTGTAGAGCTTTGCACTTATCATTGTTTATAGAAATGTTCATCAAAGGATTTATTTCAGGAATAGCAGACCTGGGGAATTCCACTGCAGACCACATAGCAATTTTATTATTATTTAAACATTTAATACGCTAGAAGCCAGACCAAATTCAAAGGCTGATCCAAATTACAAAAAAAAAAAAAAAATCGGCAAAACATTCCAAGAGTTTCCTCTTGTTCGTGGAAATTAAAATAATATGTTTGCCAAGACCAAGAGTATATTCATGCTTCACTGAGTTTCAAGAAAGAAAAAGCACATAAAACCTTGAAAACTTGAGACCGGTTTAATTAAGAGTGCTCCACTAACTGAAAAACACAAACATCCAGCGCATGGTGACCTTTCATTGTATTATCACATTCTGCTGTGAAGACAGTAAAAATGGAAATGGAACTTTAAAGATAAACATTGGAAATATTTTGGCTGGCTGTAGACTCAAACAAGGTCTTAATGAGCTTAAAATAAAACATAAACTAAGCAAATATGTTTCGTTGGCAGTTTGCACGTGCTAGTTTTCCTGTGATTTAATTTAATTGATTTGACGATGGTATGTCTTATTTACAAGGAATGTATGTTACATCCTAAAGTAACTATCTCCATCTGGATAATTAAAATAGTGTCAGTACAGCTCAGTTGCTTAGCAAGCTTTCACAAAGGAAAGGAAAAAAGTTACATCAGTGTTGACAAAGGTATAAGTAGCCATTATCTCAGAGTTAAAAAAAAAAAAAGAGAAGGAAAGTGGAATCCAAAGACATCTTTTGTGGTTTCTCACGGCATGGTAAAATTACAGAATGTAGGAAGCCAACCAAATTAATTTAGGAAAATTTGAAAAGGCAGTGATCAGACTACATAGCCATGACACATAGGCTGGACAGTTTGCCTTTATATCAACAATTTCTTTGTTTAGACTGAGATCAAAAGGATCTGCATATGTTTTCATTTCAATCTACCCAGAAAATGATATCCAGATGTGTAATAAGTATCCTGTTAGTTTTGCAGCATTGATTAGATATGTTGGTACTGTTTGCTTACAAGTGTAGTCGGATCATTAACTCATACAAAGAAATGTTTGCAATGAGTTGCTAACTAGGAGTTCTGGAAAGTCTCCATATTCAAGAACATTTTGTCCCATGGCCAAAGAAATGTAAAAACTTGCAGTGCTTGATAAGTAGTTTTCCCTTCTGATCCTGGGAAAAAAAGGCGGTCTCTTGTTTCTAATCTGGCTTTGCCTACAGGGGTTATGGCAGTTATCCCTAAGAGCTGTAGTGCAAAGAAATTAGAAGAACAGACCACACACACTCACTCACAGGAACACACGTCTCTTTTTATGTTTATTTTCTGCAGCTAACACATAAAGCTTTTAATGCATGTTACTTTGAGATTTTACTCTCTTCAAAATAGTGCAATTTGGTGATAAGACAATTTATCTACTCTTTAGGGAATCACCGTTTGATGTTGTGTTGCAGGGGTAAAAACAATACATTAAAGAACATAAAAGTCATAAAAGAACACTTTATATACTGGTTATTTAAGATAATCTATCACCTACAAAAATGTGTGGACATGAAGCAGTTTATTAATATGGCAAAATAACATAGATTGACTGAATCTGTCAGTGTCCAGTATAACAAAATAACTGTCAATTTGTTGTATGGTCACGTTGAATTCTTTTTTTTAAAGTATGACTTAAAGTGAACTTCTAGCCGCAAAAAAAGTTTTTTTTATAAAAGTCAGCAGCTACAAGTACTGTAGCTGTTGACTTCTAATAAGGACACTTACCTGTCCAGGGAGCCCATGAGGTCGGCCCCCCAAGGCCAATTCGTCCACCGCCTCAGGTGCAGGCGCCGCCATAACAACTAAGGGAAACCGGCAATGGAGCCTTCAGGCTTAACAGGCGGTTTCCTACTGCGCATGCGCGAGTCGATTGTCACTTTGTGAATAGCCACCTCATCTTCTGGGACACACACAGGTCCCAGAAGGCAGTGTGGGGGAAGGAGGAGAGCTCACTGCAGAAGAAGACATGGCATACTTTGCCGTGGCTGGGCTAGGATGGAGGTACACCTTGTACTTCTAAAAAGGTAGGAAAAAAAAATATATATAGATCCAAAAACGAGAGGTGGAGGGTTGGTCTTTAATTTAAGACCACCTTGTAAACGTGGGTGGAACTCCGCTTTAACCTGGAATGTAAAAAAATTAAAAGTCAGCAGCTACAAATACTGTACAACATACAATAGCTGCTGACTTTTAGGAAAAGGATACTTACTAGTCCATGGAGTTCAGCACTGTCATCCCTACAGGCAATTCTTTGCTGGACATTGGCTTTAGAGAGCAGCCATCTTGGATTTGGAAGTCGGCTGTGACTTCTCAAAATCTCAATGGCCCCCACTGAAGAATCCAAACTGTCTGGGGAATGTCATAGCAATGAGACTGGTCCTGCAGTCTTCTGGGACAGGAGGCTGTGGTTAGGGAGGGGGGGTGAAGGGGTCAGGACAAGCACATGTCATTCTCATCTAGGTGAGGATTGAGAAAGTAGGAGTGAGTACATGTCAAAAAAAGGTACCTGCTCTCTGAAGGCTGAGGAAGGAAGAGGATGAGCTTGGGTGAAAGTCTGCTTTAACTGTATATACTGTAGCTAATGGGGCACTCTTTGAAAGAAGCCAAAAGAAAAGAAGCCAAACTATTATCTTTCAGGTGATGATTTAACATGAATATAAAAGTGGTTTAGGTATAAACACCAGAGAGGGGTTGGACAGGCAGGCGTGATCTCACACTCTTCAAGCATCTATGGCAGTCAGCACATCTCTAAATACAAATGGTTGCCTCAGGTCTACAGAAAAGGGAGAGAGAGAAGCACTGCAGGCACTTCTAGTGCCAGCTTGTTGGAGAGAAAACCAAAGGGAAAGATTCTCTAACCCCTGCCTCAAGTGATCTTTAGTAGATGACTAAGACTAGGTTCACACTACTGTGATGTGATTTGATCTGATTTTCAATGTGATTATGTATTGGTTGCATTTTGGATGTGGTTTTTATATTCAATGGGGCCAAGATCATGCTGGAATTGCATCAAAGTAGTACAGGGCCCTTTTTGAAAAAATTGCACTGTTCTGTGTTGCATTGATGTGAACATGCACCAATAAATGTTATTTCCATTGTTATGCGATTCTGTGTAACTCAAATTGCATATGAAATTGAACTAGTGTGAACCACGCCTTGTGTACTTGGCTGAATAGATTGTCTGCATGTAGAGACTAATGTCTTTGGGCACCATGCCAGGGCAACTTAGGACATTTTACCGAAAGAGAACATAGGGGGTTATTTACGAAAGGCAAATCTACTTTGCACTGCAAGTGCACTTGAAAGTGCACTAAAAGTGCACTTGGAAGTGCAGTCGCTCTAAATCTAAGGGGTAGATCTGAAATGAGTGGACGCTCTGCTGATTTTATCATCCAATCATGTGCAAGCTAAAATGCTGTTTTTTATTTTTCTTGCATGTCCCCCTCGGATCTACAGCGACTTCACTTCCAAGTGCACTTTCAGTGCACTTGCAGTGCAAAGTGGATTTGCCTTTAGTAAACAACCCCCACAGTCTCTTATTTTTTTGGCTACCAAAAGGAACCCATAGACATGAGATGATCACTTTCAGTGCACTTGCAGTGCAAAGTGGATTTGCCTTTAGTAAACAACCCCCATAGTCTCTTATTTTTTTGGCTACCAAAAGGAACCCATAGACATGAGATGATCAGCGCCTGATGTGTCCAATTTCAGCCATGCTTGATAGCAATTATCGTATTTATAGGTAACAGCAGACAGTCCTTGAATACTAAAGCAGCTCAATTGAAACAATGCGGCTTCCCAAACACCCCACCTTTAGGCCACACCATTCACTGCAGATACTCCTTACTGAACGTATTCTGTGTAAAGGTATCTAAAAGGCCTCATAAAGGATAACTGGTAGAAACATGCTCATTTGCATTAGACAAACACGAAAGCTTGTGCCTATGGGGAGAGGAAGAGGGAGCAATTTACATCTTCACGCAGGCTTAGCAATATTAAAAAAATACTAGTGCAGCGCAAAATGATAAGAAGGAAAAAGTCCATATGATCACACATATATTCAATTCCTCTTGGCGAAGGGAGGCTGATCCATTAATAAGGCATCAATAATCGGAATTTCAATCATAAGAATGCGCTTACCGGAAAAGATGGACCTCTTAATTACAGGAGGTCATACAAGCCTGAGTTACATACGGACTGGGTAAATGCTGTACAGCTACGCTGGATCTCATCTGTGGTCATCAACCTTCAGCTTTCCCAGAAGAAGTCCATGGACCTGCACAAGTAGTTCTTTGAGCGGACATTGAAACGTCCCATGTGTACAACGGGACGTTTCAATGTCCCCTCAGAGAACTACTTGTGCAGGTCCATGGACTTCTGGTAAAGCTGAAGGTTGATGACCACAGATGAGATCCAGCGTAGCTGTACAGCATTTACCCAGTCCGTATGTAACTCAGGCTTGTATGACCTCCTGTAATTAAGAGGTCCATCTTTTCCAGTAAGCACAATCTTATGATTGAAATTATGATTATTGATGCCTTATTAATGGATCAGCCTCCCTTCGCCAGGAGGAATTGAATATATGTGTGATCATATGGACTTTTTTCTTCTTATCATTTTGCGCTGCACTAGTATTGTTTTAATATTTGTTATCGAGGTTGGTGAATCCTTATAGCGTTCAGCTTGCATATATCATTACATTATAGTTTGCGCTGATTGTCTTTTGTATATTAGGCTTAGCAATATGCTAGGAAAAACCCAACCTGACAGATCAACTCCCCCCTATGAAGAAGCTTGTGTAGGAGTTACCTGCTATGATCAGGCAGAGGGCCGACATACATAAGGATGCAGCTCGATCTAACTGTGAAGGTCATAAAAGGCACAAATTCTCTGATGCCTGAAGGTACCTTAAAGGGGTTGTAAACCCTTGTGTTTTTTTACCTTAATGCATCCTATGCATTAAGGTGAAAAAACTTCTGTCACTGACCAGCCCCCCAGCCCCCCCATTTTACTCACCTGAGCCTGTTCGTTCCCACGCTGGAGAAGCGCTCTACCTCTCTGGCTGGGGTTCTTGGCTCTTGATTGGATAGATTGATAGCAGCGCAGCCATTGGCTCCCACTGCTGTCAATCAAATCCAATGACGTGGGCGCCAGGGGGAGGGGTGGAGTCTGCTATTCTGTGTCTATGGACGCAAATGCTGGACTCCGGAGCGCACCCACACGATAGGGGCCACTCTGTGCAAAACTAACTGCACAGTGGAGGTTAGTATGATATGTTTGTTGTTTAATAAAAAAAATAAGGGTTTACAACTCCTTCAACAAGCAATTGCACAGTATGCATGTTTTCTATTAATTTGTGTTGTGTTGTCAACATTGTAAGACAATGGTCACCAGGACAAATAGAATGGGGGATTCTCCCTAGAGGAGACACAGAAGAGTTGATTTACCGAAGGCAAATAGGATGTTCATTTTGGAAGAGAATTTTCACTCAGCTTAGTGAATGGAATGAGCTTCCACCATCCAATCATGTGCAAGCAAAAATGCTGTTTAAAAAAAAAAAAAAAATTCCATACATGTGATTGGGTATTCTTTAAGCAGTCAGTTTTGACCACATTCAGTGAAATTGCCCAGCATGCTGGATGGTTTTCAGAAACCAGTTACAGATGCAGATCACCACTCAGACTCACCCCTTTTAGTAATTTCCTACCTTTACATATCATTATTTTGAAGGACATTGCTAGAATATTAAGAAGCCTATCAAACACAGATGACAGACATCCTATTTGGACGGCTGTCTCATGTTAATGGTGGCAGGCAGATATCCAACAGATGAGATCTCTTGGGGCATGAACATTGACTGGGCAACTGGAAAACATTTCCAGTCCTGACTGTTCTTGCCTGACAGCAGCTCCCCACCCCCTCCTCCTTTGCCTTAACATGAGCTTACTTGGTAGATAGAACCAGCAAGCAAGTTGATGGCATGCTGTACAGTGCTTGGGAGATATGCTGTTGGATTGTGTCTGTGTGTCCAAGCATCTTCTATTTTCTGTAGGCAGCTATATCTACCCTAAAAAAAATCTTTCCTATATGACCCACTGAACCACTGCGTATTTCTAGGGATGGATAAGACATCTGCTTTATACAAAGCAATGTATTCTAAATTGTTAGAGAAAACATGCATAAGCTTTGGATGCAAAAAAAAAAGTACTTGGCAAACTTCTTAAAAGTTGAGATTATGTCTTCAAAGAGGGCAACAGTGATAATGTTAGCAAAATTAGTAGGCGAATGAAGTGTTTTGCAACCTCTAGTGTGTTTAAGATGAGGAAAGGTGTCAGAGATGTAGCCCATTTACTTTGTTGTTTGCATTTGTTTTAGACTTCTTGGCTCCTTACTGATAACCTTGTAGGTGTAGTGTCACCTTTCAAAAGATGCTTGACAGTGTCAGTGACCTGTATAATAAATACCACCTGTTAGTACATGATTTTTTACTACTTTCTTTAGAGTAATCTAGCAATACGAGTTTAATGGTGAAAAAGTAGGATAATGAGCAAGAAAAGCATCAACTACTGAGGCCATTATGTAGTTGATTACATAGGCAGGTTTATTAAAAGCAGAGACAAAGGAAAATATGCAGAAAACTGGAGTAATGGCCCATAGTATCCACTCTGAATTATTCTTTCATTTTTCAAAAAATGAAAGGTAAAACTTGATAGGTTGCTTTTGAAAATAATGCCAGTTTATGCCTATTTTAATATTTTAACCTAATGCCCTGTACACACGATCGGACATTGATCGAACATTCCGACAACAAAATCCATGGATTTTTTCTGATGGATGTTGGCTCAAACTTGTCTTGCATACACACGGTCACACAAAGTTGTCGGAAAATCCGATTGTTCTGAACGTGGTGACGTAAAACACGTACGTCGGGACTATGAACGGGGCAATAGCCAATAGCTTTCGTCTGTTAATTTATTCTGAGCATGCGTGGCACTTTGTGCGTCGGATTTGTGTACACACGATCGGAATTTACGACAACGGATTTTGTTGTCGGAAAATTTTATAGCAAGCTCTCAAACTTTGTGTGTTGGAAATTCCTATGGAAAATGTGTGATGGAGCCTACACACGGTCGGAATTTCCGACAACAGGGTCCTATCACACATTTTCCATCGGAAAATCCTATCGTGTGTACAGGGCATTAGGGTGTTAATCTGATCTTCAAATGTCAGACCAAATCTATGTTTTATGTCACTGCAACTATTGAGATTAATGGGATTTTCCAATCAGAATTGAACATTTTGAGTCTGACAAAATGCATTTGCATTGACGAAACTGCAGACAGTAAACTTTTCGTGATCATTAAAACTTTTTTAGTTTTGGGTAGCGTTTGGAAGGGTTTTACATTTTTTGTCAAGCTATTGCCATCCATGATCTCATTGTACATATTTCCCCTAACTTCCTGTCCCTGTGACACTAGGACATGAAAAAAAGGTCCTAACCTTTCCTCGCTCTACTTTTTGTTGTGTCCATTAGTGGGATGTTTTCTATCGTCCTGTCTCTGTGTAGGCACACAGAGAGCAACAAAACAGAGGTTCAAACTCTTTCACATAATGTCTAATGCATTAAAAAATTGGGTTGGTATTTTAACTTTACAATTCTATAGCTTTTTATAGAATTGCATATTTCTAAAAAGTATGTAAAAGACCACTACTCATAGTTCTAATCACATATGCAGAAGGGGAGAGAAATAATCTCGCGTCAGGCCTTCCCTGTACCTTATAGTCTTAAAGCACCTGCATGGGCTACAGTTAGAGAGCTGTTAGGGAGAGCTGAAAATTCTGTATTGAGAAAGATACAAATTTTTTGTGACTTTTTTTTATTTTTATTTTTTTTGTCATTGGTACATGTGCCCCATGGCATTGCCCGGCATATACCCAGCCCTATAAATTGCCAGAATTGAATAGCAAGATTCAACCCTATAGATATCAATAGGGTTTGCTGCAACATATGTGAATTCAAACTTCAAATAAGATTCACAAAACTTCAGATTCGCTTATTGCTAGCTACAGTGGCTCAAGTTTTACTTTGATGTGAGTTACATGTTTGCCTCTCTACTGTAGAAGTCCTTTGAAGATGGAGAAGTAGTAAATTCTGTAAACTAAGGCTGGCTGGATCAGTTTTTTTGATCAATGTGATTTCCCTATCCTCCGCTGTCAGAATACACTGATCAGCTCTGCAGCGCTGATCGAAAAGAATTTTGCAAAAAGCCAGCTCACAAGATATGTATTAATAGAGAAACTTCTTTCGAATCATCTATGGCCATCTTAAGAATATCTGTTGACATCAACGGCAAGTCAGTCATTAGCTATTATTTTGTAGGGTTTTGACAGCAATCTATTGGGCCCTCCTGACTTCAGAATATACATCTTTCAGTGAAGTTAACATTTTATGTGTAGAAAGGTTGAAGGAGGCAATTTTGGTAGTAAGATTATTACGTAATGTTTAGCCACAGTTTAATGACTCTGCATAAAGTTGACACAGATTAAACAGAAAAAAGGCAATTCAATTCAAAGGAATAGTAACATATGATTTAGATTTATTGGTCCCTATAGTGTGGCTATAATGTACAGTGTTAAGCGAAAAGTATACTATGTGAAAGCAGTTTAAAGGAGAAGTCCAACTAAATGTATACTTTTTCCTACATACACAAATGTAATCCTAGTTCTATCACTTGTTCATAATTATGGTATTAATTTTGGGGGAAAGTTTTACAAAGATTTGCAAACTAACAGTATAAATATCATCTGATGGTAATGAGTAACTTATGGAAGTTTTAATGACCAGTCTTCTACAATATACATAACGTCTGGCATAAACAAAAATATTTGCAATCACAATTTTCTAGAGCTCGTCTGAGAGAATGGTAGGCTGATTAGATATGGTAGTACTTGTACGGTAAAGCTGGTAATAAATCTGTAAAGTTTTGTTTGAAATTTTTGGTTTTAGGAACGTTGTTCAATTTTCGAATTGTTAGGGGATCAAACTGACATTTGTTTTAGACTGCAGTAATGAGAAAATTTGAAGTTGCAGAATGAAAGACTCTTATTGAACAAACAATCTTCCAATGGTAATGTGGTTTTGATTTGGGAAAGTCCATTAACTCTAAAATCAAATGTTAACCAACTTTTCTTGTACTTTCAAAAGATATTAGTCATGTCATTGGATGTGCTGATGAGAATGTTCATATTGGTTTGAAAATCTACTAGTGTATGGCCAGCTTAAAATCAGTGTATGATTCCAGTTAAACAATGCACTGAGGTATCTGTGGCCACCAGCTTAATGGGGTTGTATAACGCGATTGAATATATTTTCCTAATTTATTAGCTTCAGAACAAAAAATACATCTTTAAGAATAGTTTTTATTTCTAGCTGATTGCTTATGAATATTTCATATTTATCAGCAGGTAAATATGCTCAATTACAAACATGCACAGCAAGCAGTGAAACAAACTATTTCAAAAGCTTGGAATACCCTTAGATTTTCCAGTAAATACATGTGTACTTAATTGTTTAGATTCTCACTCATAGGAAATTAAAATAGTCATTGTTCATATCCCGGTGTTTTATTCATCTCAGATTCTATAAATCTACTATTGAGTTTTTATATTACTTGTTTATTTATAATGTTTTAATGTATTTTACTTTCTGAGTGAGAAAATAGACATAATTTATATTTGTTTTATTAAAACAGACCTTCCCCATACCCTAACAACGAAAGTACAGCCACCATGAAATGTATAACAAAAAAAAAATAAAAAAAATGCTCTTCTTTGCAGGCTTTCCTTTATGCAAATGTTCTTATTTTTCTTTTCTCCAGCATTCTTCTCCCAGCAGCCATTTTAACAAAGGGCAGATGATTCAATCTCCCCTTTCTTTCTGGTGTTCTAACTACCCCCTCTTCCCATGTGATGCTAGACATGATCTGAGTAAAGAAAATAAAACATGTTTGCAAGATCTCACAGTGTATAAACATTGGTTGAGAACCACTGACATGACATGATTTCCCAGGTAGGAACTGGGTTAGATAGCGTTTCCAGGATGCATCTGTGAGACCCTGGCTAAATCACCAGTGCCTCTAGAGATCAAGAAGCGCAAATGCATTTCTTTTCACCGTAGAAACTAAGATGGCTTGGGATCAGCATGCAGAGCTGTATGTCAGTGGTTCTCAACCCTGTTCTCAAGTACCCCCAACAGGCCATGTTTTGGGAATTTCTTTTAGATAAAATAGCTGTCCAAAATACCAAGCCATTGACTGTGATTTAAAGCACCTGTGCAAGATAAAAAAACCTGCAAACATGGCCTGTTGTGGGTACTTGAGGACAGGGTTGAGAACCACTTCTTTTCTGAAAGAACAGAGCGCACACCAATTGCGTCTTGACAGGCTGAGATGATAAACCAACACAAGGTGCACTGCACACCTCCTGTATCAAGCCATGCCTCCAATACATTTCACCCATAATAGGGTTTTTTTTTTCTGTTGAGGGGAAAGGTCCATTTCAGCTAACAACGTATGTAACGTTATGTTATCCTCCTTTCATACAAAATGTTAATAAACATATTGAAACAATAACACATAGCATAGGGAGCAGGTTATTTTAAACTTTCTCCCAGCACTGGTTTCTGACTGCAATCTGTATATTAATTGTTCTCATACCCCACCCTGAAAAAATGCTATTCTACATTTAAGGCTGGACACCATTGCAAATTGGATGCGGTTTCCCTGCAATAGCAGGAGATTTTGATCGGCTCTCTATGGAGCCAAATCACATATTTCTGCTGTGGCTCCAGTGCGAATTTGCACAGGAGCCCTGTGCGTCTTTTGGTCCATTTCAGGTCTGAATTCAGCCAAAAATTTGGTTTGAAATTGGACCTGAAACAGTGAACCAGGACACACCAGACCCCTGCTGGGAGCCACATGCCGCGATGGTGTGAACCCAGCCTTAATGTGTAGCTAATGCACTGTTATGCATGTATGGTCCTAGTTCTAAGACTGCACTGTTAGTGGTGGCAGCTGGTCTACATTAAAGCGGAGTTCCGACCAAAAAAAAAAATAAAAGTCAGTAGCTACAAATACTGCAGCTGCTGTCTTTTAAAATAAGGACACTTACCTTTCCAGGGTGCCCGCGATGTCCTCACCTGAAGCTGACCTGTCCCTCGGCTCCCAGCATCTTCAGTAAAGGAATCAGGAAGTGAAGCATTACGACTTCACAGCCTGGTTCCCTACTGCGCATGAGCGAGTCACGCTGCGTGTCCTGTCACTGCTGTCTTCTGGGACCTGTGTGTCTCCCAGAAGACAGCGGGGGGGGGGGCAGAGGATGGGCCGGACATGGTGTAGATCACCGCGGATTCTGTGGCGATCTATCACCGAAAGTGGGAGCAATTACCTGTATTAGACAGGTATCTGCTCCCCCCTAAAAGGTGCCAAATGTGACACCGGAGGGGGGGAGGGACCAAATAAGCGGAAGTTCCATTTTTGGGTGGAACTCCGCTTTAACGAGCATGATTTCAAATCCTGTGATCACCTCGACAGTCATAATCATGGTGATCACATAGATTTGTTAAGAAGGAAATGTTCTGACTCCAGCTATCACTGTGGTTTGCACAGAGAGAGGAACAGTGACAGCTGAAGCAGGCAGGCTGTGGAAGTGTAATACATGCATTTAATATTTTTGCCCATTTGTCACCTTTTAATAAAAACATGGGAAAAACATTTATTAAAACAGTGTGAGAGGTAAAATTTGTATTTAGCCTTAAAAACAACATAACATTTGTTTAGGTAGGTAAATTAATCATGTAGTTATTGTCAAGCTAACTGACAGTGCTCATCTTGGTCTGGGCATCTAGGCTTCTATGAAATCTGGTCATGAAAGGATTAAACAAAGTGTCTTTGATGCATCTTGTATTAATTATTTACTAAACTAAAAATGTATGCAATCAAAGAGAAGAATGGTATAAAAGATTATTGTATGAACTTGTACTCATTTAAAAAATGTAAAATAACACTGACACAGAAACATTACAGTTTGCCTTTAATAAAAGAACATTTCACTCTATAGAGACAGAAACTGTGAATGGGTTGTTGAAAGGGAGTTGAATAAAGAATGGATATCAGTAATGCACAGAGAGTTCACAGAAGAGAATGTGGTACATGCTCCACAACAATGACCTTCAAATTCCTTTTTATTTTTTGATTGTAGCTTTTGAAATAAATGAAACAGTAGAGTGTACATCCGGAAAAATGTTGTTTCTTTTGTATATTTCTATTAGATCTAGTTCTATAGTAGGTTTTTATAAATTAAGCCAGCTCAGTTTGCTTTATTGACTGCCTTGCAAATTAGCAAATATGGATCATTTATTTGCTGACCCAAAATGTATTGACTGAGCTAATGTGATGGCGTGCCCTGTATCAGCAATTATAGATTCATAAGGATATGAGACATGTACAAACTAAAAGTTTAAAGCTGCTGCTTTCTTGGAAGGGCATAGGGATACACTGATATTGTCTACCCCGGACCTGCAAACTTTTAAAATTGTATTATTACTTTTTTAAGCCAGTCTACCAATTTGGTAAGACCAAAAAAATAATGTAATGGAAAATAGGCTTGCCAAAGCAAGCTGTTATATCTCCTGTGGTTGGTCTTTTATCAAAACTAAGGGGCTCTGGTTAAAGAAAAATAGGGTTCCAGTTTGGAGAATATATCTATAATATTTGTATCTGAAGAATGTTATCAACTAAGGAAAAGAGATGTTTAAAACAAGATAACTCTTCTTGAGGAAAAAACATCAATATAGCTGTTGAAAGCATAGAAGAGCACAGAGGGCGCATAGGCCTAGCACATTATCCTCAATACATGTTTTATTTAATAAAAATGGAGGTGAATATTTTTTAATTATTTAATAAAAAATATTTTTTTATAAATAAAACATGTATTGAGGATAATGTGTTAGGCCTATGCGCCCTCTGTGCTCTTCTATGCTTTCAGTTCATTTGGACTTCCCCAGTCTTTGGAAGGCAGCGAGAGGTGCATTATCCACATATACTAACGTCAAGATAAGAGTCTGATAACACATTCTACTTACCACGCAGCGCAGGAGAGTGAACATTTTGATATGCTCTGATTCATTATAGCTATTATTTCAGTGCGGAGTTCTGCCCACCCCTGCAAAAATTCAAAGCCAGCATTCGAGTCCAGCGATGTGGGCATCGCAGCTGATGTTTCCATCAGCTGTCGGGTGCTGCTGTCGTCATTGCCAGTAAGAGAATCCGGTAGTGAAGCATTACGGCTTCATGCCGGGTCCCTACTGTGCATGCGTGAGGTACCACTGCGCTCTCCTACTGGCCCAGAGGTGGGGGAAGGAGGAGGAGAGAGCCAAGCTGCTGACATATCCGCTCCCCCCCCGAAAAGGTGCCAAATGTGGCACCAGAGGGGGGAGGAGACAAATGAGCAGAAGTTCCACTTTTGGGTGGAACTCCGTTTTAATAGCTGATCAAATGAACAAATAATACATAGAAGTATCATAGATTTTTATGATTGGGATATATGGAGTTACAATCATAAAGTGAGAGTCTAAAGGCAGGCAGCATCTTCTGTTCTCACTCATTAGTAGAGTTGGGTAAACAGTTTGAGCTGAGCAAAAGTTCAGCCCGGACATCGCCTGTTCACCCATTCGGCGAACATCTGAATTTGCGGGGTGCTCGGCAGGATGTTCGACCTGCACAGTGCATTCTAAGCCCTGATTGCTGGTTGTTAAGGAGCGGGCCGGGAAGCCGGCGGCTGCGTCCTTAACAACAGATGAGTCATCAGCTATCATCGAGCTTCCCTGCTGACAGCTGAATGAAACAAAAGGCCCCAGATTCCAGCCTCCCCATGTAAATGAGCATGGGGTACATTGCACCCCTACCTATTCACCAAAATGTAAAAAAAGTGTCAAAAATGAATAAAAACAGGAAGCAGTTTTTGATAATTCCGTTATTAAAAAAATAGAAAAACAATGCCCCCCAATGTAAATCCATCGTTAATCCCAATGGCCGCCACACCGCTGGACCCGAAAAAGAAACCGTTCCGCCCGAGACGAAGGCTAACTGCTGAATGCCTGCTCTGCCGTTTTACAGTTCTGAAATGGGTAAGGGGTGGGGCCACCTGACATCACCGACCCAGCATGCACCTGTCGGTGATGTGACAAGGAGGTGGTGCTATCAGGTGACGTCACAAGGTGGACCCTGCACCTTACCTATTTAAGAACTGTCAAACAGTAGAGCAGGCATTTGGCGGTTAGCCTTTGTTGCTGGCGGAGTGTTTTTTGTTTTTTTTCCAGGTCCAGCAGTGCAGCGGGCATCATGATTGATGATGGATCTACACCGGGAGACATTTTTAAAACATTTTTTAATAAAGGAATTGTCAAAAACTGCCTCCTGTCTTTATTTATTTTTGACACTTCTTTTGGTGAATAGGTAGGGGTACCCCATACTCATTCACATAAGGAGGGCGCTGAGATCTGGGGTTCCCTTGTTAAAGGGGGGCTTCCAGATTCCGATAAGCCCCCTGCCCACAGACTCCCACAACCACAGCCCAGGGTTGTCGGGAAGGGGCCCTTGTCCCCAACCCAAAGCACCCCCCATGTTGAGGGCATGTGACCTGGTATGGGTCAGGAGGTGGGAGGGTACTTGCTCACCCCCCTTTCCTGACCTGCCAGGCTGCATGCTCAGATAAGGGTCTGGTATGGATTTTGGGGGGGACCCCCAAAATAAATAAATAAGGCTGAGGTTGTTATAAATATGTATAGACTTTAGAGTCTAGAGTGTGGTCTTTTACAACTATGTTTGGCTCCTTGATGTAGGTAGCAGGTGATCTTCCATCTTGCGGATTAAGTGGGGCCCCCCATGTAACATATTTATAACAACCTTAGCCTTATTTACTCTCACATTTTTAGTAAATATCCTCTTTATATATATGATCATTTATTGTTTCTTAGTCCCCCCCTGCAAGATGTGACTGTTATACATTCTGTAGAAGGTTTCTTGTCACAACTGCCTCTGCAATCT
Organism: Aquarana catesbeiana; assembly: GCF_042186555.1. NCBI lineage: Eukaryota > Metazoa > Chordata > Amphibia > Anura > Ranidae > Aquarana > Aquarana catesbeiana. The sequence continues at coordinate 378,194,440 of NC_133324.1, read as the reverse complement.
GTTATCTTTATAGAAATATTGACTACAAACTCCTTGTCTATCCCGTCTTTCACCTTCAGCAATCACTCATCTGCAGGTTGTCCTAACCTAGTCCCTTATACTTTTGGACTTATGTGGTTTGCTTTTATTTATCAAGCAAGTTCATGCAGCAACATTATGTAGTTTATCCCTATTTGGAAATTAATCCAATCATCTATGTACTGATTCACTCTGTTCATTTATAACCATGTTTAGTATGGTTTTATGGAGCTGGCTATCCTCAGTTCCAGATATTTTCAAAATTCTTACCCTGGTACCATGTTTTATATATATATATATATATATATATATATATATATATATATATATATATATATATTTCTCTTTATGGTTTTTTTATATTTATATACAACTTTTTTGACATCAGGCCACAGTCCCTTGAAACTGCCTCCTGATTGCTGGGTCATCTAAGGAGGTCCTGGTAGTGTCTGCACATGTCTGATCTCCATTTGGCACATTGTGAGTTATACTGTATTTGAGAATATTATATTTCTTTTTGTTTTTTTGTTTTACTTGTTGGCTGTTATTTACTTTGCAGATTCTGCATATTGTATTTGCGAATATTATATTTTTTTTGTTTTTTGTTTTACTTGTTGGCTGTTATTTACTTTGCATAATCTATCCATCTTGTTGTTTTAAGGACCCCCGAGGAAGACTCTGTGGGTTGAAATGCGTTGGGTCCCTGTTTTTACTTTTATTCCCTTGATGGATGAATTTTTTGTTCTGTAAATGTCATGCACTTGTAAATTGTATGACTTTTAACCCACCTACTGTTTTTTAAGTAAGTATATAATTAACTTTTTGCATTTTAGTACAATATTGGTTTTCAATGGTGCTTCTCCATAGTACTTCTCCTTTCATTTTGTTTAGGGATGTGGCACCAATTTTTGGACAGTCAAGCCATATCTGATACAACTGACCTAAGGCACGGTACAGATGCGCCACTTTATATGCAGACTCCCCCCCCCGACATTATAGTTAAAGAAATTTTTCATTTTTATTGTTTCACTTTAAGCATCAATAAGATCACTGCTCCTGTAAAAACATTCTTTTTAAAAACATTTTTTTGCATTGATACATGTTCCTCAGGGCAGTACCCGGGCCCCGTACCCTTTTTGTGGCCAATAAAGTATTTTTCAAATTTAGGTTCCATAAACTTTAATTCGGTTCAGGTCCAAACTTTTGCGATGTTCAAGAGTTCTGGAGAGAACAGAACCAGGGGGTGTTCAGCCAAGCTCTACTCATTAGTAAAACCCTGATGCTCATTAATATTAGTGCCATTTTATATTAAGTGTTTATTTGAAAATGATTTGTATATGATCTACTATGCACTATATGTATTAGGCTATTGGATTATTTTTTATATACGTGGAACCAGGTAGAACTCAAACAACAAATCCTGATGAAAATACACTGATCCTACACTACTATGCACTGTATGTATTAGGCTAATGGATTAATTTTTATATACCTGGAACCAGGTAGAACTCAAACAGCAAACACTCCCTTTCAGAGCTTCCATGTACCAGAGATATTATAACAGTTCAATTAGCATTTACTAATTTTCTTTTACAGTTATTTCTTGTAAAAGTTCTTTATAGAAAATATACATCTGGGGTTAATTGATGATGAAAGATATCCTCAAAAATAATGGTATGTTTATTTATACTGTAGCAGCTTTCATATATATTGTACATATACTTACATTGCTTTTTTAACACTCTATGTCATTTTCGCTTCAGTATGCACAGCTTAACATTCCTTTCTATGTAGCTCAAGTATGTAACATCTGTATGATTATTGTTTATTTGCAAAAAATGTTTGATGTATCATTCATTTAAACAAGTCTTTCATTCTGGGAGGGTGGGATACAGCAGAATTATTTATTGTATTTGGATGTTGGGTTAAAGGTTGTGGCCCGGTGACCTGCTGTTGAGTATGTGAATTCAGTTTTAGTTCTCTCTTCCTTCAAATAAATATCACTGGACTCAGCCTTGCCCTCCCAACAATGCTCCATTATCTGAAGTGAAACAATCCTTTTGAAGACGCTTCTTTTTATTCTCATCGCCTAACTGTGGTAGCTGTCACATCACAGCTACTGATTAACTGTGACTTATTGGACCTTCACACAATGGATGTTTCTTTTTTAACTCTTAGTGCCCAATCAGACCAGCGGGCGTACATTTGGGTGAACATAACATGCGCCAGTAGGTGTGCATTGTGTACACATGCTAAGATGTGTTTTTATTTTGTGTTTTTTAACTTTATTCATCTTGACAACCTGGCAGTTCATTTAACTCTATATATGGCAGCATGTTGTGATGCATTGTAGCATGTCACAATGTGCTGTCTTTAGTAAAAATGCAAAATATCCTACATTTTTTCAGTGCACCCCAATGCTGCGTGTCGATGTGAACTGAAAAAATAGGGCATAGGGCAAATTTCATACATTGAAACTGCATTGGGCAGTGTTGCCCAGCGTAAGTATCATACATATGAATGGCTTTAAGCTCTCAAAGGGTTACAACTTGCCTTTTCAGGCTTTAAGCATATTTATTTATGTAAAGCTGAAGGGAGCCAAGTGTTTCTCTGGAATGGATTCAGCTTTGTGCAAACATTTTTTTTATATGTGTGTGTGAATATAATTGAGGGAGGTTAGATGACAGATCTGGCAGAACTTTGACCGCAGTTAAAATTTTGGGTTACATTTCTGTAATATTTGAAAAAAAAAAGTTATTTTACAAAATAAAATGTTATGTATGCATTCTCTAAACACATATAAATGATTCAATTCAAAGGCCTGGCCAAAACTATATGCGGTAAACATTTAATGAAAGTGTATTTGACCTCACGTTTTTTCATAAGCCACAAAGTCAAGTTTATTGATGCAAAGTAAAGCTGATCCTACACTACTGAAGTTTTGTGACAGAGCTCATCAGAACATTTCTGATAATAATCTGGTAAAGTAGGGGTTAAGATGATATGATAATGACCACTCCTGTGTTGAAAGTTCCTCAGTGTGGGTAGCAGGTATTGTTGTTGAGTATCTCTTTAGGTTTTGTTCTGAAAAATAGCATTCAAAGGGAAAGTAGTCTGAGTCAGGATTTAAAGCTGCGGACCCCTGTCTACATGAAAAAGAATGGGCAATTTTCGGATCATTTGTTTCAACTGACAAAAGCTTCACCCTCATAAATCTGTCTGTAGGCAGCAATAGATGATCAGATCCCTTTGGCAACTTGAAGATCTGCTCCATCTCAAAGGCTGCAGCCTTGATCATTTCTTCTGAATCTGACTACTCACACTGCTATATGAGGAATGGAGAGTGCACAATGAAACAGGTTGTTTCCTTTTCTTATGGAAAAGGAAACAATTAAAGATCAATCTCTCAGCATGCTAAAAAAAAAATCTTTTTGGCTACCCTTTTGCTTTGAATCATTTGTGCAATGTCCATATACTATTAAACATCTCATTGAACATAACAGGCAATGAGATATCTGACAGTCCTCATCTGAACTGAGAGCTGCAAGGATCCACAGTGACTATTTTCCTTGACTCAAAGGTCAAATGAACAGTAGGCGCATCATTCCTTTTTGTTCAGAAAAAATGTCATAATCACTAATCAATTGTAGTGATTTTACAATATGTTTGTGTTTTGCCTTAAAAAAAGGGGGTACAAATTAATTATTATTGTAATGTTTACCTAAAAGTAAAATTAATTTAAACTTTTTATTATTTCTTGCTTGCAATACGATATTTTCATTATTTCACTACGTATGCTGATTAATATATCCTCCCTCCTAAGGTTATCTGTTTATCTGAGAATCAGCCAAAGTTCCTGTTCAACAATGGCAGAGATACAATCTTATTTAAAGAGATCTTATGTTGTTTATAACTAGTTAGAGCAGACTGGTTTTATTATAGGGAGAGGGACAGTAAAGCACAGCAGCTACCCATAGACATCAAAGTGACCTAATCTGTTTTTATAGAACAAACAGTGATCTATTATTTATGCATCCCAAGCAAGCCTGCTGAAAGATCGATCTCCAGAAAAGATATCATAAGGTTGAACCTGCCCTGAACAATTTTACTCCCCTGTCATAACCAAAGCCAACTACATCTGCTAGCATGGCCTTCTAATTCCCTTCCCACCCCATTGGCACAGGGAAAATGTCCTTGTTTATGAATCAAGCACACAGTTCACATCAGGGCAGAAGCCGAAGTGTTGTAGTGTTACTGAAATAGGAGGAACTCTCCGAATCTGAAAATCCTAATTTATTGAGAACAATCAAAGCTGGAGTTTCAACTGTCTTTTCAGAATTTTCCTCTTACTTGTTGTTTCTCTAACGGTGGCCAAACATGCTTAGATTTTTTTTATCTGGTCGATGTGTAATTCAATGAAAATAATCAGATCAAACATTCATAAATTCCCTTCTGAAGGATTTAACATTGCGATACATGGATCGAAATTCGACCAGTTCAGCAGGGACCAGTTGAATTCAATCCATGTATGGACAGCCTGGTTGTACAGAAGTCTGGCGAGTTTTTCCTAAACGATCAGTGCCGCCAGCTATAGCTGACAACACTAATCTGTGTGTTCTGATAGTGGGGAAGGCTCCCTGCAGTCAGAACACAATAGCACAGCGGGAATGATTCCTCTATCCACACTGATTCAGATAACTTTTTGGTTCAACCCAATAGTGGAATGAAAAAAATGATTCACGTATGGCCAGCTTTAGGCTCAGTTTCAATTAGAATTGATCAAGCTGAGTTATTTGGTAAGGACAGACTATTATTGATAATTTTGCATTACTCTGCAGCACCAAGAACTTTATTCATGAATACAGTTCTATTTAATTCAATCAGATTATGGGATTACATGATGGAAACAGAGATATCATCAATAAAGTGATGATTGTAAATTACGACTGTATCTTAACTATTAATCAAAATCTACTTTGATTAATAGTATTTTATTGTATTATAATTGTATTGTGTCTTCCTTTTATATTGTAAAGCGCTGCGTAAACTGATGGTGATATATAAATCCTGTATGATAATAATAACAATCTACTTTCTTTAGTGTGGCATATCAATTGAATAGATTGTCTGCTATAGATTAATTATTCCTATTGGAAGGGATTGACTGGAAAAGAAACTGATCAGTTATCGAAGCATATATGGACACCATAGGACAGGAGAAAATTTACTCAACGGTGACATAGACAGCCATCATAGCCTCCACCCCGCTGACGAAGTCCTATTGGACGTAATGTGTAGGGGGGGAAGAACTGTGTTCGGATGACGTCACCTGCTGCCATCTCGATATACAGACTTTTTCTCCACTGCATGTCTCAGAGCTGGACTTTGATTGTTTTAATGTGAGTGGATATTGATTACTTTTAATAAAGCCTTGGAAAGTTTAAAGCAGAGAGCACTTATATCCTTCTTCTATTTCATGTGCCTGTTTGGAATTCCTGGGAGATCTTTGCAGACTGCACTGGCCACCATTTACCCCCAAGGGGATGCGTGCTATTGACGCCTTGTTAATTCAGGAGTCCAGGTTATGAGGTGAGCGAGCTAACATATAGCAGTGAAGGGATTGTCACGCATATTGTGTCTTTGAATTCCTACTTTCCCACATGCGAATCTCTCTTGATTCAGTCTGGGCTTTGCGGTTCATCTTGTGAACTCGTGTGGACTTCCATCTTCTTTTATGTTGATTTTAATTGGACTGTTTTTTGCTGGACTTTTCTGTTTATTCTTTACTGTATATGAGGTTTTGTGATTACCTTCAGTTGTTCAGCTGGCAAATAATTATTCCTTTTGGTTATTGCGCTGATTGTTCTTTCTTTTTTCAAGCCATCAAAGCCAGTTAGAGATTTCCCACTCTTTCCAAAACACATACACAAAAAAACACAAAGTACTGTTAAAATGTTCAGGCAATTAACATTCACACATACACACATACATACATTAAGGTAGAACTACAGTATAGGCAACACTTTTTTTTATAAATTTTGGATAGATCAAGGGAGGATTATAACCCGTTATATATTTTTTTCAGCATCTGTGTCCCATTGTGGAGATTTACTGTCACTTACTGTCTCATAGCCAAAACAGAACATGATAGGAAATCCCTGCAAATTAAGGGAATTACTTGGGGACCCCCAGGGCACCAGAACTAGTATCCCCATTGTAAGATTTCCCCTTTATTACTTATTAGGGTACAACCCAAACTTTGGGATTTTCTTTTACTTTCACTTTCAATGATAATGGTAAACAGGACAAATAAAGAGGGTGAATCTCCCTAACGGGGGGGGGGGGGCACAGACAGCAATAAAAACTGACAAGCATTTTAAGCTACCTCCCCTCTATCCAAGAGTAAGAAAAAAGTTTTGCCTTTAGTTATACATTAAATAAGGATTCCCCTTTTTCCAAGGATATAGTGTTAAGAGCTGTAGTGCAGGATAAGAGACCACACATCATCCAAGTCTATTGACACAGCAAACAGAGATATTTAATTCGGCTTTTAAATGATTGTGTGGCGATTACAGTATATCGCCTATCGCCTAATAAAATTATTCGCCAGCGTAAAGCGATTTCTTATCTGCTCTATTAGAGCTAGTTACTTGGGAAACACAAATAACACAAGTGAAAGCTGATTTGATATGGCTGCCATCTCCCACCCATGTTCAAATTAATAATGAGTATGCTAAGTGCACAAGAGGATAAGTGGAACCTTTGCATTTCAATGACAGAAATAAAGCCCAGGGGGATTTAGATATGTTCTGTTTTCCCCCTTTCTGTAGTCACTGATCTTCAGAAGAAGTGGCAAGCTGCCACTGGCACTTAGAAAAGTGTTTCAAAACACTGACAAGTATTAGAGAAATGTTGATGAATGTAAACAGCTTGCCTCTAGCTATATTACCTTTGTTCAGATCATCTGTATTCAAGTTTGCTTCTATGGATACAAGTAGGTTTTAAGTCAACTCCAAAAAATTGTGTAGATCTACAGGTGCTTAAAGGCATGATTTCTGTATTGTTTTCTTCCATAGAAACAGCCACAAAATTAACATCATGTTTATTTAAAGTGTATGTACACTCTAATCATGATCTTTTCTTATTTTTGTTTAGTTTTGGTTTGTTAAATACTCTATTGAAAGTGTTTTGTAATAATAAAAAAAAACATATCAGAAATTCAAAGCTGCCTGCATGTTCACTTCCTGTTTTGTCTCGAGGAGCATTAAAAGCTCCCCCAGTCTATATCTTGGGACTACAGAACGGTTAACCTTTATGTTGTGGAGATGAAGAGTAGGTATGCCTGAGTAGTTTGGCAAAAAACTATTGGGCGGGGCTAACTATCATGTACAGTTTTTATCCAATGCACAAGGCAAGGAATAAAACAACAATGCATATCTTGAAGTGGGACACCCTAAACATACCCAGGTGCAAAAAAAGGAGGGCACTGGTTCAACTGACAAAAAAAAAATGGGCAAGGAATGATAAACAAATGAAGGGAGTCTTTTTTGTCCTTGAGAAATGTCCATAAAAGTCACTGTGGCATGAAATTCACTTTATGGCAGCATGAGCAGTCTCTCTTCTAAGCAGGATCTGGGGAGGCTCCCACCAGCAAACCATGTATAAATAGAAAAAAGAAGGAGAAAAAAGCACCACTACCTAAGTGTAGCATTTATTAAAACATATTGGTAAAACGAAAAACAATAAATATGCACTCACGTTTAAAAGACATTAAAAAGCGTATCAATAGGTCTCCAGCAGATGGCAACCTTCCAGGTGGTCAATGGTGAGCAAGCCCCTCCGCTTGGATGTTATGTAAGGTGCTTGGAACCAGGAAGTTGACCAGGGAACACCAGGAAGAGCCAACAGAAGTAGCAGACTGAGTGTGTATATCACATGGATAAGAACCACTGTGGACAGCAGAGAAGTGATGATGTTATGTGTGATAATGATGGGCGTGGTTATGCATTTTTGGGTGTTCCCCCCTTTGTCAAGCCTCCACATCCATGAAAATTGTCAGTTTTTATAGGTAGAGGGCAGGACAGCTGATAAGTCATATGCAGTACGGTCTGTAATTGTACAGCGGCCATTCCTGTATGTCTGATCTTTGCCAGTTAGTCATGTGTTTGTACACTTTGAGATTGCACAACAGTAGTTTTCTTGTAGTCTCGTGATGTACTTTGTTGATGAGGAGGAGAACAGCCATTTTCCCGTAGTCCTGTAGTAATTTATGCTGGCCCGCCCTCTACTATAAAAACTGACAAATTCATGGATGGGCATATGTGACAGAGGGGCTACACCTCAAAATGCACAACCATACCCATCGTTATCACAAATTACATCATCACAGGAATTTTTTGGGCCTGCCACACTTCTTTGCTGTCCACAGTGTTTCTTATCCATGTACACACTCAGTCTGCTGCTGGCTCTTCCTGGTGTTTGCTGGTCAACTTCCTGGTTCCAAACACCTTACATCACATCCACGTGGAGTTGCTTGCTCACCATTGACCACCTAAAAGGTTGCCACCTGCTGGAGACCTATTGATTCACTTTTTAATACCTTTTAAAAGTGTGTGCATATTTATTGTTTTTCATTTTACCAATATGTTTTAATAAATGCTACACTTAGGTAGTGGCACTTTTCTCTCCTTCTTTTTTTCTGTTTAAACATGGAAGTCCCCAATGAGCCCAACAAATAGCACCCACAGCCATCATTGGAGCTTCATTACTGTAACCACTCTGTATTCAATCCATGCATTCATTGTAACATCTCTGAATAGCATTTGGGCCTATGTCCATGTAATTAAAATGTCAGTCACTGAATACTTATATACATATATAGTAAATATTGAAATGTATAACTTAATGAGATTTTACTATCTTCATCAGCTCTAAAGAAAGCTGTTTGTTGCCCCTATTCTACTCAAGTCACCCATGCCACCTAAGTGTTTTTATTCCATATACAATATTTGTGCAGCCCTCATAAAGAAGTAATATTTTTGGGGTTTATGTACCAATGTGATTACTTACTGTTTGCATTTTGGGCATATTTTGTAGCTGTGAGGTTCCTTGTCTCATCTTAAAGCTATATCAATAATAACATATTTAGTACAGTTGCCAAGACAACCTCATGGACTGTTGACTAGAGTTCCATGCACAATATACAGTGTCCTTGTAACTCATTCCTGAAAATGGCATTGTAAAATTATTCTAAACCTCCATGTATGAATTAACACATCAGTACATTAGTACACTATGTCTGTAATTGTCACAAACATACTGATATAAAGGAGAGGTCAGAGTGTATTCATTAGAAAGTGTTAGGTCTCCATTTTCTGATTTGTGGCCCCTTGAACATTTCTATTGTGAAGTATGGCATTGCATTTTTAATGCTATTCTGTTTTAAGGATATAGTCCATTCAAATCAGTCTTTTATGCTACATTTACCAGCTCCCCTGAAAAATATATTTAAATTGTAGGTAGTGTTTTATTGGTTGAGTCACCTACCTTCTTGCTATCCCCTTTAGACTTAATTGATGATAGATACACACTTTGTTGCAGTCTCCATAATACCGTTTATTTGCTGGGGGGATTTACTAAAACAGAAGCGTGCACAATCTGGTGCAGCTCTGAATAGAAACCAATCAGCTTCCAGGTTTTATTGGCAAAGATTGATTGAACAAGATGAAATTAGAAGCTGATTGGTTACCGTGAACTGCTGCACCAGATTCTAAGTGCACCAGTTTTAGTAAATCTCCCCCTAAATGTTCAACAGGGAGAGTGAGGCCTCCTGCACAAGTCAAACAATAGTTTTTTAAAGAGGTTTATAAATTAAAATAAATTAAAAAGTTATTTCCTAATGTTTTGTGGGGTACAGCCTTCCATTCTGAACTCAGAAAATACTGGGCTACAGTTATATACAGTTAGATGGCAGGCAGTATACCCTAAGAATATTTCCTAGAAAGAGATATTGTACATAATTTTATACTGGGAAAATATATCTTTTTCCAATCTTCTATGTTTAATTACTGGAACATTATTTTTTTACTAAAGTATAATTTCTAAATATTTTTTAAATAACAGTTTTTTCAAGTGGTATACGGTTTAACTTCCCACAGATAAGTAATCTCTTTTGTACTTGTTATTACTTTGCTGTGATTATGGATTGCCGGTTTTACACAAAGCCTTTTGTTAGAATATAAACATGTAACTAGAGTAGCAGTAAATACTAGATGTAAAGTGTTGCTAAGTTGCTATTATCAGGTATAATTTAGTTAATTATATGGTGAAACAACATTAAGTTGTGAAAAGTTCTAGAGGAAGAGAGGACAGCTGTTTCTGACAAAACATGTGAGCAATAGCATGGGGGTGTAACTCAATCTATACTGTAAATAGGCCAAACTGCTTCCTTTGCAGTAATTTAGATAAATCAGTATACTGTGCTCAGCAAGAATAAACATATCTAGAAGTGAATGAGTCAGTGTTTGTGACCTATCCCTACCTCTACATAACATAAGGATTACAACTGTATAGGGAGAGGCTGGTGCTGAATATGTATTTGCTTTCTGCCTATATATAGGACACAATGGATTTAATTAATTACTGAAATAAATTTAGAGGCTTAAAGTGATTTAAAGTTGTGTTTTTTTCCTATAAAAATAACAAACATGTTATACTTACCTGCTCTGTTGCAGTGGATTTGCACAGAGCAGCCCAGATCCTCCTCTTCTCGGGTCCCTCTTCTGTGATCCTGGCCCCTCCTTCCTGTTCAGTGCCCCCAGAGCAAGCAGCTTGCTCTGGGGGCACCCGTGTTGAGTCACAGCTCCCTGTACCCATGCAGACATGGAGCCCCAACCCGTCCCCACCCCCTCTCTCCCCTAATTGGCTAGCTGACTTTGATTGACAACAGCGGAAGCCAATGGCGCTGCTGCTGTGTCTCAGCTGATCAGGATGGATAATCTCAGCAGCCGGGAAATTCGTGGACATTGCTCGACAGAGAGGGAGCTCAGGTAAGTATTAAGGGGGCTGAGGGGAGACTGCTACACACGGAAGGATTTTTAACTTAATGCATAGAATGCATTAAGGCCTCTTTCACACTGAGGCACTTCTAAACTGCCAGTAAAACACTGAGCACTTTTGAAGAGCATTTCAGGCGCTTTTGAAGAGCTTTCCATTAATTTCAATAGAGAGGGCCGCTTTTTTACCGCCCTGCCAGTGCACTGCCCCAGTGTGAAAGCATTCATCGATTTTAATGGAAATAGGTTTTCGTGAGCTTTTCAGGCGCTTTTTTTATTGTGAAAGCGCCTGAACAGCGCCTCAGTGTGGAAGGGGTCTAAGATAAAAAAACCTCCTTCCTTTACAACCCCTTTAAAGTCAAAGCAACGTCTCCTTTCCAAATTATTATAATGTTCTTGTGTGCTTGAAATCAAAAGCATAGACCAGTGCTTACCAAGGCTGTGTGCAGTATGCCCCTTGCTGGCCATAAGGGTAGAGCAAAACAATTTCCATGAGTCAAAGGTTCGGGAAAATCATAGTAGTTCACTTTAAGCAATGGTTGATATGCTTTGCAGGTGAACCTGATTTGCTCAGTAAACCAATAGGATTGTCAAAAAGACCACTAACCAGTTTACACAATGCACATCAACCCTTCAAACTTAAAACTCTCACTCAGAATGGGCTTCACTTTCCCATAGATGATTTCTAGTTACCTGGTAGGATTACCCTCTGTACAGACAGCCACAATACATGGATGCTATCTAAGACTCCAGTCTTTGGAGATATGACCCTGAGACAGACCCCGCTCCACTGATTTGTCTGTCTGTAAATGTGGATCCATACCCCTATGGACAAATACATCATGATTACTGCATGATGTCTGACTATATAGAAACTGCATTCAGATAATGCAATAAATCCATATGTCATATGATATAATATCTCCTCATTATCTTTTAGTGACCCTATAATTGAAGCATCCCCAAGTATTGCTGGCTGCGCTTGGACATTTCAGATTTTATACATATGATATTCACTTTTATACTTAAACCATCTGACCCCTTTGGATCACTGCTCTGGCACTGACCCCTGGTGCCCCCTGGTGACACTCAGAGGACAACTTGCAGCTTATTTTAAAACTTTGGGTATTTTCTATAGACGCATTTACCATTGCAAAAGAAAGCAAATTGTTCCCTGTTCATGCACCCCTGAAGAAGAAAATCAATTTTCGAGACGTGTTTGGTGTTTTCCATCATCATTCTTTGTTCAGTGACTTTTTGCCAATATACTGTATCTAGTCCTAGTACCCAACCTATTTTTAATATGTATTGTCAGTTTTTTGTAATTGTTGTGTAACAATAAAGAATCCTGTAAACTTTTATAACCTTTCCAATCTTTTCTTTCTACCAATGTACTCTTTGACTCAGTGCGTGTATAAGGAATAGTGATAATTACTGCACCAATGTGAAGAGTGAGCAGCCAACACAACAATAAGACTAATTGTGAGTGAGTATAGAAAATAAATGTGTAGCGCTAAAGATATAATAGATGTGATCACCTGAAATTAAACTGGTGGTTACATGATCTGAAGATGTATCACTAGTGTTCAATGTATATGTAACCACAAATACGTAAATAAATGTAAAGGTGAGTGGACAATCTTAAGTCATAAACTGTTGTGTCATAAAAGTTATACACACTCAAAAGATAAAAATCTTGTCAATAAACAAATAATCATACACTGACATAACATAAGTGTCCTCACATTGTGGAAAATGTGATTCGGTGTTAAACTGTAAATAAATGTTTTGCAAATGAATGCATCATGTATCTAGACAGATATATCATAGAAGCATACATAAAAGTATGAAGTTAATAAAAAACAATGGTAAGTATATATAAATGGTATAAGTGGGAAAAAATAAACTAGAATAGTCCACCGCACACAGATCTAATACACCATTAGTCCATGTAATTATGACCCCACAATAGACCATCAAGGTGATCTCAAAGGCAATGGCTAGACTTCATTCAGATATATGGTGATCACAGAGATAGTCAGAGTGATCCAGCCGTTATATTAACACCCAGGATCGTGCCTTCACCTTCTGAGAATGGGGGGATTCGGTACTCAGAGAGGGGTGGAGGACACTGAATGGTTGGTAAGGTGTCTGAGTCTTGCAGCGGCATTCATTATAAACTGAAGGGGGGATAGTCTATATAAAGGTAATCCAATGAGGAGTGAGTTGCAGTAGTCAAAGCGAGAGATAACCAGGGAGTGAATTAGAAGCTTGGTGGTGTCATTAGTTAAAAAGGGGCGTATTCTTGAAATGTTGTGGAGGCTAAGGCGGCATGATTTGGACAGGAATTGTATGTGGGCCTGAAAGGACAGTTCAGAGTCTAAGGTTACCCCTAGCACCTTGGCATGTGGGGACGGACTGATAGATGTGCCATTGATCTTGACAGAGATGTGAGGGGAAGGGGCACTCGGGGGAGGAAATATTAAGAGCTCAGTTTTAGATAGATTCAGTTTGAGGAAGTGGTTTGACATCCAGGCTGATATGTCTGTTAGTAAATCAGTGATGCGTGAGGAGATTGATGGGGTGAGCTGAGGGGCAGAGAGATAGATTTGGGTGTCATCAGCATATAAATGGTAGTGGACCCAGGGGGGACGTGTAGATCGAGAATAGTAGAGGTTCAAGGACAGAACCTTGGGGGACCCCAACGGTAAGAGGAGTTGGAGAGGAGGAAGTAGAGTTGTAAGTGACACTAAAGGTGCAATGAGATAGGTAGTAATAATAATTTTTTGCTTAATCTCAGGAAAATCTAGCAGACCAGGAGATGATCATCTGACACCAGTGAGTAACTTTACTATGTATTCCCAGAAACACAACTTAAATAATTAGGGTTTTTATAATGACTTACCAGTGATCCCTGATGATTCTTCTTGGGAAGCACTGTGCTAGAAATATATGCATCCTTTGTGATTAGAACATACAGAGTACTCTTACCCCCAACAACCATTGCAACTTAGTTTCCTTCAAGTTCACAGGTATTTTACATTCTCCTGCACTCACAGACCTCCACCTCCCTCTGGACACTCAGTAGGTAACCACAATCTATACCATTCTCCAGGTTTATATTACATGGGACTGATGGGCATCTATGATACTCACAACTTCCTTAGGACTGATGCATCCCATAGAGCTAATACATTTTGAGACAATTAAAGTGCTTATGGAATAATATGTTATTTTTTAGCAAATTATATAAATAATAATAATATATGATTATTATTCCCTTGGTTCAGAAAAGGGTTTAAAGAGGGCAGGTGTATTTAACATTGGTAACATATTCACAATGATAAACAGGCACAACATCATGTTAATAATCAAATGAATAAATAACTATTTTGCTGAATTGCTACAGTTTTCTCGCTTTTCACATTACTTTTTTAAATCTGAAATGAGTGTTCCTAAATCTTTAAGAAGACAATTGCTTTTATAACCAGAGTGGTTACTAGAAATAGTTACCTTTTAGAACCTAAAGAAATGTGTATTCAAATTAGTCACATTGTACTAACCACATGGAATACATGTAACTGTCAAAGTAAAGAATACTGTGTCAGGTCTTGTTAAAATGAGATGACCCACTGCTATGACGTGTTTTATCTTTAGCAGCCAACTTTTGATGATGCTTTATACTGTATGCATTGGCTAATACTTGGGTGTCCCCAGGAGCTTAAGCTCAGGATTATCTAGTCTTAACAAGGAAGTCATTCCCTCAAAAGGGTGAGCTAGGAAATGTGGAGTAAGCGGACAAACTGAGCTCATAAACAGCAGCAGTCAAGCAGAGTCGGAGCCAAAAGAGACAGAGACTTAGTCAACAAGAGTAGCCTAAGGCCCTTGCCGTAATTATTCACCCAAGTGCCTGATACTCAGCCACACCACACATGGCATAGCAGGTAATTTATGACCACCGAGCACCTGGCCAAGCAAACATATCACAGGTAGATTTCTGACAATCACACCTCTTCACAAAATTCAACTCAACATGTGACCAAAGTGACCAAGAAATTCTAACTCCAGCTAACCACTTTTTAAGCAGTTACATGATCTGTTTAAAAAAAAATTATGCATAATGTCATACAAAACAACTCAAGACAGTTGAGGAAAAAGCATAAAAGCAACTTTCATTCTGTATGTACAAACAACAATTAACATACAACCTAATATCAACTTCAAAAATTATAAGTAGTCATAAAGGGTACCTGTTTTGGAACTGAATGACTTTTATTTAACCACTTGCCTACTGGCCACTTTTTGTTTCACACAAATAGAGCTTTCTTTTGGTGGTATTTATTCACTACTATAACAGGGCAATAGTGAAACATGGATTAGTGTCTGCATGCAGTCCCCGGGTCACAGGTTGGGCACCAGGGCATTACACTCAGAGCTGCGTATATCTGCTGCATGCAACACTTGTGGCTCCAGGGGGCCAAAATGCGACTGTATTTTATGTTATAGGATCCAATACACCCATGTGCCCTAAGGCCCCATTCACAACTAGTGTAGCGGGAACCTGTATCCCTGTGCGTTTGTTTGGTGCATTTTAGCACAACGCACATAGTTCAACCCATTCAAGTGAATGGTCTACCCTATGCACGCTAAATAAGCTCCAGAACCTTTTCTAGCATGGAGTGTCAGGTGCCAAAAGGCACATCTGCTAACTACGCTTGGGGTGGCAATATCAAGCACGATGTGCGTTTGCAGCGCATTATTCACAAGCCCTGCGTGTTCTGATGGGAATGCGACCAAAAAGTTTGCCATATTTTTACTGATGATATACAATGGTCCAAGCAAGGACCATGTGGCAGGTTTTCATGAATTTGGCACCAGGCTCCTAACCACATCCCGCAGCAGACATGTGTCACCACAATTCATGGAATACCCCCCAGCGTGATGAGGGACCTCTGATTTCCTGAGAGCCTAGCACAGCACGCCATGTTCACCCCCACCCCCGGTGACATCCCTAGCCGGGTCCCCAGTGCCGCTCTCTGCCCTCCTATCATGGCACACAGGCTGCTCCTACGTCCATCCAGAGGGGACACTCCTTGCATGGTGCACAGGCAGGGCAGGGAAGAGCGTGGGATCGCAGTGTGTGACATTCAAAAATGGTTCCAGGCAGCGCCATTATGTCACTGCGTATGCACCACCTGGCCAAGCATATATAAGCTTTCCCGAGCCTAGCAGGCTTCGGAAACGGGCAGTTGGCAACAATGTTTGGTGCCCCCCCTCTGCTTCAGCTCGTGGTTCCTGGGCATGGTGCACCCGGTGCACCTGCTTAGGATCGGCCCTGCCTGAAAGCACATGTGCATGCAGTATAGCCTGGAAGGCTTACAGTGTTTTCCCTCTTTCTTCCAGTCAGTGTCCAGTCAATGCCCTGTTGTGCGGGAGATTACAGGAGGTTGATACCAGCACACAATCTGACATTTGCATTAATAAATATATTTAATGATGCGCCTGTATGTATTTAATAATAATAATGACTATGAATGGTAAAGATGGTTTTAGTAGTACTTAGCTAGTGATAAGGTCAGGGATTTAATTTAGAGTTCTCACTTAATATGATGCCTACATGTAAATCTGTTTTGAATGTAACTTTTTGGCTGTTGAACTCAATTGAAGCTGCTTTTGTTTTCTTGTAATTGTATTGCCATGGTGTTGAAGCTTGTGTTCGTAACCCAGGTGACTCCTGTTGTTGTTTACCCTTGCCCTTTGTGGGGGGGCTGTGCTGATGCTATTGTTTGTATAATTGCCTATAAAAGGCCTTTGAAAGAAGTAAAGAGCGGCAGTCCATTATGCTCAGAACTTTGATACAGACATACCTGACTCTGTGTCTTAATTCCTATATGAAGCAATAATTAGACAAAGCAATATAAACTATAAGCAACTTATTTAAGAGTTGATCCTAACATTTTGGCGCCCGGACGAGGGACTCACCGATGATACTACAAGAGGTGGATGAGCTACGCTGACGGAACAAAAGGACAGGCATTCCGGGAACCACAGATCAAAAAACCTGCGCAGGTAAGAAAAAGCTTTATTTTTCTTATATTCTGTGCTCCCCTGATTTGTGCCTATCCGTTCTGTCAGTTACGGTTCTCCTGGTTTTAAAACACCAGCCTCTGTAGTGGTGAGTCTAGAATTACTGCATATTTTAGTTTATATTGCTGGAATTATTCGTTTGTTCGTTATCTGTGTTTGTCTTGTCTGTCTTGTTGAGAAAGTGAATGAGCCTTGTCAAGGATGGTATGAGTTAGAAGGGGATTGCCGAACTAAGCAACGGAATGCGCCTTACCTCACACGATTGGGAACCTGAGGGCTTGTGAGCTTGGGGGTCTGACGCTTATGCTTAACCTCACATCTAACTCATAAACCATAGACGGCTTGAGAGTATAAGCCCTGTCTGCTCCATAAAGCAGGGATAAGAGTGTATGAGAGGGATTCCCAGATACGGGGAGGGTAATGAGGTCTCCATAAAGCCCGGAGATCTAGTCGGATACCTGGCCACTTAAAGGAATGCTTGTATATGTTGTAGCCGCATTTTTGTATATGTTGTAGCCGCATTCTGGTTTGTTATTGGGCTAGCATATAAAGTAATTATTTGTTATTGGGCTAGCATATAAAGTAATTCGGTTTCAGAAATCTCATTCCGGAAGAGGTTTCTAGTATTCTAGCACCCTAGGAGGAAGGCAACGAGGAACTAGTGTAACTTAGCTGGTTTGCTATTGGGCTAGCATATAAAGTAATTATTCATTCTTGTATATGTTGTAGCCGCATTATATTGTACACTAAGTGTCCCACACGCTACCTAGGCAGGACTGTTAGAATGGGCCAGAGGAACACAAAACCCCGTCAGGGAATTGTGGCGCACTATACGGTGCCACAGATAATTAAGAACATTTATGGGAAAACCGAAGCACAGGACTTAAAGGATGTCCTTCGTAAATTTAAGGTGAAAGGAGCAGCGGGCTTAGACCCGGATGTATGGAGTGAAATAAAAAGGGACAGACAAGGAGAGGTGTTAGAGAAGCAATGGATGCGTCAGGTTCAATGCTTAATTAAGGTTTCAAATAGAGCAAAATAAGTGGGGTGGAAGTATAATCCAGACTGTGATGGTTGGGATAGGAAAGACAGAAGAACAAAAAATGTTGAAATTTTAAATAATCTTAGTTCAACCATCCCACCCCCATATACTGACATAGAACGTAAACCACACAAGATATATCCTGTACTTAAGGGTAGAGAATGTTTTTTTTTTTTTTTTTTCAGGTTTGTGGAGTATAAGAATTTCATTCAGAAACTGTAGCTCCCGTACGCATTGATACATGCATTATAGTAAAGCCAGCTGTTTTCTGTAGATTTGTGACACAGTTAATGAATACACATGAAGCAACCTGGCAGGATGGGGAGGATTTATGCAGACATAAAATGACTCTGACCCTGTTTAACCAGTTTTTGACTGACCTGCAGACCGAGCTGAGGGGGATGGCAATACTGGAGACAGGACATGTCAGACATATAGACTCAAGGGCTCCTTTTATTGCTAGATTAGAAGCTTTCTGTCAGGCAAAACAACAAGAGGGGGGTCAATTTCACCCATGAAACAAATGCCAGGACAGACTGTATCAGACTTTTACTTATCTATAGAAAGTATGATGGCAGATGAGGGAATGGATTTAGAGCTGCCAGTCACGATCTGAGCCTTCAATAGACAGTTTATGGAAGGATTAATTCCACAGATAAGTGAAAGACTGAAAGCTTGCACACCACCCTTAATTTGTTGTGATTTTTGGCAGAAAAAGGTTGCAAGGTTAATAAGAAAAAGTTGCAAGTGTGTCAGGAAAAAGTTATCTTTTTGGGACATTGTATATCACAGGGTACGAGACATCTCACTGAGGAGAGGGTTCAAGTGATAAAGGGAATGTTACCCCCACGGAATTTCAAACAATTGCGTATGTTTTTAGGTATCGTGTCATATTGTAGAGAGTGGATACCACACGCTAGCGCTTTGATGCAGCCATTATACGATTGTTTGAAAATTGTACCGTATATGCTTACAGAAGTAGCTTATGAATCGTTTGTCACTTTGAAAAAGTTGTTGATTTCTGCCCCGGCTATTGGTATACCAGATTACACCAAGACATTTGATCTATACGTTGCTGAGATCACTGGACACGCCACAGGTGTTCTGACACAGGCACATGTGAAACAAAGACCAATCGCTTACTTTTCAGCAGCATTAGATCCAGTATCTAGAGGTTCACCGTCCTGTGTACGGGCGGTAGCTGCAGTGTCAATTATCATAGATAAGTCATCAGAGATTGTTCTAGACAATCCAGTTGTAGTACACACCACACATGACATACATGCAATCTTGTCTCAGCCACATTTCCATGGCTAGGCAATTAAGGTTACAGTGTACTTTACTCTTACCTCCAAATGTCACTTTTCAACGCTGTACAACCTTAAATTTGGCTACCTTTTTGCCTCTTCAGTCACCAGATTTGGCAAGGGGGAATGATAATGATAGTGCTAATAGTACTAGTGAGAAAGGAAATTAGGTACCTGACACTCTTTTGTTTAAAGAAGTAAATGAACATGATTGTTTTCAGCTCATGGAACAGGAGACAATGGGATTCCCACATGTTACAGATACACCGATTTTAAATGCTGAGCACACTTTGTACATAGATGGCAGTAGGTTTGCTGATGACAAGGGTAAATTTCACACAGGGTATGCCGTAGTGACTGATACGCAGGTGATTGACGCACAGCCCTTACCAGCCCACATGTCAGCACAAGAAGCAGAATTAAAAGCTTTAGAACAAGCCCTAGAATACTTAAAAGAACGAGAAGGGAATATTTACACTGACTCTGCCTACGCTTATGGTGTAGCGCACGATTATGGCCACATATGGAGGGCTAGAGGTTATCTGACAGCAGCAGGTACACCTGTAAAACATGGAGAAGGGATTAAGAGAGTCCTGAACAATCTTCAAAAGGTTAAACGAGTAGCCATCATGAAGATAGCGGCACACACGAGCGCAAAAACAATTGAGGCAAAAGGAAATGCATTTGCAGATTTGACTGCAAAACAGGCAGCTCTAGGGGAAGGAAGCCCTGAGACCTTAGCAGCGGTAGAGGTGAGTATCCCAGAACCAACATGGCAGCAGCTGAGTAAATTACAGGAGCAAGCAGGGGAGAGCGAGAAAGACAAGTGGGTCAGAATGGGAGCAGCACCAGACCTTGACAATGTATGGAGGGAAGGGGGCAAAATATGCCTGCCTGCCTCTCTGTACCCAGCAATGGCAGCGGCAGTTCACCTACCCACACACGCCAGTTCCAATTCCATGTATAGGATTGTGAACCAAGGATGGCTCGCCCCTGGATTCAGTAGCACTGCAAGAAACTACTGTGCAGCCTGCCAAATCTGTCTCCTGAATAACCCAGGACAGAGAGTAAAAACCCCACGAAAACATCAGGTCCGGGCCCAATACCCCTTCCAGAGACTGCAAATTGATTACATACAAATGCCTAAGAGCGGCCCCTTTGAATTCGTCCTCGTGTGTATCGATTTATTCTCAGGTTGGCCCGAAAGTTATCCAGTAAAATCGGCTACAGCTAAAGCCACAGCTAAGAAACTGATCACTGAGTTAATACCTAGGTTTGGTCTTCCTGAAACCATAGAATCAGATAGGGGAACACACTTTACAGGAGAAATCATGCAGAATGTGATGACCATGTTAGGGGTTCAACAAAGTTTTCACACCCCTTACCACCCACAGAGTTCAGGATCAGTGGAGAGAGTAAATGGGACAATAAAGCTAAAAATACAAAAAGCCATGCAAGAGTTAAACAAGCCTTGGCCAGAATGCCTGCCTCTGGCTTTATTCTCTATAAGGTACACTCCAACAGGGAAAACAGGATTATCCCCATACGAAATAATTTTTGGGAATGCACCTAGATTAGGTCTATACTTTCCACAGAGTATGCAATTGCAATGTGATAGTTTGACTGCATATGTGATACAATTACAACAACGTCTAACTAAGATCCACAAAAGTGTGTATTCTTCTCTTCCAGACCCTAATTCAATAACAGGTACACATACGCTGCTACCAGGGGATTATGTATATGTAAAGAAACACACCAGAAAGACATTGGAACCCAGGTTTGAAGGTCCTTACCAAGTACTCTTGACCACAGCCACCTCAGTAAAGCTGGAAGGAAAACCTACCTGGATACACGCATCACATTGCAAGAAACAACCCGAGAAAACAACATGATGAAATATCTACTTACATATTTTTTGTTGAAGATTGTTGTTTTACAAATATATGCATGGACTCCTGGTATTAATGTACTTGAGGTAGAAGAAACAATGACTTTTGAATGGAGTATAGATGATCCTAAAGTAGCAAATGTATCAGGATATGAGATAAATAAGGATTACACTGTGGGTAATTATACTGTTGAAGGACATAGGCGACCGTTTCATGTAGATGTAGATATAGCATGGATACAGGCAGACCCCCTCTCAGAAGTAACTGTAACTTTCCAGTGGAACGATAATATGGGTTTCCCCTTTAACAATAGTAAGAACCATAGGTGTCATAAAATATCCCTTTCACAGACATGGAAACAAGCCCGGGAACGGGTAGTGGGACAAATGTACCAAATATTAACAGTCATGGCAGGGGGAGAAAATATATCAGAAGGGATGTTTAATCTGACAGATATTACCATTAATCAATCAAGTACTTTCCTCTGTGCCTCTTGGTGGAGGGAAGAGAGAAATGATGGGTGGTATTGGAATGCAGAGGCCTATGGATTTCATATACAAATGGAGGAAGAAGTAACGCCAATAATTGAATCTTCCATATTAACACCCGTACCAAACACTTGCATAAATGTATCAACATCACAACAGAAAACAAAAATAAAATTCAATATCACCTTTCCCTCTATACCGGAGTGTAGGTATAAGCGAGAATGGTATGATACTCTATTGGGATTAACAGGTACAGGAATGGGAGTTTTAAACTCGGTCGAGATAGAAGAAATGAACAACAGATGGAAGCATGCAGGGGGACACATAGCTGACAGCTTGACTATCACAAGCAAATGGTTACCCACCACTTTTGAAACCCAACTGCAAGAAATACCCCTATTACAATTTTTGGGAGGGTTAATAAATCACACGATAGGAGCAGAGCTCCAGCTGTGGAATCAAAGTCAACAGTTTGTAAATTTCACACAGTGCTCTTTTAACCTCTTATCCTATCATATACAAATAAATAGGGCCAGGACTGAACTACAGTTGGGAAATGATCATACCTGGATGAAATATTTTAAGGGTTTAACTGACGATGGTGTATGGTTCCAAGTAAAAGGGGAAAAGATAGAATGTGAGGAGAAATGGTGTGTAGGAAGGTTCGAAGCATATCGGGTAGCAGATGTAATGGAAATGTGTAAAATAGTGGTCATGCCACTAGTAATTAATGACGAGTTTTGGTATCCAGAAATATATGGGAAATATGTAGATAAAGGAAACAGAACCCATGATTTAACTCTATGTGAAGGAACTAATAAGGGAATGGTATGTGGCAGAAGTTCCCCAGTATATGAACCTTGCTTGTTAAAATACCAAACTAGCATATGCAAAATGCAAAGAACACCGATAAATGTGAACAATAGATTCATAGAAATAGGACCCCAGCATATTTGTATCATTACTAATGATAACCGCACCATGTCAGCATTAAATAAATCGGCGCCGTTTGCGGGATGTAAAAAAAAGATTAAAATATTACAATGGGGTAACGACACCTATCTTTTTGAACCAGACGCCGATAAGGTATTCTCTTCAGTTTATGAGGTACATAATATCACTGACACTACACCCTTTATAATTTCTTTAGACCCACTAAAACAGGTTTTGGAACAATCAGAGTTGTTAAGACAACACATAGAAACACTAGAACATACCCTACAGAATAACCTTGTATCCGCAATTATTGACAAAGGTAGACTAGTGCATCTTTCCTCACAGATACAACAGGATACTGCACCACATTGGTGGGATATATTTAGTGGAATGTCCTCTACAGCAACCAATACCTTTCACTGGTTGTTAAGTCCAATGGTAATTATTATTCTAATATTAATATCACTTACAATCACGAATATATGTGTATACAGGAAAATAAATAGGAAAATTAGGAGAATAGACAGGGCATACCGATAAATGTGTATTGACATCACCCTACTCCTATAAAACTCCTCTTCTTGAATTTTAAGATGTTGGTAATACCTAGGGGGATGGGTTCTACCCCTCTGACAACTCGCGGTCAGGGAAAGGACTCTGGGGAAAAACTGACTAGAACTTATTCATGAGGACCCAGGGGGAAGGAGAGGATGATGTCAAAGGGGGAAATTGATAAGGTCAGGGATTTAATTTAGAGTTCTCACTTAATATGATGCCTACATGTAAATCTGTTTTGAATGTAACTTTTTGACTGTTGAACTCAATTGAAGCTGCTTTTGTTTTCTTGTAATTGTATTGCCATGGTGTTGAAGCTTGTGTTCGTAACCCAGGTGACTCCTGTTGTTGTTTACCCTTGCCCTTTGTGGGGGGGCTGTGCTGATGCTATTGTTTGTATAATTGCCTATAAAAGGCCTTTGAAAGAAGTAAAGAGCGGCAGTCCATTATGCTCAGAACTTTGATACAGACATACCTGACTCTGTGTCTTAATTCCTATATGAAGCAATAATTAGACAAAGCAATATAAACTATAAGCAACTTATTTAAGAGTTGATCCTAACACTAGTATGGCAGGCTATAGACAGATCAAGATATTATAACAAGGGGGCTTTAAGCAGTCAGTCCAGTTTTCCCTTTCATGCTGACAACACAGGTTAAAAAACAAATGGGAAAAGCTCAGTGATTGCTATGGTCAGCACAAACAGTTCCTTAAGACATTTTAATCCATATAATCCTGACCTTTTTATATTGTATTGCTTAAATCAGACACAAGTAGAATCCGCTTTACCACATAACAATTCAAAAGAGCTTCAACAGGTAATACGTCTTTTTTGTTTCTGCACCACATCATTTAGCTTTTGATTTTCATGA
Organism: Aquarana catesbeiana; assembly: GCF_042186555.1. Classification (NCBI taxonomy): domain Eukaryota; kingdom Metazoa; phylum Chordata; class Amphibia; order Anura; family Ranidae; genus Aquarana; species Aquarana catesbeiana. The sequence continues at coordinate 378,170,188 of NC_133324.1, read as the reverse complement.
GATGTATGAAAATGTATACAGCCTAATGTAAATACTTAATGTTTTAAAGACCTTGTTTGCATTGATAGCATCTATTGCTACATTTGCACATGGCATCCATACTGAATCACCAGATACACTGAGGGCAATTTATCAAAAGTCTGGAGCAGCTGTGCATGGCAACCAACCAGTTTCTATCTTTCATTTTCAAAGCTTAACTGAACAATCTGAAGATAGATCCTGATTAGTTGTCATGCACAGCTGCTCCAGATTCTGTCTGCTTCAGTTTTGATAATTTCCCTTCATTGTATTTCTAGTAGCACAGTAATTGTTCTTGCTTCTCCTGATTCCTAGCAAGTCAATGGACAGAGCTCTGTCAATAATTGTTTGAACACCATGGTAGGGCTAAAATATATAAATGCACCTCATCCCGGGATTGACAAATGGAACATATGAGGATAATGGGATTATAGCGGTGCCAAAACCAAGATCGTCAGAAATAGTAAAATTTACAAATTTTGAATTAGTTCATGGTAAAAACATTAATGATAAAAGGCACATAATCAAAATTATGGCCAATTGGTATATTTTAAGTAAACATTTGTACTACAGTGTCTTTTCCTGAAATGTTTCGCCAGTGATGGCTCCTTCAGGGTACTTTGTAGGACACCAACAGTTAGATAACTATAAAGAGAGAAAAAATACAGAAAATAATCACCAACAAACGTGAAAAAAATGGAAATTTTTTTTACATATTTTTAATACAGATAACTATCACAACCATTACCTGCTTACCCAAATGATCACCAATACACTCCTAACTAACCTAACGGTTTGGTTCACAGCAGAACACGCAAACAGGCAAAAAGTTTGTTTGAACACGCGAACACCGTTAAAGTCTATGGGACATGAAAATGAATAATCAAAAGTGCTCATTTTAAAGGCTTATATGCAAGTTATTGTCATAAAAAGTGTGTGGGGACCTGGAACCTGCCCCAGGAGACATGTATCAATGCAAAAAAAAGTTTTAAAAACTGCAGTTTTTTCGGGAGAAGTGATTTTAATAATGCTTAAAGTGAAACAATAAAAGTGAAATATTCCTTTAAGTTTTGTACCTAGGGGGTGTCTATAGTATGCCTGTAAAGTGGCGCATGTTTCCCGTGTTTAGAACAGTCCGAGAGCAAAATGACAAGCCAGAAAAGTACAAATACCCCCCAAATTACCCCTTTTTGGAAAGAAGACATTCCAAGGTATTTAGAAAGATGCATGGTGAGTTTTTTGAAGTTGTCATTTTTTCCCACAATTCTTTGCAAAATCAAGATTTTTTTTTCTTTTTTTTTTTCACAAAATTGTCATATTAGCAGTTTATTTCTCACACTCACTCTCACACAGCATATGCATACCACAAATTACACCACAAAACACATTCTGCTATTATTCCCGAGTATGGCAATACCACATGTATGAGACTTTTACACAGCGTGACCACATACAGCGGCCCAACATGCAGGGAGCACCTTCAGGCGATCTGGAGCACCCAGTCCAATTCTGACATTTCTCTCCTACATGTAAAAATCATCATTTATTTGCTAGAAAATTACATAGAACCCAAAACATTATATATGTTTTTTTTAGCAAAGACCCTAGAGAATACAATGGCGGTCGTTGCAACTTTTTTATCTCGCACGGTATTTGCGCAGCAATTTTCCGAAAGCGTTTTTTTTGGAAAAAAAAACAGTTTTGTGCTTTAAAAAAAAACAAAACAGTAAAGTTAGCCCAATGTTTTTGCATAATGTGAAAGATGAAGTTACGCCAAGTAAATAGATACCCAACATGTCACCTTTCAAAATTGCACACGCTTGTGGAATGGCGCCAAACTTTGCTACTTAAAAATCCCCATAGGAGACGCTTTCAAAATTTTTACATGGTTACATGTTTTGAGTTACAAAGGAGGTCTAGGGCCAAAATTACTGCTCTCGCTCTACCGATTGCAGCGATACCTCACATGTGTGGTTTGAACACCGTTTTCATATGTGGGCGGGAATAACGTATGCGTTCGCTTTTGCATACGTATTTTTTTATTGTTCATTTTACTTTATTTATTTTAGTTTGATGCTTTTTTCCAAAAAAAAAATTTTTGATCACTTTTATTCCTATTACAAGAAATGTAAACATCCCTTGTAATAGGAATATGGCATGACAGGTCCTCTTTACAGTGAGATATGGGGTCAATAAGACCCCACATCTCACCTCTAGGCTGGGAAGCCTGAAATAATAAAAAAAAAGATCCTGGCTTCAATTGTAGCGGAAAGTCGGTAGAAGCACCGGAGGGCGGCGGCAGGGGGGGATGTCCTCTCTCGCCTCCCGTAAGAACGATCAAGCAGTGGAACAGCCACTATGATATTTCGTATGGTGTAGGGAATCATGAGCTGAAAAAGCTGATATCTGAATGATGCCTGTAGCTGCAGGCACCATTCAGATATCCCCGCACAAAGTCAAGGACGTCGTATGATGGCCGGCGGGCAGGAAGTGGTTAAAACGCATTTTTTTAACACAAAGTTGTCCATTTATACAATATTTCGAACACATAGCATGTACATACCAAAAATGACACCCCAAAATAGATTCTCCTACTCCTCCTGAGTACGGCAATACCACATGTCTGAGACTTCCACAGCCTGGCCACATACAGAGGCCGAGTACAGCCGAGCATGGCCGAGCATGGCCGAGCATGGCAGGGTATGGCTGAGTATGGCTGGGTATGGCAGGGTATTGCAGGGTATCGCCGAGTATGACTGGGTATGGCAGAGTATGGCTGGGTATCACCGAGTATTGCAGAGTATGGCTGGGTATTGCAGAGTATTGCGGGGTATGGCAGAGTATTGCAGGGTATTGCAGGGTATCACCGAGTATGGCTGAGCATGGCTGGGTATGGCTGAGTATGGCAGGATATTGCAGGTTTTTGCCGAGTATGGCAGAGTATGGCTGGGTATTGCAGAGTATGGCAGGGTATGGCAGAGTATTGCGGGGTATGGCAGAGTATCGCAGGGTATTATGGGGTATTTCAGAGTATTGCGGGGTATTGCAGAGTATTGCGGGGTATTGCGGGGTATTGCAGAGTATTGCAGAGTATTGCAGGGTATTGCAGAGTATTGCGGGGTATTGCACAGTATTGTGGGGTATTGCAGAGTATTGCACAGTATTGTGGGGTATTGCAAAGTATTGCAGGGCATTGCAGAGTATTGCACAGTATTGTGGGGTATTGCAGAGTATTGCACAGTATTGTGGGGTATTGCAGAGTATTGCAAAGTATTGTGGGGTATTGTAGAGTATTGCAGGGCATTGCAGAGTATTGCACAGTATTGTGGGGTATTGCAGGGCATTGCAGAGTATTGAGGGATGGCTGAGCATGGATGGATGGATGGCTGGATGTGACAGAGCAGCACTGTGGGCACTACACATCCAGCCCAAAGCGCTGCTGCCATCCGATCCCTCCCCCTCTCCTACCACACTGTACCGATCGGTACACATGGGGGAGGAGAGGAACCGGCGTCATGAGATGACGCCGGTTTGTTTATATGTGATCACTCTGTCATTTGACAGAGCGATCACATGGTAAACGCCCGCGATCAGCTGCCATTTACCGGGATCCGTGATGCGCCGGGTCGGTCACAGATGTTCTCGGGTGCGCGCCCCAGGGGGCGCGCGAGAGTGGAATTCTGGGAGGAAGTCACTGTACGCCCTCCCAGAGTTAAGCAACCACCCTGTAGCTGTCATTCGGCTATGGGCCGGTTGTTAAGTGGTTAAGGGGAACCCCGCGCCAACATTTTTTTAAAAAATGGCGTGGGGGTTCCCCCTAAAAATCCATACCAGACCCTTATCCGAGCACACAACCTGGCAGGCCGCAGGAAAAGAGGGGGGACCAGAGAGCGCCCCCCCTCCTGAACCGTACTAGGCCACATGCCCTCGACATGGGGAAGCCCCTTTGGGTAGCCCCCCAAAGCACCTTGTCCCCATGTTGATGGGGACAAGGGCCTCATCCCCACAACCCTTGCCCGCTGGTTGTGGGGGTCTGCGGGTGGGGGGCTTATCGAAATCTGGAAGCCCCCTTTAACAAGGGGACCCCCAGATCCCGGCCTCCCCCCGTGTGAAATGGTAAAGGGGTACAAATGTACCCCTACCATTTCACAAAAAAAGTGTCAAAATGGTAAAAATGACAAGACATGGCTTGGGACAAGTCCTTTATTAAAAAATTCCCAGGTGACCCTGCCCCCCTCTGACACACGGGGACATCCCTATGGCTTCCCCAGGGTGTCAGAGGGGGGCAGGGTCACCCGTTTACGTAACCGTTTTCTATGCTATTCTCATCTACAAAAAAACAAACAATGATAATCACCTGTCTGTATCTTGGCCTAGGCCAACAAGGCCAAGGCCCAGGGCGGCACTTTGCAGGGGAGGGGAAGCCACTCCTTCTATACAAAGAAAACAGCCTCCTCACGGCTCCTGCACGAAAATAGTCCCTGCCAGCTTGCACTAAACTTTTAGTGTAGCGCCAGTAGTGGCGTTGCTATGAGGGTGCGAACCGCACCCGGGTGACACCCACCAGAGCAGTGACACTTAACCATCAGGCCGCATGTCCTAACCACTGGTTGTAATGTGTGTCACCAGCGCTGAGAGGCTGCCTGCGTGCTGACAGGACAGGCTAGACATAATTTGATTGGCCAGCACCGTGCATGTGATGGTGCTGACCAATCAGAATGCCTCTTCTGCTGAGCGTTACAGATGTAGTGATGCCGCAGGGATTTCAAATCCCCGGACTTGTGTAATGTGGCGTCCTGGCAGTGGGGGGATCGCAGGACGCTGGAAGAGGGGGATTGGGGGGGATGGGGAGGGTGTACAGTGAACTTACACTTTAATGTCATGCCGAGATCCGAGGACGGCAGAAGAGGGGAGGGCTGTGCTGTGTACACAGTGGATGATCCTCACTGCTCCCTACCTGGGACCCTCTCCATCAGTCCTCCTCATCTGACATTGACTCCGCTGACATGGATCTCTGGGGGTTCCTATCTGGGTGACTCGGGATGTGTCCCCCCATAGGAGTAGAATGTAGGATGCCTGGCATAGGGTTGTGCTGTCATACTACACAGAATCTCCTCTGCCTAAAAGGAATAATACTCTGTGACTGACCCCTCTCTCCTAAATCTTCCAGTGTGTTTTCTAGCCTGTGGTGACCTGTTGGGATCTTCCAGGACTGGGAGTGATGGGAAAGTCCTGATCCATTTCCCCACATCATCCTGGAGAAGAGTATAGGGAGAACTTAGCCCACCTGCAGCCTTCCCCACACTGACTATGACTGCGGTTATAGCCAGCTCTCTCATCCAACAGAAGAGATAGGCCAGGGAATCCAACAGTAACGTGTGCACCCCCAAGAGATGCAGCAGCCCCAGCAAGGATGACTGGTCCTTGTGCGAGAGACATGTCCGGGGGTGTTCACTAAAGTCCTCTTCTGCAGTGGGAGGAAGAAGCCAGTCCAGAGAAAACCAGGTCAGTGTGTGGCAACAACTTACACTCCATACATGCCTCCATACGTCTGTCCCACCATCCACCCTTCCCTCCTTCCATTCACCCCTTCTTCCATTTATTCCTCCATCCATAAATCTCTCCATTCTTCCATTCATTCATCCTTACTTCTATCCATCCATGCATTCATCCCTCTGTAAATTCATCCCTCCTTTCCTTTCTGATGACCATACATTATACAGTTAGAGAGTACAATCTCCATAAAGCTGACCCAACACTAAAAAAATCAGATTGGACATTCTCCTTTAGAATTACCAAAACCATGTAATACTGTATAAGGACATAGCTAAACATACATTCACTCTGTATCCAATTAGGCAGGCCCTTTTACTACACATTTGATGGTAGCTCCAAAATAAATTGTATAATCAGACATTGACAGGAAGGGGTGGGTCATATTTAAATTAGGGGACACACCAGTTTAGTCAGGCCTAAGGCAGCACAAACACCACTGCTCTTTCCTCTATCCCAGCCTGCACTACTAGTCCAGTGTTGACTGCTGTTGACTGCTGGATCTAAGCACTGTCACATGGGAGGAAGTAACATGTTAGCCCATACCTGGAAGTGCCAGGTATTGTTGCAGAATGAAACAGAGGAAAGTGAAGGACCACTGACAAGTGAGGTGGGGGGCCCATTTGCAAAGACATTGTGACTTTGCCCTCGGTAGATAAAGTGACAGTGTCTCCTTCAGATAACTATCTGGACACTGAATATTCTTTACAATTCATTTAAAAAAAAACATAGACAAAACATCTTAAGTGTGCGAATCACCTTTTTAAACAACAAAACCAGCATCAACATGCATTTTTTTAAAATGTTTCCTGATTCATAGAGTAGGAAAGACTTTAAGATCCATCATGCAGGTACTAAGTTAGATAAGCTATCTCACATAACATTGCATTGCATACATACTTTGGAAAGCATTTTTAGTCATTATCCTCCACCACCACCAGAATATTAAGAAACCCCTGGTTATTTAACCACTTCAGCCCCGGAAGGATTTACCCCCCTTCCTGACGGTTTTTATTTTTTTGCGTTTTAAACAAAAAAAGAGCGACTATTTTGAAAAAAAAGCAATATTTTAATTTTTGCTATAACAAATATCTAAAAAAAACCCCAAATTTCTTCCTCAGGTTAGGCCAATATGCATTCTTCTACATATTTTTGGTAAAAAAAAACGCAATAAGCGTATATTGATTGGTTTGTGCAAAAGTTATCACGTCTACAAAATAGGGGATAGATTTATAGCATTTTTATTATTAATTTTTTTCTTAGTAATGATGGCGATCTGCGATTTTTATCGTGACTGTGGCAGACATATTGGACACTTTTGACACTATTTTGGGACCATTGGCATTTATACAGCGATCGGTGCTATAAAAATGCACTGATTACTGTGTAAATGTCACTGGCAGGGAAGGGGTTGAACACTAGTGGGGGATCAAGGGGTTAAGTGTGTTCCCTCAGTGTGTTCTAACTGTAGGGGGGGTGGGCTCACTAGAAAATGATAGAGATCACTGCTCCCGATCACTGGTTGCTAGGCAGAACAGAGAAATGCCTTGTTCACTTGCCAGGATCGCAGGCCACTGGCGGACATGGAATCTGCGAGACCAGCGGACACGCCCCTGCGGCGCGCATTGGGAGTGCGCACGCGCCCACTTTGCCGACGTATATTGTGTGAGCTGGTTGGCAAGTGGTTAAAGAAAGCAAAAGTTTTGACTTGATAAATGAGAGTCTGGTGACTTCACAGCATAAGTAAGTATTTCTGTGGCTATTGCTTTAGAAAAACTTATACATTTACTCTGCATTGTAATTATGACATATATATATGCTAAAGTATATGTATGTATATGGTTTATGGTAGTTTATGCTGTAGATTTATGGCTGTAATTCTCAATAAAGCATGGACTTCGAGGTAATTTTAGGGAGCTATGTGCATTATATAATGATAATTTTAGCTTGAAAAGTACTCTTCCTGCTTTAACCACTTCAGCCCCAGAAGAATTTACCCCCTTCCTGACCAGAGCACTATTTGCGATTCGACACTGCGTCGCTTTAACTGACAATTATGCGGTCGTGCGACGTTGTACCCAAACAAAATTGACGTCCTTTTTTTCCCATAAATAGAGCTTTCTTTTGGTGGTATTTGATTGCCTCTGCGGTTTTTATTTTTTGCGCTATAAACAAAAAAAGTGACAATTTTGAAAAATCGCAATATTTTTTACTTTTTGCTATAATAAATATCCCCCAAAAATTTATAAAAAACTATTTTTTCCTCAGTTTAGGCCGATATGTATTCTTCTATATATTTTTGGTAAAAAAATCGCAATAAGCGTATATTGATTGGTTTGCGCAAAAGTTATAGCGTCTACAAAATAGGGGATAGATTTATAGCATTTTTATTATTATTTTTTTTACTAGTAAGGGCGGTGATCTGCGATTTTTAGCGTGACTGCGACATTATGGCAGACACATCGGACAATTTTGACACATTTTTGGAACCACTGGCATTAATACAGCAATCAATGCTATAAAATTGCATTGATTACTGTAAAATGTCACTGGCAGTGAAGGGGTTAACACTAGGGGGCGCTCGAGGGCTTAACTATGTTCCCTGGGAGGTGATTCTAACTGAAGGGGGAGGGGACTGACTGGAGGAAGTGACAGATCGTGATTCCTAGCTAATAGGCACACATGATCTGTCACTCCTGTCAGAACAGAACAGGGAAGTGTGGGGCCACGAGCACCGACACCCCCGCTGTGCAGTGGGCACGTGCGCCTGCTATCCTGACCATGCGAGTCGACATATAGCTATGACGGCTCGCGCAGGGGAGCCAACCTGCTGCAGTATAACTGCGGTGGTTGGTTGGGAAGCGGTTAACGCTCAACTCAGCTGAAGTGAATTTTGTTTGATTTGCATAAAACCTCTGCCAATATTTAATCATTGTCTGTCTCTATATTGGGAAAAATTTATCTCGCTTGAATAGAGCAGTGGGATAGATGTTATCACAAATAACATAACAATATAGATCACAGAGAGTCTGAGTAGAAAATCAGAGTGGGCCTAGCTCAGGGAGGAAGGATAGCATTGGCTTTAAAGCTGGCCTTTGTTCTATGAAAAAAAAAAGACTATCCCTCTTCTCCTCTATTACCTAATCTAAAGGATTTTTTTAAACAAAAAATTAGGGTTCCTGGTCTCCTACATTTTTGGACTGTAATGTGGCAGAGGAGTCCATTTCTGGGGATCCGAAAGAGCTCCAGAGGTGGCATTATGGTGCCATGTTTTAGTCAGGGATGGGCTTTAAGCTTATAGTAGCAAAGTTTCCCCTTTAATCGAATTACTAATTTGTAGGTTGCATCATATCTAAGTGTAAAGCATCATTACTTATAGTGGTTATTAGTGGTTTATGTGGTTGTGTTACATTGTTTAGTGTAAGTATAAAAAATATTTTTTTGATTGAGGCTTTGAAAACATGGAGAGTGACAATTTAGGGGATTAGTTTAAAATAATAAATACATGTTTTTGCAGGTCAAGAAATGTGCATTTATAAAAAAAATTCTCAGGAACCTGCAGAACATTACACCTGCGATCAACAGATCACGGGTGCAATGTCAGGCTCCTGCAGACACTGCCTACAGCTTTCTGCCCATACCTCTGTACTTGTTTTATGTTATAAAGCTGTAGGAAGTGTCAATGAACCATGATAGCACTCACCAGTGCCCTTGAAGTTTATTGAGAACTACAAGCCATCTGCTGTGATGTCAGATGGGACTTGTAGCTCATTCATTCCCAGATCCCTGGGAATGAATGACGCAGCTGTGTAAGCAGAGCCGGAGCCACCATAAGGCAGCACATGCAGCTGCCTTAGGGCGGCAGGCTAGCCAGGACAGAAAATTCACTTGGGTAGACACAACCTGACACTCCACATCCCGGACCTGTGCGCCATTCGCTTCTTCCATTCCCCCATTCCTCTCCCCTGCTCACCCGCAGTGTTTTTTACCCCCATCCAAATCCGCCTCCTCTTCTCCCTCAGCCCCAGTATTCAGTGCTGTCCGAGTCTCCCACTGAGCCAGGGCCGAAGCTGGTGAGGGAAATGTGCGGACTGGCACCATGCACCAACCTCCACTTCCTGTCATGCTAGTTCTCATCTGACAAGTCCGTGATCTCTGTGCTCCCACAACTGCAGTGTGTGAGCACAGTTCCGCACAGCCACGCTGTTTTTAAATTATGACAGCAAGTGTGGAGAGAAGAACCACCACCCACTACTGTCAAGGGGGGAATCAGGAGGTGAGGAGAGTGGTGCATAGTAACATGTTACATGTTACACCCTAAATGTGGGTGTAACAGCCTTTAACACAGTTGCTGTTTTACGCAGCCATGTGCTAAGTCACCAAGTGGATGTTACAAATATGAAGGATATGTGTGGATGCTCAAATAATAATTTAAAATAGCCATGTCGACAACAGTTCTTCAAGTAACACAATACAGCTGTGTACACCGTGTTCCTGTAGCTGTCTGCATGTTGTTAGTGCATTGTGACCTGTGCTGACAGTCTTCTTATGTTATGTATAAGGAGTAAATGTCAACATGTTGTAAAAGAGTTTTGTTATTGACCATACAAATAAATGATAAATGCTGAAGTGTTGTCAGAAAGTTACCTAATGGACTCTTACTCTATGGAAACTATTTTACATAACATTCTTTTATCCTTACAGCAAATAAATAATTTGGCTGTTAGGAAGCATAGTCATGAGCACCCAGTTAGCATAGGTCTGTTCTAACCATAAGTTCTTGATGACCACCATCTGAACAAAGCCTAATGAGGGAATTAAATAGATACCTTTGGTAGCTGACAAGGTTAATACCCATTACCTGCATGCAGGACATCAACTGGAACAGTTCTTCACTGAAGCCAAAGCTTTTTCAATACCAGAACACAAGCCCAAATCCTTATTACATAAGAGGTTTTTATGAACATCTTCCAATTCTCCAATATGAACAAATTGACCTTCAATATTACGAACAAATTTAAGAATTCAGGAACTCAGAAATTCACCTTCCTCCTGCGTTCAAAATAGAAGCCAGGAATACAAATCACCCAGACCCTGCAAGGGTTGATTTGGACTAAACAAAAAGGACCTTACTAAAATGTATTTTATCAGATCAACAACTAACAACCACTATAGCAACCAGTATACCGCAGGTTTTGTGTGGGTTAGCTGCACTTTCCTATTGAGTTCTATTATGTCCCATGGTTTTAGTGCACTTTTGGAAAGTGCACCAAAAGTCCTGCATGCAGGCCTAAAGGGGCATGGATTGCACAGGGACAATTAGAATGTTCACCCATGCTTCAGAATGCAATGGCACTGCAGCAAAAGAGGAGTTGGCACTGTGATATGCAGCTACATTGAATGTGGGGGGAGAAGTCCTCCCAGCGTCCAGGGATGGAAGGAAGGTCAGCTGCAGGAGTGGCTCCAGGAGCCACGCCGACAGTCCTGTGGCTGTCTGGTCTTCTGTTGAACCTAGCCAAGGTATGCTCAGGCTGGGGTTAAGGCAGGTAGGAGGCCTGGAATTGCATATCCTGCAAAAATGCCCTGTAGCAACAAGGATGAGAGGAGGAGAGTGGAGAGGGTGGCTGTTTATTGATGGTGTTGGCAGGGGTGGCTTCAGACAATTTTTTTGCTGTGATGATGCTGGGAGTATAAGTGGGGGTACTAATGCACCCCATTACACACTGCCTCCTGTGCTCTTGTGGGAGTGGCCAAAAGTGGGCATTTCTTCACTGTTTGTGACCTGTAGTGTGTCACTTTTCCCCTTTGTAAAGACAAAATATGGTCTGGGGGCACACTAAACAGATTGTTGATATAAAATAAGTCTAATATTAAACAGCAGTGATAACCTCCAGCAAGTGTCTGAGCCAGCAATAACCCCTAGCAAGTGTAAGAGCCAGCAAAGATAACACCCAGATAACACCAAGGCCAGCAAAAACCCATAGCACAGCATAATAAATAACTCCTGGCATTAAACACAATGAACACATAGAACAACACAATGACTAATCCCCAGCACAGCATAAAAATTAGCCCCAAGCACAATGCAATAACAAAAACCCAAGCCTAAACCCCCAGGATGGAACAATAATAAAAACCCAACATTGCACAATAATAAACTCACAACACTGCACAATAATTACCGGTAACTCCTAACATTGCACAGCAATTACGCTTTTTGCATGGCACAACAATTAATTCCCAGCATGGCACCATAATAAACCCTCAGCAAGGGACAGTAACTCCTAGCACAGCACAATAATGAACCTGCAAGTATGTGCATTATTAACCTCCAGAACTACAAAATCAGTAATCCTCAACATCACATAATTAACCCCCAAGAGTATAACGGTTAGTGTGTGCCCCCTTCATTGTGAAACATAAAACAAAGGGTATAGAGTGAAAAGGTAAGTACTATATAGTGTAAGGTGTGGTGGTCAGGACTGTATACTTGACATGTGCAATTAGTTTTTTTCGGAATTAATTTTTCAACGAAATTCGACAAATTAGCGAAAACCTGTTTAACAAATTTTTCCGAAAATTTGAAAATTCTAAAGTGCGAAAATTCGAAAATCCAAAATTTTGAAAATTCAAAAATCCGAAAATTAGAATGAAAATCTGAAAATTCAAGATAACAAAAATCCGAAAATAAGAACAAACATCCGAAAATTCGAAAACCTCAAAATTAGAAAATTCCAAATAATAACTAGCTACTAATAATAACTATTACAACTATTAAATTATTATTATTATTGAAATTTCCTTTCAAATTTGGCTGTTAGTGAACGTAATGAATATGAATTTATCTGAAGTTACGAATTATCCGAAATAACGAATGTTGCATCTAAACAAATAGAACATAACGAATAAATAATAATAATAATAATAATAACGTTTTATTATTATTAGTTATTATTACTAATTAGTTACTTTCCATTCATTTAGATGCAGCATTCGTTATTTTAGATAATTTGCAACTTCAGATAAAATGGTATTCGTTACGTTCATAAACAGCCAAATGGAAGGAAATTCCAATACTTATAATTTAATAGTTAGTTATTATTAGTTAGTTATTATTTCGGATTTTTGGATTTTTGAATTTTTGAGTTTTTGCATTTTCTTTTTTTCGTATTTCTGAATTTTCGTATTTACACATTTTCGAATTTACGAATACCACATCTAAACAAATAGAAAAAAAATGATTTGGGGGGATTTGTGAAAGGAGGGGGGGATTTGTGCTATAAATGTAAAATGGTAGAGGGTTTTTTTTTATTTTTGGGGGATTTGTGCTATTGGGATATTGGGCAGTATTTGTGCTAGGAGGGGACATTTATGGGGGAGGGGGGGAGATCATTGCTAGGTTGGGGGATTGGGGAGGGAAATTTATACTGGAAATAGGAGGGATTTGGGGTGGGGGGAGAGGATTTGTGCAAGGAGGGAGGGTTTTTTTTGGGGGGGATTTTTGCTAGGGGCATATGGGGAGAGAGGATTTGAGATGGGGGTGGATTTGTGCTGGGAGGAGGGAGATATTTTGCTTATGGACGAGCATGCAGATTAGTGTTTGATTTATTTTTTAGGGATTTTTGCTGACACATAATGCTCGTACATCTTGGAGGTGGGGGGGGGTGCATTTAAGCATGTTCGCCCTGGGCTCTAGATGACCTTGTCCCGGCACTGAGTATACAGTGGCAGGATAATGAGCAGTATGTAGTGGCAGGGCAGTCAGTGAGCACTGTTAATGGACTAGGCAGTCAGTAGGGATGAGCTTCGTGTTCGAGTCGAACCCATGTTCGACTCGAACATCGGCTGTTCGATCGTTCGCCGAATTGCGAACGTTATGGGCCGTTCGCGCTAAATTCGTGTGGCGCGTCACGGCCCATAATTCACTGCGGCATCGCAGTGCATTGCTGGCTGATGATTGGCCAAGCATGCACTATGACCCGCATGCTTGGCCAATCACAGCGCCGTCAGTAGAGAGAGCTGTAATTGGCCAAAGCCAGGGTGGCTTTGGCCAATTATGGCTCAGGGGATTTAGTACACACCCCACACTATATAAGGCCGCCTGCACGGCGGCCCTGTGTAGTGTGTGTTCCGGTGTGCTGAGAGATAGAGAGAGAGAGAGACAGTGTCATTTGATTTGAGTTAGATAGATTAGGCAGAACAGTCAGTCAGTTAGCTGCACTTACAGTGTATTGTGTATATATATATGCATCCCAGGTGTTGCATATATATATATACACTGTATTCAGTTTAGCTAGATCCGTTCCTGTTATCTTCTATCTAGACTATTTACATTTAATGCAGTGCGTCCTGCTCACAGTGTTCAGCTAGATCCGTTCCTGCTATTTACATTTAGTGCAGTCAGTGCGTCCTGCTCACAGTGTTCAGCTAGATCCGTTCCTGTTATCTTCTAGACTATTTACATTTAGTGCAGTGCGTCCTGCTCACAGTGTTCAGCTAGATCCGTTCCTGTTAAATTCCTACTGACAGGCAGGCTTGTCTGGTTACAGTATATAAAGCTACCTGAAGAAAATTACAGGTGTTCTATTTGATCCTATTAGTACCACGGTCAGGCAGCTAGACTATTTACATTTAGTACAGTGCGTCCTGCTCACAGTGTTCAGCTAGATCCGTTCCTGTTATCTTCCTACTGACAGGCAGGCTTGTCTGGTTACAGTATATAAAGCTACCTGAAGAAAATTACAGGTGTTCTATTTGATCCTATTAGTACCACGGTCAGGCAGCTAGACTATTTACATTTAGTACAGTGCGTCCTGCTCACAGTGTACAGCTAGATCCGTTCCTGTTATCTTCCTACTGACAGGCAGGCTTGTCTGGTTACAGTATATAAAGCTACCTGAAGAAAATTACAGGTGTTCTATTTGATCCTATTAGTACCACGGTCAGGCAGCTAGACTATTTACATTTAGTACAGTGCGTCCTGCTCACAGTGTTCAGCTAGATCCGTTCCTGTTATCTTCCTACTGACAGGCAGGCTTGTCTGGTTACAGTATATAAAGCTACCTGAAGAAAATTACAGGTGTTCTATTTGATCCTATTAGTACCACGGTCAGGCAGCTAGACTATTTACATTTAGTACAGTGCGTCCTGCTCACAGTGTACAGCTAGATCCGTTCCTGTTATCTTCCTACTGACAGGCAGGCTTGTCTGGTTACTGTATATAAAGCTACCTGAAGAAAATTACAGGTGTTCTATTTGATCCTATTAGTACCACGGTCAGGCAGCTAGACTATTTACATTTAGTACAGTGCGTCCTGCTCACAGTGTTCAGCTAGATCCGTTCCTGTTATCTTCCTACTGACAGGCAGGCTTGTCTGGTTACAGTATATAAAGCTACCTGAAGAAAATTACAGGTGTTCTATTTGATCCTATTAGTACCACGGTCAGGCAGCTAGACTATTTACATTTAGTACAGTGCGTCCTGCTCACAGTGTTCAGCTAGATCCGTTCCTGTTATCTTCCTACTGACAGGCAGGCTTGTCTGGTTACAGTATATAAAGCTACTTGAAGAAAATTACAGGTGTTCTATCCCAGCTTAGTGCAGCTACAGGCCATTAGTATGTCTGGAAGGCCAAGAAGGAGAGGCAGACAGTCACAAGCCAATAAGAGAGGGCAAGCAGGCTCTGTGTCTAGTGCTGGTCGTGGAGACGGTGCATCCTCATCAGCACGTGGCCATGGGACACGCTTGGCCTTTTTTTCGGCAGCTGGCCGTGTTGAGCCGCAACATGCGGAAGACTTGGTCGAGTGGATGACCAAGCCGTCCTCATCCTCCTCATCCTCTC
This sequence comes from Aquarana catesbeiana, assembly GCF_042186555.1. NCBI lineage: Eukaryota > Metazoa > Chordata > Amphibia > Anura > Ranidae > Aquarana > Aquarana catesbeiana. The sequence goes on along the minus strand of NC_133324.1, from coordinate 378,154,775 downwards.
TCACCCATGCCCAGGGTGCTTTGTCTGCCTCTTCCCTCAGCTCAATGTCATCAGTGACTCCTTCCCTAGCTCCACCATGTCCTCATGAGGATTCCCTCGAACTGTTTGACCACAGTGTTGGGTACATGCTCCAGGAGGATGCCCAGCGTTTGGAAGGCTCTGATGACGATACTGAGCTCGATGAAGGCAGTAACATGAGCACGGACAGAGGGGGTGCCCAAGAAGGACAGCAATCTGGCAGTCATGCTCCCCCTGCTGCAGCATACTGCCAGGTTTGCTCCAGTGATGAGGAGGGAGGGGATGATGAGGTCACTGACTCAACGTGGGTGCCTGATAGGAGAGAGGAGGAGGAGGAGGAGGAGGAGGAGGAGGCGGCGGCACATCACCAACGAGGCAGGATGCCCTCCAGGGGCCAGCCTAAGGGCAGCACATTGACTGCATCACACCCCAAAGCTCCACATGTGCAGGGCGCTGCAGTCTCTGCGCGTTATTCAAAAAGTTCTTTGGTGCGGGCCTTTTTTGAGACGAGTGCATCAGATCGCACCGCTGCTATTTGCAACATTTGTCTCAAGCGTATCTCGCGTGGCCAAAACATCTCCCGCTTGGGTACCACATGCTTGACCAGACATATGTTGACCTGCCATGCAGTTCGTTGGCAAGCGTATCTAAAAGACCCACACCAAAGAACAAAGAGGATCTCTCCTTGCTCCTCATCAGCTGAGATTTCCAACCCCACTAGACCTTCAGTCCTCTCTGAGACCTGCAGTGAGAGGAATGAAGGTGTAGAATTAGGTGTGTCACAGCCAAGTACTTGTGGGCAATCTGCTTTTGGTACACCGACGTCAGATTGTACCAGGCAAATTTCCCTGCCCCAGCTGCTGCACCGCCGAAAGAAGTTTGCTCCCAGCCATCCACATGCCCAGCGGTTGAATGCTAGCTTGGCAAAATTGCTAGCACTTCAACTGCTGCCTTTTCAGTTGGTAGACTCTGCCCCCTTCCGTGAGTCTGTGGAATGTGCGGTTCCTCAGTGGCAGGTACCCAAACGCCACTTTTTCTCACGGAAGGTGATTCCGGCTCTCTACCGGCATGTGGAAGGCAATGTCCATGCCTCGCTGGACAGGGCGGTCAGCGGTAAGGTGCATATTACCGCTGACTCATGGTCCAGCAGGCATGGACAGGGACGTTACCTAAGTTTCACGGCGCATTGGGTGACTCTGCTGGCAGCTGGGAAGGATGCAGGACAAGGTGCAGTAGTGTTGGAGGTTGTTCCGCCACCACGCCTCCAAAATGCTGATTGTGACACACCTCTCTCCTCCACCCCCTCCTCTTCTTCTTCCTCCATGGCCTCTTCCTCGGAACCAGCGGTGCTCCGTAGGCGTTCAAGGGGCTACGCAAGTACGCAGGCCAAAAGATGCCATGCGGTGCTTGAGCTGGTGTGCTTGGGGGACAGGAGCCACACTGGGGCAGAGGTTTTGTCAGCTCTGCAGGGGCAGGTTCAGAGGTGGTTGACGCCACGCCAACTTAAGGCAGGAATGGTGGTTTGCGACAATGGCACCAACCTCCTCTCTGCCCTCCGACAGGGACAAATGACCCATGTGCCCTGTTTGGCTCACGTCCTTAACTTGGTGGTGCAGCGGTTCTTGGGCAGGTACCCGGGCTTACAGGATGTCCTGAGGCAGGCCAGGAAAGTCTGTGTGCATTTCCGCCGGTCATATAATGCCAGTGCTCGGCTGACGGACCTCCAAAAGGAGTTTAACCTGCCCAAGAACCGCCTAATCTGTGACATGCCCACCAGGTGGAACTCAACGTTGGCCATGCTGCAGCGGCTGCACACGCAGCAGAGGGCCATCAATGAGTACCTGTGCGACTATGGCACCAGGACAGGGTCAGGGGAGCTTGGTTTTTTTTCCCCACGCCAGTGGGCCATAATCAGGGATGCATGCACTGTCCTGTCACCATTCGAGGAGGCCACGAGGATGGTGAGCAGTGACAGTGCATGCATCAGTGACACTGTCCCCCTTGTCCACCTGTTGGAGCACACGCTGCGTGGAATAATGGACAGGGCACTGGAGGCAGAACAGAGGCAGGAAGAGGAGGACTTCCTTAGCTCTCAAGGCCCCCTTTATCCAGACAGTGTTCCTGCGTGCCCGCCGATCACACAGGAAGAGGACGAGGAGGAAGAGGAGGAGGAGGAAGATTGTGTCAGTATGGAGGTGGAGCCTGGCACTCAGCATCAGCAGCAGTCTTTAAGGGATCAGTCCCAAGAAACACATGGACTTGTACGTGGCTGGGAGGAGGTGGCTGCGGACCATGTCGTTCTTAGTGACCCAGAGGACTCCGGACCGAATGCCTCAGCAAACCTACACTGCATGGCCTCCCTGATCCTGCAAAGCCTGCGTAAGGATCCTCGTATTCGTGGTATCAAGGAGAAGGACCAATACTGGCTGGCAACCCTCCTTGATCCACGTTACAAGGGTAAGGTTGCGGACCTTATCTTGCCATCGCAGAGGGAGCAGAGGATGAAACATCTTCGGGAGGCCTTGCAGAAAGGTCTGTGCAATGCATTCCCAGAGACTGGGAGGTTACAAACTCCTGTTTCTGGACAACGTGTTGCTGAGGCTTCGGTCAGTCAAAGAAGGAGCGGTGGAGAAGGTGGCCGTCTGACCGATGCGTTCAGACAATTTTTTGGTCCGCAGCCCCAAGGTATGATCGGTTCCAGCAACCATCGCCAGCGTCTGTTTTACATGGTGCAGGAATACCTAGGGGCAAGATCAGACTTGGACACCTTTCCCACCGAAAATCCTCTGGGTTACTGGGTCTTGAGGATGGATCACTGGCCAGAGCTTGCACAGTATGCAATTGAGCTACTGGCCTGTCCTGCATCCAGCGTTCTTTCGGAACGCACATTCAGTGCTGCTGGAGGCGTGGTAACCGATCACAGGGTGCGTCTGTCCACCGACTCGGTCGATCGGCTGACCTTCATAAAAATGAATGAGTCTTGGATCACCACCAGCTACCAAGCACCTGATGCTGATGTAACCGAATAATTTTTTTTGAAATCTCAGATCCCTTCAAAGACTGCCTATGCTGATGCTGAGTGACTATCCCTGAGTAATTATCCTCTTCCTCCTCAATCATCACGCTGATAGCTTGTAAGAACATTTTTGGTTCTGGGCGCCACCACCAGTGCCTAAGGCACAATTTTTCAGCCCCTATTTAACAGGGGCGTGTAATTACAATTTTTGATGTAATACTTTGCAGCAGGGCTCGTTCCTGCATTCCAACTAGAGTGTCTGTGAGGGGTTGCAGTGTTGTGGCACCAGCACCAGTGCCTAAGGCCCAATTTTTCTGCCCCTGTCTAACAGGGGCGTGTAATTACAATTTTTGATGCAATACTTTGCAGCAGGGCTCGTTCCTGCGTTCCAACTAGAGTGTCTGTGAGGGGTTGCAGTGTTGTGGCACCAGCACCAGTGCCTAAGGCCCAATTTTTCTGCCCCTGTCTAACAGGGGCGTGTAATTACAATTTTTGAAGCAATACTTTGCAGCAGGGCTCGTTCCTGCGTTCCAACTAGAGTGTCTGTGAGGGGTTGCAGTGTTGTGGCACCAGCACCAGTGCCTAAGGCCTAATTTTTCAGCTCCTGTTCAACAGGGGCATGTAATTACAATTCTTGATCTAATATTTCACAGCAGGGCCCTGTGAGGGCTTACAGTGTTGTGGCCACAGCAACACCTAAGGCCCAAATTTCTGCTGAGTATATAGGGCAGGACCCTACTTTCAAACATCTAACTTACAAACGACTCCTACTTGCAAACGAAAGGAGACAACAGGAAGTGAGATGAAATCTACCCCTAGGAAGGGAAATTCTTTCCTGTAAGAGTTAATATGGGAAAACAATTTCTCCTTTCCACTGATGCTTTCCAATCCTTGTTCCACAAAAAAACCCAAATTTTCAAAAAACATTTTTCATTGGGACAAAAAAGTGAGGTGAAATCTTCTGAAGAGGAGGAAAGACAGCAAAACAAATGTCACAGGGGTGATAACCCTTCCCTATGTTTTCCAAAAAGCTTAGAAAAGATTTTTTGGCTGGAGCTAAACACGTTAAAAATGTTCAAAATTACAAACAGATTCTACTTAACAACAAACCTGTATACTGCTGTTCAGAGTATATAGGGCCTGGTGGCCCCACACCTTTCCTTATTTTAATTTGGGTGCGGGGTTCCCCTTAATATCCATACAAGACCCAAAGGGCCAGGTAATGGACTGGGGGGTACCCATGCCGTTTGTCTCACTGATTTTCATCCATATTGCCATGACCCGACATGACATTAAACCCGCAAGCAGTTTTAAATGAGATTTTTTCCTTTAAAAATGACATTTGGTGCAGGGACTGTTCTAAACATGGGAAACACGCGTCACTTTACAGGCATACTATAGACACCCCCCAGGTACGATATTTAAAGGAATATTTCACTTTTTTTTTTTTACTTTAAGCATCATTAAAATCACTGCTCCCGAAAAAACGGCCGTTTTTAAAAGTTTTTTTTGCATTGATACATGTCCCCTGGGGTAGGACCCGGGTCCCCAAACCCTTTTTAGGACAATACCATGCAAATTAGCCTTTAAAATGAGCACTTTTGATTTCGAACGTTCGAGTCCCATAGACGTCAATGGGGTTCTAACGTTCGTGCGAACTTTCGGTCCGTTCGCGGGTTCTGGTGCGAACCGAACCGGGGGGTGTTCGGCTCATCCCTAGCAGTCAGTGAGCAGTATGCAGTAGGGGCAGTCAGTGGCCAGTTTGCAGTGAGTACAGTCAGTGGGCAGTATGCAATGAGCACAGTTATGCCCCGTACACATGATCGGACATTGATCAGACATTCCGACAACAAAATCCATGGATTTTTTCTGACGCATGTTGGCTCAAACTTGTTTTGCGTACACACGGTCGCACAAAGTTGAAGGAATTTCCGATCGCCAAGAACGCGGTGACGTACACCACGTACGACGAGTCTAGAAGAGGCCGATTCAGAACCAAGCACGGCACCCTTTGGGCTCCTTTTGCTAATCTCATGTCAGTAAAAGTTTGGTGAGAGATGATTCGCGCTTTTTCAGACTCGTGGTTTTCAGAACGTTTTCTGCTGTTCAGTTTGTGCTTGTGGGTTTGTATCTGCTCTTCAGTGCGTGCTGCAAGCTACGCGTGACTCAGTCATTGTGTTCTTGTTCATTCGTTACTGTTTTTCAGGTCGCTCTTCACAGGCCTTGCTGTTCTTCAGTGCGTTCTGTTACTTCGTTCTGAGCAGCCGACCGTTTTCTAGCCATGTTGCGTATACGTACTCCTCGTAGAGTTCGTTCTGTGCAGGGGCTTGGTGTTGGGGTCCTGACCTTGACACAAGTCCAGTCCCTGAACAGGGTGGGGAGGAGTTCATGGACCAAGAATTGATTGCTTCAGCGTGACCAGTTCTGTCCTATGCCTTTGCTCCGTGAGATCCGTGAGAATAATCCTGATGATTTCAGGAACTTTCTCTGGATGACGGACCCCGTATTTCACCGTTTGTTGGCTTTGCTGACCCCCTATATCAGCAGGCAGGATACCTGCATGAGGCAAGCCATCACTCCGGAGCAGAGGCTCATCGCCACCCTGCGGTACTTGGCGACGGGGAGAAGCCTGCAGGACTTGAAGTTCTCGACAGGCATCTCCCCCCAGGCTCTGGGGATGATTATCCCAGAGACCTGTTCTGCCATCATCCTGGTCCTGCAGAAGAAGTATATGAAGGTAAGATTTTTATCCTTTAATATCACATTTTATTGTATTTAATGTTTGATAATATATTGTATTTCTTTCCTCATTCCCTAATTATCATGATTGTAATATGCTGTGAATGTCCCCTTTGTCCTCATTCATGCTGGATTTTTATGTAATTATTTTTTTTGACTTTCATACAAATTTTCCTTCACTTACCTCCCCAGCATGCTCTCCTGGCCCTATATTCACCTCATGTAGTCACTTAACAATGTATTTTGTCAGCTCCATAGTAGTGCTTTACCCTAAATACCCCCTAAAATGTTTTGAAATGTGATTTGTGCTTTAAATTCAGGCAGAGTGGCAGAGGCTTTTTTTGGGGGGTCCCCAAATCATTTTGAACCCTCCCTCCCCCCAACTGCTAAGTCAGCTGATAACAATTCTCTATCTATCCTCAATCATCTATCTGCTGACTTTGCCAAACCCATACACACTATACCCATCTCTTTTGTGCTCAGATGTATGGATGAATTCCCCAAAGCATGTATTTCAAGGGCCTGCCTGAATACTTTCAAATGGTACTGTTTAAAGTTTTTGTATCCTATTATTATCTTGATAGGTAATAGCAGAATGTCCAAATGTGCTAAAATGTGTACAATGTGTATTTATATCTTTGTATTATGACACTTCTTACCTGTCCAGTGGGCTGCCAATAGTGTAACTAAGGAGGGGCTGGCCAAAGTAATACCCATTATTTAGGCATTCATCTCTCAATAACACAGTTCACATTTGGTAGAACTTGAAGGTAATATCAGACATGAGTATTTACAAACTGTGTTTGATATTGCGTTCAGATGGGGTGAAGTCACCCCAGGAAAAGCCAAATTTTGAAGATGCACACAAATTTACGAATGTCAACATGTGCTACCTGCCATCACGGGGGATCAAGGGACGTGTTTTGGGGGTGCAACCCCTTCCTAACAGCTACTTTATTATTGAGGAAGGGGTTGCACCCCAAAAACGCGTCCATTGATCTCCCGTGATGGCAGATAGCACATGTTGACACACTGCGTGCCTCTTCAAAATTTGGCTTTTCTCCAATTTGTCAAAAAATGTCAAAAATTTGTAGCACACCAAAAAACAAAGGGATTTGGAGGGGTTTTAAAATCTCCCTAAAACATCAATGATGTTCTTCATTTTTTTAAGAACATCATTGATGTTTTTCTTGATGTTTTCCAAGTCCCTATTACACCCCATGATCTCCCCGATCAGGATCTGTGCACTTTCCGAGGTGAAAGGATCTGGATCCACAACATCACGATCACCTAAAACGATAGAAACCAAAAACACCATTTATTATAAATATGCTGGCATCCATCTCTTACCTGAACCTGTGGTCGCAGACACTCACCTGTTGTGGTGCCAATTTCCACCATGTCTTCCTCCTCCTACTCTTCTTGTCTTGTGTGGATTTCCTCTTCTTCCAGAGGTGGGGGGTCTCTGGTCTCCTCGGATGAGGGGTGTCCTCCGAGTATTTTCTCCCCATGTGAAAAAAAAACGGTATACTTAGCACACATTCCAAGATGTAGAATTTTTAGTGTCCTTTGTGAAGCTTCAATACTTTACCTGTTTTGTCCAAGCTTCACAGATGGAGACACCCCTATAGTATACACTGGAGCACCTGTGTGGGACCCCCTAATAAAAAGGGTGTTCTTGTGTCCCACACTAGTGCTCCTGCGTCCAGATGTGTAAACAGCTGCTGAGTGTCCTCTCCTTACACAGAGTCTAGTTTGCATTTCATTCTAGTAACAAACACATCTACACAACCAAATTAGTTTCAGACAAGTAGGCCCTAAAAAATGTGGGCAAATGCATATGGCCAAAACAATAGTGTTTTCTAGGCTGAACGAACAATGTTTTATACGAACGAATAATGTGCCCATGAACATGAAAGTTGCCTTTTGAAACTGGATAACAGGTAATAAAAGCACATGGAGCAGCACAAACGTAACAAACATAAAGAATAGGAACACAGGACAACTACTTACTTTTTTGCAGCACTCTCCGGATCCTTCTGTACTGCTCATGCACCCTTAATTTGAGGTCCGACCACCGCTTCCTGAGTTGATCTTTCGATTGTCGTACCCCGAAATTCTGGTGCAGACTCTTGACCACTTTCATCATGATCTTGGCCTTTCTGACATTGGGGTTGGGGTAAGGTCCATACTTCCCGTCATAGTCGGCCTTCTTCAGGATGTCGACCATCTCCAACATCTCCCCAAAGGACATATACGATGCCTTAAATCGTCTCCTTCTGGATCGGGATGTTTCAGGCTCCAGGCTTTCCTCCCCCTCCTCCTCGTTGCTGTAATTAGCACGCACCTGCTGTGTCTCCACCATGTGCTCTTACCCCACTGTGCCGAACAAAAAGGGGCAGGGAATAGACTAGAAAGAACGGCAGGGGCGGGCGGAGTTACACGCATGCGCAGTGTGTATAAAGTGTAACACGCGTGTGTAGTACGTACGATCTGTGAGGGGAGGAAGGAGTATCGGAGGCGCCGATCGTGATAACGAAGTTAAGATCTAAACTTGGGCCTATACTGCTTCTAGATTGAGGCCTATATTGTAACAAGATTAGGAGAGTTTTGCCTGACATTAGGGTTTGTCTTGTATTGTGTCTTGCAGAGAAAATGGATGGCTTCAATGACCACAACTTCCTCCCCCTGTTCATAGACAAATACAGGGAGCTGCCCTGTCTGTGGCAGGTGAAACATCCACATTATAATCATAAAAAAAAGAGGCAGAGAGCGCTGGAGAAACTGCTGGAGTTGGTGAAACCGGTGGTCCCCACAGCAAACATCCCCTATTTAAAAGCCAAAATTGGTGGCCTGAGGAGCACTTATCTAAGGAAGCGCAAGAAGGTCACGGATTCCCAGAGATCCGGAGCTGCAGCAGATGACATTTATGTCCCCAGGCTGTGGTACTATGAGAGACTGCGATTTCTGTCAGACCAGACTGGAGTCAGGGAATCCCTCTCAACCCTTCCTTCCACTCTTCCTTCCACCCCAACTGAGGCTTCCGATGTCCAGCCTGGGACTTCCAGCCAGGAAGAAGTGGAGGAGCCCAGTTTGAGTCAGGTATAGCATTCTTCTACAGATTTCTGGTCAATAAATAAATAATGTTTACTAGATGTTATTATTGATCACTAATTGGTGATTTAATAAAGTGTTTGACATATCAATAGACAGTAGTGGGCAAAAATAATTGGGACAAGAATGAAAAATGCTGGGCTCAGAATGATAGTCTGTTATATTTGTTAACATTCAATTTGCAACATTCATGAGGTGAAAATTGTGTGTGATTGATGAATAAAAAACTAAAATGATGTCCCTTTTTCATACACAGGAAGACCTCAGCCAGGACGAGGCTCTGGAATGTGGCACACAGGAGGAGGCTGTAGAATGTGGCAGCCAGGAGGAGGCGGGGGTTAGTGGTAGCCAGGAGGAGGTGGGGCTAAGTGGCAGCCAGGAGAAGCCTGGGACCAGTAGGAGCCTGACCGAATTGCAGGTTCCTCTCCTCCGCCTTCCATACAAAAGACCGAGGAAGGGGAGTCACGTGCAGGATTCTGCGCTCAGGCTCATTCAGGAGGCTTCTGCATCCCTCAGAGCCTTACCCACTCCTGAAGAGGCCTTTGCCTGCATGGCTACCACCAAACTGCAGGGCATGCAGGAGGGTCAACGCAAGCTGTGTGAGGACCTTCTGTATAAAGTCCTAAGTAAGGGGGTGAGTGGCGAAATCACACCCAATACCCACCTGAGTGAGTTGGCCCATCCCCCTCCTCCTCCTCCTCCTGCTGCCAAAAATCCACCACCACAGCCACAGCGTGGAAGGAAGCATGGAAGGAAGACCAGAGAGTGATGACCTGGGTTCAGTCTGGTCTGGCTAAAGATGCAGTCTCTTGTATGACCACAGCCTGGGGACACAGATGTCATCTGCTGCTTTCCGGATCTCTGGGACTTCTGGACCAGACTGCACTCCCTTAGATATGGACTCCTCAGGCCACCAATTTTGATGTTAAATAATTGATGTGTGCCCTGGGGGCCAAAGGCTTCACCAATTTCTGCTGTTTCTCCAGCGTTGCCTCCCTCTTTGTTTGGTTGTGAGCCCTTAATAAAGGTTTTTTGGTTCAATTATACTCGCCTATGTGTGTTTTCCTTCAAAAAGGACAGTTTGTTGGTGAGGATTCAGGTACATTTCAAAAATATAATGTGAAATTAACAAGGGACACCAACACCAAACAATCTCCTTGAGATTAAATAATACAAGATATCAATGGTGTTGTGGTAACTTGACACACAAAACACACACAAAAATATTCTGGAGTAAAACCCAAAAAAACACAAAATAAAAATAGCCTTGAAAAAAATACAAACCCCCCAAAAAATAAAAAGAGCCTTGAAAAAATTCAAAACAACAATAAAACAAAAAAATAGAAATTTGGTCAGATGTGACAAATCAAAATATATTGAGGGAATCCCGATAAATAATAAAGAAAGAAGTTTGTGAGAAGTCTGTGTGAATATGAGCAGCAAAAATACTTCATTCTTCTCACATTATAAAGAAGAAGAGAGTGTGCTGTATTAAACAATTTTTTACATTGCAGCGTGACGAAAGTGCTGTATCCATTCCAAACGCTAATTTTACCAGACCGAGCTGTTCCGGCTCGGAATTTCCTCTGAGCATGCCTGGGACTTTTTGCGTCGGAATTGTCCACACACGGTCGGAATTGACGCGATCGGATTTTGTTGTCAGAAAATTTTATAGCCTGCTCTCAAACTTTGTGTGTCAGAAAATCCGATGGAAAATGTCTGATGGAGCCCACACACGGTTGGAATGTCCGACAACACGCTCCGATCGCACATTTTCCGTCGGAAAATCCGACCGTGTGTACGGGGCATTAGTGTGCAGTATGTAGTGGGAGGGCTGGGAGCAGTTCTCCAGTTCTTTATGTGCAGTGTAAGGGCTTGAAGCAGCACAGATGGAGCATGGACCTTAAATGTTTGGATGGAATCAGGTCAGTTTTTTTCGATGTTGAACAAAAGAAACCTGATTCACGTATGGGCCGCCTAAAACAGAATGTATCTCCAGAACTGTTGACAGAAAATATAAAATTCTCTTCTCTATTTCCATTTTACAGGGTGATAGATTTGCTAAAGCCATCTCAGCATAACCTATCGTATAATAGTTTTTTTTACACATACTATATCATTTATTTATTGAATTACAGACATATTTTTTGTTATAAGGATAGCAATCACTTGCAGGTTGGTAGCAGCAGTTCTCAGCTGCATTATTACATTTCATTTCCAATGGCTCTGTTCAGTTGGTACTACAGCATGTGTTTTTTCTTTATATAGTAAAAGAAAAAGTAGATCCCATTTTCAAACTTCATAATCCTGCACATAATTTGAAAAAAACAAACTTTTGGTTGGTATGGAATGGTGTTAGTCATTTTAGGAAAATGGCTTCAATATTTTTTATTTCCAATGCCCCTTATGTGTTACTGTTTGGTACTATTATATAGATATAACTCAACAATTTTAAAGTTAACTCTCCATAACAAAATATGAGAGCTGTCATTGCTGAATTCCCTGGAAAAAATCCGGCCCCCTGATTGTTTTACTGACACATTGTCTTCGGTATTTTTGCTACAGTTTGGTATGTAAAATAGTCCAATGGAAGGGTATGTTTAATCTGTTTAGGTGTAAAAACATCTACTGAACCTGTCAGAAATTCAGAGCTGTCCTGTGTCTTCTGCATAGCTTCTGTGTTATCTCAAGAAGAAAACTAAGCCCTCCTAGTTCTTATCACGGATTCCAAAATTGTTAGGCCAGCCATACATGAATTAAATTTTGGCCAATTCAGCATGAACTAGCTGACTTTCGATCAATATATGGGCATAACTCTCATCTTTTTGAGATGGGAACCAGGAACACCTATTAGCAAAAGTATGTAGACATAGCCCCCCCCCCTCGTCACACCCCCTTAAAGAAGAATTATGCAAAAAAAGATTAGTTAAATCCACTAGTTAATCTTGTTAGTTAAGCCAGTATAAAGGAACTATTATTCCTTTATACTGGCTTTTGAAGTTTTCCGTAGCCATTTAAAATTGGAAATACTTTTTGAATGATAAAAAGTGCAGTTTATATTCAACTATATAAATCAGACCAAATGAGGGACAAATGAAGAGGCCAGGGAGACTTTGTTCCAAATCAGGAAAAGTATAGGGGACAGTGGTTGTACAGAAGTTGGTCCACCGATTGACTTCTGTACAACCAGCCTGTCGGATAAATTCTGCTCGATCAGTGCCTCAGGCTATAGCCAGCAGTGCTGATCATTGTATTTTAATGGTGGGAAAATCTCTCCGCTACCAGAATATAATAGCTCAACAGGAGTGATTCCCTCATCCATATCGAGTGTGTGGATGAGCCAACTGGGTCAGTTTTTTACATTCAACCCACTGGCTGAATGGAAAAAAAACTGACTCATCTATGGACTGATTTAGTGTCTATGTTGTATGGATTAGGAAAGTGTAAGCATTTGAGTTATTTTACAAGACACAACTGGGTAGGGCTGACTCGGCCCACAAAAATGCTTTGTGTGGTCAGCCCACAACAAGACTTAAGAGCTGAATAGATAAGTTTCTCATAAATCAACAGATATTTTCCTATACCTCTAAGGTCTTTAAAAGTATAAGACAGGGAAAATATGCATGTATTGCAGCTCTCTTTCTTCCTTGAGAAAGATTGACTGAGCTTTATCGAAATGTTGACAATAAAAAACGCTGCTGTTTTGGACTACCTCCTCTGCAAGACCTGCGAGTGCCTGTATACTACTTTTGGATTTATATGGCGAGCACCAAAATGCTTTAATCTATTTGTAATGTAAATTAAATACTTGCCTGTTCTTTAAATATCTAATGGACATTGAGTATATCCATGCCTTCTCCCTTCCTAAACAAGCTAATTACTCTTCATTCAGGGAGATCTTATCGTATAGAATCCTTAAAGCACAGCCCATGGATTTTACCCCATCAAGGCTTCAAAACACAACACTATACTCTCACTAACGCTATCATTAGAATATATGGGAGATCTCCTATTGGTTTGGGGTTTCTTTCCAGGACCAAGTGATCACAGCAAGTCTTATATATGATAAGTGTGCTTTAGGAAAAAAACTCTGGTTTTCTACAGCAACCTCTGGGAAGTAACCAATACCCTACTTTTCTTACATCAGCAACGAGCATCATGTTCTTACTGGAAACTCTATAATAGCTCAACACCCAGATAAAAATGAATGTATCAGGAAGTGTAGAGTTAATGGTGCACAGCAATTCCAACTATAACCTTGCACAATACAAAACAATTTCTAGAATAAAATGGCATTTTTGGGCGGTCAGAATATTGTTAGCTCTTAAAATATTAAATGATTATTAGCACCTCTAATGTGTTATTTCACACTTCAGTTGGAAAGATTGTTACCAAACATAAATACTGGCATAAGTATAGATGACTGATTAATTTAGGTAACAAATAATTCTTTAGAGGCATGGGTTAACATGTACTGACCTTTGCTAATTGCTAGCAGTAACAAAACAAGTTGTGTAAGTACTTTTCTTTGATTTCAAGAGCATTGTAATATTCATTACCTTTAAACAGATGATACTGATGTTTTAGGGACAATGTGTTCATGGATGCATATTATTAATACGTTCATTATCTTTTAAATGCAGTCTTAGTTAGTAAGAAATTAGGCTCTTGTTTTTGTGCCACATCCCTAAAAATATTTTAAACATATTTAGAGTTTTATGATGGCAGAACTTTTAAGTCATGTTTTTCTTCTTAAAACAAAACAAACTTAGTCAAATACGGTAATTAAAAATGACAATTGTTAAAAAATGAATTAATAAGAAAAAATATAAAGAACAGTGACCCCAATAAAAAATGTGCTCTATAACATGCTCAAATAGAACCTTAAGTAACACATGATAGGTATCCCCAGCAGAGCATTCACTTTTCTTATAGCAGTTGTAATAGGCCATATTTAGCTCCATGTTTTTCTCAGAGTCAAAGGAGGTGGAGGAAGGAAATGTTTGAGTCCAAGAAACGCGTTGAGCTATATATGGCCTATCACAACCACTATGAGAAAAAGTGAATGCCCTGCTAGAGATTCCTATCATGTGTTATTATACAAACAATCCAAGAATCATGCATGGAAGTATCCACCCTCTAATAAAATATAGTCAGAACCTAGAGCAGCCAGCATGAATTTGTTGATAACAAAATAAAATAACATAGAAGTCCATATGCAGCGCTAAAAACAAATAAAAATGTTTTTGCCAAATTAGACACCCGAGGGTTTACAAACTCATAATTAGTTCTGCATACTCTGGCTACCTAACCTCTACAATTCTCTCCAAGATTTTGGGAGGAGGAAACTTTCCCTGTGACCGACCCATTATCACAGTGAAAGTTGGTCTGCCTTACCTTAAAGTTTGTGTTTCACACAACATATTATCTTATACTGTAATGATTATCTTATACTCTATGCAATACGACAGACAAGAAAAGCAAGATAGAGCAAGACAGAGTTTGTGGGCCTTGGTGGTAAATGCCTTATTAACACCAACACTTTTCCCTCCTTCCCAAAAGGAGTGTAATACTACTTATTAAAACTTCTTAACAGTCCTACCAGAGGACGGGCCTACACAAGGCCGGGCCTACCTAAGGCCACTTATAAGGCATGGTCCGTCTCCCTTCTTAACTAAATTTAAGAGACTAAGGTTTTATCAGAGCTGAAGCAAGAAAACAATTCGTCAAGATAAGAAAAACAATTACTTGATACAGTTGATCACCTTATCTCAGCAGTGCCTCCATTTGAAGGGTTTTTAAGGTACTTCAGGTACGTGACAGACCAAGGGTTAATATTGAAGACCACCGAAGACCCCCAGTACCGTGAGACACTTTCAAATGAACACGAGATACAAGGAGTAAGTTCAAAGAAAATGCCTATTTTATTGGGCGTGTATACAGCTTATATTTGGATCAGCTGGAATACAAAGAGTTTTCCCCAGGGGGGTTTTAAAGCAGCAAAACATTGGTATTAATAGAGTAGTTCACAAATGGAAGGTATATTTAAATGTGTAATAAGTTTAATAAAAAATACATACTCTGGTTAGGTGAACAAACAACAACATATTACACTACTCATGGCAAGGATGCCCCCAGGAGTATATAATATGACAATTACATGTACAACATTAACAACATTGTTATCCACATGAATACCCCTTGGGGTTGTGCAGCTTCGGGTACACTAATATATGTGTTTTTCCATATATTTGGTTCGGCTTACCAATCACAATAGGGGATGGGGGAGTGGTTAGTAAAGTAATATATTGATATCACGTATATAATTATGAATATATGGTTATACAAGTCTATAACCTCTAAAAACATAGTCAACATAAGGTTACAAAAGTGAATAGGCCATCTGGCCATGGCTCATAAGTCATGCATCCTGTTCCATGGCCCAAAGAACAAGGAACAGGAAAGAAAGACTAGATCACAATTATATATAGAGTATGAATGCTTGGTCAAGCTGTTTTCTTGTGTGTTCTTGCAGAATGCGGTTACAAGCTGGAATGACAGAATAAGCTAGAATATAAGTCTGAGACTAAACTAAAGCTATATGACCCTCTGAGGGCAAGATGGAGTCACATTGGTTCGGTCATATTACTACAACGTCCATAGCATATGTTGAAGGGAAGAGATGAGACCCCGCACCAGCTTCAGTGTGAAATTACAGCACACCACACCACACCACAGTGTTAATCCAATCTCCTTACCAGACAAAAAGTAAAACAGGCATTTGACATAGATCTAAATGTCATCTCCAGAATCAGACAATGGGTAAACAGCTCCACAATGTGACGCAATTGGTGGAATGACTCGCATTAATCAATAAACAGGACTCCATGTAAATAATCCAGGAATCGCGCTCCACTTTGTTCACCCGCCGATCACAAAGGAAGGACCACCGTGAT
This sequence comes from Aquarana catesbeiana, assembly GCF_042186555.1. Classification (NCBI taxonomy): domain Eukaryota; kingdom Metazoa; phylum Chordata; class Amphibia; order Anura; family Ranidae; genus Aquarana; species Aquarana catesbeiana. The sequence continues at coordinate 378,138,932 of NC_133324.1, read as the reverse complement.
GCACAAAAAGAGGTAAAATGAAAAGATTTAGTTAAGGCTGTACTTACAAATAAAAACAAGCATCAATGTAAAACTATCAGAAAGTGCCGCGGTTCATAGAGCTATATAGGCAAATATAAAATATGCCTTTTTTATTGTCATTATGGTGGTTATTGAATAGCTTCTACCGCAGTTTTAAGCATTTGGCTTCAACATCAGAAAGCAGCAGTAGGGGTTGAATGCTGTGGATTTTTGAATTCCACATGATCTTTATTTATTGAATGGTAATTTATTGATGGTGAACATTGAAACTGTAACAAGTATATTGTCAATTTAATGATACCATCAGACTGTACCAAAACATTGGCTAACTCATGGGATGTTGAATGTTTTCTGACCATTGTTATTGGTTTCCTGGAGGTTTAGGACTGTGTGCTTCCACAGACATTTATAGACATTTATGATAGTTATAAAAAAGAAAGGCAGCCCAACAAAATGGCTACCGTGTGCGTCTTTGATATTTAAGAATTAGGTTGAAGTTTTTAAAAGCAGTGAGAAAGGTACAGAAGTGACTGCACATTTTGCAAAAAATACTTAAGCATAACTTATTTTCATGAGTGATTTTCTTTTTTTTAATTTGCATTGCAACTGTAAGAAAGACCCAGAATTTTATGAGCTGGTATCCTGGCAGACTTGGATGCCCCATGTGGCATACACCTGGGGGTTTCTGCCTGTGCACAGTCACTGAAGGATATTGTACTCTGTGTTTAGAAAATAAAGCTTTCAATGACTAAAGGAAGTTGAATTAAGCATGTCTGTATGTGTGGGTAAGAAGCTTTAGCCAATGTAAATAAACACAGCATTTAGCCAGAGGCAACACATGCATGCTATAAACACTTTTTATCTACTTGCATGACCCATATGAGAAAGAAATCCAACTTTGCAAAGTTATTTATTTGTGAATTTGTTTTTCTTTTGACTTTAATATAGATCAGATTTTTTTTTTCTTTTTGCTTTTCATACCATCAACATGAGGGTAAATACAATCTGGCATAATAATTAAGACTAGAAAAAAATATATAAACTTGACTTTTTAAATAGTCCTGAACTATATTTACATGTCACTTCTTTATGTCCTTTCATCTCTCTTCTGTTTGCAGTTAGACAATTGCTTGACAGGAGCACCAAACGTGTTCAATAGCAAAATGTCAGGAAAGGATACAAAACTGAACTGGAAAAACAAAATGTCATAAAAAACCATTAGTCACTGCCTGTTAGGACAAATGTTAAAGAAATATTTGGCTAGTGTGTTCATGACCGGGGCATTGATTATAGAATCTTATATAATAAACGTCATGGTCTGCTGATTTTCTGTAGTTTATGTGATCATTTGTAATCAGTTAAACCACAGACTGACCTGCATGTGTATGTCTCCCACACAGTAATTGCTTTCAGTATGAATTGTACCATACTGAAAGCCAGCTGTCCCATAATGTTTCTCTTCCATCATTCTTGTCACTTTACAGTTTATACATTCAGATGGAAACAAATGAACCAGTGACCATTATTTTAAATGTAATGTATGTGTGTGGACTGCACAAGAAATATTTAATTGATCTAGTATACATAGTAACATTTGCTACATAACACATCAATGTTTTACTTGTTATATCTAGATTGCACATCAGGGCCTTTTTACAATGCCTCACTACCATCAGAAATTCAAAAGCATAAAGTGCCAGTAAAACCCAACCTTTATATTTCCAACAGCCATATTGGTAATGTGCCTAACTGTAATTGGGAATTCATAGAGAGTGAAGCTGATAAAGTGCAAAGGGACACTTTAGTGTAGTGCTACCAGCTTTGAAGCCACTGGATTTTTATAGCTCCTCTTGCCCTGCCAAGTGATGACTAACCTTGTACTTAGACCTAACAGTCACCAACATACTTGAAACTGTGGAATGCCCTTCATTGAAACAGGCAAAAGCTCTGCAGGGGAAACATGGGTTAAACAAAAATAATACATTCTTAGAACAGTCTCAAGAACTAGGACAAAAGACTACAGGAGAAGAGCCTATCAAAAAGTCTCAGTTTTTGACTAAACCACTGGCTAGTGTACCATTAGTTCAATTCTGCTGGCATTGGGACCATTTAACCCTCAGTGAGGTGATCACTCTCAACTTAGGCCGGCTATACACATTGACAATTTCTTTCCTGCAACCTGAAGACATTCATACGATTCCTCCATCAACACAGACAGTACTAACAGGGGAATCAGCAATTGTTTTCTCCCAGTGGGGGGGGGGGTTAGGCTGGGGAAGTGATTATCGGTGGTGGCTATAGCAGCTGGTAGTGATAATCGCAAGAGAATCTGGTAGGCTGGTTGTACCCAAGCTGATCAATCAATCAACTTGGTACATTCAGCCTGCCCATTAACGGTTCGAATCTCGGCTGGTTAGTTCCTGCTGAACTGGCCTAGGAGCAGTTGCAACCCAAAGAGATACATTTAGCAGAACTGCAGCAGCACAGGGTAACAATACAAATCCCTGCTGTGAAGGCCAGTTATAGATGGGGCAGTGGTCAGTTGTTTGTAACAATATAAATCAGCTAACACAAAGAGGGGGTCCATTGGCCCCTCACCACACTAGTGATCTAATAACACCCTTCTAGGTGCAGTCTGTTCCTCATTAACCCCTCCTGTTGACAGGATGGATGTGGATGAAATACAGACCACAGCTTCTGGTTGAGGTCAGGCAAAAGGCAGCTTTGGGTTTCCCAGTGAAGCCCGCACCTTCTTGGGAATTCTCTTCTTGTGGATCTGCCCTATGTTGTTCTGCCACTGTAGATGTCTGCAGGAAAACTCTTGGCAAGTCACTAGCACTCTACACAGCTCCAGAAGCCTGATCCCTGCAGGTTGATCCTCAGCACAGCTGCACATGGCCCTGGGTAGGGACGGTCCCGATGTTCAAGTCGAACGTAAGTTTCACAGGTGTTCGTTTGTTCGCAGAAGAACTGAACATATGGGGTGTTCGCAGCAAATTTGAGACAATCATGGCTCAGGGGGCTAAGTTCATACTCCACACTATATAAGGCTACTTACACAGCATCCGTATGTAGTGTGATAATGTGGAGATTGAGAGAACTTGAGCTAGATTAGGCAGGTAAGTTAGTGGCGTGCAGGCAGTTTAGTATATATACAGTGGGGACGGAAAGTATTCAGACCCACTTAAATTTTTCACTCTTTGTTATATTGCAGCCATTTGCTAAAATCCTTTAAGTTCATTTTTTTTCCTCATTAATGTACACACAGCACCCCATAATGACAGAAAAACACAGAATTGTTGACATTTTTGCAGATTTATTAAAAAAGAAAAACTGAAATATCACATGGTCCTAAGTGTTCAGACCCTTTGCTGTGACACTCATATATTTAACTCAGATGCTGTGCATTTTTTCTGATCATCCTTGAGATGGTTCTACACCTTCATTTGAGTCCAGCTGTGTTTGATTAAACTGATTGGACTTGATTAGGAAAGCCACACACCTGTCTATATAAGACCTCACAGCTCACAGTGCATATCAGAGCAAATGAGAATCATGAGGTCAAAGGAACTACCTGAAGAGCTCAGAGACAGAATTGTGGCAAGGCACAGATCTGGCCAAGGTTACAAAAAATTCTGCTGCACTTAAGGTTCCTAAGAGCACAGTGGCCTCCATAATCCTTAAATGGAAGAAGTTTGGGATGACCAGAACCCTTCCTAGAGCTGGCCATCCAGCCAAACTGAGCTATCGGGGAAGAAGAGCCTTGGTGAGAGAGGTAAAGAAGAACCCAAAGATCACTGTGGCTGAGCTCCAGAGATGCAGTCGGGAGATGGGAGAAAGTTGTAGAAAGTCAACCATCACTGCTGCCCTCCACCAGTTGGGGTTTTATGGCAGAGTGGCCCGATGGAAGCCTCTCCTCAGTGCAAGACACATGAAAGCCCACATGGAGTTTGCTAAAAAAACACCTTAAGGACTCCAAGATGGTGAGAAATAAGATTCTTTGGTCTGATGAGACCAAGATAGAACTTTTTGGCCTTAATTTGAAGCGGTATGTGCGGAGAAAACCAGGCACTGCTCATCACCTGTCCAATATAGTCCCAACAGTGAAGCATGGTGGTGGCAGTATCATGCTGTGGGGGTGTTTTTCAGCTGCAGGGAAAGGACGACTGGTTGCAATCGAGGGAAAGATGAATGCGGCCAAGTACAGGGATATCCTGGATGAAAACCCTCTTCAGAGTGCTCAGGACCTCAGATTGAGCCGAAGGTTTACCTTCCAACAAGACAATGACCCTAAGCACACAGCTAAAATAACAAAGGAGTGGCTTCACAACAACTCCGTAGCTGTTCTTGAATGGCCCAGCCAGAGCCCTGACTTAAACCCTATTGAGCATCTCTGGAGAGACCTAAAAATGGCTGTACACCAACGTTTACCATCCAACCTGACAGAACTGGAGAGGATCTGCAAGGAGGAATGGCAGAGGATCCCTAAATCCAGATGTGAAAAACTTGTTGCATCTTTACAAAAAAGACTCATGGCTGTATTAGATCAAAAGGGTGCTTCTACCAAATACTGAGCAAAGGGTCTGAATACTTAGGACCATGTGATATTTCAGTTTTTCTTTTTTAATAAATCTGCAAAAATGTCAACAATTCTGTGTTTTTCTGTCAATATGGGGTGCTGTGTGTACATTAATGAGGAAAAAAATTAACTTAAATGGTTTTAGCAAATGGCTGCAATATAACAAAGAGTGAAAAATTTAAGTGGGTCTGATTACTTTCCGTCCCCACTATATATATATATATATATATATATATATATATATATATATATATATATATATATATATATAATGAGTACACCCTTCACATTTTTGTAAATATTTTATTATATCTTTTCATGTGACAACACTGAAGATATGACACTTTGCTACAATGTAAAGTAGTGAGCGTACAGCTTGTATAACAGTGTAAATTTGCTGTCCCCGCAAAATAACTCAACACACAGCCATTAATGTCTAAACCGCTGGTGAGTACACCCCTAAGTGAAAATGTCCAAATTGGGCCCAAAGTGTCAATATTTTGTGTGGCCACCATTATTTTCCAGCACTGCCTTAACACTCTTGGGCATGGAGTTCACCAGAGCTTCACAAGTTGCCACTGGAGTCCTCTTCCACTCCTTCATGACAACATCACAGAGCTGGTGGATGTTAGAGATCACCTTCCATTTGAGGATGCCCCACAGATGCTCAATAGGGTTTAGGTGTGGAGACAAGCTTGGCCAGTCCATCGCCTTTACCCTCAGCTTCTTTAGCAAGGCAGTGGTCGTCTTGGAGGTGTGTTTGGGGTCGTTATTATGTTGGAATACTGCCCTGAGGCCCAGTCTCCGAAAGGAGGGGATCATGCTCTGCTTCAGTATGTCACAGTACATGTTGGCATTCATGGTTCCCTCAATGAACTGTAGCTCCCCAGTGTCGTCAGCACTCAGGCAGCCCCAGACCATGACACTCTCACCACCATGCTTGACTGTAGGCAAGACACACTTGTCTTTGCACTCCTCACCTGGTTGCTGCCACACACGCTTGACACCATCTGAACCAAATACGTATCTTTGGTCTCATCAGACCACAGGACATGGTTCCAGTAATCCATGTCATTAGTCTGCTTGTCTTCAGCAAATTGTTTGCGGGCTTACTTGGGCATCATCTTTAGAAGAGGTTTCCTTCTGGGACAACGGCTATGCAGACCAATTTCATGCAGTGTGCAGCGTATGGTTTGAGCACTGACAGGCTGAACCCCCACCCCTTCAACCTCTGCAGCAATGCTGGCAGCACTCATACGTCTATATTCCAAAGACAACCTCTGGATATGACGCTGAGCACATGCACTCAACTTCTTTGGTCGAACATGGCGAGGCTTGTTCTGAGTGCAACCTGTCCTGGTAAACCGCTGTATGGTCTTGGCCATCGTGCTGCAGCTCAGTTTCAGGGTCTTGGCAATCTTCTTATAGCCTAGGCCATCTTTATGTAGAGCAACAATTATTTTTTTCAGATCCTCAGAGAGTTCTTTGCCATGAGGTGCCATGTTGAACTTCCAGTGACCAGTATGAGAAAGGGAGAGCGATAACACCAAATTTAACACACCTGCTCCCTATTCACACCTGAGACCTTGTAACACTAATGAGTCACATGACATCGGGTTGGGCTAATTGGGCCCAATTTGGACATTTTCACGTATACAGTGCAGTGTACAGTATATAATACAGTGCAGGGTATATAGTGCAGAGTATATAAAACAGCGTATTGAAGTGGTTAAGGGGACCCTATGACAGAATTAAGAAAAAAAACGTCATGGGTTCCCCCCAAAATCCATACCAGCCCCTTTGGGTCTGGTATAGATTTTAAAGGGAAATCCACATCAAAATATAAAAAATAGTGTGGGGTCCCCCCAAAATCCATACCAGGCCCTTTGGGTCTGGCATAGATTTTATGGGGAGCTCCACACCAAAATGTAAAAGAAAATTGGCGTGGGGTCCTCCCAAACATCCATATCAGACCCTTATCTGAGCAAGCAGTCTGGCAGGCCAGGAGGGCGGGATGAGCAAGCACTCCCCCCTCCTCATGAACCATACCAGGCCACTTGCCCTCAACATGGAGAGGGTGCTTTGGGGTGCACCCCAAAGCACCTTGTCCCCATGTTGATGGGGACAAGAGCCCCTTCCCGACAACACTGGCCATTGGTTGTCGGGGTCTGTCGGTTGGGGGCTTATCGGAATCCCCCAGATCCAGGCCCCCCTATGTGAATGGGTATCGAGTACAAAAGTGTCAAAAAGTAAAAACCACAATAGACAGTTTTTGACAATTCCTTTATTAAAAAAGAAAAAAAAATTGTCCCGCGAGGTCCATCAATCTTCAATCACACTGCCCGGCAGAAAAATAGAAAAAAGCTCCGCCTCGATGGGAGGCTTCCCGGTGACTGCTGTATCTTGGTTGTGACAGCTGTTATATAGGCAAGGGCAGGGCCACCCGGTGACATAACCGAGTGACCCTGCCCCTTCTGACATCAGACGGGGTGGGGTCTTCCGATTACATCAGCAGGTGGCCCCACTCTTGCCTATATGTCAAGGGAAAAGACAGCAGTCGGCAGAAGATTTTTCATTTTTTTTCTATTTTTTGGGTCCGTCGGGCGGTGTGATTGACAATGGATGTACATTGCGGGGAACTTTTTTCTTTTTTAATAAAGGAATTGTCAAAAACTGTATGTTGTGGTTTTTACTTTTTGACACTTTTTTGGTGAATGAGTAGGGGTACAATCTACTCGATACCCATTCACATAGGGGGGTGGGATCTAGGGGTCTCCTTGTTAAAGGGGGCTTCCAAATTCCGATAAGCCCCCATAGACCCTGACAAGCAATGGCCAGGGTTGTCAGGAATAGGCTCTTGTCCCCATCAACATGGGGAAAAGATGCTTTGGGGGGATCCTAATGCACCCTCCCCATGTTGAGGGCATGTGGCACGGTATGGTTCGAGGGGCACTCGCCCCCCATCCTGACCTCCAGGCTGCATGCTCAGATAAGGGTCTCATATGGATTGTGGGGGGACCCCCATGCCTATTTAAAAAAATGGCATGGAGTTCCCCTTAAAATCCATACCAGACCCAAAAAGGGCCTGGTATGGACTGGGGGGGCGCATGCCATCTTTTTCCTTGATTTTGTATCTATATTGCCAGGAGTCAGCAAAACATTACAGCCGCGAGCAAGTTTAGTTTAATTTTTTTCCTTTAGAAATGTCATTTTGCTGCAGCACTGTTCTACACATCACACAGATGCGCCAATTTACAGGCAGACTAAGGGGACCCCCAGGAACGATATTTAAAGGAATCTTTCATTTTTATTGTTTCACTTTAAGCATTATTAAAATCACTGCTCCTGAAAAAACGGTTGTTTTTGAAACTTTTTTTGCATTGATACATGTCCCTTAGGGTAGTACCTGGGTCCCCACACACTTTTTTATGGCAATAACTTGCATATAAGCCTTTAAAATTAGCACTCTTGATTTTTCATGTTCGTGTCCCATACCATAGACTTTAATAGGGTTCACATGTTCGCTAGAACTTTTGCCTGTTCACATGTTCTGGTGCGAACCGAACCGGGGGGTGTTCGGCCCATCCCCTAGCCCTGGGTTCTAAGGCATACTTAGCCACAGCACTGCACACAAAGGCTCTCTTTTTCACTGTGCAGACTTGGGCCACTCTGCCTAGCACAGTGACACTTTCCCCAGACTGTTCCTGCTTACATCCCCTGAGCTCATTCCAGGATTACAGCACCAAGCTTTCTCTCTAGGCTCCCAGACTTCTGCCTTGTCATCTAGGCTCATTGTTCCTTCTACTGATCTGGTAGGTGGGTACCCAGATATGGCCATTTTTGGCCATTGTACCTATTTTTTTTCTTGCTGTAATTTACTCTTTTTTTATCACCAGGTATCGCCAGCTTATATGACATTTTAGTGGTTGTGTTTGCTTCAATAGACTATACATGAGTTATTTGAATTGTGGTGCTGGGATACATTTTCTTAAATGCCCTGCCTGTGTGCACAAATCAGTACACTCTAAAAATCTTTTTAAAGAGCAATATGTCTGCATTAACTAATTGATAGCTAGAGCTCTTCAATTGTCAACAACTTAGCTACTTTTTCTATTAAGTTGGATATTTTCCCTTTATTAGATTATACCTTCAAGCTTGGGTTGAATTGAGCACATCAAGCAATTGTAGCTGACAATCCAATCAAGAGCTTATTGTTTTGCAAGAACAGTGTGCACCTAAACCACTTCACATTACATCACTTACATTTACTGCACCCTCCTAACCCTATAGATACTGTAAAATAAAAATTAGGCACACTCTGGTTAGGCTTAATATCCCTCATTAAAACTGTCCTGATGTTGGCCAGTTTTACATTGCTGTATCCTCTGCAAAATCTTTAGTCTAGGTTTTTTTTTAAACATTTTGAAACTCTTTGTGCCATTACAAATAAGTACTGAAAACAGTCAGTATGACTTAGCAGAACAAGACAGAAAATGATTTAACTGTTTATAAACCATTCATAAAACAGTAAGTAGTTGCCTAGACACACCTATACCTTACACAAAAAGCATATAAACAGAAAAACATATATTTTCTTTCTTTTTCCACAACAAAAAGGTGATTATGCCAAAAGCATTGGATTGTTTAAGCAAAGTCAGCTGGTGCACTCTCATTAAACATCATCTTTGGCAAGCAAGGAAATAATGTCTGCTTTAGCAATCATTAAATATTCATGAGCTTTGATCTGCTTGGCCTACATGTGATCGTCACAACAAAAAAGACTGGAAAAAAGATCTTTTTGCTTTGACATCCACATAACTCACCTTTAGATTAGGAACTCCATTGATAGGAATGAAATATTTTTGTTACCAATGAAGAACCATAGCAAGATCATTCTTTAGGTGTACACATCTGTAAAAGCAGAAAAACAGCGGTCGTACCTTTAATTCAGAAGATATTGTCACTTCTAAGTGTTTAATAACAGTCTTGCTGTCACGCCATGTGTGGTAATCTGTAAATGATGTAAAAAATTAAAACATACAAAAATAGTAGTGGTGGGTGGTAAAATGGCTGGGTCTGGATCAGCGTTCGGCCCCCAGCACTATCAAAGGTCAGGTTTCTGCACTTTTTATCTGGTTTAAAAAACTGTTGGCCTATTACGGTTTTAATAGGACCTACTTAGTATCACAGATCAGCAGCAAAGCGGATCTGCTACTTGTGGCTCTACTAGCATATGTTCTGTTCTTCCTTGCAACAGTCTGCTTTGTTACAGGACTGGGGGCTATAGACATTGGCAGAACTCACATTCTAATTGATATAGAACCTACAGGATGAGTCCTTTTAATTAAGCTCACTATTTAGCTGGGCTCTGATCATAACCTGTTGCCTGAGCATCAGGTATACTTCCTAGCCTCAGGCTCCAGTCCATTTTATTTTTTGCTTTCCTGTTTCTACACTTACCTATTTCAGCGTGGATTTGACTAAACATGTTTGTGGTTATGTTATCTGATACTGCAAGTTGACTGTATACCATGCTATGGTTCTATCCTTATCAGCACAGGTGTGTCACCTTGTGGGGTGCTCTGGTGAAGATCTGGTATGTACTTAGACTGTCCACCATTTTAAGGGCTAACATCTTCTCCAACCAGATTGAGCTAGCTCCTAGGGTCTTTGTAGACTAGAATTGTATTTATTCCTCCAGTAATCATTTATCATAGAAGCCATATTTTGCTTTTGTTATCCAATAATATTTGAGCTGAATTATACAGGATATTAAAATATTTAATAGTGTATATGTATTTATATATTTAGCTCCTTTTTTTTCTTTGCTATTATCTTAGCTATAATTTTATATTGACAGATTTTTGTTCTTGAGTTTTTTATTCACAGTGTAGCTTGCAGATGTGCTTGACTGTGTATACATATATGTATTATATTTTTTTACATATTTTTATATATTTTGTTGCACGTATTTCCCCACTAGTTACTACAGTATATTTAAAGGGTTTGTTAACCCACATGTCTTACTTTATATAATCTGCTCTGTCTTCTAAGGAAATGTCCCCTGTGTGTGTGTTGTATAAAAAAAGCAGTATATACCTTATCTGTGAGCGCTGATCAGTGGTCACGTGACACGCCACATCTCTCCTCTCCCTGTCTGACAGATGCAGTGGTAGGGGCCAAGATTCCCACTCTGATGTCAGTCTGGAGGAGAAAAGAAGGGGAGGAGAGAGCCGCAAACTGACCACAGTGTCGGGGCTCAGCAGCCTCGATTACCATGGTCAGTTTACATAGGGGAGGGGAGAAACTGTCAGGATCAGCCAGGTTTGTTAGGTGTCACAGGGGTCCAAATGACACAGCACAAGCACTGTATCATATAAAATGCATTAAAGGAGCAAGATCCCTTTTTTTTTACTTTTTTGGGTTAACATATGCTTTAAGCTGAAGGACTTTATAATGTTATTGTGTAATGGAGAGTTTTATCGGCTGATGTTGATAATTTCATTGGACCACATAGGGTTAACAGCACTTGAAATGAGGCTATAAATAGGAGCCTCTATTGCTGCTGTGCAGGCTTGATAAAGGGGACCACCCCCCCGAAATATGTTGTCTCAGCATCAAGACTGCAACATCTCCAGTTTCCCTTGGCTTGTAGCATCTTTTGAGCCAAGCGCGCACTCAGCTGTTAGGGTTGGCCATCCAGACTTTTTGTGAGCTGTCGTCTGAGAATATTTTCATTAGACCCAGCTCAGCTGTCATCTGGCATCCCTTCTGAATGTATAATTTTAAATCTAATTAAGTGGAACTCTATATTGGACTGTGAATAGCGCATTCACTTGTTATATGGTACTTTCTCCGCCATCACCTATGGCATTTATTCCTACATTGCCATTCACTTTGTATGTGCTTTTTTTATTTAGCTGCCAAACAATGGACTATATACAGTTTAATTTTATTCATAACTAACTCTGCCATGTTGCTGCTTTCTAGCAGTTTCCAACTCAGCTGACCTTTCAGATTTTTAATTGTCTTCTTGACTGCTATTAAATCATCCATTTGCATTTGTATTGATCCACTATAATTTTTTAATTTATCACTAGATAAATTCTTTGATTTGATGGCTGCAATGAGATAAATTGTTTTATTGATCTTCTTTGCAACTCTCTTATATGTCTTAATTATTATTTTCTGTTCCATTTCATGGGGTTCCTTGAGGGAGACTTCCAACTTCTTTGGAACATTGGTGTACACCTTTTTGATTATGCTGTTATTACCCTCAACCTTGTCAAAAGTACCTAGGGATGCAGTTGAAGGCAATCTGAAAATCTGTTTTACATCATAGAACCCTGTGCAGATAATACTAGGAGAAATTATTGTATCATTCACCCCTGTAAGGCCAGTGCCCGAGCTAATGACCTTATCTTGCAAGGTACCCATTTTTGCACAGGGACAGGGTAGGGTTTAGTCTTAAAATTCCCTGTTTTGAAAAAGGTAGTACTTAAAGTGGTTGTAAACTCTCCGAAGCAATCTTAGCACATTGTACTTCTCATAACTAAACCTACTGATTGTTGCCTGTGAAATTCTTCTTATTTGTTCCAATTGCTTGCATACCGTCCTGTAAAATTTGATTACATCACCGACACATGCGCTTTCCGTCCTGAGATTCATGTCACACTCTGCGTGCTGTTTCCTTATCCACAGCATAACGTTAACGAGTGTTCTGCTGTCTGCAGCACAGCTTTGCAGACTTGCGAGACTGGGCATTCATCTTCCTGATTCTCCCCTTGTGACTGTGACGTCACAGGGGGAGTAAACCGCCCTGGTAAACTAACTCCTATAGCGGAAATCGTCTTGAGTAAGAGACTTGGATAATAAATGATCGCACATGCGCAAGATTATAGCAGGGGAAACAAGTAAGGGCGGAAATGACGTCCAAAGATCAGTCAGAAACAGTACTCAAGATGGCGCTGCCGAATCCCTGAAGAATTTTTTTTTTTTTACAAACTACTTAAAAACAGTAAGTAAACAGTGATTATGTATACATTATACTATGCAAGGATTGCAAATTGTTTTTATATCACATGAGATGAAAATCGTGATATGGACTGCAGAGTTTACGTCATCTTTAAATTACAGTGCCGTCTGTGTATGTGCTTGCTACACATGGGCAGGAATGGCCTTACAAGAAAAATGATATTTAAAAAATAAAAATTGTACTTACAGATACTATTAGAACAACAAAAAAAAAAATACTACTTCCTTGTGCAGAACCTCTACCTGTCACTTCTGCTCTTTTTTTTTAATAATGGGGATGGACATGGCAAAAAAGTTGTCACAGATAGCATCCTCAAAGTGGGGCATGTTGGGCTCCCTCTGGAATTGTGATAGTAGATCTCCAAGATGAATAGTTTTTCCTCATTCTATCAGTACCCTAACCCTCCTCCTCCACCAGAACCCTAACACCTCTCCTCATTGTCAGTGCCCTGACCCTCCCCTGTGCCAGCACCCTGGCCCTCCTCCTCACCACCAGCACCCCAACACTACTTCTTCTTGCCTCAAGTATCCTAACCCTCTTCCTCCTCACCACCAGAACCCCAATACTTCTACTCATCGTCAGTACCCTGACCCTCCCCTCCACCAGCACCCTAACCCTCCTTCTCACTACCAGCACCCCCCCTCTCATATTCATCCTCTACCTCTTGCTGCCTTTGCATTCCATGTGCTGGTGGAGGCAGGGATGGCCTTCTGTGTAAATAATGGTGGCTGGCCTTCCAGACAAGATAATTAAAAATTAATACCTGCAGAGGTCAGAGGACTGGCCTTTGGGGATAGCAGCCTATAAAATTTTGATTATTCCTCATAGTTGGTGGGGATGTGGTAAGTTCAACAAAAAAGGATGAGAAGGAGGAGAAGGAAAAATGGCATTGAGCAGCACTAGAAAGGCAAGTGGCTGCTCTGCACCCTTGAGGAGGAAGATAAAGAAAAGGAGAACAGTAGCTACTGAGTAGCTCAGTAGAAAAATGTGGCTACTCTGCACCCTTGAGGCAGAGAAGAAAAGATATTAAAAAGGGACTGTTTTGAAACCAAAGCATAAGTATGGAAATATTGGAGGAAATAGGGGTAAAAAAGAAAAGGCACATTACCAGGGCCCTCAAAAATGGTTGGTATATGCCCTTGAGGGGAGGAAGGAAAAGAGCCAGGAACTTTTCACAAAATTATATGGGAGAGGTTACAGAACAAAGAATTTGACCAAAATTTCTGTTATACGCTCCTGAGGATGAGAATGAAAAGGGTGCATTAGCAGCACTTACAGTACAAGCAAGTGGCTTCTCTCCACCCGGGAAGAGTAGAAAAAAGAAAGGCTTTGTCACTGCCGTGATTCACCACTGGTGAGGGAAAAATAAACCCAATTCCCCAGAACTTTTACAGACTGCCTAATTTGTGTGGCTATAATAGGAACATTTAACGAAGGGCATGCAGCCAATGGCCATACATTTCTATGCTTATTTTTTGCTGTTGCATGCCCTTTCCCTTGGCCATACAATTCCGCCTCTCCATTGGCTGCTGCCTGCCATTTCCTCCGCATTTTGGAAGAGTGGATAGTCATTTTTATTAATAGCCAGCAGTGTCCCAGTCTTCCATCTTATGACCAGCACTCCAGCTGTCTTCCTCCTGTGGTGGAAATAGCAGACCCTTATAAAAAATAGTTTCTATGCTCTCTTGAAGAAGAGGAAGAACAGGACACTTTAGCAGTCCTAACAAAAAATGGCTGCTATACAGCCTTGAGGAGGAGGAGGAAGAATGGGTTGTGTTGTATGTCCTTAAAATAAAATGGCTGCTGTGCACCCTTGAAGTGGAGGAGGAGCAGGAAAAGAGCACATTAGCAGTACTCTTAAATACTCTTAAATAAAGTGGGTGCTTTGTGCCCTTGAGGGGTAGGAGAATGGCACCTTATCAACACTATAACAGAAAGTGGCTGCGTTGCGCCCTTAAGGAGGAGGGGTGCATGCCTTTTGCTGCCAAATTATGTCACTGAAATGTTGCTCCATTCCTCTGGACGTATTTACTCATGTGGTACCCAAATGGCTGGAAAACTGCAATGGTAGTGTCAGCAGTAGATACATTAAAAAAAAAAGGCTCACATTGCAGGGCTTTTTATATTTGATACATATTCAAATGCTCACATACTGTCCTGACTATAGACAATTTCAAACAAACACGTACTTTTGTGCACTCTGACATTTTAGCAAACATTTATGACAATGCCAGCTGGTAAGGTGAAAAAAGAAGCCCACAAACTATGCAATAAACTGTTGTGCACTGGCCAATTGGTATGACGCTGAGGGCTTTAGCTTTATTTTTTAAGAACTAACTTTCCTTTAGCTTCTATAACAATACATGCAGTTTGTCAGCTTCTCTCAAGCATGTACTTTAAAGGATTGTTTACCTTGTAGTTGCATTAAAAGTTGACACTTGCCCCAACGTACAGAATTCTTTAATTATTTATTTTTTTGCATTGGTACATTTGTCAATGTACCAATTTGTCAGTGTACACTATTGTCAATTACCTGCATATTAGTCTTAAAGATGGCCAGAAATGCTTACCAAAGTTCCCAGTGGATTTAAGGAATGCTTCTCCAACTGAACCCAAACACTCATTCCTAGTACTGATGACCATCGGCATGGCACAGAAAGTGATCGGAAATACAACATTTTAGGGAAGAGGTGACAGTAAATCATCCAATAGGTACACCTTCTCTGGTGACAAATGTCTAATAGAGATATGCCTTTGCTTTGGAGAGATTTCTTTTTACTTCCTGTAACAAGAAGTGAAGGAAATTGAATCTTCCAGATGGGCAAGCAAGTGCTTTTTTTCCAGCATTGCCCCCTGCAGCATTTCCTTTTGGCCATTAGATGTCATCAGTTTTCCAGACTGAATGATGTCCGGCGTCATTAAATCTAAAGGATGTAGGGTATCATGGACCATCTGAGGGGATGTCTCCACCACAGCCTGCACTCATATGCAGTGATGAAATCAGTGCCACTCTTTGCATTACTCAGGAATGCACACTACTTGGAGAAGAGACAAACAAGAAGATGACCCTGCTGTTCTGGAGGCCAACCTGGAGACATCTGGAAAAAATAAAGTCTAGAAACACAAACACAAAAAATACCCATTATGGCCATTAGCGCAGAATTGGGTTCTATCCTAAGCTAAAAACACATTTGTCATACACTATAAGGACTTTATTCCTTATTTTAGCATAGTGGGTGGGGACAAAATTGCATGCTGCTAGATGTAGTAGCTCATTGTATACACTTTAAATAGTTGTACTATTTCATTATTGTCTGCTATTACGTAGCTTAGTATATTAAATGGAGTCAGCCATGGTAAAAAGTTAAGAGAGTAATTATGTACAAGCTTATGTCAATTTGTAAAAAAAGCAGCAGTGCTAAACAGCACTACCAATATGCAGTAATTTTAAATGACAACATTAAAATCATGGAGAAATAAGTGGGTAATTGGATAAGCCGCCACATTGTTTCTAGAAGTAGGATATTAAAGAATGTCATATGAGATCATCAAGAACCTGAACTGACACTCCAGAATTGATTAACACAGCAGAAACAGCCTCCCAGGGAGGATTACTCTAAACACTGGCTTTCTGTTAACAGGTGCTGTTAGATTACAGCACTGAACAGGTCAAATATATTTCTTTAATAAACACGTATTTTCTCATTACTCACTGGCAATATGTGTACTATGGTTCCATCTACAAAGCATTACATTTGTTTACCAGAAAATACCTTTTTTACACAAAAAGAGTTATATTCATCCTTTTTATAATAGTTGCACGTGGGACATATTTCCCCTAATATTTTTGTGTCTGGGCTAGGAATTCTAACTATGGGCCCCGTGGCTTGGTAACTCTGAGCGCAGTGAAATCATGATACTATGTCAGGGTATGAAGGAAGTGGCATATTTTATATATACCTAAACAAAGCATTTCTTTTCATTGTATGCTCTGTCTGAATTAGGTGAATTGCCAAGTTTTGCAATAAATTACATATTTATGTAATTATTATTACATACTTGATTATTTCCAGCCTTGACTACTGCAACTCTCTCCTTAATGGCCTACCCTTACGCAGTCTATCCCCCCTGAAGTCTATTATGAATGCTACTGCTAGACTAATACACCTCACTAACTGATCCATGACTGATGCCCCTCTCTGGCAATCCCTTCCCCTACCCCACCGTATAAAATTCAAAATGCTAACCACAACATACATGGCCATCCACAACATTGCCCCCAGCTACATCACACCTGCAGATATCGCCCTAATCATCCCCTCCGCTCCACCAAGGACCTCCTGCTCTCTAGCTCCCTTGTTACCTCCTCTCATGCTCCCCCTTAGGACTTCTCCAGAGCCTCTCCCATCCTCTGGAACTCCCTGCCCCGGTATGTCCGATCAGCCCCTAACCTGTCCACCTTTACGAGATCCCTGAAAACTCACTTATTCAGGGAAGCCTTTCCCACACTCACCTAACAACTGTCCCCGAGCCACCCCCATCAAATCATTCCCTGCATCTATTACTTTTTGTACCACCACCCCCTCCCTTTTGAATGTAAGCTCTACAAGCAGGGTCCTCCTGTCCCTTCTGTTTCAAACTGTACTGTAATTGTGCTCTGTCCCCCTCTACATTGTAAAGCACTGCATAAACTGTTGGCCCTATATAAATCGTGTATAATAATAATAATAATACATATTTTATGGAGACTTAACGAATAATTTAAGCAAAGTTATTTTTATAATTCCTGATGGCATGACTGTATAGATATCTAAATACAATCTTTTGACAAGTCTTTCATTCTTTCTGGTCCTTGGATGGGTGAATATTATGGATGAGAAAAATTAAGAGTTTTAATTTCTCTGAAATTTTTTGAGTTGTTGAGATGTATAAGCAAAATGTACTCTTTTTTGTGAAATGCATTGGAGTTAAAGGCAAAGGGAAATTATGGTAATTTTTGGTGTTTTTTAAGGGCTTAGTGAGGAAAACAAAACACAAATGCAAAAATCACCCCCCAAAAAAGTAAAAAAACTACACTTTTTGGGGAAATTTAAAGCAGCTCAATGAGCAAAATTAAGCTTCCTCTATGGCAAAATGTCACCAAGTGTGAAATAAAAAATTTGATATAAAATCAATGTTGCCTAAATCACTCCCTACTGCTAATATAAAAATGTGCTCATTTTCTAAACCAGACATCCAAAATAGTGTGTGGCTTTAAAAGCAGTGAGAATCAGCAGGAGCCATTCTAAAGCCTCATACACATGATTGGATTTTCTGAGGGGAAATGTGTGATGGCAGGCTGTTGGCGGAAAATTGTGTATGCTCCATCGGACAATTGTTGGCCAACTTTCCGTGGACAAATGTTGGATAGCATGTTTTTAAAATTTTCTGCGAACAAATGTCTGTTGTCAGACTTTCCGAGCGTGTGTACACAAGTCAGTCGGACAAAAGTCCAAAGTACAAACACGCATGCTCGGAAGCAAGGAAAAGCCAGAAATGGTCGGTCTTGTAAACTGGTGTTCGTAATGGAGAATTAACATTCGTGACATGGCAAATTATGAAATCTCCAAATGCAGCACACAATTCTCTTCTTCTTTAATGGGATAATAATGAAGCTGCTTTGCTGGTGATACTGATAGAGTTATTACAAGCAAATTTTCCAAGGCTTTTTTTTTCTAGTGATATCAAGAATAATATTATTATGCTTTTTTATTTTTATTTATTCATTTTTTTGGGGGGTAAGTTACCACAACACCATTATCCAATAGTTTTTAATATCAAAGATACAACAATGCTGGTGTCCCTTGCTAATTTTACATTGTATTTTTTAAAATGTAACTGCCTACTCCCAAACTGTCATTTGAAGTAAAACACATAGCCTAGTATTATTCTACACAATTTTTTTTATTGTGCATTAAAAAAAGAAAACAAATAAATTTAGACATGCTATCTGCCAATAGAACCAAAAAGTGCATTCTATGCATCCAACAATATAGAAAATATACAAAATCAATTAATTATTCAACCAAAAAAATAATGTCAAAGCAATAACTCCAAGGCCAATAATAAATAACACGTTATCTCCTCAGATTCTGCAACATGGCTGGTTGACAAACGGCCGTTCAGAAACTGTCTGAATAGCGTGAAATGAAAAGTGCAAAATGAAGAGTGCGAATCAACACTAACCAAACTTCTACTAACACAAAATTAGCAGAAGGAGCTAAAGAGCTGACACTAAAGAGCTGAAAAACAACGTAGTATGACACTACATTTGTAATTGTTGGTCAACAATTGTGTGGCCGTATGTATGCAAGACAAGTTTGGGCCAACGCCTTTTGGACAAAATTCCACTTTTTTTTGGCCAACAGTCCGATTGTGTGTATGAGGCTTAAGTCTTTGCCTTCCCCAACAACTGGCAGCTATAGCATACTGAGGAGGACGGGTCACACACACATCTTGGTTTTTAAAATTGAAATTGTGGGCACATAGTAAATATGGTGAAAATGCAATCCAGCTGTTTGTGCTTAATTGATGTGCCAGGGTACATGCATATCCTTTGGTGAATGGGTCAATGACTTCTTGTTCAATTTGTTAAATCTTTTTTCTATGTAATATTTTTAAGTTCATACACGAAAAGCCGTTAAACGTTTATTTTTTTCCTACATGGAAACTAATGTGCATTAATATCTATTTCTTAAAACTGAATTCAAATAATTTCTTTTTAATAAATAATATGATACATTTTTCTTATAAAACACTTTAACTTTTTGAAAAGGTTAATAATGTTTTTTCTTAATACACAAGTAACTCAATGATGAAGTGCAGAACTTGTAACTTGTATTTGGCTTGGAGGTTTAGCTCAACTAATCTTCCTCTTATTTTGCTTGGCACTTCCGGATTGGTATGGTGGGTTAGTGGCTACATGGTTAGCAGACTTTGTGAAACAAAATCCATGTTTAAAGGTTTAGCTTGGCTACATTTTATAAAATGTACAAAACCATGATATACTTTTATTCTTTCTCCTTAAATAAACACTTCTACCTACTTAGCCACTTATGGTTTGGCAATAATATTTACACAATCAAAATAATTATGAAACTCTGACCACTGAAAATCGTTTGTGGCTAAAAGAGAAATCCATATAAAAACATTATTAAAGTTGAAACTTTAAATAATACTGCTCACATTTTAGATATTTTACACATTGATTATTTTATAAACACAAGCTCCTTTATCAAAAAACTTACAGTTGCACAAAAAAAGAATTATGAAGCCTGAAGAAAATAAAAAATATACAAATAAGGTAATAAGCTAAATGATGCTGGTTTGCATTATATTACACAGCCCTTTTAAAATAAAGGGAAGAGTGACAATTTACAAATGTATGTTTAAACAACATTTGCTTGCACATGCTATTTTAGCATGTTAGTCCCATATAATGGCATTAAAAAATATAACTATAACTGAAAGCCAAACTCCAGCCAAAAACTTTTTTCCTTATTCCCTAATGTAGGGAAGGATTAACCACTTCAGCCCCGGAAGGATTTACCCACTTCCTGACCAGGCTATTTTTTGCGATACGGCACTGCATTAATTTAACTGACAATTGTGCAGTTGTGCAGTTGTGCGACGCTGTACCCAAATAATATTTATGTCCTTTTTTTCCCACAAATAGAGCTTTTGGTGGTATTTGATCACCTCTTTTTATTTTTTTCCGCTATAAACAAAACAATTTTGAAAAAAAAAAAAAAAAAATTTTTTACTTTCTGCTAAAAAATATACCCAATAATTTAAAGAAAAAAATCTAATTTCTTCATAAATGTATACCAATATGTATTCTGGTACATCTTTTTAGTAAAAACAAAAAACAATAAAAAAACCCAATCAGCGTATATTGATTGGTTTGCGCAAAAGTTATAGCATCTACAAAATAGGGGAAAGATTTATGGCATTTTTATTATTTATTTATTTTTTTACTAGTAATGGCAGGGATTGGTGATTTTTAGTGGGACTGCGACAGTGATATTATTACAGTGATCAGTCCTAAAAATATGCACTGACATTGTACTAATGACACTGCCAGGGAAGGGGTTACCATCAGGGGCGATGAAGGGGTTAAATGTGTTCCCTAGTGTGTGTTCTAACTGAAGGGGGGAGGGGACTGTGTGTTTCTAATGCCCTGTACACAGGATAGGATTTTCTGACAACAAATGTTGGATGTGAGCTTGTTGTCGGAAAGTCTGACCGTGTGTAAGCTCCATAGAACATTTGTTGTTGGAATTTCTGCCAACGAATGTTTGACAGCAGGTTCTCAAATTTTCTGACAACAAAACTTGCTGTTGGAAATTTCGATCATGTGTACATAAGTCCGACGCACAAAAGTCTACGCATGCTAGGAATCAAGCAAAAGAGCCGCACTGGCTATTGAACTTCATTTTTCTCAGCTCGTACGTGTTGTACGTCACCGCATTCTTGACGTTTGGAATTTCCGACAACATTTGTGTGACCGTGTGTATGCGAGACAAGTTTGGGCCAAAATCCTCCAGAAAAAAATCCACAGTTTTGTTGTCATAAAATTCTATCGTATGTACAGGGTATAACTGTGTAGGGATGGGCTGCTTGAGATAACACACAGATCCGTCTTTTCGCATAGCAAAAAGACAGGATCTGTGTGATCTCCCCTGTCAGAAAGGAGATTTGCCTTGTTTATTATGGCAGATCCCCATTCTGTCACTGTGGGGAATGATCACGGGCGGCCGGCGGACATCGAGTCCGCTGGAGCCGTTGATTGGCTTCCCCACTGGCCAATGGACGTGCATGCCCACAGATCGCCATGTACGAGCCCGACGTACACCTAAGGCGATTTGCGCAGCCAAATCAACCTACACAGTATAACTGTGGTGGCTGGTCGGCAAGCAGTTAAAATCCTTCCCTACAATGACTCCTTGTTGTACTCTGACACAGAGAACATCTGCATTCAATATCAGGGTCTTCTCTAACAGAGTTAGGCTGTTTTTTTAAGGATTTGAGAATCTTACATTCCTGTTTACTTATTTGGACAATTTATTGTTTAAAGTGGTTGTAAAGGCAGATGATTTTTTAATCTTAGTGCATTCTAAGATTTATGCGGTGCAGCTCAGGGCCCAGCCACGGGCGGGCGAGAAGCTTTCAAGGCACTAGATACCCCAGTGGTGGAGGGGAGGTTGCCTCTGTATGCCTGAAGATGGACGCATCAATGGCTGGCAAGGTCTGCGACTTTCTTCTTCTTCCTATATTCATGGCAGTCATTTCTATGTGTTTTCGTTTGTTTGTAGCCCTTGTTTTTTGTTTCACCTCAAACAGTGCCTTTCCGTATCCCCAGCTACCCCTCATGGCAATTGGAACGCTTCTAGTGAGGCTTGGCTTTTGCATGCGCGGATTGACGGGCACCCCGGCGGCCGCACAGGCGCCATTCGGCTACCTCCCCAGGGCGCAGGCGCGAGGTGGGGGTGTGGTGACGTCACAGGCAGGGGATTCGAAAACGGCTTCTAGCTCCTGCCAAAATGGGATCTCCCCAGGCAGTGAGCAGTAGCAGCTCCAGCTCCTCCAGCCTTGGTTTGCCCTGGTGAGTGCCTCTGAGTGCATAGAGTGCATAAAAAAAAGAAAAAGTGTTTGTTATTTTTGGTGTTTCATTAAAAAAAAGAGTATAAGTATATATTTCTTTCTTATTGTAAAAAAAAAAAAAAAGGGTAGACAAGATTATATAATCTTTTGTTTTTGGCTGGCTCCGGTACGCTTGGCATTTTCAGGTCTTTTGCAGACCATCCGTTTCTTGATGTTTCGTCCAAAGGTCATGGACAAGTCACCGCCTTCATGTGGCCAGCCCTCACGCACATGGTACTTGCAGGTGAGGGGAGGGGTCGAGCTTACAGTCGCAAAGTATTAGCGTCTTGATGTCATATCTCGCCTCCCCCCTCCCCACATTTTATTTTTCAGCCTTCTCAGATCGTGATCCAGAACGACAGAGACCTTGCCAGTCCACAACATTACAACAGCAGAGGAGATGTTCCCATTCCTCCTCCAACTAGAGGAGATGTTCCCATTCCTCCTCCAACTAGAGGAGATGTTCCCATTCCTCCTCCAACTAGAGGAGATGTTCCCATTTCTCCTCCAACTAACTAGAGGAGATGTTACCATTCCTCCTCCAACTAGAGGAAATGTTTCCATTCCTCCTCCATCTAGAGGAGACATTCCCATTCCTCCTCCAGTCACCACACCCACCGCAATGACAGCTGCTGGGATCGCAGAGCCTGCTGGAGATTTGGGACACGAGTCCCGGAGGGCAAGTCTTTATGTGACCAGTGTTATGCCCGGGCGGTTTGGGAAAAAAGAGACAGATAACAAGGATGTGGAGTTTCTTGTGAAATGTGTGATGCAGCAATCCCTAAGGAAATGGGATACATCCCACACATGGAGCCAGTTTTATATCCTACCTGGCTCCTTGGCTGTCGTGGCCCAAAGGATTCGGGTCCTTCTTAGCTCTACGCTGCTTCTCCGGATTCCTTGGTCAGCGAGTTGGAGGGTGACGAATATGTCGGAAGCCTTGACTTCTCCCGGGTTCCTCCACGAGTCAAAGCGATTATGGAAGCCCTTAAGTAGGTAGAACCTTACACCCCCTGGCTAAGCAAAGTAGTTCTTTAAGCACCTGGGGAAAGAACACTCTTGCTCTCTTTTTTCCTTACGGATTGAGGGGATGAGGAGTGGAGCAAGATGGACAAGAAAACTTCTATGACAAGCAAAACCTCCAGATGGTATCCCTTCAAGGCAGAAGAAGTGAAGTGTCTGGGAAACACTCCCCTCATTGATGCAGCATTGTTGCGTCTGGCAAAACAGGTTACTCTATCTTTAAAAGATGCTGTGTCCTTTTGGACAGGCTTGAGAGAAAATTAATCAAGACCTCAAGAAAAACGTACGGGTTTGCTGATATGGCTTGTAATCCTGCCTAGCAGCTATGTCTAGGGCTATGGAAGCCTGGACAGAGAACATGGTTTCGTACTCAAGGGAGTTTCGGAAGAGTTCTCCAAAAGTTCAGCAGTTGAGCTGGAGCTGGCGTCAATCGGATCTTCCTGTTGGCTTGGACTAAATGGTCCTCGGTCGCGGTTTAATGGGCCTTATAGTTACGCCTTCCCCAGGATAGGTGTCTGCTCAGTCGGAAGAGTCCCCAGTACAGAAAGTGCTGAACGCTCGAGAGAAGCTTGCTCTTAAAGGCCTGCCAAGACTTCTGAAAGAATTGGAGCAGAGGGTTAGTGTCCTTCCGAAAACCTGCTAAGAACCAGGCGTCCGGTGGTTGTGAATCGGCTAAATCTTTTGGGTTACGCCCGCCCAGACAGTTCGGTCGGGGAGGCTTGTCTGCTCCTCTCCGGCACATCTGGGTGGCCTCAATCACAGATTACTGGGCCGTCAAGGAGGTTGATCGAGCCACACATGGTCCTACGCTGATACTCCTCCACTCAGATTTATTCCACTCTGCTAACTCGGTCGGAAGAGAAGAAGCAGACATTACTGTCCTACGTGGACTCACTGTAGTCTCAGGGAGCAGCGGTACACGTCCCAAGGGACGAAAAACTCCAGGGGGTATACTTCCCCTCTTCTTAACACAATACTAAATGGTTTATAGCAACCAGTGCTAGATCTAACTTACCTAAACAAGTATATCAAATTCGAAAGATCCAAATGAAGGCTGTCGACCATCTGTACAGCCAGGCGATTGGCTAATCTCAATCGACTTAAAGATGCTTTCCTCCGTGTTCAGGTGGCAAAGGAGTTTCTCAAATACCTCCGGTTCCAAGTTGGCAAGACCATATACAGTTCTTCTACCCCTTTTTCGGGCTGACAACCTCACCCGAGTCTTCGCAAAAATTCCTCTGGCCATAATGGCCCACATCAGAAGGAGAGGGGTACGTCTTTATCACTATTTCGACGACCTTCTGTTGCTGGTTCACAGGGAGCAGGTAATCTCCACCTTGACCAGTTTCAGGTGGCTCCTAAATCTGGGAAAAAGCCACCTAGAACCAGTCCAGCGCCTGATGTTCTTTGGGGCCCAGTTTGTTACAGGCACCATCTCTCTCCCAGTGGGGAAGATCACGGTCACCCAGGAGAGAATTTCGTGGTCTCTAATTTCTTCATGGCTGAGGGCCTTATAGTGCCTAAATCTATCGGCTCATCGGTCTCCGCGACCCCTATGGTCAAGTGGTCCCTGCAGAGGTTATACCCTTTCCAGGCAGGTTTTCTGCAGTAATGGAAATCAAGAGGCAACAGTCAACCTATTCACATGTCATCAATGACGAGGAGCAGCCTCTTCTGGTGGCTTCAGCGCAAAACCTGCCCAATTGCCACTCCGTTGCCCCATTTCATGGGTCAAGGTCATGTACTGGTTGGGGAGCCCTCTGCAGATCTGATCTCGCTCAAGGGTATGCGTTCTCTCAACCCGGGCTAGAACATCCTGGAATTTCTGGTGTGCCCTTCAGTCCTTCTTCCATCTCCGGAAGGGAAAGTCAGTATTATTAGGAATGGACAATACCCCAATGCTGTTGTAGATTTACTGGTGTTTGTCTGTTTGTATGTCTTATACTCGACAAAAGAGATTAAAAAAAAAAAAAGAATGGACGACACAATGGTGATCTCCTATGTGAGGAGTCATAGAGGCACTCAAAGCGCCACACTATTCCGGGAGGTTGAGCCCATCATGTCTTGGACCCAGACAACATTTCATCGGCCTACTTCCCCAGAGTCCAGAACGTCCGAGCGAATTTCTTATCGCGCATTCGGTTAAGACATTAATGAGTGGTCTCTTCGTGTGCAGGCATTCAAGTGGATTCTGTCTCTGGGAGTCAATCCCGAAGTGGATCTATTCTCTTCCCAGGCAACTTCAAGCTGGTGAGGTATTACACTTGGGGTCTTTGCAGCAAGGCCTCCAGAATGGATGCCCTGAGAGATCGATTGAGTTTCAAGAGGGCATACTCCTTTCCACCGCTCCCAATAATCCTCAGGTTCTTTCAAAGACCTCATGCGGAAGCAGTCAAAATGGTGGCAGTAGTTCCTTACTGGCCAAGGCAAACCTTGATTTCCCCTCCTGTGCCAGCTCAGCTTTGGGGATACATTGCCTCTACCTCTCGGGCCGGACTTTCCTTCTCAAGTGGCAGTCCTGCACCCTTGACCGACTCGGGTGCAGATCAAGGGGGATTTCCACTCTCATGAGCTCTACAGGGATGACCACGAATTAGGTCGATGGAAGAAGATAGGCCAAGTCTGTCGAGTTCTCATATTCTAAGGGCAGATCAGGTAGAAATCCAAAAGCTCAGGATATCTCCAGCTTTCTGCCTAGATTTATCTCTATCCAACAGCTCTCTTAGAGTCCGAGTCTCAGCCTCGTCGGCCTTCTCAGGAATTTCGTGGGCTGTTCATCCTTTAATCCAGCAGTTGTTCTGTAGGGAGTTAAGACTCAGCCCTCAGAGAAAACCAAGATTCCCCAATTGGGATCTTCCCCTTGTCCGCAACTCACTGTCTGAACTTAATACGGGGTCTTCCCCGCTTTCTATTTGGAGACCTTTCAGCTAAAATCACTTTCCTTGTAGCTGTTACCTTGGCCAAGAGGGTCTCGGAGGTCGCGTCCCTAAATTAGGAAGAACCTCTTCTGTCCTTCTTTCCGATCCGGATGGTCCTTATTCCTATGCTCAGCTCAAATCCGAAAATTACCTCAAGGTTCTATAAGAACCAAGAGATCATCTTAACTACATTCAGGACCAGGAGTCCACTAAAGTTCATCCTCTGGACATAGGCAAAATTCTGAAGGTATACCTGCAAGCTGCTTCTTCCTTTTGAGACACTCATTCGACCTGCACTTTGGCACTTTTTGATGGAATTGAGCTTTGACCAGAACAACTGTGGCCTAGATCATCCAGTTCATCCATCAGCCTTTTAGAACTAGGGGCCTGGCTCCTCTAGAAGCAGTGATGGCACGTTCCACCAGGGGTATAGTGGCTTCATGGGCAGCAGCCCGCCACGTGGCTCCAGACGTGATCTACAAAGCGGCCTCATGGGCCTCTATTAAAACTTTATTGTCACATTACTATATTGAGCCTGCTTCGCTATCTTCTGTGAACTTTGGTTATAAATCCTATCGGTTGACGGGTCAAATTGAAATTTATTGCTGTTTAGCATACCCACCCGTGTGGATTGGCTAGTTATTTTCCACACATAGGCTGCCATGGAGTCTGTCAGGAAAAAGGAAAATTTATTATCAAATACTTACCATAATTTTCCTTTCCTGATGGACTCCATGGCAGACGGAGTTCCCACCCATCGGTCAAAGAGTAGGCTAGTTACGGAACGCAGTATCTAGCGGTGAGCTCTCATTTATGGGAATGGGGTCCTATAGCATTGTAGAGGAGGCAGGGTTAACCCACACGTAGGCTGCCATGGAGTCCATCAGGAAAGGAAAATTACGGTAAGTATTTGATAATAAATTTTCCTTTTTCTGTCTGTATTGCTTTAGAGAGTTAACTTCCTGGTAAAACATTTTCAGCACAGGAAATAAAGGATAATTCTCCTAAAAAAGAAGTCCCAGGAAGCACTAAAACCCTTACAGAGTCTATCATAGACTCTTAACAATAATTATTACAATTGATGTTACTTTATGACAGTAAAAAAAAAAATGTCATGTTAGAATGCCATGCCCCATCCACCAGAAGACTGCTTCAACTGGCTATCAGAGTTGTACCACTTCTTGTGGCTTTGAAACAGGATGCATAATTATCCGAATGATCAGACTGAGAATAACTGTTACTTGCAGTTACAGTTGTACAGATGCCACAATAAAATCAATAATGCAAAACAGACTCAGAATGGCAATAGCATTGAGCATACACACACTGCAGAGCAATACAAAAAAGATTATAAAAGTTGCACAAATATGGACTTTTCACAGCAATGTCTCTGTGGCTCAATCAGGGTAACGTGACTGCAAGACTTTAAAACAATAGAGAGCAATGCCAAAAATCACTGAATCACAAAAACAGTTTGGAGCATAGCTATTTGCACTTATCCTTATAAACAGCATACCTTACAGTGAAGTCTGGGCTAGCTCTAGTAACACAAGTGAACAGCTGGAGTGATCCTAGGCCCAAGGACAGAAAGGGACCAACGTACTGGAAATGTAATTATTTTTAACAGCGAGAGACAGAATAACAACAAAAATATCCAGAAAACTCATTTCAAAAAGTTATAAATTGATTTGCATTTTAATGAGTGAAATACATATTTGATCCCCTATCAATCAGCAAATTTTCTGGCTCCCAGGTGTCTTCTTCACAGGTAATGAGCTAAAATTAAAGGGAGTGCTCCTAATTTTAGGTTGTTACCTGTAAAAAAGACACCTGTCCACAGAAGCAATCAATCATTTAGATTCCAATCTCTCCATCATGGCTGTCCAAGGATGTCAGGGACAAGATTGTAGACCTACACAAGGCTGGAATGGGCTACAAGACCATTTCCAAGCAGCTTGGTGTCAGGGCTAGGCTCAGCCCTTCCTTCTCTGAGCTGACCGCTCAGCTGTCGGCTAATTGCCAGCTCTCATCTCTCTCCACAGTTACCCAGCTGTTGTTGGTCCTGCTCGTCAGTCATGCCTAATTAAAGCGGAAGTAAACCCATCCATAAAACTGTTTAATTTCCAGCACGTGCCGGAAATGTAACACTCCCATTGGTTGTGCTCTCAACCAAACTGTGAAGCCATCCAATGGCTGGTGTCATAACTGATCACATGTGCAGCATCATGGCAGTTGTAGATTAAACAGAGGCAAAGATGGCAGCTTCCTTGGCTGAAAACGATAGGGGGTTTTACTTACACTTTAAGCTGTCCAGTCCAGAGGAGCTCTGCCTTCACCTTGGCCACAGCACAAGAAACTATCTCCTGCGTTCCTGTTTAAAGACTGGCTTTGCTGACATCCCTTCAGGCTACATATCCTGCTTGCTGTTCCACTACATTGATCTCTGACTCCTGGCTTGGCTGACAATCCGTTCCGGTTACTGAACTTTGGCTATGTTTTGACTATGTTTGTTTTTTTTACTTTTATTATTAAACAAGTGTGATTTAACTGTACTTCTGTCTCGGTCTGATTTCACAGTTTCTGACAGTAGGCAAAGGCCATGAATTCAGAAGAAACAGTCAATCCACTTGTTGGTAATATTTTTTCCAGATTGGATGAGCAAGATCACCGCATGGATCAGTTTGCCATAGCGTTACAAATGCTCCTGAGTCACACGGCTCACCTGGAATCTCCCACTGAGTTGCAGGCCATCCCTGCTGCTGCACCAGTCTCTGTGCAGGCACCCGCCTCGAGTATTACCTCTATAAGGGGTATGTCTGGTTCCGCTCTGCTTCCCCAGCAATTTGGGGGTGATCCAGTTCAATGCAGAGGGTTTCTCAACCAGGTTGAGATATACTTTGAGACGCTGCCCCAGGCGTTTCCCACGGACAGAAGCAAAGTAGGTTTTGTGATATCTTTGCTTTCTGAGAGAGCCTTGGCCTGGGCAAACCCTCTATGGGAGATGCAAAAACCTGTTGCCTTGAGTTACCCTGAGTTTGTGGCCTCCTTTAAAAGGGTATTCGATGTACCTGCACACTCCGCTTATGCTGCCAAGTGCCTCATGTCCATCAAACAGAATACGAGAACTGTTGCCGACTATGCCATTGAATTCCGTACTCTGGCAGCAGAGGTTGCTTGGAACAATGAGGCCCTCGTGGCTGCTTTTTCTCATGGTCTCTCGGATTCCATCAAGAATGAGATAGCAGCCCAAGATATACCCACTGAGATGGAGAAGTTGATCACATTTGCCATTCTCTTTGACTCCAGACTCAGAGAAAGACTCTCTTTTAAGGAGCACTTGCGGAAGCCTGCTGTACCTTTGCCGTCGAGCTTTGCAGTCCCACCCGTGCCTCCCTCACCTCCCATGCCATCTGGTACCGAGTCGGTCAGTGAAGTTGAACCCATGCACTTGGGCTTCACGCGTCTCTCTGCGGATGAGAGAACCTTTAGGAGGAGGGAGAGATTGTGCCTTTATTGTGGCCAGGTGGGTCACTTTTTGAAGTCTTGTCCTAACCATCCAGAAAAGGCCTGAAGCTTGAGGTCCTGTCACGGACAGACCTTAGGTGGCGTTGTTTCGTCCCCAGTTATCCAGAAGGATAAGTCCCTGGTTTCGGTCACCCTTTCTTGGGCTGAGTTGTCCATCGAGATACAGGCTCTAATCGACTCTGGGGCTGCAGGCCTATTCATTGATGCTGCCTTTGTATTGAAGCACTTGATTCCGCTGCAGCTGCGTGGCACTCCACTTGCTATTGAGGCTCTTGATGGGAGACCTCTAAAGCCTGCCCATGTGACTCATGAGACGGTTCCATTATCCATGGCCGTAGGGGCTCTTCACCATGAGATAATCAAATTCCAAGTTATTTCCTCACCTAAGTTTCCACTGGTTATTGGTTATCCTTGGTAACACAGGCTCAACCCCTCTTTTGATTGGCTCCATGCTGAGGTTCTCTCCTGGTCACCACAATGCAGTCAGACATGCTTCCAGAAGGTAGCCAAGGTCCTGTGCACCTCTTCACTCTCCTCCCTGCCGAAGGAGTACCGCGATTTTAGCGATGTCTTTGACAAAGGTCAAGCCGGTAGTTTGCCTCCACACTGGCCGTATGATTGCGCAATTGACCTTCAACCTGGTGCCATACCCCCTTGTGGCCGGGTTTACCCTTTGTCAGTCTTGGAGGATAAAACCATGGAGGAGTATGTTGCAGACGCACTTTCTCGAGGTTTCATCTGTAAATCCTCAACTCCTGCTGGTGCTGGTTTCTTATTTGTGAAGAAGAAGAGCAGTGAACTGAGACCTTGTATTGATTATAGGGGTCTCGTTCGTTTCACAGTTAAGAATGCCTATCTGATTCCGCTGATTACAGAGTTATTTGACCGCCTCAAGGGAGCAACAGTTTTCATGAAACTTGATTTGAGAGGGGCATACAATCTCGTGAGGATTAAAGAGGGTGACGAGTGGAAAACTGCGTTTAATACCAGAACAGGCCATTATGAGTACCTCATAATGCCTTTTGGCCTTTGTAATGCTCCAGCACTTTTCCAGGAATTTATTAACGATGTCCTTCGAGATTTGTTGCAGTTATGTGTGGTGATTTATCTCGATGATATCCTCATATTTTCCAAGTCCCTGGAGAGCCACCACACAAATCTCTGTTGTGGGCTTCAGAAACTAAGAGAGAACAATCTCTATTGTAAACTGGAGAAGTGTGAGTTCCATCGTGAACAGGTTAAATTCCTGGGCTTTTGTCATTTCCGCTGCTGGTTTTTCGATGGATCCAGAGAAACTTTCGGCAGTCCTACAGTGGCCCCGACCCGTGGGTTTGCATCCTCTGCAGTGTTTCCTGGGCTTTGCCAACTATTATCAGAAGTTTATTCGTAACGTATCGTCTCTGGTCAAGCTCCTGACTGATATGACCAGAAAGGACAGTAACCCACAGAGTTGGTCTCTGGAGTCCATTAAGGCCTTTGAGAGTCTCAAGGCTGCCTTTGTTTCTGCTCCTGTGTTGGCACATCCTGATCCTATGTTACCTTTTATCCTTGAGGTTGATGCTTCTGAACCTGGTGTTGGTGCCCTTCTGTCTTAACGTCTTACTTGTGAGAGCGCTATGCATCCTTGTTGCTACTTTTCCAAGAAATTGTCACCTGCCGAGTGCAATTACGAGATTGGTGACAGAGCTGTTGGCGATCATTTTAGCCCTAAAAGAATGGAGACATCTCCTCGAAGGTACCACTGTGCCGGTTCTCATTCTTACTGACCATAAGAATCTCACATTCTTTTCTGAGGCTAAATGCCTCTCTCCCAGAAGGGCACGATGGGCTCTTTTCTTGTCAAGTTTCAATTACATTGTCTCATTCTTACCCGGTACTAAGAATGTAAGGGCTGATGCCTTGTCACGACAATTTTCCTCCACTTCCAAGTTGTACTCAGTTCTGGTTCCTGTGATTCCCCCTGATCATATTCTGACTACGATTTGCAGCAGTCTCACTTCTCCTTTGGGTGACAAAATTCTTGCTGCTCAGTTCCATGCTCCTCCTGAGAAACCTTGTGACCTCTGCTTTGTCCCAGAGAGTCTCCGTACTGCCGTGCTCCAGACTTACCATTCTCCCAAGGCAGCTGGCCAACGTGGGAAGAATGAACTCGTTTGGGTCATTTCCAAACAATTCTGGTGGCCTAGTCTACGTGTTGATGTAAGTGCCTTCATAGCTGCCTGTTCCGTGTGTGATCAGAGTAAGACTCCATGACACCTTCCAGTGGGCCTCCTACAACCCATACCCAATGGTATGGGTTGTGGGTCCTGTCTATTGATTTCATTGTGGAGTTACCCAACTCCCAAGGCAACACTGCTATCCTTATGGTGGTTGACTGGTTCTCAAAGACGTGTCATTGCATTCCACTTAAGAAGTTGCCCACTTCTAAGGAACTGGCTTCCATTTTTGCTCGGGAGATCTTTCGCTTACATGGGCTACCCAAGGTGATTGTCTAGGACAGGTGTAATCAGTTTGTGTCCCGGTTCTGGCGAGCCATTTGTGCACAGTTGGGAATTCAGCTTGCTTTCTCCTCTGCGTATCACCTGCAGTCTAATGGGGCCGCAGAACCAGACAATCAGTCCTCGGAGCAATTCCTACACTGCTAAATTTCTGATCATCATAACTACTGGTCAGACCTATTACCGTGGGCAGAGTTTGCTCACAACTGTGCCTTGAATTCTGCTTCCCGATTGTCCCCGTTTATGGCGAATTATGGTTTCCAACCTTCCATGTTGCCTGACTTGTTTGTTCCGCAGAGTATTCCTGTGTTAGAGGAGCATCTCCGTGGTCTTCATTCCACTTGGGCACAAGTCCAGGAGGCTTTGCATCATGCTAATGATAGGTACAGACTCCATGCTGACCGCGGACGCCTGCCTGCGCCTTCCTACCAGGTTGGGGACAGGGTCTGGCTGTCATCTCGCAACCTCCGACTTTGTGTTCCCTCACTGAAGTTCGCACCTCGGTTTATTAGGCCTTTCTGTATTTTTCACAGGATTAACACAGTGGCTTACGCATTAGACCTTTCTTCTAATATGTGTATTTCGAATGCATTTCATGTCTCCTTATTAAAGCCATTGGTCTGCAACTGCATTACCACCTCAGTGCCACGTCCTCACTCTGTACAGATTGAAAACCATGAGGAGTATGAAGTACAGTCCATTGTTGACTCCCGTAGGTTTCTGTGGGTGCATTGGAAAGAGTAAAGTCTGGAGGAACGCTCTTGGGTCTCATCCTCGGACGTACATGCCCCTGTCCTCCTCCATGATTTCCATAGACGTTTTCCCCTCAAGCCTGGTACTCTGCCAAGGGGGAGGGGTCGTTGAGGAGGGGGTACTGTCAGGGCTGGGCTCAGCCCTTCCTTCTCTGAGCTGGCCACTCAGCTGTCGGCTAATTGCCAGCTCCCATCTCTCTCCACAGTTACCCAGCTGTTGTTGATCCTGCTCGTCAGTCCTGCCTACTTAAGCCGTCCAGTCCAGAGGTGCTGCCTTTGCCTTGGTCACATCACAAGAAACTATCTCCTGTGTTCCTGTTTAAAGACTGGCTTTGCTGACATCCCTTCAGGCTCCAGATCCTGCTTTCTGTTCCACTACTTTGATCCCTGGCTTGGCTGACTATCCGTTCCAGTTACTGAACTTTGGCTATGTTTTGACTATGTTTATTCTTTTTACTTTTATTATTAAACAAGTGTGATTTAACTGTACTTCTGTCTTTGTCTGATTTCATGGTTTCTAACACTTGGTAAGAGGGTGACAACAGTTGGTGTGATTATTCTAAAATGGAAGAAACACAAAATAACTGTCAATCTCCCTCAGTCTGGGACTCCATTTAAGGTCTCACCTTGTGGAGTTTCAATGATCATGAGGACGGTGAGGAATCAGCCCAGAACTACACGGGAGAATCTTGTCAAGGCAGCTGGGACCATAGTCACCAAGAAACAATTGGTAACTAGTGTCCCCAAGTTCCCCTTGCTGGCCCATCAAAGGGACGCTGGACCGGGCCATATACTGTCAAATCTTGGATTGAGAACCTCCTTTCCTCAGCCAGGGCATTGAAAATGGATGGGTATTCCAGCATGACAATGACCCAAAATACACGGCCAAGGCAACAAAGGAGTGTCTCAAGAAGAAGCACATTAAGGTCCTGGAGTGGCCTAGCCAGTCTCCAGACCTGAATCCCATAGAAAATATGTAGAGGTGGCTGAAGGTTCGAGTTACCAAACAGCAGCCTCAAAATCTTAATGACTTGGAGAAGATCTGCAAAGAGGAGTGGGACAAAATCTCTCCTGAGATGTGTGCAAACCTGGTGGCCAACTACAAGAAACATCTGACCTCTGTGATTCCCAACAAGCGTGTTGCCAACAAGTACTAAGTTATGTTTTACGAAGGAGTCAAATACTATTTCACTTATTAAAATGCAAATCAATTTCATAACCTTTTTGAAATGTGTGTATCAGTCCATATGTATTATGCATGTCAAGCTAGTATGTTTTTTAGGAAGAGATCTTAAATTGTAAACTCCTTCAGGGCAGGGACTGATGTGAATGTACAATATATATGTAAAGCACTGTGTAAATATATAAGTACCTGTAATAAATAATACATAAATAAATAAGCCCAAACAGCCCAGTTTGGGATCAAACACACATGATTGCCCCCATAGGAAGCCTTTTCTTATGGGGACAATCGGCGGGGAGGAGCCAAGAGCAGAGTACCCCAGAGAAGGAGGATCAGGGCTGCTTGGTGCAAAACCATTGCACAGAGCAAGGAAGTATGACATATTTATTATTTTAATGAAAAAAATAAAAGCTTTACATTAGATTATATTATGGAGAGCAGAAATTTAGTATATACAATGTGATAGTGTGATACCCCACCAGTGTATTGGTCCAGGATTCTCAACCAGGGTATTTGCTTGTTTGAGAGGAAACTGGCTTTTCAGTTTCCTCATTATTTAGTAAGGTCCATTTTAGGACCTGGAGCCTGGGGATTTCTTAGAGATCCAGGTGGGATGAAATCCCCAGTCCTGGGTCCAGGTTTTGGGACTCACCGGCAAAGTGATTGTTCAGGTGTGTGTGGGCCTGATAGCAGAGTCAGGACCATGATTCTGGGCTCCACCCAGAGAGACAGGAGGTCTCCAGGAGTCCAGGCTTGCAAAGGAGAACCCAGAGAGTGCAGGGGTGCACTGAAGTATCCAGAGAGTGCAGGGGTGCACTGAAGTATCCAGAGAGTGCAGGGGTGCACTGAAGTATCCAGAGAGTGCAGGGGTGCACTGAAGTATCCAGAAAGTGCAGGGGTGCACTGAAGTATCCAGAGAGTGCAGGCTGTAAGGTAAAAGCCAGAGACCTGAGTCTGAGGTCGCTGACAGTAGTCAGGAGAGCTCCATGTGGGAGCCTGAGCAGTGGTGTGTCTGCTGCTGAAGAGAGCCAGGTGGCTTGGTATTTTGTTTGCAATGCTGCATGTGTAAGCCAGGAGGCTAAATATCCTTTTGTTTAAAGCTGATGGTGAAAACCCCCTGCGAGGGAAACTACTTTTGTTTTTCATTTTTGGAACTTTGATTTTCTTTAATAAAAGTGGGCCAAAAAAGCCCTGAAAAGGAATCATCTGTGTGGACTGTTCTCGCTAGCGGGTGCTACACTTGAGCTAAACAACCCCCAAACCTCACAACAGCTTTTAATATTTCATAATACATTAAAGGTAATCCAAACAACTATCACAAATAAAGGAAAAATACATAGTGAAAAAAAGTATAAATGGTACAAACAATTACCACAAATTAGGTTGCTTCTTTGAAGTTATTTTGTTTCATGTTATTGAATTTGGGCATGAAGTTGAACAAGAATATTTCTGTACAGTAAAGCTTCTGAACTCACTGTGCTAGATCATAACACCAACTTGCAAAAAGCAGGTCAGGGCCCTTGTTAAAGAAGTAACCGGCAGTCAGGACACAAAGGAAAACAAACCTTGACAATTAACCCTTCTTGTTTACTGTCCAAATGAAAGACTGTCACTAAATAATGATGTGATTTGGATGGACTTCATGTGGTCTATTTCTCAGAATTATAAATAAACCGTACAAGGTGCTTGAAAAGGAACTGAAATTTGTTTTTATCTGACTTCTGTTTGAAGGCACCCTTACCTCAAAAATGTATTTTACTTATTTGTGTCTAATCCAATGCAACATAAATACTGAAAAAAAATTACATTATCTTTTGAACATTTTTTAAATTATTTTGTCTCTCTCATTCATACATGGAAGAAAAAAATTAGCAGACCTTTGGGCAAGCTCTGGTCTACAATTGATTTCATAGCACCCAAAGTATCCAAACATTTATAGTATTGATTATGAAATTAAACAGTTACTTTGAAATGAATCAGTACTTATGAAACCATGATACCACTCACAGGTCCACTGCTCTATTCACTTCAGCTAGGTGCCTTCCACCTCTGAAATCTGTCACTCCCTACACAACTTTTAGTAAAACAAATGTGAAGCTGTACACCACTTGTCCAAATAGCTAAAACCAGCAGAATCAAGGACACTCCTCTTAAGCCGCGTACACACGGGCAGACTTTTCGACCGGACTGGTCCGACTGACTTTCCAACGGACTTTCAACGGACTTTCAACGGACTTTTGACGGACTTCCGACTGACTTTTTAAGGAACGGACTTGCCTACACACGATCACACCAAAGTCCGACGGATTCGTACGTGATGTCGTACACCGGACTAAAATAAGGAAGTTGATAGCCAGTAGCCAATAGCTGCCCTAGCGTTGTTTTTTGTACGTCGGACTAGCATACAGACGAGCGGATTTCTGGGTCCAGCGGAGTTACGACGTAAAGATTTGAAGCATGTTCCAAATCTAAAGTCCGTCAGATTTTCGACTGGAAAAGTCCACCTGAAGGTTTGATGAAGCCCACACACGATCGGATTGTCCGCCGGACTCGGTCGTGTGTGGGCTGCATTACTGTTGCGTGCATTGCGTTTGCATTTGAGATAATTTCGAGGTGCTTCTAGAATCATTCACAGTTCATTGACAGGTGCATTTTACCTGCAGTTGACTTCCTTCTGATCTGTATTTAATGTCATTGGAAGCTGCATCAACCTGCTTCAAGCTGCTTTTGCATTCCCATTGACTTGTAAGGGGAGAGAAGCAGTTTGTACATGAACAAAAGCCTGTCGACAGAGGCCTTTGTTTTTCTTTTCACATATCTTCCAGAGACTGCTTAGAAGTCAGTGCTAAAAATAGCCTGTTATACAAAAAGGATAAATGGCGCTAGAACATACAAACATGTATATAAAGAGTCCAAAGTAAATGTAAAAAAAGGTCACTTCCGCTCTGTTGGTTCCTGGACT
Organism: Aquarana catesbeiana; assembly: GCF_042186555.1. Taxonomy (NCBI): domain Eukaryota; kingdom Metazoa; phylum Chordata; class Amphibia; order Anura; family Ranidae; genus Aquarana; species Aquarana catesbeiana. The sequence goes on along the minus strand of NC_133324.1, from coordinate 378,101,755 downwards.
AGTGCCTTGCGTTCCACGCTCGTCTTCCGGTTCCCGTCTACTGCGACGGCTCTGGCTCTCCATGTCCGCTTAGACGCTGGCTGTCTTTGCGGACACCTCCATCGTTTGCAGCCTAGCGCCCTGCGGTGACCCCGGTGACTACCTGTACATCCCAACGTGGACAGCGCTTCCAGGAGAACCTGCACCATGCACTTTGCCCACATCTGAGGAGGACGTCCCTGGACCCATCACTTGTCCTTGCCTTAACCCATTTCATTTTTGTGAGTAGCCATTTGGGTGTTTGTCCGTTCATAATTATCTCATTAAAGTTTCATGATACTGCACTTAGATTGGCGCTTCTTGCTGTTTTTTAAAAATAGCCTGTTGTTTACATAGCTTTGAAGCTGCAGTTTACATATAAAAGTGATTCCTCGCAGTGATTCATATCTTATCAGAAGGCTCAGTACAAAGTTTTTTTTCCAGACAAAACCAGCAGGCTGCTACTGCTTTGCTGTCTCTTTGGCCTCATGCACATGCGTTTTGCTATCCCTCCTAGATGCCTTTCCTCCTGGCAGCAGTGTTTAAGCAGAAAAAATGTTTGAAGCCTGTAAACGCGTGTAATGTGTTTAGGTGCGTTTAGGTATATCAAGCATGTGGGCGCTAATTATTTTCAAATTTACAGTGTGCATGAGGCCTTTAGCTAATGTAGAGTGCTCTGGAAATCCTTGGTCATGTATTTTATAATTATTTGACATACATATTGTAAACACAACAGAGATAAAAATGTTATTTACCAGTCACTATAATATCTCTTTTTTTTCTGGCAGTGAATAACTTGGCTAAGGTGACTTTATTTTTTTCTTCAATTATATTTCACATATTGTAGACTCATTCACCCTACCAACCATTCAGTGTCTGCCACTCCTCTCTGTCAGTCCCTCCACTGGCTCCTGCTAGCCCAGTGAATAAAATTCAACTTTGCTCCCAGCTACATCACTAACTTTGTCTCAAAATATCAACCAAGCTGTCCTCTGCAAAACCTACCAGCTTTTCTGCTCTCTTGCTCTATTCTCACCTACTCCCAAGCTTGGCTTTAAAACTTCTGCAGAAGTTCTCTGGAATTCCCTATCCCATTCTTTTTGGCTATCTTCCACTCTGTCCACCTTAAGGCTATCCCTGAAAACTATTGATGGACCCAACATCCATTTGGTTCGCTCCGCACCAGAACTCTCGAACATAAAAAAAGTTTGGACGCGCTCAGAACCCTATTAAAGTCTATAGGACCCGAACTTGAAAAATCAAATGTTCCCATTTTGAAGGCTTATATGCAAGTTACTGACCATAAAAAGGGTATGGGCCCCAAATCATAGATTCATCAGGACAAAAAAGGACCACACCAACCCAGATAGTGAAATAATTTAGGGACTACTACTCTTCCCTCTACAATCTCCCAGTACGAACCCCAAAGGACACAATGATAAATGACTACATATCTGCAGCTCAAATCCCCCAACTATCGGCGGAAATAAGTACAGACTTGGATGACCCCATTACCGTGGAGGAGGTGCAGCGAGCAGTAGGTGGGATGAAACCTGGCAAAGCCCTGGGCCCAGACGGGTTTACTCTACAGTACTACCAAAGCCTCCTGCCGCTCCTGGGCCCCCATATGGTGAAGATGTTTAACTGTCTGGGGGAGGAGGCTCTTCCCCCTAGAGACACTCTGAGGGCACATATATCCCTCATACCGAAAGAAGGTAAAGACCAGGCGGCCTGTGGGAGCTATAGACCTATATCTCTGCTCAATGTAGATCTTAAGCTTTTCACGAAGATCCTTGCCAATAGACTAACCCAATTCATGCCGGACTTAGTTCACCTAGATCAGGTGGGGTTTATCCCCGCCCGAGAGGCAAGGGATAACACCACCAAAGTGCTTAATCTCATTCATGTAGCTTCTGCACTAAAACCCCATGCGTCTTCCTTAGTACAGACACAGAGAAGGCATATGATCTCGTCAATTGGGTTTTTATGTCCTCAGTTCTCAAAAAGATCGGCCTGGGGCACAAGATGCTACAATGGATCCTTAGCATATATTCCACTCCCACTACCCAGGTCAAAGCCAATGGAATCCTATCAGATTCATTCCCTATAACAAATGGTACTAGACAGGGATGCCTGCTCTCACCCCTCCTGTTTGCTTTAGCCCTAAAACCCTTCTTATGCACTATACGATCTAACCCAGACATATCCGGCGTGACAGTTGGAGATACCCAATACAAGATCTTAGCCTATGCTGATGACCTTATATTTTCTCTAACGAATCCAGTGGTGTCCTTACCAAACCTCTTTAAGGAATTTGATAGGAATGGAAATCTATCCAACCTAAAAATTAATTTTGATAAATCGGAGGCAATGGGGATTAATATAACACCGAGTAGTTTGAGCTCTCTAAAATCACAGTTTAGATTTAAATGGTCAGATGCCTTCCTCAAATACTTGGGAACCCTGATCCCCAATGACCTAAAACACACCTTCGGAACAAAGGACTACAAAGGACTACAAAGGACTCCTGGTTCAGTAGGTGTAATCTTATCAAAATGTCTATACTCCAGAAATGTTTATATTTATTCCAAGCACTACCGGTCAGGATTCCACCCCAATACCTTAAACAAGTACATTCCCTTTTTGTTAAATTCATCTGGGCAAACTTGAAACCTAGACTGCGCAGGCATTATTTAACATTACCCAAACATTTTGGAGGGCTAGCTATCCCGGACCTACGGAACTACTATCTGGCAGTTCACCTAGGTAGAACAATAAATTGGAACTGACATGGCCAAAACAAGCTGTGGATGCAACTGGAGCAGGCCCAGTCCATGGTCCCACTGAAGGAAGCGGTTTGGTGTTTTGACCACTTACCCTCAGCATTGAAGTCACACCCTGTAATAGGCATGACCCTCCGGGTGGGCGCATCTACATTATTTACTACATCCCTCTCCACTAGAGACTCCCCTCTCTACCCGATATTGGGTAATCCTACTTCCCCCCACCCCGTCGGAGTACGAGACACTTGCATCAACTGGCAGGGACCAGGCCTCGCATTTCTTGGTTGAAAATCAATGGCCCTCTATTCAGTCTCTAACTGATGACAGTGGTCAATTCCAACTGCCATTCTGGAAAGCAATACGACTACACCACTTTCTACACTCAATCCCCAACCCAACACATTTTAACCACGACCTGACGACTTTTGAAGATTATTGTACAGACGAGGAAGTCTTACCTCAAGTATTATCTAAAACATATGAGTTACTCAACTCCCCAGCGGAACAACCTGACCTGACATTCAAACAGAGATGGGAAACCGAACTACAATGCAAGTTTACCAACACCCAAATTCAGATGATTATCAGATTCTCCTTAAAAACATCCATCTACACAAAGATACAGGAACTTAACTACAAGATCCTGACCAGATGGTACTATACACCTCAAAGGCTACACAAATATTTCCCTGCCATCACAGACAAATGTTGGAGATGTTAGATGGACAAAGGGACACTCCTCCATATCTTCTGGTCTTGCCCTCTGCTTCAGCATTTCTGGACAACAGTCCGGACGATTACTCATAAATTTACGGATCACGCGATAAGTGATGATCCCGCTTTCATCCTGCGCCATGTCATTACAATCCCGACACAGAGCTACAAAAAGTCGATAATACGACACTTATTAAATGCAGCTAAATCTTGCATCCCACTTATGTGGAAGAAAAGCTCACCGACTATTGGGTTGTCTACGCAGAGTGGAGGAGATCAGGAAATTGGGGGACTTAGTCCTGACAGCACAAAATAAACAAGAACAACACTCCAAAGCATGGATGCTCCGGAATCTGTTTATATTATCCGATGAAGTAGTGGCTATGCTTGCCACATGAAGAATAAAACACTACAGACCTGAAGATAATATGCCCTCCTCCAATTCCCGCCCCTCCCTCCACCCTCCTCCTTCCCTGACTTTCTTTCCCCCCCTTCTCCAGCCTCGTTGGAACCTTTATGTCCTATTCTTGCTAGTTTCTGTGTTTGATACGAAGATACGAAGACGTGGTGAGACTCCTTGCCCATTACATTTGTTGTTTTTTTTTTTTTCTATAGAAGATGGGAAGTACAGGTGATAAATGTCACACCACAATTATTGATATTATTAATATTACTGTTATCACTGTTATATGTACTTACCTGTGAACATTAGTTGTTATGGCTGGCATTGAACTGTACTTTCTGTTTTTTTTTTTTTTCTTTGTTTTCTTCCATTTTTCTTGAAAAACAATAAAATTTATATTTGAAAAAAAAGGTATGGGGACCCAGGTACTGCCCTGGGGGACATTAGCAGACCTTTGGGCAAGCTCTGGTCTACAATTGATTTCATAGCACCCAAAGTATCCAAACATGTATAGTATTGATTATGAAATTAAACAGTTACTTTGAAATGAATCAGTACTCATGAAACCATGATACCACTCACAGGTCCACTGCTCTATTCACTTCAGCTAGGTGCCTTCTACCTCTGGAATCTGGTACTCCCTACACAACTTTCAGTAAAACAAATGTGAAGCTGTACACCACTTGTCCAAATAGCTAAAACCAGCAGAATTGAGGACACTCCTCTTAAGCCGCGTACACACGGCCGGACTTTTCGACCGGACTGGTCCAACGGACTTTCCGACAGACTTTCAACGGACTTTTGACGGACTTCCCATGGACTTTTTAACGAACGGACTTGCCTACACACGATCACACCAAAGTCCGATGGATTCGTACATGATGACATACACCGGACTAAAATAAGGAAGTTGATAGCTAGTAGCCAATAGCTGCCCTAGCGTCGGTTTTTGTCCATCGGACTAGCATACAGACGAGCGGATTTCTGGGTCTGGCAGAGTTACGATGTAAAGATTTGAAGCATGTTCCAAATCTAAAGTCCGTCAGCTTTTCGACTGGAAAAGTCCACCTGAAGATAATATGCCCTCCTCCAAATCTCCCCCCTCCTCTTTCCCTGACTTTCTTTCCTCCCCTTCTCCAGCCTCGTTGGAACCTTTATGTCCTATTCTTGCTAGTTTCCGTGTTTGATACGAAGATACGAAGATGTGGTGAGACTTCTTGCCCATTACATTTAGTTTTTTTTGTTTTTTTCTATAGTAGATGGGAAGTACAGGTGATGAATGTCACACCACAATTATTGATATTAATAATATTACTGTTATCACTGTTACATGTACTTGTGAACATCAGTTGTTATGGCTGGCATTGTACTGTACTTTCTGTTTTTTTTTTCTTTGTTTTCTTCCTTTTTTCTTGAAAAACAATAACATTTATATTTGAAAAAAAAAGGGTATGGGGACCCAGGTACTGCCCTGGGGGACATTAGCAGACCTTTGGGCAAGCTCTGGTTTACAATTGATTTTATAGCACCCAAAGTATCCAAACATTTATAGTATTGATTATGAAATTGGTACTGCCCTGGGGGGCATATATCAATACAAAAATTTTGTTTAAAAAGGATTGTTTTTAAATGAGCAGTGAATTCCTGTAATATAGTGTTGCAAAACTGACATATATAAAGAAGAAAGAGACTTTTAAATTGATTTTCTCGGCTGCAAGTTTTTAAAAAAATATAAACCATTGCCACTAATAGAAAAATGTTGTGGGGCTGAGGCCCTTGTCCCCATTAACATGGGGACAAGGTACTTTTGAGGTGGGGGGTAGAGCCTGAGAGGGTAGAGTACCCCACCCTAAATCATCCCACCCATGTTGAAGGTATGGTTCAGGAGGGGGGGCACGCTCTCACCCCCCTTTCCTGGCCTGCTAGGCTGCATGCTCAGATAAGGGTCTGGCGTGGGGGTTCCCCTCAAAATCCATACCACACCTAAGGGTGTGGTATAGATTATACAGGGAACCCACGCCGGTTTTTATTTTTTATTTTGGCATGGAGTTTCCCTTAAAATCCATACCAGACCCAAAGTACCTGGTATGGATTTCAATTTTTTTTTATTGCCCACAATGTTTTCTTTTTCATTCAGATGTCAGCAGGGAAGCCCGCTGACAGCTGATGACTCATCTTGCTCCATCAGCTCGTTCCTCACAGTTATTACCTTTTTTTTTTTTTTTTTTTTTTTTTTTTTTTTTTATAATTTTCCTTTTAAATGATAAGCTCTCACAAACAAGGCCATCTGATCCTTCTTGTATTAAATTATATTGTAATTGTGCTGTCTCACTTTATTTTGTTAAGTGCTGCAAAAACTGTTGCTGCTATAAAAATCCTGACTATTAATAATAATAATAATAATTTGTATACTAAAATATGACTTACTAAATGTTCGTTTTAATATAAGCATTTTTATGTAGTTTGAAAGCAAATACATAAGTGTTATAGTAAATTATTTGCAAATGTGTGCCCCTTCATAAATGGATTCATTTTGGGGCAAGCTGCATTTTGTTTTGTGCTTTCTTCGCATGCAATAATGTACTAATATGTGTGCTTTCTTTGTAGTTGATTGTTCCAAAATGGACATGGAGGAGAATGAACAAAGAAACAAAGAACAAAGAAAGAAGGAGGACATGAAAAGATGTAAAAAGAGGATAATGGCTAAGATAGTTAATGGAAGTGGGGCATAAATAGAGGAAATGAGAACCTGAATAACCAGAGAGAAGAGTTGCCACTGATGAAAATGGAGAGTAGAGTATTCATATAGGGGAGGAAAATAGGCATAATTGGAACAAATGAGAATTACTAGAGACTAGATTGAAAATGGATGGAAGCAGAAGAGACTGAGCAGAGAACAGGCATGGATGGAAGTAAAGAAGAATAATTATAGAAGAGGAGAGTGGGCCTCATTGGAAGTGTAGGAAAATTGCCAGAGAGGAGAGCAGGCAAGTATTAAAGTTGAGAAAAATGAGCATAGAGGGTAGAACAATGGGTGTGGTAATAATGGATAAAAAACTGTTCATCAGCCAATGCACAATGGATATGGTAAGTGCATCAGCCAATGCACAGTGGATAGGGAAGGAGATAAAGCAGCGCAATGTTGCATGTCTGAATAGACACTGAAGATGGAACCAATGAAAATTTGGATAATATATTATAGTGTGTAAAGTATTTTATAGTAATTCTGCTAGGGTTTATGTCAAAGCAGACTGGGGGTGGTAGTGGTATATACAGTATGTATTCACAGCTTGCATCACTTTTCTCAGAATAGAACTATAGTGATGAGAAAACATTTTCTTACCTGCCTGAACTCACATTTCCCTGAAAGTTGTCAGCAGGCGGCCTTTTGTCTAACAGCAAGCACTGGAGTATCAATTGATTAAGGCGCAAATGGAAAAATCATCTATCTATAAGTATGGGCTTCCTAAGGCTTGGTTTCCACTAGTGCCACTTGTCATGCGGCTTGCGATTGCAAAGTCGCATGACAAGTCGTACCCCATGATTTCCAATGAGTACTGTTCATATCTGTGCGACTTCAAGTTGCAGCGACTTCAAAGTAGTCCCTGCACTACTTTGGTCCCACTTTGATGTGACTTGAGGTCCATAGACCTCAATAATACACAGGCATTGCTTCAAGTTGCATCAAAATGACGGCAAAAAATTGCGGCAAATCGCGGCAAAAAATCGATGCAAAATCGTGCTACTTTCAGGTCACAATAGTGGAAACCTAGCCTAAAGGATTTGTATGAGCATGACCCAAATGTTCTCCCATATCTTTTCTTACCATCTAGATCATGTCCCATCATTTGTGCCATCATTTGTAGCAATATACAGCTTTTATTACTTTTGTTGACATCATCACAAGGGAAAGAGAGAGATGGAGAAAGGCAGGGTTCTGTAGTCCAGCAGGCAGAGCTGACAATGCTGCTTGAGATTTTAGTATAACAAAAGTTTTGTGTTATAAGCTCAAACAGAAGCATATGAACACACTGGATTTCCAGCAGATCAACAGATATTTTTTTTGTACTTGCAAATTTTAAAGGAAGAGTGGAGAAAAGGAATACAATACTAAAGAAGAAAACATGAAGGGGATGAGTTTTCCCTTAATGGGCTTAGGCTCGGTTCACATCTAAACCGGCCACGGATCGCACAGCAATGCTGTCCGTCTCTGTTCTCCGTTTCAGGTTCGAATCAGGACGGAATCTTTGCCTGAATTCAGCCCTTAAACGGAGGCAAAGATGCACAGCGTTTCTGTGCAGTGTGTTCCGCAGCCATCCAGCAGACACGTCACATTCTCCTGCTATGCGAATTGGATGTGGAGAAATCCAATTCGCATAGGTCTGAACCCAGCCTTAAAGTTGACTACTCCAATACTGCTGGCAAGAAACAAGAATTTATTTCCTCTGATTATATTATATAAGATTATGATTCATACAACTGTTTAGATTTCACTATTTACCCCACAGTTAGCACAGCTGTTTTCTGATTAAAGGTACATTGTACTAAATTTTTGTTTTTTCTCATGCAGGCTCATACTGTTCAAGGCTAAGTGGCTTTCTTATCCATGGAGAATAGCAAAAAGCTGTTTAGGCTCCATGCACACTAGCATTTTTTTAAGCTCCTAGAAGCTGTTATTAGACTTTTTTTTGTCTACTCCTTGAAGCTAAATAGTGTTATCCTATGTGTCCATGCACACTACTTTAGGCTATTAGCATTTTCTGAGCTTCAGCATCTAGGAGCAGATAAAAAATAGTTTTACGTAGAGTTTTAGGTTCCATGCACACTAGCGTTTTTCATAAGCTCGAAAAAAAACGCTTAATGAAAAATGCTGATAATAGCATTTTGTGCCAGCTTCTAGTATAATTTTAGTAGCATTTTGAAGCTTTTAGGAGCATTCAGCATTTTTTTTTCTGGTGGAAAAACACTCCAAAAAATTCTACAAAAACATTTTTTTTTTTTTGTTCCTAGGTGCTGAAGCTCAAAAAATGCTAATAGCCTAAAGTAGTGTGCATGGACTCATAGGATAGCACTATTTAACTTCTAGGAGCAGAAAAAAATGCTAATAACAGCTTCTAGGAGCTTAAGGCTCCTTTCACACTGAGGCGCTTTGCAGGCACTAAAGTGCTAAAAATAGCTCCTGCAAAGCACCCTGAAAGAGTCGCTCAATGCAATCCAATGTGAAAGCCCCGAGGGCTTTCACACTGGAGCTGTGCGCTTGCAGGGCGGTCTAAAAAGTCCTGCAAGCTGCATCTTTGGAGCGCTGTAGGAGCGGTGTATTTACTGCTCCTAAAGCACCCCCTTCCCATTGAAAACAATGGGGGAGCGCTCCAAACCAGCGTGCGGTTTTAACCCTTTTTCGGCCGCTAGCGGAGGTAATAAAAAAACGCCCCGCTAGTGCCACTAAAACGATGGTAAAGCGGCGCTATATTTAGCGCCACTGTACCGCCAGCGCCCACACGCCTCAGTGTGAATGTAGCCTAAGAAAAAGCTAGTGTACATGGAGCCTTATAGCATTTTTTCCAGCAGAAAACAACGCTGAATGCTCCTAAACCCTCCCAAACCCTCCTAAATGCTCTTAACTGCTACTACAATGCTCCTAACAGCTTTTTTTGAGCTTTTTTTTTTTTTTTTCTTCATGTATCAGCATTTTTCATCTAGCATTTTTTTCTAGCTTTTTTTGAGCATGAAGCCTACAGCCTTGTACACACAATCAGATTTTCTCCAGACAAAACCTCAGACTTTTGTCTGAAGGGCGTTGGCCAAGAACTTGTCTTGCATACAAACGGCAATGAATTGTTGGCCAATAAACACGAACATAGTGACATACTACGTGGTTTTTCAGCTCTTTAGCGCCACCCTTTTGGCTCCTTCTGCTAATTTCGTGTTAGTAGAAGTTTGGTGAGTGTTGATTCGCGCTTTTCATTTTGCACTTTTTAGTTTGTTTCTGAACTACCGTTCGTCAACCAGCCATGTTGCAGAATCAGAGGAGATAACGTGTTATTTATTATTGGCCTTGGAGTTATTGCTTTGATCCAAGTCCAGTCCAGGAACAGGAGGATTTCTTGGACCAAAAATTGGTTGCTTTATTAATCGTGACCAATTATGTCATATACCTTTGCTGCGGGAGCTCCAGAAGAATAATCCGGATTATTTTTGGAATTATCTCCGGATGACGGACCCCTGCTTTCACCAACTCTTGGCATTGTTGAACCCCCTATAAAAAGAAGCAGGATACATGCATGAGGCTTTTATTTTATTTTTTCTGGTTGAATAATGATTTGATTTGGTATATTTTCTATATTTTTGGGTGCATAGAATGCACTTTTTGGTTAAGTTATATTGGCAGATAGCATGTCTAATTTTATTTGTTTCTGCACAATAAAAAAATTGTAGAGAATAATACTAGACTATGTGTTTTACTTCAAATGACAGTTTGGGAGTAGGCAGTTACATATTAAAAAATACAATGTAAAATTAACAAGGGACACCAACATAGTTGTATCTTTGATCTTAAAAACTATGGGATAATGGAGTTGTGGTAACTTGCACCAAATAAAAAAAAAAATAACAAGCATAAGAATATTATTCTTGATATCACTAGAAAAAAAAGCTTTTGAAAATTTGTTTGGCAGAACTCCATCAGTATCACCAGCAAAGCAGCTTCATTATTATCCCATTAAAGAAGAACAGAGTGCGCGTGCTGTATTTCGAGATTTCATAATTTGCTGCGTCACAAATGCTAATTCTCCATTACGAACGCTGGTTTACAAGACCGATGGCTTCTGGCTCTTCCTTGCTTCCGAGCATGCGTGTTTTGTACTTTGGACTTTTGTCCGACTGACTTGTGTACACATGATTAGAAAATCCGACAATAGACATTTGTCCACGGAAAATTTTAAAGCCTACCATCCAACATTTGGCCGCAGAAAATCCAACAACAATTGTCCGATGGAGCGTACAAATGGTCGGATTTTCCGCCAACAGCCTGTCATCACACAATTCCCGTCGGAAAATCCGATCGTATGTACGAGGCTTAAGTCCCAGTTGTGATTGATGAAAAATAAAAAAACAATTGATCATAAAATACATAAACACTTGAAATTTGAAGTGTTTGAATCCACTTAAACACTAATGCTATATCTGAAAAGCCAGCTAACTGGAATCAAGTGGAAACTCATTTACCCTAGGAAGTATAAAGTAAAAGACCAGGAATCATTTCCATATTACAAAATGGATATTTTGCCTCATTGCTAGAATTTCACGTTTTATACACCTCATTGGACTTTAATAAAGCAAAGAACATTGTACATAGTGTGGTAATGCAGGCTGACCAATCAGCAATTATCTTTCTCTGTCTACTTCCGACTGAAAAGTGAAATCTGATTTGCGTCAATAGGTTAATGCACATCAATGCTCTTTTTACAGCCCTGCCAAATTAGCCCACATTTTTCTCTAAATATTCAGCACCGCCTAGCTATTTTGGGTTGAGCTGCATTAGCACTATGCAGAAAGCAGCAACAAGACAACTGTTGTTGTCTCTGTAAGCAGGATAAAAATAAGGTCAGCGCAAGCTTGAAGGGCTTGCTAAGGTTTAGCCTACTTGAATTATTTCATGCTTGTGAAAGTTAAGTAGATGAGAAGCACATTAAATAAGATGACAGAGTTCAGATTATGCTTCTTTTTTTTTTTTCCCTCGTTCCTGGTCTTTAGCTCTGTAGATGAATTCTCCCTTTTTTCAATTTGTTAAGATGGTGAAATCTGCTTTGTGTGATTTATGAAGGAACTTGAAGCGATTAGTTTCATAGTGCATAAAAATTCCTCAGGTTCAGAGGGATGTCCAATCTGTTACACCGTGAGCTGTTGACTGGATGAGAACATGAGCAGCTCAGAGCCATAAGGAGATTGTGTTGAGTTATTAAACACTTGTGCTAAAGCTGCTTATTGTTAATTCCTCAATGTCCTGCTGAAGTGATCGGATAAGATCAGATCGGATTAGATCAAAGAGCCTGGGAACTGGTCTTTCGAGCAGATTCATTTAATCAATAAAGAGGGCTGAGAGAGCGAAAGGGAGAAGGGGATAGATGAAAAAAGTAAACAAAGACTAAATAACTAAATAAAAAACAACATGCATAAATAATATACACACAATCTACAGAAAAACATTTTAACAGATGGCCATACACATACAGATTATTGACAGAAACATGTTGTTTCAATTCTTCTTTGCTAATCTCTTAGATTGTAAGCACTAATGAGCAGGGCCCTCTGATTCCACCTGTAGTGAATTGTATTGTAACGGTACTGTCTACCCTCATGATGTAAAGCACTGTGCAAACAATTGGTGCTATATAAATCTTGTATAATAATAATAATAACCATCCTGAGTGTCAGCCAAGAGCAACTTTTAAGTTGGTGACATGCTCCACTATATTGAAATGAAGGAATGGAAGACCCAACTGTATGTTGAAGAGCATAAGGCCCCTTTCACACTTGTGCAACTTTTCCTGTGACTTGGGACTGCAAAGTCGCATGACAAGTTGTATCCCATGATTTCCAATGAGTACCATTCACATCTGTGCGACTTCAAGTCACACCGACTTCAAAGTAGTCCCTGTACTACTTTGGTCTGACTTTGATGCAAGTTGAGGTCCATAGACCTCAAGTCTACACAGGCATTCCCTGAAATCATGGCAAAATCGCATCAAAATCGCGGTAAGATTGTGGCTAAATCGCGCGACTTTCAAGATGCGTCAGTGTAAAAGGGGCCTAAGGCCCCAATCACACCTCAGCGTTTTGTAGCTTGAAGCCTGAAGCTCCAAAACGCTGGAGGAGAAAAAAATCTATTATTCTCTATAGAGATGGTTCACATCTCCACTCCACGTCACCTGAAGCCAAACGCCTGAAGCTCAAAAACGCTTTTTTGTAGCTCAATTCAGGTAGATTTGGGCGTTTTTCGGCTTTTTACATTGGGGACCTTTTTGACCTGTACAAAAATGCGTCAACAATTGCGGTAAAAACGCGCGACTTTCCGCCTGAATTCGATACGCTCAGGTGTGAATGCAGCCTAAGTGGCTTGTATTTGATTGCTAATAATGTCTCTGAACAACATGGGCAGTCAACACTTGGACCTAGTTGGATCTGGTCATCATTGTAACTTAAAGAATCTGTGGAAAACAGTTATGTGCATTTAAAGTGCATGTCCAAGAAAAAAAAATGCAGTACATCTCTGCAATACATGCACATGTCCATACCTGGCAAGAACAGAAAAATTACAGATTCATTTGCTAGAAATGCACTCCTAAGTCCTGTAGAGGGCTGACCACATGCAACATTTATATGGACTAAGTGGTGTCAGCCCTGCCCAGTTGTCTTCTGGTAAACCACTCAAACACACATGTTCTCCCATCTCTGCAACATTCTCATTCCCAAAATAAAAACTAGGTGGGCTAACTGGACCTCTCAAGGTAGCACGGCAAGTTTGCACTATTCATCTGCTAGAAATACACTCCTAATGCCGCGTATACATGACTGGACTTTCTGGCAGAAAAGGTCAGACGGAATCATTCCATCGGACATTCCGATCGTGTGTGGGCTTCATCGGACTTTTTCTTTTGAAAATTCTGACGGACCTAGAGATAGAACATGTTTTAAATCTTTCTGAAGGAATCAATTCCTATCGGGAAAACCGTTTGTCTGTATGCTATTTCGACAGACCAAAAATGACACAAGGACAGCTATTGGCTACTGGCTATTGAACTTCCTTTTTCTAGTCCTGTCTTACGTCATTGCTTTCATAACGATCGGACTTTGGTGTGATCGTGTGTAGGCAAGTCAGTTTCAGCGGAACTCCGTCGGAACTCCGATGAAAAAACCGTCGGAGTTCATTCCGATGGAAAGAACAGTCGTGTGTACTCGGCATAAGTCCTGTAGGGCAGTGGTCAACCACCCTGTCCTCAGGGTTCACTAACAGGCCAGGTTTTATGTATTACCTTAGGGAGATGCAGACTAGAATACTGCAATCACTGAGCAGCAAATTATATCACCTGTAATGTATTTCCATTATCTTGCAATCCTGGCCTGTTAGTGGGTCCTGAGGACAGGGTTGATGACCACTGCTGTAGAGGGCTGACAACGAGTGGTGTCAGCTTTGTCTAGTTGTCTTTTGATAAACTACTCAAACACACCTGCTTTCCCATCTCTGCAACATTCTCATTCTGTAGTCCCAAAATAAAAACTAATGGCGTGTACACACGTCCCGACTTTCGACGGACTGAATCACGTCGGACTTTTCAACGGACTTTCGACGGACTTTAGACGGACTTCCATCGAATCGGACTTGTCTACACACAATCACACCAAAGTCCGACGGATTCGACCGTGATGACGTACGACCGGACTAGAATAAGGAAGTTCATAGCCAGTAGCCAATAGCTGCCCTAGCTTCGGTTTTCATCCATCGGACTAGCATACAGACGAACTGATTTTTCGACCGGACTCAAATCCGTCGGAAAGATTTGAAAAATGTTCTAAATCTAAAGTCCGTCACATTTTTGACAGAAAAGGTCCGCTGCAGGTCCGATGAAGCCCACACACGGTCGAATTGTCAGTACAAGTTTGGTTGAAAAGTCCGGCCGTGTGTACACGGCATAAGAGGGCTAACTGGACTAACACAGGTAACACAGCACATTTGCACAAGACACAGGACAGCTCTGAATTTCCCAACAGAATCAACAGGTTTTTGTTTTTTTGCACTCATTGAACAGGCATGCCAAATTTTTCCAATGTTAAAATGATAACTGGCCAAAAAAAATTATTGCAGTACATTTCTGCAATACATGCATGTGTATACATGTTTTATCCATTTAAAGACTTGACAAGAACAGAAAAATACCTATTTATCTGCTGGAAATGCACTCCTAGGTCCTGTAGAGGGCTGACAACACACATAATTTTTATGGGCGGAATGGTATCACCCCGACCTAGTTGTCTTTTGATAAACTACTCAAACACACCTGATCTGCACTCTCTGTAACATTTTCATTCTTTAGTCCCAAAATAAAAACTAAAAAAAGAGGGCTAACTGGACTTCTCAAGGTAACACAGCAAGTTTGCACAAGACCCAGGACAGCTCTGAATTTCCTAAATGATCAACAGGTCTTGGTGTTTTTTGCACTCACTGAGCAGGCATGCCAAATGTTTCCAATGGTTCTTTTTTTAACAGGCCAAAATGTAGCAAGTAAGAGAAGTTTATTATTAGGGTACATATACAATTAAAGGGGTTGTAAACCCTCAAGGTTTTTCACCTCAATGCATTCTATGCATTAGGATGAAAAACCTCCTGTGATGCAGCAGCCCCCCAGAGCCCCGCTTTTACTTACCTGAACCCGGTCTTTAAAGGGACGGGGATGAGCACACCAGCTCCAGCCAATGTCTTGGGTTCTGATTGGATAGATTGATAGCAGTGCAGCCATTGGTTCCCGCTGCTGTCAATCAAATCCAATGATGTGGGAGCCGGGGGGTGGGGCCGAGTCCTGCTGTCTGTGTCAATGGACACAGCAACAGGACACGAGAGCACACCCGCACAAGTTCCTCTTAGGGAAAGCGGCTCTTCAATGGGGCATTCAAGAAGAGGAGGAGCCAGGAGCGCCGCTGAGGGACCCCAGAAGAGGAGGATGGGGGCCACTCTGTGCAAAATCAACTGCATAGAGGAGGTAAGCATAACATGATTTTTAAAAAAAAAACAAACCTTTATATATCCTTTAAATACTGCGTACGTGATTTCAATTACAGCTGCACAGGTATGAGTATACACTGAAAGAAAATTATGGATTAACAACTGAACAGTTTAACAACTAAGCAACATTGATCATTCAAAAACAGGGACAATTGTTAGTCCTGGAATTTCTCCCTTCATGACAACTTTTGAGTTTTCAGAATGATCTACAGAAGAAATGGCTGCAGATACACAGCTTCAACTTATGTCGGAGGATTTGTTTCAACTCTGTGTATTACCTATTGCTAGTCACTTCACTGGGTATATGTACAGGTTTACAACCACTTTTAAATTGTAAGTTGCCTTACAAATTAAATAATCTTCCCTACATTGTAAAAAGTGTAAATAGTTCTTTCAATTAGATAGACATGTTAAGGCAGAGCTATAAGTAGTGCTTTTAGTAGCTGCTGCATGTAGATCTGTGTCAGATAGGTGGTACCTGTGGGGTGATATAGGTATCATAGTTTCCCTGTCAAGGTCCACTCATCTGTTTTCTTTGGCTTGGCTGTCTAATGGTAGTTGTGATTGCCAGCTGCAACCTGGATGGGTGGTATCTGTGGTGTAAGGCAGATCTACAAGTTCCCTATCAGGACTTTTTGTCCTGTTCCTCATCATTGATTGGTCCTATACCTTTATATGATGATTAATTAAGGGTTGTATAAAAAAACATGTGTATGAAAGAAAAAGGGGTGGAGAGCTAAATCAGGAGCCAGTTGGCTGATGGTATTCCAGCATGCTCGGCCGGCTTCTGCTGGACCGACTGACATACATACGGGCCCAATTTGGTCTGTGTGTACGGGCTTTAGTGTTCTTGATTGAGACAAGTGGACACTATAGAGAGATATTCTTTGTTCATATTTCATGTTTGAGGTTTACAACCACTTCAAATAAGTATAGGAGTCTATTTTTTAAGACCTGGGTGTGGACGTAGGACAATAATTGTACAAATCTGATTCATATTTAATGGCGTTGTGTCATAATCATATTATGTGAAGCAGTCAGCATGGATAAAATCATGCCTAATCTGCTTTGTGTAACATGATGCTGTTTATAACTCATGTAGCGTGACAATATAATATTGCAATAAATAATAATAATTCACAATATGCCAAAGACATACACTGTACTCAAGAGACACTTACCTTAACTGAATGCATTTTGACTCCTTCTTCTTTGCATTACTCCTGCTATCTGTACATGAGGCAGTTTTAGAAAGTCTTAATTGCTTGCAGGATCAAAGCTCATTAAAGTGCCGTTAAACACAGAAACTATTTTTAATGTGTTTATCCTTAATATTGCATTATATACATATTAACAAATGCTCTATTATCTTCAATTACAATGTAGTATAGAGAAGTAAAAACCTGGTTGATCTTGCCATTCAGCTTTAATTCCATGTTTTCTGTATTAAATCTGATTCTATGGCTTTACCGTTGCCACCTGTACTGTGCCCTGTACCTCTTTTATGGAACAGACAAGCCATTCACTTCCTCTGTTCTCCAATTCTAGCAGTCCTATATGACTAGTCCGTTACCTTAGGAGGTGGTTACAGATCAAGAACTGACAAGCCCCTTCCTCTCTCCTGTTCCATGCCTACATCATTTGGGTTGGTCACTAGTGGGGCAGATCTAACAGGGATAATTGAAGGAGGCATCATCTCTTTGCTAGTCATCCCATATATACAATGTGTATAGAAAAGAATCACCTCCCTGTAAAATAATCACATTTGATTGCTTTGCAGCCAGAAATGACAGACACAGTTCTTGTTTTATCCAGCTGTACATACTCAGTGAAACTTATAACATCCAAGTGAAAGATATAGCACCAGCATATCAGAAAATCAAAAATTCTAAAACAGAATCACTGAGTTGGAAAAAAGCATCACCCCTCCACCTAACAATGACTTGTAAACTTAATCAGGCATAGCTAATCACCTTCTCAATGGCACACAAAGCCATTTGTCTGTCAACTGTGATCAGCTGAGGTCATTTTGATTAGCTCAGCATGAAAAGAGCTTTCCAGGAGCATTTCAGACCCAGATAGTGCAACTGAAGCAAACAATCAGCTATGAGTGGCAAGGCACTATCAAAAGATCTCTGGGATAAAGTTGTGGACAGGGACAAGTCAGGAGATGGATACATAAAAATTTCAAAGGCTTTATCAATGCCTAGAAGCACTGTGAAGTCTATTATTAAGAAGTGAACGGTATTTGGTACAACACAGACCCTCCCTGGATCAGGACATCACTCCAAATTGGATGAAAGAGCCAGGAGGAAACTGGTCAGAGAGGCTACCAAGAGGCCTACTACAACATGGAAGCAGTTTTAGGAATTTATGACAAAGAGTGTTCATTGTGTGCATGTGACAACAATATCAAAAATTCTCCACAAATGTGGCTTGTATGGGAGGGTTGCAAGAAAAAAGTCACTCTTCAATAGGGATGAGCTTTGAGTTCAAATCGAACGTAAGTTCAACTTGAACATCGGCCGTTCGACTGTTCGTCGAATTAAGAACATTATGGGCCGTTTGCCCCAAATTCGAGTGGCGAGTCACAGCCCATAATTCACTGCGGCATCTGCTGGCTGATGATTGGTCAAGCATGCACTATGACCCGCTTGCTTTGGCCAATCACAGCGCGGTAAGAACGGAGAGCCATAATTGACCAAAGGCAGGGTGGCTTTGGCCAATTATGCCTCCGGGGATTTAGTACACGCCCCACACTGTATAAGTCCGTCTGGAAGTCGGCCTTGTGTAGTGTGTTTCGGCATGCTGAGAGATAGAGAGAGAGAGAGAGAGAGAGAGAGAGAGAGAGAGAGAGAGTGTCATTTCATTTGAGTTAGAGCAGGCAGTCAGTTAGCTGCAGTCAGTGTATTTAGTATATATATGCATGCCGGGTGTTTGTGTGTGTGTGTGTGTGTGTATATGTGTATATATATATATATATATATATATACACACACTGTATTCAGTTTAGCTAGATCCGTTCCTAATATACTTACAGGCAGGCAGCTGCAGTATTTTCAGTCAGTGTACTGTATCCTGTGCACATTTTGCAACTAAAGCTAACTGCAGACAATTGCTGGTGTTCTCTTCCTAATAATACCACAGGCAGGCAGCTGCAGTAATTTCAGTCAGTGTACTGTATCCTGTGCACAGTGTGCAACTGAAGTTAACTGCAGACAATTGCTGGTGTTCTCTTCCTAATAATACCTCAGGCAGGCAGCTGCAGTATTTTCAGTCAGTGTAGTGTATCCTGTGCACAGTGTGCAACTAAAGCTAACTGCAGACAATTGCTGGTGTTTTTTTCCTAATAATACTCCAGGCAGGCAGCTGCAGTATTTTCAGTCAGTGTACTGTATCCTGTGCACAGTGTGCAACTAAAGCTAACTGCAGACAATTGCTGGTGTTCTCTTCCTAATAATACCACAGGCAGGCAGCTGCAGTATTTTCAGTCAGTGTACTGTATCCTGTGCACAGTGTGCAACTAAAGCTAACTGCAGACATTAGTACGTGGCCGCTGGGCATGCTTGTCCCTTTTCTCGGCAGCTGACCGCATTGAGCCACAACATGTCGAAGAGTTGGTAGAGTGGATGACCAAGCCGTCCTCATCCTCCTCATCCTCTGTCACCCAGGCTACCTTGGCTGCCAATGCAGATGCCAAAGCGGCCTATTCCTTGGACTCGAGGTCATCATTAGTTACTCTTTCCCTAGCCCCACCTGAGGAGTCCCTCGAACTGTTCGACCACAGTGTTGGGTACATGCTGCAAGAGGATGTGCAGCGTTTTGAAGGCTCCAATGATGGTACCCAGCTTGAGGAAGGCAGTAACGTGAGCCCAGAGAGAGGGGTTGCCCAAGAAGGACAACAAACTGGCAGTCATGTTCCCTCAGCTGCAGGATACTGCCAGGTTTGCTTCAGTGACGCGGAGGGAGGGGATGATGAGTTCACTGACTCTATGTGGGTGCCTGATAGGAGAAAGGAGGAGGAGGCGGAGGAGGAGGAGGCACATCTCCAACGAGGCAGGATGCCCTCCAGGGGCCAGCTTAATGGCAGTCAACCGACTGCATCACACTGCAGAGCTCCGCAAGTGCAGGGCGCTGTTGACTCTGCGCGTTATTCCAAAAGTTCTTTGGTGTGGGCCTTTTTTGAGACTTGTGCAGCAGATCGCAACGTTGCTATTTGCAACATATGTCTGAAGCATATCAAGCGTGGACTAGACAGCAAGCGCTTGGGCACCACATGCTTAATCAGATATATGTCGAGCTCCCATGCAGCCTGTTGGCAACACTACCTAAAAGACTCACACCAAAGAACAAGGCGGACCTCTCCTTGCTCCTCCTCAGCTGGGATCTCCAACCCCACTATAACATCAATCCTCTCAGAAACCTGCACTGAGAGGAATGAAGGTGTAGAATTAGGTGTGCCACTGCCAAGTACTTGCGGGCAATCTGCTATCAGTACACCAATGTCCGATTCTAGCAGGCAGATTTCCCTACCCCAGTTGTTCCACCGGCGAAAGAAGTTTGCTCCCAGCCATCCACATGCCCAGCGGTTGAATGCTAGCTTGGCTAAATTGCTAGCACTTCAACTGCTGCCTTTTCAGTTGGTATACTCTGCCCCCTTCTGTGAGTTTGTGGAATGTGCGGTACCTCAGTGGCAGGTCCCCAAACGCCACTTTATTTCACGGAAGGCGATTCCGGCTCTCTACCGGCATGTGGAAAGCAATATCCATGCCTCGCTGGACAGGGTGGTCAGTGGTAAAGTGCATATTACCGCTGACTCATGGTCCAGCAGGCATGGACAGGGATGTTACCTATCTTTCACTGCGCACTAGATGACTCTGCTGGCAGCTGGGAAGGATGCAGGACAGGGTGCAGTAGTGTTGGAGGTTGTTCCGCCACCACGCTTCCAAAATTCTACTAGTGGTGATTCTGCCACACCTCTCTCCTCCACCCCCTCCTCTTCTTCTTCCTCCATGGCCTCTTCCTGTGCTGATTTGTCCTCAGAACCAACGGTGCTCTGTAGGCGTTCAAGGGGCTACGCAAGCACGCAGGCAAAAAGATGCCATGCGGTGCTTGAGCTGGTGTGCTTGGGAGACAGGAGCCACACTGGGGCAGAGATTCTGTCAGCTCTGCGGGGGCAGGCTCAGAGGTGGTTGAAGCCACGCCAGCTTAAGCCAGGAATCGTGGTTTGCGACAATGGCACCAACCTCCTCTCCGCCCTCCGACAGGGTCAACTGACCCACGTGCCCTGTTTGGCTCACATCCTTAACTTGGTGGTGCAGTGGTTCCTGGGCAGGTACCCAGGCTTACAGGATGTCCTGAGGCAGGCCAGGAAAGTCTGTGTGCATTTCCGCCAGTCATATAATGCCAGTGCTCAGCTGGCTGACCTCCAAAAGGAATTTAACCTGCCCATGAACCGCCTAATCTGTGACATGCCCACCAGGTGGAACTCAACGTTGGCCATGCTGCAGTGGCTGCACACGCAACAGAGGACCATCAATGAGTACCTGTGCGACTATGGCACCAGGACAGGGTCAGGGGAGCTTGTTTTTTTTTTCCCCACGCCAGTGGGCCATGATCAGGGATGCATGCACTGTCTTGTCACCATTTGAGGAGGCCACGAGGATGGTGAGCAGTGACAGTGCATGTATCAGTGACACTGTCCCTCTTGTCCACCTGTTGGAGCACACACTGCGTGGAATAATGGACAGGGCACTTGAGGCAGAACAGAGGCAGGAAGAGAACTTCCTTACCTCTCAAGGCCCCCTTTATCCAGACAGTGTTCCTGCGTGCCCGCCGATCACACAGGAAGAGGAGGAGGGTTGTGTCAGCATGGAGGTGGAGCCTAGCACTCAGCATCAGCAGCAGTTTTCAAGGGATCATTTACAGTCTGAATAAACCCATGGACTTGTACGTGGCTGGGAGGAGGTGGCTGCGGATCATGTCGTGATGTTACAAGGGTAAGGTTGCGTACCTTATCTTGCCATCACAGAGGGAGCACAGAATGAAATATCTTCGGGAGGCTTTGCAGAAAGGTTTGTGCAAAGTGTTTCCAGAGCCTGGGAGGTTACAATTTCCTGGTCCTCCTGGACAACGTGTTGCTGAGGCTTCGGTCAGTCACAGAAGGAGCGGTGGAGAAGGTGGCTGGCTGACCAATGCGTTCAGACAATTTTTTAGTCCGCAGCCCCAAGGTATGATCGGTTCCAGCAACCATCGCCAGCATCTGATTCACATGGTGCAGAAATATCTAGGGGCAAGATCAGACTTGGACACCTCTCACACCGAAAATCCTCTGGGTTACTGGGTCTTGAGGATGGATCACTGGCCAAAGCTTGCACAGTAGGGATGAGCCGAACACCCCCTGGTTTGGTTCGCACCAGAACCTGCAGACGGACCGTAAATTTGCACGAACGTTAGAACCCCATTGAAGTCTATGGCACTCAAACGTTCAAAATCAAAAGTGCTAATTTTAAAGGCTAATTTGCATGGTATTGTCCTAAAAAGGGTTTGGGGACCTGGGTCCTGCCCCAGGGGACATCAATGCAAAAAAAATTTTAAAAACAGCCGTTTTTTTTGGGAGCAGTGATTTTAATGATGCTTAAAGTGAAACAAAAAAAGTGAAATATTCCTTTAAATATCGTACCGGGGGGGGGGGGTGTCTATAGTATGCCTGTAAAGTGGAACGTGTTTCCCGTGCTTAGAACAGTCCCTGCACAAAATGACATTTTTAAAGTAATAAAAGTCATTTGAAACTGCTTTCGGCTTTAATGTAATGTCCGGTCCTGGTAATATGGATGAAAATCAGTGAGACAAACGGCATGGGTACCCCTCCAGTCCATTACCAGGCCCTTTGGGTCTTGTATGGATATTAAGGGGAACCCCGCACCCAAATTAAAAAAAGGAAAGGCGTGCGGCCCCAGGCCCTCTGAACAGCAGTTCTTTCGGAACGCACATTCAGTGCTGCTGGAGGCTTTGTAACCAATCACAGGGTGCGCCTGTCCACCGAATAGGTCGATCGGCTGACCTTCATAAAAATGAATCAGTCTTGGATCACCAGCTACCAAGCACCTGATGCTGATGTAATTTTTTTTTTAAATGTGAGATCCCTTCAAGACTGCCTATGCTGATGCTGAGTGACTATCCTGTTATGTTGAGTGACTATCCTCTTCCTCCTCAATGTTCATGCTGATAGCTTGTAAGAACATTTTTGATTCTGGGCACCGCCACCAGTGGCTAAGGCCCAATTTTTCTGCCCCTGTTTAACAGGGGCGTGTAATTACAATTTTTGATGCAATACTTTGCAGCAGGGCTCATTCCTGCGCTCCAACTAGAGTATCTGTGAGGAGTTGCAGTGTTGTGGCACCAGCACCAGTGCCTTAGGCCCAATTTTTCAGCCCCTGTTTAACAGGGGCATGTAATTACAATTCTTGATCTAATATTTCACAGCAGGGCCCGTTCCTGTGCCCACCAAGAGTAACTGTGAGGCCTCACAGTGTTGTGGCAACACCACCACACCGTCCACCACCAAAGGCCCAATTTTTATGACCCTGTTCAACAGGGGCATGTAATTACTATTGATCTAATATTTCACAGCAGGGCCCGTTCCTGCGCCCACCAAGAGTAACCGTGAGGGCTTACAGTGTTGTGGCAACACCAACACCTAAGGCCCAAATTTCTGCAGAGTATATGGGGCAGGCCCCTACTTTCAAATATCCAACTTACAAATGACTCCTACTTGCAAAGGGAAGGAGACAACAGGAAGTGAGAGGAAATCTACCCCTAGGAAGGGAAACTCTCTCCTGTTATGCCCTGTACACACGGTCGGACATTGATCGGACATTTCGACAACAAAATCCTAGGATTTTTTTCCGATGGATGTTGGCTTAAACTTGTTTTGCGTACACACGGTCGCACAAAGTTGTCGGAATTTCCGATCGCCAACAACGTGGTGACGTCAACCACGTACGGCCTGTTCAGAACCAAGCGCGGCACCCTTTGGGCTCCTTTTGCTAATCTTGTGTTAGTAAAAGTTTGGTTAGAGACGATTTGCGCTTTTTCAGACTCGTGGCTTTCAGATCGTTTTCTGCGGTTCAGTTTGTGCTTGTGGGTTTGTATCTGCTCTTCAGTGCGTGCAAGCAAGCTACGCATGACTTGTCATTCTGTTCTTGTTCATTCGTTACTGTTTTTCAGGTCGCTCTTCACAGGCCTTGCTGTTCTTCAGTGCGTTCTATTACTTCGTTCTGAGCAGCCGACCGTTTTCTAGCCATGTTGCGTATACGTACTCCTCATAGAGTTCGTGCTGTGCGGGGGCTTGGTGTTGGGGTCCTGACCTTGACACAAGTCCAGTCCATGAACAGGGTGGGGAGGAGTTCATGAACCAAGAATTGGTTGCTTCAGCGTGACCAGTTCTGTCATATGCCTTTGCTCCGTGAGATCCGTGAGAATAATCCTGATGATTTCAGGAACTTTCTCCGGATGACGGACCCCGTATTTCACTGTTTGTTGGCTTTGCTGACCCCCTATATCAGCAGGCAGGATACCTGCATGAGGCAAGCCATCACTGCGGAGCAGAGGCTCGTCACTACCCTGCGGTACTTGGCAACAGGGAGAAGCCTGCAGGACCTCAAGTTCTCAACATCTCCCCCCCAGGCTCTGGGGATCATTATCCCAGAGACCTGTTCTGCCATCATCCAGGTCCTGCAGAAGGAGTATATGAAGGTAAGATTTTTATCCTTTAACATCACATTTTATTGTATTGAATGTTTGCTAATATATTGTATTTCTTTCCTCATTCCCTAATTACCATGATTGTAATATGCTGTGAATGTCCCCTTTGTTCTCATGCATGCTGGATTTTTATGTAATTATTTTCTGGCTCCTTCATACATATTTGCCTTCACTTACCTCCCCAGCATGCTCTCCTGCCCCTATATTCACCTCATGTAGTCACTTAACAATGTATTTTATCAGCTCCATAGTAGTGTTTTACCCCAAACAACCCCTAAAATGTTTAGAAATGTGATTTGTGCTTTAAATTCAGGCAGAGTGCCAGAGGCTTTTTTTTTTGTGGTATCCCCAAATCATTTTTATTAACCCTCCCTCCCCCCAACTGCTAAGTCAGCTGATACCAATTCTCTATATATCCTCAATCATCTATCTGCTGACTTTGCCAAACCCATACACACTATACCCATCTCTTTTGTGGTCAGATGTATGGATGAATTCCCCAAAGCATGTAGTGCAAGGGCCTGCCTGTATACTTTCAAATGGTAATGTTTAAAGTTTTTGTATACTATTATTATCTTGATAGGTAATAGCAGAATGTCCAAATGTGCTCAAATGTGTACAGTGTGTATTTAAATCTTTGTATTATGACACTTCTTACCTGTCCAGTGGGCTGCCAATAGTGTAACTAAGGAGGGGCTGTTCAAAGTAATATCCATTATTTAGGCATTCATCTCTCAATGAAGTGAAGAGGGTTACCTGTCCAAGATCCCCCCCCTATAATGTTAGAAATGCCCCATGAGAGGGGGGGAGGGGGAATATGATAGGTGTACCTTATACTTTGGTGTTGTAAAATTCCCCTTAATAAATGTTATCTTGATGTTGGCCAAGAATGTTTGTGTCTAATCTGCTTTCCATGTTTATGTGCAAAAATACTAAGTTTCCTTCCACGCCACAGGAATGGCAGACTGTGGCCTCCCACTTTGCCCAGCGGTGGGACTTTCCTAACTGTGGAGAGGCAATTGATGGGAAACACATCCACATCGTCCCACCACCCAACTCGGGGTCGTACTATTGTAATTACAAGGGGTTCAATAGTATTGTGATGTTGGCGGTGGTGTCGGCTAATTACGACTTCCTGTATGTGGACATGGGGAAGAATGGCCGGATGTCCGATGGTGGAGTCATCGCCCAGACGGAGTTTTACAGGCGTCTCCAGAATGGCAGCTTGGACTTGCCACCTCCCGAAGACAATGTGGAAGGACTTCCATTCGTCTTCGTTGCGGATGAAGCATTTGCGCTGGGGGACCATCTTATGCGGCCATTCCCGATGAGGACCCTCACCCCAGAACAGAGGGTTTTTAATTACCGGCTGGCCAGAGCCAGAAGAGTGGTGGAGAATACGTTTGGAATCATGGCCAGCCGGTTCCGCCTATTTCTGACTCCCATCCATATGGCGGAGTATAAGCTTAATCATATAATCCTGGCATGCTGTGTTCTACATAACTTTTACGCCAACATTCTGCCAACTATGCTGGCTCAGTTGGGCCTGAGGCCGGAATTCTACATGAAACAACCCTGACGGCGCTTGAAAGTGGCCGTCCTGGCTTGCCCTCCCTGAGTGCCCGTGATGTCCGGCTAAGATACCTTGAGTTCTTTGTGGGTAGGGGGGCCATCAATATGCCAGACAATTTGTGAAGCCTTTATCAAATAAAATAAAAAAGCTAATCTTTGGTGACATTTACTGCTTGTGTTTGTTTTAGCTGACTCTGACAGCAATGTGGGGAGTCCTGAAAATGGCGTGATTGTGTAATCTTATACAAAGCACTGTTGGGTGTTATTTACTAAAGGCGTAGGCACTTTGCACTACAAGTGCACTTGAAACTGCACTGAAACTGCACTTGTAGTGCAAAGAGGATTTGCCCTTAGGAAATAACCCCCATTTTCACAGAAAGCAGCAATTACATCTCCACAAAAGTGTTGTAGCGTTGAGACAATAATCCACACATTCTTGATAACAATCTTTTTAATATCTGCACAATCATATGTGCATTTAGAAAAGGTTTTTAAAACAAACCAACATGTTTGTTGTATAACAATTTTTGGGGTGGCATTATCAAAAATAGAAATGTCCATTTAAGATAAAACAGGCATGTGTAAAACCAACAAGAAAGACACAAATCTTGAACTTACAAAGTTCACATATGGTAAAACTTTAAGGCAATATCAGACATGAGTATTTAGGAACTGTGTTTGATATTGCCTTCAGATGGGGTGAAGTCACCCCTGGAAAAGCCAAATTTTGAAGATGCACACCAATTTACGAATGTCAACATGTGCTAGCTGCCATCACGGGGGATCAAGGGACGTGTTTTGGGGGAGCAACCCCTTCCTCACAGCTACTTTATTATTGAGGAAGGGGTTGCACCCCCAAAACGCATCCATTGATCTCCCGTGATGGCAGATAGCACATGTTGGCACACTGTGTGCATCCTCAAAATTTGGCTTTTCTAAACATCGCTAAAACATTTTTAAGATTGTAGCACACAAAAAAACAAAGTGATTTGGAGGGGTTTTAAACTCACCCCAAAACATCTCAATGTTATTATTTTTTTGATTAACATCATTGATTTTTTTCTTGAGGTTTTCCAATTCTAAATTACACCCCATGATCTCCCCGATCAGGATCTGGGCACTTTCTGATGTGAAAGGATCTGGATCCACAACATCACGATCACCTAAAAAGAGAGAAACCAAACAAAAACAGGTATCAAAAATATGCCGGCATCCATCTCTTACCTGAGCCTGTGGTCGCAGACACTCACCTGTTGTGGTGCCAGTTTCCACCACATCTTCTTCCTCCTCCTGCTCTGCTTGTGTTGGGGGTATTTCCCCTTCTTCCTGAGGTGGGGGGGGTCTGTGGTCTCCTCGGATGAGGGGTGTCCTCCGAGTCTTTTCTCCCCTATGTAAAACAAAAATGGTATACTTAGCACACAGATATTTGATGGCCGAAATATAAAGATGAAACATTGCTTGGAAGTGGTGTACAATTGTCTATTTTGGCTGAGTTCCAAGATGTAGCATTTTTATTGTCCGTTGTCAAGCTTCAAGACTTTACCTGTTTTGTACAAGCTTTACAGATGACCCAAAGGGGCTGGTAATGGGCTGGGGGGGGGTGTTTTCAATGCTTTTCATCCATATTGCCGGGACCAGACATAACATTAAAGCCGCAAGCAGTTTTAAATTACTTTTTTTCCTTTAGAAATGTCATTTTGAGAAGGGACTGTTCTAAACACGGGAAACACGCGCCACTTTACAGGCATACTATAGACACCCCCCAGGCACAATATTTAAAGGAATATTTTACTTGTATTTTTTCACTTTAAGCATCATTAAAATCCCTGCTCCTGAAAAAACAGCCTTTTTAAAACTTTTTTTGCATTTAAACATGTACCCTGGGGCAGGACCCGGGTCCCCAAACCCTATTAAGGACAATAACTTGCATATTAGCCTTTAAAATTCGCACTTTTGATTTCTTACGTTTGAGTCCCATAGACTTCAACGGGGTTCGAAAGTTCACACGAACTTTTGGTCTGTTTGAATGTTCTGATGCGAACCGAACCGGGGGGGGGGTTCGGTTCAGCCCTACTCCTCAAGAAAGGCCACATACAATCACGACTGAGCTTTGCCAAAATGCACCTTGAAGATTCTGAGACCACATGGAAAAGGTTGTTATGGTCAAATGAGACTAAAATTATTGAATTAATTATTTGGCCTCAACAATAAACAATATCTCTGGCGGAAATCTAGTACAGCTCACCATCCAAATATTACCATTCCTACAGTAAAGCATTGAGGTGGTAATATCCTGTTATGTGGGGGGGGGGGGGTTCTACAGCAGGATCTGGATAACTTGTCAGGATAGAAGGAAAAATAGATGGAGTAAAAATTCTTAAGGAAATTCAAATTCTTAAAAAAAATAGTTTGTTAAATATTTTATAAAACATCCAGATCTGTTTAGTAAACATTGTTAACAATTTCTCATCAAACACATATCTTTGTATAAATGTATGCATCAATGTTTTATATTCTAGTCCTCACTGATGTAACTCTATAAATCTATGGAGTATTAATTGATGTTTCATTTGTAGAATCTAAACGTGATCACATTGTGCCATTCTCAAAGTCCCTGATGAATCAGCCTTGTCCACGAAACACGTAGGCCATAACTCTGTTAAAATCGGGGATTTGCACACCCTGAATCCATTTCAACCGTATTAACTGTAATGTATTATTAACTGTTTTTATACTGAATAAAATAAAATAATGTATTTTCTCATTAATTGTTTTTCACCTATTTATACTTCTTAGAGGCACAATTAAAGTCCCATTCAGCTCTATATACCTTTTTAGGAACACATTTGCATATATTTACGGGATGGTGCCTCTATAGAAGGGATGGTATTTTCGCACTCACCCCACCCCGACACACAAATTCTTAAGGAGTTGATCCATTTTCCAATTCAGTGATTCTGTTTTTTATTTATTTTTTATTTTTTTGACATGTTGGTGTTATATCTTTCACATGGATGTTATAAGGTGCACAGAGTAAATGCAGCTGGATAAAACAAAAACTGTGTCAGTCTTTATTTCAGGCTGCAAAGCAACAAAATGTGATTATTTTAAATGGGCTGATTCTTTTCTATACCCACTGCATACTATACACAGGCTGAAGGGCATGTACAATATTGTGACTGGCAGCAGCTCCTGTACAGAGCCAATCAGCACTGTGCAGGCATGCGAAAGAATTACAGACTTCCTGATATCACATAGTATACATATGTCATCTGATTTTTGCATGCTCCTCCTCCTGATCTTTCTCTGCAGCATGGCATGAGCATAAAAAGTCACATGACCATTGTACAACTTATTGAAAAACAGCTGAAGAGTGTAGGCTGGGAGGGAGCTCATCTAACCTCAATAAACACAAGCATAAAGAAAAGCAAGGGTTCCCCGGATGCCACAGATCGCACAAAGCCTCAGACTGGACTCCATCCAGAACACGTCCCCAACACATTTCACCCTGCCCATGGGTCTTAACCATGGAGGAGGAAAATTCATGGAAGCAGGGGGGAATATAAACATCATTGGCTGTTTTCACAAATGAGGGAGAAATGAGTGTCAGGTGAATGAAAGCTGAATGTGACACCTATCATGAAGCAGCATGGAGCTTGAATAAATAGTGCATAAATAGAAGCATCTCCCTCATGTTGTTAAATTTGGTAAGAACCCTGCAACCCATAAAAAGATACCAATCCGTAGCTTTATTGAGTAAAAAAATACAATACAAATCAAAAACAAAAAGAAAAAGCCTTAACAAGAAATCTGTGTAAATAGTCCGGAAACTCCTATATACCAGCACTACTAGACTTAACAATTATAGGATGTGTTCTGTTCTGTCCCCCCCTTCAATGGATACTTCTCCTCAATTTTTAATCCCCATGGGCAGGGTGAAACATGTTGGGGCATGGCCTGCATGGAGTCTGGCCTGAGGCTGCCTCTACCATAGATACTGTCAGGCTTTGTGGGATGTGCAGCATTCGTGGAACACTTGCTTTTTAAATAAAATTAAGAAAATAACTATTTCCACTAATGTCCCCTGCCTACCTTCTGTTACTCCTGTGTAACTCTCTTGGCCAGTTCTCCTCTAGTAGAGAGCCCAAGGGCTTATGTAGATGGGTATCATTTCCCTCTATATGACATCCATTGGCATTCATGGTAGAATGTGTGGATGACCAATGTTTTACAATTTGTGCAAAATATTTACCATCTTTTGGACCTGCTGGACTTGACAGATGGGTCATTTGATGTAAGTGCCACATGCTCATGCTGAAAAGGAGGTTGCTATATAACAGCTGCACCATCGTATTTTGTATCTCAACCAGTCGATAGAACATATCTTTTGACCTTTAAAATGATTTTTGTTCTACTAGTAATCTTGTTATTTGAAGGACCTTTAAAGGCTTGACTTTAAATGCCCCTAATGCTTCCTATGGATACTACATTTTAATAACAATAAAAACAATATTATAAAAAAATCCACTCACTAATTGCCCACTGGAAAAAAAGTCTTGTGAATTCAGTTAGCTAGAGGGAATTAAAAAGCAAGCAGGTAGTGCTGGCCTTACTAACAAATTATAATGGAAGGGCCCTGTATTAAATGTTTATTTCTATATTAGAAAATGTATACAAGTAATAAAACATATGCCAATTCAGTTTATAAGCCTTTAAACTTTCACAACCAATTAAACTAAAATTGACCTAAAAACATTATTCAATAATTTCCCTTTAAAATGTGTATAAATCCAGGAGCAAAATGTAATATTTTGTCTTAGTGTGACTATATTTAACAAGGGAGTTCTAGAACAGTGACACAGAAAGAATAAAAAATATGTCAGACTATTTAAAATCGATTCTAAAAAATACATCTGCTATTCCATTTTGATGTTAACATCAAACCACTAAAGTTATCCAAAAGGTGTGTTCATAATCTCTGAACTTGTATGCAATATAAGCGTAAAGTGCAATATGTGTAAAAAATCAATTCATATAATTCGCAAAAAATAAATACATTAATCCAAACACCTACTGTATATATAAATATGCATCATAAAGTGCTGTGTGCAATGTGCAAAAATACTAAATATTGTGCAAATAAATGTCCAACGAAAAACCTCTAAACGTCAAAAAATATATGTAACGGGGGATCAGGAAGGAATTTTTTCCCCTGCTGTAGCAAATTGGAGCATGCTTTGCTGGGGTTTTTTTGCCTTCCTCTGGATCAACTGAGGGTATACAATTGGGTAAATTGGATTGTACGATATTTTTTATTTTATTTATTGTTTTTAAGGTTAAACTGGATGGACTTGTGTCTTTTTTCAACCTGACTAACTATGTAACTATGTAAATCATGCAAAAAAATATAAGTCCGTAATATATAAAAAATTTCATGCAAAAAAAGTTCATATGACTAGATCCTTAAAAGTCCCAAGTGAGATAAATCGTAACAGAAAGATGCAAAAAATATATTCAGTCACTTTTTCCCCAAATTCTTCCGGTGTGTGCCAAACACCCAGTGCTATCCACCACCAGAAGTCCTAATTGAACTCACCGGAGCTTGATGCTGGTAAGATTATAAACCAGCCAATGTGCATAGCAATCTAAGAAGGAAACCTGCAGCTTGATATTTTCCACTCAAAAAGACACCTCCCGATAATACTCTCATATATTTCACTGTTCAGATAATGAAGGAAGCAAGAAGAAAGGGAGCTTTCATGGTGTAAAAATGTCTAAAATGTATTTGTTCAGTAAAAACAAGAGATGTACTCACATTCCTGTGTGTCTCCACTGACAAAAGTATAACAACAAAATAGTATTACCGAATTACCTCTGGCTGAAAGACCAAACTGTGAGCGCAATATTGTATATGTTATGAAAGGTGAACTTATCCTTTAACCACTTGCCGACCGCGCACTGTAGTTTTACTGCTGCAGTGCAGGCAGCTGCGCAGAATTGTGTATACAGTTGCAATAAAAAGTATGGGAACCCTTTTGGATTGATATGGATTTCTGCACAAATTGGTCATAAAATGTGATCTGATCTTCATCTAAGTCACAACAATAGACAATCACAGTCTGTTTAAACTAATAACACACAAAGAATTAAATGTTACCATGTTTTTATTGAACACACCATGTAAACATTCACAGTGCAGGTGGAAAAAGTATGTGAACCCCTAGACTAATGAGATCTCCAAGAGCTAATTGGAGTGAGGTGTCAGCCAACTGGAGTCCAATCAATGAGATGAGATTGGAGGTGTTGGTTACAGCTGCCCTGCCCTATAAAAAACACACACCAGTTCTGGGTTTGCTTTTCACAAGAAGCATTGCCTGATGTGAATGATGCCTCGCACAAAAGAGCTCTCAGAAGACCTACGATTAAGAATTGTTGACTTGCATAAAGTTGGAAAGGATTATAAAAGTATCTCCAAAAGCCTTGCTGTTCATCAGTCCACGGTAAGACAAGTTGTCTATAAATTTTTTTCCACCTGCACTGTGAATGTTTACATGGTGTGTTCAATAAAAACATGGTAACATTTAATTCTTTGTCTGTTATTAGTTTAAGCAGACTGTGATTGTCTATTGTTGTGACTTAGATGAAGATCTGATCACATTTTATGACCAATTTGTGCAGAAATCCATATCATTCCAAAAGGGTTCACATACTTTTTATTGCAACTGTATATACGTGATTTTGCAATTCCAGGTAGGGGGTGCGCCCCTGTCTGGCTGTGCTGTAACTGGCCTCAGCACATGCTGATTACCGGTTTCCGGTCAGTAATTTATGGCTGGGACCCGCCAATCATTGGAGCGAGTGACAGGAGAGAGGTTTGTGTATGTAAACAATACAAAGCTTTCTTCTGACAGCAGCGGTGTGCCGTTTTTTCCCTGCAAAGGGAAAAAAAACTGGCACATCCCTTAGTAAAAGCACCACACAGTACACACAGCAAACATTGTTAGGCACACATTTAACCCTTTGATTGCCCCAGATGTTAACACGTTCCCAGCCAGTGTCATTAAAACAGTGTCAGTGTATATTATTAGCACTAATCACTGTATTAGTGTACCTGGAGATGTTAGTGGTAGTTAGCCAGTTCCCAAAAAGTGTCAGCTAGTGTCAGATTGCCCGCCGTCCCGCTATAAGTCACTGATCACTGCCATTATTAGTATAAAAAAATGTAATAAAAATTCCAGTATATAGTGTATCTCATAGTTTGTAGATGCTATAACTTTCATGCAAAACCAATCAATATACACGTATTGTGTTTTTGTTTTACAAAAGATATGTAGCAGAATACATCTTGGCCTAAATTTATGAAGAAAGTAGATTTTTAGACATTTTACATTGGATATATCTTATAACAGAAAGTAAAACATTTTTTTTCAAAATGTATGCTCTTTTTTCGTTTATTGATCAAATACCATTAAAAGAAAGCTCTGTGTGGGGAAAACAATAATACATATTGCGATTGAGTACAGCGTTGATTAACCCCACAATTACCTGATAAAGTAGCACAGTGCCACATTGCAAAAAATGACCTGATCATGAAGGGGTTGAAGTGGTTAAAGCAAACTGTTTAAGATAATATTTTTTTTGAGTTCCAACTATATGAATAAAAGTTGTTTATTGTAAGCATGCCCTGGCAGTATTATATAGTTTGTCTTAGCCTTCCAATGGGCACTTTTGCTGGACAGCTTGTATATTGTATACAAGTTCAGAGATTGTGACTAAATTTACCCTATGGAACCTATGAAGGAGCAACATAGCCACCATTGCAAGGCAGCACTGCCAACCTATGACAAAGTAAGTGTTGGATATATTACCCAACCCTACGCTAACAGACTTTACATAAGTGTCTAAAGATTTAAAGGATAAGTTCACCTTTTAACAAAAAACAACAATTTGCAGGTAAAAAAATTTGCATTTATTATTTTTTGTTTCTGGAGCCTCTAAAGCATTGCACCAGTGATCAGCAGATCGCCGGTGCCATGCAGGTCTCCTGCAGACCTGTCAGTGTGTCTGTGTGCCCATATACAGTAGGTGTAACATGTAAGATGTTTCGAAAGGTGAACTTATCCTTTAAAGCCAACTGTTCCAGCTGATAGTTTTTTGAGTTTTAACTATATGAATAACTGGCACCTTTGCTGGACAGCCTGGTCTGTTAACTGTAGTTGAAAAATATCATAATTAGTGTCAGGATCAGTTGTGTTACAGGGGGTTTCTCCCTCTATCAATGTTAGTGACAGACTACTTTATATATGTCTTTTTTTTTTTTTTGTTCATAGCTCCACTTAAAATGTATCTTTCTACTGCATCAACTAGGGCAATATGAGTTTCACATCATATTGAATTTGAAAAGTATAGCTACTCATTTATGGTAGTAAATGTGTTCCTAAGCATTAAATGATCACATCATTCAGTGTTCATTCACATTTGTATGTTGTGGCAATGCTCGCTAAAATGCAGGTTGCCAAAACACCTGGCAGTGCACATGCTCTATGTACGTTCCTGTGCACTGCAGTGCCCATCATTGTGAATGGCATCTCAATGCAGTGTACAGAAATATGCAATGTGCAGCAAACCACAGTGCATATAGCATACAAAAATGGGTCTGGTGTATTTTTTATCGACTGTAGCGCCTTGGCCGCTCATTTATAATGAGTGGGCTGTGCTAATGCAATGCACATTAATGAGTGCCGTAGCACTGCAGGGGATTACCTGAGTGTGGATGGATCCTCAGAAATATCTGATTTTGAGAAATCTTTCTTTCACCTAACGTACACTGTTCAGTGAACACTAGGCAATTCATCATGTCACAAATGCCTATATTTGACTGTTTCAGTTTGTACTTTATCTGCAGAGATATATAAAATAAGGATGAAAACTCTCCAGCTTGCTGGACCCCTTATGGCACCAATGCCATTTCCCTAAAGCCTGCCCATATTGTGTGACAGCCTTGTTCCAAGACTGACAAACTTAAGTGTATACCACTTCTAGTAGTGTATAATACTTCTATTGACAGTACATGCATCCATATGCTATTAAATTAACCTCTGAGCCCAATACCAAGACTGCTATGGAACTGTGCAATGGTGCAGACATCCTGCATTTCCTTTTTAACAGCATCAATCTTTTTTAATGTTCCTAAGTATAAAATGTTGAGAAAAACCATTGTCTTTATGTAAAAGAGGAGGGCACAGGGTTGCTCATTAAATGTTTCCTTTAAACCTTTGCTGATATTTAATTGCATGAGAATGGTTTAATATTATTTCATGAAGCACCATGCATGCAGAAAATGACTGCTATCGAATTTGACACATTATTAGGGATGATTATTGTTATAGATAAATTAGATTGAACAGAAAATAACCTTCATCTTTAGCATGTTTTAGCTCTCAGAATTAATGTGATTTGGTGAACACATATAAATAAAAATCTGATGAGTCCCCACTGACTGTGAGGTCTGCTGGAGCTGAAGTGTATTAATTTCATGCAGATGATGAATTCCTTAAGCATTCAATGATAATCATGCTTGATTTGACAAGACTTTCTCATGCTATTTTAGGGCCTTAATTTTCTGTGAAGTTCTGTCAAGTGCTCATCAAACACCCACTTATCTCCCTATATTAACCTGGCATCCAATCACAAGGTTGCCTAACAGTGTTTCTGCCAAGTGCCTAGCCATTATTATTCTGGTCATGTGATTGTCCAACAAGAGAAGCCAATCAATGCCTGATTAATATTCAGATCACATGACTCCCAAGGAGAGTAAATGAGTTACACAGTAAGACATCAAACAAATTTTCATCTTGAAAGAGTGATTGCTTTTCCTGCCGCTGTGATGTTTGTCAAATTCGCTCTAGCCTTGTCCAATTAAGCTTCATGAGCTGAATTAATAATGAAAAGATGTGAGTTCTGTGCCAGCACGATAGCTAGCAGAAGCGCTTCTGCTGAAAAACATTGACAAAATGATTGAAACACATCTGGATAACCAAAATAATTGCTTTCTCAATTCTGTTTCCTGTGTTGTAATCTCTAGTGCAGAGTGTGAATTGATGTTAGCAGTTAGCAGGCACTTTGTGTGTCACTTAAAATATGGAGAGTGGTTGTCTGTTTGTGCACAGACTTGTAATCAGCCTAAATAAATTAAACAAATATAGGTTAATTGAGAGATTTGCAAGGATCACGGTGATAAATGAGCTGCTATTGTTAATGATCTGTCAGTTTTCAACTGCAAATATGTGATTCCCCATTTATTTAGTCATGGCCCTAATAATGTTTACCTACATAATAACAACCACAATAATGACACGTAAAATCAGCTTAAATGGAATGCTGCGTTATGGATCGGATAGTCTGTAAGATGCATCTGGTGGGGGGGAAATTGGGAGGAGGTGGGTTTCTTTTTTACTTTCTTTGTGTAGTTTTTTGTGTTTCTTTTTTGTACCTCTGGGAGGTACAATGAAGAGATGATTGATGTCATTAAAGGAAGAGGATAAGTTATAATAGTAAATTAGGCACAGGATGGGCAACACGTAATGGAATCACATAAAGAAAGGTAGATTGAAATAAAGGTGGAGAGGTATAAAAATTAAATAGTAGCGTGAGATTATGTTGAATTAAAACACTAAACATAACAGGACACGAAAATAGTAATTCAAAATGATACACTTTTTAAAAATGTTTTATTTATATATATATTTTTGTATTGTTGGGTGTTTGACACACATAATAAGGCTCTGTAAAGCCCCCTTCTTATACTTTGAATAATGTTTTGCACAAATTGAGTTTTGGTTATGGGTAGGCAAGTGGGTGGGCTTTTTCCTTTTTTTTCCCCTCTCTTTTGAAGAAGACATGATCAAGGATCCGGTGTGTTTTCACGGGGTAAGGGGGTTAGTGTGGTGTATGAAAAAAATAAATAGCTGGATAGCCGCACTCCAAAGAATTCACCTTTATTAAGTAAAAATGGACATCAAAGCATCACAAATGGTTACAACTACCCATGCTGCTGTCGTGTTTGACACCGTATATGGCACTTAGTCATGGCTAAATGCTACATATACAAGCAGACATATATATACAATTTAAAAGAATTATAGGCAAATAGCCAAAACATGTGTACCATTAATTGTCAAATTGAAAACACCTGTGAATGTCTAGAATCAACAGATTAACCCCCAGACAAGATAGAAAGAGACAAATCCTGCTGGAGAATCTATATATTGAAATATATAAAGAATCTAGAAAGAAGGAGGACCCCAAGTGTAACAAACAGATCATAGCATGATTGTATAAAATAATCCCATGTATAGTAAAATACACAGGCACGAGCATAAGCAGTGAGGAAGACTATCCGGTGCATGGTTCCTATGGTTCCTATTATAGGAAGCCATCAGCTGGCAATTCTTTGTTGCGGGCTGATTCAGGTCACCCTAAACACACAATTAAAGGTATTCCAGATGGCCAATTCCTAAGACTGAAATGTGTCTGTAGCAATGAAGCAGATTTTCTGAAAGAAGCTCTCGATATGAGAACTCACTTCATTGAGAGAGGGTACACTGTCTCTGTTCTTGACAGGGCTTTCAATAGCCAGTAGGGCTGAGATAAGTGATCTTCTCCAGGATAACACCAACAGGAATACGAGTAGAAATGGAGGCAAACATAGATCTGATAAATCTATCAATATTCCTGTTTTTTCTACTCCTTATAGCATGGAGTCTAACAAAATTAGGAACACGATTGAAAAATATTTGCCAGTCTTGTATAACGACCCTCCATATGCTCAAATTCTGTCTAAGGGTATCAAATCAGTGTTTCGTATAGCCCCTACTATTGGTGGAACACTGTCCCCTAGCCTTTATACCAGCGGGTCTCATTGTCCACACTGGCTACAATTTAAGGGATCTTTTCGTTGTGGGGGCAATGGTTGCCCGTGTTGCCCCCACATATTGCGAGGTGACATGATTCATTTCAGTTCCCTAAATAAGAATTTTAACCACTTGACGACCGCCGCATGACTATATACGTCCACAGAGCGGCACGGGCAGGCAAAAGGACATACATATACGTCCTTGCCTTCCCACGGGTGGGGGTCCAATCGGACCCCCCCGGTGCCAGCGGCGGTCGCCTTTGGTCTGGCAGCGATCAGAGATGAGGGGGAGGCCATCCGATCGTGGCCCCCCTCACGATCACTCCCAGCCAATGAGATTCTTACTACACAGTCAGGGGATGTGATGTCATCTCTCCTCGGCTCGGCAGTTTCCGTTCCGGCGCCGAGGAGAGAAGACTGAAATGTGAGTGCACCAAACACACACACACAGTAGAACATGCCAGGCACACATTACACCCCCCGATCACCCCCTAATCACCCCTCCCCCCCCGTCACACTGACACCAAGCAGTTTTTTTTTTATTACTGCATGGTGTCAGTTTGTGACAGTTAGTGTGTTAGAGCAGTGAGTGTTAGCCCCCTTTAGGTCTAGGGTACCCCCCTAACCCCCCTAATAAAGTTTTAACCCTTTGATCACCCCCTGTCGCCAGTGTCACTAAGCGATAATTTTTCTGATCGCTGTATTAGTGTCTCTGGTGACGCTAGTTAGGGACGTAAATATTTAGGTTTGCCGTCAGCGTTTTATAGCGACAGGGACCCCCATATACTATCTAATAAATGTTTTAACCCCTTGATTGCCCCCTAGTTAACCCTTTCACCACTGATCACCATATAACTGTTACGGGTGACGCTGGTTAGTTTGTTTATTTTTTATAGTGTCAGGGCACCTGCCGTTTATTACCGAATAAAGGTTTAGCCCCCTGATTGCCCGGCGGTGATATGCGTCGCCCCAGGCAGTGTCAGATTAGCGCCAGTACCGCTAACACCCACGCATGCAGCATACGCCTCCCTTAGTGGTATAGTATCTGAACGGATCAATATCTGATCCGATCAGATCTATGCTAGCGTCCCCAGCAGTTTAGGGTTCCCAAAAACGCAGTGTTAGCGGGATCAGCCCAGATACCTGCTAGCACCTGCGTTTTGCCCCTCCGCCCGGCCCAGCCCACCCAAGTGCAGTATTGATCGATCACTGTCACTTACAAAACACTAAACGCATAACTGCAGCATTCGCAGAGTCAGGCCTGATCCCTGTGATCGCTAACAGTTTTTTTGGTAGCATTTTGGTGAACTGGCAAGCACCAGCCCCAAGCAGCGTCAGGTTAGCGCCAGTACCGCTAACACCCACGCACGCACCGTACACCTCCCTTAGTGGTATAGTATCTGATCGGATCAATATCTGATCCGATCAGATCTATACTAGCGTCCCCAGCAGTTTAGGGTTCCCAAAAATGCAGTGTTAGTGGGATCAGCCCAGATACTTGCTAGCACCTGCGTTTTGCCCCTCCGCCCGGCCCAGCCCAGCCCAGCCCACCCAAGTGCAGTATCGATCGATCACTGTCACTTACAAAACACTAAACACATAACTGCAGCGTTCGCAGAGTCAGGCCTGATCCCTGCGATCGCTAACAGTTTTTTTGGTAGCGATTTGGTGAACTGGCAAGCCCCAGGCAGCGTCAGGTTAGCGCCAGTACCGCTAACACCCACACACGCACCATACACCTCCCTTAGTGGTATAGTATCTGAACGGATCAATATCTGATCCAATCAGATCTATACTAGCGTCCCCAGCAGTTTAGGGTTCACAAAAATGCAGTGTTAGCGGGATCAGCCCAGATACCTGCTAGCACCTGCGTTTTGCCCCTCCGCCCGGCCCAGCCCAGCCCAGCCCATCCAAGTGCAGTATCGATCGATCACTGTCACTTACAAAACACTAAACGCATAACTGCAGCGTTCGCAGAGTCAGGCCTGATCCCTGCGATCGCTAACAGTTTTTTTGGTAGCGTTTTGGTGAACTGGCAAGCACCAGCGGCCTAGTACACCCCAGTCGTAGTCAAACCAGCACTGCAGTAACACTTGGTGATGTGACGAGTCCCATAAGTGCAGTTCAAGCTAGTGAGGTGGCAAGCACAAGTAGTGTCCCGCTGCCACCAAGAAGAAGACAAACAGGCCCGTCGTGCACATCATGCCCTTCCTGCTGCATTCGCCAATCCTAATTGGGAACCCACCACTTCTGCAGCACCCGTAATTCCCCCATTCACATCCCCAACCAAATGCAGTCGGCTGCATGAGAGGCATTTTCTTTATGTCCCCCCGAGTACCCCTACCCAACGAACCCCCCCCAAAAAAATGTTGTGTCTGCAGCAAGCGCGGATATAGGCGTGACACCCGCTATTATTGTCCCTCCTGTCCTGACAATCCTGGTCTTTGCATTGGTGAATGTTTTGAACGCTACCATACACTAGTTGAGTATTAGCGTAGGGTACAGCATTGCACAGACTAGGCACACTTTCACAGGGTCTCCCAAGATGCCATCGCATTTTGAGAGACCCGAACCTGGAACCGGTTACAGTTATAAAAGTTAGTTACAAAAAAAGTGTAAAAAAAAAAATATATATATATAAAATAAAAAAAAATAGTTGTCGTTTTATTGTTCTCTCTCTCTCTCTCTCTCTCTCTCTCTCTCTCTCTCTCTCTCTCTCTCTCTCTCTCTCTCTCTCTCTCTCTCTCTCTCTCTCTTCTCTCTCTATTGTTCTGCTCTTTTTTACTGTATTCTATTCTGCAATGTTTTATTGTTATTATGTTTTACCATGTTTGCTTTTCAGGTATGCAATTTTTTATACTTTACCGTTTACTGTGTTTTATTGTTAACCATTTTTTTGTCTTCAGGTACGCCATTCACGACTTTGGGTCGTTATAACAGAATGATGCCTGCAGGTTTAGGTATCATCTTGGTATCATTCTTTTCAGCCAGCGGTCAGCTTTCATGTAAAAGCAATCCTAGCGGCTAATTAGCCTCTAGACTGCTTTTACAAGCAGTGGGAGGGAATGCCCCCCCACCATCTTCCGTGTTTTTCTCTGGCTCTCCTGTCTCAACAGGGAACCTGAGAATGCAGCCGGTGATTCAGCCAGCTGACCATAGAGCTGATTACAGACCAGAGTGGCTCCAAACATCTCTATGGCCTAAGAAACTGGAAGCTATGAGCATTTCATGACTTAGATTTCGCCGGATGTAAACAGCGCCATTGGGAAATTGGGAAAGCATTTTATCACACCGATCTTGGTGTGGTCAGATGCTTTGAGGGCAGAGGAGAGATCTAGGGTCTAATAGACCACGATTTTTTCCAAAAAGAGTACCTGTCACTACCTATTGCTATCATAGGGGATATTTACATTCCCTGAGATAACAATAAAAATGATTTAAAAAAAAATGAAAGGAACAGTTTAAAAATAAGATAAAAAAGCAAAAAAATAATAAATAAAAAAAAAGCACCCCTGTACCCCCCCCCCCTGCTCTCGCGCAAAGGCGAATGCAAGCATCAGTCTGGCGTCAAATGTAAACAGCAATTGCACCATGCATGTGAGGTGTCACCGCGAACGTCAGATCGAGGGCAGTAATTTTAGCAGTAGACCTCCTCTGTAAATCTAAAGTGGTAACCTGTAAAGGCTTTTAAAGGCTTTTAAAAATGTATTTAGTTTGTCGCCACTGCACGTTTGTGCGCAATTTTAAAGCATGTCATGTTTGTTATCCATGTACTCGGCCTAAGATCATCTTTTTTATTTCATCAAACATTTGGGCAAGTGTTTTAGTGCATTAAAATTTAAAAGTGTGTTTTTTCCCCAAAAAATGCATTTGAAAAATCGCTGCGCAAATACTGTATGAAAAAAAAAAATGAAACACCCACCATTTTAATCTGTAGGGCATTTGCTTTAAAAAAATATATAATGTTTGGGGTTCAAAGTAATTTTCTTGCAAAAAAAAAATAATTTTTTCATGTTAACAAAAAGTGTCAGAAAGGGCTTTGTCTTCAAGTGGTTAGAAGAGTGGGTGATGTGTGACATAAGCTTCTATATGTTGTGCATAAAATGCCAGTTCAAACCCCCCCCAAATGACCCCATTTTGGAAAGTAGACACCCCAAGCTATTTGCTGAGAGTCATGTCGAGTCCATGGAATATTTTATATTGTGACACAAGTTGCGGAAAAGAGACAATTTTTATTTATTTTTTTGCACAAAGTTGTCACTAAATGATATATTGCTCAAACATGCCATGGGAATATGTGAAATTACACCCCAAAATACATTCTGTTGCTTCTCCTGAGTACGGGAATACCACATGTGTGAGACTTTTTGGGAGCCTAGCTGCGTACGGGACTCCAAAAACCAAGCACCACCTTCAGGCTTTCTAAGGGCGTAAATTTTTGATTTCACTCTTCACTGCCTATCACAGTTTCGAAGGCCATGGAATGCCCAGGTGGCACAACCCCCCCCCCTCCCCAAATGACCCCATTTTGGAAAGTAGACACCCCAAGCTATTTGCTGAGGTATAGTGAGTATTTTGCAGACCTCACTTTTTGTCACAAAGTTTTGAAAATTGAAAAAAAGAAAAAAAATGTTTTTTCTTGTCTTTCTTCATTTTCAAAAACAAATGAGAGCTGCAAAATACTCACCGTGCCTCTCAGCAAATAGCTTGGGGTGTCTACTTTCCAAAATGGGGTCATTTGGGGGGGTTTTGTGCCACCTGGGCATTCCATGGCCTCCGAAACTGTGATAGGCAGTGAAGAGTGAAATCAAAAATTTACACCCTTAGAAATCCTGAAGGCGGTGATTGGTTTTCGGGGCCCCGTACGCCCGAAAACCAATATTCCATGGACTCAACATGCCTCTCGGCAAATAGCTTGGGGTGTCTACTTTCCAAAATGGGGTCATTTGGGGGGTTTTGTGCCATCTGGGCATTTTATGGCCTTCAAAACTGTGATAGGTAGTGAGGAGTGAAATCAAAAATTTACGCCCTTAGAAATCCTGAAGGCGGTGATTGGTTTTCAGGGCCCAGTACGCGGCTAGGCTCCCAAAAAGTCCCACACATGTGGTATCTTCATACTCAGGAGAATCAGCTGAATGTATTTTGGGGTGCAATTCCACATGGGCCCATGGCCTGTGTGAGCAATATATCATTTAGTGAAAACTTTTTGTAAATATATATATATATTTTTGTCATTATTCAATCACTTGGGACAAAAAAAATAAATATTCAATGGGTTCAACATGCCTCTCAGCAATTTCCTTGGGGTGTCTACTTTCCAAAATGGGGTCATTTGGGGGGGAGTTGTACTGCCCTGCCATTTTAGCACCTCAAGAAATGACATAGGCAGTCATAAACTAAAAGCTGTGTAAATTCCAGAAAATGTACCCTAGTTTGTAGACGCTATAACTTTTGAGCAAACCAATAAATATACGCTTATTGACATTTTTTTTTACCAAAGACATGTGGCCGAATACATTTTGGCCTAAATGTATGACTAAAATTGAGTTTATTGAATTTTTTTTTATAACAAGCAGTAGAAAATATCATTTTTTTTCAAAATTTTCAGTCTTTTTCCATTTATAGCGCAAAAAATAAAAACGGCAGAGGTGATCAAATACCATCAAAAGAAAGCTCTATTTGTGGGAAGAAAAGGACGCAAATTTCGTTTGGGTACAGCATTGCATGACCATGCAATTAGCAGTTAAAGCGACGCAGTGCCAAATTGGAAAAAGTCCTCTGGTCCTTAGGCAGCATAATGGTCCGGGGCTGAAGTGGTTAAGGCATTCTTTTTCATTAATTGTAACACCAGATTCTTAGTATACGTGGTTACTTGTGAACAATGCTCCATTCAATTTGTGGGGCGTACCACCCGAAGGTGAAACACTCCACTAATGTAGCTAGGCACTGGAATTTGTGCCACAATGGAGATGCCAGCAGCCTACGCATTCAGGGTGTTGAGAAAATTATGGTACCAAAAAGGGGAGGGGACAAGTTTAGGTTACTTTGTAAAATAGAAGTCCACTGGATATTCCATCTTAATACCAGATGGCCCATCGGCCTCAACTTCGAGTGGGATATTACACATTTTTATGAATGACACACTTGATCGTCACACAGGATGTTCCACATTTTGTTAGTTTATTGGGCTTGGGATCGATATGGGAATCCCTTTGTCTAGACTGGTTATCCCATGGTGACCCCTTGAAGGGTACTTTCATTATAATATATTTTCATTATATACTATATCATTTCATATTGTCTGTTGTCTGTTGTCTCTATTTATTTATTTAGTTGATTTCATTA
The DNA here is from genome assembly GCF_042186555.1 of Aquarana catesbeiana. NCBI lineage: Eukaryota > Metazoa > Chordata > Amphibia > Anura > Ranidae > Aquarana > Aquarana catesbeiana. The sequence goes on along the minus strand of NC_133324.1, from coordinate 378,057,464 downwards.
AATTTTTATTATCATTAAATGACTATTTCAACATAAGTTAATTTAAGAAGAGATTTTTCGATGCTTTAGAAGATAAGAACCGCTGGTGCCTGTGTATTTTACTATACATTATTATTTTATACAATCATGCTATGTTCTGTTTGTTACACTTGGGGTCCTTCTTTCTAGATTCTTTATCTTTATATATTTTGATATATAGATTCTCCAGCAGGGTTGTCTCTTTCAATCTTGACTGGGGGTTAACTCATTCCGGACCGGCCATCGTCGTTATACGTCGGTATTTTGAAGGAGGATATCGTTGCTATGGCAGCAGCTAGCTGCCATAATCTTGGTATCTTCTTCTTCAGTGAGCAGTCCGGTTTAAGATAAAAGTGGTCTCTGTGGCGGATTCGCCACGAGATCAATTTATTGGCGGCGGGAGAGGGCCCCCCCCTCCCACCCCGGTCCCTTCCGCCGCTTACCGGAGCCGTCGGCAGTGTCGGGTCCTTCCTGTGGCCTGACATGGAGACGAGTGAGGGGAAGATGGCCCCCACCCGTCTCCATATAATTACTCTTAAAGGGCCTTTTTTTTCATGTTTTTTAAATGACTATTTTTTTTTATTGCATTTTAGTGTAAATATGAGATCTGAGGTCTTTTTGACCCCAGATCTCAAATTTAAGAGGTCCTGTCATCCTTTTTTTTCTATTACAAGGGATGTTTACATTCCTTGTAATAAGAATAAAAGTGACACATTTTCTTTTTTAAAAAAACAGTGTAAATTTTTTTTAAAAAAAAGGTAAAATAAATAAGAAAAAAAATGTTTTAACGCACCCCGTCTCGACGAGCTTGCGTGCAGAAGCGAATGCATACGTGACTAGTGCCCGCATATGAAAACGGTGTTCAAACCACACATGTGAGGTATTGCTGCGATCAGTAGAGCGAGAGCAATAATTTTAGCCCTGGACCTCCTCTGTAACTTAAAACATGCAACCTGTAGAATTTTTTATATGTCGCCTATGGAGATTTTTAAGGGTAAATGTTTGTCACCATTTCACAAGCAATTTTGAAGCGTGACATCTTGGGTATCAATTTATTCGGCGTAACATTATCTTTCACAAAGTAAAAAAATTGGGCTAACTTTACTGTTGTCTTATTTTTTTAATTCAAAGAAGTGTATTTTTTCCAAGAAAAGTGCGCTTGTAAGACTGCTGCGTAAATACTGTGTGACAGAAAGTATTGCAACGACTGCCATTTTATTATCTAGGGTGTTAGGAAAAAAAGTATAATGTTTGGGGGTTCTAAGTAATTTTCTAGCAAAAAAACTGTTTTTAACTTGTAAACAACACATCTCAAAAAGAGGCTCGGTCCTTAAGTGGTTAATGACATTCACAGGTGTTTTCAATTTGACAATTAATGGTACACATGTTTTGACCATTTGCTTAATTATTTTAAATTGTATATCTATGTCTGCTTGTATATGTAGCATTTAGCTATGAATAAGCGCCGTATACAGTGTGAAATGCATCAGATGCACGGGTAGTTGTGCCCATTTGTGATGCTTTGATGTCCATTTTTATTTAACCGCTTCAGCCCCAGAAGATTTTACCCCCTTCCTGACCAGAGCGTTTTTTGTGATTCGACACTACATCGCTTTAACTGACAATTGCGCGGTCGTATGATGTTGCACCCAAACAAAATTGCCGTCCTTTTTCCCCCCACAAATAGAGCTTTCTTTTGGTGGTATTTGATCACCTCTGCGATTTTTATTTTTTGCGCTATAAACAAAATAAAAGCGACAATTTTGAAAAAAAGCATTATTTTTTACATTTTGCTATAATAAATATCCCCCAAAAATATATAAAAGAAAACATTTTCCTCAGTTTAGGTCGATCGTATTCTTCTACATATTTTTGGTAAAAAAAAAATAGCAATAAGCGTTTATTGATTGGTTTGCGCAAAAGTTATAGCGTTTACAAAATAGGGGATCGTTTTATGGCATTTTTATTAATATTTTTTTTTTACTAGCAATGGCGGCGCTCAGCGATTTTTATTGTGACTGCGACATTATGGCGGACATGTCAGACATTTTTTACACATTTTTGGGACCATTGCCATTTTTACAGCAATCAGTGCTATAAAAATGCACTGATTCCTGTGTAACTGACACTGGCAGTGAAGGGGTTAACCACTAGGGGGCAGGGAGGGGTTAAGTCAGTACTAGGGAGTGATTACTAACTGTAGGGGGGATGGGCTAGCAGTGTCACTACACTGATCACTGCTCCCAATTACAGGGAGCTGTGATCAGTGACACTTGTCACTAGGCAGAACGGGGAGATGCTGTTTACATCAGCATCTCCCCGTTCGTTCTCTCTGTGAGGCGATCGTGGGTATCCCCGCAGTGATCGAGTCCGCGGGACCCGCAACCTGACTCACGGAGCTCCTGGCAATGGCACGGTGGGAAATTCAAATGGACGTACCTGTAAATCCATTTGCCCAGCCCTGCCATTCTGCCAACGTACATCGGGAAGGGGTTAATAAAGGTGAATTCTTTGGAGTGCAGCCATCCAGCTATTTATTTTTTTCTATCACTCCTGTTGCAAACAGAGCCTGCACTCTGCCTGAATGTGGAGACAGCTGACTCTAGGAGAGGTAATTACCTGTGAGCGATGAACTCCCTCGGTTAGTGTGGTTTATGTTAATGAAAAGATTTATATAGATATATTGTGCAATGTGTATTTTTATGTTGTATGTTTGTTGTATGTTTGAACCAGTCTTAATAAAGAAAAAGTGATTATAAAAAAAAAAATGGAATCCTCCTATCTCCTCAAAGCACCTTTCAGGTTCATCATCCACCCCCTCTCTGTCCCATTCCTCTTTTGAAGCTCACTGTATTTGTCTATTTTCTCCAGTTTCGTTGAGAATTGCTGTGATCTATTGGCCTCCTGGACCGGTATCAAGCTTCTTTGATGACTTCTCTGCCTGGCTACCTTACTTTCTCTCTTCTGAAATCCCAACAGCTATTCTTGGTAACTTCAACATCCATGTTAATCTTAACACTCCCGCTACTTCTAAATTTCTGAACCTAACCTCTTCTTTTGACCTGAAACAATGGGCAAACGCTTCTACTCACTCTGTTGGCAACTGCCTTGACCTCACATTCTCCTACCTATGCACTCCACACAACCTCTCCAACATTCCTTTTCCTCTCTCTGATCACCACCTTATTAGTTTCACTCTCTCCTTGTCTTCCTCCTCTTTGCCTTCCAACTAGCAAACAATTACCCATAGAAACCTTTCCCCATCTTAACCCTACTCTTCTTTTTTCTGCTACAGATTGTCTCTATGCCAAGATTTCATCCTTGTCCTGCCCCAACCTGGCCACTTCTATCTATAACAGTTCACTGTCACCCACCCTGGATACCTTGGCCCCCCTCACTATGCACAGAATCAGGCCCCGACCGCTACAACCCTGGCAGACAGACATTACTAAAAGCCTCAAAAAACAGAGCTGTGCTCTTGAGCATCTGTGGCGTAAGACAAAGTCACAGCAAGATTTCAGCCAATATAAATCTGCCCTCCAAAAATATCATTCCTGTCTCCACGCTGCCAAACAGACTTACCTTATCACTCTCATTAACACCCTCTCACGCAGTCCCTGTCAACTCTTCTTTACCTTTAATGCTCTACTTCATCCACCATTACCTCCACCCACTAACTTACTCAATGCCCAGGAGATTGCTAATCACTTCAAAAATAAGATTGAGACAATTTGTCTCGATCTCCTCCACTCTACAGATATCTCCTTCACTGTACACCCTTTGTCCCTCTGTACAATCAAAACTCTTGTTTAATTCAACTACTACAGAGGAAGTCAATAAACTTTTTTCTAACGCCCACCTAACCTCCTGCCGCTGGATCCTTTTCCTTCTCAAATATTACGGTCACCCTCTGACTCTATCCTACACTCTTTAACTCATATCTTTTACCTCTCCCTCTCTACTGGCATCTTCCCCAACCCTCTGAAACATGCACTATTCACTCCCATACCAAAAAAGGCCTCACTGGACCCCACCAATCTTAACAACCTAAGACCCATCTCCTTACTCCCTTTTTCCTCCAAACTCCTTGAACTACAACTGACTGAGCGACCATCTTATTGAGAATAACCTTCTTGATCCCCTTCAGTCTGCATTTCGTCCACAGCACTCTACAGAAACTGCTCTCCTAAAACTCACAAATGACTTACTAACAGCTAAAACCAACAGTCATTATTCTGTACTCTTACTCTTGGACCTCTCCGCTGCCTTTGATACAGTTGATCACCCCCTCCTCCTCAAACTCAATTTGCTTGGTATCCATGGCTGTGCTTCTCATTGGTTCGAATCTTACCTATCTCACCGCACCTTCAGTGTCATTTACAACTCTACTTCCTCCCCTCCAACACCTCCTACCATTGGGGTCCCCGAAGGTTCTGTCCTTGGACCTCTACTATTCTCGATCTACACATCCTCCCTGGGTCAGCTGATAGCCTCCCATGGCTTCCACTACCATTTATATGCTGATGACACCCAAATCTATCTCTTTACCCCTCTGCTCATCCCATCAGTCTCCTCACATATCACTAATTTACTAACAGACATATCAACCTGGATGCCACACCACTTCCTCAAACTGAATCTATCTAAAACCGAGCTCATAATATTTCCTCCCCCACGTGCCCTTCCCCTGACTTCTCTGTCAAGATCAATGGCACAACTATCAGTCTGTCCCCACATGCCAGGGTGCTAGGGGTAACCCTAGACCCTGAACTGTTCTTTCAGGCCCACATCAGATCCCTGTCCAAATCATGCCGCCTTAGCCTCCGCAACATTTCTAGAATACGCCCCTTTTTAACCAATGACACCACCAGCTTCTAATTCACTCCACTCGCCTCGACTACTGCAACTCACTCCTCATTGGACTACATTTACATACACTATCCCCCTTTCAGTCCATAATAAATGCTACTTCAAGACTCATCCACCTTACTAACCATTCAGTGTCCTCCACCCCTCTCTACCAATCCCTGCACTGGCTTCCACTCACCCAACGAATAAAATTCAAAGTACTAACAATAATTTACAAAGCCGTCCACAACTCTGCCCCAGCTACATCACTAACCTAGTCTCAAAATACCAACCGAGCCGATCTCTTCGGTCCTCCCAAGACCTCCTGCTCTCTAGTTCCCTTGTCACCTCCTCCCATGCTCGCCTACAGGATTTCTCCAGAGCTTCTCCCATTCTTTGTAACTCCCTACCCCAATCAGTCTGACTGTCCCTTAATCTATCCATCTTTAGACGATCCCTGAAAACCCTTCTCTTTAAAGAAACATATCCTGCTTCCCATCAACTCACCTCCCACAGCTATTACCTTTTGTATCAATTTACCCTCCCTCCTAGATTGTAAGCTCTAGTGAGCAGGGCCCTCTGATTCCTCTTGTACTAAATTGTAATGTAACTGTAATGTCTGCCTTTATTTTGTTAAGCTCTGCGCAAACTGTTGGCGTTATATAACTCCTGTATAATAATAATCCATTATGGCATAATATATCCTTTGGTAATATAGATGGTCATCAGACGTAAAGCAGAATTCCAGAAAAAAAGTTAAAAATAAATAGACTAGTAAAAGTAAAAAAAATAACTTAAAAAAATACAGTTTTTGCTGCAATACTTATCTACAGTTTAGAACTGACACTAGATGTCACCAGTGAGCTTGGTTGAATGATGGCTAGCATCATTCATCACTTCCTCTGAGGGTGTCATGGACAATCCTTGTCTGATTTCAGAGTACTGTACTGAATGTGCTCCACATGTCATTATAAAGCTGGCCATATACAGTAGTATACAATTGTCTTATTCAATTTCCTTTAGATTTACCTTCAAGTATGTAGTACAAGGGCCTGGCTGACTGCATACAAATTTAAAGTGTTTAGGTTTGACCTCATATGATATGATATGGTTTTGGTAAATCTAAAGGAAAATTTGTATAATGTATGGCCAGCCTTATGGATTTACGGATTTTCTGACGGAAAATGTTTGATGGGAGCTTGTTGTTGGAAATTTAGACCGTGTGTAGGCTCCATCAGTCATTTTCCATCAGAATTTCCGACACACAAAATTTGAGATCTGGATCTCAAATTTTCCGACAACAAAATCCATTGCTGGAAATTCCGATCCTGTGTACACATTTCCGACGCACAAAATTCCACGCATGCTTGAAATCAAGCAGAAGAGCCGCGCTGGCTATTGAACTTCATTTTTCTTGGCTCGTTGTACATGTTGTACGTCACCACGTTCTTGGTGATCGGAATTTCCAACAAGATTTGTGTAACCGTGTATATGCAAGGCAAGTTTGAGCCAACATCCGTCGGAAAAAAAACATGGATTTTGTTGTTGGAAAATCCTATTGTGTGTACAGGGCATTAGTGTGACATTCAATGCAGAGGTAAGGACCTCCCACTACTACTAGAGGAGACTGCAGAACGCCTTTAGAAAAAAAGGTTCTGAGCTCCTTCTGAAAATTCCGGCTATCTGGTTGTTATACTGAAACTCTGGCATCAATGCTTTCTGAGCCAATAACCTAGAACAAGCGTATCTATTAGAAATGTTAGAAAAAGTTCTACTTTTTTTAAAATGATTATTTATTGAGCATTTTGACATATAACACAGAACGAATAGACCATTCAAAAGATAAAAAGGAAAGTCAGAGCATACATAATATGCTGTACTAGAAGAATACACAGCATATGCATATCACCGTTGGAGAAACAAAAGAGAGAAGAAATGTAAAAACTTGTAAAGAAAGTATCATCACAATAAATTCCTTACTCTAAGGACTCGCCCAGTAGGGCTCAGCAAGGACCCAAAATATATTATTAATGTGGATGAAACTAAAAATAAAAAAAAAAAATCACCAATGTTATAGCAGATAAACAATAATCAGCAGGTTCATCCACTCCCATGGTGCATAGTGCTAGATAAAAATATACATCATCAATTTCCATCAGAAATGGGAGGGATTTGACCTGTTGGCTAGGTGTCAGCAGGAATCCTGAAAAAGTCCTAAGTTGTTACTTACCTACTGTTTTAATTTCCCATCTTCACCCATGAAAATTGACAACTTCAAACAAATTCAAAATTCTAGTAACAAAGGCATTGAAAATAAGCATAATCTATCTTTCTGACCATGTTTCATGTTACATCCATATTTAGGGTGTAAAAGGAAACATGGTCACATTCCCTACCTCTCACACTCAAACTGCTCCTGCACAAACTGCTCCTGCACAGTAGTGTCTTCCATGCACAGACACCTGTGGGTGGGAGGACTACAAATCCCATCTGCCATCACAGCAGAGGAACTCAGAGGTCTCAATGGAGCACAAGTGCTGTGTCGTCACCGTATTTGTAGTCCATTGTTATCTTTGGTCTTAAGTCTTATAACTGAAGATCTGTACCTATGTATGGACCTGAGAGGGGGTAAAGAATGCAGGAACCCATGCATTATAACCATGATGCGCTGATAATAGTTGCAATGCTTTACAGGCTTCAATGAAAAAAATGTAACTAATGCACATTTTTTATTAATGTGGGTGTATTTTTTTTTCTCAAGGTGGAATATGTCTTTAAAAAGAAAAGCGATTCAGTGTTCTCATATTCAACAACATATACTTTATATATCCTTCAAATAGCTCCATGCAAAGTAAAACACTATTTTCCATGCTGATGTCATTAAGCAAATAAAGTAGTTATATACTTATGCTGTCACGATCGAGCTGAATAATTTCAGTGGTAAATTATGTTGTGCTGGTTAATAATTATGCTGTAACAACATAATTGAGGTAACTTGGAATCTTGACATCAAATGTCCAGTTGTTTCCTAGGTTTATTGTAATTGGAAAATAACTTGGGTATGTTTAAAAAGTATTTCAGTCCTAGCATCTCTTAACTGGCATAATTGAGAACTTAAGTGGCTAAAAGGCTGCTCTCCTCCTGGCAGTTAATTCCCTTTACCTCGGAAAGTTACTTTTTAAAATAGTCTCTATTTTGTATTTTGCAAATATGAAGAGTAACATGTTTTTATTGGGCTTTATTGGGCTATTATTTTTATGAGCTTACTTGTCCTAAATTGGTCTTGAGTGACTTGGACTTGGCCTAGGACCATACTTATATAGCGCCGTCAATTTACGTAGTGCTTTTACATATACATTCACATCAGTCCCACTCCCTACCATCAAGGAGCTTACAATCTAAGGTCCCTAACACACATTCATATACTAGGGCCAATTTAGACAGAAGCCAATTAACCTACCAGCATGTCTTTGGAGCATTATCTCTATGAATGATAACATTATTAAAATAAAGCAATGTGTTTTTTTCTTGAACTTACTTTGGACATTTGTGGATTACAAGGTTACTAACAAGAAATCAGTTACCAGTATATTTTCTTATTCTTTAATCCTGCAGAATATATTCCAAGAGATGAGAATGATTGAAAAATGTGGGGGTGACCATCACTAACCTGTTATTCTGAAGATGTTAGTTGCCCAGCTGCCATGCTGATACAATGTCTTTAATCCTAAACCCTTCTTGGGAATTGAGTTAAGCAAGGGTTGTGGGCATAGGATCATCTGTGGTTGGAAACACTAGTACAGGTAAGAGGAGTCTATTTAGAGCTGTGATGATCGTTTGAGATGTTTTAAATTATTATTTTTTCCCACAAAGCCTGTATTTCCCCAAGCTGTTGGACAGATTAGTTAAGGTGGAGGGTACCTCTGTTGTTTTTATCAATTGGTCAAAAAAATACATGAGCTCAGGCTCTGTAGCCAAGCAGATAAATAACATCAGCTCTGCTTGTTTGGAATTTCTGCAAAATCTGTTTCTTTGTGCATTGACATCTGGCTGTGACATTCTAAAGACTCTGTGAGCAAGCATATTTCCATGTATGTCCTGCGGTTTTGTGGGTTTCCTGTAGCACAACTATTAAGATTTTGCAATTCAACTCTCCCTTGAATCATAATCTTCTGTGCTTGAACTGTTATCCTAGTTGCAGTCCAACATAAAATAGCTAATTTAACTCATCAAATCACAAAGTGGACAGAGAGAGACTTGTTTTGGTAGTAGCACAAAGTCCCATTCATAAGAAACTACCTGCAGATAGGACAGTGTTCATGTAGCTGATATAGTCCTCTTATGGAGACACCCACTGGTTAAATATCACATCTAGTATCTGACGTGCACCAGAGAGCTGAAGAGTCCTTATTGCATAAACTTTTTTTTTTGTTCGAACTATATAACATTTTGCATGTCTGAGGTTTAAAATAAGGGTAGTTGTGAAAATACTTAGACCTTTTTTAATGTGGCCTTAAAATTAATCGTAGAAAAATTGTAGTAGTAGTAGTAGTAGTAGTAGTAGTAGTAGTAGTAGTAGTAGTAGTAGTAGTAGTAGTAGTAGTAGTAGTAGTAGTAGTAGTAGTAGTAGTAGTAGTAGTAGTAGTAGTAGTAGTAGTAGTAGTAGTAGTAGTAGTAGTAGTAGTAGTAGTAGTAGTAGTAGTAGTAGTAGTAGTAGTAGTAGTAGTAGTAGTAGTAGTAGTAGTAGTAGTAGTAGTAGTAGTAGTAGTAGTAGTAGTAGTAGTAGTAGTAGTAGTAGTAGTAGTAGTAGTAGTAGTAGTAGTAGTAGTAGTAGTAGTAGTAGTAGTAGTAGTAGTAGTAGTAGTAGTAGTAGTAGTAGTAGTAGTAGTAGTAGTAGTAGTAGTAGTAGTAGTAGTAGTAGTAGTAGTAGTAGTAGTAGTAGTAGTAGTAGTAGTAGTAGTAGTAGTAGTAGTAGTAGTAGTAGTAGTAGTAGTAGTAGTAGTAGTAGTAGTAGTAGTAGTAGTAGTAGTAGTAGTAGTAGTAGTAGTAGTAGTAGTAGTAGTAGTAGTAGTAGTAGTAGTAGTAGTAGTAGTAGTAGTAGTAGTAGTAGTAGTAGTAGTAGTAGTAGTAGTAGTAGTAGTAGTAGTAGTAGTAGTAGTAGTAGTAGTAGTAGTAGTAGTAGTAGTAGTAGTAGTAGTAGTAGTAGTAGTAGTAGTAGTAGTAGTAGTAGTAGTAGTAGTAGTAGTAGTAGTAGTAGTAGTAGTAGTAGTAGTAGTAGTAGTAGTAGTAGTAGTAGTAGTAGTAGTAGTAGTAGTAGTAGTAGTAGTAGTAGTAGTAGTAGTAGTAGTAGTAGTAGTAGTAGTAGTAGTAGTAGTAGTAGTAGTAGTAGTAGTAGTAGTAGTAGTAGTAGTAGTAGTAGTAGTAGTAGTAGTAGTAGTAGTAGTAGTAGTAGTAGTAGTAGTAGTAGTAGTAGTAGTAGTAGTAGTAGTAGTAGTAGTAGTAGTAGTAGTAGTAGTAGTAGTAGTAGTAGTAGTAGTAGTAGTAGTAGTAGTAGTAGTAGTAGTAGTAGTAGTAGTAGTAGTAGTAGTAGTAGTAGTAGTAGTAGTAGTAGTAGTAGTAGTAGTAGTAGTAGTAGTAGTAGTAGTAGTAGTAGTAGTAGTAGTAGTAGTAGTAGTAGTAGTAGTAGTAGTAGTAGTAGTAGTAGTAGTAGTAGTAGTAGTAGTAGTAGTAGTAGTAGTAGTAGTAGTAGTAGTAGTAGTAGTAGTAGTAGTAGTAGTAGTAGTAGTAGTAGTAGTAGTAGTAGTAGTAGTAGTAGTAGTAGTAGTAGTAGTAGTAGTAGTAGTAGTAGTAGTAGTAGTAGTAGTAGTAGTAGTAGTAGTAGTAGTAGTAGTAGTAGTAGTAGTAGTAGTAGTAGTAGTAGTAGTAGTAGTAGTAGTAGTAGTAGTAGTAGTAGTAGTAGTAGTAGTAGTAGTAGTAGTAGTAGTAGTAGTAGTAGTAGTAGTAGTAGTAGTAGTAGTAGTAGTAGTAGTAGTAGTAGTAGTAGTAGTAGTAGTAGTAGTAGTAGTAGTAGTAGTAGTAGTAGTAGTAGTAGTAGTAGTAGTAGTAGTAGTAGTAGTAGTAGTAGTAGTAGTAGTAGTAGTAGTAGTAGTAGTAGTAGTAGTAGTAGTAGTAGTAGTAGTAGTAGTAGTAGTAGTAGTTACAAACAGTTATACAATTCAATACAGGAGGGTTAAGAGGGCTAGGTTCACACCTATGAGTTTTCCAGTGCATTTTTAGTTTTGCAGGATTGCACTACAGTCTATTTAACATGATTTCCTGTGGGTCATGTTCACATCCGTGCATTTTCAATTAGTGCATTTTCTGTAAAGGGTCAGGGACTTTTTTGTGTTGCGTTTTGGGATCCATAGACTTCAATGGAAACGCTGCTAAAACACATCAAAAATGCATCAAAAACACAGTACTTGCATATTGGATGTGTTTCCACTGTGGTTTATACCACATGACAACAGACACCATCCAAAAATATGAAACTCATCCAAAATGCATTAAAAATGCATCAAAAACATGTGTAAAAAATGCAAAACACACCAGGAAAACAAAAGACTGAGCGCTTACAATTTAAACCAGCCTTTCTCTAGAGGTTGCTAAGGGTTTCTTGAGATGTGGCTGATTGACCTCATAGTTGCCTGCCTAGTTCCAGGGTGATAATTTGTAGAGGCAGTGGCATGACACCTATATTCTTTTTAGATGCCTGTAAGGTGCACATTATGACCATTTCTGTAAGGGGGCCATTCTTCCCATTAATCAAAAATATAAGGAACATATCACGGCCTCCAATTATTTGGTTTTAGCAGGCGTTCCCAAAACCAACTCAGAAATTTCACTGGTGCAGCAATTATCTCTTTGTAAAACACTAAAATATACCATACATGATCAAAAATGAATAAAATAAAATATCATATGTGTAACAACAAATAAATATGTGCATTTTCCTCCAATCTCATAAATATTAATACAGCTATTTATAATTCAATGCATCCAATATATAAAATCCAATATATTCAAATAGCTCAACCAACCATGATAAATATGCAAGACACTATTTCCCCAAGTCCATAGATAATCCAACACCGAAGTAAAAAAAAAAAATATTTATAAAATCCACTCCAGTTAAGATCCTTCCACTTTCCCTGTGTGTTTACTCCACCACTGTGAAGTATAGGTGTTCATGTAACCCCTGCTAAAACCACTTAATCAGGGTTAAGTGGAAAAAATGCCCCTTACACAGGTGGTCAGTGGTACAAATACCATTTACATTGGTGGTCAGTATGAAGAATGCCCCCCTTACATGGGTGGTCAGAATGCTACCTGTACAGACTAGCTAAAAAGTTCAATAACGTCATGTCGCTGGCTTTGCCAAGTGGCATTGATCCTGGAAGTAGGTAGACACCATCAAATGTGAGGTCCATCAGCTACAGATCAAAGAACCCCTAGCAACCTTTGGAGGAACCCTAGTTGAGAATGGCTGCACTACACAGTGCAGAAAAACAAGTACACTGCAAAACAAAGATTTTACCAGTAGGTGGCACTGCAGGTTAAATCTGTATTCACAGTTTAACCACTTGACCTCTGGAAGATTTACCCCCCTTCATGATCAGGCCATTTTTTGCGATACGGCACTGTTTCTTTACCTCACAATTGCGTGGTCTTGCGACGCTGTACCCAAGTGAACTGTATGTGATTTTTTTCCCCAAAAACAGAGCTTTCTTTTGGTGGTAATTGATCACATCTGCATTTTTTTGCGCTATAAACAAAAAAAAACCCCAACAATTAAAAAAAAAACAATATTTTTTACTTTCTGCTATAAAACCTATCCAATAAAAAAATTTAAAAAATCTAATTTCTTAATAAATTTAGGCCAATATGTATTCTGTTATAGAAACCACAGGAAGAGAGGGTGGGGATTTTTGAGGGTGCAAAGTATCATCAAATGTATTCAATAAAAAATATTTTATTTTTTGTTTTAGGAGACAAAACAGAAAATATTCGTAAAACCAGAGGACACAGGCATGTACAATATTATTATCGAGATGTTAAACAGGACAGCATAACGAGACCCGACATGTTTTGCCCATAAGTCGGGCTTCTTCAGGGGAGCTGTCTTTGCGGGGGTACAGGCCTTCTGAAATGGACAACACACAAACAACATATACAAAAAATTATAAGTGTCAAGCTATCTAAAAAAAGGTATAGTGTACATATGAGAGGCTATAGAAAGTAAACATTCAACAACCATCTTCAAAAATCATAGAGTGTACAAAGTAAAGGAATATGCACCTGTGTCTCCACTCCCAGGGCAGTGCATCTGTCCCACTTCAACCACAGCAACGGGGGCAACAATCCTGTCGCAGTGCCAGCCACAGCCGACCGTACAGGTCAAGACCACAGGCGACTGGGGGTCACAGAGGGGACAAAAGGACCCAGGGGGCTCCAGCAGCATGTGAATGCCGGAGCAGCTGCGTTTTATCCCCCCATCCGGTCCCGAAGGGCCGGAAGCGGATGTGAAGCTGTGATGCACCTGCACAATGCATCACCACACAGTTCTGCCCGTCGTCATCGGGTCCTAAGGCTCAGATGTCAGACAGAGCGGAGCAGCTCCCTCCTGTGGTGATCAAGGGAGGAGGGAGAGATCATCCCTGTAACGACAGGCAGATGTGAGGCAGGGCACGCAGGGCAGCACAGAATGGCAGGCGTCCTGCTGGAGAACAGGGACGCCCCCGGGCGTCCCTGTGACCACCAAAAAATGCCAAAGGGTCAGACTGCACTATAGCTGGGGGGCATAAACAGGAGTAAACACCCATTCAAGGGAAAGAGGAAAAGAAGCCCAATGATAAGAGCACTGGAGCAATGCCGTGGGTATTAGGAGAGGCCGGTGCATTTACAAAAGTGCAATAATAATAATAAGGCTAAACATAAAAAATCAATAAACTACTGATTTAGGGGAATAAGTGCAAAATACAGGGACATTAATAAATACAGGAGAATATAAAAAGACCAAAATAAATATAATCAGTGATCAGGGGTAACTCACAAAAATAGGTCATGAAGAAAGGGTCAATAAAAACCAGAGAAAGGGGTGAACAAAAAAACAAAAAAACAGAATTATTATCGAAATGTTTAAGTACATTACTAGATAATGAAAAGTAAGGGGAAATATGCTTATTGATAACAACCTATAAAAGTTATTAAAGTAGTGGCCAAAAACTACCTCAAAGCCATTATCAAATATCTTCCTTACCTACATTCACTCCGGGATCATTCCCATGCAGAAAATGTGACAAATGCCGTTTTATGCTAAATCATCAAGAAATTAATTTACCCAATGGTCAAATTCACAGGATAAAACATAGGGTCACATGCCAAACCCCTGGCATTGTTTATTTGATGCAATGTACTTGCAAGTGTTTCTATGTTGGAAAAACGAAACGCCTCTTTTCCAAAAGAATTAATATATCACTTATCAAGAAACGGAAAATGGAGACTCCAATTAGCTGCCATGTGGGATTGTACCATGGCTTTAAACTAGACACCATTAAATTTATGACTTTGGAACATATCCCCTTAGACATCAGAGGAGGTAGTAATGATCAGAGGCTACTACAACTTGAATCCCATTGGATTCATTTATTGAAAGCTACTGTCTATCCTGGTTTAAATGAGATGCTGAGTTTCAAGCCCTTCCTCTAAATCCTTCTCACTACATTCTGTTGTTGTATGTTTCTTACCTCTCTTTTTCTCCCCCCTTTTTCCCCCCTTCCCCCCTCCCCCCTTTCTTTCTCCCTTTTTCTCTTTTCTCCCTCCCTTTTCTCTTCTCCCTTCTTGTTCCCCCTTTCCTCCTTTCCCTTTTCTCTATCTTCTTCTTCCCGTTTTTCTTTCCCCCCTCCCCCCACTTCCCCCTAGTTTTTGGCCACTACTGTAATAACTTTTATAGGTTGTTATCAATAAGCATATTTCCCCTTACTTATCATTATCTAGTAATGTACTTAAATATTTTGATAATAATTCTGTTTTTTTGTTTTTTGTTCAACCCTTTCTCTGGTTTTTATTGACCCTTTCTTCATGACCTATTTTTGCGAGTTACCCCTGATCACTGATTATATTTATTTTGGTCTTTTTATATTCTCCTGTATTTATTAATGTCCCTGTATTTTGCCTAATACCCACGGCATTTCTCCAGTGCTCTTAACATCATTGGGCTTCTTTTCCTCTTTCCCTTGAATGGGTGTTTACTCCTGTTTATGTCCCCCAGCTATAGTGCAGTCTGACCCTTTGGCATTTTTTGGTGGTCACATGGACGCCCGGGGGCGTCCCTGTTCTCCAGCAGGACGCCCGCCATTCTGTGCTGCCCTGCGTGCCCTGCCTCACATCTCCCTGTTGTTACAGGGATGATCTCTCCCTCCTCCCTTGATCACCACAGGAGGGAGCTGCTCCGCTCCATCTGGCATCTGAGCCTTAGGACCCGATGACGATGGGTGGAGCTGTGTGGTGATGCATTGCGCAGGTGCATCACAGCTTCATGTCCGCTTCCGGCCCTTCGGGACCGGATGGGGGGGGATAAAATGCCGCTGCTCCGGCGTTCACATGCTGCTGGAGCCCCCTGGGATATGAAGTGCCACTGTCTGCTTATAGGTATCTCCCTCAGTCTCACTGAGGATCCTTGCTTGCTTTAACTGCATATATACATTCATGATCTGACGCTGGGCTGTCCTATCTGTAACTGCCTAGGCTCTCTTTGACCCTCTTTTCTTTCTTTTGATATAACACTATTGCTTGAAACTATTGGTCTCCCTTCTGGATCACCACTTGTTTATTGCCAATTTCCTTTTTAAGTATATCAGTTTACTGAACACCTTTAATGCTGTGAGGTGGCCCTACCAAGTCCCTCGGTTTCAAGTTTCTCTAGGGTCTATTTTGTAAGTTCATTCTATACTATTCATTTAATTGGATACAAGATTGCTCTGTAGAATTTCTCATTTATCACTATATATATATTTTTTACTTTTGTTCATCTGACCCCTTGTATATTGCTTTTAGTTGGTCCTTTTGTCCCCTCTGTGACCCCCAGTCGCCTGTGGTCTTGACCTGTACGGTTGGCTGTGGCTGGCACTGTGACAGGATTGTTGCCCCCGTTGCTGTGGTTGAAGTGGGACAGAAGCACTGCCCTGGGAGTGGAGACACAGGTGCGTATTCCTTTACTTTGTACACTCTATGATTTTTGAAGATGGTTGTTGAATGTTTACTTTCTATAGCCTCTCATATGTACACTATACCTTTTTTAGATAGCTTGACACTTATCATTTTTTGTATATGTTGTTTGTGTGTTGTCCATTTCAGAAGGCCTGTACCCCCGCAAAGACTGCTCCTGAAGAAGCCCGACTTATGGGCGAAACATGTCGGGTCTCGTTATGCTGTCCTGTTTAACATCTCGATAATAATATTGTACATGCCTGTGTCCTCTGGTTTTATGAATATTTTCTGTTTTGTCTCCTAAAACAAAAAATAAAATATTTTTTATTGAATACATTTGATGATACTTTGCACCCTCAAAAATCCCCACCCATTCTTCCTGTGGTTTCTATATTTACCTGGTGATTGGTGCCACTACCTGGCTGTGTCTTCCATGATCAATTATTTGCTTATGTATTCTGCTATGTATTTTTGGTTAAAAAAAATCCCAATAAGCATACATTGATTGCTTTGCACAAAAGCTATGGCGTCTACAAATTATGGGATATTTTTATTTATTTAATTTTTCACTAGTAATGGCAGTGATCAGTGACTTATAGAGGGACTGCGATATTGCGGCAGAGATTCAGATACTAACTGACACTTTTGACACTTTTTGGGGACCAGTGATGCAGTGCTAAAAAAATTGCACTGTCACGGTACTAATGACACTGGCTGGAAAGGGGTTAACATCAGGGGCAATCAAAGGGTTAACTGTGTGCCTAGCCTGTGTTTTAGTACAGTGTGGGAGGTGATTTTACTAGGGGAAGACATGGATCATTGTCCCTGCTTTGCAAAGACACAGGATCCATGCCTTCCC
The DNA here is from genome assembly GCF_042186555.1 of Aquarana catesbeiana. Classification (NCBI taxonomy): domain Eukaryota; kingdom Metazoa; phylum Chordata; class Amphibia; order Anura; family Ranidae; genus Aquarana; species Aquarana catesbeiana. The sequence goes on along the minus strand of NC_133324.1, from coordinate 378,040,492 downwards.
TCCTGTCAGAATGGCAATCTGCCTTGTTTACATAGGCCAGGGGTCTCAAACTGACAGCCCTCCAGGTATTGTGAAACTACAAGTCCCATCATGCCTCTGCCTGTGGGAGTCATGCTTGTAACTGTCAGTCTTGCAAAGCCTCATGGGACTTATAATTTCACAACAGCTGGAGGCCTGCCAGTTTGAGACCCCTAACATGGGCAGACCACCATTCTGCTTTTCTGCTGGATGATCGGCGGGTGCCAGTGGACACCGAGTCTGTGGTACCAACTGCTGGGTTGGGAAAAAGCTGCATGTGTGCCCCCTACCCAGAAGAGCTGGATCACATATATATACGTGATTCGGCACAGAGATGTCATCCAGTAGCATGCACAGAAACTACCCTAACCACTAATTAAAGGACTTTGATGGTACTATTGAAATAAAATATCAAGAACCTTATTGTACAAAGGTTAAAATCATCTCAATGACATAGAAAAACTTGTAAATACATAACACAGTTGTAGGAAAAATGTGCCTGTGATAATGTACATTTATCAGCACCCTACTGCAGCTGGGTGATGATTGGCTTGGGTAACTTCACTTCAAAGTCCAAAACACAAACAAGCACCGCTCAGGCCATCGAGGTACAATATCTCACCTGGCTCACCACCGTTGCTGAGGTATGTAGAAAGAAGAGGCCGCACACTGGAACGAGATGTTTGCTTGGAAGAAATATTTAACTTTCGTTTCACAGATACAAAAAGCCCACTTCTTCAGGAAAATAGGGCTACATTGCGAGCTCTGAAAAATTGTAAATAGAAATAACAATGGTCATTTTACAATCAGCTGTTACCAACTCCCCCATGACTCATGTCTCTTGAATGCTGGTATGGTACTACTGAGTAAATAGGGTGGTTGAGCAGTGAGGAGTGGTGGAAAGAAGATAGCCTTGTGTCACTGCCTCCATCTTGCAGTGAGGATAGCTCCTGAATATATATGTGATTTGGCACAGAGGTGTCTTCCTGTAGTAGTCAAACTGCTCTAGGGTGGCCCTTAAGTGGTTAAAGGGTCAGTAGAACTCAAGGGGCCCCCTCTCTGTTACTATATAGAGGTCACAGATAAAAACATGGAAGTTCATGTTTACCAGAAAATTCCCTGGACAGAGAAAAACATTTATTGAAATATATTCCTCAACAGCCACAAAGGATATAAATCCACTTTATGTGCTTCAAATGCCTTAGCAAATTCAGTTATTACCTTGCAAAAGTAGCGGTGATAGAATCAGTGCCAGGAACAGAGCGGTGGGAGGGAGCAATATTTGTTTAGCCCCTGGCTTTGAGCCACACATCTAGGAAATGATCTGCTGCAATTTATTTAAAAGCTGCCTAAACAGTGATAACTATGTGCATTAAGATGCTTATAAAAACAATACGCCCTACTTCTAACGTTGCAGAAAGCCAACTGACACCATTATGTGTGAGTGTCAGCTTTCCATGAAGGTATAATCCATTATCAGATTAAAGGGTGTTGACAAAAGCGTTACTTTAACATCTGTCTTAACATACTTTGTAACTTTCAGCTGAATTATTAATAGTGACTTTAGTGGGGAAGTAGTTTCCAGTCTCAGTCATTGAGTGCACTTGAAACGTAAGCCCTCATTGGAACCTTGTATACATTAGTCTTCAAGTGTGACACTGCCTCGTACCCTTACAGCTAAATTGTCCAAACAACTAATCAATGTTTTTATTTCCTGAGTGGCTCTACCAGCGAAAAGTCTTATTGCAGAATCCAAGCGGCAATCAAAGCCTCAGCGTTATCAAGGTACCATAGACATAAATGGACAAACTTTCAACATGGTTGGACCGAGTCCAGTGACACCATTTTGATGATACAAAGAGGCTGTGTTGTGCTGTGGAATTCATTTTCTTGTTTACTTCCTACAGAAACAAGAGCATAATCAGCACTCAGTGCATCGGATCAGACTGCTGAGTTGTTGACAGAAGCTTGGAGAGGCTTGCCAGCTTTCCACATGAAACGCTGGCTTTCTTCTAATACACCCCCTACCGTCTGTGTCTTTGCCAATTGTGGCACATCAGAGCAGCCACTGAGATAATGACCGTGAAGTCTCATGATACACTTTGATGAAGTGTAACATTTTTAAAGGATTTTTGTCCTGTGCCAAACTGATAGCGACAGCTGACTAAAAATCATCTCATCAAAATCAAGGCTGATAAACAGCAGGCAAGGGCATGTGTCCCTACAGAGCAGAGCAAAGCATTCCTGAATTATTTTTTCAAGGGGGAAATCTGACAGAACAGAATATATTAATTCCGCTGAGCTTCATGGCAGCGTATACATATTTTTATCCCAATTTTACAGTGAATGTTGACAATGTAAATCTTTTTTTTCAAATATTTTTTTTTCCTTTCTAGTTAGGAAAAAGAGAAAAAAACATTTCTGTTGCTGTAGGGGCTACAGCTCGTCTGCATTCTGGCATTGGGCCTGTTAAACGATTACCATAATTAGTTATGCTATTGCTTTACACAAAGTGAAATAATAATTGCCTTTTAACTGGGAATACAGAAAATATATAAAATGTTTCAGGAAGCAGGAGTTTTATTTTATTTTATATAATACAAAGCTGGCATATAGCTAGTGATGCTGGTTTCAGTTTTTCTGCTAGTTTTTATTGCTCTTTACAATATTATTTTTGTTATTTTTCTTGTTTTTGTTGCTATATGATTGATGAGGATTATTTTTATGCCTAAATGTATTCAATGATCTAATAATATTATACTAATAAAAACAATAATAATCTGCTTTTCCATTATTACTGTTTCTGGACCGGCTTAAGTTCTTTACTACTAAATCCAGTGCTTTAACTTTATTTTTCTTTTTGATTTGAATAGAAATAAGCCAGGACACTGCTAGGATTGCAACAGACCATGATCACCCTGAGTAGAATCTTAGTGCTGCATGGCATGGCAAATGGTGGGTGTGGCCAAATTGCGGCTTAAAGGGTTATGGTTAAATAAAACCTGAGCCTACTCACTGTATACACTGCACACTTATGCAAAGTCCTTGTACCCACAAAATATGCTTTAATTACTGTGCCACAAGTGAGGGTTTGAACAGACACATATAAACCTCAGCACAACCATCTTTAAAACATTCAACTCATCAATTATATATGCTTTTCTGCACACAGAGTAGCCTAACTTAAGAAGAACTTCATTGAACTTCATTGAGAACTTCTTAACAACCAGCAATTATTGAGACCATGAATCCTTTGGTCAGGAGTATATACTGTTCAATATAACATAAAGAGTGCAGGGGCCAGAAGTGTGTAAGGCACTGAGAACACTCAGAAGGATAAAGTGAAATGTCCAGAGCACAGGGGGCAAGAGTACAAAAGCACAAAGCCCAGGGTACAAGTGTATGTCAGACACAAAGTGCAGGGGCCAGGAGTATAAAATGCATAATGCATATAATCCATAATCTGTAGGGGTCAGGAGTATGTAAGGCATAAAATGCAAGTGTCAAGATTACATAACGCACAAAGCACAAAAATGATCAGTGCATAACAGACAGAACACAGGGGCCAGGAGTGTGTAATGCAGAGAATGCATGGGTTGGGAGTACCTAATGCACAGAGTACAGGGGTCAGGAGCAGTGGTGGCTGGTGCTCCATTTTTTAGATAGATAGATACAGATAAATAGACAGAATATATACAGATAGACACATAGATAGATACAGATAGATAGATACAGATAGATAGATAGATACAGATAGACACGGATAGATAGAGACAGATAGATAGATAGAATATATACAGATAGACACATAGAATATATACAGATAGACACAGATAGATAGAGACAGATAGATAGATAGACAGAATATATACAGATAGACACAGATAGATAGAGACAGATAGATAGATAGACAGAATATAGATAGATAGATAGATAGAATAGATACAGATAGATAGACAGAATAGATACAGATAGATAGACAGAATAGATACAGATAGACACAGAGAGATAGACAGAATAGATACAGATAGACACAGATAGATAGAGAGAGACATATAGATAGACAGAATAGATACAGATAGCCAGAATATATAAAGATAGACACAGATAGATAGAGACAGATAGATAGACAGAATAGATACAGATAGATAGATAGATAGATAGATAAACAGACATAATAGATACAGATAGACACAGATAGATAGACAGAATAGATACAGATAGACACAGATAGATAGACAGAATAGATACAGATAGACACAGATAGATAGACACAGATAGATAGACAGAATAGATACAGATAGCCATAGATAGATAGACAGAATAGATACAGATAGCCATAGATAGATAGACAGAATATATAAAGATAGACATAGATAGATAGATAGATAGATAGATACAGATAGACACAGATAGATAGATAGATAGAGACAGATAGACACAGATAGACAGATAGATAGATAGATAGATAGATAGATAGATAGATAGATAGATAGATAGATAGATAGATAGATAGATAGACAGAATATATACAGATAGACACAGATAGATAGAGATAGATAGATAGATAGATAGATAGATAGATAGATAGATAGATAGATAGATAGACAGAGATAGATAGATACAGATAGATAGATACAGATAGATAGATAGATAGATAGATAGATAGATAGATAGATAGATAGATAGATAGATAGATGTAATGCAGAGAATGCATGGGTTGGGAGTACCTAATGCACAGAGTACAGGGGTCAGGAGCAGTGGCGGCTGTTGCTCCTTTTTTTAAATAAATAGATAGATAGATAGATGTAATGCAAAGAATGTATGGGTTGGGAATACCTAATGCACAGAGTACAGGGGTCAGGAGCAGTGGTGGCTGGTGCTCCATTTTTTAGATAGATAGATAGATAGATTTAGGATGCAAAGGTATACTGACAGGGTGGATAAAGATGGTCACGTGTAGGGCAGCCCATTAATTTCAATGGACTGCTCTATGCGCTACAAATGATGAAGAAAGTCCCAAAACATTTTTCAAAATCATACGGTGCCAAGGCACATGTCAGCAGGTGCGTGAGGGTGTCATTAACAATTAATGTCACTGTGTATCTGCTAAAGGGCAGCATATTTCTGTGGTCTCTGCACAGTGTTCATCCAAAGCTACAAGTTAGTGCAGTGCGTCCTGCTCACAGTGTTCAGCTAAAACTACAAGTTAGTGTGGTGTGTCCTCCTCACAGTGTTCAGCTAAACCTACAAGTTATTTTTGTGCGAGCTCTGCACAGTATTCATCTAAAACTGCAAGTTAATGCAGTGCGTCCTGCTCACAGTGTTCAGCTAAAACTACAAGTTAGTGTAGTGAGACCTCTGTACAGTGTTCATCTAAAGCTACAAGTTAGTGCAGTGCGTCCTGCTCACAGTGTTCAGCTAAAACTACAAGTTAGTGTAGTGAGACCTATGCACAGTGTTCATCTAAAGCTACAAGTTAGTGCAGTGCGTCCTGCTCACAGTGTTCAGCTAAAACTACAAGTTAGTGTAGTGAGACCTCTGCACAGTGTTCATCTAAAGCTACAAGTTAGTGCAGTGCGTCCTCCTCACAGTGTTCAGCTAAACCTACAAGTTATTTTTTTGCGAGCTCTGCACAGTGTTCATCTAAAGCTACAAGTTAGTGCAGTGCGTCCTGCTCACAGTGTTCAGCTAAAACTACAAGTTAGTGTGGTGCGTCCTCCTCACAGTGTTCAGCTAAAACTACAAGTTAGTGCAGTGCGTCCTGCTCACAGTGTTCAGCTAAAACTACAAGTTAGTGTGGTGCGTCCTCCTCACAGTGTTCAGCTAAAACTACAAGTTAGTGCAGTGCATCCTGCTCACAGTGTTCAGCTAAAACTACAAGTTAGTGTGGTGCGTCCTCCTCACAGTGTTCAGCTAAAACTACAAGTTAGTGCAGTGCGTCCTGCTCACAGTGTTCAGCTAAAACTACAAGTTAGTGTGGTGCGTCCTCCTCACAGTGTTCAGCTAAAACTACAAGTTAGTGCAGTGCGTCCTGCTCACAGTGTTTAGCTAAAACTACAAGTTAGTGTAGTGAGACCTCTGCACAGTGTTCATCTAAAGCTACAAGTTAGTGCAGTGCGTCCTGCTCACAGTGTTCAGCTAAAACTACAAGTTAGTGTAGTGCGTCCTCCTCACAGTGTTCAGCTAAACCTACAAGTTATATTTTTGCAAGCTCTGCACAGTGTTCAGCTAAAGCTACCTGTAGAAGGTTGGTGTTTTCCTGATCCTATCACTACCGCAGGCAGCTAAAAAAGCTACAAGCTAGTTTTTTGCGAGCTCTGCACAGTGTTCAGCTAAAGCTACCTGTAGAAGGTTGGTGGTGTTCTCATACTACAGGCACGCAGTTGATTTTGCTAGCTGCAGTATCAGTATCATCAGCACGTGGCCGTGGGACATGCTTGGCCTTTTTTTTGGCAGCTGGCCGTGTTGAGCCGCAACATGCGGAAGACTTGGTTGAGTGGATGACCAAGCCGTCCTCATCCTCCTCATCCTCTCTCACCCATGCTCAGGGTACTTTGTCTGGCAAAGCAGCGGCCTCTTCCCTCGGCTCAATGTCATCAGTGACTCCTTCCCTAGCCCCACCATGTCCTCCCGAGGAGTCCCTCGATCTGTTTGACCACAGTGTTGGGTACATGCTCCAGGAGAATGCCCAGCTTTTGGAAGGCTCTGATGATGATACTGAGCTCGATGAAGGCAGTAACATGAGCACGGACAGAGGGGGTGCCCAAGAAAGACAGCAATCTGGCAGTCATGCTCCCACTGCTGCGGCATACTGCCAGGTTTGCTCCAGTGATGAGGAGGGAGGGGATGATGAGGTCACTGACTCAACGTGGGTGCCTGATAGGAGAGAGGAGGAGGAGGCAGCACATCACCAATGAGGCAGGATGCCCTCCAGGGGCCAGCCTAAGGGCAGCACATTGACTGCATCACACCCCAAAGCTCCACATGTGCAGGGCGCTGCAGTCTCTGCACGTTATTCAAAAAGTTCTTTGGTGTGGGCCTTTTTTGAGACGAGTGCATCAGATCGCACCGCTGCTATTTGCAACATATGTCTCAAGCGTATCTCGCGTGGCCAAAACATCTCCCGCTTGGGTACCACATGCTTGACCAGACATATGTTGACCTGCCATGCAGTTCGTTGGCAAGCGTATCTAAAAGACCCACACCAAAGAACAAAGAGGACCTCTCCTTGCTCCTCATCAGCTGAGATCTCCAACCCCACTATACCTTCAGTCCTCTCTGAGACCTGCACTGAGAGGAATGAAGGTGTAGAATTAGGTGTGTCACAGCCAAGTACTTGTGGGCAATCTGCTTTCGGTACACCGACGTCAGATTGTACCGGGCAAATTTCCCTGCCCCAGCTGCTGCACCGCCGAAAGAAGTTCGCTCCCAGCCATCCACATGCCCAGCGGTTGAATGCTAGCTTGGCAAAATCTACCTTTTCAGTTGGTAGACTCTGCCCCCTTCCGTGAGTTTGTGGAATGTGCGGTTCCTCAGTGGCAGGTACCCAAACGCCACTTTTTCTCACGGAAGGCGATTCCGGCTCTCTACCGGCATGTGGAAGGCAATGTCTTGGCCTCGCTGGACAGGGCGGTCAGCGGTAAGGTGCATATTACCGCTGACTCATGGTCCAGCAGGCATGGAAAGGGACGTTACCTAAGTTTCACCGTGCATTGGGTGACTCTGCTGGCAGCTGGGAAGGATGCAGGACAAGGTGCAGTAGTGTTGGAGGTTGTTCCGCCACCATGCCTCCAAAATGCCACTACTAATGATTGTGACACACCTCTCTCCTCCACCCCCTCCTCTTCTTCTTCCTCCATGGCCTCTTCCTGTGCTTTGTCCTCGGAACCAGCGGTGCTCCGTAGCCTTTCAAGGGGCTACGCAAGTACGCAGGCCAAAAGATGCCATGCGGTGCTTGAGCTGGTGTGCTTGGGGGACCAGAGCCACACTGGGGCAGAGGTTCTGTCAGCTCTGCAGGGGCAGGTTCAGAGGTGGTTGATGCCACGCCAACTTAAGGCAGGAATGGTGGTTTGCGACAATGGCACCAACCTCCTCTCTGCCCTCCGACAGGGACAAATGACCCATGTGCCCTGTTTGGCTCACGTCCTTAACTTGGTGGTGCAGCGGTTCTTGGGCAGGTATCCAGGCTTACAGGATGTCCTGAGGTAGGCCAGGAAAGTCTGTGTGCATTTCCGCCGGTCATATAATGCCAGTGCTCGGCTGGCGGACCTCCAAAAGGAGTTTAACCTGCCCAAGAACTGCCTAATCTGTGACATGCCCACCAGATGGAACTCAACGTTGGCCATGCTGCAGCGGCTGCACACGCAGCAGAGGACAATCAATGAGTACCTGTGCGACTATGGCACCAGGACAGGGTCAGGGGAGCTTGGTTTTTTTCCCCACGCCAGTGGGCCATGATCAGGGATGCATGCACTGTCCTGTCACCATTTGAGGAGGCCATGAGGATGGTGAGCAGTGACAGTGCATGCATCTGTGACACTGTCCCCATTGTCCACCTGTTGGAGCACACGCTGCGTGGAATAATGGACAGGGCACTTGAGGCAGAACAGAGGCAGGAAGAGGAGGACTTCCTTAGCTCTCAAGGCCCCCTTTAGCCAGACAGTGTTCCTGCATGCCCGCCGATCACACAGGAAGAGGACGAGGAGGAGGAGGAGGTGGAGGAAGATTGTGTCAGTATGAAGGTGGAGCCTGGCACTCAGCATCAGCAGCAGTCTTTAAAGGATCAGTCCCAAGAAACACATGGACTTGTACGTGGCTTGGAGGAGGTGGCTGCGGACCATGTCATCCTTAGTGACCCAGAGGACTCCGGACCGAATGCCTCAGCAAACCTACGCTGCATGGCCTCCCTGATCCTGCAAAGCCTGGGTAAGGATCCTCGTATTCGTGGTATCAAGGAGAAGGACCAATACTGGCTGGCAACCCTCCTTGATCCACGTTACAAGGGTAAGGTTGAGGACCTTATCTTGCCATCGCAGAGGGAGCAGAGGATGAAACATCTTCAGGAGGCCTTGCAGAAAGGTCTGTGCAACGCGTTCCCAGAGACTGGGAGGTTACAAACACCTGTTTCTGGACAACGTGTTGCTGAGGCTTCGGTCAGTCAAAGAAGGAGTGGTGGAGAAGGTGGCCGTCTGACCGATGCGTTCAGACAATTTTTTGGTCCGCAGCCCCAAGGTATAATCGGTTCCAGCAACCATCGCCATGCCATTGTCTGTTTTACATGGTGCAGGAATACCTAGGGGCAAGATCTGACTTGGACACCTTTCCCACCAAAAATCCTCTGGGTTACTGGGTCTTGAGGATGGATCACTGGCCAGAGCTTGCACAGTATGCAATTGAGCTACTGGCCTGTCCTGCATCCAGCGTTCTTTCGGAACACACATTCAGTGCTGCTGGAGGCTTTGTAACCGATTACAGGGTGCGTCTGTCCACCGACTCGATCGACTGACCTTCATAAAAATGAATCATTCTTGGATCACCACCAGCTACCAAGCACCTGATGCTGATGTAACCGAATAATTTTTTTCAGATCCCTTCAAAGACTGCCTATGCTGATGCTGAGTGACTATCCCTGAGTAATTATCCTCTTCCTCCTCAACGATCACGCTGATAGCTTGTAAGAACATTTTTGGTTCTGGGCGCCACCACCAGTGCCTAAGGCCCAATTTTTCAGCCCCTGTTTAACAGGAGCATGTAATTACAATTTTTGATGCAATACTTTGCAGCAGGGCTCGTTTCTGCGTTCCAACTAGAGTATCTGTGAGGGGTTGCAGTGTTGTGGCACCAGTGCCTAAGGCCCAATTTTTTTTTTTTTGGATTTAAAAGTAAAGTTTATTAAGTAATTGAAGGATTACATCAATCAGGAGAGAAAATCAAAAGGAGTACAATGCTCATCGAGTACAAATTATAAACGTGGAACAGCTGTTATAAAAGATGTCAACAGTAGATTTTGGGTAAATGTAGGCTTGTAACATAGCTAAATACGTTGCTATGGGCGTTGGGAGTCTCGGTACCAGAGCCCCTTCTGGGAGCTAACTGCTCCGATGAACCGGGTCTCCCTGAACCCATCTCGCCACTAACATGTGAATAAACGTCCAAAATACAGATACACAACTACAGAGTCCGGAAGAATAATAAAAAGGACAGAACTGAAGGGAGCTTGTATCTCTATAACAATTGAATACCATGTCAGTAACGCATTTATATAATCATTACTATAAGAGAAAAAAAAAGAAAGAAAAACCAGCTGGTCCGTCTATCTCTCAGGGTGGATTAAATTTTGGTTGGATGATCTAATCCAAAGCATGTTATGCTTGGGGGTTAGAGGGGTGTTACTTTTAATAATCTGCCCTGAGGCTAATAGCCAAGGTAATTGAAAGTACTGAGAGCCCAAGGGACCAGTATTGAAGTGAAGAGAAAGCAGAAGAGTGAAAGGGGGAAAGGAGGAAATTAGGAGAGACAGAGGGGATAGAGAAGGTGAAAGGATTAGTTGATTGTCAGGAATGATGGAAAGGAAGTGCACAGGAGACCGCTAAGTGGGGGAGACTGAGAGCCCCTCGACTCAGAACCAGTCTTGTGTGCTATCAATCACACATACAGAGGGTGCCCCACTAGAGTTGCCCAGGGTTCCCAAATAGTTTTGAATTTGTCTAGGGTGTCTAGGATAGTGTTGGAAATTTTTTCTTGCAGCATGATCCAAGTAATTTTTTGTTTGGCTAACCGAATGGACACTTTTGGTGATTTCCAGGCCCTGGTTATGGTCATTTTGGCCCCCACTAGAATAAACTGTATCAGCTTCTGTGTATGTTTGGAAATTTTAGGTATGGGACCGTTAAGCAATGCGATAGTTGGATCTTGTTTCAGAGTACAACCGCAAGTTCTGCGGATAAGGGAGAAGATCTTGTTCCAATACATTCTGATTTTAGGGCATTCCCATAGTATGTGTAAAAGAGTCCCCACATGACCGCAGCCTCTGAAGCAAAGAGGTGACATATGCGGATAGAGTTTGGCAAGACGTGACGGTACCAGATACCAGCGTGTAATAACTTTCAGCCCTGCTTCGTTAATTGAAGTATTAACCATACCTTTAAAGGAGCGGGCAAAGTTAGTATGCCACTTATCCAGGTCCCAGCTGAAGTCAAGATCCCGCTCCCAGCTTGTCATGTATGCTGCTTTTTCCGTGGGTTCCACCAGGGATGAGTAGATGAGAGAGATACCACCTTTGGTGTCTGAGGCTGAAGCACACCATTGTTCATAAGGCGTTACAAAAAGATGGTTTTCATTGTTCTTCCATACCCGATTCAAAAAATGTGAGAGTTGAAAGAACCTAAATTTTTCGGTTGAGGGCATTTCAAGTTTGGAAATACAATATGCTAGAGTAAGGGGACCATTGGAGTTGAAGAATTGACCAATTCTATAAAGGCCCTTGTCCAGCCACCATTTAAAGGCTCGAATCTCTAGGCCAGGTGGAAAATTATGATTTCTGAAGATATGTGCCAGGGGGTGCCATGTGGAGATGAGGGGTTTGAGCTTATGAAGGGCGTCACAAAGTTTCATTGAGTGAGATAATGTGGGTGCTAATATAGGGGGGCGTTTTTTGGGGATGTTCCAAAGCAGAAAGTCTAAGGTGAAACCGGGGACCGCCTCTCGCTCCATGCTCACCCAGTCTGGTTTGGGTCCTTTCATGTAAATAGTTGAGAATTGGCTCAATTGTGCTGCTTGGTAATACCACCAAAGATTGGGGACCCCTAGCCCTCCCTTTTTTCTGGGCCTAAAAAGTACCTCTTTAGAAAACCTGTGGCCTTTTTTATCCCAAGTGAAGCGGATTATGGCAGATTGTAGGCGTTGGATGTGCAATTTGGGGACTGGGATGGGTAAGGAACGGAAGAGATATAGTAACCTAGGTAGGAGTGTCATTTTAACTGCGTTCACTTTACCTAACCACGAGAGCTTATATAGCGACCATTGGGTCATGTCGTCTGTGAGCTTTTTGATCATGGGGGGAAAGTTATATTTATAAAGAGTATCGATGCCGGACGTAAGGTTAATGCCAAGATAAGGAATAGATGTAGAATTCCATGAGAATGGAAATTTATTCTTTAGGGTATTTACGATGTCTGGAGAAGTGGAAACATTGAGAGCGACTGATTTGGATACATTAACCCTAAGTCCGGAAGCTAATTCAAAGTCTTGTAAGAGTTGTAGTATGTTGGGGATGGAGATTAGGGGAGATGTGACGAACAGGAGGACGTCATCCGCGAAAAGAGCGCATTTGTGGTAATTCTGCCCACAACGAACTCCATGGATGTCTGGGTGTTGTCTGATCGCGATGGCTAAAGATTCGATAGCCATCGCGAAAAGAAGGGGGGAGAGGGGGCATCCCTGCCTTGTTCCCTTCTGTATGGAAAATTTATCTGATAGATGTCCTTGTAATCTCACCTGTGCCTTAGGTTGATGGTAGAGGGCTCTCAAGATATTGATAAAGTTTGGGCCAAAACCCCATTTACCTAAAATTGTGAAGAGGTAGGGCCATGCCACTGTATCAAACGCTTTTTGGAGATCTATGGAGAGGAGGAGGCCTCCCTGAGGAGATCCCCCATCCCACCCCGATCTCATTAGGGAGACTGCATTTATCGCTCTCCGTATCTGGTCCGGTCCCTGTCTCCCCGGTATGAACCCCACTTGGTCCTTATGTATGTATGTATCTATAAAAGAGGCTAGTCTATTGGATAATATTTTTGTCATGAGTTTTAGGTCGTTATTAATTAATGAAATAGGTCTGTAGTTACTGACTTCGCTGGGGTCTCTACCTGGCTTAGGTATGACCGAAACAAAAGCCAAATTGGCATTAGGGTCCAGCGGGGATGCTTTAGCTAAGGAGTTGAAAAGACGGACCAGGTATGGAGAGAGGGAATCTAAAAAAGTTTTGTAATAGTGGTTTGAGAATCCATCTGGACCTGGGGCTGAGTCTTTTCTGAGCCCTTTTATGACTGCTCGGATCTCGGATTCTTGAAATGGGGATTCCAGGATGGAACGGTGGGATTCAGAAATTTTAGGCAATGGGATCTTGTCTAGAAAAGCATCCAACTTTTGTTGAGAAATTGGGTAATCGTCAGAATACAGGATGGCATAAAAGGATTGGAATGATTTAAGAATTTTACTTGGGTTTTGGGTGTGCGATCCGGATTGGGTTTTTATTTTAGGTAGGGCAAATGACCTATGTTTCGGGGTAAGTTTGGCTGCTAGCTGGGGGCCAAATTTGTTCGCTCGAAGATAGAAACTGCCGCTGAGCCAATGAAGATGCTTTTCTGCGTTGGAAGTCAAAGCTGAGTTAAGGGATATTCTAATAGTATCTAGTTTAGATAGAGTGGTATGATTGGGGTTCAGTTTATGGGACTTGCTAAGATTTTTGTATTCTTTCTCTAGTTTCATGATATCAATTTGCCGTTCTCTCTTTAATTTTGCTGCAAGTTGGATCAATTTCCCTCTGATTACTGCTTTGTGAGCATTCCAAAGCGTGTTAGGGGAGATGTCCTCAGTGTCATTCAATAGAAAATACTCTTTAATATCCTTTTCTATTATAGTACAGATGATGGGATTAGCTAAGATTTTCTCATTTAGGCGCCATGTGCGTGGGCCAGATGGAGACAATGAATTGGAGATTCCTAAAATTACTAGGGAGTGGTCGGACCATGGGACATCGTGGATAGAGGCGTGGTTAGCAATTTGTATGTCCGAGTTCAATATGAAAATGTGGTCGATTCTAGCATGTGTCTTGTGGGGTGCAGAGTAGTGTGTATAGTCCCTTGTTGAGGGGTTTAATTCCCTCCATGAGTCAATGAGTCCCACCGAGTGAATAAGTCTGGCAATCTGGAGGCTTTGTTTGGGGGGTTGTTTAAGGTGAGGGATCCCCCGAGCTGCTTTATCTAGAATCTGGTCAAATGTAGTATTGGAGTCCCCTCCCATAATCACCCTACCCTCAAAGTGGGGTGAGAGATTTGCCAGTAAGGAGGAGAAGAATTTAGCTTGGCCTTTGTTAGGGACATAATATGAAATAAAAGTATAGAGGTTACCCTCAATCAATCCTTTGATTAGAATGTATCTCCCATCGTTGTCTTTCACGGTTAAAGTATGGGAAAAAGAAGTCTGTTTGGAGATTAGGATAGCTACTCCTCTTTTTTTCTCGCTAGCGTTTGCAAGAAAAAAAGTGGGGTATTTGTTGTGTAAAAAAGAGGGCGAATAGTTTGAGGGGAAATGTGTTTCTTGGAGGAGCACTACATCTATTCCTCTTGAGTGATAGCTTTGGAAAGCTTTGCGTCTCTTGACGGGGGAGTTGAGCCCTTGGGTGTTATGGGAGGCAACCTTAAGTGCCCTCTGTAAAGGAGGTGGATCAGCCATATTCACAAAGGGAGTAACCCTGGTGTGTTAGGTGCGCTCCTACCCGGTTTCCTGAAGATGCAGCGTGGGATCTGGGAGGGAGATCTTGCTGTCGCAGCGGAGGGCTCTGGATAAAGCCGGTCTCCTGTGCACATTCCTGAAATATAGAAAAGGGGAAGGAGGAGAAGAAGGGGAAGAAGGGTGAAAGAAGAAAATGAGAGAAGAGAGGAAAAATCATTATATGAAACAATCCAATAACTGCAAAAAAAAACTAGGCGTAAGAGCCCAAAAAAGCAAGGGACTGGACTGAAAAATTCAGTCCGAGTCTGAGACCCCAAAACACAAAGGGTCTCAGAAAAACAGGAACAGCCTCAGCCGAGGTTGTTAGTCTGATGTAACCAGTGGGAGAATCTCCCCTGATCACAACAGAGGGAGTGGCGATGCTAGCCCAGCCGAGCCGCCGGGACCCCATCTATTGGGGAAAAATGGAACCTAAAGAGTGTGAAAGACAAAAAATTCTGGATATATACCCAAGTAAGAGAAACGGAACAAAAATGAGGAGTTGAGCTCAAACTCTAAAAGGTACATGGGCATATCACTGCATTAAACAAAAATGATAAAACAAAACCTGCCATAGAGGATGGTCAACTAGTAACTGGGAGGGGGGATGGAGGGTAGGAATAGGGATGTGGGAGGGAGGGGGGGGGAGTGAAATGGGGTACAAACTTATGCCCCGGTTTTCCCGGAAGTCATTATAACCTCAAGTGCGGTTCATTATGAAAATCGAGGATAGTTGTTAAAAAAAAAAAAAAAAAAAACAACCCGGGATCATCTGCTTCTATCTTCATTTTAGTAAGATGAGTGGGGGAAGATCAGTTAAGTGCGACCCTCTTCACTGATGGATATGTGGGATCGGATTTGGTGTACGCAATGTACACAAGTACCCCTCAATCAGAGGGTAAAACCTTAAAGAGAAAAGGAAGTCACATAGTCCTTGTAGAGCTGAGTAAAGATGACTTCATCTTGGAGGAAAGGAATCGCGGTGACGCTTCGGTTGTTGTTTGTTCCAGAGGGGGGTGATGGGACTGCCTGGAGGGGGTCTCTTCGAGGAGCTTGACTTGGATGGAGGATCCTGGGGGGAAGCTTCTTGAGAGATGAATCCAAGTCGCAGGAGTAAATGTTCGCCTTCTTGGAATGAGGAGAATCCATACGATCTTTCCTTATGTTGAAACTGAAGGCGGAAAGGGAAAGTCCAGCGATATTTAATTGATTTCTGAGAGAGGATTTCAAGCAGAGGTTTTAAAGCTCTTCTCTTTAGAATTGTAGTTTTGGAGATGTCAGCGAAGACTTGAATCTTGTTTCCTTGGAAGGATAAGGTGTCCAGGTTCCGAGATCTTTTCATGACCTCCTCTTTGGTTTCGTAATAGTGGGGCTTAACCACTATATCTCTCGGGAGCCCGTCCTGTCTGGGTGGTTGCAGTGCTCTGTGAGCTCTGTCAATCTCTAGTTTGCGGTCAGAGATATCTGGGATAAGCTCTTTCATGAAAAGCTGCACTGTGTCATGAATATTAGTCACAGATTCAGGGATACCTCGAATACGAAAGTTACCTCTCCGATTGCGATTTTCCAAGTCGTCAATCTTCCCTAGTGCCGTTTCAAGTTGTTCCTGCATCAATTGAATGCAGTCGGTATTCTGATTTGTGCGCGCCACAGTATGATCCACTGCTTGTTCAATCAAATCAATGCGAGCCCCCAAGCTCTGTATGTCTGCCTTTATAGACGTGGTGATTTGTGCTGCATTTTGGGCCAGGCCTGTGGCCAGCATGTCTGAAAAGCAATTCAGAAGTTGTGCCATGTCTGACTGGTGGGGAGAGTTCAGAGGTGCTGCCTGTTGCATAGCAGGGGATGGGGCGGGAGCATGCAGTGAAGGGATATGGAGCATATCAGATAGGGCCCTGTTAAAAAGGGAGTCTTTGCTGGAAGAGTAAGCATTCTTAGGGGATATGTTACTCACAGAGGATCCCAGTGTGATGTGGGGAAGCTGTTCCTCCTCTGGGATGTCTGCAATGAGGTCTCCGTCTCCTGTGTCTGCCTGTGAGGAGGCCGCGGCCGCCATCTTAGATGTAGTGGGGTCGGGTAGGCCAAAGGTGAGTTTCCTGCTAGCCGCTGAACACTGTGATCGGTTGGGCATGTAGATTTGTGCCCACGAGCCTCCTCTACCAGCGGGTGTTGAGCAGGGACGGTTCCGCTAAAAAATCCGGCGTCTGGGGACCGCGGAAGGCTCGGCTGTGACGGAGCTCCCGTTCAGAGCGTCTTCCCGGGAGTCCCGCGCATGCGCACACCTCAAGGCCCAATTTTTCAGCCCCTGTTTAACAGGGGCGTGTAATTACAATTTTTGATGCAATACTTTGCAGAAGGGCTCGTTTCTGCGTTCCAACTAGAGTATCTGTGAGGGGTTGCAGTGTTGTGGCACCAGCACCAATGCCTAAGGCCCAATTTTTCAGCCCCTGTTTAACAGGGGCGTGTAATTACAATTTTTTATGCAATACTTTGCAGCAGGGCTCATTTCTGCGTTCCAACTAGAGTATCTTTGAGGGGTTGCAGTGTTGTGGCACCAGCACCAGTGCCTAAGGCCCAATTTTTCAGCCCCTGTTTAACAGGGGTGTGTAATTACAATTTTTGATGCAATACTTTGCAGCAGGGCTCGTTTCTGCGTTCCAACTAGACTATCTGTGAGGGGTTGCAGTGTTGTGGCACCAGCACCAATGCCTAAGGCCCAATTTTTCAGCCCCTGTTTAACAGGGGCGCGTAATTACAATTTTATATGCAATACTTTGCAGCAGGGCTCGTTTCTGCGTTCCAACTAGAGTATCTGTGAGGGGTTGCAGTGTTGTGGCACCAGCACCAGTGCCTAAGGCCCAATTTTTCAGCCCCTGTTTAACAGGGGCGTGTAATTACAATTTTTGATGCAATACTTTGCAGCAGGGCTCGTTTCTGCATTCCAACTAGAGTATCTGTGAGGGGTTGCAGTGTTGTGGCACCAGCACCAGTGCCTAAGGCCCAATTTTTCAGCCCCTGTTTAACAGGGGCGTGTAATTACAATTTTTGATGCAATACTTTGCAGCAGGGCTCCTTTCTGCATTCCAACTAGAGTATCTGTGAGGGGTTGCAGTGTTGTGGCACCAGCACCAGTGCCTAAGGCCCAATTTTTCAGCCCCTGTTTAACAGGGGCGTGTAATTACAATTTTTGATGCAATACTTTGCAGCAGGGCTCATTTCTGCATTCCAACTAGACTATCTGTGAGGGGTTGCAGTGTTGTAGCACCAGCACCAATGCCTAAGGCCCAATTTTTCAGCCCCTGTTCAACAGGGGCGCTTAATTACAATTTTTTATGCAATACTTTGCAGCAGGGCTCGTTTCTGCGTTCCAACTAGAGTATCTGTGAGGGGTTGCAGTGTTGTGGCACCAGCACCAGTGCCTAAGGCACAATTTTTCAGCCCCTGTTTAACAGGGGCGTGTAATTACAATTTTTGATGCAATACTTTGCAGCAGGGCTCGTTTCTGCATTCCAACTAGAGTATCTGTGAGGGGTTGCAGTGTTGTGGCACCAGCACCAGTGCCTAAGGCCCAATTTTTCAGCCCCTGTTTAACAGGGGCGTGTAATTACAATTTTTGATGCAATACTTTGCAGCAGGGCTCGTTCCTGCGTTCCAACTAGAGTGTCTGTGAGGACTTACAGTGTTGTGGCACCAGCACCACCACCAAAGGCCCAATTTTTCTGCCCTTGTTCAACAGGGGCATGTAATTACAATTCTTGATCTAATATTTCACAGCAGGGCCCATTTCTGCACCCACCAAGAGCGAGTGAGGACTTACAGTGTTGTGGCACCAGCACCACCACCACCACCAAAGGCCCAATTTTTCTGCCCTTGTTCAACAGGGGCATGTAATTACAATTCTTGATCTAATATTTCACAGCAGGGCCCATTTCTGCACCCACCAAGAGCGAGTGAGGACTTACAGTGTTGTGGCACCAGCACCACCACCAGCACCAAAGGCCCAATTTTTCTGCCCTTTTTCAACAGGGGCATGTAATTACAATTCTTGATCTAATATTTCACAGCAGGGCCAATTTCTGCGCCCACCAAGAGCGAGTGAGGACTTACAGTGTTGTGGCACCAGCACCACCACCAGCACCAAAGGCCCAATTTTTCTGCCCCTGCTCAACAGGGGCATGTAATTACAATTCTTGATCTAATATTTCACAGCAGGGCCCTGTGAGGGCTTACAGTGTTGCGGCCACAACAACACCTAAGGCCCAAATTTCTGCTGAGTATATAGGGCAGGCCCTTACTTTCAAACATCTAACGACTCCTACTTGCAAACGGAATGAGACAACAGGAAGTGAGATGAAATCTACCCTTAGGAAGGGAAATTCTCTCCTGTAAGAGTTAATATGGGAAAAACATTTCTCCTTTCCACTGATGCTTTCCAATCCTTGTTCCACAAAAAACCCCAAATTTTCAAAAAACATTTGTCATTGGGACAAAAAGTGAGGTGAAATCTTTTGAAGAGGAGGACAGACAGCAAAACAAATGTTACAGGGGTGATAACCCTTCCCTATGTTTTCCAAAAAGCTTAAAAAAGATTTTTTGGCTGGAGCTAAACACGTTAAAAATGTACCCGTTCAAAATTACAAACAGATTCTACTTAACAACAAACCTACAGTCCCTGTCTTGTTTGCACCGCCTGTATACTGCTGTTCAGAGTATATAGGGCCTGGTGGCCCCACACCTTGCCTTATTTTAATTTGGGTGCGGGGTTCCCCTTAATATCCATACAAGACCCAAAGGGCCTGGTAATGGACTGGGGGGTACCCATGCCGTTTGTCTCACTGATTTTCATCCATATTGCCAGGACCCGACATTACATTAAACCTGCAAGCAGTTTTAAATGAGATTTTTTCCTTTAAAAATGACATTTTGTGCAGGGACTGTTCTAAACACGGGAAACATGCGCCACTTTACAGGCATACTATAGACACACTCCAGGTATGATATTTAAAGGAATATTTCACTTTTTTTTTTTACTTTAAGCATCATTAAAATCACTGCTCCCGAAAAAACGGACGTTTTTTAAAAGTTTTTTTTGCATTGATACATGTCCCCTGCGGCAGGACCCGGGTCCCCAAACCCTTTTTAGGACAATACAATGCAAATTAGCCTTTAAAATGAGTAAAAAATACCTGCAGCGCTAAAAAATATATAAGTGTGTCAACATGAATAAGTAAATTAGTGACTATAAAACAACTATAAAATAATAATGATCAACACAATAAACATTGGTGAAGTGTATATAATGTCCCAAAGAAATGTGTTAGGTATGGATATGTCCAGGAGTAAAGTCAAAGACTAGAGACAATTCATATAGGTAGAAGATGTCTTCTCAAACACAGGGGGTGCTTGGATACATGATGTTGACTGAAGACTGGAAAACACATCAATCACAGACGACATGTCATAAGTATCTAGAGTTAGGTACTCTTACCAGATCCAGTGGGAAGTATCAGCCATATAGCAGTACGTCTGTCAGAGCTTGTGTAAGTAGCCTCCCGTGAACTCTCCCCAAAAGGTTCACCCTTCGGTCGCGATCTCCGATAAGTAGGTAATCACTTGGGTCACGATCACCGATAGCCAGGGCAGTCAACGGTGGGGATGGTCAGCTCACTCCCACACTCTCCGGTTCCGGGCAGGTTCAGAAGGTCTCCAGAAACCAATCATAGATGAAATCTGCATGTAGTGAAATGTGAAGAGATGTGCTTGTCTCAGGATCGAGTTTGCAGTAACCTGCATGCAGATTTCATCTATGATTGGTTTCTGGAGACCTTCTGAACCTGCCCGGAACCGGAGAGTGTGGGAGTGAGCTGACCATCCCCACCGTTGACTGCCCTGACTATCGGTGATCGTGACCCAAGTGATTACCTACTTATCGGAGATCGCGACCGAAGGGTGAACCATTTGGGGAGAGTTCACGGGAGGCTACTTACACAAGCTCTGACAGACGTACTGCTATATGGCTGATACATCCCACTGGATCTGGTAAGAGTGCCTAACTCTAGATACTTATGACATGTCATCTGTGATTGATGTGTTTTCCAGTCTTCAGTCAACATCATGTATCCAAGCACCCCCTGTGTTTGAGAAGACATCTTCTACCTATATGAATTGTCTCTAGTCTTTGACTTTACTCCTGGACATATCCATACCTAACACATTTCTTTGGGACATTATATACACTTCACCAATGTTTATTGTGTTGATCATTATTATTTTATAGTTGTTTTATAGTCACTAATTTACTTATTCATGTTGACATACTTATATATTTTTTAGCGCTGCACGTATTTTTTACACATTTGATGCAACTTGGTTTGTTTGTGTGCTAGCAGATTTTCACCACTTGTTCACATATATTTTGTTTTGGGGTCAGCGCAACTTCTCATTTACACCACTTTAAAATGAGCACTTTTGATTTCGAACGTTCGAGTCCCATAGACGTCAATGGGGTTCTAACGTTCGTGCAAATTTTCGGTCTGTTGGCAGGTTCTGGTGTGAACCGAACCGGGGGATGTTCGGCTCATCCCTACTGCTGATGCTGAGTGCCAGGCTCCACCTCCATACTGACACAATCCTCCTCCTCCCCCTCATCCTCTTCCTGCGTGATCGGCGGGCACGCAGGAACACTGTCTGGATAAACGGGGCCTTGAGAGCTAAGGAAGCCCTCCTCTTCCTGCCTCTGTTCTGCCTCAAGTGCCCTGTCCATTATTCCATGCAGCGTGTGCTCCAGCAGGTGGACTAGGGGGACAGTGTCACTGATGCATGCACTGTCACTGCTCACCATTGTCGTGGCCTCCTCAAATGGTGACAGGACAGTGCATGCATCCCTGATCATGGCCCACTGGTGTGAGAAAAAAACCAAGCTCCCCTGACCCTGCCGTGGTGCCATAGTCGCACAGGTACTCATTGATGGCCCTCTGCTGCGTGTGCAGCCGCTGCAGCATGGCCAACGTTGATTTCTTCCTGGTGGGCTTGTCACAGATTAGGCAGTTCTTGGGCAGGTTAAACTCCTTTTGGAGGTCTGCCAGCTGAGCACTGGCATTATATGACCGGCGGAAATGCACACAGACTTTCCTGGCCTGCCTCAGGACATCCTGTAAGCTTGAGCACCTGCCCAAGAACCACTGCACCACCAAGTTAAGGACGTAAGCCAAACAGGGCACATGGGTCATTTGTCCCTGTCGGAGGGCAGAGAGGAGGTTGGTGCCATTGTCGCAAACCACCATTCCTGCCTTAAGTTGACATGGCGTCAACCACCTCTGAACCTGCCCCTGCAGAGCTGACAGAACCTCTGCCCCAGTGTGGCTCCTGTCCCCCAAGCACACCAGCTCAAGCACTGCATGGCATCTTTTGGCCTGCATACTTGCGTAGCCCCTTGAATGGCTACAGAGCACCACTGGTTCTGAGGACAAAGCACAGGAAGAGGCCATGGAGGAAGAAGAAGAGGAGGGGGTGGAGGAGAGAGGTGTGTCACAATCATTAGTAGTGGCATTTTGGAGGCGTGGTGGCGGAACAACCTCCAACACTACTGCACCTTGTCCTGCATCCTTCCAAGCTGCCAGCAGAGTCACCCAATGCGCGGTGAAACTTAGGTAACGTCCCTGTCCATGCCTGCTGGACCATGAGTCAGCGGTAATATGCACCTTACCGCTGACCGCCCTGTCCAGCGAGGCCAAGACATTGCCTTCCACATGCCGGTAGAGAGCCGGAATCGCCTTCCGTGAGAAAAAGTGGCATTTGGGTACCTGCCACTGAGGAACCGCACATCCCACAAACTCACGGAAGGGGGCAGAGTCTACCAACTGAAAAGGCAGCAGTTGAAGTGCTAGCAATTTTGCCAAGCTAGCATTCAACCACTGGGCATGTGGATGGCTGGGAGCGAACTTTTTTCGGCGGTGCAGCAACTGGGGCAGGGAAATTTGCCTGGTACAATCTGACGTTGGTGTACCAAAAGCAGATTGCCCACAAGTACTTGGCTGTGACACACCTAATTCTACACCTTTATTCCTCTCAGTGCAGGTCTCAGAGAGGACTGAAGGTATAGTGGGGTTGGAGATCTCAGCTGATGAGGAGCAAGGAGAGGTCCTCTTTTTTCTTTGGTGTGGGTCTTTTAGATACGCTTGCCAACGAACTGCATGGCAGGTCAACATATGTCTGGTCAAGCATGTGGTGCCCAAGCGGGAGATGTTTTGGCCTTGCGAGATACGCTTGAGACATATGTTGCAAATAGCAGCGGTGCGATCTGATGCACTCGTCTCAAAAAAGGCCCACACCAAAGAACTTTTGGAATAACGCGCAGAGACAGCAGCGCCCTGCACATGCGGAGCTTTGGGGTGTGATGCAGTCAGTGTGCTGCCATTAGGCTGGCCCCTGGAGGGCATCCTGCCTCGTTGGTGATGTGCCCCCTCCTCCTCCTCCTTTCTCCTATCAGGCACCCACATTGAGTCACATTGTGCCCCCTCCCTGCTCTTCACTGGAGCAAACCTGCAGTATGCTGCAGCAGGGGGAGCATGACTGCCAGATTGCTGTCCTTCTTGGGCACCCCCTCTGTCCGTGCTCATGTTACTGCCTTCATCTAGCTCAGTATCATCATCAGAGCCTTCTAAACGCTGGGCATCCTCCTGGAGCATGTACCCAACGCTGTGGTCAAACAGTTCGAGGGACACCTCAGGAGGACATGGTGGGGCTATGAAAGGAGTCACTGATGCCATTGAGCCGAGGGAAGAGGCCGTGTTTGCAGCTGCTTTGCCAGACAAAGTACCCTGAGCATGAGTGAGAGAGGATGAGGAGGATGAGGATGGCTTGGTCATCCACTCGACTAAGTCTTCCACATGTTGCGGCTCAACACGGCCAGCTGCCGAAAAAAAGGCCAAGCGTGTCCCACGGCCAATTGCTGATGAAGATGCATCCACGACCAGCACTGTTGCCTCTAGACACAGAGCCTGCTTGCCCTCTTTTATTGGCTTGTGACTGTCTGCTTCTCCTTGTTGGCCTTCCAGACATACTAATGGCCTGTAGCTGCACTAAGCTGGGATATATATATATATAGATATTGTGACAGTAGGAGATGCTGTCAAGATAAAATTGATAGTTTGGGGGACACAGGGTATGCACATTTGCTTGGTGCAAGGCTACAGAGCATAAATGTGGACTGGAGAAAACTGCTTTCACAGCTTTCTCCAGGTTTTGGTATTCGGTCATGGGGCTTTGTAGTTTGGAGATTCCATAGTGTCTTGGGTGGGACGGGATCTCCAACCCTGTGTCCAGACTTTGGAGATTACCAGCAGGGTGTGTGCTCAGGTGAGCACAGCACTTATAATGAGGATATGGGAAGAACTTATGGCTCCCAGATGGAGACTGCTCCACACCCAGAGAGACAGGAGGTCTTCAGGAGTCAGAGGGGCGGCAGTGGATCGGCCTGAGGACTAAGGCCAAAGCGGAGCTGTGGGTGCTAAAGTGAAGCCATCCACATTGAGGAATCCTGTGGTCTGTGTGACCAGGATAAAGAGCAGAGGTACTGCTAAAGAGAGCCAGGTGGGCTAGCATTTTCTATTGTGTTTATTTGCTGGAGATGAACCCCTGCGTGGGAACCCTTTATGTTACGGACTTTTATTTGTCTTTTTAATAAAAATGGGCTACCATGCCCTTAAATATAGTTCCTGACTGGCTTGAATCAATGACAAACACATCTGCCACGAGAGCTAATGGTCCCCGATATTAATATATATATATATATATATATATATATATATATATATATATATATATATATATATATATATACTGATACTGCAGCTAGCAAAATCAACTGTCTGCCTGTAGTATGAGAACACCACCAACCTTCTACAGGTAGCTTTAGCTGAACACTGTGCAGAGCTCGCAAAAAAATAACTTGTAGCTTATTTAGCTGCCTGCGGTAGTGATAGGATTAGGAAAATACCACCAACCTTCTACAGGTAGCTTTAGGTGAGCACTGTGCAGAACTCACAAAAAACTAACTTGTAGCTTATTTAGCTGCCTGCGGTAGTGATAGGATCAGGAAAACACCACCAACCTTCTACAGGTAGCTTTAGCTGAACACTTTGCAGAGCTCGCACTACACTAACTTGTAGTTTTAGCTGAACACTGTGAGGAGGACGCACTACACTAACTTGTAGCTTTAGCTGAACACTGTTCAGAGGATGCACTACACTAACTTGTAGCTTTAGCTGAACACTGTGCAGAGGTCGCACTACACTAACTTGTAGTTTTAGCTGAACACTGTTCAGAGGACGCACTACACTAACTTGTAGCTTTAGCTGAACACTGTGCAGAGGTCGCACTACACTAACTTGTAGCTTTAGCTGAACACTGTGAGGAGGACGCACTACCCTAACTTGTAGCTTTAGCTGAACACTGTGCAGAGGTCCCACTAAACTAACTTGTAGCTTTAGCTGAACACTGTGAGGAGGACGCATTACACTAACTTGTAGTTTTAGCTGAATACTGTGCCTAGGTCACACTAAACTAACTTGTAGCTTTAACTGAACACTGTGAGGAGGACACACTACACTAATTGTAAATAGTCTAGCTGCCTGACTGTGGTACTAATAGGATCAAAAAAACACCAGCAATTTTCTTCAGGTAGCTGTAAATACTGTAACAAGACAAGCCTGCCTGTCAGTAAGAAGATAACAGGAACGGATCTAGCTAAACTGAATACAGTGTGTGTATATATATATATATATATATATACACATACACACACACACACACACACACCACTTGGGATGCATATATATACACAATACACTGTAAGTCCAGCTAACTCACTGACTGTCCTGCCTAATCTAGCTAACAAATGAAATGACACTGTCTCTCTCTCTCTCTCTCTCTCTCTCTCTCTCTCCTGCCGTGCAGGCGGCCTCATATAATGTGGGGCGTGTTCTAAACCCCCTGAGCCATAATTGGCCAAAGCCACCCTGGCTTTGGCCAATTACAGCTCTCTCTACTGACGGCGCTGTGATTGGCCAAGCATGCGGGTCATAGTGCATGCTTGGCCAATCATCAGCCAGCAATGCACTGCGATGCCGCAGTAAATTATGGGCTGTGACGCGCCACACGAATTTGGCGCGAACGGCCCATATCGTTTGCAATTCGGCGAACGATCGAACAGACGATGTTCGAGTCGAACATGGGTTTGACTCGAACACGAAGTTCATCCCTAGTGAGCTGTAATGTGTGCTGTAACCTCTAGCAATCAGTCAGTAAGCGGTAATGATACACTGTAACCTCTGGCAACCAATCGCAATTGCTGCCTGATCTGATTCAGTAAATGGATTTTGAATCTAGCTGCTATTTATTGTATGTCTCAGAGCAGGTGGAGAGTGAAACTGCATGGGGGGCCCAATACATTTTTTGCCCAGGGTCCAATCAATATTGAAAGGCGGACGTGCACCCCATATGGCCACCACTGGTCAGAAGTAAGTAGTGCACATAGCACTGGGTCAGAAGTAAATGTTCAAAGTGCAAGAGGAAGAGTAAATAATGCACAAAACACTGGGATCAAGATTAAGCAAACCCACAAGCCTAGAGATCAAGAGTAAGTAAAGCACAGATCAGACGGATCAAGAATAAGTCAAGTAGAAAGCACAAAGATCAAAAATAAAAGACACACAAAGCACAGGGGTCAAAAATAAATAATATACACAGTGTTTGGTTTGAAAATAGGTAACGCACAGAGTGCAGGGGTCAGTCAAATTCCTTCCTCAAGTAAACCCCCCCCTACTGAAATGTACTCCCCTTGGAGTTGCTTTGTTCCTTTTGGTGAGTGTCCTATGTTCCACTGCCATGATCTCCTACGCTTGTTTTCCTTTAACTTGTCTACTTTGGCAGCTACCTGTCAGACCTGTAGCACATAGCTGAGCAGGAGTTTCATTGCTCTTCCTTCGGCTCTGTGCCACTGGTTTGACAGGTGATGGGTTCCAGTGGTGCTCATGCTAATACACATAAACACTAGGGATGAGCTGAGTGTATCTGGCTTCAATGGCAGCCGAATGTTAAAATACAGTAATGACCATTTTCTAGGCTAATGGGCAAGGGTTTGTGAAAGAAATGGTATGGGGGCTTTTATACTGCCCATGTGCTGTAAGCCCTCAGTGTTTTCTTCTTAGTCTGTTTACCACAGCTTCCACTGCTACTGTGCTCCTGAAGTCTGCTCCTGCTGCTTGTAGAAAAATACACATCTGTTATTGTTCATGGGGCTGAGCTGTGGGTGATGAGCAGTGGTACAAAGATGTGCAAGAGAGGTGACAGTACATTTCTTTCTGTGGCCAGTGACTGAACTCTTTCTGTACTAAATGGCAACTGCAATTTGCAGTTGCATAAGGAGATTGGGGCCAGGTTCACATAGGCAAAGTGCCAGCTGAAGAAGAGGACTGAGGAGGAGTTTCTAAATACTTCCCTTGGCTACAGGTTTGACAAGCAGCAAGCAGGGTCAGAAGCTAGCAGTTGGCCAAAGCACACAAATTAAAGAAAAAAAAATGTGGAAGGTCCCATCTGCACCTGGAGCATCAGCATGACCATATTTGGTCAATCACTTGGGGTCCCCAGCCTTGTTTACATTACAGTAGTGCTGGGTATTGGTATGTAAAGAGTAAAGATCGGCGGGCATCAGATTGTCAAGACTGGCAATGGATTTACATTACTGGAGGTGGTAATTGAACATCATGATTGATGCTGGATTTGGGGGGCATCGATATAATTAATTAAATTGTATTTTTATTGTGAGCTAATCAAAACACTTTTTCAAGGTGTGTTTGTGTTTATTAACATTTCACCTTTTGGTAATGGGTAAGGGTTTTTTATTATAAAAGGGGCTTCCAGATTCTACTATAAGACCTCCACCTTCTTCTTGGGGCATCAGAGGTGGAGAAATAAGGGTGCCCCCTCAATGCTAAAAGGAATGTGGAAGGGGTTTGAAACAGAAAGGGAAGTGCATGTTTGCTGCACTCCTTTTTCAGGCCTTGGGTGGAATTTTAGGGGGAACCCCACACAGTTTTTTTCCATTTTTTTTTTATAATGTGATATATTTAATCAAGGTAGGTGTGTTTTGTGAGGGGGTCATTACTTATAGGGTCGGTTTTCCTTAATGTCTCTTGCACATGGCCATAAAGTCAAGTGTATGGGCAATTTGGCATACAGTGCAAAATTTGTCTATTGCCATGGTGCCTGGGAGCCACAGCTGCAATGTGATTTTGCCCATGGGAATGCATTACAGAAAACACCACATGCTCATAACTGCCAGCACTTGCAAATACACACGTATAAAGGGGTATTTCTCAAAACCTAACATTTTATATTTTGAAAAATACACCCATACTGATAGCTAATTACAGTACTCAGGAAGTCTGCCCTGCTCCTCCACCTTAGAACACAGATAATGGGCCACAGCGAATGGGTGTGAAGAAGATAAGGGCTCGTTCACACAGTGGCCTGGATCTGTACACTTGTGCAGAGGGCAGTGGTTATATGACTGAGAGGCACAGGTGGTTCATGCAGCCGTGTGCAACTAGCCTTTTAAAAATCAATGACAGACTGATAGCTGCGTAGATCGTCACTGATCTTCCTGCACATCTGTGTGTACATCATGCAGGACCACTGCATGTCTTTAAATGAGAGAGAGTCACAGAGATGTGCGTGAAGACCAGTGAAAATCAATGAAGAACTATGCAGCCATCAGCCTGTCACTGAGTTTAACAGGCTGGCTACTTGTGGCTGCATGGACCACCTGCGCCTTCTGGGTGGATATACACGACCCTCTAAATGGGTGTATGGATCGTGACTGAGCCTTAAACAGACATTTGACACATTGACAAACATACACAGAATAATATATAATTTTATATGCAGTACTCTATATTTACTAAAAAAGTCATATGCAATTTTATTAAAATTTGAGCATGTTCTCTCATGAATAAATATAGCTGGAGATCATAGAAATGCTGATCAGGACTTTGCAAATTCTCCTAAAAAGTTACTGTGTATGATGTAATTAGATGTTAGCATCTAAAGATCTGTTATAAAACTTCTTCTTAAATATTCTTACACTAACATAGACCTAAAGTAATCAGAGGATTATTGCTACATCAAAAGCACATCACTACAGAGTCTTCATGACACTTACACACAAGTATTATTAAGAATACTGCCAGTCCAGGGAGAGCAAGTGACATAAGAAATTAAGCCTCCCAAATAGTTTCTTCCCCCACTTCTATGATATTACAAGATGTTTCATCCTTTATACCAGAGTCGAATGCTACCCTGTCAGAAGGCAATAAACCAATATTCACAGGAGGATGAATCAAAAAATCAGATTTTTTTTTTTTGTACCAACCACCTTCCTAGCTTATTTGGCGCTTTACATACTGTATCAGAGCTGATAAATTGAAATTAGAAGTTTATTATCTGTTTTACAAATAAACATTTAATACATGGCAAATGATTTTCAAAGCACTATGGGTTAAAGGAGATAGAAGAGGCTAAAAACTATTTTTTGCCTGACTAAAACCTTAGACAAAGCTGTCTGATAAGGGATAGGTCACTGCAATAAGTCACTGCTTTAACTTATTCACAAGTCTATGTAAATTTACTGGGACAGCCATCTTTTTACTGGCATTTCCAAAAGTTACAAAATTACATTTTTAAGTGCAAATTTCAGTAATTGGGCTACAAACAAGTACAATATGCAATTAGCAATGTGATTTGTCAAGGTAGATATTGGGGCAAAAAAAAATATTTCTTATTTTATTTTCAATATAGTAAGTCAGGGACTTATGCCCCATACACACGGTCGGATTTTCCGACAGAAAATGTGTGACAGGACCTTGTTGTCGGAAATTCTGACCGTGTGTAGGCTCCATCACACATTTTCCATCGGATTTTCCGACACACAAAGTTTGAGAGTAGGCTATAAAATTTTCCAACAACAAAATCCGTTGCCGGAATTTCCGATCGTGTGTACACAAATCCGACGCACAAAGTGCCACGCATGCTTAGAATAAATAAAGAGATGAAAGCTATTGGCTACTGCCCCGTTTATAGTCCCGATGTACTTGTTTTATGTCACCGCGTTCAGAACGATCGGATTTTCCGACAACTTTGTGTGACCATGTGTATGCAAGACAAGTTTGAGCCAACATCCGTCGGAAAAAATCCTAGGATTTTGTTGTCGGAATGTCTGATCAATGTCCGACCGTGTGTACGGGGCATACGAATGAGAAGGTACACACATGGATTTGACTCTCACAGTGACACTGACAACAGTGTGCAGAAGCACAGATGATGATAACACCTCAGCGACACGACACGTCCCCTCCTAAGCGCCGGTTCACATTAGAAGCGGCACGACTTGCAGGTCGCCTCACCGAGGCGACCTGCACACGACTGCCGCGGCGACTTGCAAGACGACTTCTGTATAGAAGTCTATGCAAGTCGCCCCCAAAGTAGTACAGGAACCTTTCCTCTAAGTCGGAGCGACTTGCGTCGCTCTGATTAGAACGGTTCCATTGTGCAGAACGGGAGGCGACTTGTCAGGCGGCTAGGTCGCCTGACAAGTCGCCCCCGTGTGAACCGGCTCTGAGTCACAGTGACAGTCTCTCTCAACACAAGGTGGTCCCTTCAGTCCACTCCAGTCCAAACAGCACTGACAGTCCAGCTTCCGGCTTGCCTTGCTCCCTTACTGCAGACCCGCACATGAGGCTCCAGCCGCTCCGCTGGGCTCTCTTGCACCATGACATTACATTAGCATCACAGCCATATTTTTTACTGGCAACCTTATCCTATCCCTGGCATTTACTGACCATTATTTACTTATGGTTGGCAACACCTAAAGCTCTACCTGCTGCTAAATATTTCATATTTACATGAAAAAAATAAAAATAAAAAAATGTTACAATTATTAATAGTATTTTAGTTATTTTTTAGTCTTGACCAAAGTAAATAAAAATATATGTACAAAACCTATACATTCACTGTACCAAAGAAGTCAGTATTTGAACCTATAGCAAAGAAAACATCATTGGTTTAGCAAGACACAAAGCAACTGTTGGGGAGCAGTTTAGGTTCACAATGCTTGCATCTTCAGTTCAGATTCTTCCAGCAGAAGCATCATCACAGTATGTGTTTATTAGCTTAAATAAGCTTTCATGCTCAGAAATTGATTATGTGATACATTAGTGTTTCTACAGTAGGTGTTAATAATTATAAGCAGCTCCTGTTGGGACCATTTTAAAATATACAGTATCACTAATCAATTATGCACTGTATACATCTGGCTTCATTCTCTTGGTTTATATTCCTTTTAAAAAAACAGCAATCAAATTTCCGGTTAATTCCCCACACTTTGCAGATCCATGTATATTTACCATTATCACCTACAGTATGTTATTTTAACATAGTGATATTACATAATTATTAATAATTACAGAGCAATATTGATATACGTTAACATTTATATTCAATCTAAGTTTATTGAAAAACATTTTTACATACAAAATTTCATACATAGATGGTACCACCAAGCACAGTACAATACAAAAAATGTATAATCAACAAAACTTATGGGAGTCACTTAGAGGAACACTTTTTATGTAATACAAGAGTACCCAGCAAAGAAAGAAGAAAATAGAACATGTGTTCTATAGACCTATATTACTAAATAGATAGACCAATTTACTTATATATCTATTAGAAGGGTACTAAGCACCAATTATTAGACGCTGGAGCACAGTGGACCACCGCCCTCCAGTACCATTAATAGTTATGGTCTATAGTATTCTGATCCCTTAACATTTTGCAGCAACTCTGAGAAGGGAAAAGGTGTGAGAAAAAAAAAAAGGATGGAAACATCCATGGAGAAACTTCACTTAGTCATATTTGGAACCTACTATGAGTTCTGTTGACTCCCTAAATTTCCTCCAGGGTGCCCATATCTGATGGCATTGTTCATGAGTATCCAATTCATAGGTGATGAAAGACTCCATCCTTTCAATATAATCCATCTCTGCGACCCACTCAGTCAGAGAGGACCACCAATGACGTGGTATAACCAATCTCGCTGCTGTCAACCAGTGTTTAAGACCTTTTTTTGGTATGTTTGCAAGAACCCAGTAGAATAGAAAGCAAGGTGGTTTGTGGCATATTGGAGGAAACCCCCCCTGTGACTATAATATACAGCCGCATAATTCGGTCCCAAAAAATTGAAAATTTGAGGGCCAAATGTGCAAGAGCAAGCCCTTCACAGAATGACAACGCCAACATATATCAGATGTATCTAGATATATACGATGAAGCAACTTTGGGCACTGATACCAGTGAGATAGAAGCTTATAGTTCGTCTCCTGGGCTTTAGTCAAACAATGTGTAAGAGTGAACGACTTCTCCCACTTTTCTGCTGTAATTGGACATTGAGATCATATGCCCATTTGGTTGTGAATTCTGGAAGATCAGGATGATATTTTGTAAGAAGAATCTTGTATACCACTGAAAGAACAGTTTAAGGTCTTTCAGGAGAAGGGACTCAAAGAGTCCAGATTTCTATTGAAAGATTAGGCTTTAACATTTATTACACCAATATATGTTCCATGTTTACTATTCCACCTGGCAAAATATTTGTAATTTGTTTACCTACCTTTCTGATTTATTCACCATTACCACACTAAAGGGATTTAAAGGCATAATACCATTATTTGAAGCCTGATATTTTAAACATTATTAAAACACTTCTTACCATTAAAGCACACTATTAATATCTTCTTGTTTTTACTTTTTCTGTGTTTTCTTAACAGCCAAAAAGAGAACATGCCAGGAGAAAAAAAATGCAGGCTGTTATCTATGATTAAGTGAAGATCCTTCACTTACCTCTTTACAGGGTGTAGGTAGGTTCTGATCTTTCATTCATCTATTTGAACAGTGGTCAACTTAGAGGGAATAGGGGGCCTTAACTCTTGATATCAACCAATGTTACATGAGGCTAGTAGAGATCACTGCTATTATCTATTTACATAATTATCAATGCTCCAATTCCCAATACAAGCTAATGTGGTGCAATGAACACAAAAGGACTGCACGTTAGACACCAGGAGTGTTGAAGATGTGAGCAAAAGATTCCTAACTAGAAATTGTAGGCAGGTTCTAAACCATAAATAACACAAACAATCCTGCGAGCCACCAAGAACCAGATGCCCAGTAAATATAAGAGAAAAAAAAAAAGAAAGAAAAAGCTGCTGGCGTTAAATACGTCTCACAAATCGTGCAAACAAAAATTTGTAAATACTACGCCGCACTATAAAAATGATCTCATCATGTAAATAGATAAAAACGGTATTGGACCGATATTCAATACAGCAGCTAAAATCATAATGATTCATTAAATGAGGAAAGTGCTGTGCTAGGTACTATGCACTACACCCAGTAATAAGATACCAAATGCGTAACATAAAAAACACACAAATATTGATCAATAGTGAAGTGCCAACAAATAAATAAGGGAGTGGAAAATCAAATCACAGTAAGTATATAGTGCTCATGTGAAAAAACATATAGAATCATAAAATACATAAAAGTCCATAAATTGTATGTGAAAAATATATATATAAAATAGCAAATACAGTATTATGATTTTAGCTGCTGTATTCTATATCGATCCAATACCGTTTTTATCTATTTACATGACGAGGTTCTAAACC
The DNA here is from genome assembly GCF_042186555.1 of Aquarana catesbeiana. Classification (NCBI taxonomy): domain Eukaryota; kingdom Metazoa; phylum Chordata; class Amphibia; order Anura; family Ranidae; genus Aquarana; species Aquarana catesbeiana. Next base: position 378,007,196 of record NC_133324.1, on the reverse strand, counting down.
ATCACTCATCTACAGAGATATAAACAGGTTTTGATCCATCACGCATCTATGTAGAATATGTGATCAGGTTCCAAATCTTCATTTACCTATTTGGAAGAATAAAGGAGCAAAACGATACACAGTTTGTATGGGTATGTGCACACAGCTGTCCAACATTGACTGAAGATTTTGGCATTTCCCAGCAATCAGGTTACCGATGTAAAGATGTGCAAATATCTCATTTTCAGTTAATTCTAGTGAGATATTGCCTTATGTGTGCCTGGCATAACATTTCCCCATATGCGAATACATTAAATAGAAGCCAAGTATCATATCAGTAAACGTTTGACCATAATCAGGAACCTGGATAAATAGAAAAGAATATATAAACCCATTGTGGACAGATTTCATAGAAAAATGTAGACAAGTATGTTAAATGTGAAGTGAGCCACACTCTGTGTAAAAAAAAAAAAAAAAATGAATGAGACACATGTATGTTTAATGTCACCAGGTAGATAAACCATGTAACATTGTTGCCTACTTTATAATGAGCAAAGTACTCATGCCAAATACACAAAACATAAATAGTAGTTGTACTTATTTTCCTGCTGCCAAGTTATTATCTTCACAGCTGATACTGAAGGGCTTTCAGTTCAAGACATTAAAAGCATCTGTGCATATAGCTGTAAATTATTGTGCATAAGAGTTATCAATTAAAACAAATTTTCAGGGTAATCATGCTAGGGATGAAAGGCTGGAAGAGACATTACTGGTAATACAGTACATCCATAACACAGAATGTATTCAGAGCTGCAAACACTCTTAGCTTTTGAATGAAACATGGGCAATGAAAAGAAACAAAACAAAAAACAACATGGGGCAAGACAAATTTTGTAATTAGCAGTCTAGACATGTACTTTTAGATACTGCAGTAATTAGTCAAAGCAATCTACATTGTTCTAGTTTTGCCTGTAAGCGCTATTTTTCCCACACCATGCACTATTAAGAGACATTCACAATTAAAGAACAATGCTTCATTTTCCAATTAGGAATATGGCAGTAAATTTAGTCCTGACTAAAGTATACTCAGCTCCCTGCTGAGAGGAGCTTCTTTGCAAAAGAGGTGTAGACATATGAAAGGGGCATGCTGGAAACCAACGGACTGCTAGAAAATACATGACTTGTTTGGTTCATTTGTTAGGAAAGGAAAAAGAGCTGTGATGTGTAGTAACCCATATCAAGCCACCAGTAAGCAGCTGTCAGCAGTTAAGTCTATTCAGAATAATTAGTATTAGTTTAGTATGGGTTATGCATTGTGTACATCTCAAGCTCCCAAGGTATCCTTAGACATTAAATTGCTAAATGAACCAACCATTGCACAATCTTTCTGTAGAATGGTCATTGCATGAGCACACACAATTGCAACTTTTAAGTGTGAATGTTTTTTATGGAATGTTTTTTATACAAAAAATTCCTATAAACAATACCATATGGTGGGGAGGGGGTCCACTTTTGAATGCAACTTCAAGGGAGACATAAAAAAACACTAATCCTTTCAATTACATGCTTGGGAGATGCCTTTAAGCTCTATGAGGTGTGCGGAGCAGTACAACTCTTGTAGACCAACCATATTCTGGCCTCAAATATATTGGATATGTAATGTATTTTGCAACTTTTATATTATTGTTTGGTTTATCGGCAGCAGTAACTTGAATAAAAAAGCTTAGGCCGACCGTAGACAGTTCGAATCATGGGCAGGCTGAATGTACCAAGTTGATCACTAGCAAGGGTTTAGCCACTAGCAATAGTCACTGTCTACTCTGAAGAAATGGCTGCACTCCAAGATCCATCAAAATTCGTATTTAATGAACGAACATCACAAGTGTTACAGACAGTTCAAATGGTAGACGCGTTACACACTAACATGTGCGCTTATTCATTAACAGTCCCTGTATTCTGCCAGTTGGGACAGCTTCCTCTGCCCACCCCCCCCCCCCACTGGGAGAATACAATGATTCAGTAGAAGAGATTCCTCTGTCAAAAATTATTGTTGATGGGAGAATCAAGCAAATTTCTTTCCTGCAACGCATGGTAGCAGGAAAGAAATTTGCACCGTGTATGGCCTGCTTTAGTTTTGTCTGTGACACCTGATATTTCATCCAGCAATAATAGGATGAAATTGACTGGTGAAAGTAGCAGCCACAACAGATCTAAAAGCTGTAGGAAAGTGTTCTCTTAAAAAGCCTATAACTTCATAGCAAACCAGTTTCATAGTATAGTTTGTGAACCTAATATTTCACCGTAACACACTGGGGTTTATTTACTAAAGGCAAATCCACTTTGCGCTGTAGATCTGAGGGTAAGATCTGAAATGAGGGGAAGCTGTGCTGAATTTATCATCCAATCATGTGCAACCAAAAATGCTGTTTTTTATTTTCCTTGCATGTCCCCCTCAGATCTACAGTGACTGCACTTCCAAGTGCACTTTCAAGTGGACTTGCAGTGCACTTTTAGTCAGAATGGATTTGCCTTTAGTAAATCAACCCTGTTGCATTGTCTTAAAACTTAATAAAGTGTCAAAACAGAGTGCACAAAAACATTTCAAATACAACTTTAAGTATGTGTTTCATAAAAACTGGCTAGTGGTATCACATTGAAAGAGGCAGGACAGACTTTGTCTTGCAATATAAATTAGATAGTATTATCTAAAAGACAATAGCCACAAATAATGTTCTGTGGCTAAACAGTATACAAGCAGCTTGGTTAAGCTGCAGTATAAAAAGGGGTTATGAGACCAATTTTATCTTAAACTTAACATTAGATTGTATTATTTCAGAGACAATATCCACATATGTTGTACAGTGGCTGGACAGTATATAGGCCGCTTCTTTAGGCTGCAACGTCCGAAAATGAAATTAAGCAGAATTTATCCTGAAAAAAAAAATTATAATGTATTATTTAAGAGACACTAGCCACATATGTACAATGGCTGGAGAGTATGCAAGAAGCTTCTTTAGGCTGCAATTTTAAGTGGAGTGATGAGGCAGAATTTATCCTAAAATAAAAATTAGAGTGCATTATATAAGAAAATAACCACAAATACTGTACAGTGGTCTGAGAGAATGGAAGCAGCTTCTATAGGCTACAATATAAGAGCGAGAGGGGAGGCAGGTTTTATTCTTAAAAGAGAAGTGTGGGATTTAAAAAAAAAATAAGTTAAAGAATCCTCTCTTTACTTCCCAAAATGTTTCCATCACTTCCATCCCATTGCTGGCTCTGTACGACTGCTCCAGGCTCCATACTCCACATATGGTGGTCCTGCCCTGCTATCCTTCTGGACAGAGGTGCACAAAATAATATCCAAAATCACTACATATATCTTAAACTTTACTCCAGCCCAATTCCTTTTACATTATTCATCTCTTCACAAAGAAACATATTTCAATGCACCTAGTGAATACAGCCAGATTGTGTGTTCCTGCCTCTTGGATCTCTACCTTACCCCCCAAGATTTTTAAGTGGCTCCCCTGAGTAAACAAAGTGGCAGAAATGGAAAAGCTCATCATTATCACACATGAGACGCCATCTAGATACATGAAAACCTGGGCTTGCTGGCACCATTTTGCTAACTCCACTCAATTTACTCAGTTGATGGCATTCTCATCTTGATGGCCAGTTTTGAATTTCCGCTCAAGAGAGTGGGTCTATTAGGCACTGGGGTAGGGTTGGTCTCCCCATCCTCTTCTTCCCTCCCCTATTTTTCACCCAACCTCCCTCTCTTTCCCTCCTCTTGATCTGCCACCATACCTTATTCCTTATCCATTAGACCTCAGTTGTGATGGTAGCCTCGGTGGGCTGTGTTGGCAGTTATAAACAAAAACTCTCTGACTCCCGTCCTGTCTGTCTATATTGATTTCTGGTATTTTATATGACCAAAAACACATATAAACATTTCTCTCTCTAATATATTCCGGTGTTGGCCGTGAGGCATTTCCTGTATTACTGTCTCTATTTGTATTGTACTGTTTTATGACAACAAAATGTCAATAAAGTTTTTGTTATCAAATTAAAAAAAAAACAATCATACTTTCCTAGGTAGATTTAGCATCGATCTGATGCTGCATCTGTCCCTTGCTGGCTCTGCAGTGAGAACTGAGCTATCAAACACCACTGATTGCTCAGTTCTCCCCCTCCACTCAGAGCAGAGTGACTATAAGTCCACGGCTCTCTGCTCCCCCTCCAGCACTCACTGGAGCACTGGGCTTTGGAGGGGGGCAGGAAGAGCAGGCTCAGGCACTCAGCGCATCGCTGAAAGGATGAGCCAGTCCAGACATCTTGGTGGATCCCGACCATATGGTCGGGATCTTTCCCGAGTCTGGACCAGCTGAGTGGTCCTCTCAGACAGCACACTGGCCACAAGAAAAGTCATTAGGTCCAGCGTGTACCGTGAAAGCCTCAGCCAGTGGTTCAGCCTGGACAACCAATAGTCTATGGGCTCCTCCCTTTGAAGAGTTTTCACATAAGCCCTGGACCCTAACCCTAAGTAGTCAGTAATCCTTTGTCTGTGACTGATACTGATTGCTGTGGTTACAAAAATGACTTAAAAGCTTTGCTGAGGCAGCCACCAACACTGCAACTTCTACTTTCAGGGATATAAGGAGGCATGTTGGGCATGAAAGGGGATCCTGTCACTATCTGGAAGTGTAGTTGTCAAATATCCTGGGTATTGTTGACCCTCTGTGCACTCTTGATGATGGTATACTTGGAGAGCACACCCATGCAGGCTACAGTTGATCAGGTTTGGAGAAGCCCTAGGAGTTAGAATTACAGCAGGCAGGAATGCATGGGTATCTTGCAGCAATGGAATGCTGGACTTACAGAAAGGCACGGGGACTAGCTGAAGTCACATGCAGCACTCGGAAACTCAAAATCTCATGGTGACCCTGGAGGGTCTGAGGCTAGGAACACTAGCTGTTGCTCAGCTAACACTTGAGGGAATAAGCACAGCCTAAATAGAAAGGGAGATGGCCTGGCTGGGGCTGAGACTGGGCATGTAGCTGATTGAATCAACAGCAGGCGAGTTACCAGTCTTGAACACTTGTCTTGTGGGAAAACTGCAGAACCTTGCATGTTACAGCTACAGTATCTCACAAAAGTGAGTACACCCCTCACATTTTTGTAAATATTTTATTATATCTTTTCATGTGACAGAAATGACACTTTGCTACAATATAAAGTAGTGAGTGTACAGCTTGTATAAATAATAAGTAATGTGTATAAGTAATTGTAATAAGTGTAAATTTGCTGTCCCTCAAAATAACTCAACACACAACCATTAATGTCTAAACTGCTGGCAACAAAAGTGAGTACACCCCTAAGTGAAAATATCCAAACTGGGCCCAAACTGTCAATATTTTGTGTGGCCACCATTATTTTCCAGCACTGCCTTAAACCTCTTGGGCATGGAGTTCACCAGAGCTTCACAGGTTTCCACTGGAGTCCTCTTCCACTCCTCCATGACAACATCACGGAGGTGGTGGATGTTAGAGACCTTGCGCTCCTCCACCTTCCATTTGAGGATGCCCCACAGATGCTCAATAGGGTTTAAGTCTGGAGACATGCTTGGCCAGTCCATAACCTTTACCCTCAGCTTCTTTAGCAAGGCAGTGGTCATATTGGAGGTGTGTTTGAGGTTGTTATCATTTTGGAATACTGCCCTGCGGCCCAGTCTCAGAAGGGAGAAGATCATGCTCTGCTTCAGTATGTCATCGTACATGTTGGCATTCATGGTTCCCTCAATGAACTGTAGCTCCCCAGTGTCGGCAGCACTCATACAGCCCCAGACCATGACACTCCCACCACCATGCTTGACTGTAGGCAAGACACACTTGTCTTTGTACTCCTCACCTGGTTGCCGCGACACACGCTTGACACTATCTGAACCAAATAAGTTTATCTTGGTCTCATCAGACCACAGGACATGGTTCCAGTAATCCATGTCCTTAGTCTGCTTGTCTTCAGCAAACTGTTTGAAGGCTTTCTTGTGCATCATCTTTAGAAGAGGTTTCCTTATGGGATGACAGCCATGCAGACCAATTTGATGCAGTGTGCGGCGTATGGTCTGAGCACTGACAGGCTGACCCCCTACCCTTTCAACCTCTGCAGCAATGCTGGCAGCACTCATATGTCTATTTCCCAAAGACAACCTCTGGATATGATGCTGAGCACATGCAATCAACTTCTTCGGTCAACCACGACGAGGCCTGTACTAAGTGGAACCTGTCCTGTTGAACCATGTATGGTCTTGGCCACCGTACTGCAGCTTAGTTTCAGGGTCTTGGCATTCTTCTTATAGCCTAGGCCATCTTTATGTAGAGCAACAGTTCTTTTTTTCAGATCCTGAGAGAGTTCTTTGCCGTGAGGTGCCATGTTGAACTTTCAGTGACCAGTATGAGAGAGTAAGAGCGATTACACCAAATTAAACACACCTGCTCCCCATTCACACCTGAGACCTTGTAATACTAACGAGTCACATGACACTGGGGAGAGAAAATGGCTAATTGGGCCCAATTTGGACATTTTCACTTAGAGGTGTACTCACTTTTGTTGCCAGAGGTTTAGACATTAATGGCTGTGTGTTGAGTTATTTTGAAGGGGCAGCAAATTTACACTGTTATACAAGCTGTACACTCACTACTTTAATTGTAGCAAAGTGTAATTTCTTCAGTGTTGTCGCATGAAAAGGTATAATAAAATATTTACAAAAATGTGAGGAGTGTACTCACTTTTGTGAGATACTGTATGTAACTACATTTATCAGCATGCCTGTTGGTCTGGGACATTCAAGGGACAGATCAGCAGCTTTGCTTAGCTGATCTGTGACAGTGAAAAAGAGGTTCTTCTGCAACACATGGTGGAGCATTTTTGCTCCCTCTGGATGATAGTATGAGCTGAATGTACCCAAGGGGAAGGGATGTTTGTGATATAATGCACCTAATATGGCCAAATGACCATATTAGGTCTAAACAGGGGGGGACCAAGAGCATTAGGCACCCAGGGGGATCCTATATCTGGCACCCCTCCTCTGGCACCCCCCCTTTACTGCTCAAGTGACAGCGTAAAACGATTGGCTGCTAGACCCGAGCACCGTCACATGGTCCACCATACCTGGAAGTGCCCGATATTGTCACTAGCTGTGACAGAGGTGGTGAGGTGAGTAAAGGTGGCTTAGGAGAAGACACGATCACTCTGTCCCGCACCTGGTATTTTTCACCCCCCATCTTCAATAACATTATTGAGATAATTGTGGTGGAGCAGTGTGACAGGACACAGCTTTAGGCCTCCCCTCTCTCATCTGTATATATGTCAGGTTCCCACACACACACACACACATCTGTAAATACACACACAGCTCTGCTCCCCCTGCACACAAACAGCCTCCTCCCTTCACTTGTACTCACAGCCCCCACTTGTAAAGATGGTCTTCCTAGTTTCCTAGTTTGAGGTCTTGTTTTTACATGTCCCTGTGAAACACTAGTGGAGCTGCAGTCCACAATACAGTACAGGCAGCACACATAAGGTGTGCACATACAGGAAGCAGCCAGAGGTGGCAGTAAACAGCATGATGTGAGCTGAATGACACAGAGCAGCAGAAACTGCTGACTCACACGCATATAGAGAGCCCTTACAGCCACAGAGCACCCCCCTGCCTTGTCCTGGCCCTGCTAGCTGGCTGGAATGCTCAGGCCTGCCTGACATCCTCCCCCCAATGTGGGACACCCCCCCATTGGTACGCCACTGGGTCTAAACCTTAGCTCATCCCTAATCATGATGAATGATGCCTGCCAAACCAATCTGCCAAGATGATCTGCTCTCAACGGATGTTGCATAGACATTTCTCAATCCGGTCACCATGCTTGGTCAATGACATCAGCTAGCATCCCCTGCCCTTTCGTTACATTCAGTCACCAGCTGGGGAACTGTTGTTTGTAGCCAGAGTCCATCAGGAATTCATTTTGTTGTTTTTCATTGGGTCAGCAGGCGTTGTTCATTGTGATTTACTTGGATATATATTGCTGAACCACATGAATGATGAATGATTTACATGCTGAGAGTTTTTGTTTGTTTGTTTTTATTATTTTTTTTTTAATCAAAAAAGGATTTTGTCATGTTGTATGTTTCTTTACTTTGTATCTTTATTTTTGTGAGAGAGTAACCAGGCATACCAAGTAATCCTTGTTAATTTATGTAAGAGGGGCTGGACAATTGGGGGGCCCCTTATTTTAAAGGGGGCTTCCAGATTTCAATAAGTTCCCCCTAAAGACCCCCACATTCATTGGGCCAGGGAAGAGGCCCTTGCCACCATTAACATGGAGACAAGGTGTTTTTTTTTTCTCCCTGGGAAGGTTCCCCTCATTCTGAGAGCCTTTGACCTGGTATGGTTCAGGAAAGGATGGGCGCATGCTCATTGCTCCCCCCTTTCCTGTCCAGCCAGGCTGAATGCTCAGATAAGGGTCTAATATAGACTCTGTGGTGAACATCATGCTGTTCCCTTTTTTTTTTTCCACAGAGTTAGTGGTTGCTATGGTGCACCATAACTGTGCAACCAGTGGCATCCTAGCAAACACAGAAGGCCAGACCACATGTTGTTCTTGGTTGCTAGGATGCAGGGAAGTCATTAATGTAGTGGCTGTACTGATTCCACCACTAAAGTAATGACTTGGCTACAGCAGCTGTAGGTTTGATGGGTGGGCAAACTGGCTATTTAACTGCAATATATAAGAGCTGTGTAGCTGTGTGGTATGTAGCAGTGTGCAAAGTTTTTTCTGAGAAAATTAGTTGAAATCCAAACTAACCTATCCGCATAGTCCTCATGTGACTGCATCACCCATCCATTTTGTCATTTGTTTTTGGGTTCAGAGCAAACCAGTATTTTTGGATTAAACCTGCAAAGAAGCGCATACATATTTTACAGACACAACACCCTGGTGGGAGGTGTATCCAGGATGCCCCCAGTGCACGACCACAGTGCTAACCCCATAGCCTAGTCTATCCAAAACAGGACTAACTCTACAGATATTTGTGTTGGCATGATTTGTTCAAGGCTCAGTGTCATTGGGAAAGCCAACAATCTCCTTAAGTATGCTTTGGCTGAAGGTGTATTAATAAAGTAAGATTTTTCTGATTTGTTTTACAGGGATGTGTCAAAAAAGATTTACACTGGTGATAACTGACTTACATTACACAGACATCCTTTCTATATATGTAGTATTTACAGATGATTGCAATAAATTTGGCACTAGCATGTATTTATAGTTATTTGAACCACTTTCTGCTGGAGCAAAATCAACTTCTGGCTTGGTTTTTGTGCCTCAGCCTGTGAATAGCTTGTTTTGCTTGAATAAAGAAATTGTAGAGCTAAAGCCACAAAAGTGTTCATATTATGCCAACACTAAAACCACATCCTGTAGGTAAGACGTAATCTCAGATGAATATATAAAAGGCAACATGAAAGGGCGTGTGTATTACATTTGTTTTGGTATTTAATGGGAGGTACTCATTAGAAATTGAAGAAGAGTTGCCTCAAGGAAGTGTAGGAAGTTTGAATCAAGGAAACTGAACAGACCACAGAGTAAGTGTGCAAAAAATACCTAAATGCCTAAAGTAACTGGTGCTGAAATAAGTTTGTTGTATTTGTACCTGTATGAGTCGGCCTTGTTAGTTTTAGGAAATAAAATTAAGAGAAAGTTGTGTGCAGCCTAAGTTTGAATGGGTGTAGGGTGATGTTCTGCAGACCAAGAAAAGAAATAATATACATCGTTTGGCAATTAATATACAGGGTTTGCATTTTTTTGCAGCTACATAGGCTACAATGTTCCAAACATATTTTGAAGGTCCAATAAGAAGGTAAGGGTGGAGACTAGGCTTTCAAAAATTCAAAGTAATACCTAGAGGGACTGGACTCCAGTTAGGCAACTATTAGCACTTGAGGTATGAAATGTAGTATCTGTTCTTATCAGCATGTAGGAAGAGAAACCAACATGTACTTTAGCTTTGTGGGGCTATAGGTTGGGTAATATATGGTCTAGTTGATGAAGGCACTGAAGCATCCTTGGCCCCTGATAAGTCAAATCTGCCTAGACAGCCTGCGGTGCTAGTCACCACTCCAGGGGAGTCTGAAAACACTATGGGTTTGGAATGACATTTTTTTAATAATGGCATCAAGGCCACGGCCCCAATTCATTTTTTCTGCATATGCTTCCTGGGCTAGGCCTTTTAGTTAAAATCGGAATATTTTTTTTTCATCAGCCTGGAAGGCCTATGTATTCCTTAGCATCATGGCTTCTAAATTCAGAATAATTGATCCCAAAGGGAAATTATTAAGGGAAAAATTATATCTTTTTATTATAGGTTTTGCTTTCACTAGGATGTAAGATGGGGGTCCTCAGGCTTACCAGATGCATAAAGGTATGATTTATGGCTATTTCATTTCTTACCTTCCTTGCTTTAGGGGGTTGCTTTGTAGAAGAACTTAGCCAGTGTTTGGGGGTCAGTTTCAACTGATCCATGAGGAAAAGTTTCTGAGCAAATTTGGCTGGGTTGATCTAAAGTATCTTGCCCCTGTAAGAATAGAAGCCCTCTCCTTTTAAAGAAGGACATTTGTTGCACTCTGAGCACATTGTTTTTGCTCACAGAGAAGTTTTTGTTTGCGTTTTTTTTTTTTTTTTGAGCTTCACTCAAAAGAAAAATAAGTAATTTGGCAGTGCGTGACTGGGTATATTATTATATAAACAAGACAATAATACATACTAATCACTTAATCAAATGATCCAGACTAATTCTAAATCTCAACAGCTTGTCTACCCTTCATTAGTGTATACGTGGGATATAGAACAACGAATCTGTCACTGTGACCCATATATGGACAGATGATTATTGCAGTAGCTTCCTCCTTCCGCCACCCTGCTGAGAAAAAAAAAACTTAAAATAAGCAGCCTACATTGTGTTGTAAATTCCCAGCTGATTACAGCTGTCCTGAAAGCCTCAAAGGCATAGGCTGGATGACAGTCATGTCGGCACTGCCTGAGAAGAGATTGCATGTCTTCTTTATTCAACAAGCCTGAGGCTAGACACCTTTTTCAGTATTCTAAATGCAAATCTGCTGGCACCTTCTGTTTTAAGCCAATAAATGCACAATAGGTGTGACACATAAAACAAAGTGGCAGGAGTTTCAAATAGGTGATGTTAGGTCTTGTGAAAACTACTCCCAGTTAATGAGCAAAAACTCCTAGAGTAGGAAGGAAAGCTATTGAATTACAACCGTGGAATAGAGCCATCTTGCTCTGTTTGGCTGAAGGTTTCAATCACAATGACTTGCAGGCCAATTTTACTTAAGTAAATACGCTTACTTGAGCCTCCAGTGTGTCATCACCTGCAGCTTCACATCCCTGGACATTGTGGGTTAATTGGAGTGATACTTCCTACCTGCCTTTCTTTGCTAGGAAGATGTAAATGAAGCAAACATGTCTATTTTATAACCTTTTAACCAACAGTGACAGCTCTTTTATCTACTCTCCAACTTTCATCACAAGAGCATTATTGTTGTTTTTTTGTCACCTTTTCGAACTGCTCCCTGATTGTTTCAAACAACCTTCAAAGGTGTCAGACTGAGATTTCATTATTGATGGCTCTTTGGTTACACACAACAAAGGTATAATAATGGTATTCAAACTGTGACACTGCTGAGGTTTCACATGTATTTTAATGTGTAGAATTAACATAGATATTTTCTTAACTTTGCACCCTGTCTTATTGTAAATGTATATATGCGGTAACTTAACCATCAAAGACTTTTTTCAAATCCCCCCCCCCCCAACATTTTCATCATTTGTCCTCCGGATTATAGCCAAATAATAATTTTAGTAAGTAAACACTGGCTTGAGAACCTGCTTGCCATTGACATTTACTTTTTACTTCCTTTATTAAGCAAATCAGCTTCACTTTTTTTGCATATTTATACTTCAGGGTGCTATTATAGTGCTGCCAGTCATTTGTAGTAAAGTTATATAAGGCTGGAACTAGACGAGAAGATTTAAATGTGAACTGCTCCATCTAGAGTCTTTTTTCTACGCATGTACAAAGCAATTTGAATCAGTGAGGGGCCTTTATCTATTTATTTCTGCTATCAATGAAAGTAAAATAATCACCCATGTTTAAAGTGATGCGCAGAGATACCTAAACACTACTCCACAGTAGGATTATAAAACAAGTATGGTTTGCATGTTCAGTCATGCAAAAATCAAACTAATGACATGGTGAATTTTGTAAAGCTGCATTGTTAATGTAAATAGTCAAAAGCCAAAGAATTGCTGAGCAAGCATTTTATTAAATTACTTTTATGAACAGTACATTGTAACAGACAGTGAAATAAAAGCACACAAGCCAGTTATAGACTATTAAAATCATATTCAGATTATAATAAATTATCATATTGAAAGGTTGGTCCATTCAAAACTAATCCATGATAGTTTATAGATGTTGGCAAGCTGGATGTTTTTTTTTTTTTTTCAGAAATTTGGTGGCAAGATGTCTCTGACTAAGAACTCCATTCACTGCCTTTCTAGGAGGAGTGAGGACACAAGACTTTACCAGTATTAAAATAATGTTTTTTTTAAGAAAACATAATTCTCCCCACCTCTGCTTTTGGATTATACTGTAAAATCAAAAAAGTGGTGACAAGGCCAAAGATTTTTGGAGGTGAAAATGTGAAATCCATATTTTTTTACCTGAAATGATCCATCCCACCCACTATAAGTAGAAAATAGAGTTGTTTATTAATGTATGTAGGGAGTATGAATCTTTCAAAGTGGTTGTAAACCCTGTTACATCACTTGTACCTACAGGTAAGCCTATATTAAGGCCTACCTGTAGGTACTGTAAATATCTCCTAAACCTACACGGTTTACCATGTACGCTTGCGCCGACATCATCAGTGCATGCGCACTGAGGAAACAGCTTGATTGTGCCATCTCTAAAGGGCCTGTTCCGTGACCAGTGGCTCCCACGCATGACATCTTAGTGGTTCCGGCCAATCACAGCACCGGAGCCTGCGAACCCAGAAATAACTCCGGGAGAATTGTCGCTGGTCACATCGGTGTACAGGGACCACTGCAACAGCTTCGTTCTAAGGTAAGTAAGGAAAGGTTTGCTGGCCTCACATAGCTAAATGGGTTAAGTAAAATTGTACCATCATCCGATTTATTTAAGACAAGAATTTTTTTGGGAGCAGGGACCCCAACTCCAAGCTCACCAGGATAAAGTGCAAGCGGCCTATCTCGGTACAAGTAGAAAGGTAAGTAATTCATAACGAGCTAGTATCTAGTATGCGATGCATACTAGCTCATTATGCCTTTGTCTTGCAGGTTTTTTTTTACATGGGTTTACAACCACTAAAACGATCCAGTTATAGACCCAAGGGTGTTGAAGTATGGTCATTACAACTAAAATATAGCAAAAAAATTAGGGGTGGATGTTGGTGGTGATTGTGATCATATCGAGACAGATAATTTTTTTGTGATATCCCCTGAGGCCTGTATTTGATCATCTAGGGTTGGCATCTCTGAAGCCTCTACACTTAAAGTGAACAAGTATGTAATGTGGAAATGTTATGAATATGTCAAATAGAAACCATTTGGTGTAATAGTCGTAGGACATACTTACTGTTCCAAATATTACATCATTATTAATATTATTATACAGGATTTATATAACGCCAGCAGTTTACTCAGAGCTTTACAATATAAAAAGGGAGACAGTACAGTTACATTACAAAAAAAATACAAGAGGGTTAAGAGGGCCCTGCTCATAAGAGCTTACAATCTAATAGGGTGGGGGCAACTGGTACAAAAGTTTATAACTGTGGGGGATGAGCTGATGGAAGTGATAAAAGATTAGTTGGAGGCATGATAGGCTTCTCTGAAAAGGTACATTTTCAGGGATCACCTGAAGGCAGCCAGAGTGGGAGATAGTTGGACAGATTGAGGTAGAGAGTTCCAGAGGATGGGAGAGGCTCTGCAGAAGTCCTGGAGATGAGCGTGGGAGGAGGAGACCAGGGAGCTTGAGAGCAGGAGGTCTTGAGAGGAGTGGAGAGGACAGTTTTGGTGATATTTGGAGACAAGGTTGGTGATGTAGGCTGGGGGCAGAGTTGTGAATGGCTTTGTATGTTGTTGTTAGTATTTTAGTTTCAATAATTTTTATTGATAGAAATTTTTCAAGTAGTCCAACAAAGTAAGTAACTTTTTATATGCAATGTTTAGCAGTAAAGTGGACATTGTGTATAAGGGGAAGTGTGGCCCATAAGGGCTAATCGGAGAGGGAGGGGAGAACAGAGGAAGCAGAGCGCACAGGTAGTTGTAGTTAGTATTTTGAATTTAATTTGCTGGGCAATTGGAAGCCAGTGTAGGGATTGGTGGAGAGGGGTAGCAGACACTGAGCAGTTGATAAGGTACTGTAGGTGAGTATGGCAGCAGCATTCATGATAGAATGAAGAGGGGATAGCCTATGGAGAGGTAGGCCTATGAGGGAGTTGTAGTAGTCAAGGCAAGAGATAACAAGGGAGTGAATGAGAAACTTGGTGGTTTCATTAGTTAAAAAGGGGTGAATTTTATAGGTGTTACGGAGTTGAAGTCTACAAGCTTTTGACGATTGGATTTAGAGCTGAAAGGACAGGTCAGAGTCTAGGATTACACCTAGTACCCTGGCGTGAGGGGAGTGATTGATGGTTGCATTATTGATTTTGATGGAAAAGTCATAGAGGGGGAGCACGAGCAGGCGCAGGGGGGGGGGGGAATATTATCAGCTTGGTTTTTTATAAGATTTAGTTTAGGAAGTGGTGTGACATCAATGCTCATATGTCAGTTAGTAGGTTAGTAATGCAAGAGGTGACTGAAGGAGTGAGGTTAGCAATAGAGAGATAGATTTTGGTGTCATCAGTGAAGAGATGGTATTGGAAGCCGTGGGAGGAGGTGTACAGTAGATAGAGAAGAGAAGGGGTCTAAGAACAAAGTCTTGGGGAACCCCTACAGAAAGAGGAAGTGGAGAGGAGGAGACAGATTTGTAGGTAAAACTGAAAAAGCACCGTGATAGGTAGAGAACCAGAATAGAGCAAAATCTTGGAGGCCAAGGGAGTGGAGTTTATTGAGAAGGAGCGGGTGGTCAGCAGTATCAAAGGCTGCAGAGAGGTCCAGTAGTAAGAGTATGAAGTAGTGGCCATTGGTTTTAGCAAATAATAAATCATTAGTGCGTTTTAGTAGGGCAGTTTCTGTGGAGTGCCACGGGCAAAAGCCAGACTGTAAGGGGTCAATAAGGTTGTTTTCAGTGAGGTAGGTTCTAAAACAGCTGTAGACTATTGCCATGTACACACGATCGGACATTCCGACAATAAAATCCTGGATTTATTTCCGACGGATGTTGGCTCAAACTTGTCTTGCATACACACAGTCGCACAAATGTTGTCGGAAATTCCGAACCTCAAGAACGTGGTGATGTAAAACACGTACAACGAGCCGAGAAAAGTGAAGTTTAATAGCCAGTGCGGCTCTTCTGATTGATTCTGAGCATGCGTGGTATTTTAAAAAATGGGGGGTAAAAGGACCTAGAATCCACACTCACCAAAGTTGCTATCAACAAATAGAGTACCAGCCGATTCGTCAATATGTGATGGGATACCTGCCCTATGAGCAATGGCACTATATCAAAAACAGAAAGAGGGGACAAGGGAGTCCCCAGAAAGCAAAAAAGGGAATGGTCAACAACGGCTTATGGTACAAAAATGCAAAAAAAGGCTTTATTAAGGGTGGGGGGGGTTATTTACATTTACAAAAAATTCCAAATATATGTAAGATAAACAATGTATCTAAATAACACAGTCCGTCTCACTACACTAAACCAAAACTAAAAACCATGCTGCAACATTGATGAGTAAAACTGCAGAGCATGCCTACAGGCCAAAAACGCATGCAATGTCCATTGAATCCAAAGAAAAAAGTATAGCACCATACATTACTTGGGGTATGCTACTGATGGGATATCGAGTCTTATGTGGTCTAGTATTGACTGTTCATCAGATTGAGCAGTACTGAAGAGAAACTACATATATCCACATAGACAAGACCTTACATAGCTGAATTAGGTGGGGTTTTTACCCTCTGTTTGAAAAAAATCCTCCACAAGCAGCTACCAACCTCAGTGCACTAAATGTGTGTATACACCAGTTGTTTGGAAATAGAAAGACCAGCGCTCCTGTTACTAGGTATGTCTAGTGCACAAACACTATTTCCTCAGCATATAAGGAGCAAAGGACAAACCGCTCCAAAGAAAGGGCTTAGTCTCTTTTCCAATCTAGACCAGAATGATATTTTCACAGTTCATCAGTTTCAAGTGTGTCAATCCATGCAGGAGGGTGAATGGCAAACAGATGCAAAGACTATTAATAAGCAGATAAGGAGGGAAAGAGAGACTGCCCAGCTGGGCTCTCACCACTTCCAATTGCTGGAGATGTCCTCAGACTCTGCTGTCTTGCTGTTTGGCATGGAGCGGCTCACAGTCAGTTCAGAGCAACACTCAGTGTGTAGTCACAGCACACCATTCTCCTCAATGATAGACACTGCAGACTGTGTGATCACATGACCGGTCACATGGTTTGGAAAGACCAGGAACCAGGAACTCTGCATTCAATTGCTGATGCGGAAGTAGCTTGTGAAGTATGGTGCTGTATGCAAATCACAGGGAGACCCCTTTACATTGCTGGAAAGGAAAGCATGTTGAAGGCCTGCTGACAAGCCCTGCAAGGGCTGCATTGACGTTTCGTACACCTCCGTGTACTTCTTCAGAACAATCTGGCATTGAATAAAGGTTGATCTAAATAAGGAACACTGTCCAATCAGATCAAACCGTGCCAAATAGCTATTTACTGCCATCTTGTGGTCATATCAGGTAATGCAGTCAAAAAAAGAAAAGAAAAAAGGTGCCTATCAGTTGCTCAAAAGAAAAAGTACTTATTTGCAAGGGGAGAGAAAGAAATACAATCTCACATATCACCAAGCAGCAAGTGAAGAGCACAGTAGACATAGTAATAAATTTCCTCATAAAGTGGAATGGCCCCCATAGTCAGAATTAAATTATATCAAAGACAACCAAAGCAGATACAAGAGAACCGAGAAAGCGACAGGGAAACTTTATAAAACACTTCAAAACTAATGTTTATGATTCAAGAAAGACACTCAGGCTTAGTTCGTGGTTCAAGCCTTTAGGTTGAAGAGTCCTAAGCCTGAATATCCATTTTTTCTCTTTGCGTAGGAGTACCCTGTCAAAGTCACCCCTACGGTCTGTCAGAGAAAGGGCATAAAAGCCCTTTACCCTCAGACCTGTAGTTTTGCCCTGATGAAAATCCAGAAAATGTTGAGCCACTGAGGTTTTTCCTTAAGCCTGATACTCTTCAAGTGTTCCCTGATTCTAACATGCAGCTGTCTCTTAGTTTTGCCTACATATAGTTTATGACATGGGCATTCAAGGACATAGAGTATTCTAGTTGTGGCACAGTTAATGAAAGACCAGATCTCAAATTGTTGACTACCATCTGAATTTCTAAAGATTTTTGAGCTGTCCACATACTTGCATGTGCCACAATGGCCACACGGGAACATACCGTTGACCCAAGGCATATCAGTGAGCCAACTTCTATTTGAGGGCCATACAAACTCCGATTGCACCAGCATGTCATTGAGGTTTTGGGCTCGTTTAGCAACCATTGACGGTCTCTCACCAATAGTTTGCCTCGACCCAACAGCCCGCAACAGTATGTGCCAATATTTTGAGAGGATTGTATTCGCCTGGTGCCACTGGGCCCCATAGGGGATGATAAATCTCACCAGTCCCTCAGTCTCCTGTTGTGTCTTCTTCTGGGATAAGAGGAGGTCAGCTCTCCTCTTATGTCCTGCGATGCTTATTGCTCGCTTGAGGGTACGGTGGGGATATCCTGTTTCCCTGAATCTCTGGTAGAGTTGTTTAGATTCAGAAAAGTAGTCCTCCTCAGTAGAGCAGTTTCTGCGGATTCTCATGAACTGTCCAAACAGGATCCCATGTATCAAAGACTTGGGATGGTGGCTATCAGCCTGTAGTAATGTATTTGCGGCTGTTTCCTTTCGGAAAGTACTAGCAATCAACCTATCACCCTCAAGTTGGATTGATAGGTCCAGGAAGGAGAGTTGATGGGAATCCGCAGTATTAGTTAGATGTATATTCCTAGTGTTATTTTCTAGCTCTGCCATAAACACCCCAAGTTCATCTGAAGTCCCTGCCCATACCATCAGGGCATCATCGATGTACCTCAGCCAGCAACATGCATGGCCGAGGTACATCGACAAGGCATAAACTTTCTCCTCCTCCCACCAGCCCAGGTGCAGACACGCATAGGCCGGGGCCCATGGGGCTCCCATTGAGGTGCCACGCAGCTGCTGATAGTTAGATCCAGAGAACTGGAAAAAGTTGTGCTTGAGTGTAAGCTCTAGGACAGGGATATGCAATTAGCAGACCTCCAGCTGTTGCAGAACTACAAGTCCCATGAGGCATAGCAAGACTCTGACAGCCACAAGCATGACACCCAGAGGCAGAGGCATGATGGGACTTGTAGTTTAGCAACAGCTGGAGGTCCGCTAATTGCATATCCCTGCTCTAGGAGATCAATGATGAATTCATTTTGGGCTCCCATTTTCTCTAGGAAGTGATATACCGCCAAAATGCCCCACTCGTGGGGAATAGACGTGTAAAGCGACTCCGCATCGATCCCCACGAGTAGGGCACCCTCCGGGAATTCTAATGCACTGATCTTATTCAACACGTTCCCTGTGTCATGTATGTACGAAGTCAAAGACAAAACCATGTCCTTGATTAAGGAATCTATATATTTCCCCAGTCTCTCATAGGCACCTTTTTTCTTTTCTTTTTTTGACGGCATTACCTGATATGACCACAAGATGGCAGTAAATAGCTATTAGGCACGATTTGATCTGATTGGACAGTGTTCCTTATTTAAATCAACCTTTATTCAATGCCAGATTGTTCTGAAGAAGTACACGGAGGTGTACGAAACGTCAATGCAGCCCTTGCAGGGCTTGTCAGCAGGCCTTCAACATGCTTTCCTTTCCAGCAATGTAAAGGGGTCTCCCTGTGATTTGCATACAGCACCATACTTCACAAGCTACTTCCGCATCAGCAATTGAATCCAGCGTTCCTGGTTCCTGGTCTTTCCAAACCATGTGACCGGTCATGTGATCACACAGTCTGCAGTGTCTATCATTGAGGAGAATGGTGTGATTGTGTTGCTCTGAACTGACTGTGAGCCGCTCCATGCCAAACAGCAAGACAGCAGAGTCTGAGGACATCTCCAGCAATTGGATGTGGTGAGAGCCCAGCTGGGCAGTCTCTCTTTCCCTCCTTATCTGCTTATTAATAGTCTTTACATCTGTTTGCCATTAACCCTCCTACATGGATTGACACACTTGAAACCGATGAACTGTGAAAATATCATTCTGGTCTAGATTGGAAAAGAGACTAAGCCCTTTCTTTGGAGTGGTTTGTCCTTTGCTCCTTATATGCTGCATTGAGGAAATAGTGTTTGTGCACTGGACATACCTAGTAACAGGAACGCTGGTCTTTCTATTTCCAAACAACTGGTGTATACACACATTTAGTGCACTGAGGTTGGTAGCTGCTTGTGGAGGATTTTTTTCAAACAGAGGGTAAAAACCCCACCTAATTCAGCTATGTAAGATCTTGTCTATGTGGATATATGTAGTTTCTTTTCAGTACTGCTCAATCTGATGCACAGTCAATACTAGACCACATAAGACTCGATATCTTATCAGTAGCATACAGTAATGTATGGTGCTATACTTTTTTCTTTGGATTCAATGGACATTGCATGCGTTTTTGGCCTGCAGGCACGCTCTGCAGTTTTACTCATCAATGTTGCAGCATGGTTTTTAATTTTGGTTTAGTGTAGTGAGATGGACTGTGTTATTTAGATACATTGTTTAACTTACATATATTTGGAATTTTTTGTACATGTAAATACCCCCCCTTTAATAAAGCCTTTTTTTGCATTTTGTACCATAAGCCGTTGTTGACCATTCCCTTTTTTGCTTTCTGGGGACTCCCTTGTCCCCTCTTTCTGTTTTTGATGCAAAATTGTGTGCGTTGGAATTGTGTACGCACGATCGGAATTTCTAACAATGGATTTTGTTGTCTGAAAATTTGAGAACCAGCTTACATCAAACATTTGTTGTCGGAAATTCCGACCGTGTGTACACAGCATTAAGTGTTCTAAAATCTAGAGGTGAATGGGAGCAATGAGATCGGACTTAAGTTGTTCAGGTTGGTGGGATCCAGAGAGGGCTTTTTAAGTATGGGACTAATAATGTATTTATGTTTTTATATGGATTACTTCTTAGCCAGGTTAAATAAATTACGGATTTTATGAGACTAATGCCCCGTACACACGGTCGGATTTTCCGATGGAAAATGTCCGATCGGAGCGTGTTGTCGGAAATTCCGACCGTGTGTAGGATCCATCGGACATTTTCCATCGGATTTTCTGACACACAAAGTTTGAGAGCAGGCTATAAAATTTTCCGACAACAAAATCCGATCGCATCAATTCCGACCGTGTGTGGCCTGTTCCGACGCACAAAGTGCCACGCATGCTCAGAAGAAATTCCAAGACGGAACAGCTCGGTCGGGTAAAATTAGCGTTCGCATTGGATACAACACTTTTGTCATGGTGCAATGTTAGAAATGGTTTAATACAGCGCACTCTCTTCTTCTTTATAATGTGAGAAGAATGAAGTAGTTTTGCTGCTCATATTCACACAGACTTCTCACAAACTTATTTCTTTATTATTTATCGGGATTCCCTTAATATATTTTGATTTGTCACATCTGACAAAAATATTTTTATTATGTATTTTTTGTTTTTTAAAGGCAGTTTTTATTTTTTTATTTTAGGTTTGTATTTTTTCCAAGGCAGATCTTTGTTTTATTATTTTTTTAGTTTTACTCCAGAATATTTTTGTGTGTCCGGTTACCACAACACCATTATTATCTTGTATTATTTAATCTCAAGGAGATTGCTTGGTGTTGGTGTCCCTTGTTAATTTCACTTAGTATTTTTGAAATGTACCTGAATCCTCACAAACAAACTGTCCTTTTTGAAGGAAAAAACACATAGGCAAGTATAATTGAAACCAAAAATCCTTTATTAAGGGCTCAGAACCAAACAAAGAGGGAGGCAACGCTGGAGAAACGGCAGAAATTACCGAAGCCTTGGACCCCCAGGGCAGACATCAATTCTTGAACATCAAAATTGGTGGCCTGAGGAGTCCATATCTAAGGGAGTGCAGTCTGGTCCAGAAGTCCCAGAGATCCGGAAAGCAGCAGATGACATCTGTGTCCCCAGGCTGTGGTACCACAAGAGGCTGCATCTTTTGCCAGACCAGACTAGATCCAGGGTCATCACTTTCTGGTCTTCCTTCCACGCTTCATTCCCGGCTGTGGCTCTGCTGTTGGAGATGTGGCAGGAGGAGGAGTAGGACCTGGAGGAGGAGGAGGACTAGTAGGACCTGGAGGAGAAGGAGGAGAAGTAGAAGGACCTGGAGGAGGAGGAGGAGGACCATGTGTGAGGTCACAAATGTGGGTATCAGATGTTATTTGGTCCCTTAACCCCTTATTGAGAACTTCCAAAATTAATGACTCACACATGAGTTGTTGGCCCTCCTCCATCCGCTGCATTTTACAGGCAATTATGCCATCAAAATCCTCCTCCACAGTGTGTGGTGCTCCCAGGGCCTCTGTAGCCTTCCAAAAGAGGCCTATGGCAGCCTCCTCTAGGGTACTCCTCTTCCTGCCACTTTCTCTTTGCAGGTGTAGGGGAGAGACCTGCATATCAGGCAGCCTGCTCGGCCCGGCCACCTCCTGGCTGCGACTTCCCTGTGTATGAAAAAGGGACATGGTTTTAGTTTTTGCATCATTAATCACAATCATAAATTAGTACTCCAAACTAACATCTAGTTAACATCATTGATTGGACAAGCAGAAATATTTAGAGGAATGCTATACCTGGCTCAAGCTGGGCTCCTCCACATGTTGCTGGATGGAAGGATCAGGTTGGGCGTCAGAAGCCTCAGCTGGGGTGGAAGGAAGCGTGGAAGGAAGACTGGAGATTGCTGGCCTGGGTTCAGTCTGACCTGCCAGAAAATGCAGCCTGTCATAGTACCACATCCTGGGGACATAGATGTCATCTGCTGCTCCGGATCTCTGCGAATCCTGGACTTTCTTGCGCTCCCTTAGATATGTGCTCCTCAGGCCACCAATTAGGATCTTCAAATAGGTGATGTCTGCCGTGGGGATCACCTGCTTCACAATTTCCAGCAATTGATCCAGCGCTGCCTTCCTCTTTGTTTGGTTCTTATAATGTGGGTGGTTGATTTCCCAAAGACAAGGCAGCTCCCTGAACATGTCAATGAAGATTGCCATGAAGTCGGTATCGTTCAAGATATCCATTTTCACTGCAAGACACAACACAAGACAAACCCTAATGTCAGGCAAAACTCTCCTAATCTTGTTACAATATAGGCCTAAATCTAGAAGCAGTATAGGCCCAAGTTTGGCTCTTACCTTCGTTATCACGATCGGCGCCTCCGATACTCCTTCGTCCGCTCACAGATCCTACGTACTACGCACGCGTGTTACGCTTTATACACACTGTGCATGCGTGTAACTTCGCCCGCCCCTGACGTTCTTTCTAGTCTATTCCCCACCCCTTTTCGTTCGGCGCAGTGGGTGAAGAGCACATGGCAGAGTCAGAGCAGGTGCGTGCTAATTATAGCAACGAGGAGGAGGAAAGTCCGGATCCGGAAATGTCCCGATCCAGAAGGAGACGATCTAAGGCCACAAATATGTCCTTTGGGGAGATGTTGGAGATGGTCGACATCCTGAAGAAGGCCGACTATGATGGAAAGTATGGACCTTACCCCAACCCCAATATCATAAAGGCCAAGATCATGGCGAAAGTAGTCAAGAGTCTGCACAGGAATTTCGGGGTACGACGATCGAAAGATCAGCTCAGGAAGCGGTGGTCGGACCTGAAATTAAGAGAGCCCAAGCAGTACCGAAAGATCCGGAGAGTGCTGCAAAAAAGTAAGTCGTTGTGCTGTGTTCCTATTCTTTTTGTCTTTATTAAGTTCGTGCTGCTCCATGTGCTTTTCTTAAGTGTTGTACAGTTTAAAATGGCAACTTTCATGTTCATTCGTTCGTATCAAACATTTTTCTTTCGGCCTATAAAACACCATTGTTTAGGCCATATGCATTTGCCTACATTTTTTAGGGCCTACTTGTATGAAAAATATTTGGTTGTGTAGATGGGTTTGTTTTACTAGAAGGAAATGCAAACTAGATTCTGTGTAAAGAGAGGACACTCAGCAGCTGTTTTCACATCTGGACGTTGCAGCACTAGTGTGGGACACAAGAACACCCTTTTTATTAGGGGGCCCACACAGGTGCTCCAGTGTATACTATAGGGGGGGTCTCCATCTGTGAAGCTTGTACTAAACAGGTAAATAGGGATGAGCCGAACACCCCCCTGTTCGGTTCGCACCAGAACATGCGAACAGGAAAAAAGTTCGTTCGAACACTCGAACACCGTTAAAGTCTATGGGACACGAACATGAATAATCAAAAGTGCTAATTTTAAAGGCTAATATGCAAGTTATTGTCATAAAAAGTGTTTGGGGACCCGGGTCCTGCCCCAGGGGACATGGATCAATGCAAAAAAAAATGAGATAGAAGAAAGAAGAAGTATTTAAATAAAGGAATTGTCAAAAACTGTCTCTTGTCATTTTTAACATTTTTGACAGTTTTTTAGTGAAATGGTAGGGGTACTTTTGTACCCCCTTACCATTTCACACAGGGGGGGGCCGGGATCTGGGGATCCCCTTGTTAAAGGGGGCTTCCAGATTCCGATAAGCCCCCCGCCCGCAGACCCCCACAACCACCGGCCAGGGTTGTGGGGATGAGGCCCTTGTCCTCATCAACATGGGGACAAGGTGTTTTGGGGGGCTACCCCAAAGCACCCTCCCAATGTTGAGGGCATGTGGCCTGGTACGGTTCAGGAGGGGGGGGCCGCACTCTCGTCCCCCCTCTTTTCCTGCGACCTGCCAGGTTGCGTGCTCGGATAAGGGTCTGGTATGGATTTTTGGGGGGACCCCACGCCGTTTTTTTTTTTTTTTTGGCGCGGGGTTCCCCTTAAAATCCATACCAGACCTGAAGGGTCTGGTATGGAATTTAGGGGGAACCCCACGTCATTTTTTTTTTTAAATTTTGGCCGGGGTTCCCCTTAATATCCATACCAGACCTGAAGGGCCTGGTATGGAATTTAGGGGGACTCCCGCGTCATTTTTTTTTTTTTTAATTTTGGTTCGGGGTTCCCCTTTGGGGAATTCCCATGCCGTTTTTATCAATGAACTTCTATATGTATTGTCGGCAATGCAATAGCCGCGGGTAGTTTTAAATGAGTTTTTTCCTTCAAAATGTCATTTTGCTGTCAGACTGTTCTAAACACAGGAAACATGCGCCCCTTTACAGGCATACTATAGACACCCCCCAGGTACGAAATTTAAAGGGATATTACACTTTTATTGTTTGACTTTAAGCATTATTAAAATCACTGCTCCTGAAAAAACGGCCATTTTTAAAACTTTTTTTTGCATTGATCCATGTCCCCTGGGGCAGGACCTGGGTCCCCAAACACTTTTTATGACAATAACTTGCATATTAGCCTTTAAAATTAGCACTTTTGATTTCTCCCATAGACTTTTAAAGGGTGTTCCGCGGCATTCGAATTTGCCGCGAACACCCCAAATTGTTCGCTGTTCGGCGAACTTGCGAACAGCCAATGTTCGAGTCGAACATGAGTTCGACTCGAACCCGAAGCTCATCCCTACAGGTAAAGTATTGAAGCTTGACAATGGACAATAAAAATGCTACATCTTGGAACTCTGCCAAAATAGACAATTGTACCCCACTTACAAGCAATGTTTCATCTTTATATTTCGGCCATCAAATATCTGTGTGCTAATTATACCATTTTTGTTTTACATAGGGGAGAAAAGACTCGGAGGACACCCCTCATCCGAGGAGACCAAAGACCCCCTACCTCTGGAAGAAGGGGAAATACCCCCAACCCAAGCTGAGCAGGAGGAGGAAGAAGATGTGGTGGAAATTGACACCACAACAGGTGAGTGTCTGCGACCACAGACTCCGGTAAGAGATGGATGCCGGCAGATTTATGATACCTGTTTTTGTTTGGTTTGTCTATTTTTAGGTGATCATGATGTTGTGGATCCAGATTCTTTCACATCATAAAGTGCCCAGATCCTGATTGGGGAGATCATGGGGTGTAATTTAGAATTGGAAAACCTCAAGAAAAAAACCAATGATGTTATTCAAAAAAATAATAACATCACTGATGTTTTGGGGCGAGTTTAAAACCCCTCCAAAACACTTTGTTTTTTTGTGTGCTACAATCTTAAAAATGTTTTAGCGATGTTTAGAAAAGCCAAATTTTGAGGATGCACACAGTGTGCCAACATGTGCTATCTGCCATCACGGGAGATCAATGGACGCGTTTTGGGGGTGCAACCCCTTCCTCAATAATAAAGTAGCTGAGAGGAAGGGGTTGCTCCCCCAAAACACTTCCCTTGATCCCCCGTGATGGCAGCTAGCACATGTTGACATTCGGAAATTGGTGTGCATCTTCAAAATTTGGCTTTTCCAGGGGTGACTTCACCCCATCTGAAGGCAATATCAAACACAGTTCCCAAATACTCATGTCTGATATTGCCTTCAAGTTTTACCATATGTGAACTTTGTAAGTTCAAGATTTGTGTCTTTCTTGTTGGTTTTACACATGCCTGTTTTATCTTAAATGGACATTTCTATTTTTGATAATGCCACCCCAAAAATTGTTATACAACAAACATGTTAGTTTGTTTTAAAAACCTTTTCTAAATGCACATGTGATTGTGCAGGTATTAAAAAGATTGTTATCAAGAATGTGTGGATTATTGTCTCAATGCTACAACACTTTTGTGGTGATGTAATTGCTGCTTTCTGTGAAAATGGGGGTTATTTCCTAAGGGCAAATCCTCTTTGCACTACAAGTGCAGTTTCAGTGCATTTTCAAGTGCACTTGTAGTGAAAAGTGTCTTTGCCTTTAGTAAATAACACCCAACAGTGCTTTGTATAAGGTTACACAATTACGCCATTTTCAGGACTCCCCACATTGCTGTCAGGGTCAGCTAAAACAAACACAATCAGTAAATGTCACCAAAGATTAGCTTTTTTTTTTTTATTTGATAAAGGCTTCACAAATTGTCTGGCATATTGATGGCACCCCTACCCGCAAAGAACTCCAGGTATCTTAACCGGACATCACGGGCACTCAGGAAGGGCAAGCCAGGACGGCCACTTTCAAGCGCCGTCAGGGTTGTTTCATGTAGAATTCCGGCCTCAGGCCCAACTGAGCCAGCATAGTTGGCAGAATGTTGGCGTAAAAAGTTATGTAGAACACAGCACGTTAGGATTATATGATTAAGTTTATACTCTGCCATATGGATGGGTTTCAGAAATAGGCGGAACCGGCTGGCCATGATTCCAAATGTGTTCTCCACCACTCTTCTGGCTCTGGCCAGCCGGTAATTAAAAACCCTCTGTTCTGGGGTGAGGGTCCTCATCGGGAATGGCCGCATAAGATGGTCCCCCAGCGCAAATGCTTCATCCGCAATGAAGACGAATGGGAGTCCTTCCACATTGTCTTCTGGTGGTGGCAAGTCCAAGCTGCCATTCTGGAGACGCCTGTAAAACTCCGTCTGGGCGATGACTCCACCATCGGACATCCGGCCATTCTTCCCCACGTCCACATACAGGAAGTCGTAATCAGCCGACACCACTGCCAACATTACAATTCTATTGAACCCTTTGTAATTATAATAGTATGACCCCGAGTTGGGTGGTGGGACGATGTGGACGTGTTTCCCATCAATTGCCCCTCCACAGTTAGGAAAGTCCCACCGCTGGGCAAAGTGGGAGGCCACAGTCTGCCATTCCTGTGGCGTGGAAGGAAACTGTTGAGGAAAACAAAAAAAAATTAGTATTTTTGCACATAAACATGGAATTTTACAACACCAAAGTATAAGGTACACCTATCATATCCCCCCCCCCTCTCATGGGCCATTTCTAACATTATAGGGGGGGGATCTTGGACAGCTAACCCTCTCCACTTCATTGAGAGATGAATGCCTAAATAATGGTTATTACTTGGAACAGCCCCTCCTTAGTTACACTATTGGCAGCCCACCGGACAGGTAAGAAGTGTCATAATACAAAGATATAAATACACACTGTACACATTTGAGCACATTTGGACATTCTGCTATTACCTATCAAGATAATAATAGTATACACAAACTTTAAACATTACCATTTGAAAGTATACAGGCAGGCCCTTGCACTACATGCTTTGGGGAATTCATCCATACATCTGACCACAAAAGAGATGGATATAGTGTGTATGGGTTTGGCAAAATCAGCAGATAGATGATTGAGGATAGATAGAGAATTGGGATCAGCTGACTTAGCAGTTGGGGGGAGGGAGGGTTAATAATACTGATTTGGGGACACCACAAAAAAAAGTCTCTGGCGCTATGCCTGAATTTAAAGCACAAATCACATTTCTAAACATTTTAGGGGTTGTTTGGGGTAAAACACTACTATGGAGCTGATAAAATACATTGTTAAGTGACTACATGAGGTGAATATAGGGCAGGAGAGCATGCTGGGGAGGTAAGTGAAGGCAAATATGTATGAAGGACGAAAAAATAATTACATAAAAATCCAGCATGCATGAGGACAAAGGGAACATTCACAGCATATTACAATCATGGTAATTAGGGAATGAAGAAAGAAATACAATATATTAGCAAACATTCAATACAATAAAATGTGATATTAAAGGATAAAAATCTTACCTTCATATACTCCTTCTGCAGGACCTGGATGATGGCAGTACGGGTCTCTGGGATAATGATACCCAGAGCCTGGGGGGAGATACATGTTGAGAACTTCAAGTCCTGCAGGCTTCTCCCTGTCGCCAAGTACCGCAGGGTAGCGACGAGCCTCTGCTCTGGAGTGATGGCTTGCCTCATGCAGGTATCCTGCCTGCCGATATAGGGGGTCAGCAAAGCCAGCAGACGGTGAAATACGGGGTCCGTCATCCTGAGAAAGTTCCTGAAATCATCAGGATTATTCTCACGGATCTCACGGAGCAAAGGCATATGAGATAACTGGTCACGCTGAAGCAACCAATTCTTGGTCCATGAACTCCTCCCCACCCTGTTCATGGAGTGGACTTGTGTCAAGGTCAGGACCCCAACACCAAGCCCCCGCACGGCACGAACTCTCTGTATGTATACGCAACATGGCTAGAAAACGGTCGGCTGCTCAGAATGAAGTAACAGAATGCACTGAAGAACAGCAAGGCCTGTGAAGAGCGACCTGAAAAACAGTAACGAACGAACAAGAACACAATGACAAAGTCACGCGGAGCTTGCTTGCACGCACTGAAGAGCAGATACAAACCCACAAGCACAAACTGAACCGCAGAAAACGTTCTGAAAGCCACAAGTCTGAGAAAGCGTGAATCGTCTCTCACCAAACTTTTACTAACACGAGATTAGCAAAAGGAGCCCAAAGGGTGCCGCGCTTGGTTCTGAACTGGCCTTTTCTAGTCTCGTCGGACGTGGTTGACATCACCGCGTTGTTGGCGATCGGAAATTCCGATAACTTTGTGCGACCGTGTGTACGCAAAATAAGTTTGAGCCAACATCCGTCGGAAAAAATCCTAGGATTTTGTTGTCGGAATGTCCGATCAATGTCCGACCATGTGTACGGGGCATAAATGTTTGTACCTTCAAAGTCCCAATTAGTCTTTTTGATGTAGTTGTTCGGATTGGGAACTTAGGTCTGCTCACCTGCAGTGGTCATTACAGAGGGAAATCACTTATTAATTGGAGCAGGAGGAAAGGGACATCAGGGATTTGGTACCAGGGCTCATAACTACAACAGAGGGTTCTCATTAACAGAGTCACCGCAATGTTTAAAAATTCAGAGAATGATTCAAGTTATGAACATTTATTGAAAACTTAAAAATCAGCTTTGCCTAGACTGACCTTTTAAGAATTTGCTAATATAGAAAATCTGCAATGGTGGTAATCTACTTTTTTTTTTTTTTTCCATTTAAAGATTTTTATTGATTTTAGAGTGTTGAACAAAAAGGTAAGAATAGGGATACACAAATGATAATAAGGGAAAAATAGGATACAAACAATAATAATAAGAAGCATAAAAGAAGCACATATCCAGAGCAGTCGTATGTTGTATCTTCAGGTTATGTATACAGTTGTTTATGTATAATGATATTTGTCAGTCCATGTTTTCCATAATTTGTCAAATTTATCACATCTAAGCGAGTTAATTGCTATAAGTCGTTCAAAAATATAGTTTTGTTGGACCTTCCTAGTCACATCCGTGACGTTAAGTGTTGGAGCGTTTTTCCAGTTACTGAGTATTAGGGATGGTGGTAATCTACTTTGTAAAAAAGTGTTTATATGTTTATGTTTATATGTTGGACTAGCCATACACAGTCTAAATCAAGGGAACAATTCTGGGTTGCCAGCCCTGGTTATAGAGATTTTCTGGTATGTTTGAAAATCTTTCTATTATCAAGTTGGAAAAATTACACAATTGATCATAATGGCTTGAGATTTGGGTCTGAATTAGCAACCTTGCAGAATGTACTTAGATTGAGTAGGCCTTTCATCTCTTATTGCCTTTAGAGGACCAGAAATATGTTGGTGTCAACTGGTAATGCTGTGTTATTGCAGAGCTTGGGCTCTGCTCAGAAAGTGGGATCTCAACCCCTTACAGGTTACCTGTAATTTATAAAAAAATTATCCAGGCAATTTCCTATTGTTTTAAAGCGTATCTAAAACATAAACCATTTTTTTATTTATTTGCAGCTTACCAGTCCTTAGATGTGGTGGCTGCATACGTTTTCATTCTTCAGAACATTTTCACCAAGTACAGAAAATATATGTCGATCTTTCCAGAGATGCAGTGTCTTTGTCACTTCCTGTGAGCTTAAAACTAAGTTCTAAGAACCGTATCTTGCTATGCATGATCCCTTAATAAATACAAAACAATATTTTTATTTAAAACGCTTTCAGTTCATGTATAATTCTGGTATATTTTCCTTTTAAGCTTTTTTCAGAACATGCTATAGCATTTCCTTGTCAAAAGAAGTTTATTGAGTATACAATGTTATAAAGATACATAAAGTAAGTTTACAAGGATCTATAAAGTAAGCTCATTGTTTTACAGTAGGGTTTATATAGGTAAATATCATGAAATTTCAAATATTAAACATTGGATTCACGTAAACCTAAATTAAAGATATATATCATTTCCTTAGTTACTTTTGTAGGTATTTAAATGATTTATACCTACTATACATATTGTTTACAAGTAGAGTGTATATAGGTCAAATAAATTCTGATAATGAGCTTTAATCGTAAGGTGGAGAAAAGGAAAGAGAAAGAAGAAAAAGGGTTGAAAGGTAGAGGTATGGTCCACAAGGTTGTCCCGCTCGTCAGTTTATTATTCTTTTTAGTTCTCTTTGAAGCCTTAGAATGGGTGTCTCTGTAAGTCATTTAATCTGTTACCATGGCAACAGGACAGAGTCATTGAAGTTTGACAGGAACTGTTGTTTTATCCAAGGATGCCAAAGTTTTTCAAATTTTGGAATTTGATTTTGATCGATGGCTACCATCTTAGCATGGGACATTGTATTATTCATTCTGTGAATTGTTTCTGCTAGTACCAATGTAGGAGATTTCCATGCCTTGGCCACTGTTTGCTTTGCAGCCGTTATTAGTTGGATCATGTTTGAATTGAGAGAGTGTTAACCATTCCGGTTTTAGATTAAGTAAAGTTAAATATGGATCTGGTTGTATTATTTTTTTAAATATTTTAGATGCAATCACGAAGACTTCCTTCCAGAAGGTTTGGATTACTGGGCACGTCCACCATATGTGTAAATATGTGCCTATTTCTGGGCATCCTCGAAAACAAAGAGCTGAGGTATTAGGTGAATATTTTGCCACTCTAGCGGGTACAAGGTACCAGCGAGTTAGGACTTTATAATTTGTCTCCAGTGCTAAGATGTTGGGTGAAGATGACTTAGATGTGAGCCATATGTTAGACCAGTCCGTGTCTTCTAAAGTTTGTCCCAGGTCCTCCTCCCACCTCTGAACGTAAGAGGGTCTATTAAGATTTGCTACTCCATATAATTGATTATAAAGTGATGAAATTGTACCTTTAGCAAATGGATCTTTTGTACAGATTGATTCAAAAATGGATAATTGGGATAATGGTGTATCCCCCTTTAGGAATGGTGTATAGAAATTTTTGATTTGGAGATATCTAAATATCTCAGAGTTTGGTAGATCATATTTTTCTCTAAGCGATGGGAATGAAAGGAATGATTTAGATGCTATGAAGTCATTTAGTGTCTGAATGCCTGATGTTGTCCAAGCTTTAAAAGAATTTGGGTAGATCCATGCCGGATAAAAGGCCGGATTTCTGATAAAAGAAAGGAGAGGATTGTGTGGAGATTGTAACTGATATTTAGTTTTTAGTTTATCCCAGAGAGATAAGAAGTGTTTAGTTATGGGATTATGAATTTTAAAGCGGTCTTTAGGATCAAGCCATAATAAATTTGATATTAATAGAGGGTCATTTTCTGAAGCCTCTATAAATACCCATAATGGGATTTCCTGTTTTGCATGGTATTTGGACAGACTGGCCAAATGTGCCGCTCTGTAGTAGTTAGTAAAATTAGGGTATCCCAGGCCTCCTTTATTTTTGGGAAGATGTAGTGTGTGTATAGGTATACGTGGTTTAGAAGAGCCCCATATAAACGAAGTTGCTCTTTTTTGTACTATTCTCAAAAAATAGGAAGGAATTGGAATAGGGAGGACTCTGAATAGATAAAGCAATTTGGGTAGAATAGTCATTTTGATTGCATTAATCTTCCCCATCCAGGATAAAGGAAGTTGCGACCATTGTTTTATTAGATTTGTGATCTGTCTTAATACAGGAGGATAATTGGTTGAGAATAAGTCAGAATGAGATGCTGTTAAATGAATTCCAAGATATGGGATTGATTTTTCTGCCCATGTGAATGGGAGTGCAGCCCTAGCCGGGATCAATTCCATGTTTGTGAGTGAAATATTAAGCACTAGGCATTTCTTAGGATTAATCATAAGGCCGGATAGGGCTGCAAATCCATCAAGAGCTGGTATTAAGTTAGGACCAGAGACCTGTGGTGATGATAGAAAAAGTAATATATCGTCTGCAAATATACATAATTTGTGTGTAATACCTCCTACTTCAATGCCAGTTATAGTTTGGTTTGTTCTGATATATTGGGCCATGGGTTCGAGTATAAGGGCAAATAATAAGGGAGATAATGGGCAACCCTGTCGGGTACCTCTTTCGATATTAAAGGCTTCAGATTTGTATCCAGCATATTTTATATAGGCTTTGGGTTTATTATATAATGCTTTGATCCATGTTAAAAAGTGGGGTCCAAAACCCCATTTTTGTAATGAATATTGCATATATTGCCAGGATACTGTGTCAAATGCCCTCTTAATATCGAGAGATAGAAAACATAAAGGGATTTTCCGTTTTTTAGCAATATGTGCCAATAACACTGCCCTGCGTATATTATCGCCTGCCTGTCTATTTGGCATGAAGCCTACTTGATCTCTATGTATTAATTTTCCTATAATGCTATTGAGGCGTTTTGCTATTATTTTTGCTAATAATTTAATATCGAGGTTTAACAGAGAGATAGGCCGATAATTCACACAGGAAGTATCATCAGAAAGGGGTTTTGGGATCATACAAACAATTGCCATTAGTGTTTCTTGCCGAAAAGAATGTCCATCTAGAAGTTTGTTAAAAGTTTCAGTGAGAATGGGAGAGAGTATTTCTGAGAATGTTTTATAGTATAAAGCCGAGTGGCCGTCTGGGCCTGGTCTTTTGTTAAGTTTTAGGTCTTTTATGGCGTTAGCAACTTCATCTATAGTTATAGGCTCATCCAAACTGCTTTTTTGATTCTGAGATAACTCAGGTAAGGTTATTTTTGAGAAGAAGGATTCAGCCTCTGTAGGATTAAATTCATTGTTTGTCTTGTATAAAGTTGCGAGATGTGAGTGAAATTTATGGACTATTTTAACTGGATTACAAGTGTAAACATTTTTTGATAATTTCAAACGTATTGGTTTGAAAGATTTGTTAGTTGAATTTAATGCCCGAGCCAAATATGTACCTGGTTTGTTTGTATTCATGTAGAAATTGTGTTTGGAGCGTTTGAGGGATTTATCAACTGACTCAGTGAGAAATAGATCGTATTCCAATCTAGATTTTTCCAGATGAGATTTTGTACTCTGAGATGGATTATCTTGAAATGATATGTAGGCTGCATTAAAATTGAGTTCTAGTTTTTTTGCTAGATTTTTGCGTTCCCGTTTAAATAGTGCCATTTGTCTTTGTATTGTACCACGCAAGACAGGCTTATGAGCTTCCCACAGTGTTATTGGGGAGATGTCTGTTGTATTATTAATTGATATGTATTCCTTTAAAGCTTGTTCAATGGCCATCTGATGTAGTGGGTGTTTGAGCATTATGTCCGGTAAGTACCACGTTGGGTCATGCGCTTTTGGTATGGCTGAGGCTATAGTAGTGTATACTGCATTATGATCAGACCACGGAATCGGAATTATATCTGATGCAATAATTTCTGGTATCATTCCTATTGTTAGAAAAATATGATCTATTCTGGTGAAGGTTTGATGAGGGTGCGAGAAATAAGTGAATTTCTTTTTCATTGGGTTACTTTCTCTCCATGAATCTACCAGATTGTATTTGGAAAGAAGTTGAGAAAAAGGTAATCTAGAGGTTATTTTGGATGGTGTAAAAGGTGATTTATCTAGAAATGGGAGGAGGACCTGGTTCGAATCCCCACACATTATCACTGTTCCTATTTTGTGTGTATTAATCACTTGTAATATATGTGAGAGGAATGGTGTAGGTTGTTTGTTAGGAGCGTAGTAGGAAATCACCGTGATTGCTGTATCCATTATATAACCCATGAGTATCAGGTATCTACCTTCTGGGTCTTTAATTTCTGATGATAAGGTGAATGGTGTGGATCGGTGAAATGCAATTAGAGTTCCCCTTTGCTTGGTACAGGCAGAAGCCGTGTAAATTTGTTGATAAAAAGGAGAAATATATTTTGGAGTAGAATCTTTGGTGAAGTGTGTTTCTTGGAGGCATACTATGTGAGCCTTCTTGTTATGGAAAGTACGGAAGGCTTTGGTCCTTTTTTGAGGGACATTTATTCCCTGAACATTCAGAGAAAGTATATTCAGTGGTGCCATGGTAATAGATCAAATAGTTTTGACTTACTTTTTGTTATGTAGAGCTGACTGCGCAGATCAACCTGTGTGGACTGAAGAGATGAATAGATAGAAAAGAAACCAGTGAATTCTGGAGTAAAGAGTAAACAAAAAACATATGAGATTAGATGATACATTGTATAAATTATTTTTTGCAAATAATCACAATTTACCCGTGAAAGAGAATAAATATCTCTCTCAGGGGAATAAGTGCCTTCGTCACACTCCCACATAATATGGTTGGGAGAATGAGGAGGGCTAATGGGGGTACACGGATCTTCCGCTTACAGGAGAGAAGTGCTATGTCAAAAGACATCAAAATGATGTTTCATTATTGGAGTGCAGAATATAGTTTTTGTTGAAATGATTTATTCCAGGGTGGTTGTATATGGTTAGTCTTTCCCCAGGCTAAATAATTCAGTTAGAAAGGTACTGTTAATAACTTTGGTATTGATGAAGATAGTTTGAATTATTTTGGGATTTTAACCCTTTTAGAGTAAACAATTACATATTTTATTCATATGTAACTGTTTAGATATGTTAATTCATAAAATTGAGGTTGTATTGCTTCAGATTAGAATAAACAAAAACATAATTCTAGGAACTAGTTAGGTAATAATATATTTGTTTTAAGAAAAGAAAGAAAAAAAAAAAAAAAAAAAAAAAAAAGCTTCCATTACTTCTGGATTATTGAACATATTTGTCCTAAAAAGTAATAAATCTATTGTTATTACCTGATAATATATAACTGAACAAGAATTTCCTTATTTCACTTATATATTCTAAGGCTATATGAATCAGAAGTAATAAGAAATATAACTGGAATGTAACATGATCCCACACAGTGTGTGACTATCAGAATGCAGTTACATTCAGTTATAAATATAGGTTTTTTATAGAGAACCATCTCTTACTATAATAAATGAAGAGATATCAGGAATTAGGATGTCAGTCCATTGAATCTTCTTGGTCCATGGATGATGTGGCATAACGGCCTCTTTTGTGAGAATGATGATTCCCATTTTGTTCTGGAATTTTCTGGGTGCTGCCTGAAGGTGAAGATGATGTCATTTTTCTGCGTGTGGGAGTGTTGCTGCTTGTGGGTTCTGTCAGATTTAATTTTAAAAGGGTTTGTTGTAGTTCATCTGCTGATCTGCTTCTGTAAATTGTACCTTGGTAGTTAAATCTGACTGAAAAGGGGAAGCCCCATTGATACATAATGTTGTGGCGTTGCAGTTCCATTAGTTGGGGTTTCATGGATCGTCTTTTAGTAATAGTAAGTTGGGATAGGTCAGCAAAAATTTGATAGTTGTGTCCTTGAAAATTAAGTTCCTTTTTTTCTCTTGCAGCAATTAGTATTTGTTCTTTCGTTCTGTAATAATGAAATTTTGTGATTATATCACGTGGGGGTCCATCTTTCTTTTTGGCTGTGAGGGCTCTGTGTACTCTGTCCAGTTCTAAACGTTCAATAGGGATATCTGGCTTTAGTTCTTGTAATAGAGCAGTAATAGTAGATTGCAGGTCTGTCACAGTTTCAGGTATTCCCCTTATGCGTAAGTTTGAACGTCTGGCTCTATTTTCGTAATCTTCGAGTTTAGTTTGAAGTATTAAATTCTCTTTTTTTAATTGTTCCAATTCTGTTATATTTTCTTGGGTTGTAATTTCAATTTCATCCATTTTTATTTCTAAGGCTGCGGTGCGGTTTCCCAGCTCTCTTATTTCTTTGGTTAGGCTTTTTGTTATTTGGTCTGAGGTTTGTTTTAAAGCCTTATGAAGCATCTTTTCAAATTGTAATAATATTACTGGGGATACTGAGGAGGCTTGTGGAGAAGTTTGTGAGAGGATTTGTTCTGTATCTGATTCAAATGGAGAGTCTTGCTGTGACATTTTCTGTCTGTGAGAGCGCCCTGATGCTGTATCTTGTGAGGTGACTGGAGCTGCTTCAGCTGCAGTGAGTGCCTGTGAGCTCTTTGTGAGGTGATTTTTATTTCTGCCACGGTTTCCTCCCAGTACCATATTTCCTGCCCAAACTTTCACAGTTTGTTCCCTGGGGCAAAAAGGTTCAAATGGATACCTTTTGAGTCTGCAGGCTCCGCTTTGTCCTTCTCTTCTCTCCTCAGCGGTGTGGAGCTCTAACAATGCATGTCTGCTCTGCTAGGCTCCGCCTCCTGCCCCCCGCTATAGCATTTCAATGGTATGGCCTGACATTTGTAAATGATCTGCTTGTCTGTAAACCAAATGAGGCGTGAGCCTTTGGAATCCCTTTGTAACCCCCTACCAGTTATATAAGCATCAACACATCTTCAAGGGTCCTCTGAATTGTATTTTTTACTTCAGCAGAATTTCGTATTGAAGAACAACCAAAATCTATTATGATTAGGCCATTGCACGTCAACAGTTTTGGGTTTGTACTGAGTGCCTGAAACTAGTCTATGCTAAACAGCTTGAATGAGCAAATGCGACTTTTGTTGAAATATATGGTGCTTGAAAGGCCACCCGTGGCTCAGATTTCATCTGATTCAGCAAAAATTGGCCAAAATTTGAGATGTATATGGCCAGCTAAACTCCAATTATCATTTTTTATTAGACGTTGGTATCCTAAAAGCTCACATTTTGCATTAATGACTATTATAGGGGTTTGGGTCGGACATCCAATCTATTTCAATCCATGGCCAGATTTACAAAGTTTGCCCACCTGAATCCCTGACTGCTAGAGTGTAAAGCAGCCAGGGTTTCCAGGCAACATAATTGACCAATTATAGTCATGATTCAGGATCCCCAGCTCTGGGAATCTGTCATTTGCAATGTAAGTAGCAGTGGGGCAACATCATTGTGCCATTGTGCTCATCGTGGAGGACACCTGATTGTCTGTAGTGAAAATTTATGGCTATTTCCAGAACTCACAGGTCCATTACTACTAACAAAAAACTTGAAGTTACAGTTGTTGTAGATGATGAAGAAACAATGCCCATTTTTTTGTATTTTATAACTAAAGAATTCTGATCTACATATGTTATAAAAATGTTAGTGGTTTCTCTTATCTTGTGTGAATCATCTTTCAATTTTTCTACTACCACTACTACTCAAAATCAAATAAAACACACATATTATTTTTCTTCAACAATCAATATTTTTGCGTCTTCAATTCAGTATCATAATTTTTAAATACACATGTCTTACAGAAGGAGCAGGGTATCTTTTGAACAATACTAATATATTATTAGCAAATAATAATGGTAGGTAATTAGATGTACCAGAATCAATTTCCTGGAAGTCCAGATTGTTAATGTGGTATTCTAAGGATATTTCTGTCAAGTACTTTATGTGAACCATAAGCTGAGAGACTCATCCTGCAATCAATACATTTGTGGAAATACCAAACACATATTGCACTTGCAAGGTTCAGAAAAGTCCCTCAAGAGCAAAGTATTCTCTACTATTCATATAAATGTAATGACCTAATATGTTGCGGAAATCCTAAAAGCTTAGCATATTCTTTACCACAAACATTTAAATGTTAGTAATGTAATTAAAGTAAAAGCATATTAAAATGTAATTTTTTGTAAATTTTCTTAGTGTAAGTATTTCAATAACATTATTAATGATTAGTTTACTGAAAGGGGTGGGCTTTTTGGTTTGGGTTGACCATGGGTTTGACCTGAGCCTGAGCTGTTTTCAATGAACCATAGAGATGGGCTGAATGACCCCCTGTTCGGTTCGCAGCAGAACTTTAGAACATCGCAAAAGTTCGGAACCGAATAACAAACCCCTTTAAAGTTTATGAGACCTGAATTGGAAAAATCAAAAGTGATTATTTTGAAGGCTTATATGCAAGTAATTGGGGATACAATGGTTATGGGGGACCGGGTACTGGCCTGAGGGACATGTATCAATGAAAAAAAGTTTGTAAAAAAACTGAGCAGTGATTTACTGATGCTTAAAGTGAAACCATCCAAATGAGAAATAACAATAAAAATAAAAAAAATCCTTTAAATATAGTGCCTGGGGGGGTCTCCTTGGTCTGCCTATAATGTGGCACATCTGTACAGTGTATAGAGCCTGCTGCAGCAATAGTGACATTTATAAAGCCAAAAAAATGAAAATTTTAATTCAAGCATTCTCTATTTTTATAAACAATGGCTTGTGGAGCCAGTCTGTATGATGAAGCCACAATTGAATGAACTTGGAACAAGATTAGAAATTTTTTGGATACATTCTGGTGTCTCTTTCACACACTTTGGATAGAAGTAAGAGGTGTGAAAAATTGCAATGATATGTACCTATCAAACAGGTGCTGAAAAATTGGTCTTTGGGTGTCAGTGGTGCCTTCACACTGTAACCCTAGCAAGGTACTCTTGATGAAAGCAAGAATTCCCCTTGCTGTCAAAAATTGAAATTTGATGCCCTGTTCAAACAGTTGCAGAAAAATTGGCCTTTGGGTGTCAGTGGTACCTTCACACCATAACCCTATCAGGGTATTCTTGATGAAAGCAAGAATTAGACTTGCTGTCAAAAATTGCAATGATATGCACCTGTCAAACAAGCAACCGCTGGCAACAAAAGTGAGTACACCCCTAAGTGAAAAGGTCCAAATTGGGCCCAATTAGGCATTTTCCCTCCTCCGGTGTCATGTGACTCGTTAGTGTTACAAGGTCTCAGGTATGAATGGGGAGCAGGTGTGTTAAATTTAGCGTTATTGCTCTCACTCTCTCATACTGGTCCCTGGAAGTTCAACATGGCACCTCATGGCAAAGAACTCTCTGAGGATTTGAAAAAAAAATTTTTGCTCTACATAAAGATGGCCTAGGCTATAAGAAGATTGGCAAGACCGTGAAACTGAGCTGCAGCATGGTGGCCAAGACCATACATTGGTTTAACAGGACAGGTTCCACTCAGAACAGGCCATGCCATGGTCGACTGAAGAAGTTGAGTGCACGTGCTCAGTGTCATATCCAGAGGTTGTCTTTGGGAAATAGACGTATGAGTGCTGCCAGCATTGTTGCAGAGGTTGGTCTGCATGGCTGTCGTCCCAGAAGGAAGCCTCTTCTAAAGATGATGCACAAGAAAGCCCGCAAACAGTTTGCTGAAGACAAACAGACTGGATTACTGGAACCATGTCCTGTGGTCTGATGAGACCAAGATAAACTTATTTGGTTCAGATGGTGTCAAGCGTGTGTGGCGGCGAACCAGGTGAGGAGTACAAAGACAAGTGTGTCTTGCCTACAGTCAAGCATGGTGGTGGGAGTGTCATGGTCTGGGGTTGCATGAGTGCTGCCGGCACTGGGGAGCTGGAGTTCATTGAGGGAACCATTTATGCCAACATGTACTGAAGCAGAACATGATCCCGTCCCTTCTGAGACTGGGCCGCAGGGCAGTATTCCAACATAACGACCCCAAACACACCTCCAAGATGACCACTGTCTTGCTAAAGAAGCTGATGGACTGGCCAAGCATGTCTCCAGACCTAAACCCTATTGAGCATCTGTGGGGCATCCTCAAATGGAAGGTGAAGGAGTGCAAAGTCTCTAACATCCACCAGCTCCGTGATGTTGTCATGGAGGAGTGGAAGAGGACTCCAGTGGCAACCTGTAAAGCTCTACTGAACTCCATGCCCAAGAGGGTTAAGGCTGGAATATAATGGTGCCCACACAAAATATTGACACTTTGGGACCAATTTGGACATTTTAACTTAGAGGTGTACTCACTTTTGTTGCCAGTGGTTTAGACATTAATGGCTGTGTGTTGAGTTATTTTGAGGGGACCACAAATTTACGCTGTTATACAAGCTGTACGCTCACTACTGTACATTGTAGCAAAATATAATTTCTTCAGTGTTATCACATGAAAAGATATAATAAAATATTTACAAAAATGTGAGGGGTGTACTCACTTTTGTGAGATACTGTATACTGCATTAAACGTGCGGTAATGCACTGATATGTACTGTGTTAAACGCATAGAAACGCACTGATATACACTGCGTTAAACATACAGTAACGCATGTATATACTGTCTTAAACGTGCACTAATGCACTGATATACTCCATGGAAAATGCTCTCCTTAAACTCACAAATTACCTGCTAATGGCTAAAACCAACAGACACTTTTCTGTACAACTTCTCCTGCACCTCTCAGCTGCCTTTGACACAGTGGACCACCCCCTCCTAAAAAAAAAACCTCCACTCCTTTGGTTTCTGTGACTGTACACTTCGCTGGTTCTCACCCTACCTATCCCACCGCTCCTTTAGTGTCACTTACAACTCTATTTCCTCCTCTCCTCTTCCTTTCTCCATCGGGGTCCGCCAAGATTCTGTTCTTGGACCTCCCCTTTTCTGAATCTACACCACCTCCCTGGGTCAGTTGATTGCCTCCCATGGCTTTCAATATCACCTCTATGCTGATGACACCCAAATTTATCTCTCCAACCCCCAGCTCTTCTATCTCCTCATGCATCACCAACTTACTAGCAGACATATCAGCCTGGATGTCACATCACTTCCTCAAACTCAACCTATCCAAAACCGAGCTCATGATATTTTCTCCCCTAGGTGGCACTGCCCCTGAATTCTCTGTCAAAATCAACGGCTCAACTATCAACTTGTCCCTCCACGTCAAGGTCCTGGGTGTAATCCTGGACTCTGAACTAACCTTTCAGCCCCACATTGTATTGTATTTGTACAGTCTACCCTCAAGTTGTAAAGTGTTGCGTAAACTGTTGGTGCTATATAAATCCTGTATAATAATAATAATATATACTGCATTAAACGTACAGTAAGGCAGTGATATATACTGCGTTAAACATGTAGTAATGCACTGATATATACTGCGTTAAACATACAGAAATGCATGTATATATACTGCGTTAAACGTGCAGTAACGCACAGATAAATATTGTGTTAAATGTGAAGTAATGCACAGATATATACTTTGTTAAACATGCAGTAATGCACATATATATACTGCGTTAAATGTACAGTAATGCACGGATATATACTGCGTTATATGTGCAGTAACACACAGATATATACTGCGTTAAACATGCAGTAATGCACTGATATATATTGCAGGGAACCTGCCCTGACAAATTAAACTGACAACAAAGTAAAAATAAATGGTTACACTACACTCACAATAGATTCACACTAAACTGATATTCTACAATGACAATGGAAGCACAATAGCACACTATAGCACATTAACTCGCTAGCAGCACTGAACAGAGCACTGTTCTATCCCTCCTCACGCCAATATCATACTGTAAATGGCTGCTATGGGGAGAATATTTTTATAGTGTGGGGCGGGGACTAAGAGCAATGAGCAATGATTGGATAGAGTCATCATTACTTTCTCCAATCATGGCTCTGGCAGTGCTCTGTGCCCTGATTGGGCAAAGCTTTCATTGCTTCAGCCATCAGGGCTTCCAATGCACTGTGTGGCATGGGGCGGCACACTTCTTTCCTGGTGAACCAGGCTGCATGTATAAATAAGATTTTTAAGGGGGAGATTATGCAAAAAACAAAATAAATGGCATGGGGTCCCCCCCCAAACTCCATATCAGATTCTAGATAAAGGTCTGGCATGGATTTTTAAGGGAGACACCACACATAAAGATGATGCACAAGAGAACTCTTTGCTGGTTCTCACCCTACCTATCCCACCGCTCCTTTAGTGTCACTTACAACTCTATTTCCTCCTCTCCTCTTCCTTTCTCCGTTGAGGTCCTCCAAGGTTCTGTTCTTGGACCTCCCCTTTTCTCAATCTACACCACCTCCCTGGGTCAGTTGATTGCCTCCCATGGCTTTGAATATCACCTCTATGCTGATGACACCCAAATTTATCTCTCCACCCCCAGCTCTTCTATCTCCTCATGCATCACCAACTTACTAGCAGACATATCAGCCTGGATGTCACATCACTTCCTCAAACTCAACCTATCCAAAACCGAGCTCATGATATTTCCTCCCCCAGGTGCCACTTCCCCTGAATTCTCTGTCAATATCAACGGCTCAACTATCAACTTGTCCCTCCACGCTAAGGTCCTGGGTGTAATCCTGGACTCTGAACTAACGTTTCAGCCCCACATCCTATCGCTATCCAAAATTTTCCACCTCAACCTCCGCAACATCTCCAAGATACGATCCTTCCTCACCAATGTCACCACAAAGCTTCTAATCCAGTCCCTGGTCATCTCTCACCTCTACTACTGCAGCTCCCACCTCATTGGCTTACCTCTAAATAAACTGTCCCTACTTCAGTCCATCATGAATGCTGCTGTCAGGCTCATCCACCTCACAAACCGCTCAGCGTCTGCTATACCCCTCTGCTAATAGCTCCATTGGCTGCCACTCAACCAACAAATTAAATTCAAGATACTAACAATAACTTACAAAGCCATCCACAACCTGGCCCCCAGCTACATCACTAATCTAGTCTCAAAATACTAACCTAATCATTCTTTTCGCTCCACCCAAGACCTCCTGCTTTCTAACTCACCTCATCCCATGCTCGCCTTCAGGACTTCTCCAGAACCTCTCCCATCCTCTGGAATGCTCTATCTCAATCTGTCTGACTTTCTCCGAATTTGTCCTCTTTCAGACAATCCCTGAAAACTCATCTCTTCAGAGAAGCCTATCTGGCCCCCACCTAACAACTGTACATTTACTTTCTCAATCAGCACATCCCCCATAGTTATTACCTTTGTATGTCTTGACCTTCCCTTTTAGATTGTAAACTGTAAGGAGCAGGGCCCTCTGACTCCTACTGTATTAAAGTGTATTGTATTTGTACTGTCTACCCTCAAGTTGTAAAGTGCTGCGTAAACTGTTGGTGCTATATAAATCCTGTATAATAATAATATACACTGCATTAAACGTACAGTAAGGCACTGATATATACTGCGTTAAACATGTAGTAATGCACTGATATATACTGCGTTAAACATACAGAAATGCATGTATATATACTGCGTTAAACGTGCAGTAACGCACAGATATATATTGTGTTAAATATGAAGTAATGCACAGATATATACTTCGTTAAACATGCAGCAATGCACATATATATACTGCGTTAAATGTACAGTAATGCACGGATATATACTGCGTTAAATGTACAGTAATGCACGGATATATACTGCGTTAAATGTGCAGTAACACACAGATATATACTGCGTTAAACATGCAGTAACGCACTGATATATATATTGCAGGGAACCTGCCCTGACAAATTAAACTGACCACAAAGTAAAAATGAATGGTCACACTACACTCACAAAACTGACACTAAAGTAAAAATAAATGGTTACACTACACTCACACTAGATTCACATAAACTGATATTCTACAATGACAATGGAAGCACAATAGCACACTATAGCACATTAACTCGCTAGCAGCACTGAACAGAGCACTGTTCTATCCCTCCTCACGCCAATATCATACTGTAAATGGCTGCTATGGGGAGAATATTTTTATAGTGTGGGGCGGGGACTAAGAGCAATGAGCAATGACTGGATAGAGTCATCATTACTTTCTCCAATCATGGCTCGGGCAGTGCTCTGTGCCCTGATTGTGCAAAGCTTTCATTACTTCAGCCATCAGGGCTTCCAATGCACTGTGTGGCATGGGGCGGCACACTTCTTTCCTGGTGAACCAGGCTGCATGTATAAATAAAATTTTTAAGGGGGAGATTATGCAAAAAACAAAATAAATGGCATGGGGTCCCCCCCAAACTCCATATCAGATTCTAGATAAAGGTCTGGCATGGATTTTTAAGGGAGACATCATACATAAAAAAATGTGGGGGAGGGAAAGACAGATGGAAATATGTTTTTATTGAGTAAAGTTCTGCTTTAAAGGATGATGGCATGACCTCTAATGATACATTTAAACCCCCTCCTAAGTACAGTTCTGCTTCTCTTTTATGGTACTTAAATAAATGACTCATCAGCTTGTCAGTGCACTGTTCCTTCGAAACTTGTGATGCATTTCAGAAGTTGAATATCACGCTTTTGATAATTGTTAATTCTCTCTCTGCAGTTAACTTACCAGTTGCTCTGTGAATTATTTTTCTGGTTGTAGCTCAGTCTAAACTTATAATTTGAAAAATAAAAAGTATTATGTAGCAATATACCTGTCTACTAAGTCAGTAATTAAATATT
Organism: Aquarana catesbeiana; assembly: GCF_042186555.1. Taxonomy (NCBI): domain Eukaryota; kingdom Metazoa; phylum Chordata; class Amphibia; order Anura; family Ranidae; genus Aquarana; species Aquarana catesbeiana. The sequence continues at coordinate 377,962,366 of NC_133324.1, read as the reverse complement.
GAAAAGACCTAGACACATGACCAATCCTTTTGGACATCGTTTGGGTTTATACAATTGCAAACCCATCTAATTGTATGAAATAAGTGATAAGTGACTCATAAGACCTCATTGTTTTTTATAGCTCAGGGCCAGGAATACAGACAGCGTATTCTGAACGGCAGTCCCTGTCATACATTCTAACTCTGTAAAGCTTATATAGCCATATAAGCCATATAGTTTTTGTTGGAATTGGGTCACAGAGCTGCTAATAAATTTATGTGACCAGGGTGGATCTGTGTGGCACTCAGCAACATTCTCATTAAAGCTAAAGTACATTTTAGTGTGTATTTTTTAGCTATTTGTGCAGTATTTACCTTAAAATATTTTTTAACATGATATACATTTTTACATGCCTATTCTTCCATATTTTTGTTATTGCATTCATTGCATATATTACCAAATCATTAACTAGAGGCAGAGTACAATAGCTACTACAATAGTTACTACAATTATCCTAACTAACTAGATAATAGCTGTTGACATAAGGTATCAACCACAGGGGTGCATTGTTTTCAAAGGCTTAAGCCTGGCAGGCTGACAGCTCCATTCGGAGCCACTGTACTAACCATGCAAGGTTAGTCCAGCAATCTCCCCCGCTGAGCTGTTGTATTCTGTCAGAGGGGCAGTCCCCCCACCAGAACACTCTGATGATTGGGAGTCAGTCGGCTGCTGGTTTTCCAGCATGCACGAATGGCCAGCTTCTGTCGGACAAGCCGACATACACAAGGGCAGAATGTCGGACTTTTTTTTTTCCAGCCAATTTCTCTCGACATTTGACCCATGTGTACAGGGCTTTAACCCACCAGGTTGCACAAAAAAACTTGACAGCTCTGGTTGGAGCCACTGTACCTACGATACAAGGTAGTTGAGCGATCTCCCCCACTGAGCTGTTGTGTTCTGACAGGAGGATGGCCCCCGCTAGAACACTGCGATCAGCGCTCTCTACCATTGGCTAAGAGTGCTGATTGGGAGTCGGTTGGCACTGGTTTTCCAGCATGCACATCTGACAGAAGCCAGCTGGACAGTCGGCTTCTGTCAGACAGATCGACATACACATGGGCCGACTGTGGGAACATTTTTTTTTTAACCAGTTGCCGACCGCCGCACGACGATGTACGTCGACAGAGCGGCACGGGCAGGCAAAAGGGCTTACATGTACGTCCTTGCCTGCCCGCGGATGGGGGTCCGATCGGACCCCCCCCGGTGCCTGCGGTGGTCGGCAAATCTCCCCCGGCGATCGGTGGTGAGGGGGAGGCCATCCATTCGTGGCCCCCCCTCGCGATCACTCCCAGCCAATGGGATCATTTCCCTGCCTCTGTATTGTACACAGAGGCAGAGGAAATGATGTCATCTCTCCTCGGCTCGGTATTTTCCGTTCCGGGCCGAGGAGAGAAGACTGTAATGTGAGTGCACCAACACACACACACACAGTAGAACATGCCAGGCACACAAAACACCCCGATCGCCCCCGATCCCCCCCCAATCACCCCCCCCGTCACAAACTGACACCAAGCAGGTTTTTTTTTTTTTTTCTGATTACTGTATTGGTGTCAGTTTGTGACTGTTACAGTGTTAGGGCAGTGAGTGTTAGGCCCCCTTTAGGTCTAGGATACCCCCCTAACCCCCCCTAATAAAGTTTTAACCCCTTGATCACCCCCCATCACCAGTGTCGCTAAGCGATCATTTTTCTGATCGCTGTATTAGTGTCGCTGGTGACGCTAGTTAGGGACGTAAATATTTAGGTTCGTCGTCAGCGTTTTATAGCGACAGGGACCCCCATATACTATCTAATAAATGTTTTAACCCCTTAATTGCCCCCTAGTTAACCCTTTCACCACTGATCACCATATAACCGTTACGGGTGACGCTGGTTAGTTCATTTATTTTTTATAGTGTCAGGGCACCCGCCGTTTATTACCGAATAAAGGTTTAGCCCCCTGATCACCCGGCGGTGATATGCATTGCCCCAGGCAGCGTCAGATTAGCGCCAGTACCGCTAACACCCACGCACGCAGCATACGCCTCCCTTAGTGGTATAGTATCTGATCGGATCAATATCTGATCCGTTCAGATCTATACTAGCGTCCCTAGCAGTTTAGGGTTCCCAAAAACGCAGTGTTAGCGGGATCAGCCCAGATACCTGCTAGCACCTGCGTTTTGCCCCTCCGCCCGGCCCAGCCCAGCCCACCCAAGTGCAGTATCGATCGATCACTGTCACTTACAAAACACTAAACGCATAACTGCAGGGTTCGCAGAGTCAGGCCTGATCCCTGCGATCGCTAACAGATTTTTTGGTAGCGTTTTGGTGAACTTGCAAGCACCAGCCCCAGGCAGCGTCAGGTTAGTGCCAGTAGCGCTAACACCCACGCACGCACCGTACACCTCCCTTAGTGGTATAGTATCTGAACTGATCAATATCTGATCCGATCAGATCTATACTGGCGTCCCCAGCAGTTTAGGGTTCCCAAAAATGCAGTTTTAGTGGGATCAGCCCAGATACCTGCTAGCACCTGCGTTTTGCCCCTCCGCCCGGCCCAGCCCAGCCCACCCAAGTGCAGTATCGATCGATCACTGTCACTTACAAAACACTAAACGCATAACTGCAGCGTTCGCAGAATCAAGCCTGATCCCTGCGATCGTTAACAGTTTTTTTGGTAGCGTTTTGGTGAACTGGCAAGCGCCAGCGGCCTAGTACACCCCGGTCATAGTCAAACCAGCACTGCAGTAACACTTGGTGATGTGGCGAGTCCCATAAGTGCAGTTCAAGCTGGTGAGGTGGCAAGCACAAATAGTGTCCCGCTGCCACCAAAAAGACAAACACAGGCCCGTCGTGCCCATAATGCCCTTCCTGCTGCATTCGCCAATCCTAATTGGGAACCCACAGCTTCTGCAGCGCCCGTACTTCCCCCATTCACATCCCCAACCAAATGCAGTCGGCTGCATGAGAGGCATTTTTATGTCCTCCCGAGTACCCCTACCCAACGAACCCCCCCAAAAAAGATGTTGTGTCTGCAGCAAGCGCGGATATAGGCGTGACACCCGCTATTATTGTCCCTCCTGTCAATCCTGGTCTTTGCATTGGTGAATGTTTTGAACGCTACCATTCACTAGTTGAGTATTAGCGTAGGGTACAGCATTGCACAGACTAGACACACTTTCACAGGGTCTCCCAAGATGCCATCGCATTTTGAGAGACCCGAACCTGGAACCGGTTACAGTTATAAAAGTTACAGTTACAAAAAAAGTGTAAAAAAAAAAAAAAACCACAAACAAAAATATAAAATAAAAAATAATAGTTGTCGTTTTATTGTTCTCTCTCTATTCTCTCTCTCTCTATTCTCTCTATTGTTCTGCTCTTTTTTACTGTATTCTATTCTGCAATGTTTTATTGTTATTATGTTTTATCATGTTTGCTTTTCAGGTATGCAATTTTTTATACTTTACCGTTTACTGTGCTTTATTGTTAACCATTTTTTTGTCTTCAGGTACACCATTCACGACTTTGAGTGGTTATACCAGAATGATGCTTGCAGGTTTAGGTATCATCTTGGTATCATTCTTTTCAGCCAGCGGTCGGCTTTCATGTAAAAGCAATCCTAGTGGCTAATTAGCCTCTAGACTGCTTTTACAAGCAGTGGTAGAGAATGCCCCCCCCACCGTCTTCCGTGTTTTTCTCTGGCTCTCCTGTCTCAACAGGGAACCTGAGAATGCAGCCGGTGATTCAGCCAGCTGACCATAGAGCTGATCAGAGACCAGAGTGGCTCCAAATATCTCTATGGCCTAAGAAACCGGAAGCTACGAGCATTTTATGACTTAGATTTCGCCGGATGTAAATAGCGCCATTGGGAAATTGGGGAAGCATTTTATCACACCGATCTTGGTGTGGTCAGATGCTTTGAGGGCAGAGGAGAAATCTAGGGTCTAATAGACCCCAATTTTTTCAAAAAAGAGTACCTGTCACTACCTATTGCTATCATAGGGGATATTTACATTCCCTGAGATAACAATAAAAATGATTAAAAAAAAAAAAATGAAAGGAACAGTTTTAAAATAAGATAAAAAAGCAAAAAAAAAAAAGAAAAGCACCCCTGTCCCCCCTGCTCTCGCGCTAAGGCGAACGCAAGCGTCGGTCTGGCGTCAAATGTAAACAGCAATTGCACCATGCATGTGAGGTATCACCGCGATGGTCAGATCGAGGGCAGTAATTTTAGCAGTAGACCTCCTCTGTAAATCTAAAGTGGTAACCTGTAAAAGCTTTTAAAGGCTTTTAAAAATGTATTTATTTTGTTGCCACTGCACGTTTGTGCGCAATTGTAAAGCATGTCATGTTTGGTATCCATGTACTCGGCCTAAGATCATCTTTTTTATTTCATCAAACATTTGGGCAATATAGTGTGTTTTAGTGCATTAAAATGTAAAAAAGTGTGTTTTTTCCCCAAAAAATGCGTTTGAAAAATTGCTGCGCAAATACTGTGTGAAAAAAAAAATGAAACACCCACCATTTTAATCTGTAGGGAATTTGGTTTAAAAAAATATATAATGTGTGGGGATTCAAAGTAATTTTCTTGCAAAAAAAATAATTTTTTCATGTAATCAAAAAGTGTCAGAAAGGGCTTTGTCTTCAAGTGGTTAGAAGAGTGGGTGATGTGTGACATAAGCTTCTAAATGTTGTGCATAAAATGCCAGGACAGTTCAAACCCCCCCCAAATGACCCCATTTTGGAAAGTAGACACCCCAAGCTATTTGCTGAGAGGCATGTCGAGTCCATGGAATATTTTATATTGTGACACAAGTTGCGGGAAAGAGACAAATTTTTATTTTTTTTTTTGCACAAAGTTGTCACTAAATGATATATTGCTCAAACATGCCATGGGAATATGTGAAATTACACCCCAAAATACATTCTGTTGCTTCTCCTGAATACGGGGATACCACATGTGTGAGACTTTTTGGGAGCCTAGCCGCGTATGGGACCCCGAAAACCAAGCACCGCCTTCAGGCTTTCTAAGGGCGTAAATTTTTGATTTCACTCTTCACTGCCTATCACAGTCTCGGAGGCCATGGAATGCCCAGGTGGCACAAAACCCCCCCAAATGACCCCATTTTGGAAAGTAGACACCCAAAGCTATTTGCTGAGTGGTATAGTGAGTATTTTGCAGACCTCACTTTTTGTCACAAAGTTTTGAAAATTAAAAAAAGAAAAAAAAAATTTTTTTTTGTCTTTCTTCATTTTCAAAAACAAATGAGAGCTGCAAAATACTCACCATGCCTCTCAGCAAATAGCTTGGGGTGTCTACTTTCCAAAATGGGGTCATTTGGGGGGGTTTGTGCCACCTGGGCATTCCATGACCTCCGAAACTGTGATAGGCAGTGAAGAGTGAAATCAAAAATGTACACCCTTAGAAATCCTGAAGGCGGTGATTGGTTTTCGGGGTCCCGTACGCGGCTAGGCTCCTAAAAAGTCCCACACATGTGGTATCCCCATACTCAAGAGAAGCAGCAGAATGTATTTTGGGGTGCAATTCCACATATGCCCATGACCTGTGTGAGCAATATATCATTTAGTGACAACTTTGTGCAAAAAAATAAATAAATAAATAAATAGTCACTTTCCCGCAACTTGTGTCAAAATATAAAATATTCCATGGACTCAACATGCCTCTCAGCAAATAGCTTGGGGTGTCTACTTTCCAAAATGGGGTCATTTGGGGGGGGTTTGTGCCATCTGGGCATTTTATGGCCTTCAAAACTGTGATAGGTAGTGAGGAGTAAAATCAAAAATTTACGCCCTTAGAAATCCTGAAGGCAGTGATTGGTTTTCGGGGCCCCGTATGCGGCTAGGCTCCCAAAAAGTCCCACACATGTGGTATCCCCGTACTCAGGAGAAGCAGCTAAATGTATTTTGGGGTGCAATTCCACATATGCCCATGGCCTGTGTGAGCAATATATCATTTAGTGAAAACTTTTTGTAATTTTTTTTTTGTCATTATTTAATCACTTGGGACAAAAAAAATGAATATTCAATGGGCTCAACATGCCTCTCAGCAATTTCCTTGGGGTGTCTACTTTCCAAAATGGGGTCATTTGTGGGGGTTTTGTACTGCCCTGACATTTTAGCACCTCAAGAAACGACATAGGCAGTCATAAATTAAAGGCTGTGTAAATTCCAGAAAATGTACCCTAGTTTGTAGGCGCTATAACTTTTGCGCAAACCAATAAATATACACTTATTGACATTTTTTTACCAAAGACATGTGGCCAAATACATTTTGGCCTAAATGTATGACTAAAATTGAGTTTATTGGATTTTTTTTAGAACAAAAAGTAGAAAATATCATTTTTTTTCAAAATGTTCGGTCTTTTTCCGTGTATAGCGCAAAAAATAAAAACGGCAGAGGTGATCAACTACCATCAAAAGAAAGCTCTATTTGTGGGAAGAAAAGGATGCAAATTTTGTTTGGGTACAGCATTGCATGACCGCGCAATTAGCAGTTAAATCGACGCAGTGCCAAATTGGAAAAAGTGCTCTGGTCAGGAAGGGGGTAAATCCTTCCGGGGCTGAAGTGGTTAACCGGGCGATGTCTCCAAACATTTGGTCCATGTGTACGGGGCTTAAGCCTACTCACTGATTTGCATTATGTAAAGGAGTAGTAAAGCCCAAATACTGTGTAGCACTGAAAAAGCAGAAAGCAAATACTGAGCATGCAATGAGCAGTTTTCATGTATTTCATGTATATAAAACCTATGCAACAAAATATACTATGTGCTTAATGTAAAAGAAACATATAGCTGCACACTACAACATCTAAATACTTAAATGGATAAACATAAGTGCAAACATTTTCCTGACTTTTATCTCCTTTATATGTTTATTTTAGGACAATACATTTTCTTAAAGTGTATGTTACAGGAAAACTTTTTTTATTCAATTTTGTAGGGGAGGGTTAGACCCTCTGGAAAGTTGTGTCTGTGTACCTGTTGGGGAGATTCACACCACTACCCATCCTGGTGACAATGATCACGGAAAGAAAAAGTGAGAGAAAATTCAACATTTTTTTTTATCTCACTGCCTGTTGTGTCTCCAAGACAGGACGTGAATGGAAATCTCCCTATTATAACACAGACAGCAAAAAAAAGGAAGGATGTGATGAAACATTGTGCTCATTCCCCTTTAAAGGGTGATCCTATGACTAAACCACAATGCAAAAAATACTTGCGGAACAGGCAAGACAATCACTTATAAGGATCACAAAGCATAATATAAATAATCAAAAATCATGAAAAGATTTACAAACATGTATAATAATTATAGAAAAATGAACCATCACCTTTTCCCTTGAATTAAAAATCAAATGACAATGTTATATTGTGGACATCCCCATTCACATCACAATCATGCCTGTAATCATATCAATTAGCAGATCCAAGCCTGGAACACAAATATTGTGTGACATTCTGAGTGTGCTCAGAATGTCACATTGCACATGCATACAGCAAAGAAAGTATGAGCACCCCTATAAACCAGGATCAGAACCGCAATATAAATATTTGGAACAGAAATGCTATCATAGGATATAAATTCCAAAGCAAGAAGCAAGCAAGCTAGCTGAGAATGTTGACTGGAATCCAGGAGTTGCGATCAACAGAAGCTGTATCATAGTATGCAGACACTGAATGTGTCATCTATATATACTTATGCTACAGGTATGATGTAGATGTATATATCACCATGTCACAACAGTTCATGAGCTGTATAGCTCTATGTGGAGCAGGTGAGGAGCAGCATAACATAAGGAGAAAATGTAGTGTCAATGCAATTCATCCTCACATAGCTGATCAAAGGCTCCAATATTGTAAACCGCTGGATCCACAGACAGACTTGGGAGCATAGATAAGCCCAGATCAGCTGTAACAGCAAGCAAAGCTAGATTGTCTTTAGAAGCAAGAGGGCAACATAGCCAGCAAAAAATGCAGATAAATGCAGTTGCAGTTCAAAGGCTATAATTGTTCAACTATGTACCTCAGCCGAGTGAGAGTATGGTTAAGGTACATAGATGATGTATTGGTCTTGTGGAAGGGCTACAGGAGTGAACTGGATACAGTCATGTGAGAGTTTAATACAAATGATAGAATTATCAGACTGACTTATGTGGCAGACCCTGGGGAAGTTTCCTTCCTAGACCTTAAAATCACTAGGGTAGGTGATAGGCTTATCACCAAAACATTTTGTAAGGGAAACAGCAGCAAACACATTGCTCCAAGCAAAGAGCTATCACCCTGAACCATTGAAATATGGGATTTCAGTTGGTCAGTTCCTGCATATACGAAGAAATTGTACCAATCTGGAAGACTTTAAACAAGAGGCAGTTGACATGTAGGGGAGGTTCCGTGAGAGGGGATACTTCCATAGGTTCATTAAAAATGCTAAAAAGCGGACATTGTCCTGTGAGAGGCAATATATGAGTCATCACAAAATATGGTTCTCGGTGGAATCAAGAAAAAGAAACCCTCAAAAGGTACAGGCATATTCTAGTACAATGCCCGAGGATTAGGAACATAGTTGGGTCATTTCCTCAAATGGTGGCACGTAGAGTAAAAAACCTTGGGGACCATTTAGTCCACTCAGAATTTACCAGTGCTAAAAAAAGTCATTGGTTATCTGAAAAACTGAAAAAACGCCAAAAGCGAGAGGTATATTCCCTTGTGAACATTGTAATAATTGTAAATATGTTGATTGCACTGACAAGTTCACCAGTGAGGACAGCAGCAGGACGTTTAAGATCAAGAAATGTATTTATTGCTCTAAAACTAAGGTAATCTACATGATCATATGCCCTCACAGTAAATTTTATCTCAGAAAGACAAAGCGTCAGTTAAGGGTTCGCCTTGTGAACAGGTCCATGTTATCAAAAATAAAAATGATGTTTGGCTTTACATTTTTTTGACAGAACATGGTGGACAGATTGATGGCTTTAAAATCAAGGCAATTTTTACTTTGAACTTGCCATTAAGACATGATAGGATTTTACTACAACACAAGAAATTGTAGATTTATAGACTTAAACACATTAACAACGTCTGGGTTTAATACTGAATTGAATCTGCAGGTGTTTTTAGACACTTAGGTGCTTTTGCCTTCTTTCTTTGCTTTTCTGCTGTGCATCTGCTATAAGAAAGTTTAAATTGTTTGCTGTGCGTTATCCCTATACATTTGCTAAACTGCAATAACTATTAAAAATACGTAGTATTGAAAGAAATGTTTAACCGTGCAGGCTAATGGAGGGCGTCATTTCTGTTTGAAACAATGAGAAGCACAGTGTGTGGGATAAAGATTGGTGCACCCTCCTCACAGTGTCCTGAAGAAGCTCATTGATTGGGTGAAACATGTTGACTTCACAGTGACACCATTAAGTCCCGCCCACATCTGTTGTCTGATATGGAAGGCTATGCGATCCATGGATAGCGCTGAAAACACAGGTGCACAGCGGAGCATTCAATCATCTATGTGATAAAGAAGTGTATTAACAATGAATTTTCTATAATTATTGTACATTTTTGTATATCTATTCATGATTTTCGATGATTTCTATTTTTGAAAAAAAATTCTATTTTTATACTACAGTATATGGTATGCTTTGTGATCCTTATAAGTGACTTTTTTGCGGCCTGTCCCTCAAGTATTTTTAGCGAAAAAAAGAAAACGTAATAGCAATTTAAACCTTTCATTATCTCCCCAAAACATTTTTTAGCTATACATATACTTTAACTGCCCGTTCACACCATTGCACTTCAGCTCCCAGCTGTACCTTTCCAATGGGCAATGCAATGGGCTATGCACCTTTTTTGGTGCACTTTGCTGTATTAGCCAGCTCCTTAATGGAATGGTCCACCTTAATGCAATGCACATTAATGCATGGCCTAACAAGTATTAACCACTTGCCGACCAGCCGCCGCAGTTGTGCTGCGGCAGAATGGCACGGCTGGGCAAAGCGACGTTATGTAACGTCGCTTTGCCCTGTGGCCACTAGGGGCGAGCACATGCCCCCTGCTCACCCATGAAGCCGATGCGAGTGCTCGGTGGTCGTGATTACCCCTAGGCTCCCGCGATCGCTCGGGGCACCCAGAGAACTGGGATCTGTGTGTGTACACATACAGTTTCCAGTTCTCTGAGGGGAGAAGTGACAGATTGTCTGTTCATACAGAGTATGAACAGCACTCTGTCATCTCCCCTACACAGTCCCCTCCCCCCCTTCAGTTAGAACATACACTAGGGAACACAATTAACCCCTTTGATCACCCCCTAGTGTTAACCCCTTCCCTACCAGTCACATTTTTACAGTAATCATTGCATTTTTATAGTACTGATCGCTGTAAAAATGCCAATGGTCCCAAAAATGTGTAAAAATTGTCCGACGTGTCTGCCATAATGTCGCAGTCATGATAAAAATCGCTGATCACCGCCATTACTAGTAAAAAAAAAAAATTATAATAAAAATGCCATAAAACTATCCCCTATTTTGACGCTATAACTTTTGCGGAAAACAATCAATATATGCTTATTGCGATTTTTTTTTTACCAAAAATATGTAGAAGAATACATATCAGCCTAAACTGAGGAAAAAAATTTTTTTTTATATATTTTTTGGGGAGATTTATTATAACAAAAAGTAAAAAAATATTGTGTTTTTTTCAACATTGTCGTTTTTTTGTTTATAGCGCAAACGCAGAGGTCATCAAATACCACCAAAAGAAAGCTCTATTTGTGGGAAAAAAGGACTTTCATTTTGTTTGGGTGCAACGTCCCACGACCGCACAATTGTCAGTTAAAGTGACACAGTGCAAAAAGTGCTCTGGTCAGGAAGGGGGTAAAACCTTCCGGGGCTGAAGTGGTTAATGCACATGCACTAACACAGTGCTGTGGGGAGAAGGGGCTAAATGTTTTTCTTTGCAAATGGTAGTAGTAGTTGAAAGGTGCGTAAACCACCTTTAATGACTAGTCCTGACTATTATCTTATTATCTAATTATAATTACTTTATCGGCCGATTCCATTGCTTTCACACCCAAATATATCTCTATGCATAGGAAACAGCGTACATGAATAATTGACACAGCAAAGTTGCTTCGTACACTGTTCAGTTTATTCTGGCTCAGACAATGTGTTAAGTAAAGAATAAAAGGTGGGCGTTACCAACCATCTTCCACCAATAAGGGGTACATATTCAAATTACACATTTCCTTTTTAACATACAATCAACCAATCATAGTCATTAACTCTTTATCTAAGCAAACCCATAATGTCACATTATACTATGTCACATTATATTATGTCACCCAGACAGATATAACTCGAGACTATCCCATGACAACTAAAATTCCCTATGTCTGGTTTCAGTTTCAACACAAGACCCATCTCACACAACAATATATTTTTACTTAATCAGCAAGATAGCTTTTAAAGGTGCAGTTCATATATATAAGATTGCAAATCATAAGGGGGCTTTTTACATGACCCTTTCAATCTTCTCTATCGTCACAAATGTGACAATCACAAACCTTGTTGCCCCAATATGCCCCCGACATTCACTTGGACTACTTTCCGATAAATGTACCATTATCTTAAGCATGTAAAAATAGAGAACAATATATCCCGGAGTTGGGAGACGACGAGTGGGAGGAATGTGTGCCGACCTATATCCCAACAGTGATAGCGGCCAAGGACAGGTTCATACAGCTGAAATTTTTTCCACAGGGCCTACTTTAGTCCGCATAGGATGGCTAGAATCTACCCTCATATTGACCCTTTGTGTCCCCGGTGCAGAACCGAAGAGGGTACATTCTGGCACATGGTGTGGGCCTGCCCGAAGCTCAGACCTTACTGGGAGGGAGTGACGGAGGAGCTTAACGACATTTGGGACCTCAGGTTGACACTTGACCCTAAGCTGCTTCTGTTGAGCTATCTGGTAGACGTGGAGGGGGACAGATACACCAAACTCTCTATTACGCTCCTGTTATTTTACGCTAGGAGGGAGATCATGCTGCATTGGAAGTCGGCTGAGCCCCCTACCCTTAGATCCTGGAAGAAGGCGGTGGACTCGGTGTTGCCACTGTACAAACTTACCTACGAGAGTAGGCAGTGTCCGGCTAAATATGACAGGGTTTGGTCGGCCTGACTGGCGGCACGTGGTTGAGGGCCCGGGAGTGGGGGACCTACTGATGGAATTCCCCCCTTGCGGAAGGGACGTTGTCCCCCCTCGGACATGGGGCGCGGTCGGGTCATCTTGAAGGAAGATAGTCCGTATCTGCCGAACTTCTTCGGAACACGCCGGCCCTTCGGGCGGCGGGGCATATGCGATCGGCTGATCCTCAGGGTTGGAGGGAGAAGGGAATGTTCTCAGATCCCACTGAACAATACAGATAGGAAATGGGTAGGGATGTTTTAGAGTGAGATTTATAACGAGGTTGAGGCTCTGGAGGGATAACGTAAATTAGATACCTTATGTTGTATTAGAATTATACATTAACGGAGTATAGTTAAATCATCACTCCTGAGATGCACTCCTGAGATGATGTAGTGTTGAACGAATGTTTTATATTATGTTGTAAGGATGGAGACACCCATGTCAAGCACTGACGATTTTTTGTAATGCTGATTTGTTTATTTAAAAATAAAAACCTTTACTGTTAAAAAAAAAAATAGAGAACAATAAACACATAATCTCAGCTGAATAGCAATTGTCCATGAAATATAAAGGGGGAAGGGGTGTGACAGTCCATAAAAGCAAGTGGGAGGAGCATGACAGGCTTTAGGCCAAATGAAAAATAGTCCCAAAGAAAGCACAAAAAAAGTCTCTTGTATGGCTTATGAATGTCCATAAAATGCAAAAAAGAAGGAAAAGGAAAATGTTCACATTATAATTTTTATTTTCCTAAACTTTTCCCAAAACTTTTCCCAAACTTTTGGTTCGATTCTGTGCTCATCCATATTTACAGAAAGGAATTCTCCACCCCAAACCCTGCCTCTTTGTAAGGACAGAACTTGACATCCACATACAGACTGGAACTGATGCATTGGGCTAGACTTGGGTCTTTGGGCTGGCATCTGGATCTCTCCCTTGTGATGCTCACTGGAATTTTGTAGATCTTGGGCTTGTGTCATTGGCTAACCCTCAAGGTATCATTCCCAGAAACATTTTCCAGCAGGAGTCCGCCTTTCCTCATCTCAGCATTTCCCATGGCATTAGAACAACAAAGGTGAACAAAAAAGATTTCCATGTAAAAGCTTGACATCCTGATAGGGTATAGGGTAGGGTATGAACGGGCATGAATGGGGGGGGGGGGGCATTTCTTCATGTGCATAGGGCTGGGGTTGAATACTGGCTGGGGTGGATACAGAAACCAAAGAATCTACCTGATCAATTCAGGTCTTAACCATTGGAGGTATTAAAATAATACTACTAATAAAACTACTGATGCGATGGTACCGTACACCGTCAGTGCTTTGTAAGATTTTCCCAGAAAAAACAGAATGTTGCTGGCGATGCTAAGAGGAAAAGGGTACCTTATTACATATATTCTGGCTCTGCCCTAAGATTAAACAGTATTGGATGGAGGTACAGAAGATCGCACAAAAATTTACAGATTGCTCATTACCGGAAGATCCTTCTTTCTTTCTGTTACACTTCTCACAAATGCCACCTCAGATATATAGGAAATCGGTTTTGTGTCATCTGGTTAATTCTGCGAAAGCATGTATTACATTACGTTGGAAAGATCCTAACCCCCCTACTATCGCTATGTGGCTTAATAAGGTTAGGAATATTAATGCAATGGAGGACCTAGTGCACACCTCTCAGGACAGAAGAGAACAGTATATTAAAACATGGTTGCACTGGGTGGAATTTGTATGTTCGGATGAAGGGAAATTACTTTTGGAGAGTTGATTGCGAGAGGGAGGTGATCCCGATCCCCTCTCTGGAAGTTGTTGAATGCTCGTGTCCCTCTGTGTGGGGAGGGGGAGAGGAGGGGGGAAGTACAGATAGAGGGGTGAGAGGCGTCCCTTTTTTGTGTGTTTTTTGTTTTTTTGTTTTTTCAGGGGAAAAGGGAAAAAGGGGGAGAAGGAGATAGCCGTTGGTGCGGTTAGGGTGCATTAATTTGCCATATAACATTAGGTAATTATGAAATAGGGGAATTTGACATTTATTTTCTGGCATATTGAAGCTGATTATGTATTCAATGGATCCTTGGCATCTTTGTATAAATAAATAAAAAATGTAAAAAATAAATAAATAATATTCCTCATTAATTCAAACATAAGTAAAGCATGCAAAAATAAAAATGTTTCTCAGCAACAGTTTTCATTATATAGATTCAATATATTTAACTGAACATTTTCCTCACATCCAGTATTACAGCAGGACTTAAAAAAACATAAACACATTTAGTTCCTTCTATCTCCGGGACCCAAATGGACCAGAGAGTCTCAGAACAGAACATTTTACCCAAACACATATTCTGACTCAGAAGAGAAGTCAGCCTCCCAACTTTGCAGATATATCTGACCATCAGCAACAAACAAAACCTTGATGAATAAACAGCATTAAATCATTAACACTTTATGGTTGAAATTCTGGGAATTCAAAAGGTAAGTATATTCAGAACAGTCACTCTGACTGTTATTCAAACAAACTTTCCCCTCAAATTTTAGCATTTTATGGACTCAATATACATGCAACAATTTATTTTGGTTCTCATTACTCAGTAACTCCTCAAACATTTATAATTTCATCCCTTTTTTACCAAAATTCCATTCAGGAACATGGGCCTAATAACTTCTACTCCCAAAATAAGAGAACACAATCACTTGAGATATTTACTAATCAAATAATACCTTGTGCATTCATTAAACACAATACCATACCACTTTCTCATTTCACATTCATTGGCCATTTCATTCATTCTCCATTTAGAAATTTTTCTATAATTTCTCCTCGAACACCTTTTCCCATATCTTTATCAAAAGGTATATTTTTTCTCTCTTTTGTTACTTAGTACAATAACCACTTGCTTACTGGGCACTTAAACTCCCCTCCTGCCCAGACCAATTTTCAGCTTTTAGCGCTGTCATTTTTTGAATGACAATTGTACGGTCATACAACACTGTACCTAAATTACATTTTATCATTTTTTCCCACAAATAGAGCTTTCTTTTGGTGGTATTTGATCACCTCTGGGTTTTTTGTTGTTTGTTAAAAATACAAAACCATTATATATTTTGTTATTAAATTTTGCAAACAGGTAATTGTTCTCCTTCATTGATGTATGCTGATGAGGCTGTACTGATAGGCACTGATAGGCTGCACTGATGGGCAACGATAGGCTGCATTGATGGACACTGATAAGGCGGCACTGATGGGCACTGGTAGGCAGCACTAGTGGGCACTGATGAGGTGGCACTGGTGGGCACTGATAGGTGACATTGGTGGGCACTGAGAGGTGGCACTGATGGGTGGCACTGATGGGCTGCACTGAAGGGCATTGATAGGTGGCACTGAAGGGGACTAATAGGTGGAACTGATAGCTGGCACTGATGGGCACTGATGGGTGGCAGTGATGAGCACTGATCGGCACTGGTAGGTGACACTGATAGGCAGCACTGCTAGGTGGCACTGATGAGGCACTGATTGGCACCACCTGTTGGCATTGATAGGTGGCACTTGTGGGCATTGATAGGTGGCACTGATTGCTGGCACTGTTATGCACTGGTAGGCACTGATTCGTGGCACTGTTATGCACTGTGGGCAGTGGCAGGTGGCACTGGCAGGCAGCACTGGTGGGCACAGATTAGATGGCTGTGCATCTTCCTCTTCAGGACTGATGTGCCTTGCACAGAAGCCGGTGATAGGCTTTTTTTTCCTCCTCACGCTGTCAGCGTGAGGAGAAAAAAACAAGTACCGATCTTCTGTTTACATCACGTGATCAGATGTCATTGGCTGACAGCTGATCACGTGGTAAGGGGTCGGGATCCGCCTCTTACTCCGATCTGTGATCACCCAAGTCTCACTGACTCGGTGATCACAGCAGAGCGTGCAAAGGGGAGGACGTCTATTGACGGCCTCCCGGCAAAGTAGGTCCACGCTGTAACTGTAATTTGGCTATAGCGCGGATCTGAAGGGGTTAAAATTACACAACCTTTAGTTACTTCCCTTTTTCTTTCTTAACCACAATTCCTTTGGAATTAGAGCCTGAAACACTTCCCCCCCTTTTTTTTAATCCTATACTTGTGTTACCAAAAAGGTAAGTCAAACATTTTTTTAAATCCCCAATCACTGTTAAAACAGCTTAAACACAAATACAAACATTTGCACAAATAACCATTCCCTTTGTTTTGTAACAGGCAATATATCCTAGTACAATGCCAAGTTCCCATTTCTTTAATTTGAATATCAACAAATGAGCCCATCAGCCCAACTATCCCTCAAACATACAATCTATTTTTTTCATAATTAATCTTGAACAACATATTTTTTCCAACATAAAACACCACTCTAGGTTCTTCTATAAAACCATAATGCCATTTATTGAACACTTCGGAGCCCAGGGCAATTTTATCAATCTGAAATATAGTACACTTGTTGATACTGAGAAACAGCTTCCAAACCTTTAACAATGTGAGGATAGGCAATTGCACAATTAAAAACATTCCTTAAAATCACACTCTAACTAAAATAATCAAAATACCCCATGTATAAATTGAAATGTTACTCTTAAAAATTCGTATCTTGCAATTATCGTAAACCTTTTAATCTACTTAATTATCTGATCAGATTCCTCAAAAAAAATTTGGTACCAACACATAGATGTAATTTAATAGTGACGTCACATTCCCATTTTATGATTCCAATTAACTATGCATTGGCCATGGACTTAATAATATGTGCCCAACAAATTGCATGACTAGACTAACAGCAGTTGCAGCCTTTTAAACAATAAACATGTAATAACATACTTTAAATCTATACAGTTAACTTCTCTGAACAAAACCCCTCTCAACATTCACTCTCCATTCCAGCAAGTCTCTCGGACTCGCTGAATATGGAATGCAAATATAGCAATATGCATTCTCGAATAATAGAGGGTGAAGTGCACCCATAAAACAAAATTTATAAGAATCAATTCTATTATATCATCTACTTCTGATCTGGGATCAGCCATAGACATGATGCTCCTAAGTTTCAGGTTATGAGCTCTATCTGATTTGAGGGTGACAAGCATTTTTAATTTATCCACTTCTAAGAGTCTTATATTTTGACTATGCTCTCTGTTTGTACTCTTGTATTCTCTGTACAAGAGGAGAACTCTCGATGTGTTCAAAAGGGACGGACACCGTAGCCACACTGAACCTCTCCACGGCCGTGCTACCAGAGGAGACTGACAACATCATGGCACTGTTTGTGACAGGACCCAGCGTCCTCCTTCCCCCTCCACTGGAACCCACACATGCCTGGATGCTTCTACATACCATCACATCTCAGTTCTGTGTGCTAAGGAGAAGAACCGCTGTGCCCCACCACCCCACATCATTCTATGTGGATTCAGCAGCCGTTTGTGGACATGCTGAAGCTTGCAGTCCCTCTCCTCTCATCCAGAGACATGCCTGAATGCAGATATGCTATCTTCCATGTGAGTGGATATAAGCTTCAAGTGCTGAAAACCTTGGATCTTGACTGTCCTTGACGATCATTCCTGATCATCCCTTAGTACTGCATAATCATCAAAGAATGGATATCGATGAACATCTGCGTAGCTACAGGAAACATGGACATTTTTTCCAGGAGTGGTACGCTTCGCCATTAATGTTATTCCCTTTAAACTTAAACCTCATGCCTAGTAATTTCACTTCCCATATTTAAAACTACTTTATTTCCGCATCTCTTGTCTCTTGGACTTTATTGAATCGACTTGTACAATGGAAACCTTCATCAGATATATCAGTAGCTGCCTTCGATAATGGATTTTAACTGCAGACACAGTGTTCCTAAGCTTCTAGATGTGAGCTCTACCTGCCCCCAGGAGTGGTAAGTTCCAATAACTTTTCCACTGCAATTCTAAGATCTTAATACTCCCTGAGTTTTCTTGGCTGCTGTTTTTTTAATTTAATTTCACTTTTATTAATAAATAACTCCTCTTACGTTTCCTTCAAATCTTAACTTACATTACCCTCTACAATGTAGGATGTTTTTATTAAAAATACCTTTAAACTTAACTTACTTTATCCTTATCACAAAGTATGGTGTTTTCAAAACACTCCCTCTCCTTACACAACCCCCCAGCACACCTAACACATTCTTTTGCGACCTTTAAAATTCTATTCTTTTTTTCCTTCAAAGAATCATCAAAACATGTATTTAACATGTACTTCAAGCAAATTACACATCTTGAAAGCAAAATTAAGCACTATACTCTATAATATACTCTATAATTCTATAAACAAATATTAGTAAAGGGGGAGACCTACCTCACATACTACTGTAGTGTTACTGTACTGACTGGTCATTTAATATTCATTCTCTTTATATACTGTATGTCTGTGTTATTCTCTTGAGATA
Source organism: Aquarana catesbeiana (assembly GCF_042186555.1). Lineage (NCBI taxonomy): Eukaryota > Metazoa > Chordata > Amphibia > Anura > Ranidae > Aquarana > Aquarana catesbeiana. The sequence continues at coordinate 377,943,721 of NC_133324.1, read as the reverse complement.
TATGTTGATACTCAGTAAGAATATAAATATCAATTTCTACCCCTCTGTTAGAATGCACCAGTGACTGTGGTAACTTAAGCAAAGAAGCTTTCTCTTGTTTAACCTTTAAGATATCCCTTCGAATTCTCCGTGTAACTTTGGTTATAATTTTTTTTTGTATAGTAGTTAAAGTTTTAAGCTTAAATCGCACAGCCAAAATACCTTTTGTCCCATATGCACAACAACATTTTTCTTAATTTCTTTAGTCTTTTGAACACCTTAAGTGATGACCTACTCACATTTGAAATTTTTCCCATACCTTCTTTCATTCTTTAAAGAAAACTTAGCAGATTATATAAACATACATACAAAAGTACTTACCACTCTCACAATATTTGGGTATAAGCATAGGGGGGGTCCTAATTTACTTTGTCCCTATTTCTGTCTAAAAGAAAATCCTACCAAAAACTTAAAAAGCTATCGATGGGCATGTACACTTTTCCCAGAACACTTAAAGCCAACCTGGGCACAACACTCTGTCACCGAAGTGGCCTGCACCCTCCCCAACATAAATACTCAAGAAAAAAACAATTCTTCTCTTTTAATCTAAGTCCCTATCAAATTTAATCTACATTAAAAAATTATCTAATTACCTGTATATTCTAACACCACTGAAAGGTGCATAAACCACCTTTAATCACTAGTCCTGATTATTACCTTATTATCTAATTATAATTACCTTATCAGCCGATTCCATTGCTTTCACACCCAAATATATCTCTATGCATAGGAAACAGCGTACGTGAATAATTGACACAGCAAAGTTGCTTCATACACAGTTTATTCTGGCTCAGACAATGTGTTAAGTAAAGAATGAAAGGTGGGCATTACTGACCATCTTCCACCAATAAGGGCTACATATTCAAATGACACATTTCCTTTTTAACATACAATCAACCAATCATAATCATTAAGTCGTTATCTAAGCAAAACCATAATGTCACATTATATTATGTCACCCAGACAGATATAACTCGAGACTATCCCATGACAACTAAAATTCCCTATGTCTGGTTTCAATTTCAACACAAGACCCATCTCACACAACAATATATTTTTACTTAATCAGCAAGATAACTTTTAAAGGTGCAGTTCGTATATTAGCTTGCAAATCACAAGGGGGCTTTTTACATGACCATTTCAGTAGTGTTATATACCTATATGCACCTATATGCAGACAAAAATCTAAAACCAATTAAAAATATTTTCAGCATTACACAAATATATGGTACCCCTGCTGCTGTTACTTAATATTTATATATGCCCACATTTATATATTGCATAGATACTACTATGTTGCAAAATATAAATGCTGTACATAGAAGGAACCGATTCCAGAAAATTGATAGGTACTTTTAGTATCTCCATGGGTATATAATTGATATCTAGAAAACAACTGTATGTAGGGAAACAACCATGCACAGAATATTTGCACAATCTTGTAGTGGGATCCCATTCTGTCTGTAATTGATATACTACTGTACGTATGGTTGAAAAATTCTGACTTATTCCTCCATTGGATAGAAGACCAGAAGCTTGAATTCTAGTACTACATATTCCATTATCTACAGAGAAACCAGTATTCAGTAGTAGATATGTCAGATAATAGATTCTGCATAGTCTGACCATGCATAATCATAGATAGGGATGAGCTTCGTGTTCGAGTCGAACCCATGTTCGACTCGAACATCGGCTGTTCGCCCGTTCGCCGAATTGCGAACGATATGGGCCGTTCGCGCTAAATTCGTGTGGCGCGTCACGGCCCATAATTCACTGCGGCATCGCAGTGCATTGCTGGCTGATGATTGGCCAAGCATGCACTATGACCCGCATGCTTGGCCAATCACAGCGCCGTCAGTAGAGAGAGCTGTAATTGGCCAAAGCCAGGGTGGCTTTGGCCAATTATGGCTCAGGGGATTTAGTACACACCCCACACTATATAAGGCCGCCTGCACGGCGGCCCTGTGTAGTGTGTGTTCCGGTGTGCTGAGAGATAGAGAGAGAGAGAGACAGTGTCATTTGATTTGAGTTAGATAGATTAGGCAGAACAGTCAGTCAGTTAGCTGCACTTACAGTGTATTGTGTATATATATGCATCCCAGGTGTTGCATATATATATATACACTGTATTCAGTTTAGCTAGATCCGTTCCTGTTATCTTCTATCTAGACTATTTACATTTAATGCAGTGCGTCCTGCTCACAGTGTTCAGCTAGATCCATTCCTGCTATTTACATTTAGTGCAGTGCGTCCTGCTCACAGTGTTCAGCTAGATCCGTTCCTGTTATCTTCTAGACTATTTACATTTAGTGCAGTGCGTCCTGCTCACAGTGTTCAGCTAGATCCGTTCCTGCAATTTACATTTAGTGCAGTGCGTCCTGCTCACAGTGTTCAGCTAGATCCGTTCCTGCTATTTACATTTAGTGCAGTGCGTCCTGCTCACAGTGTTCAGCTAGATCCGTTCCTGCTATTTGCATTTAGTGCAGTGCGTCCTGCTCACAGTGTTCAGCTAGATCCGTTCCTGTTATTTACATTTAGTGCAGTGCGTCCTGCTCACAGTGTTCAGCTAGATCCGTTCCTGCTATTTACATTTAGTGCAGTGCGTCCTGCTCACAGTGTTCAGCTAGATCCGTTCCTGCTATTTACATTTAGTGCAGTGCGTCCTGCTCACAGTGTTCAGCTAGATCCGTTCCTGCTATTTACATTTAGTGCAGTGCGTCCTGCTCACAGTGTTCAGCTAGATCCGTTCCTGTTATCTTCTAGACTATTTACATTTAGTGCAGTGCGTCCTGCTCACAGTGTTCAGCTAGATCCGTTCCTGTTATTTACATTTAGTGCAGTGCGTCCTGCTCACAGTGTTCAGCTAGATCCGTTCCTGCTATTTACATTTAGTGCAGTGCGTCCTGCTCACAGTGTTCAGCTAGAGCCGTTCCTGCTATTTACATTTAGTGCAGTGCGTCCTGCTCACAGTGTTCAGCTAGATCCGTTCCTGTTATCTTCTAGACTATTTACATTTAGTGCAGTGCGTCCTGCTCACAGTGTTCAGCTAGATCCGTTCCTGCTATTTACATTTAGTGCAGTGCGTCCTGCTCACAGTGTTCAGCTAGATCCGTTCCTGTTATCTTCTAGACTATTTACATTTAGTGCAGTGCGTCCTGCTCACAGTGTTCAGCTAGATCCGTTCCTGTTATCTTCTAGACTATTTACATTTAGTGCAGTGCGTCCTGCTCACAGTGTTCAGCTAGATCCGTTCCTGTTATCTTCTAGACTATTTACATTTAGTGCAGTGCGTCCTGCTCACAGTGTTCAGCTAGATCCGTTCCTGTTATCTTCTAGACTATTTACATTTAGTGCAGTGCGTCCTGCTCACAGTGTTCAGCTAGATCCGTTCCTGTTATCTTCCTACTGACAGGCAGGCTTGTCTGGTTACAGTATATAAAGCTACCTGAAGAAAATTACAGGTGTTCTATTTGATCCTATTAGTACCACGGTCAGGCAGCTAGACTATTTACATTTAGTACAGTGCGTCCTGCTCACAGTGTTCAGCTAGATCCGTTCCTGTTATCTTCCTACTGACAGGCAGGCTTGTCTGGTTACAGTATATAAAGCTACCTGAAGAAAATTACAGGTGTTCTATTTGATCCTATTAGTACCACGGTCAGGCAGCTAGACTATTTACATTTAGTACAGTGCGTCCTGCTCACAGTGTACAGCTAGATCCGTTCCTGTTATCTTCCTACTGACAGGCAGGCTTGTCTGGTTACAGTATATAAAGCTACCTGAAGAAAATTACAGGTGTTCTATTTGATCCTATTAGTACCACGGTCAGGCAGCTAGACTATTTACATTTAGTACAGTGCGTCCTGCTCACAGTGTTCAGCTAGATCCGTTCCTGTTATCTTCCTACTGACAGGCAGGCTTGTCTGGTTACAGTATATAAAGCTACCTGAAGAAAATTACAGGTGTTCTATCCCAGCTTAGTGCAGCTACAGGCCATTAGTATGTCTGGAAGGCCAAGAAGGAGAGGCAGACAGTCACAAGCCAATAAGAGAGGGCAAGCAGGCTCTGTGTCTAGTGCTGGTCGTGGAGACGGTGCATCCTCATCAGCACGTGGCCATGGGACACGCTTGGCCTTTTTTTCGGCAGCTGGCCGTGTTGAGCCGCAACATGCGGAAGACTTGGTCGAGTGGATGACCAAGCCGTCCTCATCCTCCTCATCCTCTCTCACCCATGCCCAGGGTGCTTTGTCTGGCAAAGCAGCGGCCTCTTCCCTCAGCTCAATGTCACCAGTGACTCCTTCCCTAGCTCCACCATGTCCTCATGAGGATTCCCTCGAACTGTTTGACCACAGTGTTGGGTACATGCTCCAGGAGGATGCCCAGCGTTTGGAAGGCTCTGATGACGATACTGAGCTCGATGAAGGCAGTAACATGAGCACGGACAGAGGGGGTGCCCAAGAAGGACAGCAATCTGGCAGTCATGCTCCCCCTGCTGCAGCATACTGCCAGGTTTGCTCCAGTGATGAGGAGGGAGGGGATGATGAGGTCACTGATTCAACGTGGGTGCCTGATAGGAGAGAGGAGGAGGATGAGGAGGAGGAGGCGGCGGCACATCACCAACGAGGCAGGATGCCCTCCAGGGGCCAGCCTAAGGGCAGCACATTGACTGCATCACACCCCAAAGCTCCACATGTGCAGGGCGCTGCAGTCTCTGCGCGTTATTCAAAAAGTTCTTTGGTGTGGGCCTTTTTTGAGACGAGTGCATCAGATCGCACCGCTGCTATTTGCAACATATGTCTCAAGCGTATCTCGCGTGGCCAAAACATCTCCCGCTTGGGTACCACATGCTTGACCAGACATATGTTGACCTGCCATACAGTTCGTTGGCAAGCGTATCTAAAAGACCCACACCAAAGAACAAAGAGGATCTCTCCTTGCTCCTCATCAGCTGAGATTTCCAACCCCACTAGACCTTCAGTCCTCTCTGAGACCTGCAGTGAGAGGAATGAAGGTGTAGAATTAGGTGTGTCACAGCCAAGTACTTGTGGGCAATCTGCTTTTGGTACACCGACGTCAGATTGTACCAGGCAAATTTCCCTGCCCCAGCTGCTGCACCGCCGAAAGAAGTTTGCTCCCAGCCATCCACATGCCCAGCGGTTGAATGCTAGCTTGGCAAAATTGCTAGCACTTCAACTGCTGCCTTTTCAGTTGGTAGACTCTGCCCCCTTCCGTGAGTTTGTGGAATGTGCGGTTCCTCAGTGGCAGGTACCCAAACGCCACTTTTTCTCATGGAAGGCGATTCTGGCTCTCTACCGGCATGTGGAAGGCAATGTCCATGCCTCGCTGGACAGGGCGGTCAGCGGTAAGGTGCATATTACCGCTGACTCATGGTCCAGCAGGCATGGACAGGGACGTTACCTAAGTTTCACGGCGCATTGGGTGACTCTGCTGGCAGCTGGGAAGGATGCAGGACAAGGTGCAGTAGTGTTGGAGGTTGTTCCGCCACCACGCCTCCAAAATGCTGATTGTGACACACCTCTCTCCTCCACCCCCTCCTCTTCTTCTTCCTCCATGGCCTCTTCCTCGGAACCAGCGGTGCTCCGTAGGCGTTCAAGGGGCTACGCAAGTACGCAGGCCAAAAGATGCCATGCGGTGCTTGAGCTGGTGTGCTTGGGGGACAGGAGCCACACTGGGGCAGAGGTTCTGTCAGCTCTGCAGGGGCAGGTTCAGAGGTGGTTGACACCACGCCAACTTAAGGCAGGAATGGTGGTTTGCGACAATGGCACCAACCTCCTCTCTGCCCTCCGACAGGGACAAATGACCCATGTGCCCTGTTTGGCTCACGTCCTTAACTTGGTGGTGCAGCGGTTCTTGGGCAGGTACCCGGGCTTACAGGATGTCCTGAGGCAGGCCAGGAAAGTCTGTGTGCATTTCCGCCGGTCATATAATGCCAGTGCTCGGCTGATGGACCTCCAAAAGGAGTTTAACCTGCCCAAGAACCGCCTAATCTGTGACATGCCCACCAGGTGGAACTCAACGTTGGCCATGCTGCAGCGGCTGCACATGCAGCAGAGGGCCATCAATGAGTACCTGTGCGACTATGGCACCAGGACAGGGTCAGGGGAGCTTGGTTTTTTTTCCCCACGCCAGTGGGCCATGATCAGGGATGCATGCACTGTCCTGTCACCATTCGAGGAGGCCACGAGGATGGTGAGCAGTGACAGTGCATGCATCAGTGACACTGTCCCCCTTGTCCACCTGTTGGAGCACACGCTGCGTGGAATAATGGACAGGGCACTTGAGGCAGAACAGAGGCAGGAAGAGGAGGACTTCCTTAGCTCTCAAGGCCCCCTTTATCCAGACAGTGTTCCTGCGTGCCCGCCGATCACACAGGAAGAGGACGAGGAGGAAGAGGAGGAGGAGGAAGATTGTGTCAGTATGGAGGTGGAGCCTGGCACTCAGCATCAGCAGCAGTCTTTAAGGGATCAGTCCCAAGAAACACATGGACTTGTACGTGGCTGGGAGGAGGTGGCTGCGGACCATGTCGTTCTTAGTGACCCAGAGGACTCCGGACCGAATGCCTCAGCAAACCTACGCTGCATGGCCTCCCTGATCCTGCAAAGCCTGCGTAAGGATCCTCGTATTCGTGGTATCAAGGAGAAGGACCAATACTGGCTGGCAACCCTCCTTGATCCACGTTACAAGGGTAAGGTTGCGGACCTTATCTTGCCATCGCAGAGGGAGCAGAGGATGAAACATCTTCGGGAGGCCTTGCAGAAAGGTCTGTGCAACGCGTTCCCAGAGACTGGGAGGTTACAAACTCCTGTTTCTGGACAACGTGTTGCTGAGGCTTCGGTCAGTCAAAGAAGGAGCGGTGGAGAAGGTGGCCGTCTGACCGATGCGTTCAGACAATTTTTTGGTCCGCAGCCCCAAGGTATGATCGGTTCCAGCAACCATCGCCAGCGTCTGTTTTACATGGTGCAGGAATACCTAGGGGCAAGATCAGACTTGGACACCTTTCCCACCGAAAATCCTCTGGGTTACTGGGTCTTGAGGATGGATCACTGGCCAGAGCTTGCACAGTATGCAATTGAGCTACTGGCCTGTCCTGCATCCAGCGTTCTTTCGGAACGCACATTCAGTGCTGCTGGAGGCGTGGTAACCGATCACAGGGTGCGTCTGTCCACCGACTCGGTCGATCGGCTGACCTTCATAAAAATGAATGAGTCTTGGATCACCACCAGCTAACAAGCACCTGATGCTGATGTAACCGAATAATTTTTTTTGAAATCTCAGATCCCTTCAAAGACTGCCTATGCTGATGCTGAGTGACTATCCCTGAGTAATTATCCTCTTCCTCCTCAATCATCACGCTGATAGCTTGTAAGAACATTTTTGGTTCTGGGCGCCACCACCAGTGCCTAAGGCACAATTTTTCAGCCCCTGTTTAACAGGGGCGTGTAATTACAATTTTTGATGTAATACTTTGCAGCAGGGCTCGTTCCTGCATTCCAACTAGAGTGTCTGTGAGGGGTTGCAGTGTTGTGGCACCAGCACCAGTGCCTAAGGCCCAATTTTTCTGCCCCTGTCTAACAGGGGCGTGTAATTACAATTTTTGATGCAATACTTTGCAGCAGGGCTCGTTCCTGCGTTCCAACTAGAGTGTCTGTGAGGGGTTGCAGTGTTGTGGCACCAGCACCAGTGCCTAAGGCCCAATTTTTCTGCCCCTGTCTAACAGGGGCGTGTAATTACAATTTTTGATGCAATACTTTGCAGCAGGGCTCGTTCCTGCGTTCCAACTAGAGTGTCTGTGAGGGGTTGCAGTGTTGTGGCACCAGCACCAGTGCCTAAGGCCCAATTTTTCTGCCCCTGTCTAACAGGGGCGTGTAATTACAATTTTTGAAGCAATACTTTGCAGCAGGGCTCGTTCCTGCGTTCCAACTAGAGTGTCTGTGAGGGGTTGCAGTGTTGTGGCACCAGCACCAGTGCCTAAGGCCTAATTTTTCAGCTCCTGTTCAACAGGGGCATGTAATTACAATTCTTGATCTAATATTTCACAGCAGGGCCCTGTGAGGGCTTACAGTGTTGTGGCCACAGCAACACCTAAGGCCCAAATTTCTGCTGAGTATATAGGGCAGGACCCTACTTTCAAACATCTAACTTACAAACGACTCCTACTTGCAAACGGAAGGAGACAACAGGAAGTGAGATGAAATCTACCCCTAGGAAGGGAAATTCTCTCCTGTAAGAGTTAATATGGGAAAACAATTTCTCCTTTCCACTGATGCTTTCCAATCCTTGTTCCACAAAAAAACCCAAATTTTCAAAAAACATTTTTCATTGGGACAAAAAAGTGAGGTGAAATCTTCTGAAGAGGAGGAAAGACAGCAAAACAAATGTCACAGGGGTGATAACCCTTCCCTATGTTTTCCAAAAAGCTTAGAAAAGATTTTTTGGCTGGAGCTAAACACGTTAAAAATGTTCAAAATTACAAACAGATTCTACTTAACAACAAACCTACAGTCCCTGTCTTGTTTGCACCGCCTGTATACTGCTGTTCAGAGTATATAGGGCCTGGTGGCCCCACACCTTGCCTTATTTTAATTTGGGTGCGGGGTTCCCCTTAATATCCATACAAGACCCAAAGGGCCTGGTAATGGACTGGGGGGTACCCATGCCGTTTGTCTCATTGATTTTCATCCATATTGCCATGACCCGACATGACATTAAACCCGCAAGCAGTTTTAAATGAGATTTTTTCCTTTAAAAATGACATTTGGTGCAGGGACTGTTCTAAACATGGGAAACACGCGTCACTTTACAGGCATACTATAGACACCCCCCAGGTACGATATTTAAAGGAATATTTCACTTTTTTTTTTTTACTTTAAGCATCATTAAAATCACTGCTCCCGAAAAAACGGCCGTTTTTAAAAGTTTTTTTTGCATTGATACATGTCCCCTGGGGTAGGACCCGGGTCCCCAAACCCTTTTTAGGACAATACCATGCAAATTAGCCTTTAAAATGAGCACTTTTGATTTCGAACGTTCGAGTCCCATAGACGTCAATGGGGTTCTAACGTTCGTGCGAACTTTCGGTCCGTTCGCGGGTTCTGGTGCGAACCGAACCGGGGGGTGTTCGGCTCATCCCTAATCATAGATATAATTATGCATGTTCAGAAAGTAGATATTTTACCACTCATTTTGGTCTTCACCCATCCAGGGCCATCCTACCATATACCTAAGGAATCAGTTAGCCCCGAATATATTAGACTCACCAGTCAGGCCTACTTTTTTCCAAACCATGGAGGTAAGGTAGTGCAGTTTCGTCTACTCATACATCACGTTCCTACCCTATCCGTTCATTCATATAATGTAATACTCGTAATGTAGTTTACATGTTACAATGTTTGTGTGGCCTGCAATATGTAGGTCACATCACTAGGGCCCTACATGGTAGATTGAAAGAACACCTTGGTAGCATAAAACGGGGATTCACAGGTGTCTCAAAGCATTACACACAAAACCACAACAGGTTCCACACTGGTACCTTATTCTTGGCTATTGGAAAAACATAATCCCAATTGGAGGGGAGCCAATGCAAAATGGGATATTTCCTGCTCGGAGACCAAGTGGATTTATCAGTTGAAGTCCTACGTTCCATTTGGCCTCAATATAGAGTAAGATATCAACTGATTAATAGATAATAGCTAATAATGTAAATGCACCATGCCTGGATACATACACCTTGGTGATCCTATTTGTATGTGATCCCATTAATTTTGATTTGTGTATAGCGTTATGTAAATTCCATGTTTATATGACTCCTTATTTTATATGTGGGGGCTTATTCCCTTGGAGGATCGGGTTAGGAATACGGTTTACTCTATTTTTATCCATTTTATATTCTAATATTTTTATACATACATACATGACTCATTTGAATTTCACATTTTTTATGAATAAAATATTTACAATAAAATTTTATTTAAAATTCTTTTTTTAGTTCTTTTTCTCCATTTTAATTTTTTTTGCTATCTTCATATTTTTAATCATACTTGATTTTAAATATTCCATTTACATTAACTTTTTTGCACTTTACATATTCATATTCATGTGTGTGTGTGTGTATATATATATATATATATATATATATATATATATATATGAATGTATTTGTTTAGTTAGTCACACATGTGTTTTTTAGAAGGAAGGGGTTAGTAGATTTCAGCATGGTATTGGGCATGCAGGGACATATTTTAACATGCTAGGCCCAATTGCTTTTTGTACACTAGATGGCTCTATAACCAGCAAGACTACTGTCTAAGGTATCATTGAGTAGAGTGTAGAGCTCCGCCCAGAGGGTATAGTCCAACCTATCAACTCCAAATCCTCCCTGTGGGTTGCTCTACATGGTGGCATGGTATGTCCTATGCCCCTGATGTTGTTCCCCTGACGAATGCCTGCTGTTAGGCATTCTACCCCTTCTTCAGCCTAAAAATGTGTCTTGTTGGTGCCTTCCTCACCTCCGGTCCTCACAGGAAGTAAAGGGAAGAGGAAGTGACACAAACAGCAATAAAAAGCTAACAGAGTCTTAAACGCTCTCCACCCTTGCAAAATGAATTTTATTTTAGGCTGGAGTTGGACATTAAAACCTATCTCTTGGCAAATATCAACTTTGATGCCATAAGTTTCTTTTTTTCCAACAATTCTCCTAAATTCATAAAAACAAATGAAGACAAAAACATGAACAAGACACGATCTAACACAAATCCAGAAATTAAACCAGGCAAATATACTTATAGTTTAAAGTGTTAATTCCATGGATAGCAAAGTCTATTAGAAAATCATAAAGGTTAATTCTATATCATTAACTAAATAGTTGTACTGGTTATCCAAACATGAAAAAGGAATTCTAGCCAAGCTACCTGACAAATCCACCACCATTAGCAACAGATTTGTAATGACATTTAGATAATTAAAGTATAAACAAGGTTAACAAGGTTATGTGAGATATAATGAAAACATTTTTATTTTATTCAAACATTTATTTAGTTGCATTTTGATAAAACTAAGCCCTATAAGTTATCAGGAATTCTTGTAGTGTTATAATGATTACAGGTGACACTGGAAGGAAATAAAATCAGTAAGGTATGAGCTTAGCTACCATGATTAGTAATAGTTATAATTTACCAGAAAGCAGAATGCATTGCTGAATGGCAATTCAAAAAAGTCATAAATAATGGATATGCAACTAAAAATACACCTGACAAAAATAAAATGAAAGCTCCAACTAATTAATGTATGCTAATTGTGTTCTTTATTCAGTCAAAACGACGTTGATTAAAAACTGTCATATACTACTAAAATATGAAAATTTGCCATACATCTATTAACTTGCATGAAAATGTGAGTGTATCTAGTTGCATATTAACAAAGTGGTTCTCATGCAAAAATATTCCTCTACATGAATACTTTTGAAATGGTACAAATGATTTCATCATTATAAACTATATTTTTCAAAATAAGCTTGACTCCAATGAAGCTGGATGCCCTACCTTGTGCTGATGAGGCTAAACAAGCTTGAAATATCTGTATGCAAGATAGATAAATTGCTTTATATGTATGCTGCACCTTTGCTTTCAAAAATGTATTAAACAATAGTGCTCCTGGCGATCTGTTAAAAGCGAGCTGCATCCTGTACTGTCAATAATCAGATAAATTAAATAATTACTACTGTTCAGATGAACATTATTTTCACCCTAATGATTGGCCTCTGTGTATTCTATTCATGGGATGAATAATGTGGGCTTACACACAAAAAAACTTTAGTTCTTTTTTCTATATAGATCATTAAAAAAAGAAGCAGTGTTGAGTCCTTTATATGGTGGTATTAATCTCTATTTCCTCATCAAGGTCCACTGCAGATAATGTCTTGAGGGTGAAGATCCAAAATTTTTATATTAACACATTACCCATACCACAAAGCCTTCTGTGGACTTGCTATGCCTCTAAAAAAATGCCTGGGTATGCTATGCCCAAGACTACGTTGCTCAATAAGCCTGCTGTGTGCATAGGCTCCTGAGAGCTCTGATATCCACATAAAATAGGCCACAAAGACAATACCATACCATATTCACTCCCCCCCTTACATCAGTGACCTCTCCCTCAGACTGGCCTGGCGATGCTATCACTGACCTCCTCTCAGGTGCACTGTGCAGGGTTCAGTCAGTCGGCTCCAGTTTGGTGGCTCTGGTTTTAACCCATAGTCTCCTCTCCACAGTCCACACACGTCTGACTTCTCCCATGACCTCCATCCTGGCAGCACTCCCACACTTGACTCCTCCTCAGATTCCTTCAGAGACTGCAGACACGATATAAGACGAAAGATGGTTAGAGGTTGCGGACATGATACAAGAGATGGTTAGAGGCTGTGGACACGATACAGGAGATGTTTAGAGACTGAGGAGATCATACTAAAGATGGTAAGAGAATGCAGACATGATACAAGAGTTGGTCAGAGACTGCAGACAGGGTACAAGAGAGGGTCAGAGACTGCAGACATGGTACAAGAGATCAATGCAGCCTCACAAGTGCCCATCAAATGCAGCCTCATCAGTGACCATCATTGCAGCCTCACTGTGCTCATCAATGCAGCCTCACTGTGCCCATCATTGCAGCCTCACTGTGCCCATCAAATGCAGCTTTACGGTGCCCATGAATGCAGTCTCACTGTGCTCATCATTGCAGCCTCACTGTGCCCATGAATGCAGACTCACACTACCCATCAATACAAACTCACCATGGCATTGCCTGGATCACACACAGCGGGCATCTTCAGCTGTGTGTCACGGAGCTGGGTCTGTGTTCGGCGGCTCTGTAACAAGGTACCACCCCCCTAGACCGGCTTGTGTTATAGACGGAACACTGATTCAATTGGTGTTCCATCTACTAACACACAAGCTGGTCTAGGGGGGTGGGACCTTGTTACAGCGCTGCTGAACATAGACCCAGCTCCATGACACACAGCGGAAGATGCCCACTGTGTGCGTGATACACAAGAGGAGGTGGAGGAGAGAGAGAGAGAGAGAGAGAGAGAGGGAGGAAGGGGAGCGCTGCAGCCAGCCACAGCTCAAACCAGTCCCAGGGCAGGTGGCCTACAGGGCCTGTAGGCCAGTCGGGCCCTGACTACAAACTCAGTTGAGCAATTGTAGGAGGTAGAAATTTAGTAGGTTTTACCATTGCAGAAAGATATTTTGCCCATGGTTGATGCATGGATATGTAAGACATTTTCTTTTCCTGATATCCGTCTGTGTCTCAGGCGGTGAGACAGCTGCGGACACGCTCGGCTTCAGTGTCCCCTCAGGAGATCTTCACACTCCACTCACCCCCCTCCATCCTCCTCAGTACAGGACAGCACTCTCCCAGGAGGAAGCAGACAGGCTGAAATCTCTCCTCCAGCCAGCCCGTGACAGGTCCACACCACCCTATAATCCTATCTCCACAATTTAAAGGAGAACACATATACCATCAACTATCACATAGAACGCTTGAACGTGGACTGGTATGGAACACAGAAAAGCATATCTCCCATTTCAGGCCACACTTTCAAACTAGCCACCACGTTTATGTACATATGTTGGCCTACTGGCCCATAGAGACTGCGCCCTGGTTCTCAAAGGCTCTGATGAAGAGGTTATCCTCGAAATGCATCAGCCGACTCTAAACACCAGCCTCAACATGGGCTTATGCTACTTTTAACCCATTTTTAATTTCCATGTTTTCTACATTTTGTTACCTGTTTGCATGATACGAAGTATTGGTATTATTCATTTGTTTTTATTTACTTTTATTTTCATATGAATAAATTTTATACTTTTTGATGTGAGCAATTAATCACGAGCCCTTCATCCATCACTCTCCATACAGTTTTACCTGACCACCCCGGGGTCAGTTCTGGGCAGCGGGACATGCAACACCATCCCTTTTAGCTTTACTACGGTTCACAATACTACTTTTCTCAAACCCAAACAGACCCTCACAAGCACAGGAGAAATCTTTCCTTGTCCACAATTTGTGTAAACACAGCAGGGGAAGTGATGTCCGTTCCAGAGAGAGGAGAGAAGACATCTCAGAGTAAGTGCTCCAACACTACACTGACACCAGTTCACATAGGTACACTGGTCAACCCCAGATCACCCCCGATCACCCCCCCAGTTAACCCCTTCACCCCCAGTCACTGTGTCACCCAGTGCAGTGTTACAGCATGCCACTTTTTAGTCACCTTTTTGATTATGGAATTGGCGCATGTGGCACTATGCGATCTAATCATCGGGGCTTTGCCCCAACGGCTTGTAGAATCCTGACTTAGACGGGGGAAGAGAGTCTGCTTGAAGTGTAATAATTTGTTAATAGTGAAGTGGAGGGATTCACGGAATGTTTTCGTTCTCTCCTCCCTTCATGCAGATACGACAGTCCAGATTCCTACGGTGACTGGTGTTGGGGAGAAACCCCTCTGTGTCCACGAATACAAACTTAACATGGGAGGGGTGGACCTCAATGACCAGTTGATGGCACCGTACCTAATTGCCCGTAAGGCCAGATGCTGATACAAAAAAGTGTCTGTATACTTATTTCAATTGGCTCTGCTGAACGCTTTTGTGCTATACAAAGATTTAGGATGAACTGGATCCTTCCTAAAATTCCAGGAATAGATCATCAGAGCCCTTCTGTTTCCAGATGGTGCTATGGCCCACCTTGCAAACGCAAATGAAGTGAGTTGGCTGCATGAGAGGCATTTTCCGTATGTCCTCCCTTGTACTCCTACCCAAAGAACACCCCAAAGAAGATGTCATGTCTGCAGAAAATGAGGATTTAGGTGTGACACCCACTTTTATTGTCCCTCCTGTCCTGACCAACCTGGTCTCTGCATTGGTGACTGTTTCAAACGCTACCACACACTAGTGGAGTATTAGCATAGAGTACAGCACTACACAGTCCTAGGACACACTAACACAGGGTCTCAAAAGATGAGATGGCCATCACATTTTGAGAGACCCTAATCTGGAATGTTCAGTTTAGTTTTTATAAAAGTGACAAAAGTGAAAAAAAACTGCACAAAAACACAAAAAAATATAAAATAAAAAAGCCAAAAATAGTTGTGGTTTTATTTTTCTTCTCTCTCTCTATTGTTCTCTCTCTTATGTTCGCTCTCTACTGTTCTATATCTGTTGTTCTCTCTTTGTTTTATTTTTACTATGTTTATTGTATTTGCTTTGCAGGTATGGTATGTCTTACTGTTATACTGTAATGTTACTTTGTTTTATTGTTAACCATCATTTGCTTAGCAGGTACGCCATTCAGCTGCTGCATGGGTTTATTTATTCTGACAGCAACAGCGTGTGTTCCCACGGTACGTAAAGCCGTGACTCCAGCGCTGCCGGAGGTGATTTCATCACCACAGTCAAAAAAAAAAAAATGGTGCATGTATGCCCATCATTAGAAGTGGGTGGAAGAAGGGCGGTATTCTAGTGGTGGGCATACCCACCAATCAATCTCTTTTTTTGTTCAGCCCACAGGCTTCATGAAAAAAAGAACATTACAATGTATGCCCAACAAGGACCAGCAACGTACTGGTATGTTGCTGGACTTTGAGTGGTTATACCAGAATGATGCCTGCAGGTTTAGGTATCATCTTGGTATCATTTTTTTCAGCCAGCGGTCAGCTTTCATGTAAAAGAAATCCTAGTGGCTAATTATCCTCTAGACTGCTTTTACAAGCAGTGGGAGGGAATGTCCTCCCCACCATCTTCCATGGTTTTCACGGGCTCTCCTGTCCCAACAGGGAACCCGAGAATGCAGCCGGTGGTTCGGCAAGCTGACCATAGAGCTGATTAGAGACCAGAATTACTCCAATCATCTCTATGGCCTAAGAAACCGGAAGCTATGAGCATTTCATGACTTAGGTTTCGCCCTATATAAACAGCGCCATTGGGAAATTGGGAAAGCATTTTATCACACTGACCTTGGTGTGGTCAGATGCTTTAAGGGCAGAGGAGAGATCTAGGGTCTAATAGACCACAATTTTTTTTAAAAAGAGTACCTGTCACTAACTATTGCTATCATAGGGGATATTTACATTCCCTGAGATAACAGTAAAAATGATTAAAAAAAAAATAAAGGAACAGTTTAAAAATAAAATAAAAAAGCAAAATAAGTAATTAAAAAAAAAAGCACCCTGGCCCCCCGTGCTTTCGTGCAAAGGCGAACGCAAGCGTCGGTCTGGTGTCATATATAAACAGCAATTGTACCATGCATGTGAGGTATCACCACGAAGGTCAGATCGAGGGCAGTAATTTTAGCAGTAGACCTCCTCTGTAAATCTAAAGTGGTAACTGTAAATGAATATGAGTGACTCCCGAGCTGTCACGAAGGACCTATACTAAGGGACACTGCTGCAACACCTGTGTGACTGATGCAAACAGAAAGAGTATAAACAAAAAGAAAAATGGTAGTTGTGCTGTGATAAAAGGGAAAGGGAGTGGAATGTGGAAGGGACTAAGTGTAAACTGAATGTGATAGAGAGGTGACAACAGCCCAAATGGGGCCACAGATACACTAAAAAGGAGATACCGATATACAAAATAATAAAATCAAATGTAGCATGTATAGTGTATAACAAATGTGGCAACTGTCTGGCATATAACAAATATCTCAAAAAATAAATATACAATGGATAAAATTGAACAAACTTAAGTGAAACACTCAACAAAACGTCCAAATGGTCTAGTCCCAAAACTAGCACAAATTGGCTGACATAAATTTAGAAGCTGAATACAGTGAGTCCATGTAGGTGAATATATAGCTGTCCCACCACCAAGCAGCATACAAATCTTCAGTGTGAACACCTCCGTGTCTATAAGCAGCTCACCTTACTGCTGTAAGGTATACAGCATGTGCTTAGTTGCAGACCACGTGCAGACATGGATATCCCATCCGGTGTTTCAAATGGTTCCAATGGTGGATATATAGAACGATAATGGAAAATAACATAAGCAATATATCAAATATAACACCATAACGACCAGAGAGGAGACGGACCAGAAGGAAGGGATGCACTCACTTTATTAAAATGAGTGTGGGCATCAATCCATGAACGCCAAATTCGTATGCCTCAGTAGATATCTTCAGTTAGTCCCAGCTCCGCACTGCTTGTGTATAGCCCAGGAAGGGAAAGCTGAACCTGTAAATGCTTTAAAAGGCTTTTAAAAATGTATGTAGTTTGTTGCCGCTGCACGTTTGTGCGCAATTTTAAAGCATGTCATGGTTGGTATACATGTACTCAGCATATCATATTTTTTATTTCATCAAACATTTGGGCAATATAGTTTGTTTCAGTGCATTAAAATGAAAAAAGTGTGTTTTTTTCCAAAAAATTGCATTTGAAAAATCGCTGCACAAATACCGTGTGGAAAAAAAATTGCAGCACCCACCATTTTAATCTGTAGGGCCTTTGCTTTAAAAAAATATATAATGTTTGGGGGTTCAAAGTCATTTTCTTGCAAAAAAAAAAATATTTTCATGTAAATAAAAAGTGTCAGAAAGGGCTTTGTCTTCAAGTGGTTAGAAGAGTGGGTCATGTGTGACATAAGCTTCTAAATGTTGTGCATAAAATGCCAGGACAGTTCAAAACCCCCCAAATGACCCCTTTTTGGAAAGTGGACACCCCAAGCTATTTGTTGATGCGCATGTTGAGTCCATGGAATATTTTATATTTTGACACAAGTTGCGGGAAAATTAAAATTTTCTTGCACAAAGTCATCACTAAATGATATATTGCTTAAACATGCCATGTGCATATGTGAACTTACACCCCAAAATACATTCAGTTGCTTCTCCTGAGTATGGATATACCACATGTGTAAGACTTTTTGGGAGCCTAGCCATGTACAGGACCCCTAAAACCAATTACCGCCTTCAGGCTTTCTAAGGGCGTACATTTTTGATTTCACTCCTCACTGCCTATCACAGTTTCGGAGACCATGAAATGCCCAGATAGCACAAACTCCCCCCAAATGACCCCATTTTGGAAAGTAGACAGCCCAAGCTATTTGCTGAGAGGCATGTTGAGTATTTTGTAGATCTCGCTTTTTGTCACAAAGTTTTGAAAATTGAAAAAAGAAAAAAAAATGTTTTCTTTTCTTGCTTCATTTTCAAAAACAAATTAGAGCTGCAAAATACTCACCATGCCTCTTAGCAAATACCTTGGTGTCTACTTTCCAAAATGGGGTCATTTGGGGGAGGGGTTGTGCTATGTGGACATTTCAGGGCCTCCGTAACTGTGATAGGTATTGAGGAGTAAAATCACCATTTTATGCCCTTAGAAAGCCTGAAGGCAGTGATTGGTTTTTGGGGTCCAACACATGTGGTATACTCGCACTCAGGAGAAGCATCAGAATGTATTTTGGGGTGTAATTCCACATATAACCATGGCATGTTTGAGCAAAATATCATTTAGTGACAACTTTGTGCAAAAAAAAGTTGTAATTTTTCTGCAACTTCTGGCAAAATATAAAATATTCCATGGACTCAACATGCCTCTCAGCAATTAGCTTGGGGTGTCTACTTTCCAAAATGGGGTCATTTGGGGGGATTTTGTGCTATATTGGCATTTTATGGCCTTCAAAACTGTAATGCCCCATACACACGGTCGGATTTTCCGATGGACAATGTCCGATCGGAGCGTGTTGTCGGAAATTCCGACCGTGTGTGGGCGCCATCGGACATTTTCCATCGGATTTTCCGACACACAAAGTTGGACAGCAGGAGATAAAATTTTCCGACAACAAAATCCGATCGCGTCAATTCCAACCGTGTGTGGCCTGTTCCGACGCACAAAGTGCCACGCATGCTCAGAAGAAATTCCGACACGGGACAGCTCGTTCTGGTAAACTTAGCGTTCGTAATGGATAAAGCACTTTCGTCACGCTGCAATGTTCAAAATGGTTTAATACAGCGCACTCTCTTCTTCTTTATAATGTGACAAGAATTAAGTCGTTTTGATGCTCATATTCACACACACTTCTCACAAACTTTTTTCGTTACTATTTATCGGGATTCCCTCAATATATTTTGATTTCTCACATCTGACAACATATTTTTTTTTTTGTTTTTTTACTTTAATGTAGAATCTTTTTTTGTGTTTCTCTTTTTATTTTTTTTTTTTGGTGATTTTGATTTGTACTCCCGAAAATGTTTGTGTGTTTTTTGTGACAAGTTCCCACAACACCATTGATATGTTGTTCTATTTAATCTGTAGGAGGAGATTGTTTGGTGTTGTTGTCCCTTGTTAATTTCACATTGTACTTTAGAAATGTACCTGAATCGTCACCAACAAACTGTCCTTTTTGGATGAAAACACACACAGGAGAGTAGAATTTACCGAAAAATATTTTATTAAGGGGTCACAACTATAAACAAAGAGGGAGGCAACGCTGGAGAAACTGCAGAAGTGGGCGAAGCCTTGGACCCCCGGGGCAGACATCAATTATTTAAAAGCAAAATTGGTGGCCTGAGGAGTCCTTATCTAAGGGAGGGCAGTCTGGTCCAGAAGTCCCAGAGATCCGGAAAGCAGCAGATGACATCTGTGTCCCCAGGCTGTGGTCATACAAGAGACTGCAGCTTTTGTCAGACCAGACTGAACCCAGGGCCATCACTCTTTGGTCTTCCTTCCACGCTTCCTTACAGGCTGTGGCTGTGGTGGTGGAGTTGTGGCAGCAGGAGGAGGAGGATCGTCCCTCTCCATGATATCCGTCTTGTGTGTCAGTTCCCCACTCTCCCCCTTACGTAGGACTTTATAAATCAGGTCCTCAGAAATCTTGCGTTGGCCCTCCTGCATGCCCTGCAATTTGGTGGCAGCCATGCAGGCAAAGGCCTCTTCAGGACTGGGGAAGGCTCTGAGGGACGCCGAAGCCTCCTGGATCAGCCTGTACGCTGAATCCTGCACAGGACTGGGAGTGGCCTTCCTGGCCCTTTTATATGGCAGGTGGAGGGGAGGGACCTGAGACTCAGTCAGGCTGCGACTGGTCCCTGGCTTCTCTTGGCTGACACTTAGCCCCGCCTCCTCCTGGCTGCCACTAATCCCCGCCTCCTCCTGGCTGACACTAATAATCCCCGCCTCCTCCTGGCTGCCACATTCCACAGCCTCCTCCTGGCTGAGGTCTTCCTGTGTATGAAAAAGGGACATAGTTTTAGTATTGTTTTCATCAATCACACACAATTTTCACCTCCTGACTGCTGCAAATTCAATGTTAACAAATATAACAGACTATCCTTCTGAGCCCAGCATTTTGCATTCTTGTCCCAATTTTAGGGGTCCACTACTGTCTATTGATATGTAAAACACTTTTTTCAAGCAGCAATTAGTGTTCAATAATAACATCTAGTAAACATCATTTATTTATTAACCAGAAATCTGTAGAAGAATGCTATACCTGACTCAAGCTGGGCTCCTCCACTTCTTCCTGGCTGGAAGGCCCAGGTTGGACATCGGAAGCCTCAGCTGGTATGGAAGGAAGTGTGGAAGGAAGAGTAGAGAGGGATTCCCTGACTTCAATGTGGTCTGACAGAAATCGCAGTCTCTCATAGTACCACAGCCTGGGGACATAAACGTCATCTGCTGCAGCTCCGGACCTCTGGGAATCTGTGACCTTCTTGCGCTCCCTAAGATAAGTGCTCCTCAGGCCACCAATTTTAGCTTTCAAATAGGGGATGGTTGCTGTGGGGACCACCGGCTTCACCAACTCCAGCAGTTTCTCCAGCGCTGCCTGCCTCTTCTGTTTGTGATTATAGTGGGGGTGTCTGACCTGCCACAGACAGGGCAGCTCTCTGTACTTGTCAATAAACAGGGGCAGGAAATTGTGGTAGTTGAACCCATCCATTTTCTCTGCAAGACACAACACAAGACAAACCCTAATGTCAGGCCAAACTCCCCTAATCTTGTTACAATATAGGCTTCCATTTCGAAGCAGTATAGGCCCAAGTTTAGATCCTACCTTCGTTAGCACGATCGGCGTCTCCGATGCTCCTTCCTCCGCTCACAGATCGTACGTAAGACGCGCGCGTTACGATTTATACACACTGCGCATGCGTATAACTCCGCCCGCCCCTGACGTTCTTTCTATTCTATTCCCTGCCCCTTTTCGTTCGGCGCAGTGGAGGAAGAGCACATGGCGGATAGACAGCAGGATCGTGCTAATTACAGCAACGAGGAGGAGGAGGAAAGGCCGGAGCCTGAAACGTCCCGATCCAGAAGGAGATTAAAGGACTCAAATATGTCCTTTGGGGAGATGTTGGAGATGGTGGACATCCTGAAGAAGGCCGACTATGATGGAAAGTATGGGCCTTACCCCAACCCCAATGTCCGAAAGGCCAAGATCATGGCGAAAGTGGTCAGGAGTCTGCACCGGAAATTCGGGGTACGACGATCGAAAGATCAGCTCAAGAAGCGGTGGTCGGACCTGAAATTACGAGAACATGAGCAGTACAGAAAGATCCGGAGAGTGCTGCAAAAAAGTAAGTAGTTGTGCTGTGTTCCTATTGTTCTTGTGTTTATTACGTTCGTGCTGCTCCATGTGCTTTTAGGAACTGTTGTACAGTTTAAAATGGCAACTTTCATGTTCATGGGCACATTATTCGTTCGGATCACACATTTTTTTTTCGGACTATAAAATACCATTGTTTAGCCCATATGCATTTGGCCACCATTTTGAGGCCCTATACTTGTCTTCAAAGAATTGGGTTGTGTAGATGGCTTTGTTACTAGAATGAAATGCAAACTAGATTGTGTGTAAGGAGAGGACACTGAGCAGCTGTTTTCACATCTGGACACTGGAGCACTAGTGTGGGACCCCAGAACACCATTTTTATTAGGGGGGCCACACAGGTGCTCCAGTGTATACTATAGGGGGGTCTCCATCTGTGAAGCTTGTACCAAACAGGTAAAGTATTGCAGCTTGACAAAGGACACTAAAAAAGCTACATCTTGGAACTCTGCTAAAATAGACAATTGTACCCCACTTCCAAGCAATGTTTCATCTTTCTAGTTCTGCCATCAAATATCTGTGTGCTAATTATACCATTTTTGTTTTACATAGGGGAGAAAAGACTCGGAGGACACCCCTCATCCGAGGAGACCACAGACCCCCCTCTGGAAGAAGGGGAAATCCCCCCAACACAAGATGAGCAGGAGGAAGAAGACGTGGTGGAAGTAGTCACCACAACAGGTGAGTGTCTGCGACCACAGGCTCAGATAAGAGATGGATGGCGGCATTTTTTTAGACATAATTTATTTTGTGTTTCCTCTCTTTTTAGGTGATCGTGAGGTTGTGGATGAAGATCCTTTCACATCAGAAAGTGCCCAGATCCTGATCGGGGAGATCATGGGGTGTAATTTACAATTGGAAATCATCAAGCAAAACATCAATGATGTTATTCCCAAATATAAAAACATCATTGATGTTTTGGGGCGAGTTTAAAGCCCCTCCAAATCACTTTCTTCTTTTGTCTGCTACAATGTGCAAAATGTTTTTGTGATTTTGCACAAAGCCAAATTTGGAGGATGCACACAGTGTGTCAACATGTGCTATCTGCCATCACGGGAGATTAATGGACGTGTTTTGGGGGTGCAACCCCTTCCTCAATTATAAAGTAGCGGTGAGGAAGGGCTTTCTCCCCCAAAACACGTCCCTTGATCCCCCCTGATGGCAGATAGCACATGTTGACATTGGGAAATTTGTGTGCATCTTCCAAATTTGGCTTTTCCAGGGGTGATTTCCCCCCATCTGAATGCAATATCAAACACAGTTCCTAAATACTCATGTCTGATATTGCCTTCCAGTTCTACCAAATGTGAACTTTGTAAGATCAAGATTTGTGTCTTTCTTGTGGGTTTTACACAGGCCTGTTTTCTATAAAATGGACATTTTGATTTTGGATAATGACACCACAAAAATTGTTATACAACAAACATGTTGGTTTGTCAGAAAAACCTTTGGTAAATGCACATGTGATTGTGCAGGTATTAAAAAGATTGTTCATCAAGAATGTGTGGATTATTGTCTCAACGCTACAACACTTTTGGGGTGATGTAATTGTTGTTTTATGCGAAAATGGGGGTAATTTCCTAAGGGGAAATCCACTTTGCACTACAAGTGCAGTTTCAGTGCAGTTGCAAGTGCACTTGTAGTGAAAAGTGTCTTTGCATTTAGTAAATAACAGCCAACAGTGCTTTGTATAAGGTTACACAATCACAACATTTTCTGGACTCCACACATTTCTGTCAGGGTCAGCTCAAACAAACACAAGCAGTAAATGTCCACAAAGAAGAGCCTGGGGGGAGATGCCTGTCGAGAACTTGAGGTCCTGCAGACTTCTCCCTGTGGCCAAATACCGCAAGGTAGCGACCAACCTCTGCTCCGGAGTGATGACTTGCCTCATGCAGGTATCCTGACTGCTGATATAGGGGGTCAGCGAAGCCAACAAACGGTGAAATACGAGGTCCGTCATCCGGAGAAAGTTCCTGAAATCATCAGGATTATTCTCACGGATCTCACGGAGCATAGGCATATGAGAGAACTGGTCACGCTGAAGCAACCAATTCTTGGTCCATGAACTCCTCCCCACCCTGTTCATGGACTGGACTTGTGTCAAGGTCAGGACCCCAACACCAAGCCCCCGCACAGCACGAACTGTACGAGGAGTATGCATACGAAACATGGCTAGAAAACGGTCGGCTGCTCAGAACGAAGTAACAGAACGCACTGAAGAACAGCAAGGCCTGTGAAGAGCGACCTGAAAAACAGCAACGAGCGGACAAGATCGCACAGAAAACTCCGATACGAACTGACTGCACGCACTGAAGAGCAAATACAAACCCACAAGCACAAACTGAACGGCAGAAAACGATCTGAAAGCCACGAGTCTGAAAAAGCGCGAATCGTCTCTCACCAAACTTTTACTAACACGAGATTAGCAAAAGGAGCCCAAAGGGTGCCGCGCTTGGTTCTGAACCGGCCTTTTCTAGTCTCGTCGTACGTGGTGTACGTGACCGCGTGGTTGTCGATTGGAAATTCCGACAACTTTGTGCGACCGTGTGTAGGCAAAACAAGTTTGAGCCAACATCCGTCGGAAAAAATCCGAGGATTTTGTTGTCGGAATGTCTGAACAAAGTCCGACCGTGTGTACGGGGCATAATAGGTAGTGAGGTGTGAAAAAAATGTACGCCCTTAGAAAGCATGTAGACGGTGATTGGTTTTTGGGGTCCTGTACACGGCTAGGCTCCCAAAAAAGTCTCACACATGTGGTATCCTTGTACTCAGGAGAAGCAGCAGAATGTATTTTGGGGTGTAATTCCACATATGCCCATGGCATGTTTGAGCAATATATCATTTAGTGACAACTTTGTGCAATTTTTTTTTGTCATTTTTCAATCACTTGTGACAAAAAAATAAAATATTCAATGGGCTCATCAAGCCTCTCAGCAATTTCCTTGAGGTGTGTACTTTCCAAAATGGGGTCATTTTGGGGGGGGTTGTACTGCCCTTCCATTTTAGCACCTATGACATAAGCAGTCATAAACTAAAAGCTGCATAAATTCCAGAAAATGTACCATAGTTTGTAGATGCTATAACTTTTGCGCAAACCAATAAATATACGCTTATTGACATTTTTTTTACCAAAGACATGTGGCTGAATACATTTTGGCCTAAATGTATGACTAAAATTGAGTTTATTGGATTTTTCTTATAATGAAAAGTAGAAAATATAATTTTTTTTCAAATATTTTGGTCTTTTTTCCATTTATATCGCAAATAATAAAGATTGCAGAGGCAATCAAATACCATAAAAAGGAAGCTCTATTTGTGGGAAAAAAAGGATGCAAATTGTGTTTGGGTACAACATCGCATGACCGCGCAATTACCAGTTAAAGCAGCGCAGTGCCAAATTGTAAAAAGTGTTCTGGTCATTGAGCAGCCTAATCTTCCAGAGCTAAAGTGGTTAAGCAATCATTTACAATCCTTACATTGCTCCTATATATGGATATTCCTCCCAACATTGATTTGTTATTTGATGTATGTATATTGATTGCCATGCTTGCCTTTGTAGTCTCCCTTTCCTAGTGCTATAAACCTGCTGACTACCTACAATGGTAGGCTTGACAAAGGAGTGGTATGCTTTAAAATGCATTGCCTGATAGGCCAAACCTCTCCACTCCACGTGTGCTCTCCATGGCCCCTGAGCACTTTTGACATATCGCAGGCGGATTAAAATTCTGGGACTGCTGCCTGTGCTGTGCAGCTGTGAGGCATTTCCCTTCCCTGTCATCTTTTACTGCATGTGAATGTATGTTTATTTTATTCATTAGAAAAGTTTCTTTATATTCTTAACACACTCCTGCACCATGTCGCTGTTCTTATAATTTGCATCTTTGCTTTGCACAAGCAGTTCTATACACATAGCCTAAAGAAAATGACTTTAACTGCTTCTGTCTGCTGGAAATTAAATTGCTTATAATGAAGGGAGTAGAAAGAAATCATACTATTCATATAAAACTTTTATAATAAATTATTATATTATATATAATTTTTAGCATTTCCATTTTCTTCTGCATTTTGTTCTTGACAAATAAGAAATTAGTATGTTAAGGACTGTAGGATTATTTTTATTACCAAGTTCCCCACACAGCATTGCATCCAGGGAGCCATTCATTCTATTTATAAAGAAGATTCACAGGTCATATGCACCTGCACTCTGCCAAAATATGTTCTGAAAAGGAGGATTTTTTTCCTGGTTAAGCAATTACACTAAGGGCAGAGAAATTACAGACCCACTGTGAGACATTGTATATGGAGGACACTGAATACAGTGTATATTGCATTTTAAATATAGGAACATATTGTAACTACTTTTAACTCTTTCATATGCTGCACTGAGGAACTGTTGAGAGTTCCTAAGGATATTATCAGCATTTCATCAGAGAAAAGGGTGGCAACCTATTTTCACTTTTGAAGGCACATAATCCCCACCTATGCCAACAACTCTTTCTGGGCATCAGGCGTGCTTGCTACTTTGCTAGCAGAGCCCCTTTCTTTGGGAACCCCTGTTTGAGATTTCTAATTCTGAAGACAAGTAGGCTGTTATCAGCATGGTAAAGAAAACACAAATTTAGCACTACAGAGGGAGTAAGCAGCAAAATTGGTAAAAAGGTAACTACTGTACCTTTTGTATTCCCCAGTGGACTTTTTGCTGATAGTCACTGGGGAACACATTTACTAGCATTACATTAACCATACTATATGTAAGATTGCAGGCATATATGTGCCAATGCTATGAGAATCTAGATCAGCCTTCTTCAGCCAGGGTACCCAGGCACCCTGGGGTGCCTTCAGGTTTTTTCATGGGTGCCCTTGCAAAATGCATAAAAATTGCCCAAAAATTAGGCGGAGGGAGTCTGCCTTTAAAGCCACAGGTTTTAATTGTGCATCATTACAACCTTCTAGCCACCGGCGTCCTAACAACCAATGGCCTCATCAGTAAGGTGGTTATGAGGGGCCTGCACACCATCCTAGTTTGCCCCTTCGCTGCGCCTTTCATTAACGCTGGTATCACATTAGCTGAGTGAGGGGTAGATACTGAGCAGTAGCAGAAATACTGGAATAGTCAGTACCAGTGTGAAAACTTATATTTGTTTTTGGAAGAATAAATCTGATTAGGGTTTCCTATGTGTGTGGATGTTGCTGCATTTTATAAAACTTTTAGTTGAGTGTTTTACATTTTAGAATGGTTGCCTCAAAATTGTGCAGAATTTTAAAGGGTGACTTGACTGAAAAAAAGGTTGAGAAACACTGATCTAGATCAACTGTGTCTGAATACACTCATACAACATTTCAAGTTAGTGTATTTTCTCAAAACACAGACAATATTAAAGCAGAGTTCCACCCAAAAATGACTCCGCTTTAAGTGCCTAAGGTGACCCCCTGACATGCCACATTTGGCATGTCATTTTTTGGGGGAGGAGCAAGTACCCTGTTTTTACAGGCAGCCAGCTCCCACTTCCTCCATGGCGCCGTGGTGCGGGAAGGGAAATCACCTCTTCCCCTCCCTCCCTGCAATCTTCTGGGACATGTCACAGGTCCCAGAAGATTGTCCGGCCAATCACAGTGCATGCGCAGTGTGTGCCCATCTGTGAAGCCACAGCCGGGCACCCACAGTTACAATGCCGGTGCCGTGGAGAAGAGGGGGCTTCGTACACCCACATCGCTGGACTGTGGGACAGGTGAGTGTCTGATTATTAAAAGTCAGCACCTACACTTTTTGTAGCTGCTGAGTTTTAAATGAGTGGAACTCCACTTTAACTTCAAAGCAATAGTTGGTAAAAATTAGATATCATTTCTTTTCCTTCTTAACCACCTCATGATTCACCCCTTCTTTGCATGATACTTTGACTGACAATTACTTGGTCATACAACACTGTACATAAAATAATTGAATCTCTTTTGCTTATGACAAATAGCACTTTCTTGTGGTGGTATTTAATAATCACTGGGGTTTTTATATTTTTCTAATTAAAGGCAAAAAACACCAAACCATTAAAAAAAAACTGTTTCCCTAACTTTGTTTTAAACATAGCAAGTAACATGCCAGGACAGTATGAAAACCCCCAATTAACCCCTTTTTAAAAAGTAAACACCCAAGGTGACCTGATTATTTTTACCCACATTTATTGGGAATAAAGAAATGTGCCAGCATTGAGGGAAGAAAAACATGGAGCTTGGTATTTGTGCACTAGGTACATTAAATGTACAGGTCATGCTGTACATATAGGAATCAGAAGTTGAAAGGGTTAATTTACAGATAATTTACAGGCTTACAATTGCAGGATGTAAATTAAGGATTAATGTAAGATGTGTTGATCTGTTAATATACAGGTCAGCTAGAGACAGGATGAGCCTGACATATACAGGACAGGGGTGATTGACAGTAGAGGGGTGGGTAGTTAGGAGCTGGCTGGTAGTTAGGAGGCTTTCTTTCCTTTCACATTTTAATTGATGCGTCAGACCAGACAGTGCTTTCTGATCACTGTCCGGTAAGTGTAACACAGCTGAAAACTGCAGCCTGTGTTTACATTTTGTGATGATGCGACCGAATCACAGTGATCACATAGTACAGAGCCTCTCATTAACTATGTACCTGTTGCCAGTAATCCACTGTGTCCAACCACAGTGCATCCTTCCAGAACAATAGAGGATTAGACTGACCACAGGAGGTTAAATATAATTATTTTGGTGAGGTAGTGTGACATATGGTTGGAAGTTATGGGTCTGTGTACTGAATAGTGGGGTGCTAGGAGAGTGCATTAATGTAGGCTACAGATGATGAGGATCTTGGAAAGCACAGAATACTGAACTAACAGGTAAAGAAGGGGTATAGAGCAGCACTGGGATGATGGCCTTACAGACAGGAAGAAGTACTAGTAAGACACTTGCAGCACAGGGGTGGTGTGTTTACTTGAAGACTTGAGCACAGGGGTATCCTACAACAGTAGGATGTTGAACTTAAAGGTAAAAGACAGAAGCAGCGGTACCAATCCAGCAAGCACAGAGACTTCACCATCACTGGACTCCCTGATGTGCCTTACGTCACTTACCAAGATGTAAGTGCTTTTATATAAAATATCTTTAGCTCAGAAAAGTTAATTGTCCAAAAGTGCACGCTTGCACCTTTGGCATAGACAAGGGGGCACTGAGCAGACCCCACTGCTCCTGGATCACTTGAGGGATCAACAATAGTGGTTGATTTAAAAAATTCAATATAGCTAACTGGGTTCTTAAAATTGAAAAAGGTCATCCAAAGGTTGTCCACCAACATCTAGGGAAATTCATACAGATATCCAAAGTAAACTTTCCTTTCCTTTTGTTCTTAGGCCTACTGCTCATTTAAAACTGGCATCTGCTCTCTCTTCACCTCTCTCACTGCTCTCTCTGTACATCACAATGACCATGTCACTCTGGGGTTGATTTATTAAAACTGGAGAGTGCAAAATCTGGTGCAGCTGTGTATGGTAGCCAATCAGTTTTTAATTTCCGCTTGTTCAGTCAGGCCCCTTTCACACGAGGCGGGCTCCGTTTCTACGGAGCCCGCCTCGGTCCGCCGGCTCAGCGGGAGATCTGTCCGTTGATCTCCGCTAGAGCCGGCGGATGACAGGTCCCTCTCTGCTCACTGAGCGGGGAGGGGCTTGTCAGGCGCCGCTGCCGCCTATGGAGGGATCGGACGAAAACGGACAGCGTGTCCGTTTTCGTCAGATCTCACCCGATCCGATCCGCCAGCGACGGATCTGGACGTAGAGCCATATGTCTGCTTTTAGCGGATCGGATGGGGTCGGATGTCAGCGGACATGTCTCCGCTGACATCCGACGCTCCATAGGCTAACATGGAGCGCCCGTTCAGGTCCGCCGTCAAAACTGACAGGCGGACCTGAACGGTCCGATCGTGTGAAAGGGGCCACAAACTTTGACAATAAGATCTGGAAGTTGATTGAAGAGGTTCAAAATCTGGTGCAGCTGTTTATGGTAGCCAATCAGTTTCTAATTTCAGCTTGTTCAATTAAACTTTGACAATAAAATCTGCAAGCTGATTGGAGAAGTTCAAAATCTGGTGCAGCTCTGTATAGAAACCAGTTTTAGTAAATCAACCCCAATATGTCACTAAATGAAGTCAAAGTTGATAACAGTAAGCGGTGACATCTAGTAGTGCTAATTAATTGCCTGTCAGTGACTCCATGGCAAAATGATGTTTACAAAAGTAAAATTATGACAGCTGTAGCAAAGGACTGTAAAGCACTGCTGATGCACTGAGGATAATAATGGATGTGAATAAGAATTGTCTCTAATACATAATCAGGAGGTTTCTGTGAATCTCTACTGTAATATGATGTCCAAATGATGATGATAAAAAGAATATTAAAAAGAACTGTATAATGTAGTGGTAAAGAATCTGAGCAGCACTGCTGATATATTGAGGAATAAAGATGGTGATGCGTAACTGAAAAAAAGAGTGAGCAACACATTTAAGGTTGTAAGCAAAGCCGATAAACTGGAATATGTGCTCCTGTGGTGCTTTTATCTGGATTATTGTTTGTGATGGCAAAAAGTTACTTCTAATTAAAGATAACAAGTATATCCACCTTTAAGATCATCAGACATAATCCCAAAGTGAAATTGGTGCAGATGCTACATGCACCGTCATAGCATTGCAAATCCCCACCTCAAATTAATTTTTAACTTTGTTAAAAGGAAGGATGGTGATTTATTAATGCTAATATTATTTGTGCTTATGGTAATGATAATAATACTAATAAGGACAAAAGCTAAGGATGATTGTTTGTTCCCTGCTTAGAAATACAGTTTCTGCTGTAATTTGTTTTCCGTATTTGATTATTATTTTGGAGCAATTATTTTAAATTTACTAATAATTCAGTATTAGCTGTCATTATTATGTAGAGGTGAGTTCATTCGAGTGCACTGGAAAGAGCAAGGTCAAAAGCTGGGAATCTGTGTGAGTTGTCCACTTGTTCAGTAATTGCAGTTAGGATGTAATTTTAGACAATCAGATAAAGCATTTTAACTTAGTACTTAGGAATACAGCATCCCCTCTGCTCACTCATCCAAGTAGACTAATTGAGCTTCTCCATGGTATAAAATGCTAAAGAAAAGCAAAGGGTAATTTAAAGCTCTGCAATTCATTACCAGGGTTGGCTGAATCTGATAAGCTGGATGGTGGGTTTAATGTTATCAATTAGAATTTGTTCATGTCTCAGTATAGAGTTTTCGATTAAAATCTTTACACATATGATTTTCGTTATGTCATGAAACTGCTTGTGATTAGGAGTTGCTACTAGTGATATAAAATACTATCTTTTCCGTGGCAAAGGTTAGATCAAAAAAAGATAGAAGGAAATTAAGATATCAGCCTCCACAGATGATCAGCTCAAGCTGTATTTTGTTATACCAGTAAAATAAACAGATCTATTTCTGCCTGAAATTATTTGCCCAATGGTATTGGTTTAAATAAATCTTAATACAAATTTGATTTCATTTTTAGGTCTAATATTCTACTTTTTAAATTTGGTTTCATGACACTGACTTCCTTTTTTCTTTTAACATCTTGATTTCATTTTTAGGTCTAATATTCTACTTTTTAAATTTGGTTTCATGACATTGACTTCCTTTTTTCTGTTAACATTTAATCTTCGGGTGTTAAATTGTACTTTGCAGGGTAGAAATATCAGAGATGCCATTACCAAACTGCTTTTAACCACTTCAGCCTGAGCCTCTTTTTTACACTTGTTGTTTACAAGTTAAAATATTTTTTTTTGCTAGAAAATTACTTAGAACCCCCAAACATTATATATATATTTTTTAACACCCTAGAGAATAAAATGGCAGCCGTTGCAATACTCTCTGTCACACCGTATTTGCACAGCGGTCTTACAAGCGCACTTTTTTTTGGAAAAAATAAATTTTTGAATGAAAAAAAAAGACAACAGTAAAGTTAGCCCAATTTTTTTCTATATTGTGAAGGATGTTACACCGAGTAAATTGATACCCAAAATGTCATGCTTCAAAATTGCTCCAGCTCGTGAAATGGTGACAAACTTTTACCTTTAAAAATCTCCATAGCCGATGTTTAAAAATTTCTACAGGTTACCAGTTTTGAGTGACAGAGGAGGTGTAGGGCTAGAATTATTGCTCTCACTCTAACTATCATGGCGATACCTCACATGTGTGGTTTGAACATCATTTTCATATGCGGACGCTACTCAGGTATGGGGAAAAATACACTAAAGCGCTGAAATTAATATTTAAAGTAAACTATAATAGAAAATGGCTAAATAATTAAGCTGCAACCATTAAATTAGTGCTCAGACACTAAAGCCGCGTACACACGGGCAGACTTTTCGACCAGACTGGTCCAACCTTCAATGGACTTTTTAGCGAACGGACTTGCCTACACATGATCACACCAAAGTCCAATGGATTCCTAGCTACCCTAGCGTTGGTTTTTGCTCATCGGACTAGCATACAGATGAGCGGATTTCTGGGTCCGGTGGAGTTACGATGTAAAGATTTGAAGCATGTTCCAAATCTAAAGTCCGTCAGATTTTCGACTGGAAAAGTCCGCTGAAGGTCCGATGAAGCCCACACGATCGGATTGTCCGCCGAACTCAGTCCGTCGGACCAGTCCAGTCGAAAAGCCAGACCGTGTGTACGCTGCATAAGAGTGAAAAATATAAAAAACAAAAAATGGTGCGCTACAATTAACTTTCTACTAATTGCACAATATCAAAAATGTAAACAAAAAGAGTGATATAATAATTAAGATAAGTAACCCATATCATGCTTATAAAAAATATGTAATAAATGATCCGTGCTAAAATGTAATTTCTGCCTTCAATCACTAATGATGGGAGCTGCTAACCTCTCAAAGTTCACAAGGTTAGCCACAGAGTTGGCTAATAAGAAAAGCACAGATCCTAGGTCATAGTATATTTCAAATACAGGAGATTGTGGATATAGAGCCCATGGAGATCAACATAAATTCCCAGGTGTGTTCAGCATCAAGAACGCTCCTTCTGGGTTTACAAGTCACCAATAATGCTCAGCTAGTAAATCATGCTGCTCCTCTCCATTTCACCATTCATAACGGGACTCACATAAAACGAAGGAGAGATATATAATTGGACAGTGATTAGTTCTTGCACATACATTCAGAAAATGCAGACAAATCACTCACGTTTAATGTGGATAACCAGCGCTTATTGCACAAAATAGTCAGATGCTTGTAGTGGTTTGTTTCCTCACACTGCATCTACTACACTCGAACAGATGCAATAGATGTCATCACTGGCTCCTCCCAACGCATTGTGTCACATGTCATGTGACTTTTTAAAGAAAAAGTCACTTGACATGTGACAAAACGCGTCGGTAGGAGCAAGTGACGACATCTATTGCATCTGTTTGAGTGTAGTAGCTGCAAAGGATAGTCTCTATAATACCCTGTAGCATCACAGAGTCTAGCTAAGAACACATCGCAATAAAACAGCACAGGATACAACTACTTTTGATTGTTCTCATAAAATGAATCACGGTGAAGTTAAGGGTAGCTCTGGTAACATAGGTAAATGACTGTAGGGATCAAGCATCTAAAGCCTAGTACACATGGACCGAATTTCAGGTGCCTTCGACCGGTTCAGTAAAAACTGTCCGAAATTCAGCCCGTGTGTTCCCAGCCGACTGGCTCCTGACCAGTGCTCTCAGTCAATGGCTGACCGGAGTGTTCTGGCAGGGGGGCTGTCCCCCTTTCAGAACACAGTAGCTCAACAAGGGAGATTGCTGTACTAACTTAAGATCGTTTGTACAACAGCATTGACCTGAGCTGTCAGGTTTTTTTTTATTATTCAACCCACTGGGTTGAGCAAAAGAAACCTGTTAGTGTGTACTAGGCTTAAAGGTGTTGTTAACCCTCTATATTATGATCATGGCATCCTCTTTGTTATATAACACTATGTGCCCCTGTGCTGTATAAAAAAATGCCCATTTTACCATATATCAGAGTGTCTCCCGGCGCTCACATGACTCCTTGACTCTCTCCTCCCTCTGGCTGACAGCTATAGTGGGTGGGGCTGAGCACTGCCACTGACATCAGCTGGGGAGGAGGGGAGGAGAGAGATCCAAGGAGTCATGTGAGGACTTGGCGCAGCTCTGATATACGGTATAATCTGCATCTTTTTATACAGCACAGGCACAGGGGCACATAGCATTATATAACAGAGGAGGGTGGCATGATTATAGTATAAATTTGATTGCACCAGGAGGGGAGGATTGTGGAGTGGACAGAGCTGACAGACAGGGAGGGGAGGGGGAGGAGAACAGAGGAGGACAAAGGAGAGCAGAGAGCAGGGCTGCGGCTGACGGAGGCACATAAACTGACCACGGTGTCAGGGCTCAGCAGCCATGATTAACTGTGGTCAGTTTACAGAGGGGAGGGCATAGCCAGGTAGGATCTGCCAGGTTTTTTATGTGATACAGGGGGGGCCAAATTACACAGCACAAGCACTGTGCTGTATAACATACTTTAAGGGAACAGGATCCTTTTTTTTTTTAGGTTAACAAACACTTTAAGGATGGAGCACCACCCCACTGCAACTGCATTACTATGGTGGCAATTGAAATGGTGTTCCTTACAGTGTCTAGGCCTTTTGGAGAAGCTGACCACAAGCCAATTTTTGCAGTGGAGGGCCACCTACCTGGCTGTGGATCGCTTCCACTGCCTCATCAGATGTGGCCTCTCTGAGCTGCTGGGGGAGAGGATCAGAGTAAATTTTGTTCCTCATTCCCAGGAAACCAAGAAGTTGTGGGAAAAGGAGCCTGTGCCTGAATTTTGAGCATGGCGAGTATATGGGTACTCCACTGCACCTCTACTACTGTATGTATTTATTTGCATTGCTAAGTACATCTGCAAACACACTGCTATATGTAAGATACCATTTAGGATATACTTTCTTTTTATCTAAAAACAGTAGAATAGTTGAAATATTGGTTACTACTCTTTACTCATCTCATTTGAAAAATACAAACATTAGAAGGTGTCACACCCTTATAGTGAACGGTACTGACATCCTTTACAAAATTTCAACAACTATAAAAAACAAAGGTGAGACTTTTTAGGTACCAATTGCACACCAATAATGTATATAAAATTAAATAAGTTTCATTATTTTACATAAAACAGCATGATATAATATATACATTTGTTGCATCTCCTATTACTATTTGTTACATAGTTAGTCAGGTTGAAAAGACACAAGTCCATCCAGTCCAACCACAAAAAAAAAACAAAAAAAAAAAAAAAAAAAAACGTACAATCCAATATACCCAATACTATACCCACAGTTGATCCAGAGGAAGGCAAAAAACCCCAGCAGAGCATGCTCCAATTTGCTACAGCAGGGGAAAAAATTCCTTCCTGATCCCAGAGAGGCAATCGGATTTTCCCTGGATCAACTTTACCTATAAATGTCAGTACCCAGTTATATTATGTACATTTAGGAAAGTATCCAGGCCTTTCTTAAAGCAATCTACTGAGCTGGCCAGAACCACCTCTGGAGGGAGTCTATTCCACATTTTCACAGCTCTTACTGTGAAGAAACCTTTCCGTATTTGAAGATGAAATCTCTTTTCCTCCAGTCGTAAAGAGTGCCCCCTTGTCCTCTGTGTTGACCGTAAAGTGAATAACTCAACACCAAGTTCACTATATGGACCCCTTATATATTTAAACATGTTGATCATATCCCCCCTTATTCTCCTCTTCTCAAGAGTGAACAAATTCAGTTCCTCTAATCTTTCCTCATAGCTGAGCTCCCCCATGCCTCTTATCAGTTTGGTTGCCCTTCTCTGCACTTTCTCCAGTTCCACGATATCCTTTTTGAGAACTGGTGTCCAAAACTGAACTGCATATTCCAGATGAGGTCTTACTAATGATTTGAACAGGGGCAAAATGATATCTCTCTCTCTGGAGTCCATACCTCTCTTAATACAAGAAAGAACTTTGCTCGCTTTGGAAACCGCAGCTTGGCATTGCATGCTATTATTGAGCTTATGATCTACCAAAACCCCCAGATCCTTCTCCACTACAGATTCCCCCAGTTGTACTCCCCCTAGCATGTATGATGCATGCATATTCTTAGCCCCCAAGTGCATAACTTTACATTTCTCAACATTAAACCTCATCTGCCACATAGTCGCCCAATTAGACAGTGCATTGAGGTCGGCTTGTAAATTGGAGACATCCTGTAAGGACGTTATTCCACTGCATAGCTTGGTGTCATCTGCAAAGACAGAAATGTTACTTTTGATCCCAGACCCAATATCATTTATAAAGATATTAAAGAGTAAGGGTCCCAGCACTGAACCTTGGGGTACACCACTGATAACCTTAGACCATTCAGAGTAAGAATCATTAACCACTACTCTCTGAATTCTGTCTTTTAGCCAGTTTTCTATCCATTTACAAACTGATATTTCCAAGCCTGTAGACTTTAACTTACACATGAGCCGTGTGTGCGGAACTGTATCAAACGCTTTTGCAAAATCCAAATAAACCACGTCCACAGCCACCCCTCTGTCCAAGGTTTTACTTACCTCTTCATAAAAAGAAATCAGGTTTGTCTGACAACTTCTGTCTTTCATGAACCCATGCTGTCTGTTGCTTAAAATGTTTTTTTCCAGCAAGAACTCGTCTATGTGGTCTTTTATTAAACGCTCCAGTATCTTCCCGACTATAGAAGTTAAACTAACAGGTCTATAGTTACTTGGTAAAGACTTTGATCCCTTTTTAAATATAGGCACCACGTTCGCCCTGCGCCAATCCAGCGGTACTATTCCCGTCATTAATGAGTCCCTAAAAATTAGATACAATGGCTTTGAAATTACAGAGCTCAATTCTTTTAGGATCCGTGGGTGGATGCCATCAGGTCCAGGTGCTTTATCCACCTTTATTCTGTCTAAATATTTCTGGACCATATCCCTTTTGAGCCATTGTGGATCATTGGGGGCTGTGTCAATACCACCCCCATTATGGACATGAACTTCCCCATGCTCTTTTGTATACACAGAGCTGAAGAAAGTATTTAATAAATTAGCCTTCTCCTTGTCCCCAGTCACCCACTCTAGATTATTTTGTAAAGGGCCTACATGCTCAGATCTGACCTTTTTACTATTAATATATTTGAAGAATTTTTTGGGGTTTGTCCTACTATTTTTTGCGATCTGTCGTTCATTTTGAATTTTTGCACCCTTGATTTCCTTTTTACATATTCTGTTAAATTCTTTGTAGCATTTAAATGACACTAGTGTTCCTTCATTTTTATATTTTTTAAAAGCTCTTTTCTTATTGTTTATAGCTTTTCTAACTTTGACCGTGAGCCACATAGGTTTTCTTTTTAGCCTTTTAAACTTATTGCCCATGGGAATATACTTTGCAGTGAGGTCCCAAACAGTCTTTTTGAAGAATTCCCATTTCTGTTCTGTGTTTATCGCTGCCAATATTCCCTCCCAGTCTAAGTCCTCGAGAGCAGCCCTCATCCTTGGAAAATTTGCTCTCTTGAAGTTAAGTGTTTTTATCTTTCCCTTATGTATTTCTTGTTTACAGCTAACATCAAATGAAATCATGTTATGGTCACTGCTACCCAGGTGTTCCTTTATCTGCACATTAGTAATAAGCTCTGCATGGTTTGAGATTACCAGGTCCAACAGAGCTTCATTCCTAGTTGGGGCCTCAATAAACTGGACCATAAAATTGTCCTGTACTAGGTTTATAAATTTTTGCCCTTTAACTGTCCCAGCAGTGCCATTACTCCAGTCAATTTCTGGGTAGTTAAAATCTCCCATTATTATCACTGTCCCAGCCCTTGCAGCCCTTTCCATCTGTGCAAGGAGCTGAGTCTCCACCTCCTCGTTAACATTGGGTGGTCTATAACAAACTCCAATGATTAACTTTGAACTACGCCCATCTATATGCAGTTCCACCCATAATGCTTCAGACTCATCACACTCTCCATCAATCAGGTCCTCTTTCACACTTGCTTTGAGATCACTTCTCACATAGAGACAGACCCCGCCACCTTTCCTTTTTACCCTGTCTCTCCGAAAGAGTGCATAGCCAGGAATATTAATAGCCCAGTCATGTGAGGATTGAAGCCAAGTTTCAGCAATACCGATTACATCATAGTTCACTTCATGCACCAGAGCTTCCAACTCACCTATTTTGCTTGGCAGACTTCTGGCATTGGTGAACAAACACTTTAATGCATTAATACATTTTGGTCTGGTGTTTTTCATATATTTTTTAGTAGTACAAATGGCACTACAGTTTCCAATGGCTGTTTGCAACATGGGAAATTTCTTGACACCTGCCATAACCCTCCCCCCATCTGTCCCCATTCCACCCTCCATTAATGTCTGACCCCTAACTGACCTGTCTTCTTGATGTAATTCTAGTTCACCCTCCCCCCTCAATCCTAGTTTAAATACTCCTCCTTGTTGTCCTCCATTCAAACTTCATGTGAGCATATAAAACAAAAATCCCCATATTTGTTGTGTCCGCACTGGAGGAAAAAACAGCAAATTCTTTCCAGATGCATTTTGTGGACTTTATGGGGAAGATTTACTTAAACTGGTGCACACAGAGTCTAGTGCAGTAGTGCATAGTGACCAATCAGTTTCTAGGTTTTAGCCTAGGGTCACACTGAGGGCGGGTTTGAAATAGTGCGAGTTTAGCTGATTTCAAAATGGCATTTCAGTCTGCTTTGCGGACGGGTTCATGCACAGATGTCCATTGAAATCGCCCCCGAACTTGCCAAAAGTAGTGCAGAAACTACTTTTGGGAATCGGCGCCACACCAATTCGGACAGTGCCATTGCCAGCAATAGTGGCCCAAAGTGAATGTGGGCTTATTGACAAAGCTTATTTGTACAAGCTGAAGTTAGAAGCTGATTGGTTACTATGCACAGCTGCACCAGATTCTGTGTGCGCCAGTTTCAGTAAATCTCCCCCTTTATGTCACTTCCACAGAAGACTCGCAAGGTATGTCTAATATACACTGTAACATCAAAATGTAACCAGCCATGATAAAACACACACATGATACAAGCCTATAAGAAAAGAAAAATTTCCCCTGAGTGGACTTTAACGGCACTTGCTAACAAATATTTAGATAATAAGTATGTGTAACAGAGTATAGAGAGTAAAAAGATTTTTTATTTTTATTTTGACATACCATAGATTAAAAACATAATGTATCATACATTTAACGGAGCATATTACAGAATCAATACATTTTAGTGTTATTATCGAACAATAGATTA
Organism: Aquarana catesbeiana; assembly: GCF_042186555.1. Taxonomy (NCBI): domain Eukaryota; kingdom Metazoa; phylum Chordata; class Amphibia; order Anura; family Ranidae; genus Aquarana; species Aquarana catesbeiana. The sequence continues at coordinate 377,904,703 of NC_133324.1, read as the reverse complement.
TTTGAGGGCTCCTTTTCACACCCAACGCGTTTTGGAATAAACAGTGTTTTTGTCCTTCTTCAGGGATGTAGCAGAAAAGAGCAATTCATCTAAAGTAATTAAAATGTAAAATAATGAGTGGGTTACCATGACATGTAAATATGGATGTGTTTATCCAATATATGGTTATATAATAAGTCACTCACTTATAATATGGTTCGTTGAGTTACTTTAAAACTCCAAAATTGGGCATTGGGCATTATTGCTGGTGTAGCTGTTATTATTGGAACATCATAGTTTGCACTAAGTGAAATTACTTGGTAGCAATCCCATTTAATGGGGCATGGTATCTCACCTACCCCCTACCTGGCGTGCAGGCCAGAGCAATATACTGAGGCAAAAGGAGAAGGAGCCCCTGGAAGTAAAAGAATGTAAAAGGGGTAAGTATTTGAAAACAGGAATTAAACATGGGTCTAAGAATTGACTGTATATAGTATCTCATATAAGAAGTAGTGTTTTGTTATTATATAAATAACATGTATCCCAAATAGGTAAAATATATATGGTACAAATATGGTTACTTATGTATCTGTGCCTTTAAAGTTAATGTACATAAACATGAGGTTTATCAATAAAAGAGACGTAATTAGTTTATACGCTTAAGTTTCTGAGTATATAGTGTGCATGCGACACTGGAGTATTGCTGAGTGTTTTCTATTACTAATGATAATGTAGGTAAATGCATAAATATACATTTTGAAAAGTCATGAATCATAATATTATCTGGTATTAGATATAGCCCAAAAATATATTTAACCAATGGTATTAGTGTCAGCATGTAGGCAAGCAAGTAAAAGGACTATAATCTGCTAACCAGGCTATAAATCTAAAAGATGTAAGGAAAAGAGTTCTATAAATAAGGATTATATATAAATGTATAAATTCATCATCATCATCATCATCATCATCATTTTCATCCAACCGGGATGGAGGGGGGGACCTGAGCGGCACCCCCATACCTCATTTAAAGTCCCACCAATTCCCTCATTTTTTTCCCCATTAATATTAAGGATTATATATACTTTATAAATAGGCCATAGAAACTAAATACTGGTGCATGTGATGTAATTATAGTGGTTTCAGAGCAAGTAGTTATAGATCAGATAAGAGGAGGATTGCTCAAGAGTTGTTTAAGTAGCAATAGACAAGCCATGTTGCACAATATAAAGCAGTTTCCTTACCTATTTGTGTCAAGTTTCAAATGTGCCAGCCACGCATCCCAGCAACCAGCGTGTGTAATGCCTGAGCTGGGAATGAGAGGATCTGGCATTTTATATTGGCGAACTCACAATCAGCTGGCACTGGTAATTGCGCTCAGCTGATCTGTGTAGTTCTAAGTAGGGGAAGCCTCGTAAACGCCCCCTGAGTCATAAACGCCCCTACCGCGCATGCGCGAGCGCACTTACATTGGGGCGGCGTCATGCACACCTGACCCACCGACACGGAAAGCCGCACCGGCGGACTGCGCATGTCCGCCAGAGTAGCAAGATGGAGGTAGTGGGTGGTGATGTTATACATCCAACTGACCTCCTAAGAGGCCGCCCAGATAATATATCTGGGCGGCTTTCCCTGCCGGGCAATCGCTCTGGCTGATCGCACCGGGGAGAGACCAGGGGAGGAAGGACACTTAGTACTTTGATAAAGAATGATGCTTAAAGTGTAGTATATACTGGGACAAGGACAACAACGATAATGAGAAGTTAAAGATCATATATACTGGCATGTGTATTCAAATAAGCAAGTGCATACATGTTTTTGAAACTGGTTAGTAATGCAAAATAATCAAATTAATAACATCATACAACCAATGGTCAACTGGTATAAATTTGTCAAACTAGACTCGATATTATCTAAATAAAATATCCATTATGAGCCATGTTATACCAGGGGGTAAAAAATAGTAATAAATAAGCAACAATACAAAGCATTGAAATATAGATTCATACCCACAACGTGGTGGGCTATTTGCTTGGGCCAGCATAGTAGTTTTGGACAGAGTCAGATGCATGCAGTGATACAAATTAATTATAATTTTTAATAACTAAAAACAGTACTATATGTAAACATGCATGGTATCACATATATATATATATATATATATATATATATATATATATATATATATCTACCTAATATATGGCATACATGATCTGCAGAATCTGAGTCTAATCATGTAGTACATAACACCGATCCTGTTGTTACATTTATTCTATATAGCACTTATAAATTAATTATTTGAATCCTTTGGGCAAGTATGTAAAGATTTAATTAAGAATTCAGATGGGTATAATTGTTAACCATATCTGGAATTGAGAAACATGGGAGAAACTGATCCCATATGGAATAGGGTAAACAGGTCTCATCATTCATAATGATTGAAGAGAGAAACATTATAGATGGTTATGTGTGATTGGCTAATTCCCTTTATAAACAGTACCTCATTAGAGACCCACACTAATGCAGACATGTATGTCATAAATCAACAACAAGTTCAAGAATTTTGAGTACATATAAGTCAAACATTGCATTTGATTTTTATTTATACACCGTATTTAATTATTATTTTCATTCAGAGGTTTTTAAAGGGGGAGCCCTATTTATTTCTCCATTCCGCCAGAGCAGAAGCCTTCGAGGAATGGTTTAAAACAGACAGCCTTATTTAGGCCTGGGGGCGAAGTAGCCTTTAGTAGGTAGATCCATCTTAATTCTCTCTGAAGGAGAATTTTGTTCCAGTCGCTCCCCCTAGGGCTAGGGTGTATCCGATCTAATATCAAGAATTTAATCTTTGGGAAAATTCCTCCATGTACTGATGAGACAAGGTGACCTAGGGGGAGGTCAGGATCACATGTTTTCATGGAAAGTATGTGTCTGTAGGCTCTTCTCCAAAACTCTAGCTTTGTTTTGCCTACATAAAAACAACCGCAGGTACACTGGAGCAAATAAACAACTCCAGTGGTCCTGCAGTTGGCAAAGTGTTTTGGGGAAAATTTCTTGCCATTCGGGAGGATAGGGTTCCTCTGTGTAAGCATATATCCACAATAGCGACAGGATCCACAAGTAAAGGTACCCTTGTATTTACAATGTGTTCTCATTGATTCATTTTTTAATTCGCTATTTACGATTCTGTCGCTAATAGAGGTGACTCTTCTGAATGTAAACTGTGGTTTCTCTGGCACTAGGTGACCCAGGGATGGATCCGGGGTCAACTTGTGCCAATATTTTTGGACAATTTTTCTAACTTGACAGTGTTGTTGATTGTATGTTGTAATGATGCATAATTGGTTAGTATCTTTCTGTCTACGAGATTGAAAGAGTGTGTTCCTGGGTTTCTGTGATACTTTTTTAAAAGCTCTTTTTAAGGTTTTGTGAGTGTAGCCTCTTGCTAATAATCTGTCCCGTAAGAGGCCTGCTTCTCTTATGAACGTGTCGTTATCTGTGCAGTTGCGCTTAATTCTGAGATACTGCGAATATGGTATCGAATTAATAAGAGGTTGAGGTTAGAGCTGGTTGCGTGGAGGATTGTGTTTCCTGCGGTAGTTTTTCGAAATAGTTTACTCCCTAGTTTACCCTGTTCGTTTTTGTAGATCTCTATGTCTAAGAATGTTATTCAATTTTTATCGGAAGACATAGTGAATGTCAAATTGAAATCATTCTTGTTCATTCTTGATAAACACTGTTCGAGCACATCTATAGGTCCATCCCAGATGACCAGGATGTCATCTATATAGCAGTACCATCCCACAATGTGGGTGGTATATTGGGTAAGGGCTTCATCTGAAAGAAATGTTTTCTCCCACTCCCCCAGGTACAGGTTGGCATATGATGGGGCACAGTAAGTCCCCATCGCTACCCCCTGCACCTGAAGGTAGTGGGAGCAATTGAAAGTGAACACGTTGTGGGTGAGGATGTACTCAAGCAGTGCAACAATGAATTAATTGTACGTGGGGTCAGTATTCAAATTTTGTTGAAGAATATGTCGAATGGCTGCTAGTCCATGTGGAATTGAACTATAAAGCGTTTCTACATCAATTGTTACTAGATAGGCTTGGTCTGGTACGTATAGTTGATCCAAGATTTGTAAGAGATGACTTGTATCTCTCACATATGATGTCAGAGAAACTACAAATGGTCTTAAGTATTCATCCACTACTTTGCTTGCATTATCACTAATTGAACCGATGCCTGAAATAATTGGCCTGCCTGGTGGGTCTTTGAGATTTTTGTGTATTTTTGGAAGTATATAGAACATGGGTGTTTTAGGGAAATTGTTTCTGATGAAAGTCCAGGTAGATTTGTTAATAGTGTTGTTTAAAAAGGCTGAGTCTATTAACATGTAGAACTCCTTGTTGTATTTGTCTACAATAGTTGCTGGCATACGCCGGTACCAATTTAGATTATTCAGGATTTTTTTACAAATATTTATGTTATGTTCATTATTTAGGACAACCACATTGCCGCCCTTATCCGATGATTTTATAGTAATTTTAGTATTGGCAGCTAACAAGTTTAATGCATCTAGTTCTCCTGGGCTTAAATTAGAAGGTCCTTTTGTCTGTATTTTTAATTTTTCAAGGTCATTATTTACTAATTTTAGAAAAGCTGCCGCATTCGGGCATGTACTTGGTGGTGGACAGAGGTCAGATTTTTTCTTTAGTTTAGACAAAGTTGGAGTGGTTAAGTTAACTGAATCCAGTTCTTCTATAGACTGTAAAATTCGGGAGAGGTCTATTGAATCAATTAGGTCAGACGTATCACTCTCTTCAAGGAGGGTGATTAGTTGATCCAAAGCTTGATTTTCTTGAGGAGTGTAATTTGTTCTCATGTTCTGTTTCTGATAAAGTTTTTTAAGGATTACTTTTCGAATAAATAACTGAAGGTCTTTGTAGAGTTCGAATTTGTCTGGATTGTGATTAGGGCAAAAATTCAGTCCTTTTTTTAGGACCGAAAGTTCATCTCTCGATAAAGGATGTGAAGATAAATTAATTATACTGAGATCTGTGTCTAAGTGTGTTGGGGTTTCTTGGTGAGCATTTAAAGTGTTAATTGAGTGTAGGTATTTAGATTGGGTAGAGCTGGTTTGATTCCAGCTAAAACTTGATCTAAAAAAGATGCAATCATTACGTGTTGGGTCCTGTGTGGTGTACGTGTCTTGACTAGTGGACAATGTGCTTTCCTGTGATGTACAGTGAGACATAGAAAGATTGGTGGATTTATCAGAAAGTGCAGAGCTGGGGTGTAGGGAATTCGGTGTCTTTTCTGAGATTTGTTTTTTCGATTTATGGTCTAGTGTAGAATCATTTTGGAATTGACGTTTGCTCCCTACTGTAGGTTTAGATTTAGAGCTCATAGAGAGCGTGTTATGAGATGAAGGTCTATTAGAGTTGGAATTCAATATCGTATTAGTATTTCTAGTGGTGATTTTGTTTTAATTCCATTTGTATGCTTTTCCAGCCTCGAATGCATTTTTGTCTCTGAGAAGTTTTTGACCTTTTTTAATGAGAATATCCTTATTAAAAGATTCTAGATGGATCTTCAGTTTTTTCTCCCTATTGATGGCTGATTTGTGTGTTTTAAATTGCTGTAACCATTCACATATTTTGATAATTTCTATGTCTAAGATTTTGGTTTTCTTAGTATATTCCTCGATTAATGCTTCCATAAGACTTTGTGAGCATGTTCTAAGTATATTTTTCCACATCAATTTGAAGTTAGCATCCAGGTCTTCCATAGATGGGAAGATCTGGACACGAAGTTCCAGTGGGTTGATATTGCTCTTGATATAGTCTTGGAATGATTTTACATGCCAGAAGAGAAGAGATTTTTTCTCCAGATTCTTGGATAATCTGAAGAACAAAGAAGAAATCTCTGCCTCAATTTGTTCGTTGTCTCCAAATTTTTTAAGGTATCCCTGCATGAGGGATTCCCAATCTTGTCCTATAAATGTGTTTTCCATGTCCTCTCCTTTTGCCTCAGTATATTGCTCTGGCCTGCACGCATCTGGGAGGGACGGGGGTAGGTGAGATACCATGCCCAATTAAATGGGATTGCTACCAAGTAATTTCACTTAGTGCAAACTATGATGTTCCAATGATAACGACTACACCAGCAATAATGCCCAATGCCCAATTTTGGAGTTTTAAAGAAACTCAACAAACCATATTATAAGTGAGTGACTTATTATATAACCATATATTGGATAAATACATCCATATTTACATGTCATGGTAACCCACTCATTATTTTACATTTTAATTACTTTAGATGAATTGCTCTTTTCTGCGTTGGGTGTGAAAAAGAGCTCTCGTATAATCTATTGTTCGATAATAACACTAAAATTTATTGATTCTGTAATATGCACCGTTGAATGTATGATACATTATGTTTTTAATCTATGGTATGTCGAAATAAAAATAAAAAATCTGTTTACTCTCTATACTCTGTTACACATACTTATTATCTAAATATTTGTTAGCAAGTGCCGTTAAAGTCCACTCAGGGGAAATTTTTCTTTTCTTATATACATGTGTATTATTGAATGTGGCACTGCTTTTCTTGACCTAGGGAAGCAAATCACCCCATATTCACATGATACAAGCCCAAAAGGATATGTACCCAGGTCACCAAGATCGGCCAAAATACCTCAGGGTATGATGAGGACAGTCTGTATCACCTAGAACTATCCTATGTAAAAGAGTGCAATGCTTTATGTTTCTATTGGACAAACTATGACATCTTGTTCTGTTCACTATAGTAAATGTTAGTTAAATATTGTCTTGTATAGTAACATGTTTGCATCTGTAACATAGTCCCATGGCTCTAGGATTTGTCAATTATATTATATGTACTTTTGGATCTAAGTGGCTCTTTGTGGAATGAGGTTCCTAAGTTGTACCATATAAGAATGATTATATCCATGCTTCCCTCCTTAATCTTAATCTGTATCCATTTGGAATTGTTTTAACAATGCACACACAGAATGTATTGCTTGCATGTTTTTTGGGGGGTGCAGGTATTATGGGGGGTTATGGTGGATATACACTTTTCTTGCTGGTAACTAAAATTCGATAATTTATGCTCTGCAGAGCTATGCAGGAGAGCCAGTAAATAGACATGAACCGCTCACATCACCAGGCTGTGGTTTCTCTTTAAGCCAACACTGAGCGATGCACATTTTGATAGCAATCTCTAGATGAGAGATACACCCCTCCACCTCACATTTCACTCCCAATCCATCGCCACGCACAATCCACCTTCACTGATAGCTAAAAGTTATCACTGGCACAAAGTGTCTTCTCTGCCAATATTTATTGAAAACTCATCTCGCCCAAAACAGTAACAATAGTTTCCATGTTTCAGCCTAAGCAGGATTAATTAAAGCTCAGTTTCTTTATACCAGCCTTTCTCAACCAGAGTTTCTACAGAGGTAGGTTCCCTAAAGTATATGTGACCCCTTACCTTGTAAAAAAAAAACATTCAGTTCAAAATATGAATGCAAGGCAAAAGATTTGTATAAACAATATAAATACATTTTCTTTCTCTTTCATAAGTGATCACATGATCTCTGTTCTCAGCTGCATAAAAGGTTTAGATAGCTTGGAGTGGAGACTGCAGAGGGTTGTGTCAGCATAAGGCAGAGAAACAGCAGTTCGCTGATCTTCCCCGTCTATTGCTGTGCAGGGAGGCATGCCAGTGTGTCAGCAGAAGTCTGACCATTGCGCCGCACTGACGTCCCCTCATGACATTGGCGGGGACACGCCCCCTGCTTGGGGTATATGGCGGTGGCCTCTGACGAGCCCACTCCACATGCTGTCTCAGCGTGATTAGGGATGACCGGCACACGCTACACTTGCACATCACAGGTAATCTCCCTCACTGCTCACAGCCATCCATGCTTTCACACTCTCAACACTCATATCTCCCTCACTATTCATCATCACTCCACTTCCCTCCTGTGCTCCACTTTTTCTGCTATACCCCCCAGTCACTTTCATCTGTTTATTCATGGATGATTTCTCACTTCACTCTCACTTCCACTCATATTTCTTTTTCTCCCCCCATAGCACTCCACATGCGCTTGCCAGGTTCCCCCCTCTCATTGAGCCATACTGTGTGGGGTGTCCTGGTTTTGATGGCAGCCTCCTCCCCTTTGGGGTTTACCTCTGGGGGGCTGGTCCTTGCCTCAACCCCGGGTGAGACTTTGCGGGCTGGACCACCTTCTCATTTTATCATCTATCCAATTTACTTGTGAGTACTATTGTAATCTTTGCTTTCTCGATATGTTTACGTCAATCATTAGATTAATGGCTGCTTTATTATTTTCTAGTTATTATCTAGAAACTCCTGATGATTGGTTGTAAGCCAAGAAACGCATAGAGTTAACAACTCAAGGATGCCTACAATCTAACAACTACCTTTACTGTAACTGTATACACTTTGTATCCACCATACCCTTGATTGATTGATTTTTAACAATTCTCTTTATGTCTAATGAAGTATTAAACGATGTTTTATATGAATATTGCTGTAAATCCTTTGTGATTACGCCTAGTGTTTCCCTGGTTATAGAATATTTATGTCCGGATTATACTTATATTGGATACAGGCCAACTCTATATGTGCCTGGCCAATTTATTAATATTTATGCGTTAACACGTCTCATTAAAGTCCCGCTTTCTCTTTTCTCCTTTTGGTATTACTAATTGGGATGGAGACATGTCAGCGCTCATAATGTTGGTATGGACAGGTCACAACCCCCCCTTTATGTGCATAATTAAATTTAGGGTGGAAAACACCCATTTCCGTGACCTACCAACCATATTCCAGAACCCACTGTATCTTCTTTGTTATTCGTTTTTCCAGTTTATCATAGCTTTCTGCATCTTTTTCTCGTTTTTTCCTTTTCATCAGCTAAACATTTGCTGACCATTTTATGCAACTTTGATTCTGATTTAATTCAGTGCATACTTTTCCACTCTTTTACTTGTACTACCACATTATGTGTTTTTTACCACTCACTGTAATATAAGCAATGGGAGGTTGGTCTTTGGTGTGGCCCTGTCTCATCCCCGGGGTTGTGATGCGCCCAGTTCACGGTCCCTCACCCGCCCTACACCACGGTGGGGGTGGGCCGTGACCTCGACGCATCAGCGTCACGCGTTTGCACCCTTGGTGCGGCGTCTCACGATGCCGCACTGCGGGCGTCTCTGTTCCATTCTTTGGGAGTCATGGCAACAGGGGGAGGGCACTCCGCCCCGATCACCATGATCGGGAGTGGACCTTCCCTCCCCCTTGTGCGCCGCACTGACGTCCCCTCATGACGTTGGCGGGGACACGCCCCCTGCTTGGGGTATATGGCGGTGGCCTCTGACGAGCCCACTCCACATGCTGTCTCAGCGTGATTAGGGATGACCGGCACACGCTACACTTGCACATCACAGGTAATCTCCCTCACTGCTCACAGCCATCCATGCTTTCACACTCTCAACACTCATATCTCCCTCACTATTCATCATCACTCCACTTCCCTCCTGTGCTCCACTTTTTCTGCTATACCCCCAGTCACTTTCATCTGTTTATTCATGGATGATTTCTCACTTCACTCTCACTTCCACTCATATTTCTTTTTCTCCCCCCATAGCACTCCACATGCACTTGCCAGGTTCCCCCCTCTCGTTGGGCCATACTGTGTGGGGTGTCCTGGTTTTGATGGCAGCCTCCTCCCCTTTGGGGTTTACCTCTGGGGGGCTGGTCCTTGCCTCAACCCCGGGTGAGACTTTGCGGGCCGGACCACCTTCTCATTTTATCATCTATCCAATTTACTTGTGAGTACTATTGTAATCTTTGCTTTCTCGATATGTTTACGTCAATCATTAGATTAATGGCTGCTTTATTATTTTCTAGTTATTATGCATCTGAACTCCTGATGATTGGTTGTAAGCCAAGAAACGCATAGAGTTAACAACTCAAGGATGCCTACAATCTAACAACTACCTGTACTGTAACTGTATACGCTTTGTATCCACCATACCCTTGATTGATTGATTTTTAACAATTCTCTTTATGTCTAATGAAGTATTAAACGATGTTTTATACGAATATTGCTGTAAATCCTTTGTGATTACGCCTAGTGTTTCCCTGGTTATAGAATATTTATGTCCGGATTATACTTATATTGGATACAGGCCAACTCTATATGTGCCTGGCCAATTTATTAATATTTATGCGTTGACACGTCTCATTAAAGTCCCGCTTTCTCTTTTCTCCTTTTGGTATTACTAATTGGGATGGAGACATGTCAGCGCTCATAATGTTGGTATGGACAGGTCACAACCCCCCCTTTATGTGCATAATTAAATTTAGGGTGGAAAACACCCATTTCCGTGACCTACCAACCATATTCCAGAACCCACTGTATCTTCTTTGTTATTCGTTTTTCCAGTTTATCATAGCTTTCTGCATTTTTTCTCGTTTTTTCCTTTTCATCAGCTAAACATTTGCTGACCATTTTATGCAACTTTGATTCTGATTTAATTCAGTGCATACTTTTCCACTCTTTTACTTGTACTACCACATTATGTGTTTTTTACCACTCACTGTAATATAAGCAATGGGAGGTTGGTCTTTGGTGTGGCCCTGTCTCATCCCCGGGGTTGTGATGCGCCCAGTTCACGGCCCCTCACCCGCCCTACACCATGGTGGGGACGGGCCGTGACCTCGACGCATCAGCGCCATGCGTTTGTGCCCTTGGTGCGGCGTCTCACGATGCCGCACTGCGGGCGTCTCTGTTCCATTCTTTGGGAGTCATGGCAACAGGGGGAGGGCACTCCGCCCCGATCACCATGATCGGGAGTTGACCTTCCCTCCCCCCTGTGCGCCGCACTGACGTCCCCTCATGACGTTGGCGGGGACACGCCCCCCGCTTGGGGTATATGGCGGTGGCCTCTGATGAGCCCACTCCACATGCTGTCTCAGCATGATTAGGGATGACCGGCACACGCTACACTTGCACATCACAGGTAATCTCCCTCACTGCTCACAGCCATCCATGCTTTCACACTCTCAACACTCATATCTCCCTCACTATTCATCATCACTCCACTTCCCTCCTGTGCTCCACTTTTTCTGCTATACCCCCCAGTCACTTTCATCTGTTTATTCATGGATGATTTCTCACTTCACTCTCACTTCCACTCATATTGTTTTTCTCCCCCCATAGCACTCCACATGTGCTTGCCAGGTTCCCCCCTCTCATTGGGCCATACTGTGTGGGGTGTCCTGGTTTTGATGGCAGCCTCCTCCCCTTTGGGGTTTACCTCTGGGGGGCTGGTCCTTGCCTCAACCCCGGGTGAGACTTTGTGGGCCCGACCACCTTCTCATTTTATCATCTATTCAATTTACTTGTGAGTACTATTGTAGTCTTTGCTTTCTCGATATGTTTACGTCAATCATTAGATTAATGGCTGCTTTATTATTTTCTAGTTATTATGCATCTGAACTCCTGATGATTGGTTGTAAGCCAAGAAACGCATAGAGTTAACAACTCAAGGATGCCTACAATCTAACAACTACCTGTACTGTAACTGTATACGCTTTGTATCCACCATACCCTTGATTGATTGATTTTTAACAATTCTCTTTATGTCTAATGAAGTATTAAATGATGTTTTATACGAATATTGCTGTAAATCCTTTGTGATTACGCCTAGTGTTTCCCTGGTTATAGAATATTTATGTCCGGATTATACTTATATTGGATACAGGCCAACTCTATATGTGCCTGGCCAATTTATTAATATTTATGCGTTGACACGTCTCATTAAAGTCCCGCTTTCTCTTTTCTCCTTTTGGTATTACTAATTGGGATGGAGACATGTCAGCGCTCATAATGTTGGTATGGACAGGTCACAACCCCCCCTTTATGTGCTCTAGCATTAATATGCTTTAATGCCTAGCGTGGTCAGTTTGAAATAGGAAAGCAGAGGGATTGGCATGATTAAAGCAGAGTTCCACTGAAAAGTGGAAGCCTCGCTTGTTTACTCCCCCCCCCCCTGTTGCCACATTTGGCATGAGGGGGAACAGGAACCTGTTTTTGACAGGTTCCCGTCCCCACTTCTGGGAGACCTGGTTGTCGGCAAGATGCCAATACCTACACTTGGTCACACCACATTTTAAAGACATTTTATTTGACAGTCACCTAGGATTACATTTTCTATATGGATCCTCCAATAGAGAGGGTGATAATATCCTGCCCGATGTTGGTGCCCTCCTGATTAAAAAAGTACAGCTAGCTTTTAGTATAGCATGAATTTTAAAAGTATCTGCATATAAAAAAGGAAGATTGCTATTAACCATATTCATGATTCTAGTGTACTCATTAGAAAGGGTAGTAACAAAAATATAGGCCCTGTCAAATGTCTTTCACGATACTTTATTAATTAGGAATACTTCCCTATCCCTGGCAGCCAGACCTTTGATGCAGTAGACCGGCGAAACTGGGTCAAGCCAGGACTATCTTCCACCCTCTGGATCCACTCAATACAGCTCTTGGAATCCTCTCCTTGGGAATGTTCCCACTTTTCTATCATTGCTGGGAGGTATAACATGGGTTGGCAAGTGGCTGGATCCCCCTGTATGTTCTATAGGTGTGACCCATACCCCTCAATAGCAATACAATTTGAAGCAATTATATGTCAGCAGCCCCTCTGGAGAGATAAATGCCTATTATGGTCATTTTAAAGTAATATGTAGCACACTATGATATTTAATCATTATTGAGTTGTTATTGGATTTTATCTGTGGCAGATACTGGTTGTGGGATCTTTAATAGCTCTGTGGGTGAAGGATTTAGGTACTTACCTGGTATTCCTCTTGTGCCTCCTTTCTTTGGATAATTAGGAATTCTTGTGGGGCGCTGACCAACTTTGGGCTTTTTAGCCACCTATTTTCAACTTATCAGATCAGTTTGAATCTTTATCAGTCTTCAACAGGAGGGATTTAACTTCATATGTTGGATTCCATTATTAACTCTATCTTCAATGGACTACATTGGTCTGAAATGTTGCTTCTTATATGTGACAGCTTCCCACACAGTGCTGTATCCCCTTCCTCATTTAGCTGCCAGCCAGGAGATTCCCTGGCCAAAAGCTAAATGTAAGCAAAAGGGCCAGGAATACAGCTAATGTCATTACCCAAGTTTGCACAATGCCCATATTTAGGAAACAATCTCACTGTCTAGGTGGAGCCTGATGGGAAACTGAGAGAATAGTTGCCCATAAGGTCTGATTCACTTTTGAGTGACAGTGCACAGCAGTGGGCATATTCAAAAGCTACTATTGGACTGAATAATGACTATGGATCCACCCACTCCCATGCGCTGATAGGGAACTAGTCTCTCAGATCCTCATCAGGCTATGCCCACCCCTAGTATAAAACTCCACATTTAAAATGAGCTTACTAGTGCTTATGTGTGCCTGCAGTCTCTCGCACCACCAGCAAATTTGTTTCAGGCACAGCAGTTATAGGCCAATCCTATAGTAAATCAGATGAATGTCTAAGGCCTAATGTACAAGGGACGTTTTGACACCCTCTCCTGAATGATATAACTTGACAGATAGCAACCCATGTTTAAAACGTCTGTTTTGCCGGGTTTACATGCCGCGTTTAGTGGCATTTTGCTGCGTTTGCATTTAGAAGCGTTTGAAAAAAAAAAATATTTTAAGGCCTGTAAACGAAACATGGCTAAATGCGAGTTACCGTGATTAGCCGCATTTGAAATGCCTCTAAACACAGCTTCTGAACGCATTTTTTTGGGTTCCAAAAAAAAGCCTTTAAACGCAACTGCCTAGAAACGGCTATAAAGGAACCTGTGTACATGTACTGATAAGATAACATAGAGGAGAGTTCAGGAGAAATTGAAAAAAATGCCCAACTGCTCCTAAACGTCCATTTACTAGCAGCAGTGTACATGAGGCCTGCAGTGTACATGAGCCCTCAAGTGTAAGATAGCTGCAGTTTGGGAAATGTAAGTTATGCTGGATATAGGCCAATACAAAAGTTGATCCAATCATTTAAAACTAAACGAAACAAACAATCCTCCATTCTTTGGTGCAAGTTAGGAAACTTTTTCATCCCCTTTGAGGCAGTAAAGGGTAAGCTGAGTTATCTTCAGCTATCATCATATCATTGAATAACGAGTTAGATAAGATAGAATCCAGCACACCCAATCTCTACTGATATCCTGATAATATTGTTCAAGAACATAAAGAGCCCAATTATGGCACAATAGGAAGGATTTTATGACAGCGACTTTCTACATTTGGTGGGCTTAATCTACATTCATTCTAAAGTGTATCGGAAAGAAAGAAAGTAAAGGTATCCAAACAAAGAGAGGTTTCTCATCGGTAGTATATAGAAATTAGAGAACTTGCTGTTGTCATTCTGGTTATTGCACAACCATACTTGCCACAACATTCTAACAGACTCAAAAGACACATCTGCTTATAAAGTTAAAGGGAAATTCTAACAGTGTTTGGTCAGGTTTTTTTTTATTTAGCTTTATTACGTTGACTTTTTCAGATGAAAGCTTTTATGTTGGTACTAGGATTGTTCAGAAAAATCATTTGATGGTCAGTATGTGAAAAGCTGGCTGTAATTTAAAGTCTGTAAGGCTGAACTCTAAGCAAAACTTAAAAAAAAAATTGTTATGGTAGGGTGGAGGGTTGAACATCTGTTAGATTTTTATTGATATTGTGTCCCTATTGGGAAGACTTACCCTCACTTTCTGTACCGATCACAAGGTGTAACAAGGACAAGGAGTAACAGGATACCTCCCAAATAGCAACAGAGATACAGTAGCAACAAAAGCACATGCATATAGCAGAGTGGGGAAGGGTTAGAACATTTGCCAGGTTTCAGTTGTTCTCAGTGTCTTCCCATCACCATATCACTTGCATATTTAAAATGTCTTTTTTGGTGTTGTTGGAGTTGGACAATAAAGTGGAACGTGATTCATAAAAATTTCTAGGAAAATAGACTTTGAATGTGTGTTCTGAAAAAAAAAAAAATTCTCCCTGTCTCCTAGAAATTTTTAGACGTGTACATTGTCTGCAGCACATGTACATCCTGGCTCATCCTGGGGCATTTGTAGGATTCTGGGAATGCAGCTAGGTGTTGGGAACAATGTGCACGTGTGCAAGAGGCCACCCAGTGGCAGGAGATGAATATCATTGGATTTGGAAGGCATGGCGTTGTACAACATGCCAACAGCTATTTTACTTAAAAGAACACAATGGTTTTGGAGGAAGGTAAAGTGCAGCTTTATTGATGAATTTACTTGTTTTTAATATTAAAGACAGATCTTTAACCACTTCAGCCCTGGAAGATTTGCCTGCTCAATGACCAGGCCATTTTTTGCAATACAGCACTGCGTTGCTTTAACTGACAATTGCGCAGTCATGCAATGCTGTACCCAAACAAAATTGACGTCCTTTTTTCCCCACAAATAGAGCTTTTTTTTGGTGGGTTTGATCATCTCTGCGTTTTTTATTTTTTGCGCTATAAACAAAAAAAGAGCGACAACTTTGACAAAAACACAATATTTTGTACTTTTAGCTATAATACATATCCCCAATTTTTTTTTATAAAAAAGCCAATTTTTTCTCAGTTTAGGCCTAAATGTATTCTTCTACATATTTTTGGTAATAAAAATCGCAATAATCATATTTTGATTGGTTTGCACAAACGTTATAGCATCTACAAAATAGGGGATAGTTTTATGGCATTTTTATTATTATTATTTTTTTTACTAGTAATGGCAGCGATCTGCAATTTGTATAGGGACTGTCACATTATGGCAGACACATCGGACACTTTTGACGCATTTTTGGGATGATTGACAATTATACAGCGATCAGTGCTATAAAAATGCACTGATTACTGTGTGAATGTCACTGGCAGGGAAGGGGTTAACACTAGGGGGCGATCAAGGGGTTAACTATGTTCCCTAGTGTGTGTTCTAACTGTGGGGGGAGGGGAATGACTATAGGAGATAACAGATCGTGGTTCCTAGCTATTAGGAACTCACAATCTGCCTCTCCTCACAGAACAGAGGCAGAACATGTTCCTGTTCTGCCTCTCATGCCCGCAATTGTGTGTGGCCGGCGGTTATAGCAACCACCAGCCATGAGCATCGGCACCCCCTCAGTGCAATGGGCATGTGCCTGCTATCCCGCCTAAAGGAGCCGACCTACAGCTACGACCGTTCGCGGGATTGTGCTGACCTGCCGCAGTATAATGACGGCAGCTGGTCGGCAAGCGGTTAACAGGCCGTAACTAGGGATGAGCTTCGTGTTCGAGTCGAACGCATGTACTACTCGAACATCGTGTGTTCGGTCATTCCCTGAATTATGAACATTATGGGCCGTTCGTGCCAAATTCGAGTGGCGCGTTACAGCCCATAATTCACTGCAGCATCGCAGTTCATTTCTGGCTGATGATTGGCCAAGCATGCACTATGACCCGCATGCTTGGCCAATGACAGCGCCGTGTGTACAGAGAGCCGTAATTGGCCAAAGCCAGGGAGGCATTGGCCAATTATGGCTCAGGGGATTTAGTACACACCCCACACTATATAAGGCCACCTGCACATCGGCCCTGTGTAATGTGTTGCGGTGGAGAGAGATAGATAGACTGAGAGACAGTGTCATTTGATTTAAGTTAGATAGAGTAGGCAGGTTGAGTCAGTTAGCTGCACTTGCAGTGTATTGTGTATATATATATATATATATATATATACAGTGGGGCAAAAAAGTATTTAGTCAGCCACCAATTGTGCAAGTTCTCCTACTTAAAAAGATTAGAGAGGCCTTTAATTGTCATCATAGGTATACCTCAACTATGAGAGACAAAATGTGGAAACAAATCAAGACAAACACATTGTCTGATTTTTGAAAGAATTTATTTGCAAATTATGGTGGAAAATAAGTATTTGGTCACCTACAAACAAGCAAGATTTCTGGCTCTCATAGACATGTATCTTCTTCTTTAAGAGGCTTCTCTGTCCTCCACTCATTACCTGTATTAATGGCACCTGTTTGAACTTGTTATCAGTATAAAAGACACCTGTCCACAACCTCAAACAGTCACACTCCAAACTCCACTATGGTGAAGACCAAAGAGCTGTCGAAGGACACCAGAAACAAAATTGTAGACCTGCACCAGACTGGGAAGACTGAATCTGCAATAGGCAAGCAGCTTGGTGTGAAGAAGTCAACTGTGGGAGCAATAATTAGAAAATGGAAGACATACAAGACCACTGATAATCTCCTTCGATCTGGGGTTCCACGCAAGATCTCACCCCGTGGGGTCAAAATGATCACAAAACAGTGAGCAAAAAATCCCAGAACCACATGGGGGGACCTAGTGAATGACCTGCAGAGAGCTGGGACCAGCATAACAAAGGCTACCATCAGTAACACACTACACCGCCAGGGACTCAGATCCTGCAGTGCCAGGCATGTCCCCTGCTTAAGCCAGTACATGTCTGGGCCCGTCTGAGGTTTGCTAGAGAGCATTTAGATGATCCAGAAGAGGATTGGGAGAATGTCATATGGTCAGATGAAACCAAAGTAGAACTGTTTGGTAGAAACACAACTTGTCGTGTTTGGAGGAGAGAGAATGCTGAGTTGCAACCAAAGAACACCATACCTACTGTGAAGCATGGGGGTGGCAACATCATGCTTTGGGGCTGTTTCTCTGCAAAGGGAACAGGACGACTGATCCGTGTACATGAAAGAATGAATGGGGCCATGTATCGTGAGATTTTGAATGCAAACCTCCTCCCTTCAGCAAGGGCATTGAAGATGAAATGTGGCATGAAATGTTTCAGCATGACAATAATCCCAAACGCACCGCCCGGGCAACAAAGGAGTGGCTTCATAAGAAGCATTTCAAGGTCCTGGAATGGCCTAGCCAGTCTCCAGATCTCAACTCCATAGAAAACCTTTGGAGAGAGTTGAAAGTCCGTGTTGCGCAGCGACAGCCCCAAAACATCACTGCTCTAGAGGAGATCTGCATGGAGGAATGGGCCAACATACCAGCAACAGTGTGTGACAACATTGTGAAGACTTACAGAAAACGTTTGACCTCTGTCATTGACAACAAAGGATATATAACAAAGTATTGAGATGAACTTTTGATATTGACCAAATACTTATTTTCCACCATAATTTGCAAATAAATTCTTTCAAAAATCAGACAATGTGATTGTCTGGATTTGTTTCCACATTTTGTCTCTCATAGTTGAGGTATATATATATATATATATATATATATATATATATATATATATATATATATATACACTGTATTCAGTTTAGCTAGATCTAGATCCATTCCTGTTATTCTCTTCCTAATATACTGACAGGCAGGCAGGTGTTTTTACAGTATTTCCAGTTAGTGTACTGTGTACCCTGCACAGTTGCACCTACAGTATAGCTACCTGAAGCCAGGTGCTTTTGTGCTTCTTCTGATACTATTAATAGCACAGGCAGGCTCTTGAAGTATTTCCAGTTAGTGTACTGTGTAACCCTGCACAGTTGCACCTACAGTATAGCTATCTGAAGCCAGGTGCTTGTTTGCTTCTTCTGATACTATTAACAGCACAGGCAGGCTCTTGAAGTATTTCCAGTTAGTGTACTGTGTAACCCTGCACAGTTGCACCTACAGTATATCTACCTGAAGCCAGGTGCTTGTGTGCTTCTTCTGATACCATTATTAACACAGGCAGGCTCTTGAAGTATTTCCAGTTAGTATACTGTGTAACCCTGCACAGTTGCACCTACAGTATAGCTACCTGAAGCCAGGTGCTTGTGTGCTTCTTCTGATACTATTAACAGCACAGTCAGGGTCTTGAAGTATTTCCAGTTAGTGTACTGTGTAACCCTGCACAGTTGCACCTACAGTATAGCTACCTGAAGCGAGGTGCTTGTGTGCTTCTTCTGATACTATTAATAACACAGGCAGGCTCTTGAAATATTTCCAGTTAGTGTACTGTGTACCCTGCACAGTTGCACCTACAGTATAGCTACCTGAAGCCAGGTGCTTGTGTGCTTCTTCTGATACTATTAACAGCACAGGCAGGCTCTTGAAGTATTTCCAGTTATTGTACTGTGTAACCCTGCACAGTTGCACCTACAGTATAGCTACCTGAAGCCAGGTGCTTGTGTGCTTCTTCTGATACTATTAAAAGCACAGGCAGGCTCTTGAAGTATTTCCAGTTAGTGTACTGTGTTACCCTGCACAGTTGCACCTACAGTATAGCTACCTGAAGCCAGGTGCTTGTGTACTTCTACTGATACTATTAACAGCACAGGCAGGCTCACTGCAGGCCAATAGTATGTCTGGAAGGCCAACAAGGAGAGGCAGACAGTCACAAGCCAATAAAAGAGGGCAAGCAGGCTCTGTGTCTAGTGGCAACAGTGCTGGTCGTGGACACGGTGCATCCTCATCAGCACGTGGCCGCGGGACACGCTTGGCCTTTTTTTCGGCAGCGTTGAGCCGCAACATGCGGAAGACTTGGTCGAGTTTATGACCAAGCTGTCCTCATCCTCTTCATCCTCTCTCACCCGGGCTCAGGGTACTTTGTCTGGCAAAGCAGCTGATAGCGCACCCTCTTCCCTCGGCTCAATGGCATCAGTCACTCCTTCCCTAGCCCCACCATGTCCTCCTGAGGAGTCCCCCGAACTGTTTGACCACAGTGTTGGGTACATGCTCCAGGAGGATGCCCAGCGTTTTGAAGGCTCCGATGATGGTACTCGGCTAGAGGAAGGCAGTAACGTGAGCCCAGACAGAGGGTGTGCCCAAGAAGGACAGCAATCTGGCAGTCATGTTCCCCCTGCTGCAGCATACTGCCAGGTTTGCTCCAGTGATGAGGAGGGAGGGGATGATGAGTTCACTGACTCCACATGGGTTGCCTGATAGGAGAGAGGAGGAGGAAGCACATTACCAATGAGGCAGGATGCCCTCCAGGGGCCAGCTTAAGAGCAGCACACTGACTGCATCACACTGCAGAGCCTCGCATGTGCAGGGCGCTGCTGTCTCCTCGCTATTTGCAACATATGTCTCAAGCGTATCTCACGTGGCCAAAACCTCTCCTGCTTGGGCACCACATGCTTGACCAGACATATGTTGACCTGCCATGCAGTTCATTGGCAAGCATACCTAAAAGACCCACACCAAAGAACAAAGAGGACCTCTCCTTGCTCTTCGTCAGCTGGGATCTCCAACCCCACTGCAACCCCACTATACCTTCAGTCCTCTCTGAGACCTGCATTGAGAGGAACAAAGGTGTAGAATTAGGTGTGTCACAGCCAAGTACTTGTGGGCAAACTGCTATCAGTACACCAACGTTAGATTGTACCAGGCAAATTTCCCTGCCCCAGCTGCTGCACCGCAGAAATAAGTTGCCTCCCAGCCATCCACATGCCCAGCGGTTGAATGCTAGTTTGGCAAAATTGCTAGCACTTCAACTGCTACCTTTTCAGTTGGTAGACTCTGCCCCCTTCAGTGAGTTTGTGGAATGTGCGGTTCCTCAGTGGCAGGTTCCCAAACACCACTTTTTCTCACAGAAGGCGATTCCGGCTCTCTACTGGCAAGTGGAAGGCAATGTCTTGGCCTCGCTGGACAGGGCGGTCAGTGGTAGGGTGCATATTACCGCTGACTCATGGTCCAGCAGGCATGGTCGTTACCTAAGTTTCATGGCACATTGGGTGACTCTGCTGGCAGCTGGGAAGGATGCAGGACAAGGTGCAGTAGTGTTGGAGGTTGTTCCACCACCACGCCTCCAAAATGCTACTACTGGTGATTCTGACACACCTCTCTCCTCCACCCCCTCCTCTTCTTCTTCCTCCATGGCCTCTTCCTGTGCTTTGTCCTCGGAACCAGCGGTGCTCCGTAGGTGTTCAAGGGGCTACGCAAGTACGCAGGTCAAAAGATGCCATGCGGTGCTTGAGCTGGTGTGCTTGGGGACAGGAGCCACACTGGGGTAGAGATTCTGTCAGCTATGCAGGGGCAGGTTCAGAGTTGGTTGACGCCACGCTAGCTTAAGCCAGGAATGGTGGTTTGCGACAATGGCACCAACCTCCTCTCTGCCCTCCGACAGGGACAACTGACCCATGTGCCCTGTTTGGCTCATGTCCTTAACTTGGTGGTGCAGCGGTTCTTGGGCAGGTACCCAGGCTTACAGGATGTCCTGAGGCAGGCCAGGAAAGTCTGTGTGCATTTCCGCCGATCATATAATGCCAGTGCTCGGCTGTCTGATCTCCAAAAGGAATTTAACCTGCCCAAGAACCGCCTAATCTGTGACATGCCCACCAGGTGGAACTCAATGTTGGCCATGCTGCCGCAGCTCCACACACAGCAGAGGGCCATCAATGAGTACCTGTGCGACTATGGAACCAGGACAGGGTCAGGGGAACTGTTTTTTTTTCCCACGCCTGTGGGCCATGATCAGGGATGCATGCACTGTCCTGTCACCATTCGAAGAGGCCACGAGGATGGTGAGCAGTGACAGTGCATGCATCAGTCACACTGTCCCCCTTGTCCACCTGTTGGAGCACACACTGCGTTGAATAATGGACAGGGCACTTGAGGCAGAACAGAGGCAGGAAGAGGAGGACTTCCTTAGATCTCAAGGCCCCCTTTATCCAGACAGTGTTCCTGCGTGCCCGCCGATCACACAGAAAGAGGACAAGGAGGAGGAGGAGGATTGTGTCAGCATGGAGGTGGAGCCTGGCACTCAGCATCAGCAGCAGTCTTTAAGGGATCATTTACAGTCCCAAGAAACCCATGGACTTATACATGGATGGAAGGAAGTGGCTGCGGATCATGTCGCCCTTAGTGACCCAGAGGACTCCGGACGGAATGCCTCAGCAAACCTAGGCTGCATGGCCTCCCTGATCCTGAAAAGCCTGCAGAAGGATCCTCACATTCATGGTATCAAGGAGAGGGATCGTTACTGGCTGGCAATCCTCCTTGATCCATGTTACAAGCGTAAGGTTGCGGACCTTATCTTGCCATCGCAGAGGGAGCAGAGGATGAAACATCTTCGGGAGGCCTTGCAGAAAGGTCTATGCAACGCGTTCCCAGAGACTGGGAGGTTACAAACTCCTGTTCCTGGACAACGTGTTGCTGAGGCTTCGGTCAGTCAAAGAAGGAGCGGTGGAGAAGATGGCCGTCTGACCGATGCGTTCAGACAATTTTTTAGTCAGCAGCCCCAAGATATGATCGGTTCCAGCAACCATCGCCAGCGTCTGTTTTACATGGTGCAGGAATACCTAGGGGCAAGATCTGACTTGGACACCTTTCCCACCGAAAATCCTCTGGGTTACTGGATCTTGAGGATGGATCACTGACAAGAGCTTGCACAGTATGCAATTGAGCTACTGGCCTGTCCTGCATCCAGCGTTCTTTCGGAACGCACATTCAGTGCTGCTGGAGGCTTTGTAATCAACCACGGGGTGCGCCTGTCCACTGACTCGGTCGATCGGCTGACCTTCAAAACAATGAATCAGTCTTGGATCACCACCAGCCATCAAGCACCTGATGCTGATGTAACCGAATAATTTTTTTTGAAATGTCAGATTCCTTCAAGACTCCCTATGCTGATGCTGAGTGACTATCCTGTTATGCTGAGTGACTATCCTCTTCCTCCTCAATGATCATGCTGATAGCTTGTAAGAATATTTTTGGTTCTGGGCACCGCCACCAGTGGCTAAGGCCCAATTTTTCAGCCCCTGTCTAACAGGGGTGTGTAATTACAATTTTTGATGCATGCAATATTTTGCAAGGAGGGTTCGTTGCTGCACTCAACTAGAGTATTTGTGAGGGGTTGCAGTGTTGTGGCACTAGCACCAGTGCCTAAGGCCCAATTTTTCTGCCCCTGTTTAACAGGGGCATGTAATTGCAATTTTTGATGCAATACTTTGCAGCAAGGCTCGTTCCTGCGCTCCAACTAGAGTATCTGTGAGGGTTGCAGTGTTCTGGCACCAGCACCAGTGCCTGAGGCCCAATTTTTCTGCCCCTGTTCAAAAGGGACATGTAATTACAATTCTTGATTTAATATTTCACAGCAGGGCTCGTTTCTGCGCTCACCAAGAGTAACTGTGAGGACTTACAGTGTTGTGGCACCAGCACCACCACCATCACCAGCACCAAAGGCCCAATTTTTCTGACCCTGTTCATCAGGGGCATGTAATTACAATTCTTGATCTAATATTTTACAGCAGGGCAACACCAACACCTAAGGCCCCAATTTCTGCAGAGTTTATAGGGCAGGACCCTACATTCAAACATCCAACTTACAAATGACTCCTACTTGCAAATGGAAGGAGACAACAGGAAGTGAGATGAAATCTACCCCTAGGAAGGGAAATTCTCTCCTGTAAGAGTTACTGTGGGAAAAGCGTTTCTCCTCTCCACCGATGCTTTATCACCAATCCTTGATTCACTAAAAACCCCAAATTGTCAAAAAACGTTTGTCATTGGGACAGAAAGTGAGGTGAAATCTTCTGAAGAAGTGCACAGACAGCAAAACAAATGTCACAGGGGTGATAACCCTTCCCTATGTTTTCCAAAAAGCTTAAAATAGATTCTTTGGCTGGAGCTACACTTGTACACAAATGTACCAGTTCAAAATGACAGATTCTACTTAACCACTTCCCGCCCGCCCTATAGCGGATTGACGTCCGGGAAGTGGTTCTGTTATCCTGACTGGACGTCATATGACGTCCAGCAGGATAACATGCCGCAGCGTGCCCCCGGAGGCGCGCATCGCAGCGATCGGTGTGTCAGTCTGACACACCGCTACACTGATCTTGGTAAAAAGCCTCCGGCGGAGGCTCTTTACCACGTGATCAGCCGTGTCCAATCACAGCTGATCGCGCTGTCAATAGGAAGAGCCGTTGATCGGCTCTTCCTCACTCGCGTCTGACAGACGCAAGTAGAGGAGAGCCGATCGGCGGCTCTCCTGGCAGGGGGGTCTGCGCTGATTGTTTATCAGCGCAGCCCCCCCTCAGATCACCCCACTGGACTACCAGGGATGCCACTAGGACCACCAGGGAAGGGGCAATGTGGATGGCCAGGTATGTACCCCATGGCCATCCACATGTGCCCAATCTGTGCCAATCAGTGCCCACAAATGGGCACTGATTGGCACTATTATGTCCATGATCTGCCCAGCAATGCCCAGATCTGCCCAGCAATGCTTTTTTAGTGCCACCTGTCATTGCCCATCTGTGCCAACTGTCATTGCCCATCGGTGCCACCTGTCAGTGCCCATCTGTGCCCATCTGTGCCCTTCAGTGCCCACCTATCAGTGCCCATCAGTGCCCACCTATCAGTGCCACACATAAGTACCCATCAGTGCCACCCATATATACCAATCAATGCCACCTATGAGTGCCCATCAGTGCCGCCTATGTGTGCCCATCAGTGCCACCTATGAGTGCCCATCAGTGCCACCTATCAGTGCCCATCAGTGCCGCCTATCAGTGCCCATCATCAGTGCCCATTAGTGCCACCTCATCAGTGCCACCTCATTGGTGCCACCTCATCGGTGCCCATCAGTGCTGCCGTATCAGTGCCCATCAGTGCAGCCATATCAGTGCCCATTATTGAAGGAGAAAGCGTACTTATTTACAAAAAAATTTTACAGAAACAAAAACAAAAAGAAAAGCTCTATTTGTGGGAACAAAATGATAAAAAATTTGTTTGGGTACAGTGTAGCATGACCGCGCAATTGTCATTCAAATTGCAACAGCGCTGAAAGGTGAAAATTGGGCTGGGCGGGAAGGTGTCTAAGTGCCTGGTATTGAAGTGGTTAACCACTTCAGCCCCGGAAGGATTTACCCCCTTCCTGACCAGAGCACTTTTTACAATTTGGCACTGCGTCGCTTTAACTGCTAATTGCACGGTCATGCAATGCTGTACCCAAACGAAATTTGCGTCCTTTTCTTCCCACAAATAGAGCTTTCTTTTGATGGTATTTGATCACCTCTGCGTTTTTTATTTTTTGCGGAAAAAGACAGAAAATTTTGAAAAAAAATGATATTTTCTACTTTTTGTTATAAAAAAAATCCAATAAACTCAATTTTAGTCATACATTTAGGCCAAAATGTATTTGGCCACATGTCTTTGGTAAAAAAATGTCAATAATCCTATATTTTTTGGTTTGCTCAAAAGTTATAGCGTCTACAAACTAGGGTACAGCTTTTAGTTTATGACTATGTCATTTCTTGAGGTGCTAAAATGGCAGGGCAGTACAATCCCCCCCAAATGACCCCATTTTGGAAAGTAGACACCCCAAGGAAATTGCTGAGAGGCATTTTGAGCCCATTGAACATTTTTTTTTTTTTTTTTTTTAACAATATGTTTATTGAATTTTTCACAGGGTATCAGTACAGACTGTTGATGTATTAGTAAGGTTACATAGATTAGTACACAGTGCGGTAACCAGTGTCATTCTGTAACAAATGTATATAGCGAATACATAGTCTTTAGGTTGAAGTTTGATGAGTGGAGACGTCATCTCCAATCCCCGGCACCACATCTGGGTACTTACTGTGCCATGGGTCTAGAGGCAGCACCACCAATCATCCACTTGTTAGAACTAGGTAACTTGTAGAACCAGTAACATTCTAGGAACGAAGAACTGAAAAACTGAAGAGCAAAAGCAACTTGTGGGCCTACTTGCTATGAGTATATTACATGTTTGCAAGTCCCATCCTTAGTAGTAACTGAGAGAAGTGTCCCTAAGCGGAGCGATGCATGGGTGTGGGGGTTCCTACTTTCTGTGCATGTTAGATGTGCGGGGTTGTAGCAATCTACGGGGGTAAAGATGTATAACATTAGATATGTCACAACGTAAAAGAAGAAGACAATCAGGGTAGTGTTGCACTCCTCGGGTCGGTGATCCAGGGATCCCAGTTGAGACGAAACATTGCGGTGTACATGTTGGCCTTAGCAAAGGAGAATTCCATTAGGAAGTGGTTGTTTAGTAGAGCGATGAGTTCTGATCTAGAGGGGGCTTGTGAGGCTTTCCATTTTTTTGTTAGAGCTAATCGTGCTGCAATGAGTATATGTGTCGCAAGGGCTCTGACATTCTTGGGCCAGTTGGGGACGTTAAGACCCAGGAGTAGGTCCAGTTGGGATAACGGCAATGGGATTTTGTAGAGCTGTGAGATGAGGTCAGAGACCTCCTGCCAGTACTGGTGGATGTTAGGGCAGTCCCACCATATGTGTCGCAGGGTGCCTTTTATGGAGGCTTTGGCCAATTATGGCTCAGGGGATTTAGCACACGCCCCACACTATATAAGCCCGCCTGCACGGTGGCCCTGTGTAGTGTGTGTTCCGGCGTTCATAGATAGAGAGAGAGAGAGAGACAGACAGTGTCATTTGATTTGAGTTAGATAGATTAGGCAGAACAGTCAGTCAGTTAGCTGCACTTACAGTTTATTGTGTATATATATGCATCCCAGGTGTTGCATATATATATATATATATATATATATATATATATATATATATATATATATATATATATATACTGTATTCAGTTTAGCTAGATCCGTTCCTGTTATCTTCTTACTGACAGGCAGGCTTGTCTTGTTACAGTATTTACAGCTACCTGAAGAAAATTGCTGGTGTTCTTTTGATCCTATTAGTACCACAGTCAGGCAGCTAGACTATTTACAGTTAGTGCAGTGCATCCTGCTCACAGTGTTCAGCTAAAACTACAAGTTAGTGGGGTGCGTCCTGCTCACAGTGTTCAGCTAAACCTGCAAGTTAGTGTGGTGCGTCCACCTCACAGTGTTCAGCTAAACCTACAAGTTAGTGCGGTGCATCCTGCTCACAGTGTTCAGCTAAAACTACAAGTTAGTGCTCTGAGTCCACCTCACAGTGTTCAGTTAAACCTACAAGTTAGTGGGGTGCGTCCTGCTCACAGTGTTCAGCTAAACCTAAAAGTTAGTGTGGTGTGTCCTGCTCACAGTGTTCAGCTAAACCTACAAGTTAGTGGGGTGCGTCCTGCTCACAGTGTTCAGCTAAAACTACAAGTTAGTGCGGTGCGTGCACCTCACAGTGTTCAGCTAAAACTACAAGTTAGTGCGGTGCGTCCTGCTCACAGTGTTCAGCTAAACCTACAAGTTAGTGTAGTGAGACCTCTGCACAGTGTTCATCTAAAGCTACAAGTTAGTGCAGTGCATCCTGCTCACAGTGTTCAGCTAAAACTACAAGTTAGTGTGGTGCGTCCACCTCACAGTGTTCAGCTAAACCTACAAGTTAGTGCGGTGCATCCTGCTCACAGTGTTCAGCTAAAACTACAAGTTAGTGCGGTGCGTCCACCTCACAGTGTTCAGCTAAAGCTAGAAGTTAGTGCGGTGCATCCTTCTCACAGTGTTCAGTTAAACCTACAAGTTAGTGTAGTGAGACCTCTGCACAGTGTTCATCTAAAGCTACAAGTTAGTGCAGTGCATCCTGCTCACAGTGTTCAGCTAAAACTACAAGTTAGTGTGGTGCGTCCACCTCACAGTGTTCAGCTAAACCTACAAGTTAGTGTGGTGCATCCTGCTCACAGTGTTCAGCTAAAACTACAAGTTAGTGCAGTGCGTCCTGCTCACAGTGTTCAGCTAAAACTACAAGTTAGTGTGGTGCATCCACCTCACAGTGTTCAGCTAAAACTACAAGTTAGTGTGGTGCGTCCACCTCACAGTGTTCAGCTAAACCTAGAAGTTAATGCAGCGCATCCTGCTCACAGTGTTCAGCTAAAACTACAAGTTAGTGCAGTGCGTCCTGCTCACAGTGTTCAGCTAAAACTACAAGTTAGTGTGGTGCATCCACCTCACAGTGTTCAGCTAAACCTAGAAGTTAGTGCGGTGCATCCTGCTCACAGTGTTCAGCTAAAACTACAAGTTAGTGTGGTGCGTCCACCTCACAGTGTTCAGCTAAACCTACAAGTTAGTGCGGTGCGTCCACCTCACAGTGTTCAGCTAAAACTAGAAGTTAGTGCGGTGCGTCCTGCTCACAGTGTTCAGCTAAAACTACAAGTTAGTGCTGTGCGTCCTGCTCACAGTGTTCAGCTAAACCTACAAGTTAGTGTAGTGAGACCTCTGCACAGTGTTCATCTAAAGCTACAAGTTAGTTCAGTGCATCCTGCTCACAGTGTTCAGCTAGATCTGTATCTTCTTACTGACAGGCAGGCTTGTCTTGTTACAGTATTAGTATACAGTACTAGTATACAGCTACCTGAAGAAAATTGCTGGTGTTCTTTTGATCCTATTAGTGCCACAGTCAGGCAGCTAGACTATTTACAGTTAGTGCAGTGCGTCCTGCTCACAGTGTTCAGCTAAAGCTACAAGTTAGTGGGGTGCGTCCTGCTCACAGTGTTCAGCTAAACCTACAAGTTAGTGGGGTGCGTCCACCTCACAGTGTTCAGCTAAACCTACAAGTTAGTGCGGTGCATCCTGCTCACAGTGTTCAGCTAAAACTACAAGTTAGTGCTGTGCGTCCTGCTCACAGTGTTCAGCTAAAACTACAAGTTAGTGTGGTGCGTCCACCTCACAGTGTTCAGCTAAAACTACAAGTTAGTGCGGTGCGTCCACCTCACAGTGTTCAGCTAAACCTACAAGTTAGTGGGGTGCGTCCTGCTCACAGTGTTCAGCTAAAACTACAAGTTAGTGTGGTGCGTCCTCCTCACAGTGTCCAGCTAAACCTACAAGTTATTTTTTTGCGAGCTCTGCACAGTGTTCAGCTAAAGCTACCTGTAGAAAGTTGGTGGTGTTTTCCTGATCCTATCACTACCGCAGGCAGCTAAAAAAGCTACAAGTTATTTTTTTGCGAGCTCTGCACAGTGTTCAGCTAAAGCTACCTGTAGAAGGTTGGTGGTGTTCTCATACTACAGGCAGGCAGTTGATTTTGCTAGCTGCAGTATCAGTACATATATATATATATATATATATATATATATATATATATATATATATATCCCAGCTTAGTGCAGCTACAGGCCATTAGTA
Source organism: Aquarana catesbeiana (assembly GCF_042186555.1). Lineage (NCBI taxonomy): Eukaryota > Metazoa > Chordata > Amphibia > Anura > Ranidae > Aquarana > Aquarana catesbeiana. Next base: position 377,875,598 of record NC_133324.1, on the reverse strand, counting down.
TGTCTGGAATAGGGATGAGCTTCGAGTTCGAGTCAAACTCATGTTCGACTCGAACATTGGCTGTTCGCAAGTTCGCCGAACAGCGAACAATTTGGGGTGTTCGCGGCAAATTGGAATGCCGCGGAACACCCTTTAAAAGTCTATGGGAGAAATCAAAAGTGCTAATTTTAAAGGCTAATATGCAAGATATTGTCATAAAAAGTGTTTGGGGACCCAGGTCCTGCCCCAGGGGACATGGATCAATGCAAAAAAAAGTTTTAAAAACGGCCGTTTTTTCAGGAGCAGTGATTTTAATAATGCTTAAAGTCAAACAATAAAAGTGTAATATCCCTTTAAATTTCGTACCTGGGGGGTGTCTATAGTATGCCTGTAAAGGGGCGCATGTTTCCTGTGTTTAGAACAGTCTGACAGCAAAATGACATTTTGAAGGAAAAAACTCATTTAAAACTACCCGCGGCTATTGCATTGCCGACAATACACATAGAAGTTCATTGATAAAAACGGCATGGGAATTCCCCAAAGGGGAACCCCGAACCAAAATTTAAAAAAAAAAATGACATGGGAGTCCCCCTAAATTCCATACCAGGCCCTTCAGGTCTGGTATGGATTTTAAGGGGAACCCCGCGCCAAAAAAAAAAAAAAAACGGCGTGGGGTCCCCCAAAAATCCATACCAGACCCTTATCCGAGCATGCAACCTGGCAGGCCGCAGGAAAAGAGGGGGGGATGAGAGTGCGGCCCCCCCCTCCTGAACCGTACCAGGCCACATGCCCTCAACATTGGGAGGGTGCTTTGGGGTGGCCCCCCAAAACACCTTGTCCCCATGTTGATGAGGACAAGGGCCTCATCCCCATAACCCTGGCCGGTGGTTGTGGGGGTCTGCGGGCGGGGGGCTTATCGGAATCTGGAAGCCCCCTTTAACAAGGGGACACCCAGATCCCGGCCCCCCCCTGTGTGAAATGGTAAGGGGATACAAAAGTACCCCTACCATTTCACTAAAAAACTGTCAAAAATGTTAAAAATGACAAGAGACAGTTTTTGACAATTCCTTTATTTAAATACTTCTTCTTTCTTCTATCTTCCTTCATCTTCTGGTTCTTCTGGTTCTTCTGGCTCTTCTGGTTCTTCCTCTGGCGTTCTCGTCCAGCATCTCCTCCACGGCGTCTTCTATCTTCTTCTCCTCGGGCCGTTCCGCACTCATGGCATGGGGGGAGGCTCCGGCTCTTCTCTTCTTCTTCATCTTCTTCTCTTCTTCTCTTCTTCTTTTCTTCTCTTCTTCATTTTCTTCTCCGGGCCGCTCCGCACCCATGCTGGCATGGAGGGAGGCTCCCGCTGTGTGACGGCGCTCCTCGTCTGACAGTTCTTAAATAACGGGGGGCGGGGCCACCCGGTGACCCCGCCCCCTCTGACGCACGGTGACTTGACGGGACTTCCCTGTGACGTCACGGGGAATGCCACAGGGAAGTCCCGTCATGTCCCGTGCGTCAGAGGGGGGCGGGGTCACCGGGTGGCCCTGCCCCCGTTATTTAAGAACTGTCAGACGAGGAGCGCCGTCACACAGCGGGAGCCTCCCTCCATGCCAGCATGGGTGCGGAGCGGCCCTTTTATGGAGGCTTTGGCCAATTATGGCTCAGGGGATTTAGCACACGCCCCACACTATATAAGGCCGCCTGCACGGTGGCCCTGTGTAGTGTGTGTTCCGGCGTTCATAGATAGAGAGAGAGAGAGAGACAGACAGTGTCATTTGATTTGAGTTAGATAGATTAGGCAGAACAGTCAGTCAGTTAGCTGCACTTACAGTTTATTGTGTATATATATGCATCCCAGGTGTTGCATATATATATATATATATATATATATATATATATATATATACTGTATTCAGTTTAGCTAGATCCGTTCCTGTTATCTTCTTACTGACAGGCAGGCTTGTCTTGTTACAGTATTTACAGCTACCTGAAGAAAATTGCTGGTGTTCTTTTGATCCTATTAGTACCACAGTCAGGCAGCTAGACTATTTACAGTTAGTGCAGTGCATCCTGCTCACAGTGTTCAGCTAAAACTACAAGTTAGTGGGGTGCGTCCTGCTCACAGTGTTCAGCTAAACCTGCAAGTTAGTGTGGTGCGTCCACCTCACAGTGTTCAGCTAAACCTACAAGTTAGTGCGGTGCATCCTGCTCACAGTGTTCAGCTAAAACTACAAGTTAGTGCTCTGAGTCCACCTCACAGTGTTCAGTTAAACCTACAAGTTAGTGGGGTGCGTCCTGCTCACAGTGTTCAGCTAAACCTAAAAGTTAGTGTGGTGTGTCCTGCTCACAGTGTTCAGCTAAACCTACAAGTTAGTGGGGTGCGTCCTGCTCACAGTGTTCAGCTAAAACTACAAGTTAGTGCGGTGCGTGCACCTCACAGTGTTCAGCTAAAACTACAAGTTAGTGCGGTGCGTCCTGCTCACAGTGTTCAGCTAAACCTACAAGTTAGTGTAGTGAGACCTCTGCACCTCTGTAGTGAGACCGGGCCGCTCCGCACCCATGCTGGCATGGAGGGAGGCTCCCGCTGTGTGACGGCGCTCCTCGTCTGACAGTTCTTAAATAACGGGGGGCGGGGCCACCCGGTGACCCCGCCCCCTCTGACGCACGGTGACTTGACGGGACTTCCCTGTGACGTCACGGGGAATGCCACAGGGAAGTCCCGTCATGTCCCGTGCGTCAGAGGGGGGCGGGGTCACCGGGTGGCCCTGCCCCCGTTATTTAAGAACTGTCAGACGAGGAGCGCCGTCACACAGCGGGAGCCTCCCTCCATGCCAGCATGGGTGCGGAGCGGCCCGGAGAAGAAAATGAAGAAGAGAAGAAGAGAAGAAGAGAAGAAAAGAAGAAGAGAAGAAGATGAAGAAGATGAAGAGAAGAGCGGGAGCCTCCCCCCCATGCCATGGGTGCGGAGCGGCCCGAGGAGAAGAAGATAGAAGACGCCGCGGAGGAGATGCTGGACGAAAACGCCGGAGGAAGAACCAGAAGAGCCAGAAGAACCAGAAGAACCAGAAGATGAAGGAAGATAGAAGAAAGAAGAAGTATTTAAATAAAGGAATTGTCAAAAACTGTCTCTTGTCATTTTTAACATTTTTGACAGTTTTTTAGTGAAATGGTAGGGGTACTTTTGTACCCCCTTACCATTTCACACAGGGGGGGCCGGGATCTGGGGGTCCCCTTGTTAAAGGGGGCTTCCAGATTCCGATAAGCCCCCCGCCCGCAGACCCCCACAACCACCGGCCAGGGTTGTGGGGATGAGGCCCTTGTCCTCATCAACATGGGGACAAGGTGTTTTGGGGGCTACCCCAAAGCACCCTCCCAATGTTGAGGGCATGTGGCCTGGTACGGTTCAGGGGGGGGCCGCACTCTCATCCCCCCCTCTTTTCCTGCGGCCTGCCAGGTTGCGTGCTCGGATAAGGGTCTGGTATGGATTTTTGGGGGGACCCCACGCCGTTTTTTTTTTTTTTTTGGCGTGGGGTTCCCCTTAAAATCCATACCAGACCTGAAGGGTCTGGTATGGAATTTAGGGGGAACCCCACGTCATTTTTTTTTTTTAATTTTGGCCGGGGTTGGCCTCTCTGTCCTCCGACAGGGACAAATGACCCACGTGCCCTGTTTGGCTCACCTCCTTAACTTGGTGGTGCAGCGGTTCTTGGGCAGGTACCCGGGCTTACAGGATGTCCTGAGGCAGGCCAGGAAAGTCTGTGTGCATTTCCGCCAGTCATATAATGCCAGTGCTCGGCTGACGGACCTCCAAAAGGAGTTTAACCTGCCCAAGAACCGCCTAATCTGTGACATGCCCACCAGGTGGAACTCAAAGTTGGCCATGCTGCAGCGGCTGCACACGCAGCAGAGGGCCATCAATGAGTACCTGTGCGACTATGGCACCAGGACAGGGTCAGGGGAGCTTGTTTTTTTTTCCCCACGCCAGTGGGCCATGATCAGGGATGCATGCACTGTCCTGTCACCATTTGAGGAGGCCACGAGGATGGTGAGCAGTGACAGTGCATGCATCAGTGACACTGTCCCCTTTGTCCACCTCTTGGAGCACACGCTGCGTGGAAGAATGGACAGGGCACTTGAGGCAGAACAGAGGCAGGAAGAGGATGACTTCCTTAGCTCTCAAGGCCCCCTTTATCCAGACAGTGTTCCTGCGTGCCCGCCAATCACACAGGAAGAGGAGGAGGAGGAGGAGGAAGATTGTGTCAGTATGGAGGTGGAGCCTGGCACTCAGCATCAGCAGCAGTCTTTAAGGGATCAGTCCCAAGAAACACATGGACTTGTACGTGGCTGGGAGGAGGTGGCTGCGGACCATGTCGTCCTTAGTGACCCAGAGGACTCCGGACCAAATGCCTCAGCAAACCTACGCTGCATGGCCTCCCTGATCCTGCAAAGCCTGCGTAAGGATCCTCGTAATCGTGGTATCAAGGAGAAGGACCAATAATGGCTGGCAACCCTCCATGATCCACATTACAAGGGTAAGGTTGCGGACCTTATCTTGCCATCGCAGAGGGAGCAGAGGATGAAACATCTTCGGGAGGCCTTGCAGAAAGGTCTGTGCAACGCGTTCCCAGAGACTGGGAGGTTACAAACTCCTGTTTCTGGACAACGTGTTGCTGAGGCTTCGGTCAGTCAAAGAAGGAGCGGTGGAGAAGGTGGCCGTCTGACCGATGCATTCAGACAATTTTTTGGTCCGCAGCCCCAAGGTATGATCGGTTCCAGCAACCATCGCCAGCGTCTATTTTACATGGTGCAGGAATACCTAGGGACAAGATCTGACTTGGACACGTTTCCCACCGAAAATCCTCTGGGTTACTGGGTCTTGAGGATGGATCACTGGCCAGAGCTTGCACAGTATGCAATTGAGCTACTGGCCTGTCCTGCATCCAGCGTTCTTTCGGAACGCACATTCAGTGCTGCTGGAGGCTTTGTAACCGATCACAGGGTGCGTCTGTCCACCGACTTGGTCAATCGACTGACCTTCATAAAAATGAATCAGTCTTGGATCACCACCAGCTACCAAGCACCTGATGCTGATGTAACCGAATAATTTTTTTTGAAATCTCAGATCCCTTCAAAGACTGCCTATGCTGATGCTGAGTGACTATCCCTGAGTAATTATCTTCTTCCTCCTCAATCATCACGCTGATAGCTTGTAAGAACATTTTTGGTTCTGGGCGCCACCACCAGTGCCTAAGGCCCAATTTTTCAGCCCCTGTTTAACAGGGGCGTGTAATTACAATTTTTGATGCAATACTTTGCAGCAGGGCTCATTTCTGCGTTCCAACTAGAGTATCTGTGAGGGGTTGCAGTGTTATGGCACCAGCACCAGTGCCTAAGGCCCAATTTTTCAGCCCCTGTTTAACAGGGGCTTGTTATTACAATTTTTGATGCAATACTTTGCAGCAGGGCTCATTTCTGCGTTCCAACTAGAGTATCTGTGAGGGGTTGCAGTGTTGTGGCACCAGCACCACCACCAAAGGCCCAATTTTTCTGCCCTTGTTCAACAGGGGCATGTAATTACAATTCTTGATCTAATATTTCACAGCAGGGCCCTGTGAGGGCTTACAGTGTTGTGGCCACAACAACACCTAAGGCCCAAATTTCTGCTGAGTATATAGGGCAGGCCCCTACTTTCAAACATCTAACTTACAAACGACTCCTACTTGCAAACGGAAGGAGACAACAGGAAGTGAGATGAAATCTACCCCTAGGAAGGGAAATTCTCTCCTGTAAGAGTTAATATGGGAAAAACATTTCTCCTTTCCACTGATGCTTTCCAATCCTTGTTCCACAAAAAACCCCAAATTTTCAAAAAACATTTGTCATTGGGACAAAAAGTGAGGTGAAATCTTCTGAAGAGGAGGAAAGACAGCAAAACAAATGTCACAGGGATGATAACCCTTCCCTATGTTTTCCAAAAAGCTTAAAAAAGATTTTTTGGCTGGAGCTAAACACGTTAAAAATGTACCCGTTAAAAATTACAAACAGATTCTACTTAACAACAAACCTACAGTCCCTGTCTTGTTTGCACCGCCTGTATACTGCTGTTCAGAGTATATAGGGCCTGGTGGCCCCACACCTTTCCTTATTTTAATTTGGGTGCGGGGTTCCCCTTAATATCCATACAAGACCCAAAGGGCCTGGTAATGGTCTGGGGGGTACCAATGCCGTTTGTCTCACTGATTTTCATCCATATTGCCAGGACCCGACATTACATTAAACCCGCAAGCAGTTTTAAATGAGATTTTTTCCTTTAAAAATGACATTTTGTGCAGGGACTGTTCTAAACACAGGAAACACGCGCCATTTTACAGGCATACTATAGACACACCCCAGGTATGATATTTAAAGGAATATTTCACTTTTTTTTTTTTTTTACTATAAGCATCATTAAAATCACTGCTCCCGAAAAACCGGCCATTTTTAAAAGTTTTTTTTGCATTGATACATGTCCCCTGGGGTAGGACCCGGGTCCCCAAACCCTTTTTAGGAAAATACCATGCAAATCAGCCTTTAAAATGAGCACTTTTGATTTCGAACGTTCAAGTCCCATAGACGTCAATAGGGTTCCAACGTTCGTGCAAATTTTCGGTCCGTTCGCAGGTTCTGGTGCGAACCAAACCGGGGGGGTGTTCGGCTCATCCCTAGTGATGAGAAAGGGGTCTGATATTATGCCTGAGGTCCATACTCAGTCGCTAGGGGAAGAGTATAGGTTGAGTATAGCCTGAAGGATATTCCCTGTCAGTCCGAACTTGAGCATGACCTTCTCCATGTATTTCCAGTGCACCCTGTCAAACGCCTTCTCTGCATCCAAGGAGAGGAAGAGAGAAGGCTTTTGACTGTGCTCTACCCACTGGATCAAGTCAATAAGGCATCTGGTATCATCAGAGGCTTGCCTGCCAGGCACGAATCCGACTTAGTCCGGGTGTATGATGAGGATGGATAATCGTTGGGCTAGTATTTTTACATATATTTTGGTATCAGTATTCAAGAGTGAGATCGGACGGTAATTGGCTGGGTTATCAGGAGATTTGCCTGGTTTGGGTATGGTGACAATGAGGGCCTCCAGGGCTTCTTTGGGGATTTTGCCTGCATTAATGTACTGGTTAAAGGTGGTGCATAAGTGCGGGGTGATCACTTCCGAGAAGTGTTTGTAATATTCATTCGGGAATCCATCCGGTCCCGGGGCTTTGTGTAGGGGTAATCGTTTGATGGCCATGCGGATTTCCTCGGGGGAGAAAGGCACAGAGATAGAGTCTAGTTGCTCAGTGGATATTGAGGGAAGGTGAATAGAGGAGAGAAACTCATCTATGTCTGCTAATTTTGGCTTGGTTTCTTGATTTAGGTAATTGAGATTGTAAAGTTTGGCGTAAAAGGCACTAAATTCATTTGCTATATCCAGAGGATTATGAACTTTTTTACCTTGGGAGTTGGATAAGTATTGTATCTTATTATTGGCCCGGTGTTTTTGTAGTTGCTTAGCCAGGAACGCACCTGACTTGTTGGCTGAGGAGTAATATTGTAGCCTAAGACGTTTAACGTAGTAATCAAATCTTTTGTGGAGGTGTTCGCTAAGGTCGTATCTTAGGTTTTTGAGGTCTAGGGACAATTTGGTAGATGGATTTTGTTTGTTGGCATATTCTAAAGCCCTGATCTGCTTTAGTAGGGTTTCTGTGATGGCCGTTTGTTGTTTTTTAGCTTGTGCTCCATATTTAATTAGGAGGCCCCGTGAGAAAGCTTTATGCGCATGCCAAACTATGGATTGGTCAGCAGTAGAATGTACATTGATATCAAAGTAGGTCTCAATCTTGGATCGAAGCTCATTTTCAAAGGATGGGTTGGTGAGGAGGGATATGTTTAGTCTACAAATATTATGACTTGCAGTCTTTTTGCAACTGAATAACGTGATGGATATGGGTGCGTGATCCGACCACGTGATTGTACCTATGTGTGCTTCAGTGATTGATTGGAGGAGAAATTTATCTGTGAGGAACATGTCGATCCGAGAGTAAGACTGCTCGGAGCTGGAGAAGAAGGTGTAATCTCGCTCTGTGTCATGGGTACATCTCCACGGGTCATAAAGATCTTCTTTATGTACAAGTGAGGACAAGGCAGAGGGCCTACGTTTAGTTGGGTTGGATGTGTCTAGGGTTGTGTCAACGATTTCATTAAAGTCTCCACATAGTATAACTGAATCAGATCTATACGGTGTTAGTTTGGAGATCAGTGTGTTAAAAAATTTCTTTTGGCCAGTGTTAGGGGCGTATAGATTCACTAGCGTGAGGCGTTGGTTTGCAATCGTTGCAGAGAGAATCAGGTATCTGCCATCTTCATCAGCTTCACAGTGGTGTAGCTGAAAGGAGACAGAGGAACTAATTGCAATCATAACTCCTCTTTTTTGGTGGAGGCACTGACAAAAAAGCAGTGCGGGTATCGCTTATGCGAGCATTTTGGGGAGTTATCTTTATCGAAATGCGTTTCTTGTATGCAAAACACATCAGCGTGATGGGACAGTGCCTCCTTCCAGAGGAGGTTGCGTTTGAATGGGGAATTCAGTCCCTTTACATTTAAGGAGGTGATTTTGATGGCCATGATAGTGGGGGATGACCCGGGTTGGGAATGAAAGGAGCGAGATTCCACACCTCTTCTGTTCGCCCTGACCAAATATGAATCAAACAATAAAGTAGGTATCTATACAGAGTATGGCTGTTATATACAAAAGTTGTACAAGAAACACCCACAGCAGTTACACAGGACTGTCAAATATGCTATAATGCAGAAGTAGGTCAAATATTAAATAGATTATACGTTCGGTATGAGCGCATAAACACTGTTAGGAGAACCAAAAAGAAAAAAATAAGAATAAAAAGAGAAAAGTAATATATATCTCTGTAGTAAAAAAAAGTAAGTAAAACAATTATAACAGTGTGCTTAGCACACTATAACCTTAGGGGGTGGATGTGTTTCAGTAACTGCTCCCATCAGGGATCCTAGTGGTGCGGAGGACCGAGGGCCTGCTTGTTGTTACAGATCTCGCCTGGATCGTGTATCCCGTTTCTTGCAGACGGAGGATATGAGTAGGAGCCCCTGTATTCTTTTTGGTTGGCAGATACAGGCAGAAATCCCCAATTGGTCAGCTTTTTATATCCATCTTTGGGAGTAAGGATGGGAATTATCTGTTGCTGGTATGTGACCAGTAGCTTGGTAGGGAAACCCCATTTATATGTCATTTTCTTCTCCTGTAACACAGAGGTTACAGGGGTGAACGCTCTTTTCATCTCCATCGTGGCCTTGGAGAGGTCACTAAACATGAGGACATTTGTGTAAGGTGCTGGCAGCGGTTTAGTGGTTTTGGCAATTTGTAGAATCTGCTCCTTAACTTGAAAGTAATGCACTCTCGCTAGTATGTCCCTGGGGGTGTCAGGGGGGAGGTGTGCTGGCTTGGCGATTCTGTGCACTCTATCAATCATGATGTCTCGTGCATTTAGGCGGGGTAGTAAGCTGGAGAACATCTCTCGCAGATAGGGTGTGATTTCATTCGGCTTAACAGATTCGGGGACACCTCTGAATTTAATATTGTTCCTTCTGGAACGGTCTTCCAAATCTGCTAATTTCAGCTTCATATGGTGTATTTCAGACGCATGATGTTCATGTGCGTCTAGTAATTCATTGTGGGCCCTGACATGGTCCTGCATGTTATCCTCAAGCACAGTCGTTCTCTCTGTTAGGTGATCTACCCTTCCATGTATCTGAGATACAGAGAGTTGCAGTTCTCTGTGTAGGTCTCGCTGCAGGGTAAGGAACATGGCTTTCAGCATTGATTCTGTCACAGGGCTGTCAGAGACAGGGATGGTTGCCAGAGCTGGGGTGTGTGCTGTGTCAAGATCTCTGTCAGCCCATTGATGTTTTTTGTGCTGTGGCTCCTTTATGGGGGAGATGGCTGGGGAGGAGGCCAGTCTCTTACCTCTATCCGTGCCCTGTTGTGAGGAAGAGACATCAGGCGATGGGAGGGGGTCCATGTCCTCCTTGTGTGAGCGATTGAGCGGCTGGGAGAGGAGATCTTCATGAAGAGAAGCTGCCAGCTGTGTCTCTGTGTGTGCAGCGCGGGATGCTTCTGAGGTGAAGCTCCCAGCGCCGGCGCCATCTTGGGCCTCGTTCATAGCTGCGGGGGGATAGTAGTCTGTGAGGCGGCGAGGTGCTGGCGGCTTATTCCGCCTCCTAGACATGCTCGGGATGGTCCTACTGTCTTCCCCCCTCCGTGTGATCGGAGTGCGGGTCGGATCGTAGCGTAGAGTGGCTTTAGGTCCCGTCAGCGGCGCGGAGCACAGGGCTTAGGCGTCCATCATGGTCTGCATCAGGCAACGCCCCCTGAACATTCATTTTTTTTGTCCCAAGTGATTGAATAATGACAAAAAAAATTTACAAAAAGTTGGCACTAAATGATATATTGCTCACACAGGCCATGGGCATATGTGGAATTGCACCCCAAAATAGATTTAGCTGCTTCTCCTGAGTATGGAGATACCACATGTGTGGGACTTTTTGGGAGCCTAGCTGCGTACGGGGCCCCGAAAACCAAGCACTGCCTTCAGGATTCCTAAGGGCGTAAATTTTTGATTTCACTCCTCACTACCTATCACAGTTTTGAAGGCCATAAAATGCCAAGATGGCACAAACCCCCCTCAAATGACCCCATTTTGGAAAGTAGACACCCCAAGCTATTTGCTGAGAGGCATGTTGAGTCCATGGAATATTTTATATTTTGACACAAGTTACGGGAAAATTACAAATTTTTTTTTTCTTTTTTTTTTGCACAAAGTTGTCACTAAATGATATATTGCTCAAACATGCCATGGGCATATGTGGAATTACACCCCAAAATACATTCTGCTGCTTATCCTGAGTATGGGGATACCACATGTGTGGGACTTTTTGAGAGCCTAGCCGCGTACGGGGCCCCGAAACCAAGCACCACCTTCAGGATTTCTAAGGGCGTAAATTTTTTATTTCACTCCTCACTACCTATCACAGTTTTGAAGGCCATAAAATGCCAAGATGGCACAACCCCCCCCAAATGACCTCATTTTGGAAAGTAGACACCCCAAGCTATTTGCTGAGAGGCATGTTAAGTCCATGGAATATTTTATACTTTGACACAAGTTGCGAGAACATTACAAACTTTTTTTTTTTGCACAAAGTTGTCACTAAATGATATATTGCTCAAACATGCCATGGGCATATGTGGAATTACACCCCAAAATACATTCTGCTGCTTCTCCTGAGTACAGGGATACCACATGTGTGGGACTTTTTGGGAGCCTAGCTGCGTACGGGGCCCCAGAACCAAGCACCGACTTCAGGATTTCTTTTTTTTTTTTTCAAAAAGATTTTATTTAGATCTTCGAAGCATACAATATGATATACAGCCATTTTGTAAAACATTTTACAAAGGTAAAGGAACTTAGGTACATACTTATGTTTACCTGAGGGATATACACTTATATACCAGGAAGGGATGGCTGAATAACAGATAACAAACAGATCATAACATTCCAATAGTTGATTAGTAATAGGAGATACCTGGATGGATCTGTTTATAGTAAACCCTAGCATTTGCTAGATAATAACAGAAACAGAGGGAAATGGAACAAGAAGGGGGGTTAGGGTAATAGTAGGGCATAATGGGGGGGGGACTGCAAGGTTGAGGCATAGATAATTGTCTAGATACATATTACTATATTGGATAGCTAGTGATAATCTAATGATAATCTAGTGAGGGCAGAATCAGTGATCTGAGTTAAGGACTTTTGATGGAGGATGCCCTTTGGCTGTGGAGGTCGCCTCTTTTGGGATTGGAGGATAAGAGTCGAAGTATGAGAACAAGAATTGGCTGAAGCTGGCTATTTCCTCCTGGGATAGAGATGAGAGCATGAAGGAATGCCATTTGGAGTAAAAGCAGGCTTTAGATTTTTCTTGTTTGAAATCTGTGTTTAGACGGTCCTTAATAAGGAGATGTAGAAGCTCTCGTTTGATGTGGGTGATGTTAGGGCTGGGAGAGGAGATCCAATGTTTCAAAATGGTTCTTCTTGCAATTAGAAGACAAATCAAAGCCCATTCTTTGTGGGGGGGTTGACCTTTGAATACGGGTGAGCCATGTCAGATTCCAAAGAGAAGTTGGAGTAGCGGAAGGACTGCGTTATCCAATCTAGACTGGTTCTAAGCAAACATGCTAAATTATAGATTCTAATATGAGGTAGACTGATGACCCCTTCGCGCCTGGGAAGATATCGTTTTTTGAAAGCTATACGTGGTCTTTTGTTTTGCCATAGAAATTTTGATATGACTGAATTGAGTGATTTCGCATCCTTGTGATGGAGAAGTAACGGTATAGTTTGCATTGGGTATAATAATCTAGCAAAACTGACCATTTTTATCAGGTGGCATCTTCCCAAGAGCGAGAGGGGCAGATCCATCCAGGTAATTAATTCTTTTTGAAAACAGAGGAGGGTAGTTGAGGTGATAGAGTGAAGAGGGGAGTTTCCCTATTTTGATTCCTAAATAGGTAATATATGATTTGGCGACAGGAAAGATCGAGTGCTGGGCCCAAGATGGTTTGAGAGTGCTTATGGGGAGGATTTCGCTTTTGCTGTAGTTATTGCGGAGGCCTGAGCATAAACGAAATTCGTCAAATACCTTTTTTATGGTGAGCATATCTGATAGGGGGTCGGCTGAGAATATGAGAACGTCGTCCGCAAAGAGGGAGGTGCGTAGGTCGTGTGTACCAACTTTTATGCTGTGTAAGAGAGCTGTTAATGTTAGGTATCTGGAAAGTGGTTCTAGAGCGATATTGAAGAGGAGTGGGGACAGGGGGCAACCTTGGCGTGTACCCTTATGAAGGTGGAATTCATCCTAGATAAGGTCTGCTGCCACCAATCTTGCTGCCGGAGCATTGTACATGGCGTTAATGAGATGCTGGAAAGGACCATTGAATCCCATCGCTGCCATGGTCATGGATAGCCAATCAAAACTAACGTTATCGAAGGCTTTCTCTAATGTGATAATGGCATGGTCTGTGTCTGGGTATTGGTTAGCATGCTCTAAGGCCAGCATGACTTTGCAGATGTTGAGGGTGGCGGTTCTGCCTTTTACAAAGCCAGATTGGGTGGAGTGGATCAAAGAGGGGATGATATCTGCTAGTCTAGTGGCTACGATCTTGGATAGAATTTTTACATCTATATTAAGAAGTGAGATGGGTCTGTAAGAACCCGGTCCTGGGGATCTTTACCCTTCTTGGATAATAATTTAATAATGGCCTGATTCCCCGACTGTAGGTATGTACCACCTGACCATATACCATTGTATACTTGGTGGAGAGTAGGTTCTAAGAGGGTTTGTAGGGTTTTGTAGAATTCACTAGTAAATTCGTCAGGGACAGGGGCCTTGGAGAGGGTTAGGCTACGGATGGTGGTCGATATTTCAGAAAGGGAGATGGGAGCATTAAGGGCCTCTAGTTGTGGTGGAGAAATTTTGGGCAAGTTTATTTTTTCGATGAAGGAGCATGCTGTTTGTTTATCTATGGGGTCTGGGGCGTAAAGTGTTGAGTAGAAATTAAGCATGACCTTATTGATTTGCTGTGGAGAGGAGTGGAGGTTACCCTTGGTGTCTCGGAGAGATGTGATATGAGTTGGGAGGAATGGACCTTTGCAGAGTCTTGCTAGGAGTTTGCCTGCTTTATTTCCAAACTTGTGGAAGGTGGCATCTAGGTGGGCCTTTTTGGTGAGTTCAAGGGTGTTTGCCCAGGTTTTGAAGTCTCTTTTTGCTGCCTGCCTTTCATTTCTGGTAGCTGGGGAATCTTTAGTGTGTAAGGAGCGTTGTGCCTGGTGTAGGCGTGCGCTGGCTGCTTTGTATTTAGTTAAGGTGTTACGTTTAAAAGAAGTGGCATATGAAATGATTCGGCCCCTAAGGTATGCTTTGCCGGCATCCCAGAAGAGGTTTGGGTCATTTATATGGGGGGCTTTGGTCGAAGAGTATTCAGACCATGATTCGGACATGAACTGCTGGAAGTCAGTATTGTTGTGTAGGTTAGAGGGAAAATGCCAAATGTTGGGGTGTGGAGGTAAGTCCAGATTATTGAGTGTTACCTCTATGGGGGCATGGTCGGAGATAGTTATGTCGTGAATGTCAGCACTGTGGAGCATGGGGAGGAGATTGTCAGAGCCAAAGAAGTAGTCTATCCTTGTGAAGACATTATGTGGGTTGGAGTAAAAAGTAAATTCTCTGTCAGCTGGGTGAGAGAGGCGCCAAAGATCCAGGAGGTGGATGACATCCATAGTGGTTGCGAAGTAGGAGGGGGTGGAGGGGTCGATCTGTCATCTGTCTGATGGAGAATATCATTGAAATCTCTGCCAACCAAATGGGGGAGATGGATGTTGCTAAGTAGCCAAGTGGACAGTTCTGTGTAGAATTGTCTGCCTGGGCTATTTGGAGCGTAGATATTTGTTATCACAAGCTCCTTGGAGCCTAATTGGACATGTGCCATGATGAAACGTCCTTGTTTGTCAGTTTTCACAGACAAAACTGTGCAGGGGAGGTTTTTGTGTATCAGCAGGAGAATGCCAGCTTTGCGTCCAACCGCATCAGAGCCTAGGACAGTGCCTACCCAAAGCTTCTTCATGCGATGAAAATCTGGGGTTAGTAAGTGAGATTCCTGAAGTAAGGCTATGTCAGTTTTGATTCGTTTGAGATGTTGGAGAATTTTCATTCTCTTGTGAGGGGATCTGAGACCTTTTACATTCCAGGAGACTACTTTCATATTGGGGGGGTCTTGAGAGGGATATGAGCCGGTATAGTAGATTTGTCACTGTGTAAATAGTGAGAGAAAATCATAGCTATATTAGGAGGTAGGATGTTGTTGTCCTGACGGTAATGTGGAAGAAAGAAGTTTGGAGGTTTGCATGAGCCCCAGAGTAAATTAAGGGGGGAGGGGGGGTATGACAGGGGGGGGACCAGAAAAAGGAACAAAACAAGCACACGTGAGAACTTCTCTTTTTTCCGCATGGAGTCACTGTGTAGGTCAACTCCCATGATAGGACACCAGGGGTACTTCCCTAGAGAGCCCATGGTAGGTTAGATGGTTCTAGTGTGGGCTCCTCCTCCGGGCTGAGCATTTGGGGGAGGGTGAATTAAGCCATACACAGTGAGGCCAGTAGGGATTGTAAAATGTAATAAAAGACATTTGTGAAAGGAAGATGTTTGATAACTGAGCAATATAACCTAGTAACATAATAACAAAACTCATGACGGAATACCTTCCAAAACCTATATTGAATTGTGGTATTTAGTAGGTATAGATGGTAGGTGAGAGGAGGAAGGTGAGGTAGCAATAAATGGAGTAATGAAGTATTGAAAAATCGTGTGGGACTAGGAGCATAGTCAAAGACCGAACCTGATGTGGTGCCGTCAGAGCTACCTTAATGGTTGTCGAAGAAACATAACTTGGTCCTTGGTCAGCGAGGGGTGAAGCGATGCTGGTCCGGGTGCGACGATCTGAAGCGTTTGGGAGAGTCTTTGCGAGGGCTCCTTTGGTCCAGGGAGCGATTGATAGGAGCAGCTTTTGATGGGGTGTGCGGGTGAGGGTTTGGATGTAGAGATCGCAGGTAGGCCTCCGCTTCAGAGGGGTCTTGGAAGGATAGTTGGTCGCTGCTCGGAGTCTTGAGGCGGAGGGTAGCCGGGAAGGCCAGTGTGAATTTTATTTGTTGTTTAAAGAGATACCCGCTGGAAGGCTTTGCACTTCTTAGAAACCTCAATGGAGGGGGCGTGGCCGAACGAGCAACAAGAGGGACGTAGGGAAGCTAAGCTCCGTCCAAGCAAGGAGGATCCATAGCCATCCCTGCTCTGTTTTACCCCGGTGAAGTTCCATCTTCCCGTCAGGAGTGCTCAGACACCCTTTGCTACGACCTCAGCGCGGTATTTGTTGGATCCAGCTATACTTAACCGCTCTGGGCCCGCAACACGATCCGTGCCTCGGATACCCGCCGCCATCTTGGGGCCTACTCAGTAGCCGGAGCCCACCGCTCTTCCTCTCCGCGGATCTGCAGCCACAGGTGAGTTCTATCTTGGCTCCCTGAACGTGCTATCACCGGCAGCCGCGGAGAGCCTGGATGGCATAACAAACTCACCCGGAGATCCCCTTTCCTCTCAACAGCCTCCGGCGGCCAGATGCCATCTTGCGGCCTGCCGTCTTGTTTCCCCCCTGTCCTGTGGACGTAATGCGATGCTGTTCTGCTCCCTCCTCAGCTGACTCCCCTAACAGTGCTGGGACATTTTCCTACTGCCAAGGCCTGAAATCTATACCTTACAGAGACACACAGGGCCTGCACGGATCAGTGCTCACACGGCCGGTTACGGCCGTCAGGAAAGTCCGCGGCTCCGGCCTACTCCTGGAGGTCGGCGGCCATCTTGGTGCTCCAAATACTCCCCATCTCAACCTGTGCCATTATATTGTACACACAGCTCCTGTTCTCCCACAATTTGAGTAAGCTGACTCACCTAATTCTCTCTTATAGTCACTGAAGTGATCACACTATTGTCTGCATGAGATTATTTACCAATCACATCAGTGGTATGAAGTATGCACAGCACTAAGCTAATGTGAGTGAGGTGTGCCCTGTACAGCTATCGGTCCTACAGTTTGCAGTGATGCCCGCCAAGATGCCTAAACCCCGTCCAGCACCTGGTAAAAAATCGGGTAAGAGGTCTTTATCTCTGCCAGTCTCTACAGGCTCCATTCAGCAATACTTAGCCAACGCACGAGGTGATCAGGCTAGAACCTCTAGACTGAGCGTCTCCCCTTCATCTCACGTAGCCTCTGCGAGGGGGAGCTCTCCGGCCTCCTCATATTGTTCAGATCTAATGGACGATCCCGGATCCCCTGCTGGGTTTGAAATGTCATCGCTATTGAGTGGTCTTAAAAAAGAACTCGCTGGTATGTTTCACAGCTTGGAAAAATCTATCAAGAAAGAGATAACCGTTGTAAGAGCTGATATGTCACACATCCTGGTCAGAGTGGAGGAAACAGAACAACGGCAGGACTCACATGCTCTAGCCATAAAGGAACTGCAGGACACTGTTACTCAGCTAGCATTTGCCCACCATGCCTCTCTATATAAACTTGAGGACCTCGAGAAAAGTAACCGCAGAAATAATATACGTGTCAGAGGTCTGCCTGAAGCAACCGGAGATAATGACCTTGAACCATCAATACGAGGTATCTTTAACACCATCCTGGGCAACCCTGTTACTGATCCGCTGCGCTTCGACCGTGTGCATAGAGCTCTGCGACCCCGTAATGCTAACTCGGACCAACTCGGACCAGCCCCGAGACGTCATTTGTCGCTTGCATTACTTTGAGGATAAAAACGCCATCATGGCAGATATTTTTTACCAGGTCTACTGGACCCAGGTTTTAAATCATGGGGTTCAGCAGAGCCTATTCTACTACACCATGTTCTCAGTGACAACACACTTAAACCATTAAATATGATTCTTGACCCTAAACTCCCCACGTTTATGGATAAATGGAGATTCCACCAACTACAACGCTTCTTAAGTTCCCTTCCCCATCCGCTTAGAGGTTTACAAGGATTAAATAGCATAGAAGAGATATTTTACCCAAAGAACCCCCCTTTACATGGCATATCTCTATTCTATAAAGCTCTTATTGCTCTTCAAACTTCTGCCTCACCACCTTTCCTAGCTAAGTGGGAAATTGATCTAGACTCCCCTCTCACAGACAAAAGAAAGGATAAGGTCCTACAATTAGCCCACACCTCTTCCATTGCCTCAAAAATGGCAGAGGTCAACTATAAATTACTTACCAGGTGGCACTACACCCCAGCTAAACTACACCAAATGTTCCCCTCCAGCTCCCCATTATGTTGGAGGAACTGTGGGAACAAAGCCACTCATGCACATGTCTGGTGGTTTTGTCCACTCATTCGACCCTTTTGGGATACCATTTGTAATCTGATTCTACAGATTTCGGAGGTCAATTTACCCAATGATCCATGGACTGTTCTTTTCCACGCCACAAAAGCCCCCATAGGCTCATATAAAACCTCACTCATTCCTCACCTATTGAACACCGCCAAAGCTTTAATTCCTACTTTATGGGGCCAATCAACAACTCCGTCTATTAAAGTCTTGCTTCAAAAGGTAGATGAAGTTCATCTCATGGAAAATATTACCCACAACATTAAAAGTACTTCCAAGAAGCACTCGTTAACTTGGGCACCCTGGGTAAAATTCCAATCCACTTCCTCCTATAAGGATATTATAATGCAAACCCCTTAAGTTTATCAATTTAAGATTTGCTGTATACATTTCAATATTTCACTATTTCTCAACATATTGACATGCATGCCAACAACCCCCCCATCCCCCTACCCTCCCCAATTTACCCCATACCCTCTCTTCTATCCCTTTTTCCTTTATTTATTTTCTTTCCTATCATTTATTCTCACTTGTCTCCCCTTTTCTATTCTATCTTTCTTCTTTATCTTCAAATTAAAGTAACGATTTCTCTTCACCTATGTTTTGTTTCATATGTACAAATAGATAGAAGTCTCTGTTTATTTAGGCGCTTATATTTTCCCTTTTGTATTTCCAAAGGTACTTATACATTTTCAGACAAATGTTGTAGATTTGTGTGCTTTGAAACTTATGTTGTTTTCTCTTTAAGACTGTATCTATTTTGTGATATATGTGTATCTTTTATCTATTTTTCTTTAATAAAAATTTATTAAAAAAAAAAAAAAAAAAAGAAACCTCAATGGAGTAGTCGGCAAAGATCAGAACCCTTATGCCGTCAATTTGGAGTGAGCGGGTTTGTCTGAACTTTTGGAGGATAAGGGCCTTGTCAGAATAGTTCAGGTATTTAGCGATTATAGGCCGAGGGTTCTTGCGTTCTGCATTGTAGGACCCCATACGGTGGGCACGTTCCACTGTGCAAGAGCCTGTGAGGCCTAGCGCTTCCGGAATGCGATGTGAGCAGAATTCAGACAGAGCAGGTGCTTGTAGGGATTCAGGTATCCCCACGAATCGCAGGTTGCTCCTCCTGGATCTGTTTTCCAAATCATCGAGTTTTTGGATAATATATTGGTTCGTCTTGTCTTGTGCTTGTTCTGTGGCCTGGGCTTGGTACATCTCCTCTTCCATGCTGGATAGGCGGTGTTCTAGCTCATTCAGTCTAGTGGAGTGTTCTCCTAGTTGGGCCTTTATTTGTTTCATCCCCGCATTTACAGCCTTTTCCACTGATGCTGAGATCATAGGGGACAAGAGGGCTGCAACAGCCTGCGCAATGCGCTCTGTATTGTGGTCCCCAGCATGTTGTGGATTGGAGGCTTGTAAGGAGAAGGCCTGGGAGAGGGGGGCTTGAGGAGAGGCGACATGAAGAGGTTGTGGCTAAGCAGAGGAGGCTTGTGGGGAGGTATGAGTGGCTCTGCTGCCGCTTACCTCCATTTCTGCCACCTGTGTGTCTGTGTGAAGCTGCGTGTAGGCCGAAACTGGGGCCTCGATTTGTGGCTGGGCTGGTGGCGCCATCTGGGCCGTTTGCGTGCGGGAGCCGGTTTTCAGGATTTCTAAGGGCGTAAATTTTTTATTTCACTCCTCGCTATCTATCACAGTTTTGAAAGCCATAAAATGCCAAGATGGCACAACCCCTCCCCAAATGACCTCATTTTGGAAAGTAGACACC
This sequence comes from Aquarana catesbeiana, assembly GCF_042186555.1. Lineage (NCBI taxonomy): Eukaryota > Metazoa > Chordata > Amphibia > Anura > Ranidae > Aquarana > Aquarana catesbeiana. The sequence goes on along the minus strand of NC_133324.1, from coordinate 377,855,821 downwards.
CCAAGCTATTTGCTGAGAGGCATGTTGAGTCCATGGAATATTTTATACTTTGACACAAGTTGCGAGAAAATTACAAACTTTTTTTTTTTTGCACAAAGTTGTCACTAAATGATATATTGCTCAAACATGCCATGGGCATATGTGTAATTACACCCCAAAATACATTCTGCTGCTTCTCCTGAGTACAGGGACTTTTTGGGAGCCTAACTTTATACGGGGCCCCGAAAACCAATCATCGCCTTCAGGATTTCTAAGGGCGTAAATTTTTGATTCACTCCTCACTACCTATCACAGTTTCGAAGGCTGCAAAATGCCAAGATAGCACAGACCCCCCAAATGACCCCATTTTGAAAAGTGGACAGCCCAAGCTATTTGCTGAGAGGCATGGTGAGTATTATGCAGCTCTAATTTGTTTTTGAAAATGAAGAAAGACAAAAAAAACATTTTTTTTCTTTTTTCAATTTTCAAAACTTTGTGAAAAAAAGTGAGGTCTGCAAAATACTCACTATACCTCTCAGCAAATAGCTTGGGGTGTTTACTTTCCAAAATAGGGTCATTTGGGGGGGGGGGGGTTGTGCCACCTGGGCATTCCATGGCCTCCGAAACTGTGATAGGCAGTGAAGAGTGAAATAAAAAATTTACACCCTTAGAAAGCCTGAAGGCGGTGCTTGGTTTTCAGGATCTGTACGCTGCTAGTCTCCCAAAAAGTCTCACACATGTGGTATCCCCGTACTCAGGAGAAGCAACAGAATGTATTTTGGGTTATAATTTCACATATTCCCATGGCATGTTTGAGCAATATTCCATGGACTCGACATGCCTCTCAGCAAATGGCTTGGGGTGTCTACTTTCCAAAATAGGGGCATTTGGGGGGGTTTGAACTGTCCTGGCATTTTATGCACAACATTTAGAAGCTTATGTCACACATCACCCACTCTTCTAACCACTTGAAGACAAAGCCCTTTCTGACACTTTTTGTTTACATGAAAAAATTATTTTTTTTTGCAAGAAAATTACTTTGAACCCCCAAACATTATATATTTTTTTAAAGCAAATGCCCTACAGATTAAAATGGTGGGTGTTTCATTTTTTTTTCACACAGTATTTGCACAGCGATTTTTCAAACGCATTTTTTGGGGAAAAAACACTTTTTTAAATTTTAATGCACTAAAACACACTATATTGCCCAAATGTTTGATGAAATAAAAAGATGCTCTTAAGCCGAGTACATGGATACCAAACATGACATGCTTTAAAATTGCACACATACGTGCAGTGGTGACAAACTAAATACATTTTTAAAAGCCTTTAAAGCCTTTACAGGTTACCACTTTAGATTTACAGAGGAGATCTACTGCTAAAATTACTGCCCTCGATCTGACCATCGCGGTGATACCTCACATGCATGGTGCAATTGCTGTTTACATTTGACGCTAGACCGACGCTTGCGTTCGCCTTTGCGCAAGAGCAGGGGGGACAGGGATGCTTTTTTTTTTCTTTTTTTTTTTTCTTTTTTATCTTATTTTTAAACTGTTCCTTTCATTTTTTTTATTTTTTTAATCATTTTTATTGTTATCTCAGGGAATGTAAATATCCCCTATGATAGCAATAGGTAGTGACATGTACTCTTTTTTGAAAAAATTGGGGTCTGTTAGACCCTAGATCTCTCCTCTACCCTCAAAGCATATGACCACACCAAGATCGGTGTGATAAAATGCTTTCCCAATTTCCCAATGGCGCTGTTTACATCCGGCGAAATCTAAGTCATGAAATGGTCGTAGCTTCTGGTTTCTTAGGCCATAGAGATGATTGGAGCCATTCTGGTCTCTGATCAGCTCTATGGTCAGCTGGCCGAATCACCAGCTGCATTCTCGGGTTCCCTGTTGGGACAGGAGAGCCAGAGAAAAACATGGCAGACGGTTGGGGGGGCATTCCCTCCCACTGCTTGTAAAAGCAGTCTAGAGGCTAATTAGCCACTAGGATTGCTTTTACATGAAAGCCGACCACTGGCTGAAAAGAATGATACCAAGATGATACCTAAACCTGCAGGCATCATTCTGGTATAACCACTCAAAGTTGCTGGTCCTTGTTGGGCATATATTGTAAACTTTTTTTCATGCAGCCTGTGGGCTGAACAAAAAAAAGATATTGATCAGTGGGAATGCCCACCATTAGAATACCTCCCTTCATCCACCCACTTCTAATGATGGGCATACATGCACTGTTTATATATGTCGAAGCATGGGGGCATCCTCCCGCAAAAAGTAGGAGCAAATCGCTCCTCCACCCACTGCTGCCCCCACGCTTCGGCATATATGCTGAAGTATGTAACTGTGGTGGTGAAATCACCTCCGACAGTGCTGAAGTCACGGCTTTATGAATCGTGGGAGCAAACGCTGTTGTTGTCAAGATAAATAAATCTGTGCTGCAACTGAATGGCATACCTGTTAAGCAAATGATGGTTAACAATAAAACAAACTAACATTACAGTATAACAGTAAGACTTACCATACCTACAAAGCAAATACAAAAATAAATAGTAAAAAATAAAACATTTAACGCAACCTGTGCCTAAAATATATATATGCCGAAGCATGGGGGCATCCTCCCGCAAAAGGTAGGAGCAAATCGCTCCTCCACCCACTGCTGCCCCCACGCTTCGGCATATATGCTGAAGTATATAACTGTGGTGGTGAAATCACCTCCGACAGCCCTGGAGTCACGGCTTTATGTATCGTGGGAGCAAACGCTGTTGCTGTCAAGATAAATAAATCCACTCTGCAGCTGAATGGCGTACCTGAAAACAAAAAAATGGTTACCAATAAAACTCAGTAAACAGTAAAGTATAAAAAAATTATAAAGCAAACATGATAAAAACATAACAACAATAAAACATTGCAGAATAGAATACAGTAAAAAAGAGCAGAACAATAGAGAGAGAACAATAAAACGACAACTATTTTTGTTTTTTTATTTTATTTATTTTGTGTTTTTTTATTTTTTTACTTTTTTTTGTTTTTTTGGGTTTTTTTTACACTTTTTTTGTAACTTTAACTTTTGTAACTGGTACCAGGTTTGGGTCTCTCAAAATGCGATGGCATCTTGGGAGACCCTGTGAAAGTGTGTCCTAGTCTGTGCAGTGCTGTACCCTACGCTAATACTCAACTAGTGTATGGTAGCGTTCAAAACATTCGCCAATGCAAAGACCAAGATTGTCAGGACAGGAGGGACAATAATATCGGGTGTCACGACTTTATCCGCGCTTGCTGCAGACACAACATCTTTTTGGGGGGGCTCGTTGGGTAGTGGTACTCGGGAGGACATAAAGAAAATGCCTCTCGTGCAGCCGGCTTACTGCATTTGGTTGGGAAAGGTGAGGTGGAGCACCGTTTGGAAACAGAAGGGCTCTGACGATCTCTTCCTGGAATTTAAGGAAGGATCCAGTCCGTCCTGAAGCTCTGTATAGCACATAAGCGTTCAGCAAAGCCAATTGAAATAAATAAAAAGGCACTTTTTTGTACCAGCGTCTGGCCTTATGGGCAACTAGGTACGGCGTCAACAACTGGTCGTTGAGGTCCACCCCTCCCATATTTTGGTTATATTCATGGACACAGAGGGGTTTCTCCACAACACCAGTCGCCGTAGTAATTTGGACCGTCGTGTCCAAACATTCTTATTATCCCTCCACTTCATAGCGAGCAAATTATTACACTGCAAGCAGGCTCTCTCCCCCAGCCTAAGACGGGAATCTACAAGCCGCTGGGGAAAGCCCTGGCGATTAGGTCACACGGTGCCACATGCTCCAATCTGATGATCAAAAAGGTGACTAAAAAGTGGCACGCTCGTGTAATAATTGTCCACGTACAAGTGGTACCCCTTTCCGAATAAGGGTGACACCAAGTCCCACACAATCTTGCCAGCACTTCCTATTTAGTCAGGGCAGTTTGTCGGCTCTATGTGACTATCTTTGCCCTCATAAACCATAAAACTACATGTATAGCCTGTGGCCCTGTCATAGAGCTTATACATCTTGACCCCATATCTGGCACGCTTGCTGGGAAGGTACTGTTTGAATGACAAGCGGCCAGAAAACTTAATCAGGGACTCATCAACACAGACAACTTGATGGGGAATAAACAAGTCTGCAAAACGTTGGTTGAAGTGGTTTACGAGGGGCCGAATTTTCTAGAGCCGATCGTATTCAGGGTCTCCACAAGGACGACAGAGTTCATTGTTGTTGAAGTGCATGAACCGCAAAATCTGATCGTATCATGCCCTGGCCATGGAGACAGAGAACACGGGCATATGGTAAATTGGGTCAGTGGACCAATATGACCACAACTCACTCTTTTTATTTATGCCCATGTTGAGGAAAAGGCCCAGAAAGAGCTAAAATTTGGAAACGGTAATTGGTTTCCAATCTCTGGCAAGGGAGGACTGGGGAATAGTGGCGATGTGTTGACCAGTGTATAAATTGCTTTGGTCCACAATAGATCTATAGAGATCTTCGGTGAAAAACAGCGAATAAAAATCCAGTGACGTAAAATCAACTGTTTCCACCTGAATGCCGGGTTGGCCAGTGAATGGGGGAAGTACGGGTGCTGCAGAAGTGGTGGGTTCCCAATTCAGATTGGCGAATGCAGCAGGAAGGGCACTATGGGCACGACGGGCCTGTGTTGGTCTTCTTGGTGGCAGCAGGACACTACTTGTGCTTGCCACCTCGCCAGCTTGAACTGCACTTATGGGATTCGCCATGTCACCAAGTGTTACTGCAGTGCTGGATATACGACCAGGGTGTACTAGGCCGCTGGTGCTTGCCAGTTCACCAGAAGGAATAGCGGCGCTAGTACTTCTCTGCTCCATACGAGGGATCTGCGGTTCTTGCACTTCAAGGACAGAAGAAGAAGTTCGGGGTCTGGTACGCCTGACCTTGGCAGGGACCACAACTCCGTCGTCAGAGCTATCTGTCATGGAGCCACTGTCATCTACAGGTTCGTATTCTGAGCCTGAATCTGACAGATGAGTGACTTCCTCTTCACTGTCTGTCATGCTCAGAAACGTGTAGGCCTCTTCACTAGTGTACCTTCGATTTGCCATTTTGGGCTCTAAATTTAGTGGTACACTAGTGAGACTCACAGGCAAAAAAGCTCCTGACTGTTAGCGACTGTATCAAAACACTACCAACAAAAACTGTTAGCGATCACAGGGATCAGGCCTGACTCTGCGAACGCTGCAGTTATGTGTGTTTAGTGTTTTGTAAGTGACAGTGATGGATCGATACTGCACTTGGGTGGGCTGGGCTGGGCCGAGGGGCAAAATGCAGGTGCTAGCAGGTATCTGGCCTGATCCTGCTAACACTGTGTTTTTGGGAACCCTAAACTGCTGGGGACGCTAGTATAGATCTGATTGGATCAGATGTCATGATTTTGCCTGCCCGTGCCATTCTGCCGCAGTATATCTGCGTTAGGCGGTCGGCAGCTGGTTAACAACAAACCTACAGTCCCTGTCTTGTTTGCACCGTCTGTATACTGCTATTCAGAGTATATAGGGCCTGGGGGCCCCACGCCTTTCCTTTTTTTCAGTTTGGTTGCTGGGTTCCCCTTAATACCCATACAAGTAATATCCATACAAGACCTAAAGGGCCTGGTAATGGACTGGGGGGCGGGGGGTACCCATGCCGTTTGTCTCCCTGATTTTCATCCATATTGCCGGAAACCGGACATTACATTAAAGCCGTAAGCAGTTTTAAATTACTTTTATTCCTTTAAAAATGTCATTTTGTGCAGGGACTGTTCTAAGCATGGGAAACACGCGCCACTTTACATGCATACTATAGACACCTCCCAGGTACGATATTTAAAGGAATATTTCACTTTTTTTTTTCACTTTAAGCATCATTATAATCACTGCTCCCGAAAAAATGGCCTTTTTAAAAACTTTTTTTGCATTGATACATGTCCCCTGGGGCAGTAACCGGGTCCCCAAACCCTTTTTAGGACAATACCGTGAAAATTAGCCTTTAAAATTAGCACTTTTGATTTTGAACGTTTGAGTCCCATAGACTTCAATGGGATTCTAACGTTCGTGCAAAGTTTTGGTCCATTGGTGCGAACCGAACCAGAGGGTGTTCAGGCTAATCCCTAGCCATAACATTAGTAACAGTATTGAAAGCAAAAATGCATCTTATAAATTGTATATACAGTATAATATATATATATATATATATATATATATATATATATATATATATATATATATATATATATATATATACAGTATTTTATATATTGGTTTTTGGTATATATATATATATATTTTTGTGGGGGGTTGGTAAACACAAACAAATCATTTGTATACTAATTGCTTGGGAAAATAATTTCAAACAGGAAATCTGTATATGTCTTTATTTCTATTTATTTCAACTTTCCATACTTTCTTGTAGTATAAGATGATAATTTACTCCGTAGTGTCTCATTAGTCTTCTCACCATTAGTTTTCCATCACAACATTAATCTTAGATGTCTGTGTTAAATCAAAATGCACTCTGATGAGTTTTATCAACTTTTCTTCTGACAAGCTATAAATAAAAATCATTAATAAAGGCTGCATTCCACAATTCAAAGATACCCCAACCTCACATCTTTCGTTATATGAGCTTTGATATTTCACATTTCAAAGGAAAGCTAAGATTTCTATAAATCATTTAAATCTAGCCTGAAAAGCTGTTTTCTTATGTAACCCTCTCATCATATTAAAAGTTAAATGATACCACGTTTCATTGGTGAATCCCCCATCCATGAGAACTTCATTCCCCCAAGTGTTTTCTTTTTTTCCCTAGAAAAAGCATATAAAAATCAAAGTTAGTTCATCTGAAGCCCTTCGTAAAAGAAAAACAAAAAAAACAAAAAAAAAATGAAGAGAAAAGGAATCACAAGTATGTTTGCATTAAATCTAAGGGTAAGGTGTAATTTTTTGCAGGCCTCTATTATTTTGGCCTGGATGAAAATAATTTTCCAAAGAGGATTTTGCGGCTTTTGGCACTGTTAATATTTTATATGGAAAAATAATGTTTTCTTGTGTTTAATCATATGCCAAGACAGCTGCTGGTGCAGTAGCGATCTGCATCAAATTAGTGAACGGTTAAAGCAAGATTTTCCACAATCATGAACAAAGCAGGGCCAGTTAGCATGAGGACAGCTTGTTCTTGTTGCTAATGTGCTTAAAAACTTGCTCCACATAATTTGAAACAGCTTTTGTGTGAGGATGTTGGTTCTGGTTTTTGAGGTCTTAGGCTTAATCAAAACCACATGGCTTAATAAAATGACAAATTATATTGATGTCTACTTTGACTAAGTAGAGATGATTTTTCATTGTTGTTATTGATTTTAAAATGGTCTTGGGTGATATAAATTGAAGTACCATGAGCAAATGAAATATGCTATCCCTGCCAGTTATCAACTGAACCTCAAAGAGTGGATATTATTTTATTACAAATAAAGTCTGTTTGAAAGTAAGAAGTTGAAAAATAGGAACACAATTACGGTATATACTAGCAAAAATGTGCGTGTTCCTAAAGGGCCAGGAACAAAAGAAAAGAATGAAAAACCCAGTGGTGAATAAATATCACCAAAAAAAGCTCCATTTATGTGAAAAAATTATAAAAATGTCATTTGGGTATAGTGTTGCATGACCGCGCAATTGTCATTCAAATTGTGACAGCACTGAAAGCTGAAAATTGGCCTGGGCAAAAAGGGGGTAAAAGTGCCCAGTAGGTACATGGTAATGACATGGTGGTATTCCTTAATTTGTAAATACTCTCCATTTTCAGGGGAAATAGGAAAGGGAATTTCAAACAAAGGGCATCGAGAGGGGGCACTGTCTGGGGGACATGTACCAGTGTAAAAAAAACACTTAAAGTTAAATATCAAAAACTTACTTGAGGTTGCCTTAAACCTGCCTGTGAAATGGCACATCTCTGCAATGCACTGCAACAAAAGTGACATTTAGAAAGCAAAACTTCCCTGGGGACATGTACCAATGCAAAATACTTTAAAATAATTTTAAAAGATATCAATAGGTGGAGAGCAGCCCTTTTAATAAGGCTTAAATGGCAACATTAAAATACACAAAAACTTCCTGTCAAGTGGCACAGCTACAAGATGTACACAAGTAAAAATAACATTTACAGAGAGAAAAACATTTAAATTGCCAACTGATAAATTAAATTTCTTGGTTGCTTCGTTCTGTTTTTAAAAAGCACTCAGGGATTCCTTTCATTAAATACCAGCCCCTTATTCTTGATGATGGTCTTGTAAGGCTTAATTTGTAAATACTCTCCATTTTCAGGGGAAATAGGAAAGGGAATTTCAAACCAAGGGCATTGAGAGAGGGCACTGTCTGGGGGACATGTACCAGTGTAAAAAAAAACACTTAAAGTGAAATATCAAAAACTTACTTGAGGTTGCCTTAAACCTGCCTGTGAAATGGCACATCTCTGCAATGCACTGCTACAAAAGTGAAAAAAAAACTTCCCTGGGGGATATGTACCAACGCAAAATACAATTTTAAAAGATATCAATAGGTGGAGAGCAGACCCTTTTAATAAGGCTTAAATGGCAACATTAAAATACACAAAAACTTCCTGTCAAATGGCACAGCTACAAGATGTACACAAGGAAAAATAACATTTACAGAGAGAAAAACATTTAAATTACCAACTGATAAATTACATTTCTTGGTTGCTTCATTCTGTTTTTAAAAAGCACTCAGGGATTCCTTTCATCTATATCAGCCCCTTATTCTTGATGATGGTCTTGTAAGGATCTTAAAGAGGACCACATTAACCACTTCAGCCCCGGAAGGATTTACCCCCTTCCTGACCAGAGCACTTTTTACAATTTGGCACTGCGTCGCTTTAACTGCTAATTGCGCGGTCATGCAATGCTGTACCCAAACGAAATTTGCGTCCTTTTCTTCCCACAAATAGAGCTTTCTTTTGATGGTATTTGATCACTTCTGCCGTTTTTATTTTTTGCGCTATACATGGAAAAAGACCGAAAATTTTGAAAAAAAATGATATTTTCTTTTTGTTCTAAAAAAAATCCAATAAACTCAATTTTAGTCATACATTTAGGCCAAAATGTATTCGGCCACATGTCTTTGGTAAAAAAATGTCAATAAGTGTATATTTATTGGTTTGCGCAAAAGTTATAGCGCCTACAAACTAGGGTACATTTTCTGGAATTTACACAGCCTTTAATTTATGACTGCCTATGTCGTTTCTTGAGGTGCTAAAATGGCAGGGCAGTACAAAACCCCCACAAGTGACCCCATTTTGGATAGAAGACACCCCAAGGAAATTGCTGAGAGGCATGTTGAGCCCATTGAATATTCATTCTTTTTGTCCCAAGTGATTGAATAATGACAAGAAAAAAAAAAATTACAAAAAGTTGTCACTAAATGATATATTGCTCACACAGGCCATGGGCATATGTGGAATTGCACCCCAAAATACATTTAGCTGCTTCTCCTGAGTATGGGGATACCACATGTGTGGGACTTTTTGGGAGCCTAGCCGCGTACGGGGCCCCGAAAACCAATCACTGCCTTCAGGATTTCTAAGGGCGTAAATTTTTGATTTTACTCCTCACTACCTATCACAGTTTTGAAGGCCATAAAATGCCCAGATGGCATAAAACCCCCCCAAATGACCCCATTTTGGAAAGTAGACACCCCAAGCTATTTGCTTTGAGGCATGTTGAGTCCATGGAATATTTTATATTTTGACACAAGTTGCGGGAAAGTGACAAATTTTTTTTTTTTTTTGCACAAAGTTGTCACTAAATGATATATTGCTCACACAGGCCATGGCCATATGTGGAATTGCACCCCAAAATACATTTAGCTGCTTCTCCTGAGTATAGGGATACCACATGTGTGGGACTTTTTAGGAGCCTAGCCGCGTACGGGGCCCCGTAAACCAATCAGCGCCTTCAGGATTTCTAAGGGTGTAAATTTTTGATTTCACTCTTCACTGCCTATCACAGTTTCGGAGGCCATGGAATGCCCAGGTGGCGCAAACCCCCCCAAATGACCCCATTTTGGAAAGTAGACACCCCAAGCTATTTGCTGAGAGGCATGGTGAGTATTTTGCAGCTCTCATTTGTTTTTGAAAATGAAGAAAGACAAGAAAAAAATTTTTTTTTTTCTTTTTTCAATTTTCAAAACTTTGTGACAAAAAGTGAGGTCTGCAAAATACTCACTATACCGCTCAGCAAATAGCTTGGGGTATCTAATTTCCAAAATGGGGTCATTTGGTGGGGTTTTTTACCAAGTCTCACACATGTGGTATCCTCGAACTCAGGAGAAGAAACAGAATGTATTTTGGGGTGTAATTTCACATATTCCCATGGCATGTTTGAGCAATATATCATTTAGTGACAACTTTGTGCAAAAAAAAAAAAAAATTGTCCCTTTCCTGCAACTTGTGTCACAATATAAAATATTCCATAGACTCGACATGCCTCTCAGCAAATAGCTTTCCAAAATGGGGTCATTTGGGGGGGGGTTTGAACTGTTCTGGCATTTTATGCACAACATTTAGAAGCTTATGTCACACATCACCCACTCTTCTAACCACTTGAAGACAAAGCCCTTTCTGACACTTTTTGATTACATGAAAAAAATATTTTTTTTTGCAAGAAAATTACTTTGAACCCCCACACATTATATATTTTTTTAAAGCAAATGCCCTACAGATTAAAATGGTGGGTGTTTCATTTTTTTTTTCACACTGTATTTGCGCAGCGATTTTTCAAACTTTTTTGGGAAAAAACACACTTTTTTAAATTTTAATGCACTAAAACACACTATATTGCCCAAATGTTTGATGAAATAAAAAAGATGATCTTAGGCCGAGTACATGGATACCAAACATGACATGCTTTAAAATTGCGCACAAACGTGCAGTGGCGACAAACTAAATACATTTTTAAAAGCCTTTAAAAGCCTTTACAGGTTAGCACTTTAGATTTACAGAGGAGGTCTACAGCTAAAATTACTTCCCTCGATCTGACCTTCGCGGTGATACCTCACATGCATGGTGCAATTGCTGTTTACATTTGACGCCAGACCGACGCTTGCGTTCGCCTTAGCGCGAGAGCAGGGGGGACAGGGGTGCTTTTTTTTTTTTTTCTTTATTATTTTTTTGCTTTTTTATCTTATTTTTAAACTGTTCCTTTCATTTTTTTTTTAAATCATTTTTATTGTTATCTCAGGGAATGTAAATATCCCCTATGATAGCAATAGGTAGTGACAGGTACTCTTTTTTGAAAAAATTGGGGTCTATTAGACTCTAGATTTCTCCGCTGCCCTCAAAGCATCTGACCACACCAAGATCGGTGTGATAAAATGCTTTCCCAATTTCCCAATGGCGCTGTTTACATCCGGCGAAATCTAAGTCATAAAATGATCGTAGCTTCCGGTTTCTTAGGCCATAGAGATGTTTGGAGCCACTCTGGTCTCTGATCAGCTCTATGGTCAGCTGGCTGAATCACCGGCTGCATTCTCAGGTTCCCTGTTGAGACAGGAGAGCCAGAGAAAAACACGGAAGACTTGTAAGGCTTGTAAAAGCAGTCTAGAGGCTAAGTAGCCACTAGGATTGCTTTTACATGAAAGCCGACTGCTGGCTGAAAAGAATGATACCAAGATGATACCTAAACCTGCAGGCATCATTCTGGTATAACCACTCAAAGTCGTGAATGGCGTACCTGAAGACAAAAAAATGGTTAACAATAAAGCACAGTAAACGGTAAAGTATAAAAAATTGCAGTAAAAAAGAGCAGAACAATAGAGAGAATAGAGAGAGAGAGAACAATAAAACGACAACTATTTTTTTTTATCTTATATTTTTGTTTGTGTTTTTTTTTTTTTTTTACACTTTTTTTTTGTAACTGTAACTTTTATAACTGTAACCGGTTCCAGGTTCGGGTCTCTCAAAATGCGATGGCATCTTGGGAGACCCTGTGAAAGTGCGCCTAGTCTGTGCAATGCTGTACCCTACGCTAATACTCAATTAGTGAATGGTAGCGTTCAAAACATTCACCAATGCAAAGACCATGATTGTCAGGACAGGAGGGACAATAATAGCGGGTGTCACGCCTATATCCGCGCTTGCTGCAGACACAACATGTTTTTTGAGGGGGTTCGTTGGGTAGGGGTACTCGGGAGGACATAAAGAAAATGCCTCTCATGCAGCCGACTGCATTTGGTTGGGGACGTGAATGGGGGAAGTACGGGCGCTGCAGAAGTGGTGGGTTCCCAATTAGGATTGGCGAATGCCAGGAAGGGCATTATGGGCACGACGGGCCTGTGTTTGTCTTTTTGGTGGCAGCGGGACACTACTTGTGCTTGCCACCTCACCAGCTTGAACTGCACTTATGGGACTCGCCACGTCACCAAGTGTTACTGCAGTGCTGGTTTGACTACGACCGGGGTGTATTAGGCCGCTGGTGCTTGCCAGTTCACCAAAACATTACCAAAAAAACTGTTAGCGATCGCAGGGATTAGGCCTGATTCTGCGAATGCTGCAGTTATGCGTTTAGTGTTTTGTAAGTGACAGTGATCGATCGATACTGCACTTGGGTGGGCTGGGCTGGGCCGGGCGGAGGGGCAAAACGCAGGTGCTAGCAGGTATCTGGGCTGATCCTGCTAACACTGCGTTTTTGGGAACCCTAAACTGCTGGGGACGCCAGTATAGATCTGATCAGATATTGATCTGTTCAGATACTATACCACTAAGGGAGGTGTACGGTGCGTGCGTTGGTGTTAGTGGTACTGGCACTAACCTGACGCTGCCTGAGGCTGGTGCTTGCCAGTTCAACAAAACGCTACCAAAAAAACTGTTAGCGATCGCAGGGATCAGGCCTGACTCTGCAAACGCTACAGTTATGTGTTTAGTGTTTTGTAAGTGACAGTGATCAATCGATACTGCACTTGGATGGGCTGGGCCGGGCAGAGGAGCAAAACGCAGGTGCTAGCAGGTATCTGGGCTGATCCTGCTAACACTGCGTTTTTGGGAACCCTAAACTGCTGGGGACGCCAGTATAGATCTGATCGGATCAGATATTGATCCGTTCAGATACTATACCACTAAGGGAGGTGTATGGTGCGTGCGTGTTAGCGGTACTGGCGCTAATCTGACGCTGCCTGGGGCTGGTACTTGCAAGTTCACCAAAACGCTAACAAAAAAACTGTTAGCGATCGCAGGGATCAGGCCTGACTCTGCGAACGCTGCAGTTATGCGTTTAGTGTTTTGTAAGTGACAGTGATCGATTGATACTGCACTTGGGTGGGCTGGGCTGGGCCAGGCAGAGGGGCAAAATGCAGGTACTAGCAGGTATCTGGGCTGATCCCGCTAACACTGCGTTTTTGGGAACCCTAAACTGCTGGGGACGCTAGTATAGATCTGATCGGATCAGATATTGATCCGTACAGATACTATACCACTAAGGGAGGCGTATGCTGCGTGCGTGGGTGTTAGCGGTACTGGCGCTAATCTGACACTGCCTGGGGCGACGCATATCACCGCCGGGCAATCAGGGGGCTAAACCTTTATTCGGTAATAAACGGCGGGTGCCCTGACACTATAAAAAATAAACGAACTAACCAGCGTCACCCGTAACGGTTATACGGTGATCAGTGGTGAAAGGGTTAACTAGGGGGCAATCAAGGGGTTAAAACATTTATTAGATAGTATATGGGGGTCCCTGTCGCTATAAAACGCTGACGGCGAACCTAAATATTTACGTCTCTAACTAGCGGAACCAGTGACACTAATACAGCGATCAGAAAAATGATCGCTTAGTGACACTGGCGACAGGGGGTGATCAAGGGGTTAAAACTTTATTAGGGGGGGTTAGGGGGGTACCCTAGACCTACAGGGGGCTAACACTAACTTCCCTAACACTTCTAACTGTCACAAACTGACACCATGCAGTAATCAGAAAAAAGAAAACACTGCTTGGTGTCAGTGTGACAGGGAGGGGGAGAGATGATTGGGGGGGATCGGGGGGCGATCGGGGGGGATCGGGCGTGTAAAGTATGCCTGGCATGTTCTACTGTGTGTGTGTGTATGTGTTGTGCACTCACATGTCTTCTCTCCTCGACGCCGGAACAGAAACTGCCGAGCTGAGGAGAGATGACATCACATCCTCTGCCTCTGTGTACTATACAGAGGCAGGGGATGTTTCTCATTGGCTGGGAGCGATTGCGAGGGGGGGGCCACGATCGGATGGCCTCCCCCTCATCTCTAAACGCTCCCAGACAAATGCCGACCACCGCTGGCACCGGGGGGGGTCCGATCGGACCCCCTGCCCGCAGGAAGGCAATCACGTATCAAGTACGTGATTTTGCCTGCCCGTGCCATTCTGCTCACGTATATATGCGTGAGGCGGTCGGCAAGTGGTTAAAAAAAAAAACAAAAAAACTTTGGACACCTGCTTATGTTATTGTCTCTTTACATTTTCAAAGTTGCTATTTTCTCTTATCATGTAAAATAACTTGTATTATAACTTACATTACGGCAAAATACATGTAGTGTTACATGTATTTACATGTTAACATGTTAAGTTTTTTTTTTTTTAAATGTGGTCCTCTTTAAGAGCCTTACAAGACCATCATCAAGAATAAGGGGCTGGTATTTAATGAAAGGAATCCCTGAGTGCTTTTTAAAAACAGAACGAAGCAACCAAGAAATTTAATTTATCAGTTGGCAATTTAAATGTTTTTCTCTCTGTAAATGTTATTTTTACTTGTGTACATCTTGTAGCTGTGCCACTTGACAGGAAGTTTTTGTGTATTTTAATGTTGCCATTTAAGCCTTATTAAAAGGGCTGCTCTCCACCTATTGATATCTTTTAAAATTATTTTAAAGTATTTTGCATTGGTACATGTCCCCAGGGAAGTTTTGCTTTCTAAATGTCACTTTTGTTGCAGTGCATTGCAGAGATGTGCCATTTCACAGGCAGGTTTAAGGCAACCTCAAGTAAGTTTTTGATATTTAACTTTAAGTGTTTTTTTTACACTGGTACATGTCCCCCAGACAGTGCCCCCTCTCGATGCCCTTTGTTTGAAATTCCCTTTCCTATTTCCCCTGAAAATGGAGAGTATTTACAAATTAAGGAATACCACCATGTCATTACCATGTACCTACTGGGCACTTTTACCCCCTTTTTGCCCAGGCCAATTTTCAGCTTTCAGTGCTGTCACAATTTTACACTTTTATTGTTTGACTTTAAGCATTATTAAAATCACTGCTCCTGAAAAAACGGCCATTTTTAAAACTTTTTTTTGCATTGATCCATGTCCCCTGGGGCAGGATCCAGGTCCCCAAACACTTTTTATGACAATAACTTGCATATAAGCCTTTAAAATTAGCACTTTTGATTATTCATGTTCGTGTCCCATAGACTTTAACGGTGTTCGCGTGTTTGAACAAATTTTTTGCCTGTTCGCATGTTCTGGTGCAAACCGAACAGGGGGGGTGTTCGGCTCATCCCTATTTAAGACCAACTCTAGGTTAATATACAGAGACAGACAGTGCAGAAAACTGATAGGTGATGCTGACAGCGGGTGGGGTCTAATGGGGACCATCAGATCTGCCTCCTCCTTTGATTGACAGCAGCCAGTGGCTGGATCTCTTAGCCAATTACAAGCTGCCTATTGGCTCGACAATCCTATCAGTCTATCATTTACAAGGAGAGCATGCTTTATGGAGAACTAGTTTCTCTGAATCTCTATCAGGCTTCACCCACCCAGCTACAAAATTCCTCAGCTCCTGCACAGGTCAGGTGATGACACTCACCAATGAATTGCCCTGACAGCGAAGTACTATGAATGGATTTGTTTACAAGCACAAAGGTATATGAAAAGAAGCCTCTAAAGTGGGGAGTGGCAAGGACTTCATCTAAACAAAGCAATGTCACACCCTGATAGTGTTATTTTTTAACGCTATCCTGTTGTTGTGATTCACTTCAAATAGTGACTTTTTTTGCTTTTGTAAAAGACTTTTGGATTTCAGTGATGCAAGTTAAAAAAATTGTGCAGTATTGATGAAAGTTTAGACAAAACAAAATTGTTATTAATCATTTTTATGTTTAGCACAAGCACCAATCAGGATGTGAGGACTTTTGCTATGATGGCGAGGACTTAGCTGGTGAGGAGTGCTGATAAGGAAGGAGGAACTTTGAGAAGGCTAGGTCCTTATAAAAGTGCAGGTAGGGATGAAGGTGGTGTGAGCGTGCAGGAGGGTAGTCAGGTAAGAGTGTTAATAGGGTCATGTGAACGTGCAAAAGGGTGTTGCCTGACAGTTCAAAGGGTTAGTTCAAAGTGTAGGGAGGTGGACAGGTAAGAGATCAAGAGTCTTATTTATTTGTGGGATGATATATAGATCATATGTGTCCCGGAATAGGCATAAGAATTTTAACAGCTAAAGTGCCTAAATTTACTTCTCAGCAGAACAGGCTGAGAAGGAGATGACCGCAGGGGAAGAAAACTATTAGGCAGTTCTTCATCTCCCTGGGCAGCAGAGGAAGAGATGGCACCTCACTCTGCTACCTCCTTAGGTAAGAATGTGAAAGCACTACCTCTTTTACTGCTCCTATTGCCAACAAACACCTCAATCCATCCTTCAAATTATCTATTGCCTAATAACCTATGGGTGTATTTTTTTTCTGATGTTCTTAAAAAAGTTAAATATGCAGTTTGTATATCTGTACATTGACTTTAGACACAAGTTACATGTCCACATGTCCATAAGGAAGAACAATTGTTATAGATAGATAGATAGATAGATAGATAGATAGATAGATAGATAGATAGATAGATAGATAGATAGATATGACATAACATTAAAAAATTGCAGCTTACCTTTTCTGTTTCAATTATTTTTATTAAGTTATTATACACATATAAAACCTTCCATATCATTCCAAAGACACATATACAAAACGTTCAAGAAAAATACAAAGACACAAAAATGGATCTATCCTATAACACACACCTCTCCAAATGACAAATTTGAAGGTTCTCAGATAAATTTAAAGAAAATGGAAATATTACACCATCAACCCCCAACTGCCCCACCCCCCAAGAGGAAAAAACAAACAAAAAAAACAACACGCCCCCGCCCATTATTCCTTGCCATGAAAAACGTGTCCCCTAATCCTCAATCTGTTTTACTCTTACCAAATTATATATTAGTGAATAATTCCCCCAGTTCCTTCCTGTAATATTGAATGCTCTTAGCAATTTTCTCATTTTATAAGTGAATCTGTGACTTTCCCCTGCCCTTTTTATTTATTTATGAGGAGAGAGTCTCATCTCTCTACCACCAATATATTCTCCCCTGCAAATCATGCATTTCTACGTGTGTCAAGAAAGAAAAAAAAAGGGGGGAAGGAAGCGGGGGGCAGGTGCTGGGCCTCTAAATACTGCCCTCGCTTCCCATATAACTCACATATACCAGGGATTGTTTAAATTCCAACCAACCTTTCCAAATGCTAACAAATCTTATTTGGGAGTCATTTTGCAAATGTATTACTTCTTCCATAAGCCTAGTTTTATCTTCCTCCCTAAGCCAATCCTTTATCGTCAGTACTTTCTTTGACTTCCATTGTTTCGGGATTAATGCCTTCTCTGCATTCAACAAGAATGGAGTGATTGCTGCTCTGTATTTCTTCCTTGAGACACCCATCGCATGGAACAAGCATTGCCCAATTTCATTCCCACTGATCTTCTTAATTAGATCTAATACTTCCACCCAGTATGACTGAATCAGGTTGCACTGCCACTATGTATGAGCATGGGTTCCAACCTCCCCGCATTCCCTCTGAAATAGAGGAGATATATAAAGGTTCATTTAATGCATATTTAATGGGACATAGTACCTTTTAGTTAGTAGTTTGTAATTCATTTCTTTTGTCCGTGTGTCCATTGAAGTGGAATGGACATAATCTAAAACTTTATTTTTCATTACTTCAGGGAATGACTGGTTCAATTACATTTCCTAGCTCTCCAATGGACACACAGACCCATCGTCCAAAGGGGACATCAACATCTTATAAATACCAGAAATCCCCTGTCGATTTATTCCCCCTTGGTCGACTAATCTTTCCCACGGGTTTAGCCTACAAGCCACACATAGAGGTCTTGGGAGTGACGCTACAAAATGTTAAAGCTATCTGTATCTCCACACATCCAATGGTGTTGTACCATATCTTTCTCACAGCTCCAATAATGAACAGAGGGCATTCCCTTTCAGGACATCTTTTAGCCTCAGATTGTCCGAGAGGGTCCATTTTAAGTACAGTTTGTTATCTTTCCCCGGCAGAAAATAGTTTTTGCCTGTCGGGGGCATCAGGGGACTATTATGCTGCCATGATATACTTTTAAGTAGCTTATCCCATACTCTAAATGTTTCTATAGTAATTGGGGCCATTTCTCCAGAGAGACTTCTGTATTGCCTTGGGATCCAGATAATCTGGCCCAAAGCAGATTTATTCACATTTTCCTCCAATGACACCCACTTTTTATTCAGAGAACCATGAACCCAGTCCACAATTCTCTGCAGTACTACTGCCTCATGGTATTTTTGAAAATCTGGAAGAAATACACCCCCCTTCTCTTTTGGTCTACTCATTATTTTATAGGCAATACGATTGCCTCTATTATTCCACACAAATTTCTGCAGTAACAATCTAAGAGCTTTAAAGTAAGCCCTGGGGATGTTAATTGGAAGGCTTTGAAAGATATACAGAGCTTTTGGGAGAATCATCATTTTAATCACACTTATCCTGTCGAACCATGACAGTCTATGTGCAGGGTATCCTTTTAAATCTTGTTTAATTTTATTCAATAGAGGTAGATAGTTTTCTTAATATAGATCTGTTGTTGATATTGACAGAGATACTCCCAGATATTTTAATCCCTTTTGCTTCCACATAAAGGGATAAAGAGTTCTAAAGGCCCCACCTTCAGTTGAGGAAACAGATATTTAATATCCCTGTTTTCTCCATATTAATCCTTATGCCCTGTACACACGATAGGATTTTCAGACGGAAAATGCTCAATGGGAGCTTGTTGTCGGAAATTCCGACCAGGCTCCATCGGACATTTTCTATCGGAATTTCCATTGCACAAAACTCTTAGATCTGGATCTCAAATTTTCTGACAGCAAAATCCATTCTTGTAAATTACGATCGTGTGTACACAATTCCGACGCACAAAGTTCCACGCATGCTCGGAATCAAGCAGAAGAGCCGCACTGGCTATTGAACTTCATTTTTCTCGGCTCGTTGTATGTGTTGTACGTCACCGCCTTCTTGACGTACGGAATTTCCGACAAGATTTGTGTGACCATGTGTATGCAAGACAAGTTTGAGCCAACATCCGTCGGAAAAAAAACATGGATTTTGTTGTCGGAAAATCATATTGTGTGTACAGGGCATAAGATTTGATACAACCCAATAATTACTCAGTTCTGCCAGAATCTTTGGGAGTGTTTGTGTAGGATTCGTTATATATAACATAATGTCATCCACAAAAGCGGATATCTTATGTTCTTGTTCCATGACCTCTATGCCTTCAATTTCATGGTTAGCTCTTATAGAAGCTAAAAAAGGTTCTAAAGAAAACACAAAAAGTAAAGGGGGAAGTGGGCAGCCCTGACGTGTACAATTATAGAGCCGAAAAGTTTCTGACAAGGTTCCATTTACCTGAATTTGGGCCGTAGGGTTATGCCGCTTACACACGAGCGGACTTTCTGGCAGACTTGGTACGGCAGACCGGACTCCGTCGGACAATTCGATCATGTGTGGGCTCCAGCTGACTTTTTTTTCCCAAAAGTCAGACGGACCTAGAAATAAAACATGTTTCAAATCTTTCCAACAGACTCGAGTCTGGTCGAAAAATCTGCTTGTCTGTATGCTAGTCCGACGGGCTAAAACCGACGCTAGGGCAGCTATTGGCTACTGGCTATCAACTTCCTTATTTTAGTCTGGTCGTACGTCATCACGTACGAATTAGTCGGACTTTGGTGTGATCGTGTGTAGGCAAGTCCGTTCGTTGGGAAAGTCCATCGGAAGTCCGCCGAAAGTTCGTCGGATAGACCATCGGACCAGTCCAGTTGAAAAGTCCGCTCGTGTGTATGCGGCATTAGAGCCTCTATCCACCTGAGCATTTATGGGCCTATGTCAGATTTGTGCAGTGTCCCCAACATATAATTCCAATCTATTGATAGGAAGAGAACAGGTTTCTTTCCTTTGTTTTGCTTCTTGCATTAAAAGGGTTGTTTTTAGTATGTTATCCATTGCTTCTCTCCTGGGAACGAAGTCTGCTTGATCTTTTCCTATGCATTCTGGCATATAGAGCTTCAGTCTTTCGGCCAATATCCTCACATAAATTTTCACATCTTCATTAATCAGGGATATGGCCTAAAGCTAGAGCACAATGTTGGACGCTTCCCTTCCTTTACTAAGAGTGATATGTATGCCCCCAAGTCTTCTTCACGTATCTTCAGGTCTACCCCAATGGAGTTCATATATATAGATGATGGTAGGAAGTCAGGATTCCTAAAACCTTTTTAAAGTATAAAGACATGTACCCGTCTGGGCCAGGACTTTTCCAGCCTTAGTATTTTTAATTGCCTGTTCTATTTCTTCCTTAGAGATATCACTATCTAACTTGCTTAAATCATCTTCCGATATGGCTGGTAGCTTTATCTTCCGTAAGTACTGTTCTATTTTATTTCTTCTGTTTTGTATATCGTCGAAATTTTGGGTATCATTTACTTTGTATAGTGATCGATAATACTCCATGAAAATTTTGCTAATATCCCTAGTAGAATATTTCATCTCCCCCTTTTTTTTTCATTTTCGAAATATAATTCGGATTCCTTCTAGGTTTAATCAGCCCTGCTAACAATCTCCCAGATTTATTACCAAATTCAGGCTGCCTTTCAGCTGTTCTAATGAATGCCCAGCTTACTTTTTCTGATGCTCTATTCTGCATCCTCCAGCAAGGAAACATGCTACATAGTTCTCTTTGTTTAGGAGGGGGCTGGGGAGCTTTGTTTGCCATAATTAACCCTGTCTGTACTGTGCAGGCAGATCTCACTATCAATTGTAACTCGATTTAAACACTGTGGGGTGGACTGACAGCTCAGGCCCCCCGTGCAATAAGAGATCATGGGGCCCCCTGTGTCCCCCATCCCCTCCTTACATCACAGTCCCCTTTGCAATCACAGACCCTCCTCACATCACAGCTCCCCCTCTCACATCATAGCCCCCCATATCACAGCTCCCCTCCTCTCACATCACAGCTCCCCAAAACATAGCCCCCCAACAATCACAGTCCCCGATATCACAGGTCCCCTTTCGCACATTACAGCTCCCTGCAAACACAGTTTCCCTTACAATCACAGCCCCCCATATCACAGGTCCACGTCTCACATCACAGCTCCCCCAAACACTGTCCTCCCTAACAATCACAGCCCACCATATCACAGCACCCCTCTCACATCACAACTCCCCCCAAACACAGTCTCCCCTTACAATTATGGCCCACACATCACAGGTCCCCTCTATCACATCACAGCTACCCCCAAAAATCCCCCCATATCTTAGCTCCCCCTCACATCACAGCTCCACACAAACACAGTCCCCCCTTACAATCCCAGTTGCATGTAACATCTCGGATGTCTGTTTATTTTAAATTAGTTGTGTCACCAAGGGGTACTATAGATCCCTTACTCATTTATGTAGGGGATGGTATCTAGGGGCTATGGCCTGGTATGGTTCAGGAAGGGTGAACACATTTATCCCTTCCTCTTTCCCGGCTGCACAGATTTTTTAAAGGGAAAAAAACACAGGAAAGTGTGCATGCATTGCAGCTACAGTGCCTTGAAAAAGTATTTACCCCCTTGGCTTATTACCTATTTTGTTACATTACAGCCTTTAGTTCAATGTTCTTTTAATCTGAATTATATGTGATGGATCAGAACACAATAGTCTAAATTGGTGAAGTAAAATTAGAAATATATATACATAAAACTATTTTTCAGAAATAAAAAAATGATAATTGGCATGTGTGTATGTATTCACCCCCTTTGTTATGAAGCCCATAAAAAGCTCTGGTGCAACCAATTACCTTCAGAAGTCGCATAATTAGTGAAATGATGTCCACCTGTGTGCAATCTAAGTGTCACATGATCTGTCATTACATATACACACCTTTTTGAAAGGCCCCAGAGGCTGCAACACCTAAGCAAGAGGTACCACTAACCAAACACTGCCATGAAGACCAAGGAACTCTCCAAACAAGTAAGGGACAATGTTGTTGAGAAGTACAAGTCAGGGTTAGGTTATAAAAAAATATCCAAATCTTTGATGATCCCTAGGAGCACCATCAAATCTATCATAACCAAATGGAAAGAACATGGCACAACAGCAAACCTGCCAAGAGATGGCCGCACACCAAAACTCATGGGCCTGGCAAGAAGGGCATTAATCAGAGAGGCAGCACAGAGACCTAAGGTAACCCTGGAGAGGCTGCAGAGTTCCTCAGCAGAGACTGGAGTATCTGTACATAGAACGACAATAAGCCGTACGCTCCTTAGAGTTGGGCTTTATGGTAGAGTGGCCAGAAGAAAGCCATTACTTTCAGCAAAAAACAAAATGGCACGTTTTGAGTTTGCGAAAAGGCATGTGGGAGACTCCGAAAATGTATGGAGGAAGGTGCTCTGGTCTGATGAGACTAAAATTTAACTTTTTGGCCATCAAAGAAAACGATGGCCAAAAATATCTGGCGCAAACCCAACACATCACATCACCCAAAGAACACCATGCCCACAGTGAAACATGGTGGTAGCAGCATCATGCTGTGGGGATGTTTTTCAGAAGTCGGGACTGGGAAACTGGTTAGAGTTGAGGGAAAGATGGATGGTGCTAAATACAGGGATATTCTTGAGCAAAACCTGTACCACTCTGTGTGTGATTTGAGGCTTGGACAGAGGTTCACCTTCCAGCAGGCCAATGACCCCAAACACACTGCTAAAGCAACACTTGAGTGGTTTAAGGGGAAACATGTAAATGTGTTGGAATAGCCTAGTCAAAGCCCAGACCTCAATACAATAGAAAATCTGTGGTCAGACTTAAATATTGCTGTTCACAAGCGCAGAACATCCAACTTGAAGGAGCTGGAGCAGTTTTGCAAGGAGGAATGGGCAAAAATCCCAGTGGTAAGTTATGGATAGCTCATAGAGACTTATCCAAAGCAACTTGGCGCTTTGATAGCTGCAAAAGGTGGCTCTACAAAGTATTGACGTTAGGGGGGTGAATAGTTATGCACATTGACTTTTTCTGTTATTTTGTCATATTTGTTGTTTGCTTCACAATAAAAAAAAACATCTTCAAAGTTGTGGTCATGTTCTGTAAATTAAATTATGCAAATCCTCAAACAATCCAAGTTAATTCCAGGTTGTGAGGCAACAAAACTCGAAAAAATGCCAAGGGGGTGAATTATTTTACAAGGCACTGTACATACTGAATGTGGTTTTCCTTGTTTTTTATTTATTTTGGCCTGATATACACTTTAGTTGATCGAACTTGACATGTCTAAAATTAGGCCAGTCATAGACGGTTCGAATCTCAGCCAGTTCAGCTGGAACCAGCTGAGATTCTAACCATGTGTGGGCAGGCTGAATGTACCAAGTTGATCGATTGATCAACTTGGGTACAACCAGCCTGCCGGATTCACTTTTGATTATCACTAACGGCTGCTATAGCCACTAGCAATAAACACTGTCTTCTACATTTTCCACATCAGACCAGACAATTGCTCGGCAGAAGGGATTCCCCTGTCACCACTGTCTGTGTTGATCGGGGAACCGTGCAAATTTCTTTCCTGCAACTGGGGGTTGCAGGATAAAAGTTTTCACCATCTATGAACAGCCTTAATTGTAGAACTTGTGTGATATCCAGCTAGCTGTATTCCTACCGTGAAACATTACATTGACTGTAATTTGCTGCTGTAACTTCACAAATGAGTAAAGTCTCCTTTGTACGATTGTTGGCCAACCGAGCATCTGATTTTTGTCAAAAGGGCGTGTGTCAGGATTTTGTCTTGCATACTAATGGTACTAATTGTTGGTCGACAACAGGAACGTAGTGAGGTACTAGATGTACTACAAGAATATAAAGAGGAAGTTCATTTTTCAAGCGCCCCCCTTTGGGCTCCTTCTGTAAGGGCCATTCGTCAACCAGCCATGTTGCATAATCGGGGGAGAGAATGTGTTATTATTGGGCTAGAAGTTATTGCTTTGACACAAGTCCAGTCCAGGAACAGGAGGAGGAGTTCTTGGACCAAAAATTGGTTGCTTAATCATGACCAATTATGTCATATGCCATTGCTGCGGGAGCTCCAGGAGAAAAATCCAGAGGATTTTCAGATTATCTCCAGATGATGGACCCCTGCTTTCACCAACTCTTGACTTGGTGACCCCCTATATTAAGAAGCAGGACACATGCATGAGGCTTTCCATCACTCCAGAGCAAAGGCTCATAGCCACCTTGCAGTACTTGGCGATGGGGAGAAGTCTCCAGGACCTAAAGTTTACGACTGGGATCTCCACCCAGGCTCTGGGAGTCATTATTCCAGAGACCTGCTCAGCCATCATTCAAGTCCTTCAGAAGGACTATATTAGGGTAAGTTTTTAACTTTAAGATCACATTCTATGTATTTATGTTTGCTAACGTATTGTATTAATTTGAAAATCAAAGTATAGGGAATGGCGCTGTGTTAGAACTAGAAGTGTGGCTGAAAATTAAACAAATGTTCAAGTGCATAAAATAATTACTATTTAAAATTGGAAAAAATATTTTGGTATGATCCAGAAATATCTACAAAAAATTCTGTCTTTATTTTAGTGAAAACACCTTATTAAGTGAAAAAATGTTACTATATGTGCAAAAAATCGCAAATATTAAAACGACACCATTATATAACATAAATAAATCTTCACATTAATAAATATAAAGTGATAAGTGCCAGAAGCAGTGATTATCAAACAATAGTGCATTAATGTGCAATAACCATTCGCAATAATAAATTATTAGTAGTGTGTCAAATCGCAACTAAGTATCAAAGAAAAAAATCCCATATGTTGTTTGGTGCAAAAATGTTCATAACAATTGTGCAGAAAGTTCTTCTTTGGTGGTAAAGTGCCGTGCTGTAATAACTGGTAGTCCCCCCCAATGTGGTTGCACTCACCGGAGCACTCCACCCCTGCAGGGGTACGAGCGTGTGATGTTGGTCCTGTCACTCCGGTCGTGTGGGTGCCAGTTTCCTTCCACGCGTCCCAATCCCAAAGGCAGCTGCTTACACACAAGGAGGTGGGGACTTCCTGTCCCTTGACGTATTAAAGATCCCCACTGGGTATCCAAGGTCTCACAGGTAAAAGTCTGCTATCTGTCCTCTGAGCTCTTCCATCATCCCCAGGGAGAGCTGTGCTGTGTGTTGGACAGGAGGATTCCTGAATGTCCTCTTTGTCCTCATGCATGCTGTAAACTTTCCTTGCTCTTTTTTTAGCCTACATGCATATTTTCCTTCACTAACCTCCCCAATACGCTATCCTGGGCCCATACACACCTAGCCTAGTAACTTAACAATGTTTTTTGTCAGCTACATTTTGGGGCTTACCCTAAACAACCCCTAAAATGTGTTCAAATGTTATTGTTGTCCTCAAATTCAGGCAGAGTGCAGGAGGTCATTTTTTTGTGGCCCAAACTCATTTGGAACCCCCCCAAAAAATGATAAGTCAACAGATCCAAATACTCTATCTGCTGACTTTGCAAAACCCATACACACTATCTCTCTTTTGTGTTCATATTTCTGTATAAATTCCCCAAACCATGTAGTGCAAGGGCCTGCCCGATTACCTACAAATTGAAACTTTTTAATTTTTTGAATCCTATTATATTAATAGGTTAAATCATAATGTCAAAATGTGCTGCAATTTGGACAATGTGAGGGCCTCACTTTTGTTTTCATGGCACATGAGGCCTTTGCTCTGGGGGAACATCTGATGAAACCGTTTCCTATGAGAAACCTCACCCCAGAGCAGAGAATCTTCAATTACAGGCTCTCTCGTGAAAGGGTGGCCTTTGGCATCCTATCGAGTCGTTTCAGGCTGTTTTTGACTCCAATCAACCTGGCACTCTACAAGATAAATCATGCGGGCCTATGCTGCTGTATTCTCCATGATTTTTTAAGGAGGAATGTTACCAACTACCTAGCCTCACTGCCAAGTGACGTAGACCCTGCAGTGGCAGGCCCAGCTGAAGAGGCTGTAGCTTGTCCATCTGTTGAAAATTGAAAATGCCTGTGCTGGATTGCCCTCACAAATTACCAGAGATGCAGAAATACCTGGAATATTTTGTGGATAGAGGGGCAGTGTCTTGGCAGCAAATTGTAGCTGATAATTTAAATTTTTTTTGGAATATCATAAACTCCTATTTCATTTGAACAACTGTTGTCTGTGTTTCTTATATGTCTAATATGTTCCCAAATGGGCTTTATTTTGTCCACTTGCTCCAATAGTGCAAATGTACCTTAATTGCTACATGAGGTGACAATATCTTCTTCACCTAATTATTATGGTGTGCTGTGGGTCTGCTACACACACACAATGTTTTTGTTCTTAATGGATCTAATGCACAAAGTTCAAAAACATTATGCCTTTACAACTCCTTTATTTTTTTTGAGGCCTAAAAATTTCAGGAGTTGTCCACATTTAAGAGCACATTGTCACTGTAACTACAACAACTTACAAAATACACTGGTATTGAGCAATGAAATAATAAGCAACACATTGTTTAGTAAAAAAACATTTTACTCAAAGCACACTCACTTGTGCATTTTAAGGTTTTAAAACAAGCCAACATCTTGGTGTATAACATGTATGTTTTGCATTATTTCTCCTTTTTTGTGGCTAAACAGGCATGTTCTAAACATTAGATACACATCCCAAACTCAGTAACGAATTTGGTAAAGTGAAGGCCAAAGGAGACATTAGTATCCCAAGACTGTGTGGATGTTGCCTTGCTCAGATGGGGTGATCTCAACCCTCTAAAAGCCAGAATTTGAAGCCACGTACACGTAGAGGCATAACGATTAAATGTCCCTTATGATCCCATGCCTAAAATATGTGTAGTTACAAACATCTATTTTTCTAAACCACAAAATACACAGTGTGTCAACATGTGCTATCTCCCATCACGGGGTATCAATTATTGCGTTTCGGGGGTGCGGACCCTTCCTCTGAGCTACTTTAGTTATGAGGAAGGGGTTGCACCCCCAAAACGCATCCTTTGATACCCTGTGATGGGAGATAGCACATGTTGACACACTGTGTGTTTTGTGGTTTTTGAAAAATAGATGTATGGAACTACACACATTTTAGGCATGGGATCATGGGGGAAATAATAATGTTAAGGTCCAATTTGGGGCACCTTCAAATCTGGGGTTTTAGATTCTAAAATACACATAAACATTACAATTCACATTAGTTAGGGCAGTGTTTCCCAACTCTCCTCCTCAAGATGCAAACCCAGGTCATGTTTTCGAGATTTCTTGAATTTGGCACAGGTGATGTTGTCATTTTCACTGTTAGTAATTCGCACAATCATTTTTAGACTGAGGAGAATTGAGAAAAAAGGGGCCTGGTGGTGCACCTAGAGGAGTGGAGTGTAGAAACACTGAGTTTTGTCACTAAACTTTCACATTTTAAAGTCATAAAAACATGGTATTTATTAAAAGGGCAAACAGGGGCCAACAAGTGAAACAATAAACTTAAGACCAGGCAAGAGGAAATTAAAATTTGGCAAGCATGTCCACAAAATCTCTAAAGCCCCATACACACGATTGGATTTTCCAATGGGAAATGTTGGATATGAGCTTGGTGGTGGTAAGTCTGACCGTGTGTATGCTCCATCGGACATTTGTTGTCGGACTGGCTAGCATGTTCTCAAATTTTCCACCAACAAATGTGTGTTGTCGGATTTTCTGAGCGTGTGTACACAAGTCAGTCGGACAAAAGTGTAAAGTACAAACACGCATGCTCGGAAGCAGAACTAGCGTTCGTAATGGAGAATTAACATTTGTGACGTGGCAAATTATGAAATCTCCAAATGCAGCGCACATTATCTTCTTCTTTAATGGGATAATATGAAGCTGCTTTTCTGGTGATACTGATGGAGTTTTTGCAAACTAATTTTCAAAGGCTTTTTTTTTCTAGTGATATCAAGAATAATATTATTATGTTTTTTTTTTTTTTTTATTTGTGCAAGTTACCAAAACACCATTATCCCGTAGTTTTTAAGAACAAAAATACAACTATGTTGGTGTCCCTTGTCAATTTTACATTGTATTTTTTAAAATGTAACTGCCTACTCCCAAATTGTATTTTATAGTAAAACACATAGGCAAGTATTATTCTACACAATTTTTCTATTGTGCATTAAAATTTTTTTTAAAAATTAGACATTCTATCTGCCAATAGAACTTAACCAAAAAGTGCATTCTATGCATCCAAAAATATAGAAACTATATCAAATGAAATCATTATTCAACCAAAAAAATAATGTCAAAGCAATAACTCCAAGGCCAATAATAAATAACACGTTATCTCCTCTGATTCCGCAACATGGTTGGTTGATGAACTGCCGCTCAGAAACAAACTGAAAAGCACGAACTGAAAAGCTGTAAATGAAAAACGCGAAAAAAAAAGTGCAAATCAACACTCACCAAACTTCTATTAACACGAAATTAGCAGAAGGAGCCCAAAGGGTGGCGCTAAAGGGCTGAAAAACCACCTAGTATGTCTAGTACATCACTAAGTTCGTAATTGTTGGCCAACATTTGTGTGACCATGTGTATGCAAGACAAATTTGAGCCAACACCCTTTGGACAAAATTCCACGGTTTTGTTGTCGGAAAGTCCAATTATGTGTACAAGGCATTATTCTTCACCGTAAAACAGTGGCAGCCTCCTTAATTTGCTCCAGGTCCTTCAAACAATGCAACATATCTGCACACATTCTGCCAATAGTACATTGTCTAAGATCATGACCTAGTAAGAAGAGTAAAAAGTATTAAGGGAACAATGGTCAACTGGCTGAGGCACTACATAGTGAGTTATGGTCATGTTACTAGTCAAATTCAGGAAATACTTACCTACCTATCTATTGTTGCATGCAACCTGCTTCCCCTTCAGACACCTACACTACTAGGAATGTACACACTGCAACTACTCTATAATCTTGGCCCTGGTGCCTGGGTCTCCCAAACTCGGGTACCTAGCAACACTGCCAGCTCCTTCCACCTCTACCTTCTCCATGCTAATGTTAAGGCACTACTTACTTTGGTAATGTGTTGAGTGGGTGTTTGGTTTGGACATCTAAACACTCGACATGTATACACATTTGAAGCAAGATTCCAAGAATACTTACTTGCGCAAACAAGAGGCTCCCGAATACTTTCTTCCTCTTCTGGTTCGCTTTGGCCCTCACTGTGACTTGCGTCAGGGTATTTGACGACCACAATGGCAATGTCTGTGCTGGGTCCAGGAGTCAGATCCCATGGCTCCAAAGAAACATCCTGGGTGAGCTGACCACACTCACTTTCCTCTAAAAAGAAACAACACACCATTCATTAAGCCACCCCAAGTCACATCTGACTAGTGGACTCCACCATTCTGCACTGTGAAAAATGCATATAAAAGGGAAGGTGATGGCATTTTCCAGAGGGCAAACACCTAACAAGTGCCAACATTGAAAAAGTACTGCAGTTGCCCCCCACCCCTCTAGTCTCCTATGGAATACGGGATATACGATGACCATCCTAGCAGGCGTGACTCTTTATGACTAGGAGCCCTGGGGCCTCTCCTCTACCCATGGTCAAGAAAAAAGTCAGGGGATTATCACGGTGCCAACCAATAATTGAAGTCCATAAGGTAAAATAACAATATTTTATTCACATATAATTAAAAGAGATGTATAAACATACATACCAGGGGTGTGAACAGTACAAAAAATATTCAGACAAATAAAAAGCCAACTGGGCAGTAGTTTCACACAAACCCAGCTATGGCGTGGTGGCAGGTTGTGTGAACAGGTATGTGAAGTCCTACATGTTTCGCCTAAATAGGCTTCATCAGGGAGAGTTGGTAATACCTGTATTCTTATCTTGAGATTCTAGAACAAAAAGTGGTAACAATCAGACAATATATTAACAACAATTACAATTGCAGGGTTGTACTGCAGTTGCCCCCCACCCCTCTAGTCTCCTATGGAATACGGGATATACGATGACCGTCCTAGCAGGCGTGGCTCTTTATGACTAGGAGCCCTGGGGCCTCTCCTCTACCCATGGTCAAGAAAAAAGTCAGGGGATTATCACGGTGCCAACCAATAATTGAAGTCCATAAGGTAAAATAACAATATTTTATTCACATATAATTAAAAGAGATGTATAAACATACATAACAGGGGTGTGAATAGTACAAAAAATATTCAGACAAATAAAAAGCCAACTGAGCAGTAGTTTCACACAAACCCAGCTATGGCGTGGTGGCAGGTTGTGTGAACAGGTATGTGAAGTCCTACATGTTTCGCCTAAATAGGCTTCATCAGGGACAGTTGGTAATACCTGTATTCTTATCTTGAGATTCTAGAACAAAAAGTGGTAACAATCAGACAATATATTAACAACAATTACAATTGCAGGGTTGTATAAAAGTGCTAAAGTGCTTTGTGGCTGTCATACATGGCTACAGATCATCCCACATAATAATCACATTATTTATTAATCACAGTACAAGGGCCTCACCCACCAGCCGCCCCAGATCCCCTTCAATGTCAACCAAGGGCACATCCAGACCTCCCCGAGCAAACGATGGAAAATACCTACCAATGGGTACCCAATGGACAGGCGTGGGAAACCCTAGAGTGAGTGCAAGGGCTACAGACACAGTAGAAGGCTGCAGGGGGAAAAATAGGACCTGGAAAAGGAAATTACCAATATAAGTAAGAAGGTTACGGCGAATCGCCCAGGAAATCCTGGGTTTACAAGCCAGCAATATATAGGGCTAACATAGCCTCAGGAGATACTTACTATTTATGCAAAAAATAGGGGAAAGGAGAGGACAGGGCAACCAGTATGCTGGCTTATAGTTGAACAAAAATAGCAGATGGAAAGTCACTATAAATAGAGAAAATAGAAAAGATACTAATAAATTAAAACCAAGCAAATGCATGGCTCTTTTGCAAAAAACATGTCCTGCACGACTATTAATGCAGAAGACATCTAATTTAGGTAAAGTATATGTCCAGGGCTAACTTCACTTACCAAAGAATCAAATGATGCTATTAAAGTAGTGAAAAGCCAATGGAATAGGGATTAATGATAGCGGTTTAGTTCAAGACCATCACTCTGCAGAAAAACAACAGGAATCAGTATAGTTGTAAAACAGAGAGGAGATCTAAGTAAGCCTACAAGGTCCGGGGGGTAATGCGGGAGAGTCTGACGCTGCCGTATGTAATACATGCAGCACAGAACACAGTGGGCAGCCTAATCTGTCAATTGACAGAGCTGCCAATCACTGGAGGATACATGGCTGGATAAGGATCCTCTCAAGGCAGTGGCTAGGGGCGGGCGAGTGCTGACAGATGCAGCATCGCCCTTGGGTGTCCATACAGCCAAGGTGTCTGTAAGGGCCCAAGATCACCTAAGCCAGGATCAAATCCACGCCCGCCCATGGCATCCCCTTAGAGATAGGATGAATGTCAGGGACCAAAGTGGTACGCCCCAGGGAAACACGGGGGAGCCAGGGGGACAGGGGAGGACAGCCAGTGACCCGGCAATGTGGGAAGAAGGAGCCAGAACCGCACGGGGGTATATGTGACCCACGTACCCCCACACACCTTTGGGGGGACGGAGGACATCCTTGTCGATCATGCAGTAAGCCAGGCACGACAACCACAAAGTGACATTACAATTAGATCAAAAAGTGAAAACTAAATAAGGCAAAACGAAAGTAATAAAAATGATGTAAATTCAAGACCGACATATACACTTTAATGCATAAAAATAAATGAGTAATAACAATGTGAAAACTGAATAAAGAAAGAAAAGGAAAAAGAAAGATAAAGTCACGGATACATGGTAAGACTCTATAGTGGAGGAGGAGATTTGAGGGAGATACGAACAAAAAATCGATACAAGTGTGTTTCCTCCACATTTAGCTCGAGCTTCATTATAATAATGATTTAAAGCTAATGTACTCATTTAGCCCCGGAAATTTTGTTGCCTCAAGGATGTGTATCCACTTGGTTTCGAGTTGGAGTAGTTTTTGATCAATGTCACCCCCCCTGATATGTGGGGGGACACGCTCAAGAGCAGTGAAACTAATCACCTGGGGGTTATAATTGTGACTGTGTGCCACATTTCTATTAATGGCAGTGGATGTGATTAGGGATGAGCCGAACACCCCCCTGTTCGGTTCGCACCAGAACATGCGAACAGGAAAAAAGTTCGTTCGAACACGCGAACACCGTTAAAGTCTATGGGACACGAACATGAATAATCAAAAGTGCTAATTTTAAAGGCTAATATGCAAGTTATTGTCATAAAAAGTGTTTGGGGACCTGGGTCCTGCCCCAGGGGACATGGATCAATGCAAAAAAAAGTTTTAAAAACGGCCGTTTTTTCAGGAGCAGTGATTTTAATAATGCTTAAAGTCAAACAATAAAAGTGTAATATCCCTTTAAATTTCGTACCTGGGGGGTGTCTATAGTATGCCTGTAAAGGGGCGCATGTTTCCTGTGTTTAGAACAGTCTGACAGCAAAATGACATTTTGAAGGAAAAAACTCATTTAAAACTACCCGCGGCTATTGCATTGCCGACAATACACATAGAAGTTCATTGATAAAAACGGCTTGGGAATTTCCCAAAGGGGAACCCCGAACCAAAATGAAAAAAAAAAAATGACGTGGGAGTCCCCCTAAATTCCATACCAGGCCCTTCAGGTCTGGTATGGATATTAAGGGGAACCCCGGCCAAAATTTAAAAAAAAAAATGACGTGGGGTTCCCCCTAAATTCCATACCAGACCCTTCAGGTCTGGTATGGATTTTAAGGGGAACCCCGCGCCAAAAAAAAAAAAAAAAAACGGCGTGGGGTCCCCCCAAAAGTCCATACCAGACCCTTATCCGAGCACGCAACCTGGCAGGCCGCAGGAAAAGAGGGGGGGACGAGAGTGCGCCCCCCCCCCCTCCTGAACCGTACCAGGCCACATGCCCTCAACATTGGGAGGGTGCTTTGGGGTGGCCCCCCAAAACACCTTGTCCCCATGTTGATGAGGACAAGGGCCTCATCCCCACAACCCTGGCCGGTGGTTGTGGGGGTCTGCGGGCGGGGGGCTTATCGGAATCTGGAAGCCCCCTTTAACAAGGGGACCCCCAGATCCCGGCCCCCCCCTGTGTGAAATGGTAAGGGGGGTACTTCCCTACCATTTCACTAAAAAACTGTCAAAAATGTTAAAAATGACAAGAGACAGTTTTTGACAATTCCTTTATTTAAATACTTCTTCTTTCTTCTATCTTCCTTCATCTTCTGGTTCTTCTGGCTCTTCTGGTTCTTCCTCCGGCGTTCTCATCCAGCATCTCCTCCGCGGCGTCTTCTATCTTCTTCTCCTCGGGCCGCTCCGCACCCATGGCATGGGGGGAGGCTCCCGCTCTTCTCTTCTTCTTCATCTTCTTCTCTTCTTCTCTTCTTCATTTTCTTCTCCGGGTCGCTCCGCATCCATGCTGGCATGAAGGGAGGCTCCCGCTGTGTGACGGCGCTCCTCGTCTGACAGTTCTTAAATAACGGGGGACGGGGCCACCCGGTGACCCCGCCCCCCTCTGACGCACGGGACATGATGGGACTTCCCTGTGGCATTCCCCGTGACGTCACAGGGAAGTCCCGTCAAGTCACCGTGCGTGTTATTTAAGAACTGTCAGACGAGGAGCGCCGTCACACAGCGGGAGCCTCCCGCCATGCTAGCATGTGTGAGGAGCGGCCCGAAGAAGAAAATGAAGAAGAGAAGAAAAGAAGAAGAGAAGAAGATGAAGAAGAAGAGAAGAGCGGGAGCCTCCCCCCATGCCATGGGTGCGGAGCGGCCCGAGGAGAAGAAGATAGAAGACGCCGCGGAGGAGATGCTGGACGAGAACGCCGGAGGAAGAACCAGAAGAGCCAGAAGAACCAGAAGATGAAGGAAGAAAGAAGAAAGAAGAAGTATTTAAATCAGTGGTTCTCAACTCCAGTCCTCGGGACCCACCAACAGGCCAGATTTTAGGTATTACCTTGGGGAGTTGCAGACTAGAATACTGCAATCACTGAGCAGCAAGTGATATCACCTGTGATGTATTTCAGCTATCTTGCAAACCTGGCCTGTTGGTGGGTCCTGAGGACTGGAGTTGAGAACCACTGATTTAAATAAAGGAATTGTCAAAAACTGTCTCTTGTCATTTTTAACATTTTTGACAGTTTTTTAGTGAAATGGTAGGGGTACTTTTGTACCCCCTTACCATTTCACACAGGGGGGGGCCAGGATCTGGGGGTCCCCTTGTTAAAGGGGGCTTCCAGATTCCGATAAGCCCCCCACTCGCAGACCCCCACAACCACCGGCCAGGGTTGTGGGGATGAGGCCCTTGTCCTCATCAACATGGGGACAAGGTGTTTTGAGGGGCTACCCCAAAGCACCCTCCCAATGTTGAGGGCATGTGGCCTGGTACGGTTCAGGAGGGGGGGGGCCGCACTCTCCTCCCCCCCTCTTTTCCTGCGGCCTGCCAGGTTGCGTGCTCGGATAAGGGTCTGGTATGGATTTTTGGGGGGACCCCACGCCGTTTTTTTTGTTTTTTTGGCGCGGGGTTCCCCTTAAAATCCATACCAGACCTGAAGGGTCTGGTACGGAATTTAGGGGGAACCCCACGTCATTTTTTTTTTTTAAATTTTGGCCGGGGTTCCCCTTAATATCCATACCAGACCTGAAGGGCCTGGTATGGAATTTAGGGGGACTCCCACGTCATTTTTTTT
Source organism: Aquarana catesbeiana (assembly GCF_042186555.1). Taxonomy (NCBI): domain Eukaryota; kingdom Metazoa; phylum Chordata; class Amphibia; order Anura; family Ranidae; genus Aquarana; species Aquarana catesbeiana. The sequence continues at coordinate 377,820,635 of NC_133324.1, read as the reverse complement.
TTTTAATTTTGGTTCGGGGTTCCCCTTTGGGGAATTCCCATGCCGTTTTTATCAATGAACTTCTATGTGTATTGTCGGCAATGCAATAGCCGCGGGTAGTTTTAAATGAGTTTTTTCCTTCAAAATGTCATTTTGCTGTCAGACTGTTCTAAACACGGGAAACATGCGCCCCTTTACAGGCATACTATAGACACCCCCCAGGTACGAAATTTAAAGGAATATTACACTTTTATTGTTTGACTTTAAGCATTATTAAAATCACTGCTCCTGAAAAAACGTCCGTTTTTAAAACTTTTTTTTGCATTGATCCATGTCCCCTGGGGCAGGACCCAGGTCCCCAAACACTTTTTATGACAATAACTTGCATATTAGCCTTTAAAATTGGCACTTTTGATTTCTCCCATAGACTTTTAAAGGGTGTTCCGTGGCATTCGAATTTGCCGCGAACACCCCAAATTGTTCGCTGTTCGGCGAACTTGCGAACAGCCAATGTTCGAGTCGAACATGAGTTCGACTCGAACTCGAAGCTCATCCCTAGATGTGATATGTTTGTAAATAGGTTTTATATGGTCCCTGATTCATATGCAAAAGGGTCGTTTTGTTTTTCCGACATAAAAGCATCCACATCGGCTAGATACACTACTCCTACGGTTTGGCATGTGATTGTGTGTTTAATTTTATGGATTTGACCATTTGGAAGCGGCGTCTCTCGCGAATCATATATAAATTCACATATGTCACAGTTTCCACATGGAAACGTACCGAAGGTACTCAAAACAGACATAGATTTTGGGGAATGATGACTGGTTATTAGACGGTCCTACAATGACGATGAACGTCTATAAGTGATGTCCGGGAGAGGTTTAATGTATTTATTGATTGTGGTGTCCGCTGTAAGTAGTGGCCAAAATTTGTTAAGAATGCTCCTTACTTGTTTGTGGTCTTTGGAAAATTGAGTAATGAGACGAACTGGTTGAACAGTATCTCGATTCTTAGTGGAGAAAATGAGCTTTTTCCGATCAAGTTTTTTAACCCTATTGAAGGAACGTTTGAGCAAAGTGTGACTGTATCCTCTATTTCTAAGTCTGAGATAAAGGTCCTGAGAAGCTTTGAAGAAATCAATCTCATGTGTACAATTACATTTGATGCGAAGATATTGACTGTAGGGAATGCTATTTAGTAGTGGTTTGGGGTGTGCACTTCCTGCATGGAGGATAGTGTTTCCAGATGATTCCTTACGATAAAGTGCTGAAGAGGGTTTGCCATTGGAATCCACATGGATTTCCAAATCCAAAAATGTGATCATGGTTTGGCTACATTCCATGGTGAATTTCAGGTTGTATGTATTGTTGGCTAAGAGATTGACAAATAGGGATAGTTGTTCCCAAGTGCCAGACCAAAAAAAACCACATCGTCTATATATCTGTGCCAAGATATAATATGGCGCAGTAGGTAGGTTAGATCAGGGTTGGCAAAAAGATCCCTTTCCCACCCCCCCAGGTACAGGTTGGCATAAGATGGAGCATATTTAGTGCCCATAGCCATACCCTGTACCTGGAGGAAGTGGGAAGAGCCAAACAAAAAATGGTTACGTGTCAAAATAAATCGAAGGAGATCAGTGACAAAATGACCATATGCTTCTAATTTAGGACCTCTTTCCTGCAATAGGTTAGAAACCACCTCAATGCCTTTATTGTGGGGGATGGCGTTATAAAGACTCTCTACGTCCAGAGCAACCAACCATACATTATGAGGCAATTGCAGATCTTCAAGAATACGAAGGAGATGTAATGTATCCTTAACATAAGAGGGGAGTGATGTGACGTGTGGACTTAGATATTTATCTACAAGTGCACTTGCATTTTCGGTAAGGCATTGGCACCCCAATACAATAGGGCGACCAGGTGGAGATACAAGAGATTTATGTAGTTTTGGTAAAGCGTAAAAAGTTGGTGTATTGGGATCTTTAACATTCAAAAATTTCCAAGTATTGCTACCTTTCTGATATGCAGAAAAAATAAGCTTGTAGTATTCGGTGGCAAAATTCTTAATCAAAAGTCTGGAAATGGGTCTGTACCACTCCTTGTTGTCAAGGATATTGCGGCACATGGATTCGTAAGCCGCAACATCCATGACAACTATGTTTCCACCCTTGTCGGCTGGTTTAATAACCAGCCCAAGGTGGTTTTATAGGGATGTCAGGGCCCGTCTGTGGGCAAGAGACAAAGTGGACGATTTAGAATTGGGAAAGTCAAGATTTTTAATCACATGGGTAATTTGTTCCACAAACGCCCAAATGTTCGGGTTGGTGGACAATGTAGGAAATGTTAGGGATTTAGGTTTAAATGATACAGGGGGAGGAAAAGAGACGCAGGAGACAACTATGCCCGCATCCTCTGCGGCCAGCTGGTCCTCGTCCTCAATGCCCCCCTCCTCTAACAATGCTATAAGTTCCTCAATGGCCTTAATTTCGGCCAGTGTAGGAACAGCATTATGGGAAGAGGAATCACCCATGGTAGTTTGTGATGATTTGTCATAAATGACTTTAAACATTAGTTTTCTGGTGAATAAGTGGATGTCTTTAATGAATTGAAATTTATTGAAATCAGCAGAAGGGCAAAACGTGAGACCCAACTGAAGCACCTTAATTTGTTCTTTGGTCAAAGGAAAAGATGAAAGATTAACAACATCTAAGTCATAGGTTCCTTGGGGGGAAGAACATCCGAGGGATTCAGCATAGGACTATGTGGTGAGTCCAGTGCCTGGGCTAAAAAAATTGGAGCGATTTTGGGGTCAATGGATTGTGAACTGGTGGGAAACATTGATGTAAGGTTAGGTTCACTTACCCGTCTACCGGTGGGTGCAGGGAGAGCAGGAAGTGCTGTTGTCATCGTTGTGAGTGCCGAGTGCGCCAGTTTGGTGATTACAGAAGGTGGTCTTGGCAGTGCACGTGTTAAAGGGGTGGAAGTGCTAGTGGTTTTAGGTCGAACAACCATAGGTTTCGACGCAGTAATAGTGCAGAACGTGCGACGAATAGAATCCGTGGAAGTGGTAGGTAACTCGCTCTTTCTTTTCTTAGGGATTCTGTCTTGTGAGAGATCTCGATATGTTGTAGAGGTACTGGAAGAAAAAGAAGTGGAAAAAACATTAGGTGCGTCATTGTTATTTTTTGGTATATTTTCAGAATTGGGTTGCCTGGTTGATTTTTTGGGGATATTGTTGTCCCATCTATAGGCAAAACCACTAGTGTGGGCCAATTTGTCTCGTAAAAATTTTGATTCTTTGGCATTGATCACGTCAACAGTGTACTCCTCGAGGTGTGCCCGCAGGTCTTTGTCCCTTTGGGCAAACGTCGCATGATCGGAATGCCACTCATTGATTAAAATATCCAGTAAATCCAATTCACGATCGTACTGTTGACATAACATACTGATCATGTTGAAACAACAGGATTGTAAATTGTCCTCCCAGGACTTTTTAAGGGGGTCAGTTATTTTTTTGATGTTGGGAAAGATTTGTATTCTAAGGCCCCGGGGGACAATTTGATGTTCAACATACTTTTCAAAGTAGGTTTTGTGCCAGTAAGTACGGACCTTTTTTTCCAAAAGGCGTTGGAGCCGTATAAAGGCCTTATCAAGTTCTGCATCGGATATATTTGATGCTGTCTGAGAAGTTTGAATTTTAGTCATCAAGGTCTCCCAAGCCTCCCCACAAAAATCAGCCATAATATCCATGAAATCAAACAGCAAACAAAAAACAAAATAAAATAACAGAGAAAGTGGTCGCACTTATTATTAGAATCAACACATTCAATAAATGTATAAAGGCAGAACAGCTATTATTGTTATAATGTATTATACTGAGGACAATCCAGCCTGAGAGAAGGACTTTGTGTATTTAAACACTGAGCTCAGGGCTTTACATACACTGGAATAAAAATTCCAGTATATAGTGTATCTCATACACTGTATCCATGTATCCGTGACTTTATCTTTCTTTTTCCTTTTCTTTCTTTATTCAGTTTTCACATTGTTATTACTCATTTATTTTTATGCATTAAAGTGTATATGTCGGTCTTGAATTTACATCATTTTTATTACTTTCTTTTTGCCTTATTTAGTTTTCACTTTTTGATCTAATTGTAATGTCACTTTGTGGTTGTCGTGCCTGGCTTACTGCATGATCGACGGGGATGTCCTCCGTCCCCCCAAAGGTGTGTGGGGGTACGTGGGTCACATATACCCCCCCGTGCGGTCCTGGCTCCTTCTTCCCACATTGCCGGGTCACTGGCTATCCTCTGATGTCCCCCTGCTCCCCTGTGTTTACCTGGGGCATACCCCTTTGGCCCCCGAAATTCATCCTATCTCTAAGGGGATGCCATGGGCGGGCGTGGATTCGATCCTGGCTTAGGTGATCTTGAGCCCTTACAGACACCTTGGCTGTATGGACACCCAAGGGCGATGCTACATCTGTCAGCACTAGCCCACCCCTAGCCACTGCCTTGAGAGGATCCTTATCCAACCATGTATCCTCCAGTGATTGGTTGCTCTGCCAATTGACAGATTAGGCTGCCCACTGTGTTCTGCGCTGCATGTATTACATACGGCAACGTCAAACTCTCCCGCATTGCCCCCTGGACCTTGTAGGCTTATTTGGTCCATCATCGGGCGCATGCGCAGTGGTGATTTCTGTCCGCTCACATGTTGTGGCAACGTCAGATGCCTGACGTGTGTGGGGGGCTTAAAAGGCCGGCGTACCCGGCCATTCCTTCGCCGGCGTTCCCAGGGTACCCACGCTTATGCTAGATTAATTAAGGTATGTCACCCCCTCTTAGTGATGCGATCTCCTTAGATCTCCTCTCTGTTTTACAGCTATACTGATCCCTGTTGAATTTCTGCAGAGTGATGGTCTTGAACTAAACCGCTCTCATTAATCCCTATTCCTTTGGCTTTTCACTACTTTAATAGCATCATTTGATTCTTTGGTGAGTGAAGTTACCCCTGGGCATATACTTTGCCTAAATTAGATGTCTTCTGCATTAATAGTCATGCAGGACATGTTTTTTGCAACACAGCCATGCATTTGCTTGGTTCTAATTTATTAGTATCTTTTCTATTTTCTCTATTTATAGTGATTTTCCATCTGCTATTTTTGTTCAACTATAAGCCAGCATACTGAGTGCCCTGTCCTCTCCTTTCCCCTATTTTTTGCATAAATAGTAAGTATCTCCTGAGGCTATGTTAGCCCTATATATTGCTGGCTTGTAAACCCAGGATTTCCTGGGCGATTCACCATAAACTTCTTACTTATATTGGTAATTTCCTTTTCCAGGTCCTATTTTGCTCCCTGCAGCCTTCTACTGTGTCTGTAGCCCTTGCACTCACTCCAGGGTTTCCCACGTCTGTCCATTGGGTACCCATTGGTAGGTATTTTCCATCGTTTGCTCGGGGAGGTCTGGATGTGCCCTTGGTTGACATTGGAGGGGATCTGGGGTGGCTGGTGGGTGAGGCCCTTGTACCGGTGATTATTATGTGGGATGATCTGTAGTCATGTATGACAGCCACAAAGCACTTTAGCACTTTTATACAACCCTGCAATTGTAATTGTTGTTAATATATTGTCTGATTGTTACCACTTTTTGTTCTAGATTCTCAAGATAAGAATACAGGTATTACCAACTGTCCCTGATGAAGCCTATTTAAGCGAAACATGTAGGACTTCACATACCTGTTCACACGACCTGCCACCACGCCATAGGCGGGTTTGTGTGAAACTACTGCTCAGTTTTATTTGTCTGAATATTTTTTGTACTGTTCACACCCCTGTTATGTATGTTTATACATCTCTTTTAATTATATGTGAATAAAATATTGTTATTTTACCTTATGGACTTCAATTATTGGTTGGCACCGTGATAATGCCCTGACTTTTTTCTTGACCATTGGTATTTATACTATTGGGATGAGGTGCCGTATTGTCATGAGGACTATCTAGTCATTCAATCCTCTCCTCTACCCATGTCTACACTGGCAAGGCTGCATTAATGGGCACTGATGAGCCAGGCAGCAACCAGAAAGTGTTCTTTGAAGTTGGCACTTACGTTTTTGGGGGGAAGATGGCCTTGTTGCCTCCCCTGTTGGGGCCCAAGCGAGGGTAGCCTCCCTTCATGCCTTGTGGTGGCTTGGCTGGAGCCTCCTTTGTTGGTGCCTCCCTGTTGAAAGAAGAAAGAAACAATAAGTTCCAAAAAAAAGAATGTCCAAAAACATGACCAAATAAGAATTTTCATATATACTTTATATTTACCTTCATTCTTTGGAATCCCAAGTCATACAAATATTGAAGAAAAGCTTATATAGAATTCTCTAGAGCTACTTGTTTAAAGAACATATACAGACAGCCAATTTACACATATACATATAGTTTAGATACAAATATTGCTTACTTTTTTATGATCTGATGTATGTACTCCATCTGGTCTTGCTCACGGTGTTTGAGATCAGGCCATCGTTTTCAGATTTGGTCCTTTGATCGTTCCACCAAAAATTTGCAATGCAAAACGGCGATGACCTTCTCCAAAATGAGGTCTTTTTGGCTGTTGGGCCTTTTGTAATTGCACATCTTGCAGTCGTAATTGTGCTTCTCTAGGCTTTGTGCCTCGTATGAGCTCCACCACCATGGGGCTGGCTGTAATCCACCGAATCCACCATGTTGTCCCTTCCGAATGTTTTGCCATCTGTGTCACATGTAGAAGAGAGTTAGTCACTCCCCAGCGTCCTGACGCACTGAGAGCGGAGTTTGACGCATGCGCAGTGTATATAAAGCCAGAAGGCACGGTCGATGGAGCAGCCATAGGAACGATCTTGGCATGGAGGACGAGCAATCACCAACGTAAGAAAGGAGGCATAAAACAAAGGTACAATTGGAAATTGGGACATAGGTGGGTAGCATCCTATACTGCTTAGACCTAGGCCTATATTGGGACCAGCTTATGGGTTAATCCAGACATTATGGTTTGTCTTGTGTTCTGTCTTGCAGGCATCATATCATTTATCATGACAGATAAATTTACTTCCCCTGAATTTCTCCCCCAATTCATTGACCTGTACTGGGAGCTGCCCTGTCTATGGAAATTCAAGAGTAGAGACTACTCCAATAAAATATTGAGGAAGGCAGCTTTGGAGAAAATGATCGAGTTGGTCAAACCAGTGTACCCCAGGGCAGACATCAACTATGTAAAGCAAAATATTGCTAACCTGAGGGGTACATTTAAAAGTGAGCTGAACAAGGTCCTGGAATGTGAGAGGTCAGCAGAGGATGCCCTATATGTCCCCAGACTGTGGTATTGCAACAGCCTGTGGTTTTTGACTGACCAGACAGAACCAGGCCATCGCTGTCTACACTCCCTTTGACATCTGCTGAGGCCACAGATCCTGAGGTCCGCACAGGTCCTGATGCACAGGATGAAGATGTGGAGGAGCCCAGCTTGACCCAGGTATAACATTGTTGAACATATTTGTATCCAAAAATACAATGCTGTTAACTAGTCGTTATTGGGAAAATATTTGTGCCTTAACAAAGTGGTTTCCATATCAATAGACAGTAGTGACCAAAAATGATTTGAACAAGAATGAAAAATGCTGGGGTTAGAATGATTGATAGTCTTTTCTATTTCTTCACATTTAATTTGCAACAGTGAGGAGATCAAAATTGTGTGTGATTGACGACTAAACCCTAAAAAAGATTCTAATTATGTCCCATTTTCATACACAGGAAAGTGTCAGTCTGGAGGAGCCAGCAGCCAGCAGCCAGACGGAGTCGCAGATCCTTCCCCTATGCCATTCTGCTGCTAAAAGGGCCAGGAAGAACAGGAATCTGGAGGAGGCCACATCTTCCTTCCTGTCCAGGCCACTACTGCAATCCATACAGACACAGATGAGGCTGAGGCATTTGGGTGTGTGACTGCCAATAAATTAAGAGAGATGGCCAGTGGACAAAGGAGCAGGTGTGAGGAACTCATCCTGCAGCTCCTCAACAAGGGGGTGAGAGGCCAAATTTCTGAAAACACACACATTTCGGATTTTGTGGCCCAGCCTCCACCACCTCCACAGCCAACCCACTCACCACAGCAGCATGGTGGTCAGTGGCAATTCCAGCGCACAAGACCCCCAACAAAGCCACTGGACTGGGGATTTTCACCCCTTCACCTCTTACTTTCTTTTTTTTTTTAATAATGATTTTATTTGTTATATTTTCTATATTTTTGTGTTTATAGAATGCTCTTTTTGGTTAAGTTCTTTGTATTCGGATGGCAGATAGCATCTCTAATTTAATTTGTTTTATTTTTTTCTGCACAATAAAAAAATTGTGTAGAATAATACTTGGCTATGTATTTTACTTCAAATGACAGTATGGGAGTAGGCAGTTACGTTTTAAAAAATACAATATAAAATTAACAAGGGACAAGTTGTATCTTTGATCTTAAAAACTACTGGATAATGGTGTTGTGGTAACTTGCTCAAAAAAACAAACAAGGATAATAATAATATTCTTGATATCACTAGTAAACAAAAGCCTTTTAAAATATGTTTGCCATAACTCCATCAGTATCACCAGTAAAGCAGGTTCATTATTATCCTATTAAAGAAGAAGAGAATGTGCACTGCATTTCGACATTTAATAATTTGCCGCATCACGAATGTTAATTCTCCATTACGAACGCTAGTTTACAAGACTGACCGCTACCGGCTCTTTCCTTGCTTCTGATCATGCTTGTTTGTACTTTCGACTTTTGTGTGACGGACTTGTGTACTGACCATGTGAAAATCAGACAACAGACCGTTGTCCGCTGAAAATTTACTAGCCTGCCATCCAACATTTGGTCGAACATTGGCCGAAAGTTGGACAATTGTCAAAAGGAGCGTACTAATGGTAAGATTTTAGGACAACAGTCTGTCAACAGACAATCCCCTGCCAACAATCGCATCATGTGTACAAGGCTTAACAATATGTACGAGAAAGATTTTCAAATAAATCTGTGAGTTACTTAAACCCTCACTCTGATTTGCATTAAAGTGTACCTGAAAATAATTGAACATGAAAGCAGCAGGACTTTCCTTTTCCGGCCACCTGCTAAAGAATTGTAACTGAGATGCTGTTCAGTCTTTTAGACATTCTAATGTAGTAGCCCTTTGTTTTCACCTTCTAGCAATTTTTACTGTGCTTGCTTAATATCTGCATCTGCCAAGCAGCTGCTAATACTTTCATAAAAACAACATGGCCATACTATCATCAAAGCATTTAACGCTACATTTTAGCCAAAGCTGCTTGCAATTTTCTGAAGATTTAACAGTTACTTGGATTATGGTAGCAAGCTTTTAATCAGTATCATTTTTTCTAAACACTTCTTTAAAGGTTTCCCAGCACTAAACCAAGGGAAATGAACTGCTTAAAATAAAGGCCTTTGAGCTAGTTAAAAGCATTGTGCTTCATAGGACAAAAATTATGCACATGAGGTAACAAGCTTTAGTCAAGGCTTCCTTGTTACTTAGGAAGCATCACATGTTTTAAATATGTTGCTTTTTAATGAAAATGGCAAATCTAATAACAAACAAAAAGACTGCTTGTGATAAGAATTTGTGACATTAGCACATTTATGAAAAATAACTAAAACTGTATGAAATGTAACAAGCTGTTAAAATATGTAGATTAACTGACAAAAATCAACATTGAATATATTTTCATTTTAGGTGATCATTATGGTCTGTGCTGAGTAAGACTAGATGGTTAAAATTGTATTTGTTTCATTTTCACTTGGTAAATTGTGATTTGCTCTTTTAAAAATGTCAACTTGAAAAGTAACATGGAATTACATATAGCGGACACAGCCCACTTACCCAGAGATTTTGTTTTTCATGCTGGCATTTGCTTAGAACACCAGACCACCCTGTAAAATATTGGGCCTTGAATTCTACGAGCTAGGGATTGTCAACTTTATTTTTGAAAAGCCCTTTCATTGTCGATGTAAGGGATTATATAGGGATAATTTTTTTAAATTTGATTATTTAAAACAGTTTATCAGCTTGAGACATAAGGAAAGGCTTGTAGAAGTGCTCAATCTCTGCTCTTGAGCACTGCAAGCTAACCTGTGAAAGTTGGAAAAGAAAAAACTGTGTTGCCGCGTACACATGATTAGAATTTCGGCCGCAAAAGACCGATGAGAGTTTTTTTCGGAAAATGCGACCGTGTGTATGCTCCATCAGACTTTTGCTGGCCGAATTCCAGTCAGCAAAAGATTGGGAGCATTTTCTCAATTTTTTGGTCTGAAAAAGTTCCTATCTGAAAATGCGATCATCTGTGGCAATTCCGACTCGCAAAATTCCTACGCATGCTCGGAAACAATTCGATGCATGCTCGAACGCATTGAACTTCATTTTCTTCGCTCATCGTAGTGTTGTACGTCAGCGCGTTCTTGGCGGTCGTAAGTTCAGTGAACTTTTGTGTGACCATGTGTATGCAAGGCAAACATAAGCGGAATCCTGTCGGAAAAGCCATCATATCTTTTTCCGATGAGAAGTCCGATCATGTGTATGTGGCATATGAGTAAAACTGGCCATGCACAGGTTGAATTTCTTTCCCTAGTGGTACAAGCCGACACACAACAAACATTTTTCAAATGACTTTTGTGAAAGGAGCCAGGCAGAAAATGCTTGGCTGAATAGCACCTGCATCCAATCAGATGTAGGCACTTTTGGGGTATTCTGACAGCTGTGAGTGCAATATAAGTGCAGTTATGTGGAAGTAAAAATGCTGTTCTTTTATTTTCCCTGCACGTAATTGGGTATTCTTTGCAAAGTTCACCACATTCACTTAGCTCTGGAGCAAATTTCCTTGCAAAGTGCAACTTTCCTTGCAAAGTGAACAGCCTATTTGCCTTTTGGTAATCAACCCTATATTATATTAATATATATATATATATATATATATATATACAGTATATAAGAAAACTTCCCCTACACTCTTTTCAACTTGTTTTTGTGTGTCATTATCTCTGCCTTAGCACAGACAACCTTCATAGACATATACTAATTTTGATCTTAAGATCTGCTATTCTCTGTCAGGTTGAATTTGTTCTCAGCCCAAGCCTGAGAGTGCCAAGCAAATGGTCTTGGAAAACTAAAGAACTGCTGTTGTATTTTTGTCATCTGCACTTTCAGAAAACAGAACTGTATTTGGTGTTAATTACTCAGTGACTCTATGTTTTTGAAATCTTTGTAAAGTGATAATTAGGATTAAAAATCTGGTTATTAACATAAATAATGGGGGTTCAAATATCTACATATTCAATTATGTATTTCAGTTGTTTCTATAGGTAGTCTGGAATTTTCACACTATACAGATGTTTCCTGTCTGGGATTAATCTCCTTTATATTTAACTACTTGGCATCCGTGCTATGGCCGAATGACGGCCACAGCGCGGACCTGAATTCCCGGGAGGCCGTCATATGACGGCCTCCCCTGTGCATGCGCTCTGCGCGCACCCTGCAGGGCGCGTGCCGAGTGCGCTGTGATCACCGAGTCACTGAGACTTGGGTGATCGCCGATCTAAGGAAGGGGCCGGTCCCGGCCCCTTACCATATGATCAGCTGTCAGCCAATGACAGCTGATCACATGATGTAAACAAAAGATCGGTAATCGTTTTTTTTCTACTCACGCTAACAGCGTGAGTAAAAAAAAAAGCCGATTACTGGCTCAGATGTGAGGGACATCGGTCCCGAAGTGGAAGAGGCACATCTGCCTCATCAGTGCCATCTAATAGTGCCACCTAACACTGCCCACAGTGCCACCTAACAGTGCCCACAGTGACACCTAACAGTTCCCACAGTGCCACCTAACAGTGCCACCTAACAGTGCCCACAAGTGCCACCTATCAATGCCCACAAGTGCCATCTATCAATGCCCACCAGTGCCACCTATCAATGCCCACCAGTAGTGCCAATCAGTGCCACCTAGCAGTGCTGCCTATCAGTGTAACTGATCAGTGCCCATCACTGCCGCCTATCAGTGCCCATCACTGCCGCCTCATCAGCGTTCATCAATGAAGGAGAAAAATTACCTGTTTTAAATTTTTTATAACAAAATATAAAAAAATAAAAAATTTTTTTTTTTTTAAATTCACATTTTTACATTTTTTTAACAAAAAGTAAAAACTGCAGAGATGATTAAATACCACCAAAAGAAAGCTCTATTTGTGGTGAAAAAATGATAAAAATTTCATATGGGTACAGTGTTGTATGACCGCGCAATTGTCATTCAAAGTGCGTCAGCGCTGAAAGCTGAAAGATGGTCTGGATAGGAGGGGGGTTTAAGTGCCCTGCAAGCAAGTGGTTAAAGTTGCACTTCCTCGATCTTAGCTGTTTTATCTGTATTATAACCAAGTGACCTCTATAACTAAAAAGTTCATGTCAAGATGGTGTAACTATTAATGGAAGATAAATACTATTTAGAAAGTTGTCCATTTCTTAACCTTGGGCAAGTGGTCACATTAATGAAAGCCATTCATTTATGATTCAGATTAAGACAGTGTTTATTTTTCAGGAAACCATTTATCCCCTTAAACTGTATATACTGTATGTATACAATACTAGTTTATCAATAAGCATAGACATACATTTGTTGTATGACTGAGAAAGATAACTGAGGATGACTGTTCTTGGTAGCCCTTTCTAGATTTACACCTCCTTTAAAAGGAAGCTAGTGTAAGTATGACTTAGTGTGACTCGTTTTAATGAGTTGTTGGTGGTACACAACAGAGAACAGTCATGTGTGCTACTGAGTCAAATGCCTTTGAGGTTACAACTATTGGAGGATCCCTCATGATCAAGCTGGTTCCGCAGGTTGAAAATGAATGGCACTCTCTCTAGTACCAAGCCACCATGCCACTTATCCTATTTTTTTTCTTTGTGTATATTACTAGGCCGTTTAACCAATCTATAAGGTCTGCAAAACATTGTTTGGGGTAATAGAGCTTATTAAATAGATTGCAGATAATGTGACATTACTATTATTATTATCATTATTATAATACAGGATTTTTATAGTGCCAACAGTTTGCATAGCGCTTTACAACATGAGGGCAGACAGTACAGTTACAATACAATTCAATTGGGAACCATGATACATATATTTTTTGAATACAATAAAACCTATAAGCAATTCATAGTTACATAATTGGTAAGGTTTAATAAAGACAATAGTCTATCCAGTTCAACCTGTGTAGGTGTGTGTGTCTAGAAAAATAATTTCCCATATCCCCGCATATTGTTTTCGCTTAGATGCCCATCCAAGAGTCTTTTAAAACTATCCATACTTCCTGTCAACACCACTGATTGTGTAAGAGAGTTCCACATCCTTACCACCCTGACAGTGAAAAACCCCCTATGAAGCTTCAGGTTAAACCGCTTCTCTACTAGTTTTATCGTGTGGCCCCTTTCATACTTACGTTGGGATCACCATTGAGATATTTGTAAATTGCTATCATATCTCCTCTCAAGCATCTCTTCTCCAGGGAGAATAAATTTAGAGTTTGTAGTCGTTCCTCATAATTGAGGTCCTCCAGCCCCCATATTAATTTAGTTGCCCTTCTCTGGACTCTCTCCAGCTCCAGCACATCCCTTCTGAGGACTGGTGACCAGAACTAGAAAGGAATACTCCAGATGTGGCCAAACCAGAGTTTTATAAAGTGGTAGAATAATTGTTTTATCTCTGGAGTAAATTCCCTTTTTAATGCTTGGTAATATTCTGCTGGCTTTGGTAGCTGCAGCTTGACACTGCATGCTATTGCTCAGTTAAAATTCAAATATACTGCAAAATAAATTTTAACAATTTTAAATACCAAATTTATTTAGCTCTTGCTTAAAGTTGGCAACCGTCTGCCCACTTTTACTTTGACAGTGTTAATAATTGTACAACCTTGCCATGTATATTATTACAGTGACTATTCGTTTTGCAGGTGGTTCCTTGAATCCCGCTTCAAATCCATGAAACCCTAGCTTAGCTGTAAACCTCAATAAAGTCCTTGAGGGGCAAATCTGAATTCTGACCATAATTCTGGCATCAAACCCATTGTAATACAATGGATTTAGGGAGCTGGGCTCTGCCATGGGGTATAGGCAAAAAAAATAAATAAAAAATTAATAAATATATTTTAAAAAATACTATACAACTGGGATAGGCTCCTTTTTTTTAATGTGACTTTTACATTGACATTGAAAAACACCAATCCCTTAAATGACATGCTTGGGAGATGTCTTTAACCCTTTCACTGCCACAGGCGTTAATAATATGTTAGTGACAGCACAGCCCTATAAACTGATTCCCGGCTGCTATAGCAGTCCGTAGTCTGTTTACATCTCTCCAGCTGACTGTTAGCTTTCTAGTGGAAGTGACCACTGCTGGAAGATGTGCCCAGGACCCCCATACTTTACAAAAAAGTGTTATATTGTGTTTGTGTGTACTAGAAGTAACTTTAGTTTATTTTTTACTTAAAAAATAGGCGTTTGATATACAATTTGCCTAATATCTCGAGACAAAAAAAATCAACTACCACCATTTTTTGTCTCCATGGTCTCTGCTTTCAGAAAATATATAATGTTTAAGGGTTTTAATTAATCTGTGGGCCAAAAAATTGCATTTTAAAATGTATGCCCTGGGGGCAATCAAGCACCAGTAGGTCTGCTTACCTTAAAGCGGAGTTCCACTCATTTAAAAGTCAGCAGCTACAAAAAGTGTAGCTGCTGACCTTTAATAAACAGACACTCTCCTGTCCAATGGTCCAGCGATGTGGCCACCTGAAGCCTCGATTCTCTCCCCCTCCTCTCTGCGGTGCTGGTATTGCAAGTGTGTGCACCCTGCTGCGGCTTCACAGCTGGGAGTGCATGCGCGAGTCAGACTGAATATTTTCTTTATGGCCGGGCAATCTTATGGGACCTGTGACATGTCCCAGAAGATTGCAGGGAGGGATGGGGTAGAGGTAAACTTACGCTCGGTGTTGTGGCGACAGGAGAGGAAGTGGGAGATGGGTACCTGTGAAAACTAGGTACCCACCCCCCCCAAAAAAATGACATGCCAGGTGTGGCATGTCAGGGGGTCACAAATACTTAAAGCGAAAGTTCGATTTTTGGGTTGAACGCTGCTTTAAAGTGGATGTAAACCCACCACTCACCCAGTATAAACTAATGACACAATATTAATGTATATATACATGCAAACCTTTTGTATGTATCCCTACCTTGCAAATGTCACCCCCTTCAGCAGTAGGAGCCCCACAAAACTCTGGAATCAGTGGGTGGGTCTCTTTGCCGGAGCTCTGTGGGAAGAGTCGTGATGTCACAAGACTCCCTGCCCACCTCTACACTCTCCTACTCTTCAGTCATACTGATCATGCCCCATGATGAGTAACATCCAGTCAAAACTCAGGAAAGGCACAACATGCCCAATCATGCTGAGGTGTGAAGCAGCTAATCCTGGGAGAGCTGGAGAAGAAAGGAGGAGGGATGTGAAGCTGGAATCATAACACACACTGTGCTCTCTGCTCCTTCATGAGATAAAGAAATCAGATGTCAGTCACAGCAGTGGAGTATGTGGTGACACAAACTTATCCGTGTGTCATTTTTTATCTTACTAAAAAAAGACAAGAGGATTGCTCAGAGCTGGATTAACTCTTCGTGGCAAGACTGGGCACATATGACTTGACACCCTCTACTGTACCAGGTAGAAGTCTTCATTACATTATTTTTTTCAGGTTTACATCCACTTTAAGGGACCTGGGACTGCTATAAATGAAGTTGCACTTGCCATCTAAAGGTCTCTGACCTCTGGTACTGGAGTGAGCCTTACACATGAGTGCTTACATCCGTTAGCATTTATTTATATAGCCTGTACCTTTTTTCCCCAAAGTAAAGCTAAAGTTAGGCTTTAAATTGTATTTTACGTAAAGCCTGTTTCCTGATTAGAGTAAAAATTGATCACCTAGGATGAATTATCCCTACCAGTTGCTTGCTTCTATCCTCCACATGCACAAACATGCAAACTGTCCAATGTGAACTTGCATTTACAGTGATTGTTCATAAGGGCAATCATTTTGCAGCTATATCATGCATGCATAGCTTGCCAATAGTGTTCATAAACATCTTTTAGTGTTTTAATTAAAGGTAACTTAGAAGCTAACTTTTTCGTTACTATTGTTAGCAGCTAAGTGTTTCAGTAGTGCAGCCTTTGCAGCCACTATGCAGCCCTTTCTTCTCTACAGCCATTCAAAGTTCACGTACTGTATCAAAGGCTTCCAGAAGGCAGGGGCCAGGGAACTGATGTCTCACACTGCACAGCACAAAGCACGGAGCTGCGTGTAATCTGAAACCTGGGTGCCTGAGTGGAGAAAATGGACACAGTTTCATAGGGAAACATTCACAGCTTCAGCTGTCAAAAAATGCTGTGTGCAGGGATTAATTGTCGAAAATGATTCTTGCAGATAGAAGAGGAAGTAGAGAGCAGACAAGATTCACATTATGTGCTTTGGATAGAGGCAAGTATACCCTATAGCAGGATATGCTTTGTTAATTTCCATTTAAGAGGTTTACAACCATTTTACATTAAGATGTGTTTTACTTACAATGTTTGTCAACAGAATTTAAATTGGAAACCTGATATGGAGAACACCAGCATGGTTTCCAAAATAACTAGTCCCAGGTTGTCAGTCTGGAAACTCTAGCATTTGCCAAAGTGCTAGGCTATTGTGGTCTAGTGAAATTTGGTTTTATAATAAAGCAAAATGTACTGAAGCATCTACCTGCCTATGAGACAGAGGTGTTGATTGGTTACCTCTGGCTGAGCAGTCAGTTAGTGCCTCTGCATTTACAGAGCCACATCCAGCTCAGAAAGTTAAAACAGCAGTGAGCCAGACTCTGTACACTTCAGGAGGTAGAAATCCATTGGTGGGATCTAGCTTCAATTTTTTTTTAAAGCAAAAGCTTTTGCCTCAAGGGTTAAAGTGGTTGTAAACCCTTACATATACTCAGAGAAGTGACTAGCCTCAGGTGATACACAGAGATAAAACAAACCCTCCTACATGAATTGTATCTGTTTATCTGCAGCCATCTGTCCCATACAGCCTTCTACAACACACACACATGAAATAATTTTTCAGCAGAAAGCAGGGGTCAGGGAGCTGACTTCACATACACTGCAGTGCTAGAGCACAGAGCTGAGTGTAATCTGAAAGCTGATTGGAGGAAAGTGACACCTCCCCCCCAAAAAAAAACAGGTTCAGAGAAACATAGAGCCAAGGGTATGAGTCATCTGCTGTGTGCTGGAGAGGGGCAGGCTGTCTCACTGGAGGCAGAGTTGTAGGCTTTATCTATTAGGAGGGAGTCATGCAGATAGCAGAGAGAGGAGAGATCAGAGAGGTATTAGACTCGGTGCTTTGGATTCTGGTTAGTACACACTATAGTGGGATGTACTTCATTTTTCATGTATAAGGTCAGGGGTCTTCAAACTATGGCCCTCCAGTTGTTCAGGAACTACAATTCCCATCATGCCTAGTCATGTCTGTAAATGTCAGTGTTTTACAATGCCTCATGGGATGTGTAGTTCTGTAACAGCTAGAGGGCCATAGTTTGAGGATCCCTGTAAAAGGTTTACAATCACTTTAAAATATTGGGTTAAGCTTAACCTTAGAAATATGTTAATTTTTTAGGGTTAACAGGCTGAGGTAACAGTTATTTTGAGGGTTTAGGTACAGTGTTAAAGAATGGATGAGGTTAGGAGACACTTGGTAGACTGAGGTAAAGTTTAGGGGTTTAAAAGGTTAGAAGTAACTGGCTTAGCTATTATTCTTTCTTGGGTGAAGTACTTGCTTGGATGTACTGTAGTCATTTTCCCTTTTGTGTTTACTGTAGCTGTCTTTTCACTTTAAGTGCAATTCACAGGTATTATTTGAGCTTAAATGTACAACACCAAAAGCATTGTGCCTAAAATTAGCATACAGTTATTCTTAGAGTGAAAATAAATCAGTCTTTGTACATGTTAAGCATTTTGTTCCCTTTGCTTTCTAAGGTCCCAGAACATTTGATATTAATTGAAAACAAACCAATGAATCTGGATCTAATTAGAATAAAGTGTTTGTATTTTAAGGCTTTATTTCATATTTTGTATAAACAGCTGAATCAAAGTCTGTAACAGAGGGGACACATTTTCAAAAGAAAATATAAGGTTTGGCACCTTCTTCAAATGGATGCCTGTTTTGCTTCAATCTTAGATCATAATTGCCCCTAAGAAGTTAACAACATTTTCTGAAATGCACTGAAATAACAAAGTAGTATTTAAAGTGGAGTTCCACCCATTTAAAAGTCAGCAGCTACAAAAAGTGTAGCTGCTGACTTTTAATAAACAGACACTCACCTGTCCCACGGTCCAGCGATGTGGCCACCCGAAGCCTTGCTTCTTTCCCCCTCCTCTCTGCGGCGCTGGCTTTGCAAGTGTGGGGGCACCCAGCTGTGGCTTCACAGCCGGGCACGCACTGTGCATTCACGAGCCAAGCTGCATGTTATGAATGGCCAGGCAATATTCTGGGACCTGTGATGTGTCCCAGAAGATTGCAGGGAGGGAGGGGGAAAGGTAAACTTCTTTCTGGCGCCGTGTCTCCAGGAGAGGAAGTGGGAGCTGGGTGGCATGTCAGGGGGTCATGAGTACTTAAAGCGGAAGTTCCATTTTTGGGTGGAACTCCACTTAATACTACCTGCCTATCTATTGTATTCCTTAGCAAAAATATATATTTACAAATAGGAAGACATGTACTGGAATATTCCATATCCTTACACTACAAATGGAAACATACTATTGTTAAGAAACATGTACCTGGTAAAGGAACAAAAATAGTGAATGGTAGGCAATGTTTCCAATTTAACTAAGAGTGTTTTATTGCTGTTGGTTGAAAGCCAAACATTTTCTCAACTTTATCTTAAAGTTTCTTATTAGTTTTTACTTTTATATATTGGCA
Organism: Aquarana catesbeiana; assembly: GCF_042186555.1. NCBI lineage: Eukaryota > Metazoa > Chordata > Amphibia > Anura > Ranidae > Aquarana > Aquarana catesbeiana. The sequence continues at coordinate 377,801,584 of NC_133324.1, read as the reverse complement.
TTGGTGAAATCCAGAAACCAATTCAATATGGAAGATTAGGTCAGCCTTCCATAAAAACCTTGAATTATATAGAAATAAAAACAGTCCCAATAAGAATTCTGCTACAAATGTTCCACTGAAGACTTGTGAATAATCCACCTGTGAACTTTTAATAGAAATAGATGTACATGTGTCATAAAGTTAACCACATCCCTCAAAAAAAAATAGTCAAATGAATAACTCTTCATGTATTGATTAATGGAAAATTCTGTTGACAGAAAAGAAAAAGAAATTGAACAAAAGTTAACAATACTACATTACTGTCTGTAGAAAATCTAATTGTTTTACCAATTATGAAATTACATAAAATCAACTCTTGGGTTGCCATGAAAATACTATTTCTATATAACGTAAAAATTAGAGGAATGGGAAGGGGATCTCAATAAATGAGTCTCAACTTGTTCTAAGGTTTTGCTGGTACCACATCCTCTTTAACAAGACACTGAAAAATAGTGAATTCCCTACCAAAAAGAGCTAATAGGACTTTTTAGGTATTAAACCAGAGTAACCACTTGCCAACCGCATGCCGTCGTTTGACGGTGGCAGTATGGCACTCCTGTGCGAATCACCATAGCTGTACGGTGGGCGCTTTAAGGAGTATAGGGGGCACGCTGCGTTCCGCCGCATGACTTAGGAGCCAATGCGTGTGGCTGGCCGCCAGCTACCCGTGATTGCTCCTGAGAAGGACAGAATGGAGATCTAGCAATGTAAATAGACAGATCTCCGTTCTGTCAGGGGAGTAGAGACAGATCGTCTGCTCCTAGTACTTAGGAGCAGTGATTTGTCTCCTCCCCCAGGCAAACCCATCCCCACACAGTTAGAAGCACACTGAGGGAACACATTTAACCCCTTGATCGCCCCCTAGTGTTAACCTCTTCACTGCCAGTGACATTTCCACATTAATCAGTGGCTATTTTTAGCTCTGATTGCTGTATGAATGTCACTGGTCCAAAAATAGTGTCAAAAGTGTCCGATCTGTTCGCCACAATGTTGCAGTCCTGATAAAAATTGCAGATTATCGCCATTACTAGTAAAAAAAAAAATTGTAATAAAAATGCTATAAATCTATCCCCTATTTTTTACCAAAAATATGTAGAAGAATACATATCGGTATAAAATAAGGAAGAAATTTGTTTTTTATATAGTTTTTGGGGATATTTATTATAGCAAAAAAAAAAAATATTGCTTTTTTTAAAAATTGTCAGTCTTTTTTTGTTTATAGCGCAAAAAATAAAAACCGCAGAGGTGATCAAATACCACCTTCTGGTGGTATTAATTTTATCATACAAAACATTAAAAGTGAAAGATTAAAATATGAATGTCAAACATTCTGGTATTGTTTCAAAACACAGTACAATTGCAGATCATGCCAGTATATTTTCTGAGGACCTAGTTGTTCACAAAGGGGATCTCACATAAGATTCTTCATCTCTGACATGTTTCGGAAGACAAAAGCCTGCCTCCTCAGGGAGAACTTGATTAAATCTCTAAGATTACAAACAAAATAAAACAAGTAAGTAACACTAACCATAGAGCAGTACATAGTCCAATTCATTACAGTTTCTATATGCATTTTTTACCTGTTGTTGATAGCATTAACTTGTTCCCAAGAATTGAAGGATTGCAGCCGCCATGTGGAGGAGGCATTCAGATAGTCAACATTTAAAGATTGTATATAATGGATGCAGCAGAGCTGAGGTAAGCCCTATAAAGCGAATAATATACACAATGGTATAAAAAAAGAGAAATTAAGAAGAGGAAGAAAAAAAAGGAAAAAGAAAATAAGGAAAAAAAAGAAAAAAGGGAATTAGAAGAGGAGGAAAGGGGGAAAGAGAGATCTTATAACCCAAATCCAATACTTCCTGATTAGGGATGAGCTTCGAGTTCGAGTCGAACTCATGCTCGACTCGAACATTGGCTGTTCGCAAGTTCGCCGAACAGCGAACAATTTGGGGTGTTCGCGGCAAATTCGAATGCCGCAGAACACCCTTTAAAAGTCTATGGGAGCAATCAAAAGTGCTAATTTTAAAAGCTTATATGCAAGTTATTGTTATAAAAAGTGTTTGAGGACCCGGGTCCTGCCCCAGGGGACATGCAAAAAAAAGTTTTAAAAATGGCCGTTTTTTCAGGAGCAGTGATTTTAATAATGCTTAAAGTCAAACAATAAAAGTGTAATATCTCTTTAAATTTCATACCTAGGGGGTGTCTATAGTATGCCTGTAAAGGGGCGCATGTTTCCCGTGTTTAGAACAGTCTGACAGCAAAATGACATTTCGAAGGAAAAAAAACATTTAAAACTACCCGTGGCTAACTCCCGTTTCTATATAAATATGTTACCCTTCAATATAGTGTCAAGTCCGGGTCCACAGGGAAAGTATTGTCATGCATGCACACCGAGACCAATTGGAGAGAATACGTTTCGGGGGGGGGAATAAAAAGCTGGATTCAACTACACGTGCTCCGGTTTACCTGTGTGTGACAATGCTATATCCTACGTTTATCTGGTGTTCATTTGCTACCCATAACATGTTATATCGCAGATGTATTGGGAGCCTGATACTTTCTGTTTTGTTCCTTCTAAGGAAAGGGAGCCTCAGGCTGGGTGCACAGAAGTCCGTCCCATTTTATTTATTGCCCTTTTATTATTTCTTCTTTTATTATGCTGCCAGATGCAAAAGCATAAAGAAAAATCCGTTACTGATGCAGGCTAGTATTGGCTGGGTGGGGGACAATGCTGGGAGGGGGGAGCGGAGAAGGGAAGCTGAAAAATTGAACTTAATTGTGTGCACTTTAACTGCTACGTCTACAACACTAACACGTCCCGGATCTGTCAGGTGTCTACTGGACAAATGCAATATGTTATATCACCCATTCCTTCTGTTTAACCATTCTACATCGCCCCGCCACAATGGGGCTAAAGGCTACATTAGCATACTAATATATAGTCACAAACAACAATGCCTAGACTATCATTGAAGTTCCTTACATGGAATGTGAGGGGATTGCGTGATAAAATTAAGCGGGCGGCAGCTCTCGCATTTCTTAAAAAGCAAAGAGCGGATGTGGTGACCCTGGTTGAGACGCACATAGAGGGTAGACTTCAGATGACACTCCGTCGCCCGTGGGTGGGTTGGGCATTCCACTCGACCCACACAACACACTCAAGAGGTGTCTCGGTACTTATCGCAAAAACAGTACACTTTGAATTATGCGAGCTGCACACTGACCCACAAGGTAGATATATATTTATATCCGCTAAATTACACGGGGAACCCTTCTTGATCCTGGCTGTCTATGTCCCTCCCCCATTTTCCACCTCCATACTACTAGAGGGAATCTCCTTTATAGCAAAATACCCAACAGCTCAAACAATATGGATGGGAGATTTTAATAGCACACTTAATGAAGAACTAGACAGACTGAGACCAACTCCACTTGCTACAAACCCTCCCAAGGATACTAAACTCGCCAAGCTTTTCTCACCCTTTCACTTGATAGACACCTGGAGGCATAAACACCCGCACACGCGTAAATACTCCTGCTTCTCAGCAACACACAATACTATGTCAAGAATTGACTTTATTTTTATATCCCAAAATCTGTTAGCACGTCTCCTTGAGACAGAGTTTGGTCCTAGACTGCTCTCGGATCACGCTCCATACTGGATCACCCTCACCTTCCACATAGATAAACCACCAACTTCATGGCGCCTTAATCCGTTCTGGCTGACGCTGTTGCCAGAAGATGACGACTTGTCAGCCGAATGGGAGACCTTCTTCTGAGAAAACACAAACTCTGCCTCTTTCCTGATAGTATGGGAAACTTTTAAAATACACGCCAGGGCTACCCTAATAACTCGCATCAACAGGATCAAAACAAACTCATCAGATATATATGAGAAGGCGGAGACTGAATTCTCACGCACAGAACACACATATCAAACTGACCCATCTCAAGCTAACGCCTCCCACTTAAAACTACAATCTAGGATCATGAACCAACTCCAATACGAAAAAGCAAGACAGAAACTATTTTTTGCCAAACAGAAGTATTTTGAGCAGGGAGAGAGAGCTGGAAAACTCCTGGCGTTTCTAGCTCGAAATGAGGATAAACCCCCAGTGGTAATTGCACTTCAGAGCCCAGAGGGGCAAAAAATCACGGATCCTCCTGTTGTATCATCTAAGTTTAGGGAGTTCTTTATGGACCTATACAATTCTAGGACCCAAGAGGGACCAGATGATATGGCCCCCTTTCTGGAAGGAGTAGCATTCCCTCAACTTACGATTGAACAAAGGGAGCTTCTAGAGGCCCCTCTCACTAAAGAAGAAATAGACACCGCAATTGCGAATTTTGCCAAATCTAAATCCCCTGGCTCAGATGGGCTACCCATAGAATTTTACTCACATTACAATGAAATAATCACCCCCAAACTGCTTACCCTTTATAATGTCATGTTTAAACAATTCACCCTCCCAGCCTCTATGGGTGAGGCCACAATTGTCTTGATACCTAAACCGGGCAAGGACTTGAGTCACCCGGAATCCTACCGCCCTATCTCATTACTACAGGCTGATATCAAGATTCTGGCCAAAATTCTAGCCATGCGACTCAATCAAGTGATACTCAACCTTATACATGCTGACCAGGCAGGTTTTATGCCGGGACGTAACACTTCCTTTAACCTACGGAAATTATTTATAAACCTGCAGGCTACACATGAGAATATAGGCACAAAAGTGATAGTCACCCTCGATACAGCCAAGGCTTTCGACTCGGTTGAGTGGGGATATCTCTGGTGCTGTCTCGAACGATATGGCTTTGGTCCAAACTTCATTCAATGGGTACAATTACTATACCAGAACCCCACAGCCAGAGTGGTGGCAAATGGATGGCCGTCTCAGAAGTTCGACCTCCACAGAGGCACGAGACAGGGCTGCCCATTGTCCCCACTACTGTATGCTCTAGCTGCGGAACCACTGGCTGTTTCTATTCGGACAGACCCAGAGATCATAGGATTAAAAACTGGAACCCTCACAGAAAAAATCAGCATGTACGCTGATGACACATTGCTTTACTTGGCGGACCCAGGTCCTTCCCTCCACCGGGCTCTTCAGACAATTGAACGCTTTGGGAAATTCTCGGGCCTCAAAATAAATTGGGGGAAATCCCAAGTTTTACCAATAGACACATTCCCACTAACGGAATTCCAAGCCACCCTACCATTACAAAGGGTAGACACAATTAAATACTTAGGAATAAATACCTCCAAAAATTCAGCAGACTATATAACACTCAACATTAAACCATTATATTCCCTTATTAAAACTAAAACACAATCGTGGACTAGACTACCCTTAGGAGTATGGGGCCGCATCAACCTTATAAAAATGATACTACTCCCTAAAATATTATATATACTCTGGCATGCCCCAACATACATACCTCTAAAACACTTTAAAATAATGGAGTCCCTTCTCAAACCCTTTGTGTGGGGGAAAAATAGACACAAGATTGCATGGCAAACCCTCAAAAACCCAACAGACATGGGAGGTACAGCACTTCCAGACCTTAATCACTACTATATTGCGTCCCAACTCTCCCAACTTTACCATATAGATAAGGTGGACAGTGAAAGATTCCTGATGCTACTCTGCCCACAATGGGCCCAAGGAACCTCAGATTCCATATATGCTATCACCATGGGTACTAGGACCAATGAAGGTAACACACACAAAACATCCCTGTTGTACCAGTACAGACGCATCTGGGAACTCGCAAACAACAAACTCAATATACCCAGACATAACGACTTCACTCCCTTATGGTGTAACAGAGACCTACCAGAGCTCCACAACATCCATGACCCGAGACCTTGGATGGAGAGGGGTATACTCTACTTGCACCATGTCTGGTCAAACGGAACCCTTAAAAGTTTTGACACCCTTAAAGAGGAATTCCATCTGACCAGCAATATGGTATTCAGATTCCTCCAATTGAGACACGCAATACAGGCACAATTTCCACAACTCCCATTACAGTCAGCCCCCAATCCTCTAATAGCAATCATAAAAGATACAGACCCAAAAAAATTAATCTCCTGTTTCTATAACATGCTCACTATCCCAATAGCCACAAAAATAACTTACGGTCTCAAATCCCGCTGGGAAAGGGATCTGGGTAACCTAGAAGATGAGGAATGGGAAGAAGCATTGGACACGTGTAAAGAAGTATCTCCCAAACTGTCAGACAGGTTGACACAATTATATATAATACACCGTACATACCTAACCCCGCACAGGGTAGCCAGATACAAACACAACTGCTCAACTTTGTGTCCAATGTGTAAGTCCTCAGAGTGCTCATTCTACCATCTCCTCTGGTCATGCCCACAGATACAGGGCCTATGGAAACAGATAGTGACCTTCCTTCATGACAACATGGGCTCACCTGTGACACTGGACCCCAAACAATGCCTGTTAGGTGTATTCCCGAACCCACTGGAAAAATACACCAAGGTATTTCTACAGGAGACCCTCTTCTCATGTAGAAAGATAATAGCTAGGAAGTGGATGCGTCCCTTACCACCCGAGACTAAAGAATGGAAAGCAGAGGTAAATGGGACACTCCCATATAAACGGGTGATATACATCAATAGAGGGTGCCCAAACAAATACAATAGAATATGGGATCGATGGCTACAGGACTCGGAAACTTGCTCATGATCAATGTAAACACACCGGAGAAATACCTCTCCTCAATGAAAGTACTATAATCATATTCTACATTAAATGATAATATCAATAGAGAACGTCAGAAGAAACGTACAACAGACCACTCATGTGTGTAACCATCTTTATTTTACGTACAATTACATTACAATGTATACATGTATAAGTATGTGCAAATAATATGACTTGTATGCATTCTGATTCACAATAAAAAACTTTGTTGGGAAAACTACCTGTGGCTATTGCATTGCCGACAATACACATAGAAGTTCATTGATAAAAACGGCATGGGAATTCCCCACAGGGAAACACCGAATCAAAATTTAAAAAAAAAATGACGTGGGAGTCCCCCTAAATTCCATACCAGGCCCTTCAGGTCTGGTATGGATATTAAGGGGAATCCCCGGCCAAAATTTAAAAAAAAAATGACGTGGGGTTCCCCCAAAAATCCATACCAGACCCTTATCCAAGGCCACATGCCCTCAACATTGGGAGGGTGCTTTGGGGTAGCCCCCCAAAACACCTTGTCCCCATGTTGATGAGGACAAGGGCCTTATCCCCACAACCCTGGCCGGTGGTTGTGGGGGTCTGCGGGCGGGGGCTTATCGGAATCTGGAAGCCCCCTTTAACAAGGGGACCCCCAGATCTTGCCCCCCCGTGTGAAATGGTAAGGGGGTACTTACCCCTACCATTTCACTAAAAAACTGTCAAAAATGTTAAAAATGACAAAAGACAGTTTTTGACAATTCCTTTATTTAAATGCTTCTTCTTTCTTCTATCTTCCTTCATCTTCTTCTGGTTCTTCTGGCTCTTCTGGTTCTTTCTCCGGCGTTCTCGTCCAGCATCTCCTCCGCGGTGTCTTCTATCTTCTTCTCCTCGGGTCGCTCCGCACTCATGGCATGGGGGGAGGCTCCCGCTCTTCTCTTCATCTTCTTCTTCATCCTCTTCTCTTCTTCCTTCTTCTCTTCTTCTCTTCTTCATTTTCTTCTCCGGGCTGCTCCGCATCCATGATGGGACTTCCCTGTGGCATTCCCCGTGACGTCACAGGGAAGTCCCGTCAAGTCACCGTGCGTCAGAGGGGGGGCCCCGCCCCCCCCTTTATTTAAGAACCGTCAGACGAGGAGATGGGGTCACACAGCGGGAGCCTACCTCCATGCCAGCATGGGTGCGGAGTGGCCCGGAGAAGAAAATGAAGAAGAGAAGAAGAGAAGAAGGAAGAAGAGAAGAGGATGAAGAAGAAGATGAAGAGAAGAGCGGGAGCCTCCCCCCATGCCATGGGTGCGGAGCGGCCCAAGGAGAAGAAGATAGAAGATGCCGCGGAGGAGATGCTGGACGAGAACGCCGGAGGAAGAACCAGAAGAGCCAGAAGAACCAGAAGAAGTAGATGAAGGAAGATAGAAGAAAGAAGAAGAATTTAAATAAAGGAATTGTCAAAAACTGTCTCTTGTCATTTTTTAAATTTTTGACAGTTTTTTAGTGAAATGGTAGAGGTAAGTACCCCCTTACCATTTCACACAGGGGGGGCCGGGATCTGGGGGTCCCCTTGTTAAAGGGGGCTTCCAGATTCCTATAAGCCCCCCTGCCCGCAGACCCCCACAACCACCGGCCAGGGTTGTGGGGATGAGGCCCTTGTCCTCATCAACATGAAGACAAGGTATTTTGGGGGGCTACCCCAAAGCACCCTCCCAATGTTGAGGGCATGTGGCCTGGTACGGTTCAGGAGGGGGGCCGCACTCTCGTCCCCCCCTCTTTTCCTGCGGCCTGCCAGGTTGCGTGCTCGGATAAGGGTCTGGTATGGATTTTGGGGGGACTCCACGCCGTTTTTTTTTTTTTTTTTTGGCGCGGGGTTTCCCTTAAAATCCATACCAGACCTGAAGGGTCTGGTATGGAATTTAGGGGGAACCCCACGTCATTTTTTTAAAAAAATTTGGCCGGGGTTCCCCTTAATATCCATACCAGACCTGAAGGGCCTGGTATGGAATTTAGGGGGACTCCCACGTCATTTTTTTTTTACATTTTGGTTCGGGGTTTCCCTGTGGGGAATTCCCATGCCGTTTTTATCAATGAACTTCTATGTGTATTTTCGGCAATGCAATAGCCGCGGGTAGTTCTAAATGTGTTTTTTCCTTCGAAATGTCATTTTGCTGTCAGACTGTTCTAAACACGGGAAACATGCGCCCCTTTACAGGCATACTATAGACACCCCCAGCTACGAAATTTAAAGGGATATTACACTTTTATTGTTTGACTTTAAGCATTATTAAAATCACTGCTCCTGAAAAAAACGGCCGTTTTTAAAACTTTTTTTTGCATTGATCCATGTCCCCTGGGGCAGGACCCAGGTCCCCAAACACTTTTTATGACAATAACTTGCATATAAGCCTTTAAAATTAGCACTTTTGATTATTCATGTTCGTGTCCCATAGACTTTAACGGTGTTCGCGTGTTCGAGAGAACTTTTTTCCTGTTCGCATGTTCTGGTGCGAACCGAACAGGGGGGTATTCGGGTCATCCCTATTCCTGATCAAAAGATTATCATTAGTTAGCATATTTGGGGGCCTATACATAATGGTATCCCAGGACTTTCCAAACTACACCCCTACTCCCCAATCACATAATAAATATTATCCCTTAGGGCCAAATGGATCAAATTGGATTCCAAATATTTATTTATCCAGAGCTATAAAAAGTCAAATTAGTGCAGAGCAATATGTGAGTCCATATACTAATATGGGTAGAGCAGAAACTTCTCAACAATAAGAGGGCAGGGACACCTCATGAGGAGAGAAAAATTCTGATCCACTGTATAGTCTATGTGACTGATCCTCCACCACCAAATCCAAACTCTTACCAGATGAGATGAACCTCTGAATTAACAGCAGGTCATGCAGGCTTGTATTCACAAACGGGATAAGAGTAGTAGGTAAATGAGCCGGATGGAACAGATGATCCAGGAAGCGATGAAGAAAATGCATGGAGGACATTTACCGCAGGCATAAAAGCCAGAGAGAAAGGATAAAATTCTATTATCCTTAATGACAGGGGGGGTCAACAACACTCAGAGCGAGAACATCTCTCAAAGTTGGAGCCCATCTGTAAATGAACCTGGGACATGGGGGCAATACTGTGCCTAACACTTTATCTTTCTTTAGAATGTCCCAGTGTTTCATAATAATTTTTTCAAATTTTTTGTGTTGTATGTATAAAACAATTTTATATTCAAAATTGTTGTCTTTCTGGTTGTTACTTTTATTAGGATCAGCTACTAACAAAGTTCTATCTGAATTCCCAATATTATAAATCTCACTAGTGATCTGTTCTTTCTTATACCCTTTTTGAAGAAACCGCCCAGCTAATATGTTAGCTAATATGTGCATAATAATCCGATTCTAGAGTGCAATTCAGCCTAAGGTGGATAAACTGGCCTCTTGGGATGTTGCACAGCCAAGATTGGTGATGGCAACAATGGTATGTAGCCATTTTTGTCTGTAGGTTTAACCATTTCAGCCCCAGAAGAATTTACCCCCTTCCTGACCAGAGCACTTTTTGCAATTCGGCACTGCATCGCTTTAACTGACAATTTCACAGTCGTGCAATGTTGTACCCAAACAAAATTGACGTCCTTTTTTTCCCACAAATAGAGCTTTCTTTTGGTGGTATTTGTTTGCCTCTGTGGTTTTTATTTTTTGTGCTATAAACAAAAAAAGAGCGTCAATTTTTGAAAATACACATTATTTTTTAATTTTTGCTATAATAAATATCGCAGAAAAAAATATATAAAAAAACAATTTTTTCCCTCAGTTTAGGCTGATATGTATTTTTCTATATATTTTTGGTAAAAAAAAAATCGCAATTAGCGTATATTGATTGGTTTGCGCAAAAGTTATAGTGTCTACAAAATGTTGGATAGATTTAAAGCATTTTTATTATTATTTTTTTACTAGTAATGGTGGCGATCTGCGATTTTTATCATGACTGAGACATTATGGCGGACACATCCGACAATTTTGACACATTTTTGGAACCATTGGCATTAATACAGTGATCAGTGCAATTAAAAATGCATTGATTACTGTAAAAATGTCACTGGCAGTGAAGAGGTTAACACTAGGGGGCGGTGAAGGGGTTAACTATGTTCCCTGGGAGGTGATTCTAACTGAAGGGGGAGGGACTAAGTAAAGGAAGTGACAGATCATGGTTCCTAGCTAATAGGAACACACGATCTGTCACTCCTGTCAGAACAGAACAGGGAAGTGCGTGTTTACACACTCGTCCCTGTTCTGTGTCTCCTGGTCACAATCGCTCGTGGCCGGCAGTCATCGGGACCATCGGCCATGAGCATCGGCACCCCCACTGTGCAGTGGGTGCGCACGTGCCTGCTATCCGGACCCCGCGAGACCATGTACAGTAATTCATTTTCACGCAGGGGAGCCAACCTGCCACAGTAAAACTGTGGCGGCTGGTCCGGAAGCAGTTAAAAAAGTTTTTTTTAAAAAGTATGCCCTTCCTTAAAAATCTCCAATTCCAGGAATGTTATGCGCTTGGCATCAACATTCCAAGAAAGTTTTTATTTTTATTGTTCCCATTAAGTTTTGACATGAACATCTGTAAACTAATCAGTTCACCTTCCCACACCATGATCAGGTCGTCTATATATGTTTGGTAACATCTCAGCTGTACTGGTCTATTACAAAAGATGGTTTCATCCTCTCAGAGCACCATGAATAAATTTGCGATGCTCGTGGCAAACCGAGCGCCCATGGCAACTCCTAAGATCTGCAAGAAAAATTTTCCATCATACCAAAAATAATTTTTGTCTAAACAAAATTCCAAAGATTTCATCAAAAAGCCCTTGTGTGACTTTGGGAGTTTGAACCTATCCAAAGCCCATTTTACAGACGTCAGTACATCCTGATGGCCAATAATGGTGTAAAGCGAACTGACCTCTGCCGTGACCAAAAGAGTATTATCATTACCTGACAAAGTTTAAATGATTTGAATAACATGCTTATTGTCCTTCAAATATGCTGTTGTTTTGGACACCAAGGGTTTGAAGAAATAGTTAATGTATTGACCCAGACGAGCTGTCACTGAGTCAATGCCATTGACAATCAGCTTCCCTGGAGGCAATTGAGCGTTCTTGTGCACTTTAGGCAAAAAATACACAATAGGCCTCCTACAAGCATTGCGATCTAAATACATAACTTCCTTTTTATTCAAAACCCAAATGTCTTTACCATGTTGAACAAGTACTTGTAACTCACTCTTATATTGGAACACTGGATCATTATTCAACATCTGGTTGGCCAGCAACCGTTCCATCTTACCCATATAAAAACATTTGGTCATGATTACTAGGCCACCCCCCTTATCAGCGGGGTGGACCACAACATTTTTGTTTTTTTTCCAGGGTAGCATTTCCTGATTTAAGGTAAACAGGATCTCTCACTTGTTTAATTTTCATTGATTCTAGGTCACTGGAGACCGTATTTTTGAACACCTTGATGTGTCTATGATCATTTTTTGGCAGATTGAATACTGATTTATTTGCTAAGTTAGGGGGGACTACAGAAGGAACCTCATAGGTAGGCAATGATAATCTCTCACCAGGTTTGGAGAGAAAATATTGTTTGATATTAAGGGTTCTGATAAAGGACCTTCAATTCATCCTCAGATAGCACTAACCCACTAATATTATAAATACAATCACCTATTATAGTCTTTGGCTTTTTTGTTCTTCTACCGGCTCTTCTTCCTCTCTTTCCCTAATTTTGCTGCCCTGTTTGCTTCCAGTGGGTGTCTGTTCCCAAGGGTCTCGCCATTGGGGTTGGCAGTTCCCTAAAAATCCATCCCCCTGTGATGATTCATCATTGAATTGTGGTGCAAAACGATTCTGGACCAATGGTGCTTTTTTTGGAAATATTCATTTTCCATAGGGTATTCATTATCCCTAGGGTATTGATTATAACTGTTATAGTGGTGTGGATCCCTATTAGGATGTCCATTAGGAGTTCTGCCTCTAGATGGACATGAGGTGCCATTATGATCCCGCAAATAAGTGGGTTCCTGGGGAGGTGGGTGAGGGTAAGCATGACTTCTACCTCTCCCTACTCTCCCACAGTTACCCCTGGAGTCGGGATGTCTATATCCTCTATTGTTGGTTCCCCTAGTAGGGAGGACATGGGAATGGACAGAAGTGGGAGGAAGGAGGGGATTTAGAGGAGCCTGGGTAGATGTAATATTAGCTGCCACTGGATCCACATTTTGGACCTTAGACTGCCACTTAAAAACATCTCCACTGGAAAAATCCCCAGAATCCCTGATATATTTAGTTTTTTTTTCTTTTCCTGGCTCTCCTTATCCCATTTTACCGTTTTGGTTTTTAATTCACCAAAAAATTTGGGAAAATCAGGTGAATCTTGTAACGGTTCTATTTTATTCTTAAGATCTACAATCTGTTTATCCAATACTTTAATTTTCCTTTGTTTTCGAACTAATAGAAGTTCCAACAGTTCCTGGCCTTTTTTATCAAAAAAGTATTGCAATTCCAATAAAGATTCATCATCAACCAGGCCATCATTCGGTGGGAGATCCCACCTTAATCTCTTAGGAACCAATTTACATTTAATGTATTGTAAAAAAGACGCTATATCCCACCATGCTTTAATTTTCTTTTCAAATACATAGCCCAATTTCTTAAAACAGATGGATAAGTCATCAGGATTATTGGAAGATTGAGTATCGGAGAAGACTACATTAAGTCTAACCTCCCTTTGTTCCAAAAATTTAAACACACAAAGTCCCATAGGATGTAACGTGTACGGGGGGAGGAGCTATCCTGTGGATGTCACCCGCTGCTCCGGCAGAGCACTGTGTTTCTACTGGTGTTGCTACACATGCCATTTTTATAGTTGTATTGATTGCATTCTTTTTTATGGCTATCAGCCTTTTTATATATTGTGGAATTTTTATACATTGTGGAATTTTTCAATAAATGAACCTTGCGGAGTGCACTTAGATTGTGCCTTTTTTTCCTCATCAGACACACCGCTTCCTGGATCATCTGTTCCATCTGGCTCATCTACCTACTACTCTTATCCCATTTGTGGATACAAGCCTGCATGACTTGCTGTTAGTTCAGAGGTCCATCTCATATGGTAAGCATTTGGATTTGGTGGTGGAGGATCAGTCATTTAGACTATACAGCGGATCAGAATTTTGCTCTCCTCACGAGGTGTCCCTGCCCTCTTATTGTTGAGAACTTTCTGCTCCACCCATATTAGTATATGGACTCACATATTGCACTGCACTAATTTGACTTTTTATTCTATTTTGAGGTGTTGTGATTTGCCTTATAGTGTTCAGCTGCATTTTCTCCTTCACTTAATTTTTTTTTTGTGTGCACTGATTGTTTCATTATTTTAATTATTATTATTCCTATAATGCTATATCAATTCCAATACTTAAAACATAGTGATAATAATAATTTTTCCTTTTACCATTAGTAATGGCGATGACGAACACACACCTATCTCTCTAACTCTCCTTGGCGTCCACCAACAAAAGGTCCCCCAACATCTATCCAGAGACCCAAACTCCAAGAATCACCAAATCTGGAGGGGGTTTAAATATTTTTGAAAATGGCGTTTCTGCCCTCCCTTGCACGTGTGCAATTATGTCATCGTGCACGGCACTGCCTTATGACGTCATCACCCAAAATGCTGCGTAATGATGTCATGAAGCCGTGGCCATCTTGCTGACCACCCAAGGTGTCTATAGGGTAAAGAAAAAGGAAAGTAAAAAAGAAAAAAGAAAAATTGAGAAAGAAGGGGAAGAAAAGGGAAAAAAGGGGTAAAAAATGTAAAAATGTTAAGAGAAAATAAAATAGGAAAAAGGCAGAACCAAATTAGAGTCTCAATTCTCAGAGTCTCAATTCATGGTGGCGGTGGTCCAATGGGAACAGTTTTGTCATGAAAGCAATTTTTTAAACAACGCCCATATTACAATACGTGATTTACAAAACATAATAGAATTGGTACATATACATACTATCAGAAACTATGATCATATAACATTATTTATGGCCATATATTTCATATATGTATTTCAACCACGATGTTATAATAAATACCGAACACCAGAAAAACACAGTACCAAACTGAGCATATCTTAAAAGCACAGCTCCTTTACACCAATGGCTGTATTAACCTTTAAGGGGCAAAAAAAGGTTTGAAACTCAAGGCATCATTCAACCCTAGGAGCTGGGTTGCCGCCAGTTGGTGTATCCATCTTGTTTCCTTTTGGAAGATTTGACGATCCCAGTCGCCTCCTCTAGTGTCTAGATGCTCCCCCTCAGGAGCAAATATTTTATACAAATACTACATTTAAACTTCAACGTCCCTCTTTTTTAGTAAACACCCTGATTGAGATATTCATCTATTTGCAAAGAGATTATTACTGCAAGTTCTACATGAGAAAAGCAAAGCATGTAAGGATTGTGCTCAGAGTCTTGACTTTTCCAATTATAAAACATGTGATCTCAAAGCACCTTAAGAGTTAATTGAATTATTAGAAGAGAGTGATAACTTGAAATATATTGATGAGATTGATAAGTGGGACCTTAATGAATTGTTCCACATCCATGTGATTCTTTCACATCCACTAGCTTTCCATTGCAGAATGTATTCAAACCCATGTCCAAGACCTTTGCTTCATTAACTCTCAATGACAATATATTTTCTTTTGCCCAACAAACAAGAAAATACATTATGGAACTACCTGTTAAGGAGGGTTCTTAGTACAATCTGACTAAACCCATTTAGCAACCTTAGATACCCTTATGCAGTGTACACACGGTCGGACTCTTCGACCGGACTTGTCCGACGGACGCCGACGGACCAAATCCGGCGGACAATTCGATCGTGTGTGGGCTTCACCGGACCTTCAGCGGACTTTTCCAGTTGCAAATCTGACGGACTTTAGATTTGGAACATGCTTCAAATCTTTACCTCGTAACTCCGCCGAACCCAGAAATCCGCTCGTCTGTATGCTAGTCTGACGGACAAAAAACTACGCTAGGGCAGCTATTGGCTACTGGCTATCAACTTCCTTATTTTAGTCTGGTGTATGTCATCACGTACGAATTCATTGGACTTTGGTGTGATCGTGTGTAGGCAAGTCCGTTCATTAAAAAGTCCATCGGAAGTCCGTCAAAAGTCCGTCGAAAGTCTACTGGAAAGTCTGTCGCACAGACCGGTCAGACTAAGACCACGTACACAGAAAAGTCTGTGTACGTGGCCTTAGGAATAGAAAGGAACTAGTTATTAAACCCTAAGAAAAAAGGGCGCAACATCGTGAATATGTCTAATGACCAGTATACAATGATGTGCCAATGGATTCTCAAAAATACTGAATGGTATAGGAAAGTTCCTCAATACCAAGTTACCAAGGCCCAACATGCCTTTTATGGCTTCATTAATAAAGCTCTGCAGGAAGGTGTAATTCCCAAAAGTATTTGGGAATATCAAAAAGTAGACTGGCCATGCTTACCAACATTTTGTTCTCTATCCCTAAGGTTCATAAGAACCTGATAACGCCTCCAGGTAGACCAATAATCTCTGGCTGCGATGGACTTACAGAAAATGTAAACATTCTCATCTTAGACCTCACATCATAGCTTACCTTCCTATACCAAAGACACTATACATCTTATGCAAACAATTGAAGACATATATGTCCCAGATAATGTCTGGTTGGTAGTATTGGACTTTATGGTGTTATATAGCAGTATTCAATGCGATAAAGGCCTTTCCAAATAATTTTTGCAGGAAAGTAGTAAAGATCAAGAAAGATATAATAATTTTGTGCTTGATCTGCTTGAGTATATTCTAAAGAACAATTACTTTACATTGATGGTTCCAACTTCCTCCAGGTATGGGGCATAGGATGGGGACATGTTGTGCCAATCTGTACCTGGGGGGTGGGAACGAAAGATCTTCAGTGATGGGTTCCTCTTAAAGTACCTGTGCCATGTCCTATCCTGGCACAGGTACATCGACGATGTCCTCATCCTGTGGGATGGTACCAAGGAACTTTTGGAGACTTTTGTAAAGGCTTTTAATCATTCACAATGACATGTGATCAAAAGAGAATTTCATTTTTGGATTTTGTCATTTTTGTACAAGCTGGTCAAACATTGGAGTCTACTTTATATCAGAGGCCCTTACAGTTTAATTAAATCAATACCCCACAGCCAATACCTGCATCTTAAACATAATTGTTCCAGTCAGGAGGATTTTAAGCAGGAGGCTGATGCTTTTAAGGTTAGGCTATTAGCTTGTGGCTATTCCATTTAGGGTCTAAAAAAAGACTAATCTAATCTAATTTGTCAGACCTCTGTCCCTAAGTAGGATAGAGGTGCCACTACTAAATTAATTATGCAGCATGATAGGCAACAACAACAAACTTGTCACATTATCAATAGGCACTAGTACCTCCTGCAGGCTGATCCTGCGATAGCCTCATGTGTGAGGAATAGAGATGAAATTGTATACTGCCACAACAGATCAATTAGAGATGCTTTGGCACATGCTTAAGCCACTTTAGTAGAACTGGCACTAATGATCCTTGTTGCCAGAAAGGGACCTTTACATGTGGTGGCTGCTCATATTGTCAGTACAGGGGGTCCCCGGGTTATGAACAAGATAGGGACTGTAGGTTTGTTCTTAAGTCGAATTTGTTTGTAAGTCGAAACAGTACCTTTTTTAAGTGAAAATCCAGTCTCAGAGTCAGGAAGTGAGATTAAATCCATCTAATGAGGATACAGACAGCAGTAAAAACTTAAGTGGCTCTATAAATAAATAAATACAACGTAGACAGGTGTTTGGTTTAATATATTATTTATGTTTACCTGTGCATGTAGATGCAGATACAAACATGTAAATTCTTAAACATTTTCAAACACTGTACAGTACTGTACAGAACAGTACAACCTTAAACAATTATGGTAGAGGATGATGGGCTTGTTGAAGAGGATGGGACTGTTATTATAGAATCTGATTCAGCTGCTGGACTCTTGAAGTAGGCATCAAGGGATGTTTGCTTTTCTTTATCTCATCATAAATAGCCCTGTAGCATCTCAGGCCGTCAGTAACTGTACGATAAACTTTGGTAAACCTCTCTGTATCAGGATCTTGCTCCTCTAACTTTGCCATTCCTGCTTCAACAAGATGAAAAGCATCAGCTAACCGTTTTGTAGAAAACTTTTTCAATGTTGGAGTTTCTAGGTCCTGGTTTTCTTCACTAAATGCTGTCATCTGCTGCTCTAGTTCCATAAGGTCTTCATTGCTTAATTCTTGCCCATGGGAGTCGAGTAACTCGATGATATAATTTTCACTGATGTCCAACTGCAATTGATTACCAATAATAACTACAACTTGCCTGGTTGCTGAGATTTCTTCATCCGTAAACCCCAGAAATTCTTCTGTGAATTGGGGGCACAAATTTTTCCAAACACCTCTCATATTTGTTTCTTTCACTTCAGCCCAAGCATCAGCAATATTTTTGATGGCATCATAAATGTGATAATTCTTCCAGAACTCTCTTAAGGTCATCTGATCCTTTTGGGTAGCCCTGATAGCTTGTGAGAATGTCCTCCGTAAATAATAGGCCTTAAAGGAGGTTATGACTCCTTGATCCATAGGTTGAAGTAGTGATGTGGTGTTGGGGGGTAGAAATACCACCTTTACATTGGGGTGCAAGTCAGCTAAAGTGTTTGGATGTCCAGGGGCATTGTCAAGGAGAAGAAGAATTTTGAAGGGAATGTTTTCCCTCAAACAATAACGTTCAACAGCAGGGACAAAATGGTTCAAAAACCAATCTTCAAACATTGTAGCTGTAACCCAAGCCTTTGTATTTGCCCTCCAAATAACAGGAAGAGATGCCTTAGTG
This sequence comes from Aquarana catesbeiana, assembly GCF_042186555.1. Lineage (NCBI taxonomy): Eukaryota > Metazoa > Chordata > Amphibia > Anura > Ranidae > Aquarana > Aquarana catesbeiana. Next base: position 377,782,868 of record NC_133324.1, on the reverse strand, counting down.
ACATTACGTAGTGCCCTGGGATTTAAGAAGTGATGCACTAACAAAGGCTTGAGCTTTAAATCCTCAGATGCATTACCCCCAAGTAATACAGTCAGCCTGTCCTTTGATGCCTTACGTCCTGGTGCACATGTTTCCTCTTTTGAAATGTAGGTCCTAGCTGGCATTTTTTTCCAAAACAAGCCTGTTTCATCTACATTAAAAATTTGTTCTGGCATATAACCTTCGTTGTCAATAATAGCTTTCAATATCTTGGGAAAATTATTTGCAGCACTTACATCGGCACTTGCTGCTTCACCTTGAACTCTAATGCGATGCAAATTAGCTCTTTCTTTAAAGCGATTGAACCAACCCCTACTTGCACCAAATTCTTTATTGCAATCATCTTCTCTTGGATGGGCAGCTTTTAAATCGTTGAAAAGGCTTTGAGCCTTTTCTTGAACAAAAGTAAGACTGATAGGTATATTATGCTGATTTTGGTCTTCTATCCAAATTGTCAGCAGCCTTTCCATCTCGACAATTAAACCACTGCGTTGCTTGGTAATAATTGTAGCATGCATTGGGGTATGGCCTTTCACATGCTCCATTATTCTACCTTTATCTTTTAAAATCGTTGCGATCGTTGACCGATTGTAGCCCAATGCTCTGCCAATAGATGATGGAGTTTCACCTTTTTCTGATCTTTTTTATTATTTCTACTTTATTTTCCATGGTGATGGATCTTCTTTTCTTTGCTGTATCACCAGCACTTGCATCAGATTTGTTTTTCGGCATTTTGAAGACAAAAAATGTGGAATGAAGTGCACTCTAGAAAAGAAGAACAAGAAGGAAAAAAAGTGTAGCAGCCAGCCAATTTATTACCAATTTATTCTAGTTAGACTGGAACTGTATAAAAACACTCACTGTGGCGGCAAGATAGATACAGTATGCCCGCTTGTTGTGCGTCCACAGAGCCGTCCAGCACTGTGGGATCCAGTACAGTACAAAAAAACAGGGCTAAAAGAGAACAGAAGGATACAGTAGTGGTTACATTCAGGACCAAGCAAAGATGGTATAAAAAACACGCGCGATTGGGTGGGGGCTCCGCATGGGTAGATGGTATGGGCTCGTGCTTGGACACAGGGATACATTCTGTCCCTGTGTTCCAGCGTGGGCTCATGTCGTCTGCCTATTGTGGAGCTCTCATTCAATTGTGTGTGGTGCAAGCAGGGCCGGATTTGCTCTCCCTGCCACCCCAAGGCCAGGTTCCTCAATGCACCCCCTCCCCGCCAACCGAACCACCCCCCCAAAAATGGCAACTGGATGGCAGGGGTGGCACGGTTAGTTCAAATATGTTTTGTTTCTTTTTTTTTTTTTTACTTTTTTATCACTTTTTTTTTTTTTTATTTATTTGTAGCTTGTCGTTTACTTTTTTTTAATTTTTGTATAATTTTCTTATTTTAATTATTCTTTACTTTTTTTAATTACTTTGTTATTTTATTAATTTAATTAATACTGTATTTCTTATTTTTTTTATTTTTATTTTTTTAGCAATTTTTTTTCACTTAACTTTATTGCTATCACACAGGAGAAAACAATTCCCTGTGTGATAGCAATTGGAGGTTAGAGGTTCCCTTTTTTGACCTTGTCACCCCCAAAACAGTCCTAGCACTGTGCTAGATTTTCTGTCATAGCTGAGAGGGGAGGAGCACAGCTGTCCCCTCTCACTCTTTACATGGCAGCAGGGACAGGAGGAAGCAGAGAGGTACAGTACACTGTATACTAAGCATATTAAGCATATATTAAGCATATTACAGTACTGCCGGGCAGCTCACCTGATGGCACAGCAAGGAGATGGATAGATGGTGTGTCCAGGCAGGCCGGCCGTGGTGCACCTCCACGGGGCAGCGCTCGCAGGAAAGACCGGGGATCCTGGAGGCTTCACTAGGCCGGACAAGGCCGGACAAGGCCGCGGCCACGACGGGCAGTTTTAGCAGCCTGGCAGGCCACCGGCAGGCCACCGGACCGTACCAGGCCTGTGGACGGGCAGGCAGGATAACGAGGGGGGCCCCTTAACTTCACAACCAGGCCAGGAACAGAGGAACGGCTCACACTCCAGCAAGAAGAGGGATGGCTTCGTCCGGCAGTGACGTCACTCGGGCCCCGTTCGTAAGTAGGGGTTGTTCGCAAGTCGGATGTTCGTAAGTCGGGGGCCCCCTGTATATCTCACAAGGTAGGAATCATCTGTTACCAAAAAGGGATACTCATGTAGCAAGGCACTATGTTAATTGCCAAACTGCAGGCATTGTTTACATGGTGATCTGCGACTGTGGTAGCTTTTACATAGGAAAGACCAAACAAAATTTTTTGCAAAGGATTTATGATCATGTATCAGCTATCAAGTCAGGGGATATTTCTTTCCCCAAAGATAGACAGGGCACCTTGCATCATAATAAAAATCCAAATTGTGTAATTTTTTTTCTCTTGGGAGGGTGCATCTAGACACTAGAGGAGGTGACTGGGATCATTGTATCCTCCAAAAGGAAATTATATGAGTACACAACTGGTGGCAACCCAGCCATCAAACTCAAGGCATTTGAATGATGCCTTGAGTTTCAAACCTTTCTTGCCCTTGTGAGAGGAGGAGTCTGCAACCCTTAAGGGCTGATACAACCATTGGTGTAATGGAGCTGTGCCTTTAAGATATGCTTAGTTTGGTATAGGGTTACTTCTGGTGATTTATTTATTATACCATCATGGTTGCAATGCCTACAGTATATGAAATGTATGGACATGAATAATGTTATGTGATCATAATTTATCATATTATGTATATGTACTGATTCTATTTTGTTTTGTAAATTACTTATCGGAATATGGACATTGTTTCAAAAATTGCTTTCATGACAGAACTGTTCCCATCAGACCACCACTATCATCATTAGACTCTAATTTGGTTCTGTCTTTTTTCTATTCTCTTACCACTTTTTACCCTTTATTAGCTTTTTTCTCTTTTCTTCCCCTTCTTTCTCCCTTTTTTTTTTCCCTTTTTTACTTTCCTTTTTCCTTACCTTATAGACACCTCGGGTAGTCAGCAAGATGGCCGCGGCATCATCACGTCATTACGCAATGTTTGCATGATGACATCATCATGCAGCGCCGTGCGCAATGACGTCATCGCGCAAGTGTTTGGGAGTGCAGAGATTCCACCTTTGGCACCAATTTCAAAAATATTTAAAATCCCAGATTTGGTTATTCCTGGAGCTTGGTTCTCTGGATGGATGTTGGGGGACCCTTTGTTGATGGACGCCCAGAAGAGTTATAAAGTGAGTTAGAGATATCTGCGGATCATCGTCATCAACATTACTAATGGTAAAAGGAAAAATCATTATTATTATCCCCTTTCCTCCTTTTCCTATTCCCCTTTTCCCTTTTTTTTCCTTGTTTTCCTTTTCCTTTTTTTTTCTTCTTCCTATTCTTGAATTTCCTTTTTTCATACCACTGTGTATATTATTCACTTTATATGGCTTACCTCAGCTCTGCTGTATCCATCGTGTACAATCTTTATATGTGTACTAGTGAAATCTGAATGTCTCCTCTACATGGCGGTTGTGATCCTTCAGTTCTTGGGAACCAGTTACATGTAATGCTATCAACAACAGGTAAAAAATGCATATGGAGACTGTAATGAAATGGACTATGTACTGCTATATGGTCAGTGTTACCTGTTTGATTTTGTTTGTAATCTTAGAGATTTATACAAGTTCTCCCTGAGGAAGCACTAAACTCGGGTTGAAAAAAAAAAATCTATTCAAGTATGTATTCTAGACTCAATAAAGTACCGTATGTTGCTCTCAGCTTTCTCCAAATCTCTAAATGCCTTTTTTTCGTGATCTGCTGCCATGGTCTGACTTCCCGTTAGAGGGTGTCTATACAAGGTCTGTCTGGAAAAAGTCTAGACATTGGTAAAATAATGAGAATGGTTTGCATGACATCAATTTATCCTGGCAGCCAAGGAGAGTGCACTTGAATACTCATGCATAACCAATGATGACTTCACTGTAAAAGGTAGTGAGGGCACTAGACGCCGTTGAATGAGCATGTGTACTGTGTGGCTGTTGCATTCAAATTGAGTGAGCAGAGCAACAAATCTGCATCAAATTTTGTAATAAGCTTGAACATTCCTCCGCTCTTTTACATGTACTGTACCACCATTTTTCTCTGAATAAAATAGTTTGTAAACAAAAAAAAGGACATTCCTCCGCACAAACTATTCAGATGATTGAGAAGGCTTTTGACGTAAATGCAATGAGTGCAGGGCAAATAAAAGTGTTGCACAAATGATGGTTGAGGAAAGTAGGGCCTATTCGTCCCATTGGAAGTCACCTGGTTCTTCATGCATGAATAAGACGCAGCAAAGTCACAGCAAGATCAAAACCATATTAATTGTGTTTTTTGATTGGGAAGGTGTTGTCCATCATGAGTATGCTCCTCCAGACCAAACAATTAATAAAGAGTACAACCTCAATGTTCTTTGACTGAGATGCAAAGCAAAGAAAATGGCTACAGTTATGGGCAACTGGTTATTGGCAGCTTCATCATGACAACTCACCTGTGCATGCATCATATCAGAGTTTTTTTTATCAAAACATCAAATCACCCAAGTGACTCAGCCTCCCTATAGCCCAGATTTGGCGCCCTGAAACTTCTCGCTTTTCCCAAACCTGAAACCATGTTTGAAAGGGAAAAGATTTCAGACTATCAATGAGATTCAGGAAAATACAACTAGGCAGCTGATGGTGATTCCAACAAAGCATATTGCAGGGTGTTTTGAACAGTGGAAGAGACACTGGGAGAACTGTGTAAGATCCAAAGGTGCCAACTTTGAAGGGGACTGAGGTGTCATTGTCCTATGTACAATATTTCTTGTAGACTATATACTATGGACTATGGGATTTGTAGTGTGCATAGAGCAGTGTAAATAATTGCAACTAACGTGTAAAGCTTGTTCCAAACAATAGAAAGTGAAGGGGAGAAGGAGAGGTGTAGGAGCTTACAGAGGACCTTACATGGAGGCAGAAAAACACAGTAACAATTTATTGAAAAATAGATTACAGGGTCCTTAGGTAGTGAACATAAATGAATTATTTATGAAGTATAAGGATGTCCTTTACTGCCACTTTAAGGTAAAAACTGAAAATTTTATACACATTCAATTTTTTTTTTTCACCACAGAACACATTGTGGAACAATGTAACCTTTAGATCCAAAAAATGGCTACAGTTATGGGCAACTGGTTATTGGCAGCTTCATCATGACAACTCACCTGTGCATGCATCATATCAGAGTTTTTTTTATCAAAACATCAAATCACCCAAGTGACTCAGCCTCCCTATAGCCCAGATTTGGCGCCCTGAAACTTCTCGCTTTTCCCAAACCTGAAACCATGTTTGAAAGGGAAGAGATTTCAGACTATCAATTCATTGTCAGTAATTACTGCTTGAGAATCGAAAACATTTCTGGGCCTGGGTCTGAGCATGGGAATCACTCCAAAAAAATTAACTAAAATCATATTGGTCCACACAACCAATCCACAACATGCCCATATATTCTTTAGTCATGTCCAGGACCCAACATGAAGTGATAATTTAATTTTTTGCATTACAGTGATAACATCTCTGCCCTTCCAGAATCATTTCACATATTGGGGGTCACATAGCACTGCATAGGTGTTTGAGATTTTACTCACTACCACTGTAGTTAATCACAGCTTCCACAATAGTACACCGTGTGAATGATTGGATGCCATTCTTAAAAATGATTGCGTATAACAGTAATCATCACTGTTATAAGCAATCATAGTGTAAAAAAAAAATCCTGATCACCTCCAGAGAAGTTTTCTTCTGTACTCCGGTGACCCAATTTTAGCAGACAGCAGGCTGAAGTCTGCTGTTGGTTGACGTCACAAAGCTGGCTCAGCCTCTCAGCAAGCTGCTGAGAGGCTGAGCCGGCTGCTCATGCCCCCTTCACAGTCCAGCGCTCCAGTGAGCAAGGGGGGCAGAGCTCATGGAGCTGTGAGAACCGAGCGATCGGCAGTGTTTCATCACTCGGTTCTCAGTGTTAGAGCCGGCAGGGGGACAGATGCAGCATCGAACCAATAATGCATAAAGCTAGGTAAGTTTGATGTAAAAAAAAAAGCAAATCCCATACTTCTCTTTTAAATACTACCACATGAAAGCTGTATCCGTCTCAAAAAAATGATAAAAATTTAATTTGAGTACAGTGTTGTGTGAGTGATTGGCATTCAAAGTGTGACAGCGCTAAAAGCTGAAAATTGGCCTGGACACAAAGGGTGAAAAAGTGTCTGGTATTGTAGTGGTTAAATACCACCAAAATAAAGCTCTGTCTCAAAAATTATGATATTCATTTGGATACAATGTTACACAATCAAGCAATTGCCAGTCAAACTATCACAGCACTGAAAAACTAAAAAATGACCAGGAAAGAAATGGGGTATAACATACTGGTATTAAATAGATAAATTAATGCTCTCTTTCCACTACTGTGAGTTGTTGTGCGACTTGACACGTGAAGTCGCATAACAAGTCAAAATACATGCATTTCAATGGTCCCCATTCTAGTTGTTGCTACTCAAGTCACAGCGACTCTAAAAAAGGTTTTTGTATTACTTTGCTCCGTGCAACTTGTTCTCCCATGGTTCTCGCCAGTCGCATGACATCGCATCAAAAATTGCATTGCAAAATCTCACTGTAAATCGCATGACTTTGGGGCCGCAATAGTGGAAACCGAGCCTTATACAAATATATTTTTCACTTAACTTCAACTTGATTATATAGAATGAACAGTATCTCTTCTTATAAATGTTTTAAATATGACATATTTTCAGGGAACTCTCTCCATATGTTGTGGAGCTTTTTTAAAATACAACAATTTTGTAAAGAGATTGCAGTTTTTATAGCACATCCATTTGACATACTCATTATATGTGTTTATAAAGGCTATCTCTTTTGCATTCTACAAGATAGAACATTGCACACGTACCAAAACCTTTGAGAATTATGTTTTGTGCTCATAAATTACTCATTCTTAAATAGAACAAGTAAGTGATTAAAGTAGACTGGATTACTGAAGTACAGTAGATACATTTCAATATGTTTGTATAATATTTTAAGAACCAGACACACTAGGGTTGATATACAAAAACTGGAGAGGGCAAAATCGGGTTCAACCTTGCATAGTAGCCAAACAACTTTTAACTTTAGCTTGTTCAATTAAACCTGGGAGATGATTGGTTTCTAGGCAGAACTGAACCAGATTTTGCACTTTCCAGTTTTAGTAAATCAACGTCTATGTATTCAATAAAAAAACAAAACCACTTTATGTGATACTGTATCAATAGATCAAGCATTAGACTCAATTCACAATGCTAACACACCAGGATAAGGATATAAGGATCCTTATGTCCAAGAAAGCTAAGAAAGCTACTGGAAATAAAAATGTTGTTCAGTGTTTATTAATTCCTAAGCAAATTTATATATATGTAGCACTACCCTTGAAGGAGTCACTTGGTAATTTGGGTTCTCTGTTCTGTGCCTTAACTCCAAGAACAACCTCAGCCTCTTTGACACACCTGGTTGAGTAAAATTTACTGCAAGTGCTTATAGGAACACAAATGTAGATACCTTTAACTTAGTTGTGAATTCGTACCAGAAAATAGATACAAGACCATTTAGTGGTAAATTAACTGAATGTATTTATATTGGTTAGAATAAATGGTGGTCTGAGCACACAGAAGGTAGGTTCTGTAATGGAAATTTGTAAGTTCTGTATATAATTGTATTCTATTTTGTATGTATTGCACTCTGCCATCGCTGTGCACACGGCACTAATAATGTTTTCAGTACATGTTTACATTCTTTCGAGTCCTGATTAGAATTAGCCTGCCTATGTAACGCCCTTTGTTACCATAAATGTACAATTGTAATATTAATGTGATACCTATGTAATCATGTGCATAAAAACCTTCAATTGCGTCATAATAAAGCAGAACAGTTATTTGGAAAGATGCTGAGCGTATCTTTTGTGTCTGTTCCCTACTGCAGTAGTTATTATTAATTTGGAACCACTAATCAATATGAGGATAGGAGTTGCCTATCATCAATTTAACCGAGTCAGTTCAGACACAGTCTGACCACAAGACAGCATAATCACTATGCCAAGGTAACTTAGAAAAGAGCTCTGTACCAACACACTAGGATTAACCACTTCAGCCCCGGAAGGATTTGCCCCCTTAATGAACAAACCCTTTTTTGTGATACGGCCCTGTGTCATTTAACTGACAATTGTGCGGTCATGTGATGCTGTACCCAAACAAAATTTGTGTCCTTTTTTTCCCTACAAAAAGAGCTTTCTTTTGGTGGTATTTGATCATCTCTGCGGTTTTTATTTTTTGCGCTATAAACAAAAAAAGACCGATAATTTTGAAAAAAAATACAATATTTTTTAATTCTTGCTATAATAAATCCCCCCCCCAAAAAAAAAATTTCTTCATCAGTTTAGGCCAATATGTATTCTACATATTTTTGGTAAAAAATCGCAATAAGCGTATACTGATTGGTTTGTGCAAAAGTTATAGCATCTACAAAATAGGGAATAGATTTATGGCATTTTTATTATAAATTTTTTTTTTACTAGTAATAGTTGCGATCTGCGATTTTTAGCGGGACTGTGACATTGCGGCAGACAGATCGGACCAGTGACATTTATACAGAGCCAAAAATAGCCACTGATTACTGTATAAATGTCACTGGCAGGGAAGGGGTGAACACTAAGGGTGATAAAGGGGTTAACTGTGTTCCCTGGGTGTGTTATAATTGTATGGGGGATGGGCTCACTGGGACATGACAGAGATCGCTGTTCCCGATGACTGGGAACAGAGGATCTCTGACATGTCACTAGGCAGAATGGGGAATTGCAGTTCCCCATTCTGCCTCTGTACACCACAATTGCTGGTCGCCGGTGGACATCGAGTCCACAGGACCCACAGGCACGCTCCCTGCACAGACTGACGTACACCTACGGCGGTTTTCTCAGGAGAGCCAACCTGCCACAGTATAATGACTGCAGCTGGCCGGCAAGAGGTTAACTAATAATCAGCAAAGTCAACAATAAACAGTGTATTTAAGAATTAACTGCATCGTGAAAAATAATACTATGTAAAGGAAATTTGTAAGTTCTGTATATAATTGTATTCTATTTTGTATGTATTGCACACTGCACTTATTGTGCACACGGTGCTAATAATGTTTTCATTACATGTTTGCATTCTTTCGAGTCCTGATTAGAATTAGCCTGCCTATGTTATGCCCCTTGTTACCATAAAAGTAAAATTGTAATATTAATTTGATATCTACGTAATTACAGTATGTGTATAAAAACCTTCAATTGCGTTATAATAAAACAGAACAGTTATTTGGAATGATGCGGAGTGTATATTTTGTGTCTGTTCCCTACTGCAGTAGTTATTATTAATTTGGAACCACTAATCAATATGAAGATAGGAGTTGCATATCTATAAAATATCCAGAACAACTATAACTAGTCTAGAGTGCACTCTAGAAAAATGGATAGGATATGATGCAATGTCCCCTGAGAGGTATCTCTGAGCATAAGCAATAGGTGAATAGGTGAATAGGTGAAGGTCTCTATGTAACAGCTGTAAAGGGGTATTGGTGCTCAGTTGTACCATTGGTGCACATGAGAATTGTCCAATTCAAGCCTGGAGGCAGCAATAAGGCTAGTAGATGGCTGTATTGTCAGTTCCTAAAGGAATTGTCAAAAACTGTCTCTTGTCATTTTTAACATTTTTGACAGTTTTTTTGTGAAATGGTAGGGGTACTATTGTACCCCCTTACCATTTCACACAGGGGGGAGGGCCAGAATCTGGGGGTCCCCTTGTTAAAGGGGGCTTCCAGATTTCAATAAGCCCTCCACCCGCAGACCCCCACAACCACCGGGCAAGGGTTGTGGGGATGAGGCCCTTGTCCCCATCAACATGGGGACAAGGTGTTTTGGGGGGCTACCCAAAGCACCCTCCCGTTGTTGAGGGTACGTGGCCTGGTACAGTTCAGGAGGGGAGGGGGGCCGCTCTCTCATCCCCCCTCTTTTTCTGCGGTCTGCCAGGTTGCGTGCTTGGATAAGGGTCTGGTATGGAATTTTGGGGGGACCCCACGCCAATTTTATTTTAATTTTGGCGTGGGGTTCCCCTCAAAATCCATACCAGACCTGAAGGGTCTGGTATGGATTTTGAGGGGGGACCCCACGCCATTTTTTTTTTATTTTGGCCGGGGTTCCCCTTAATATCCATACCAGACCTGAAGGGCCTGGTATGGAATTTAGGGGGACCCCCATGTCATTTTTTTTTTAAATTTCGGTTTGGGGTTCCCCTTTGGGGAATTCCCATTCTGTTTTTATCAATGAACTTTTATGTGTATTGTCGGACCGGCAATTCATTAATAGCCGCGAGTAGTTTTAAATGACTTTTTTCCTTTGAAATGTCATTTTGCTGTCAGACTGTTCTACACACGGGAAACATGCGCCCCTTTACAGGCATACTATAGACACCCCCCAGGTACGAAATTTAAAGGAATATTACACTTTTATTGTTTCATTTTAAGCATTATTAAAATCACTGCTCCCAAAAAAACGGCTGTTTTTAAAACTTTTTTTGCATTGATCCATGTCCCCTGGGGCAGGACCCGGGTCTCCAAACACTTTTTATGACAATAACTTGCATATAAGCCTTTAAAATGAGCACTTTTGATTATTCATGTTCGTGTCCCATAGACTTTAATGGTGTTTGCGTGTTCGAGCAAATTTTTTGCCTGTTTGCAAGTTCTGGTGCAAACCGAACAGGGGGTGTTCGGCTCATCCCTACTGGTCACATACAGTAATTAGTCCACTCCCTGCTCTGCACCCAGGTGACTATGGCTTCAGCACACCTGGACTCTGCACTCGATATCCCACTCAAGCCTCTATTATGCAGCAGTGGTGGTTTACACTGGACAGAGATGTGCACTCTCCAGGCTTCCTCCTAGCAAGAGGAAGCTGTTCCCTGTACAACTTGAGAAGATGCAGCTCTTTTCCCTCCTCCTGGCAACCTCTCTCTATGAAATACAGTTTGAAAGCTCTTGATTACAGTAGCATCTCCCTCCTATGGATCATGAGCAGTGCAGTATTTTAGGAAATCATCAGCCAACTCCTGAGGTCTACACATGGCAAAACCACAAGTTCTGTCTGACTCTGTCTATTGAACTCTTCCTGTTCAGCAGCTCCCTCTTGCTGTTATAGCTGTTAACCAGTTCAGCACCACAGAGCAGCAGCAACAGTGGGCAGCTGCAGCCTCTCACTCTCTTTTCTTAGCCAAGCTCCTGGCAATAATGTGTGTGTCCCTAGGCTAGGTATTAATAAATTAGCTCCTGTCCATGAACAGTGCAATTTCCACCATGTGATTAATACAAATAAGAAATTAAGTGATTCATTTGATCTAGAACTTTATATGTCATTTGTAAAGAAAATGTGCAAATAATTACTGTAAAAAATAACCGTACAAAGAGTGGAGACATAATATGAAATGTTCTTATAAGACATGGAATGGAATTATTAAAGTTCATAAAGACCAAAGCCTTCAAACCAAATATGTAATTTCCCTGGTACATTAAGGCACATTTCCTATGCTTTGTACATTTAATATTTACTTTTGGGCACATAAATAATTAAGACATTTTAAGACACGCCACAAAAATGTTTCAGAGCAGTTAAATGAAGAGGCCTACATTTTGAAAATATGCATGATCAATTCCAGATTCCTGCTTGAGGTACATTAAAGATCATGGACAGTGTGGTATTTTAGGAAATCATCAGCCAACTCCTGAGATCTAAAACACATGACAAAACCACAAGCCACACATTATGAGATCTGAAAGCTGTAACATGAGTGACCTAATTTATTCCATGTGGGTTTTCCTGTTTGATGTTCTTATACTCATTCTACGTGATGTGAATAATAAAAGTCTGTGGTAAGGTTTCCCCCTGGGGAATTATTTTAACCATATTTTGAATAGTAATTTGAGGACACAAATTGGATTTCTTATGATTTCACTAAATTCTCTTCCAACGGCAAGTAGTTACAGTAGTTGAAAGTTCCAGTTTTAAAGCAAATGTGCAGATTATGTCTTGATTACATTCAGGAATATTCACATATTTTCCATGAAAGGGATGATATACAGTAATTGCTTCCATCTTAGAAGTGCTGAGTCAAAATAGAGAGTGTGTTACTTCCTTAATTGTTGACTGCTTCTCTTCTTTTTTTATTTTAACATAGTGTTTAGTTTTCAGATACTGTATTTATTGGCATATAACACTCACTTTTTCACCATGAAAATCGGGTGCAAATAGCGTGTGCGTGTTATACGCCAATACTTCAATTTTAGCTGCCTCTGAGGGGACAGGGAGGGTGGCGGGATGAGCGCCGTCAGATTAAATACAGTGAGAATCTCCTGTTTACTTGGTGGCCTCTGTAATAGAAAGTCCCGTCTCCTGGGCCACCATTGGACCACTGTTCTGTCTATCATAGGGGATTCTCACTGTATAATCTGTCGGCGCTTGTCCCGCCCCCCTCCCTGTCCCCTCTAGGCTGCAGATGGGCATCGATCAGACTGCACTGATGGCAGTGGTGAGGCTGCTGCATTGATGGCAGTGGTGAGGCTGCTGCATTGATGGCAATGGCAAGGCTGCTACATTGATGGCAATGGTGAGGCTGCATTGATGTAGACTAATGAGGCTGCATTGATGGCACTTGTGAGGCTGCAGATGGGCATTGATCAGGCTGCATTGATGGCAATGGTGAGGCTGCAGATTGGCACTGACCCTTATTTTGCTTCAAAGTTCCTTATTAAAAATTTTAGTTTTTTTCCTGAAACTTCCCTCTTAAAATGAATGTGCGTGTTATATGCCTGTGCGTGTTATACGCCGATAAATACGGTAACTATGTGGGTTAATTTAATAGTTATTACATTTTTTGTTATTCTTTTTTAAGCCAGACATGCATTGGTAGACCAAGGAAGGCTCACTTAGCTAGAGGCTTGGTAGGCTAAGGTACTCAGCTTTCTTCATATCTCACTATGGTGAAATTTTTGCATACCTTCACATTGGTGTTACAGTCCTTGTTCACTTGAATAGATGTCTTGGCAGTCTAGGAAAGAAACATAGTGCACTCTTAACAAACATCAATGAAGACTGACATAACATATGCTGTGTGGTCTATTTAATAAACATTCATTGTTTTTGTGATGGGTTAAGAGGAACAGTGGTATTTAAATATATTTTATGTTGCAAAGTCACTTCAAGCAAGGTAAGATCAAGGTAAGATAGGGAGTTGTTATGCCTAAAATGTTTTAAACATGTTAAAAAACAAAAAGAAGCCTTTTAGGACAAGAAAAATGTGGTTATAAACACTGTGTGTATCGTCGACTTTTAGTCTGTATATACTGTGGATATGTATTCTGGGTAAAAGTGGTGGGGAAGTCATTTAAAAGAGGTTTCAGGCAGCACTTGGTGCTGTTATTGGCAGTGAGAGGGGAACATTTGGTTTTAGGTTGGTAATGGGCTGAAGGTGACTGGTTTTGATTTGCAATGTGTTTGCTGAACCAATCATAAAGTTTGGGAACTCGAACGTTATACCAAACCTCATTGAAATCTATGGGAGGGGGACAAATCCTGAAAATCAATATTGGCGTTTTTCAAGACTAATTGGCATGGGATTGTTAAACAAAGGACATTGGGAGTTGGGCACTGCCATGAGGCATATGTTACACAAAAAAAAAAATAATAATAATATTGGGTTTGGATAGAGTTGTGCATATGAACCAATGGAGGTGGATTATTTGGTATACAGTATATAGTAGAAAGTAGTATAGACCATGCCTCCTGATGGTGTCCATGGTGTGACAAAACACTTAGGGGCGGGAATTCTACTCGGTCTGACAGCTGCTTCCACAGTCTGAAACGCATGGGAACATGTAAACACTGAAGCAAATTACAATTCCAAGCGCTAGAGATACTATTAAACAATTACACATAGATATAACTAGGATTACTGATAAAATGAATTACTGGTAAAATTAATAGATATAAAGATGATAAGGAAGATATAAAAAAGAATATAGAAAAAATAAGTATTCTAGTTTATTAATTCAGGATTTTTTTTATATTCTTTTTTATATCTTCCTTATCATCTTTATATCTATTAATTTTACCATCTATTGTATCAGTAATCCTAGTTATATCTATGTGTAATTGTCTAATAGTATCTCTAGCTCAGCCCCCGGGACAGCACGGATGACCCTAATAATTATGCTCTTTTATACCGCTCGTTTGTGAGTGTTTTCATTACAAATTTAATGTATTAAATCTCTGAATTGCTACACTCAGAAGGTGTTGCTCTTGTTCCTGTTCCATGCACAGTATGTACACTTCATTTTCAAAGAGAAAAATCAGGCATTATCCAGAAATAAAAAATAAAATCCAGAAATTGTTTAAAAATGTGATGCACACTATGTAAGAAGCAAAGGCATAGCCTGAAGCTTACATTGAGCACACAAAACACAGCGCAAGTACCTTAAGAGTATATATATTTTTAAAGGGTAATTTTCCTTAAGAGTATCTATGGTGTCCTAATAAACTACCCAGATGATGGTGCTGATGTCATTATAAATTACCTGGCTGTGAGTGCCAATTGTGGACTAATTCCAATGCCACACATAATGCTTAACTACATGTCCAAGCAATATACACTCTTGCAGTGGTGTTGAATTAGTGTGCCAATCTCATATAAAATCCAATAGACACTTTATTTAGTCAATGAGGGGTTAAAAACAAAGTCCACAGGGAGTAAATGGTATCCACATAAAAGCAGCAATCATAAATGGTGCTTACACTGGTTTCTGCGGTGTGCAGTGGATGAAAAGCCACGGTGGTAAACCACGGTGGGACTCTTGTCTAGGGTGCACTCTCACAAACTACCTGAGTGGGCATAATGTGGAAGATCCATGCTCCCTGGAAGGTAAGAGTGGAGGAAGCTGCAGCATTCAAGCCAGCGGGGATCCTAGAGCTGCTCTGTTGGACTGGAAGTGCATCACTGCTAACAGGAAGTCCTCAGATGGCCATATTATCAAAATCTATAGTGCCAGTAGGCATACAGGATCTCCAAGATGACATGTTTCAAGGTCTTTCCTCTTTGTCAGACCTTGGAGTTGGAGACCAGAGCTTTCAATAAATAGTATAGATTGCACGAGGAGTGGGATCAGTGTAAATATCTGACTGCTAGGGATGAGCCGAACACCCCCCGGTTCGGTTCGCATCAGAACCTGCGAACGGACCGAAAATTTGCATGAACTTTAGAACCCCATTGAAGTCTATGGGACTCGAACGTTCAAAATCAAAAGTGCTAAATTTAAAGGCTAATTTGCATGGTATTGTCCTAAAAAGGGTTTGGGGACCCGGGTCCTGCCCCAGGGGACATGTATCAATGCAAAAAAAGTTTCAAAAACTGACATTTTTTCAGGAGCAGTGATTTTAATGATGCTTAAAGTGAAAAAAGTGAAATATTCCTTTAATTATCTTACCTGGGGGGTGTCTATAGTATGCCTGTAAAGTGGCGCATGTTTCCCGTGCTTAGAACAGTCCCTGCACAAAATGACATTTTTAAAGGTATAAAAGTAATTTAAAACTGCTTGCGGCTTTAATGCAATGTTGGGTCCCGGTAATATGGATGAAAATCAGTGAGACAAATGGCATGGGTACCCCCCAGTCCATTACCAGGCCCTTTGGGTCTTGTATGGATATTAAGGGGAACCCCGCACCCAAATTAAAAAAAGGAAAGGTGTGGGGCCCCCAGGCCCTATATACTCTGAACAGCAGTATACAGGCGGTGCAAACAAGACAGGGACTGTAGGTTTCTTGTAAAGTAGAATCTGTTTGTAATTTTGAACTGGTACATTTTTAAAGTGTAGCTCCAGCCAAAAAATCTATTTTTAAGCTTTTTGGAAAACATAGGGAAGGGTTATCACCCATGTGACATTTGTTTTGTTGTCTGTGCACCTCTTCAGAAGATTTCACCTCTCTTTCTGTTCCAATGTCAAATGTTTTTTGACAATTTGGGGTTTTTAGTGAAACAAGGATTGGTGATGAAGCATCAGTGGAGAGGAGACACGTTTTTCCCATATTAACTCTTACAGGAGGGAATTTCCCTTTCTAGGGGTAGATTTCATCTCACTTCCTGTTGTCTGTAAGTTGGATGTTTGAAAGTAGGGGCCTGCCATATATACTCAGCAAAAATTGCGGCCTTAGGTGTTGGTGTTGCCACAACACTGTAAGCCCTCACAGTTACTCTTGGTGGGCTCAGGAACGGGCTCTGCTGTGAAATATTAGATCAAGAATTGCAATTACAAGAGGGGCGTGGCTAGCTGCCGAGCTGAATGGAAGCCTGATCTCACAGCTCCTGCACTGAATGGAGAACCAGACCTCAAATCACTGACCCCACAAAATGCAATCCTCAGACCCCCACAACCTGGGGAACCAGACCGGAACCTCTAGAAAGAGGAAAGAATACAGGATTCCCACAAAAATCACAGAATTCCTCATCTTCCCTCAGGGAGATAAAATCCAAGATGGCCGCCGTGCTACTGCACAGCACACAGAGGATTCCTACACTGACCTGCCTGATGATGAAGAATCCTCCATTTCAGCCCAGCACAACTCCTCAGGCTCCCAGCTATACTCAGGCCCCTCGTCCACCTCCAACAGCCCTGCAAAAGCAAGGATGCGACTGGATACAGCAGATCAGTCACAGGAGGTAAGGCCTGCATTAGAAAATCTCCTCACACAGCCTTCTGCAGCTTCCCCTATAGCAGCCTTCCCTACTACAAATCAGCCTGTCAGAGACACTATGCTGAGAGAAATGCTGATGTCACTTCACAGCTCCCTCCAGTCTGACATTTCTTCAATGTTTACAGCATTTAAAACAGAAATGCTGCACACAGGGCAGAAAGTGGGGATTATTGAAAAGCAGATGAGCGTCATGACAGAAACAGTTAATGACCTGGTAGACACACAAGACCACACCAGAGAAGAACACCGCTGGGTGCGTGCCAAAATGGAGGATCTTGAAGATCGCTCACGGCGCCAAAATATCAAGATAAGAGGAATCCCTGAAACTATCCTACCAGCAGATCTCAACTCCTACACTAGGAAGTTGATCTCAACACTTCTCCCAGATCTCCCACCGATCGAGACGATCATCGATCGCATCCATCGTCTCCCAAAACCTCCTCACCTACCCTCAGAAGTACCTCGGGATACTCTGATGAGCATCCATTTCTACCACACCAAGGACATGCTCCTTACACAATCCAGATGCCTGGGACAGCTCCCACATCCATACGCAAAGCTGCAACTTTTTGCTGACATCTCTCAATACACTCGTCAACAGAGATGTCAACTGCAAACAATCACAAAACCCCTCAATAATCATAAGATCCCATATCAATGGGGGTTCCCAACCAAGCTGATGGTTACCAGAAATAAAACACGCCACAATATCCATACCGTCGAAGAGGGCATACAATTGCTCAAAAC
This sequence comes from Aquarana catesbeiana, assembly GCF_042186555.1. Taxonomy (NCBI): domain Eukaryota; kingdom Metazoa; phylum Chordata; class Amphibia; order Anura; family Ranidae; genus Aquarana; species Aquarana catesbeiana. The sequence goes on along the minus strand of NC_133324.1, from coordinate 377,765,177 downwards.
ATGGGGTATCATTCCTGACAGTGACCTTCCAACCCCAGTGACCCTCAAACCAAACGCGCAATCCTTCAACTCCGGTCATTCTCACCACTACAACAAATGACTTCCAAATCAGTGATGCTGTGAATCCAATCTCAGATAAGCACTCCGATTCAGTGCCTGCTCGTTGCAGTTAGTTTACGAACTTTACCCTCAGCCACATTCAGCAGTCCCTAACACACTGCTGACACCTGTTTTCCCTTACCCTCTTGTTTATCACTAACTACCTTGCTGTTTTTCTCCCTTCCTTCCTTATCCACGAGAGCTCAAGTCCCTCGGATCCAGGACTTCTAACAACAACCAACCTCCTCGAGCAATTTACCCATCTGAGTAACTGTAAGTAGTACCTTACTCTACTACCTATACGCACCACTTTCAAAATGCCCAAATTTCTGTCACTGAACGTAAAAGGACTCAATAACCCTGCCAATTCTCTGTGGCGAACTGCACAGGATTCTCACTGCAATGTCCTGTGCATCCAAGAAACGCACTTTAAAACCAACGCCGAACCTCAGTGCTCCAATAAGAGTTTTTCAAACATCTTTAAAGCCTCGGGTCCTGACATAAAAAACGGATCATGATAGTCATTAAATCTACATGCTCATTCACCCTACATGACATCCTTCAGGATGTTGATGGTAGATATCTGGCATTGAATTGTACATTAAACAATGATAATTACACCATTGTATCAGTATATGCCCCCAAGAAGAAACAGATTCACTTTCTGTCCAAATTGATGAAAAAAATCAATCGCTTTAAACAAGGACACCTTGTCATGTGTGGGGACTTTAACATAGTACCTGACAACTCCATCGACTCTTCTTCCCACTCAACTAGAGTTACATCCCCTATGGGACCGTTCATTCGAACTCATGACCTATTTGATGTGTGGAGATGCCATCACATCTCTCCTTCTAGAATCCTTTGAAAGAGCACATAAGCATTTTATAGCTCAACGCTACTCTACTGGTAACAAAGCTGGAAAGGCAATGGCCAATAGAATCAAAGGTTACTATTCCAAAACCAAAATTACCCATCTATTCCACCCAGCTACTAAACAGAAACTGATAGATCCACAAGATATTGCAGACGCATTTAGTTACTACTACAATACACTTTATAATTTAAAAGATGACACATCTGTCACACAGCCGTCTCTACCTGACATAGAGGCATTTCTCAATGAGATCAACCTCCCTAAACTGACCACAGAACAACTAGACTCCCTGAACACCCCATTTACAGATCTAGAAATCAAAAATATAATTTCATCACTTCCTTCTAACAAATCTCCATGGTCTTACAGGAGAGTATTACAAACAGTTTGGAACTGTGCTAACACCATATCTGACCAAAGTGTACAATGACGCTGCCTCCTCCTCCTCTCTCCCCCCAGAAATGCTAAGTACCTTAATTGTTACACTACCGAAGCCGGGGAAAGAGCCTACCTCTGCACAAAACTTCCAACCCATATCTCTTCTCAATGTGGACACAAAAATCTATGCCAAACTAATAGCCCACAGATTACTCAACCTAATGCCCCTTCTAATACATAAGGACCAATCAGGCTTCACAAAAGGAAGGCAGACAACTGATGCCACTTGCAGAACTATCAACATAATCCATCATGCTGAGATATCTAGAACGCCTTCTCTGCTCCTATCCTTTGATGCAGAGAAGGCGTTCAATAGGGTCCATTGGAAATTTCTTGAAGCAACCCTTGGCAAATTTGGTTTTCAGGGCCCCATTCTGGCAGCCATAATGGCTCTGTATTCCTCCCCATCAGCACAGGTCTATACGTCGGAGATGCTGTCTAAGCCATTCTCCATCACTAATGGCACCCGACAAGGTTGTCCGCTCTCACCAATCATTTTTAACCTAATGATGGAACCCTTAGCAGAACATGTCAGATCCCACTCTACAATATTAGGCTTCACCATTGGTACCATAGAACACAAAATAAATTTATTTGCAGACGACGTGATAATGATGATCACAAACCCTCACTCTTCCCTGGCTTTGGTCCAATCGCTACTGAAAAGGTTTAGTACTTTATCTTACTACAAAGTTAATGAACATAAATCCTACATTCTAGACCTGGGCATTGATGCAACCACTAGTAATCTACTCCAGGAGGATAGTATTCCCTACCTTGGCATTAATCTCACCAAATCCACTAGAGGTCTTTTCACACACAACTACACAGATGCCAAACAGATGATGCTTACTGAAACCACAAAACTCTTCAAACATAAATTCTCATGGTCAGGCCGCCTGGCAGCCTTTAAAATTATGGAATTGCCACGGTTGCTCTACATATTTCGCACGCTTCCTATACCACTTTCATCTACCTACCTGAAATCTCTCCAATCCATCCTAAGCCAATTTGTTTGGCAAGGGAAAAAATCTAGATGTAGTCACACAAAACTTATTAAACACAGATCCGCGGGGGGAATGGGATACATAGACATCAAAGACTACTACAATGCCACCATTCTATCACAAATGAAAGAATGGATGAATACCTCACCCAAAACTCTCTGGAGCAATAAAGAAAATCACAAGACACCGGGCACAAACCTTGCCAACTGGTTATTTAGTACCTCTACACATAATCCTCACATTTTCCACTACTCACCCACTGTCCAAGCCTCAGTTAAAGTGTGGCATACACTACACAATACCAAATGGTCACATGTACTGACAAAACCACTACACATTCCTTTAAACACCTTAAAGCTTCTTACTCCTGACTTAACACTCCCATCCTGGATTACTGACCGGGTAACATACACACAAGAACTTCGTGACCTAACAACCTGCAAATCCTTCTCACAAATAGGCAAAGACCTCAATGCACCCTCCAAAGACTTCCTCAGCTACTTCAGATTACAAAACTGCTTGAAGGCACACACATCTCTAGAAGGAAAACTACCCTTGAAACGATGGAACTACTTCTTTACAGAACACTCTAACACTAAAGGGACTTCCCTCATATACTCATTCCTACAGGAAAAAAACATTTTCAGCAAAACCAAACCTCTCCTTGACTGGGAAACTGACCTACAGACACAATTCACAGATGCCCAATGGCAACAGGTAATCACCTCTATTTACAAAGCAACAACTTGCACCTCCCTTTGGGAAATCACCCAAAAAATGCTAATGAGATGGTACCTAACTCCGTCCAGACTGGCCAAATTCCACAAACACGCCTCACACGACTGCTGGAGAAACTGTGGCCATACGGGCACCCTCCTCCACATTCTTTTGTCTTGCCCAAATGTAACCCAGCTTTGGAAAAATGTGGAATCCATACTCCAAGACATACTCCATAGCTCGGTTACAATTACTCCACATTTAGCCATTCTTAATCTGACAATAGAAGATTTTCCCATACACCAAAGAACAGTGATTACACACGTCCTCCTAACTACCAAACTCTTGATCACTAGAAACTGGAAATCTGACAACATTCCCTCCCTTACGGAAGTTACAAACTTAGTACAAACCCATTTCACTTATGAAACCCTTTTGTCACACAGCAAACAATCCCATACAAAGACACTAACTTGCTGGAACCCATGGGTCCTTTGATACTCAAAAAAGAATTAACGATTGAAGTAAGGTTTAACAATTGAATGCCCTGTCTCTCTACTCACCTTCCACTTGAAGCTCTCCTTCCCCCTTCCCTTATCCCTCCTTGCCCCTCCTTCTTCTTGCACCCCTCCCCTCCTTACCCCACCCCTCCTCCTATCATTCCAGGTCAACTGTTCTACCCTATGTTTATAATCACTTTGTTAACTATTTTTTCTTTCTCATAGAACGTTATTCATAAAATCGCTATTCAGACTATACTTACAATATCTAGTCTGTAAACTTACATTTACATGTTCATGTTCCTGTTCCTTACTATGACTTCATAACCTGTAATATGTAAAACTCAATAAAAATGTATTGGAAAAAGAATTTCAATTACATGCCCCTGTTGAATAGGGTCAGAAAAATTGGGCCTTGGTGGTGGTGGTGGTGCTGGTGCCACAACACCGTAAGTCCTCACAGTTACTCTTGGTGGGAGCTGGAACAGGCCCTGCTGTGAAATATTAGATCAAGAATTGTAATTACATGCACCTGTTGAACAGGGTGGAAAAGAAGAAAGGTAACAGCGCTCTCTGCAGGGACAACTCAATCCATACACCAGGTCCACTCACAGGTGCCGAGTCTCGATGTGTCCCAACACACTCCAATGCAACAGTAATAAGGAGAGCTGGCAAAGCTGTAATCCTTGAAGTGTCGTTATTGGTACAACAGAGCGACAATAAAACAATAAAGCTGACGAGTTTCGACAATAGCCTTAGTCGTAGCTACGACTAAGGCTATTGCCGAAACGTGTCAGTTTTATTGTTTTACTGTCACTCTGTTGTACCAATAAATGACACTTCAAGGATTACAGTTTTGCCGGATCTCCTTATACCTGTTGAACATGGGCAGAAAAATTGGGCCTTTGGTGGTGCTGGTGCCACAACACTGTAAGTCCTTACAGTTACTCTTGGTGGGCGCAGAAACGGGCCCTGCTGTGAAATATTAGATCAAGAATTGTAATTACATGTCCCTGTTGAACAGGGGCAGAAAAATGGGCCTTAGGCACTGGTGCCACAACACTGCAACCCCTCACAGATACTCTAGTTGGAGCGCAGGAATGAGCCCTCCTGCAAAATATTGCATCCAAAATTGTAATTACACACCCCTGTTAAACAGGGGCTGAAAAATTGGGCCTTAGGCACTGGTGCTGGTGCCACAGCACTGAAACCCCTCACAGATACTCTAGCTGGAGAGCAGGAACGAGCCCCGCTGCAAAGAATTGCATCAAAAATTGTAATTACACGCCCAGGGGTAGAAAAATTGGGCCTTAGGCACTGGTGCTGGTGCCACAACACTGCAACCCCTCGGAGATACTCTAGTTGGAGCGCAGAAACAAGCCCTGCTGCAAAGTATTGCATCAAAAATTGTAATTACACGCCCCTGTTAAACAGGGGCTGAAAAATTGGGCCTTAGGCACTGGTGCTGGTGCCACAACACTACACCTCCTCACAAATACTCTAGTTAAGCGCAGCAACAAACACTCCTGCAAAATATTGCATCAAAAATTGTAATTACACACCCCTGTTAAACAGGGGCTGAAAAATTGGGCCTTAGGCACTGGTGTTGGTGCCACAGCACTGAAACCCCTCACAGATACTCTAGTTGGAGAGCAGGAACGAGCCCCGCTGCAAAGAATTGCATCAAAAATTGTAATTACACGCCCCTGTTAAACAGGGGCTGAAAAATTGGGCCTTAGGCACTGGTGCTGGTGCCACAACACTGCAACCCCTCACAAATACTCTAGTTGAGCGCAGCAACAAACACTCCTTGCAAAATATTGCATCAAAAATTGTAATTACACGCCCCTGTTAAACAGGGGCAGAAAAATTGGGCCTTAGGCACTGGTGCTGGTGCCACAACACTGCAACCCCTCGGAGATACTCTAGTTGGAGCGCAGGAACAAGCCCTGCTGCAAAGTATTGCATCAAAAATTGTAATTACACGCCCCTGTTAAACAGGGGCTGAAAAATTGGGCCTTAGGCACTGGTGCTGGTGCCACAACACTACACCTCCTCACAAATACTCTAGTTAAGCGCAGCAACAAACACTCCTTGCAAAATATTGCATCAAAAATTGTAATTACACGCCCCTGTTAAACAGGGGCTGAAAAATTGGGCCTTAGGCACTGGTGCTGGTGCCACAACACTGCAACCCCTCGGAGATACTCTAGTTGGAGCACAGGAACAAGCTCTGCTGCAAAGTATTGCATCAAAAATTGTAATTACACGCCCCTGTTAAACAGGGGCTGAAAAATTGGGCCTTAGGCACTGGTGCTGGTGCCACAACACTGCAACCCCTCACAGATACTCTAGTTGGAGCGCAGGAACAAGCCCTGCTGCAAAGTATTGCATCAAAAATTGTAATTACATGCCCCTGTTAAACAGGGGCTGAAAAATTGGGCCTTAGGCACTGGTGCTGGTGCCACAACACTGCAACCCCTCACAGATACTCTAGTTGGAGCGCAGGAACAAGCCCTGCTGCAAAGTATTGCATCAAAAATTGTAATTACATGCCCCTGTTAAACAGGGGCTGAAAAATTTGGCCTTACGCACTGGTGCTGGTGCCACAACACTGCAACCCCTCACAAATACTCTAGTTGAGCATAGCAACAAACACTCCTTGCAAAATATTGCATCAAAAATTGTAATTACATGCCCCTGTTTAACAGGGGCTGAAAAATTGGGCCTTAGGCACTGGTGCTGGTGCCACAACAATGCACCCCATCACAGATACTCTAGTTGGAGAGCAGTAACAAGCCCTGCTGCAAAGTATTGCATCAAAAATTGTAATTACACGCCCCTGTTAAACACGGGCTGAAAAATTGGGCCTTAGGCACTGGTGCTGGTGCCACAACACTGCACCCCCTCACAAATACTCTAGTTGAGCGCAGCAACAAACCCTCCTTGCAAAATATTGCATCAAAATTGTAATTACAAGCCCCTGTTCAACAGGGGCTTAAAAATTGGGCCTTAGCCACTGGTGGCGGTGCCCAGAACCAAAAATATTCTTACAAGCTATCAGCATGATCATTGAGGAGGAAGAGGATAGTCACTCAGCATAACAGGATAGTCACTCAGCATCAGCATAGGCAGTCTTGAAGGGATCTGACATTTCAAAAAAAAATATTCGGTTACATCAGCATCAAGTGCTTGGTAGCTGGTGGTGATCCAAGACTGATTCATTTTTATGAAGGTCAGTCGATCGACCGAGTCGGTGGACAGGCGCACCCTGTGATCAGTTACAAAGCCTCCAGCAGCACTAAATATGCGTTCGGAAAGAACGCTGGATGTAGCACAGGCCAGTAGCTCAATTGCATACTGTGCTAGCTCTGGCCAGTGATCCATCCTCAAGACCCAGTAACCCAGAGGATTTTCTGTGGGAAAAGTGTCCAAGTCAGATCTTGCCTCTAGGTATTCCTGCACCATGTAAAACAGACGCTGGCAATGGTTGCTGGAACCGATCATACCTTGGGGCTGCGGACTAAAAAATTGTCTGAATGCATTGGTCAGACACCCACCTTCTCCACCGCTCCTTCTTTGACTGACCAAAGCCCCAGCAACACATTGTCCAGAAACAGGAGTTTGTAACCTCCCAGTCTCTGGGAACGCATTGCACAGACCTTTCTGCAAGGCCTCCCGAAGATGTTTCATCCTCTGCTCCCTCTGCGACAGCAAGATAAGGTCCGCAACCTTACCCTTGTAACATGGGTCAAGGAGGGTTGCCAGCCATTATTGGTCCTTCTCCTTGATACCACGATTACGAGGATCCTTACGCAGGCTTTGCAGGATCAGGGAGGCCATGCAGCGTAGGTTTGCTGAGGCATTTGGTCCGGAGTCCTCTGGGTCACTAAGGACGACATGGTCCGCAGCCACCTCCTCCAAGCCACGTACAAGTCCATGTGTTTCTTGGGACTGATCCCTTAAAGACTGCTGCTGATGCTGAGTGCCAGGCTCCACCTCCATACTGACACAATCTTCCTCCTCCTCCTCCTCCTCCTCCTCTTCCTGTGTGATTGGCGGGCACGCAGGAACACTGTCTGGATAAAGGGGGCCTTGAGAGCTAAGGAAGTCATCCTCTTCCTGCCTCTGTTCTGCCTCAAGTGCCCTGTCCATTCTTCCACGCAGCGTGTGCTCCAAGAGGTGGACAAAGGGGACAGTGTCACTGATGCATGCACTGTCACTGCTCACCATCCTCGTGGCCTCCTCAAATGGTGACAGGACAGTGCATGCATCCTTGATCATGGCCCACTGGCATGGGAAAAAAAACAAGCTCCCCTGACCCTGTCCTGGTGCCATAGTCGCACAGGTACTCATTGATGGCCCTCTGCTGCGTGTGCAGCAGCTGCAGCATGGCCAACATTGAGTTCCACCTGGTGGGCATGTCACAGATTAGGCGGTTCATGGGCAGGTTAAATTCCTTTTTGAGGTCAGCCAGCCGAGCACTGGCATTATATGACCTGCGGAAACGCACACAGACTTTCCTGGCCTGCCTCAGGACATCCTGTAAGCCCAGGTACCTGCCCAAGAACTGCTGAACCACCAAGTTAAGGACATGAGCCAAACAGGGCCCATGGGTCAGTTGTCCCTGTCGGAGGGCGGAGAGGAGGTTGGTGCCATTGTCACAAACCACCATCCTGTCTCAAGCTGTTGTGGTGTCAACCACCTCAGAACCTGCCCCTGCAGAGCAGACAGAATCTCTGCCCCAGTGTGGCTCCTGTCCCCCAAGCACACCAGCTCAAGCACTGCATGACATCTTTTTGCCTGCGAGCTTGCGTAGCACCTTGAACGCCTACGGAGCACCGTTGGTTCAGAAGACAAATCAGCACAGGAAGAGGCCATGGAAGAAGAAGAAGAGGAGGGGGTGGAGGAGAGAGGTGTGGCAGAATCACCACTAGTAGTATTGACCATGCCTGCTGGACCATGAGTCAGCAGCAATATGCACCTTACCACTGACCGCCCTGTCCAGCAAAGCCAAGACATTGCCTTCCACATGCCGGTAGAGAGCCGGAATCGCCTTCTGTGAGAAAAAGTGGCGTTTGGGAACCTGCCACTGAGGAAGCGCACTTTCCACAAACTCATGGAAGGGGGCAGAGTCTACCAACTGAAAAGGCAGCAGTTGAAGTGCTAGCAATTTAGCCAATTTAGTATTCAACCGCTGGACATGTGGATGGTTGGGAGTTAACTTCTTTCGGCAGTGCAGCAGCTGGTACAGGGAAATTTGCCTGGTACAATCTGACGTCGGTGTACCGATAGCAGATTGCCCCCAAGTACTTGGCTGTGACACACCTAATTCTACACCTTCATTCCTCTCAGTGCAGGTCTCAGAGAGGACTGAAGGTATAGTGGGGTTGGAGATCCCAGCTCATGTTGCGGCTCAACGCGGCCAGCTGCCAAAAAAAAGGACAAGCGTGTTCCACAGCCACGTGCTGATGAGGATGCACTGTCTGGACGACCAGCACTGTTGCCTCTAGACACAGAGCCTGCTTGCCCTCTTTTATTGGGTTGTGACTGTCTGCCTCTCCTTGTTGGCCTTCCAGACATACTAATGGCTTGCAGTGAGATGTAGTTGCACAAAGCTGGGATGTATATATATACTGATACTGCAGCTAGCGGAATCAACTGCCTGCCTGTAGTATTATTAGTATGAGAACACCAGCAATTGTCTTCAGGTAGCTTTAAGTGCACACTGTGCAGAGGACAGAGTACACTAACTGTAAATACTGTAGCTGCCTGCCTGTGGTATTAATATAGGATCAGAAGAACACCACCAATTTTATTAAGGTAACTTTAGGTGCACGTTGTGCAGATGACACAGTACACTAACTAAATACTGTAGCTGCCTGTCTGTGGTATTAATAGGAGCAGAACAACAGCAATTGTCTTCAGGTAGCTTTAGGTGCACACTGTGCAGAGGACGCAGTACACTAACTGTAAATACTGCCTGCCTGTGGTATTAATATAGGATCAGAAGAACACCACCAATTTTATTCAGGTAGCTTTAGGTGTACACTGTGCAGAGGACACACTACACTAACTGTAAATACTGTAGCTGCCTGTGAGTGTTATTATTAGGAGCAGAACAACAGTGTGACGGGAGGGCCCGTGGAACTCAGAATCCCTTGGATAGTAGGGGATGCCCTTGTTTCAGCTCCCCATACACCTCTTATGTCTAAGTCACCCTGTGCTATCCTGGCACAGGGTGAGTGAGAAAATATATCTTGGACTACTTAAAATGGGACAGAAATATTTGTCCACAATATCTCCCAGGATGTATGTAGAGACTATTATTGGTTTGTTTTATTCTGAACTCAACATGTTAATTGTGTGAGCTGATCACATTGGCCTCCGGGACTGGCTAGGAGACGAACAGTCTACTCCTACTATAGTTGTTGATGACTAGGCTGAGGAGGGGGGGAGAACACTGTTTGTATTGTTAATTGTAATTAGCTCCTGCTATTGTGAAAATGTCCTGTGGTTGTACTTATGGTAATGTATAATGTACTGTGTGAAGCTTGGTGACCACAAGTCTGGGCAAAAGGTCATGTTAGATAATTAGCTCATGTTAATTAGGTTAGGTTTTAGTCATTCTGCTGTATATATTTGTGTGAGATCTCAAATAAAGAATATAGTCCATGTTAGCAACTAAGCAAGTCTCGCCTTGTTTCGTGCTTATGAGCGGTTGGAATATCTGATATCTGAGTCCAGACTGGGAGGAAGTGGTATACTGACGGAAGCACTGAAGTGGAGTGTGAGACGTTGCGTGACATTGGTGGCAAGCAGCGGGACGCTTCCTGCAGTCTGGGACATCCAAACATCCACCTGGATCCAAGGTCCGGATAGCAGGAGAGGAGAGGAGAGGTACAGATACCAGCCGCCATGGAGGAGGAATTCAGAAGGAGGTTGCGAGAGATGCAGATACAGCACAGAGGACCAGTATCAGAGCAGGTCCTGCTGGGATGGTGTGATTCTATTCGCTGCAAACTCTGGAAAGAAGCGCTAGCCCGTGAGCAGCAACACCAGAGAAAAGTTCTCCCCTCCATCCAGGAAAGGTACTGGTTGCAGTACGGATTGCGGGTGCGGTTTTTGGGAGAAAAACCGCACAAGGAGCAGACAGCTGAATTAAGCAGGCTAGTCTGGGCAGAGATGAAGCTGGATGAGAGCTACAGAGCCCTCCGGTGGCATGTATCCCAAGCATGTCCCTGGATAGCGGATGACAGCCCAACGGAAGGGTTAAGTTACGGCGGCTTGGGACTGTTGTATGTGAAGCTGACAGGGGACCCTAACTTTGGGAGTGATTTGGAGTGGCGGGTGGACGAAATCATGGATTTCAGAGAAGGGCTACTGAACATTTCGGAAGTGCACTGGGCACAGGAAGATTTGGAGTTTCTGGCCGTTCAGGAATGTGAGCTGGAGATCGCCTACAAACGGCAGCTAGACGTTGCTCAGTGCCAGGGCTCAGTGCCAGGGCTGGGCTCCCTTTGCCTGGGCCCCGTCCTGGGTCTCCTCCTGTGTTAGTCTTCTGCCGAAAGGGGAGAGATGTGACGGGAGGGCCCGTGGAACTCAGAATCCCTTGGAAAGTAGGGGATGCCTTTGTTTCAGCTCCCCATACACCTCTTATGTCTAAGTCACCCTGTGCTATCCTGGCACAGGGTGAGTGAGAAAATATATCTTGGACTACTTAAAATGGGACAGTAATATTTGTCCACAATATCTCCCAGGATGTATGTAGAGACTATTATTGGTTTGTTTGATTCTGAACTCAACATGTTAATTGTGTGAGCTGATCACATTGGCCTCCAGGACTGGCTAGGAGACGAACAGTCTACTCCTACTATAGTTGTTGATGACTAGGCTGAGGGGGGACACTGTTTGTATTGTTAATTGTAATTAGCTCCTGCTATTGTGAAAATGTGAAGCTCGGTGACCAAAAGTCTGGGCAAAAGGTCATGTTAGATAATTAGCTCATGTTAATTAGGTTAGGTTTTAGTCATTCTGCTTTATATATATGTGTGAGATCTCAAATAAAGAATATAGTCCATGTTAGCAACTAAGCAAGTCTCGCCTTGTTTTGTGCTTATGAGCGGTTGGAATATCTGATATCTGAGTCCAGACTGGGAGGAAGTGGTATACTGACGGAAGCACTCAAGCGGAGTGAGGGACGTTCCGTGACAAACAGCAATTGTCTTCAGGTAGCTTTAGGTGCACACTGTGCAGAGGACAGAGTACACTAACTGCAAATACTGTAGCTGCCTGCCTGTGGTATTAATATAGGATCAGAAGAACACCACCAATTTTATTCAGGTAGCTTTAGGCACACACTGTGCAGAGGACACAATACACTAACTGTAAATACTGTAGCTGCCTGTCTGTGGTATTAATAGGAGCAGAACAACAGCAATTGTCTTCAGGTAGCTTTAGGTGCACACTGTGCAGAGGACACAGTACACTAACTGTAAATACTGCCTGCCTGTGGTATTAATATAGGATCAGAAGAACACCACCAATTTTATTCAGGTAGCTTTAGGTGTACACTGTGCAGAGGACACAGTACACTAACTGTAAATACTGTAGCTGCCTGCCTATGGTATTAATAGGATCTGAACAACAGCAATTGTCTCCAGGTAGCTTTAGGTGCACACTGTGCAGAGGACGCACTACACTAACTATAAATACTGTAGGTGCCTGCCTGTGGTATTAATAGGATCAGAAGAACACAACCAATTTTATTCAGGTAGCTTTAGGTGCACAGTGTGCAGAAGACACAGTACACTAACTGTAAATACTGTAGCTGCCTGTCTGTGGTATTAATAGGAGCAGAACAACAGCAATTGTCTTCAGGTAGCTTTAGGTGCACATTGTGCAGAGGACACAGTACACTAACTGTAAATACTGTAGCTGCCTGCCTATGGTATTAATAGGATCTGAACAACAGCAATTGTCTCCAGGTAGCTTTAGGTGCACACTGTGCAGAGGACGCACTACACTAACTATAAATACTGTAGCTGCCTGCCTGTGGTATTAATAGGATCAGAAGAACACGACCAATTTTATTCAGGTAGCTTTAGGTGCACACTGTGCAGAGGATGCAGTACACTAACTGTAAATACTGTAGCTGCCTGCCTGTGGTATTAATATAGGATCAGAAGAACACCACCAATTTTCTTCAGGTAGCTTTAGGTGCACAGTGTGCAGAGGACACAGTACACTAACTGTAAATACTGTAGCTGCCTGTCTGTGGTATTAATGGGAGCAGAACAACAGCAATTGTCTTCAGGTAGCTTTAGGTGCACACTGTGCAGAGGACACACTACACTAACTTGTAAATACTACAGCTGCCTGTGGTACTAATAGGTTTGGAATAACACCACCAATTTTCTTCAGGTAGCTTTAGGTGCACATTGTGCAGAGGACGCACTACACTAATTTGTAAATACTGCAGCTGCCTGCGATACTGTATGTCACGAAACGTCCCTCACTCCACTTAAATGCTTCCGTCAGTATACCACTTCCTTGTAGTCTGGATACAGATATCAGATATTCCAAATGCTTCCAAGCACAAAACAAGGCGACACTTGCTTAGATGCTAACATGAACTGTTTTATTTAGAATCAAAATTACAAGACTTTATATGCCATTGGAACCTCCTCTAACAATACAACTGTAACCTAATTAACATGAGCTAATTATCTAATTCTTTATACAGCCTAGGTGACTACGTCTCCTAGCTCATTGACTATTCCACACACATTACCATAAACATCAACACAGGGTTAATTAGAACAAACAACAATGAGTTGAATACCCTTAGAACCTGTGGTAAGCCAGACTAAACTCATTTACATTAAACACATTATAGCTGACATCAGACAGGTGAGTGGAGTTGATGACATTAGCATCTTCTCACAGTATGAGTCCCAACAGTATCACTCAGTCACTATTGCTACTATGGCAAATACAGGGTCCCCAGAGTCTGTGTGTCCTGGGGGACAAGGACCCGAAGCCAAAGTAACAACACCTCAAGGATACCCCAAATGCCAAGGCTCATAATCTGTAGGCAAGAGGCTCACATTCAGTCCCCTCCAAAAGCCTCTATCCCGGGTGAGTCTGACACACTGTACTAATAGGATCAGAAGAAGCTGCCTGTCTGTGGTATTAATAGGAGCAGAACAACAGCAATTGTCTTCAGGTAGCTTTAGGTGCACATTGTGCAGAGGACACAGTACACTAACTGTAAATACTGTAGCTGCCTGCCTATGGTATTAATAGGATCTGAACAACAGCAATTGTCTCCAGGTAGCTTTAGGTGCACACTGTTCAGAGGATGCACTACACTAACTATAAATACTGTAGCTGCCTGCCTGTGGTATTAATAGGATCAGAAGAACACGACCAATTTTCTTCAGGTAGCTTTAGGTGCACACTGTGCAGAGGACGTGCTACACTAACTTGTAAATACTACAGCTGCATGCGGTACTAATAGGATCAGAAGAACACCACCAATTTTCTTCAGGTAGCTTTAGGTGCACACTGTGCAGAGGACGCACTACACTAATTTGTAAATACTGTAGCTGCCTGCGGTACTGTACTAATAGGATCAGAAGAACACCACCAATTGTCTCCAGGTAGCTTTAGGTGCACACTGTGCAGAGGACGCACTACACTAACTTGTAAATACTGTAGCTGCCTGCGGTACTGTACTAATAGGATCAGAAGAACACCACCAATTTTCTTCAGGTAGCTTAAGGTGCATGTACATGTGTATAATTACCACAATAAACTAAAAAGTGACAACCTATTAAGTATCACTCAAAAATAATCAAAAAATATTTTAGTGTAATAAAATTCATACAGTGTATATTAAATTGATAACATAAAAGTCCAATAGGCAGTGACGTAGTGATATAAGTGATGATTCATAAATAATATAGATCTTCAGTGAAAAAATCTTCCACCACAACGCTGTGAACTGTAATCTCCACTCCCCTTCAGCGAGCAAACTCACCAGCTACTTTTGCCTTACACTCTCGTGTTCGGCTCACAGGCTATTCCCACACAGTAAGGGGTACAGTGATAATTTCCACTCAATTCCTGTTGGATGTCCAGAGCATATACAAGCGTACTCTCCACATGAAACAAAGAAAAGCGAACCAATAGTGCAGTAACGCAATAAACTTTAATAAAAGCAACACTCTCCTCCACCAATAAACTCACATTTCATAAACTTGAATCAAGCAGAACAGCACAGCAAACATGGTCATCACCAAAAAAAACACTCTCCAAATGGTCAACGGACGTATGGTGGTCACGGCGGACCCAGGCAGCTAGGTGTTTGGAAACACTCTCACCCGTTCCCCGAGTCTCCTGGAGCTGCCTGGGTCTGGCTTGGTGTTGGGGTCCTGACCTTGACACAAGTCCAGTCCATGAACAGGGTGGGGAGGAGTTCATGGACCAAGAATTGGTTGCTTCAGCGTGACCAGTTCTCTCATATGCCTTTGCTCCGTGAGAATAATCCTGATGATTTCAGGAACTTTCTCAGGATGACGGACCCCGTATTTCACCATCTGTTGGCTTCGCTGACCCCTTATATTTGCAGGCAGGATACCTGCATGAGGCAAGCCATCACTCCGGAGCAGAGGCTGGTCGCTACCCTGCGGTACTTGGCGACAGGGAGAAGCCTGCAGGACTTGAAGTTCTCAACAGGCATCTCCCCCCAGGCTCTGGGTATCATAATCCCAGAGACCTGTTCTGCCATCATCCAGGTCCTACAGAAGGAGTATATGAAGGTAAGATTTTTATCCTTTAATGTCACATTTTATTGTATTGAATGTTTGCTAATATATTGTATTTCTTTCCTCATTCCCTAATTACCATGATTGGAATATGCTGTGAATGTCCCCTTTCTCCTCATGCATGCTGGATTTTTATGTAATTATTATTTTAGGTCCTTCATACATATTTGCCCTTCAATAACCTCCCCAGCATGGTGTCTCCTGGCCTATATTCACCTCATGTAGTCGCTTAACAATGTATTTTATCAGCTCCATAGTAGTGCTTTACCCCAAACACCCCCTAAAATGTTTTGAAATGTTATTTTTTTGTTAAATTCAGGCAGAGTGCCAGAGGCTTTTTTTTTGTGGTGTCCCCAAATAATTTTTAGTAACCCTCCCTCCCCCAACTGCTAACTCAGCTGATCCCAATTCTCTATCTATCCTCAATCATCTATCTGCTGACTTTGCCAAACCCATACACACTAAACCCATCTCTTTTGTGCTCAGATGTATGGATGAATTACCCAAAGCATGTAGTGCAAGGGCCTGCCTGTATACTTTCCAATGGTACTGTTTAAAGTTTTTGTATTCTATTATTATCTTGATAGGTAATAGCAGAATGTCCAAATATCCTCAAATGTGTACAGTGTGTATTTATATCTTTGTATTATGACACTTCTTACCTGTCCAGTGGGCTGCCAATAGTGTAACTAAGGAGGGGCTGTTCCAAGTAATACCCATTATTTAGGCATTCATCTCTCAATGAAGTGAAGAGGGTTACCTGTCCAAGATTTCCACACACCCCATAATGTTAGAAATGGCCCATGAGAGGGGGGAGGGGGAATATGATAGGTGTACCTTATACTTTGGCGTTGTTAAATTCCCCTTACTAAATGCTATCTGGAGGTTGACCCATAATGTTTGTGCCTAATCTGCTTGCCATGTTTCTGAGCAAAAATAGTAATGTTTTATTTTTTCCCTCAACAGTTTTCTTCAACGCCACAGGAATGGCAGACTGTGGCCTCCCACTTTGCCCAGCGGTGGGACTTTCCTAACTGCGGAGGGGCAATTGATGGGAAACACGTCCACATCGTCCCACCACCCAACTCGGGGTCGTACTATTTCAACTATAAGGGGTTCAATAGTATAGTGATGTTGGCGGTGGTGTCGGCTAATTACGACTTCTTGTATGTGGACGTGGGGAAGAATGGCCGGATGTCCGATGGTGGAGTCATCGCCCAGACGGAGTTCTACAGGCGTCTCCAGAATGGCAGCTTGGACTTGCCACCTCCAGAGGACAATGTGGAAGGACTCCCATTTGTGTTCGTTGCTGATGAAGCGTTTGCGCTGGGGGACCACCTGATGCGGCCATTCCCGATGAGGACCCTCACCCCGGAACAGAGGGTTTTTAATTACCGGCTGGCCAGAGCCCGAAGAGTGGTGGAGAACACATTTGGAATCCTGGCCACCCGGTTCCGCCTATTTATGACACCCATCCATATGGCGGAGTATAAACTGAACCATATTATACTGGCGTGCTGTATTCTCCATAACTTTTTAAGGAAACATTCGGCCAACTATGCTGGCTCAATTGGGCCTGAGGCCGGAGTAATACCTGAAACACTGACGGCACTTGAAAGCGGCTGTCCTGGCTTGCCCTCCCTGAGTGCCCGTGATGTCCGGTTATGCTACCTGGAGTTCTTTGCGGGTAGGGGGGCTATCAATATGCCAGCAAATCTGTGAAGCCTTTTTATAATAAAAAAACAAAAAGAAATTCTTTGTGGACATTCACTACTTGTGTTTGTTTTAGCTAACCCTGACAGAAATGTGTTGAGTGCAGAAAATGGCGTGATTGTGTAACCTTATACAAAGCACTGTTGGCTGTTATTTCCTAAATGCAAAAACACATTTCACTACAAGTGCACTTGCAACTGCACTGAACCTGCACTTGTAGTGCAAAGTGGATTTGCCCTTAGGAAATAACCCCCATTTTCCCTGAAAACAGCAATTACATCACCCCAAAAGTGTTGTAGTGTTGAGACAATAATAATCCACACATTCTTGATGAACCAACTTTTTTATACCTGCACAATCACATGTGCATTTACCAAAGGTTTTTTAAAACAAACCAACATGTTTGTTGTATAACAATTTTTTAGCTGGCATTATCAAAAATAGAAATGTCCATTTACGATAAAACAGGCCTGTGTAAAACCAAGAAGAAAGACAAAAAACTTGAACTTACAAAGTTCACATTAGGTAAAACCTGAAGGCAATATCAGACATCAGTATTTAGGAACTGTGTTTGATATTGCGTTCAGATGGGGGAAATCACCCCTGGAAAAGCCAAATTTGGAAGATGCACAGCAATTTATGAATGTCAACATGTGCTAGCTGCCATCACGGGGGATCAAGGGATGTGTTTTGGGGGAGCAAGCCCTTCCTCACCGCTACTTTATAATTGAGGAAGGGGTTGCACCCCCAAAACGCGTCCATTGATCTCCCGTGATGGCAGATAGCACATGTTGGCACACTGTGTGCATCCTCCAAATTTGGCTTTTCAAAACATTGCAAAAAGATTTAAAACATTGTACCACAATCAAAAAAGTGATTTGGTGGGGTTTTAAATTCGCCCCGAAACATCAATGATGTCATTATTTCTTTTAATCACATCATTGATTTTTGTCTTTAGGTTCTCCAATTCCAAATTACACCCCATGATCTCCCCGATCAGCATCTGGGCACTTTCGGATGTGAAAGGATCTCGATCACCTAAAAAGAGAGAAACCAAACAAAAACAGGTATCAAAAATCTGCCAGCATCCATCTCTTACCTGAGTCTGTGGTCGCAGACACTCACCTGTTGTGGTGGCAAGTTCAACCACATCTTCTTCCTCCTCCTGCTCTTCTTGGGATGGTGGTATTTCCCCTTCTTCCCGAGGTGGGGGGTCTCTGTTCTCCTCGGATGAGGGGTGTCCTCCGAGTCTTCTCTCCCCTATGTAAAACAAAAATGGTATAATTAGCACACAGTGATTTGATGGCAGAACTATAAATAGGAAACATTGCTTGGAAGTGGGGTACAATTGTCTATTTTAGCAGAGTTCCAAGATGTCGCTTTTTTATTGTACTTTGCCAACCTGCAATACTTTACCTGTTTAGTACAAGCTTCACAGATGGAGACCCCCCTATAGTATACACTGGAGCAGCTGTGTGCCCCCCCTAATAAAAATGGTGTTCTTGTGTCCCACACTAGTGCTCCAGTGTCCAGATGTGAAAACAGCTGCTGAGTGTCCTCTCCTTACACAGAATCTAGTTTGCATTTCATTCTGGTAACAAACCCATCTACACAACCAAATATTTTTCATCCAAGTAGGCCCTAAAAAATGTGGGCAAATGCATATGGCAGAAACAATGTTGTTTTAGAGGGTAAAAAAAAATTTAGTAGACGAACAAATAATGGGCCCATGAACATTAAAGTTGTCAGTTTAAACTGTACAATTAAGATAAGCATATGGAGCAGCACGAACGTAATAAAGACAAAAAGAATAGGAACACAGCACAACTACTTACTTTTTTGCAGCACTCTCCGGATCTTTCGGTACTGCTCAGGCTCTCTTAATTTTAGGTCCGACCACAGCTTCCTGAGCTGATCTTTCGATCGTCATACCCCGAAGTTTCTGTGCAGACTTTTGGTCACTTTAGCAATGATTTTGGCCTTTCTGATGTTGGGGTGGGGGTAAGGTCCATACTTGCCGTCATAGTCGGCCTTCTTCATGATGTCCACCATCTCCAACATCTCAATAAAGGACATATTTGTCGCCTTAAATCGTCTCCTTCTGGATCGGGGCATTTCCGGATCCGGGCTTTCCTCCTCCTCCTCCTCGTCGCTAGAATTAGCACGCACCTGCTCTAACTCTGCCATGTGCTCTTCACCCACTGTGCCGAATGAAAAGGGGCGGGGAATAGACTAGAAAGAACGTCAGGGGCGGGCGGAGTTACACGCGTGCGCAGTGTGTATAAAGCGTAACACGCGTGCGTAGTACGTACGATCTGTGAGCGGAGGAAGGAGCATTGGACGCGCCAATCTTAAGAACGAAGGTAAGAGACAAAATTGTGCCTATACTGCTTCTATATTGAGGCCTATATTGTAACACAGGGTGACTTAGACATAAGAGGTATATGGGGAGCTGAAACAAGGACATCCCCTATTTTCCAAGGGATTCTGAGTTCCACGGGCCCTCCCGTCACATCTCTCCCCTTTCGGCAGAAGACTAACACAGGAGGAGTCCCCAGATGGGTTGACTCCGAAGTTAGTAAGTAGTTCCAGTCCTCTAATGCCTATACCCACACAGCACCCCAAATAAATTGTTCCAAACAAAGCATTACTCACCCAGACAACCTCTGCCTCTCTCAGAGAATATATCTGCCGCTGGGGAGAGGCCTGGACTGGCCCTTCTCCCTGAAGTCCTTTCTGCCGCTGGAGAGAAGACAGGGTGACTGGGCTCACTCTGTCATGTTGTTGGGGATCTGGGCCAACTGCCCAGTATCCCTGGGGTATACAGGTGGAGACTGAAGTCCCATCCACCTTCACAGGAAATCCATCCTCTGTTAGTTGAGGGAAGAGTCCTGCAGTCCTCGGCCCTGTTGCCAGCCCTTCTGCTGGAAACCCCACACCATCTGCTCCGGCTAACTGTTGGGGAGGGAGGCCGACTGCCCCGCCTCCCTGGAACTCTGTAGTTTTTGCCGGTGCTGGGCAGAGGTTGGTAACACTCTGCCCTGTTGCCAGCACTTCTGCTGGGGACTCAACATCCTCCGCTCCGGCTAACTGTTGGGGCAGGAGGCTGGCTTCCTCCACTCCCAAACTGTGTAGCTGCCATTGGGGAGGTGAGCCGGCTGCTTCCTTTTCCATTCCCTCATCTGGTTGCTTGGACGACATGTCTATAGTACTGTCTCCCAGGTGCACTGATCTTTGCTGGGGAGGGAAGGCCGCTTCCTCCACACTGGCCAACTGTTGGGGAGGGACAACACACACCTCCTCTCCCTTCTCCCCCTGTATCTGCTGCTGGGAAGTGATTGCCACTTTCTCACCCTGGGCCTCTGAAACTGCCACAGGTGTGGGGCAGAGGTCTTGGACCCTCTGTCTGGTTGCCAGACCTTCAGCTTGAGAAGTTTGTTGTAACTTCACAGATACTGCTGTTGGTGCTGGGCAGAGCACAGTGAAGTTTGGCCCTAATACCAGCTCTTCTGCTGGAGGTTCATCAGGATGTTCTTCCTCAGCAGAAAAGTCTATTAAATCCCCTATCTCTATAACTGGTGTCTGGGGATAGAGGTTCACCATCTCCTGTCCATGGAACCCAGAAGATGTTATCAGTGCTGGACAGAGGTTAGCAGAGCTCTGCCCTGTGATCAGCACTTCAGGTTTGGGGATGGCAATCTTCAGATTTTCCACTGCCGATTCTCTGGCATGCTGCTGAACGTGTTCTAGTAGTTTCCTGTATGCCCTTTCCAGATGCTGTTCCTTCCTTAGCAAATGGTCCAGATCAGGTTTGAGCTCTGAGACCCCTGCAAGACCGAGCATAGCCTCTCTATATTCTCGCAGGTCCTCAAGGTCAGGCTCCCCTTCATCGCCAAACATAAAATGATCTGTAAGGCTCTCCCACAGCAATCCAGGGCCTCCAAAGTCATATCCCTCCGGAGAGCATTCTGTTGTCTCCTCTAAATATCCCTCCTCTGCATGCCATTGCAGAGCCGGATAATGATTGTCCAGCTCTATCTCCTGCTGGACCAGCCTGTCCAACTCAGTCACCCATTGCTCCTGGGGCCGCTCTCCCAGGAATGCCATCCGTAATGCCCGTTGGTCACTGGCCCATTGCTCTTGGGTTGGAAAGCACTTGCCCTGTTTTATACCAGCGAGCTGGAGGGCTCCAATCCAGAGCTCCACCTGAATTTGCTGCCTAAGCTCCAGGTATTCATCCTCAGACACAGTCCTGGTGTATGTTGAAAGGATGATCCGCAGCAGCCCCGGGAACTCTGATGCTAGGTCCATATCTCTGCTGGGGTGACTGTAGTCTGCTATCCTGATGTTGGATCCAGGTGGAGGTTTAGATTTCCCAGACTGCCGGAAGCTTCCCGCTGCTTGCCGCCAATGTCACGGAACGTCCCACACTCCGCTTGAGTACTTCCGTCAGTATACAGCTTCCTAAGTTCTGGAACACGAGTCCAATGGATCTGGCTATAGGAACCCCTAAGAGCTAGACAACACCAGTCTTGGAGTACATCAGGACTAACTCTTTATTTAAGATCTCACACAAATTTATACAGCAGGATGACTCAAAGCTAACCTAATTAACATTAATTAACAAGCTAATTTACTAAAAAAATTTACCCAGACCAGATGACTCAGAGACATGGACCTGTAGGACACAGACTTGTGGGCACCGAGCTTCACACAGTAGTATAAACACAATAGCAGGAGCTAATTACAATTAACAATACAAACAACAATCTCCCCCCCTCCTTAGCCTAGTCATCAACAGTTCCTCTCCTAGCCAGTCCTGGAGGCTAATGTGATCAGCTCACTTAATCAACAGGTTGAGTTCAGAATCAAACAAACCAATATTAGTCTCTACATACATCCTGGGAGATATTGTGGACAAATATTACTGTCCCATTTTAAGTAGTACAAGATATATTTTCTCACTCACCCTGTGCCAGGATAGCACAGGGTGACTTAGATATAAGAGGTATATGGGGAGCTGAAACAAGGACATCCCCTACTTTCCAAGGGATTCTGAGTTCCACGGGCCCTCCCGTCACAAGGCTCATTGAAGTAATTCCAGTCACTGTACTGTGTACCCTGCACAGTCTCATCTACAGTATAGCTACCTGCAGCCAGGTGCTTGTGTAGGCTCATTGAAGTATTTCCAGTTACTGTACTGTGTACCTTGCACAGTCTCACATACAGTATAGCTACCTGCAGCCAGGGGCTTGTGTAAAATCATTGAAATATTTCCAGTTACTGTACTGTGTACCCTGCACAGTCTCACCTACAGAATAGCTACCTGCAGCCAAGTGCTTGTGTAGGCTCATTGAAGTATTTCCAGTCACTGTACTGTGTACCATGCACAGTCTCACATACAGTATAGCTACCTGCAGCCTGGTGTTTGTGTAGAGTATTTGAAGTATTTCCAATCATTGTGCTGTGTACCCTGCACAGTCTCACCTACAGTATAGCTACCTGCAGCCAGCTGCTTATGTAGAATCATTGAAGTATTTCCAGTTACTGTACTGTGTACCCTGCACAGTCTCACCTACAGTATAGCTACCTGCAGCCAGGTGCTTGTGTAGGCTGTTTGAAGTATTTCTAGTTACTGTACTGTGTACCCTGCACAGTCTCGCCTACAGTATAGTTACCTGCAGCCAGGTGCTTGTGTAGGCTGATTGAAGTATTTCCAGTTACTGTACTGTGTTCCCTGCACAGTCTCAGGTACAGTGTAGCTACCTGCAGCCAGGTGCTTGTGTAGGCTGATTGAAGTATTTCCAGTTACTGTACTGTGTACCCTGCACAGTCTCACCTACAGTATAGCTACCTGCAGCAAGGTGCTTGTGTAGGCTCTTTGAAGTATTTCCAGTTACTGCACTGTGTACCCTGCACAGTCTCACATAAAGTATAGCTACCTGCAGCCAGGTGCTTGTATATTCTCTTTGAAGTTTTTCCAGTTACTGTATTGTGTACCCTGCACAGTCTCACCTACAGTATAGCTACCTGCAGCCAGGTGCTTGTTTAGGCTCATTGAAGTATTTCCAGTCACTGTACTTTGTACCCTGCACAGTCTCACCTACAGTATAGCTACCTGCAGCCAGGTGTTTGTGTAGGCTATTTGAAGTATTTCCAATCACTGTGCTGTGTACCCTGCACAGTCTCACCTGCAGTATAGCTACCTGCAGCCAAGTGCTTGTGTAGGCTCATTGAAGTATTTCCAGTTACTGTACTGTGTACCCTGCACAGTCTCACCTACAGTATCGCTACCTGCAGCCAGGTGCTTGTGTAGGCTCAATGAAGTATTTCCAGTTACTGTACTGTGTACCCTGCACAGTCTCACCTACAGTATAGCTACCTGCAGCCAGGTGCTTGTGTAGGCTCATTGAAGTATTTCCAGTTACTGTACTGTGTACCCTGCACAGTCTCACCTACAGTATAGCTACCTGCAGCCAGGTGCTTGTGTAGGCTTTTTGAAGTATTTCTATTTACTGTACTGTGTACCCTGCACAGTTTCACCTACAGTATAGTTACCTGCAGCCAGGTGCTTGTGTAGGCTCTTTGAAGTATTTCCAATCACTGTACTGTGTACCCTGCACAGTCTCACCTACAGTATAGCTAACTGAAGCCAGGTGCTTGTATAGGCTTGTCACGGAACGTCCCACACTCCGCTTGAGTGCTTCCATCAGTATACAGCTTCCTAAGTTCTGGAACACGAGTCCAATGAATCTGGCTATAGGAACCCCCAAGAGCTAGACAACACCAGTCTTGGAGTACATCAGGACTAACTCTTTATTTGAGATCTCACACAAATTTATACAGCAGGATGACTCAAAGCTAACCTAATTAACATTAATTAACATTAATTAATTAACAAGCTAATTTACTAAAAAATTTACCCAGACCAGATGACTCAGAGACATGGCCTGTAGGACACAGACTTGTGGGCACCGAGCTTCACACAGTAGTATAAAGACAATAGCAGGAGCTAATTAAAATTAACAATACAAAGAACAATCTCCCCCCCCCTCCTCAGCCTAGTCATCAACAGTTCATCTCCTAGCCAGTCCTGGAGGCTAATGTGATCAGCTCACTCAATTAACTGGTTGAGTTCAGAATCAAACAAACCAATAATAGTCTCTACATACATCCTGGGAGATATTGTGGACAAATATTACTGTCCCATTTTAAGTAGTCCAAGATATATTTTCTCACTCACCCTGTGCCAGGATAGCACAGGGTGACTTAGACATAAGAGGTATATGGGGAGCTGAAACAAGGACATCCCCTACTTTCCAAGGGATTCTGAGTTCCACGGGCCCTCCCGTCACATCTCTCCCCTTTCGGCAGAAGACTAAGGAGGAGACCCCAGACGGGTTGACTCCAAAGTTAGTAAGTAGTTCCAGTCCTCTAATGCCTGTACCCACACAGTACTCCAAATAAATTGTTCCAAACAAAGCATTACTCACCCAGACAACCTCTGCCTCTCTCAGAGAACATATCTGCCGCTGGGGAGAGGCCTGGACTGGCCCTTCTCCCTGAAGTCCTTTCTGCCGCTGGAGAGAAGACAGGGTGACTGGACTCACTCTGTCATGCTGTTGGGGATCTGGGCCAACTGCCCAGCATCCCTGGGGTATACAGGTGGAGACTGAAGTCCCATCCACCTTCACAGGAAATCCATCCTCTGTTAGTTGAGGGAAGAGTCCTGCAGTCCTCGGCCCTGTTGCCAGCCCTTCTGCTGGAAACCCCACACCATCTGCTCCGGCTAACTGTTGGGGAGGGAGGCCGACTGCCCCGCCTCCCTGGAACTCTGTAGTTGTTGCTGGTGCTGGGCAGAGGTTGGTAACACTCTGCCCTGTTGCCAGCACTTCTGCTGGGGACTCAACATCCTCTGCTCCGGCTAACCATTGGGGCAGGAGGCTGGCTTCCTCTACTCCCAAACTGTGTAGCTGCCATTGGGGAGGTGAGCCGGCTGCTTCCTTTTCCATTCCCTCATCTGGTTGCTTGGACGACATGTCTATAGTACTGTCTCCCAGGTGCACTGATCTTTGCTGGGGAGGGAAGGCCGCTTCCTCCACACTGGCCAACTGTTGGGGAGGGACAACACACACCTCCTCTCCCTTCTCCCCCTGTATCTGCTGCTGGGAAGTGATTGCCACCTTCTCACCCTGGGCCTCTGAAACTGCCACAGGTGTGGGGCAGAGGTCTTGGACCCTCTGTCCGGTTGCCAGATCTTCAGCTGGAGAAGTTTGTTGTAACTTCACAGATACTGCTGTTGGTGCTGGGCAGAGCACAGTGAATTTTGGCCTTAATACCAGCTCTTCTGCTGGAGGCTCATCAGGTTGTTCTTCCTCAGCAGAAAAGTCTATTAAATCCCCTATCTCTATAACTGGTGTCTGGGGATAGAGGTTCACCATCTCCTGTCCATGGAACCCAGAAGATGTTATCAGTGCTGGACAGAGGTTAGCAGAGCTCTGCCCTGTGGTCAGCACTTCAGGTTTGGGGATGGCAATCTTCAGATTTTCCACTGCCGATTCTCTGGCATGCTGCTGAACGTGTTCTAGCAGTTTCCTGTATGCCCTTTCCAGATGCTGTTCCTTCCTTAGCAAATGGTCCAGATCAGGTTTGAGCTCTGAGACCCCTGCAAGACCGAGCATAGCCTCTCTATATTCTCGCAGGTCCTCAAGGTCAGGCTCCCCTTCATCGCCAAACATAAAATGATCTGTAAGGCTCTCCCACAGAAATCCAGGGCCTCCAAAGTCATATCCCTCCGGAGAGCATTCTGTTGTCTACCCTAAATATCCCTCCTCTGCATGCCATTGCAGAGCCCGATAATGATTGTCCAGCTCTATCTCCTGCTGGACCAGCCTGTCCAACTCAGTCACCCATTGCTCCTGGTGTCGCTCTCCCAGGAATACCATCCGCAATGCCCGTTGGTCACTGGCCCATTGCTCTTGGGTTGGAAAGCACTTGCCCTGTTTTATACCAGCGAGCTGGAGGGCTCCAATCCAGAGCTCCACCCGAATTTGCTGCCTAAGCTCCAGGTATTCATCCTCAGACACAATCCTGGTGTATGTTGAAAGGATGATCCGCAGCAGCCCTGGGAACTCTAATGCTAGGTCCATATCTCTGCTGGGGTGACTGAAGTCTGCTATCCTGATCTTGGATCCAGGTGGAGGTTTAGATTTCCCAGACTGCCGGAAGCTTCCCGCTGCTTGCCGCCAATGTCATGGAACGTCCCACACTCCGTTTGAGTGCTTTCGTCAGTATACCGCTTCCTAAGTTCTGGAACACGAGTCCAATGGATCTGGCTATAGGAACCCCTTAGAGCCAGACAAAACCAATCTTGGAGTACATCAGGACTAACTCTTTATTTGAGATATCAACCAAATTTATACAGCAGGATGACTCAAAGCTAACCTAATTAACATTAATTAACATTAATTAACAAGCTAATTTACTAAAAAAATTTACTCAGACCAGATGACTCAGAGACATGACCTGTAGCACATAGACTTGTGGGCACCGAGCTTCACACAGTAGTATAAACACAATAGCAGGAGCTAATTACAATTAACAATACAAACAACAATCTCCCCCCCTCCTCAGCCTAGTCATCAACAGTTCGTCTCCTAGCCAGTCCTGGAGGCTAATGTAATCAGTTCACTCAATTAACAGGTTGAGTTCAGAATCAAACAAACCAATAATAGTCTCTATATACATCCTGGGAGATATTGTGGACAAATATTACTGTCCCATTTTAAGTAGTACAAGATATATTTTCTCACTCACCCTGTGCCAGGATAGCACAGGGTGACTTAGACATAAGAGGTATATGGGGAGCTGAAACAAGAAAATCCCCTAATTTCCAAGGGATTCTGAGTTCCACAGGCCCTCCCGTCACAAGGCTCATTGAAGTATTTCCAGTCACTGTACTGTGTACCATGCACAGTCTCATCTACAGTATAGCTACCTGCAGCCAGGTGCTTGTGTAGCCTCATTGAAGTATTTCCAGTTACTGTACTGTGTACCCTGCACAATCTCACATACAGTATAGCTACCTGCAGCCAGGTGCTTGTGTAAAATTATTGAAGTATTTCCAGTTACTGTACTGTGTACCTTGCACAATCTCACCTACAGAATAGCTACCTGCAGCCAGGTGCTTGTGTAGGCTCATTGAAGTATTTCCAGTCACTGTACTGTGTACCCTGCACAGTCTCACCTACAGTATAGCTACCTGCAGCCTGGTGTTTGTGTAGGCTATTTGAAGTATTTCCAATCACAGGTCTCACCTACAGTATAGCTACCTGCAGCCAGCTGCTTGTGTAGAATCATTGAAGTATTTCCAGTTACTGTACTGTGTACCATAGACAGTCTCACCTACAGTATAGCTACCTGCAGCCAGGTGCTTGTGTAGAATAATTGAAGTATTTTCAGTTACTGTACTGTGTACCCTGCACAGTCTCACCTAAAATATAGCTACCTGCAGCCAGGTGCTTGTGTAGGCTCATTGAAGTATTTCCAGTTACTGTACTGTGTATCCTGCACAGTCTCACATACAGTATAGCTACCTGCAGCCAGGTGCTTGTGTAAAATCATTGAAGTATTTCCAGATACTGTACTGTGTACCCTGCAGAGTCTCACCTACACTATAGCTACCTGCAGCCAGGTGTTTGTGTAGGCTATTTGAAGTATTTCCAATCACTGTGCTGTGTACCTTACACAGTCTGACCTACAGTATAGCTACCTGCAGCTAGGTGCTTGTGTAGGCTCGTTGAAGTATTTCTAGTTTTTGTACTGTGTTCCCTGCACAGTCTCACCTACAGTATAGCTACCTGCAGCCAGCTGCTTGTGAAGAATCATTGAAGTATTTCCAGTTACTCTACTGTGTACCCTGCACAGTCTCACCTACAGTATAGCTACCTGCAGCCAGGGGCTTGAGTAGGCTCTTTGAAGAATTTCTAGTTACTTTACTGTGTACCCTGCACAGTCTCACGTACAGTATAGCTACCTGCAGCCAGGTGCTTGTGTAGGCTCATTGAAGTATTTCCAGTTACTGTACTGTGTACCCTGCACAGTCTCACCTACAGTATAGCTACCTGCAGCCAGGTGCTTGTGTAGGCTCTTTGAAGTATTTCTATTTACTGTACTGTGTACCGTGCACAGTTTCACCTACAATATAGTTACCTGCAGCCAGGTGCTTGTGTAGGCTCTTTGAAGTATTTCCAGTTACTGTACTGTGTACCTTGCACAGTCTCACAGTATAGCTACCTGCAGCCAGGTGCGTGTGTAGGCTCTTTGAAGTATTTCTAGTTACTGTAATGTGTTCCCTGCACAGTCTCACCTACAGTATAGCTACCTGCAGCCAGCTGCTTGTGTAGAATCATTGAAGTATTTCCAGTTACTCTACTGTGTACCCTGCACAGTCTCACCTACAGTATAGCTACCTGCAGCCAGGTGCTTGTGTAGGCTCTTTGAAGTATTTCTAGTTACTTTACTATGTACCCTGCACAGTCTCACCTACAGTATAGCTACCTGCAGCCAGGTGCTTGTGTAGGCTCAATGAAGTATTTCCAGTTACTGTACTGTGTACCCTGCACAGTCTCACCTACAGTATAGCTACCTGCAGCCAGGTGCTTGTGTAGGCTCATTGAAGTATTTCCAGTTACTGTACTGTGTACCCTGCACAGTCTCACCTACAGTATAGCTACCTGCAGCCAGGTGCTTGTGTAGACTTTTTGAAGTATTTCTATTAACTGTACTGTGTACCCTGCACAGTTTCACCTACAGTATAGTTACCTGCAGCCAAGTTCTTGTGTAGGCTCTTTGAAGTATTTCCAGTTACTGTACTGTGTTCCCTGCACAGTCTCACCTACAGTATAGCTACCTGCAGACAGGTGCTTGTGTAGGCTCTTTGAAGTTTTTCCAGTTACTGTACTGTGTACCCTGCACAGTCTCACCTACAGTATAGCTACCTGCAGCCAGGTGCTTGTGTAGGCTCATTAAAGTATTTCCAGTTACTGTACTGTGTACCCTGCACAGTCTCACCTACAGTATAGCTACCTGCAGCCAGGTGCTTGTGTAGGCTCATTAAAGTATTTCCAGTTACTGTACTGTGCACCCTGCACAGTCTCACCTACAGTATAGCTACCTGCAGCCAGGTGCTTGTGTGGAATAATTGAAGTATTTCCAGTTACTGTACTGTGTACCCTGCACAGTCTCACATACAGTATAGCTACCTGCAGCCAGGTGCTTGTGTAGGCTCTTTGAAGTATTTCTAGTTACTGTACTGTGTACCCTGCACAGTCTCACCTCCAGTATAGTTACCTGCAGCCAGGTGCTTGTGTAGGCTCTTTGAAGTATTTCCAGTTACTGTACTGTGTATCCTGCACAGTCTTACATACAGTATAGCTACCTGCAGCCAGGTGCTTGTGTAGGCACTTTGAAGTTTTTCCAGTTACTGTACTGTGTACCCTGCACAGTCTCATCTACAGTATAGCTACCTGCAGCCAGGTGCTTGTGTAGGCTCATTAAAGTATTTCCAGTTACTGTACTGTGTACCCTGCACAGTCTCACCTACAGTATAGTTACCTGTAGCAAGGTGCTTGTGTAGGCTCATTGAAGTATTTCCTGTTGCTGTCCTGTGTACCCTGCACAGTCTCACCTGCAGTATAGCTACCTGCAGTCAGGTGCTTGTGTAGACTCTTTGAAGTATTTCTAGTTACTGTACTGTGTACCCTGCACAGTCTCACCTACAGTATAGCCACCTGCAGCCTGGTGCTTGTGTAGGCTCATTGAAGTATTTCCAGCTACTGTACTGTGTACCCTGCACAGTCTCACCTACAGTATAGCTACCTGCAGCCAGTTGCTAGTGTTGGCTCATTGAAGTATTTCCAGCTACTGTACTGTGTACCCTGCACAGTCTCACCTACAGTATAGTTACCTGCAGCCAGGTGCTTGTGTAGGCTCATTGAAGTATTTCCAGTTACTGTACTGTGTACCCTGCACAGTCTCATCTACAGTATAGCTACCTGCAGCCAGGTGCTTGTGTAGGCTCATTGAAGTATTTCCAGCTACTGTACTGTGTACCCTGCACAGTCTCACCTACAGTATAGCTACCTGCAGCCAGGTGCTTGTGTAGGCTCATTGAAGTATTTCCAGCTACTGTACTGTGTACCCTGCACAGTCTCACCTACAGTATAGCTACCCGCAGCCAGGTGCTTCTGTAGGCTCATTGAAGTATTTCCAGTTACTGTACTGTGTACCCTGCACAGTCTCAGCTACAGTATAGCTACCTGCAGCCAGGTGCTTGTGTAGGCTCTTTGAAGTATTTCTAGTTACCGTACTGTGTACCCTGCACAGTTTCACCTACAGTATAGTTACCTGCAGCCGGGTGCTTATGTAGGCTCATTGAATTATTTATAGTTACTATACTGTTTACCCTGCACAGTCTCACCTACAGTATAGTTTAATGCAGCCAGGTGCTTGTGTAGGCTCTTTGAAGTATTTCCAGTTACTGTACTGTGTACCCTGCACAGTCTCACCTACAGTATAGCTACCTGAAGCCAGGTGCTTGTGTAGGCTTGTCATGGAACGTCCCACACTCCGCTTGAGTGCTTCCATCAGTATACAGCTTCCTAAGTTCTGGAACACGAGTCCAATGAATCTGGCTATAGGAACCCCCAAGAGCTAGACAACACCAGTCATGGAGTACATCAGGACTAACTCTTTATTTGAGATCTCACACAAATTTATACAGCAGGATGACTCAAAGCTAACCTAATTAACATTAATTAACATTAATTAATTAACAAGCTAATTTACTAAAAAATTTACCCAGACCAGATGACTCAGAGACATGGCCTGTAGGACACAGACTTGTGGGCACCGAGCTTCACACAGTAGTATAAAGACAATAGCAGGAGCTAATTAAAATTAACAATACAAAGAACAATCTCCCCCCCTCCTCAGCCTAGTCATCAACAGTTCATCTCCTAGCCAGTCCTGGAGGCTAATGTGATCAGCTCACTCAATTAACTGGTTGAGTTCAGAATCAAACAAACCAATAATAGTCTCTACATACATCCTGGGAGATATTGTGGACAAATATTACTGTCCCATTTTAAGTAGTCCAAGATATATTTTCTCACTCACCCTGTGCCAGGATAGCACAGGGTGACTTAGACATAAGAGGTATATGGGGAGCTGAAACAAGGACATCCCCTACTTTCCAAGGGATTCTGAGTTCCACTGGCCCTCCCGTCACAAGGCTCATTGAAGTATTTCCAGTCACTGTACTGTGTACCCTGCACAGTCTCATCTACAGTATAGCTACCTGCAGCCAGGTGCTTGTGTAGGCTCATTGAAGTATTTCCAGTTACTGCACTGTGTACCCTGCACAGTCTCACATACAGTATAGCTACCTGCAGCCAGGTGCTTGTGTAAAATCATTGAAGTATTTCCAGTTACTGTACTGTGTACCTTGCACAATCTCACCTACAGAATAGCTACCTGCAGCCAGGTGCTTGTGTAGGCTCATTGAAGTATTTCCAGTCACTGTACTGTGTACCCTGCACAGTCTCACCTACAGTATAGCTACCTGCAGCCTGGTGTTTGTGTAGGCTATTTGAAGTATTTCCAATCACAGGTCTCACCTACAGTATAGCTACCTGCAGCCAGCTGCTTGTGTAGAATCATTGAAGTATTTCCAGTTACTGTACTGTGTACCCTGCACAGTCTCACCTACAGTATAGCTACCTGCAGCCAGGTGCTTGTGTAGGCTCTTTGAAGTATTTCTAGTTACTGTACTGTGTACCCTGCACAGTCTCAACTTTAGTATAGTTACCTGCAGCCAGGTGCTTGTGTAGGCTCTTTGAAGTATTTCCAGTTACTGTACTGTGTACCCTGTACAGTCTCACCTACAGTATAGCTACCTGCAGCCAGGTGCTTGTGTAGGCTCTTTGAAGTATTTCTAGTTACTGTACTGTGTACCCTGCACAGTCTCACCTATAGTATAGTTACCTGCAGCCAGGTGCTTGTGTAGGCTCTTTGAAGTTTTTCCAGTTACTGTACTGTGTACCCTGCACAGTCTCACCTACAGTATAGCTACCTGCAGCCAGGTGCTTGTGTAGGCTCTTTGAAGTATTTCTAGTTATTGCATTGTGTTCCCTGCACAGTCTCACCTACAGTATATCTACCTGCAGCCAGGTGCTTGTGTGGGCTCATTGAAGTATTTCCAGTTACTGTACTGTGTACCATGCACAGTCTCACCTACAGTATAGCTACCTGCAGCCAGGTGCTTGTGTAGAATCATTGAAGTATTTTCAGTTACTGTACTGTGTACCCTGCACAGTCTCACCTACAATATAGCTACCTGCAGCCAGGTGCTTGTGTAGGCTCATTGAAGTATTTCCAGTTACTGTACTGTGTATCCTGCACAGTCTCACATACAGTATAGCTACCTGCAGCCAGGTGCTTGTGTAAAATCATTGAAGTATTTGCAGATACTGTACTGTGTACCCTGCACAGTCTCACCTACAGTATAGCTACCTGCAGCCAGGTGTTTGCGTAGGCTATTTGAAGTATTTCCAATCACTGTGCTGTATACCCTGCACAGTCTGACCTACAGTATAGCTACCTGCAGCCAGGTGCTTGTGTAGGCTCTTTGAAGTATTTCTAGTTATTGTACTGTGTTCCCTGCACAGTCTCACCTACAGTATAGCTACCTGCAGCCAGGTGCTTGTGTACAATCATTGAAGTATTTCCAGTTACTGTACTGTATACCCTGCACAGTCTCACCTACAGTATAGCTACCTGCAGCCAGGTGCTTGAGTAGGCTCTTTGAAGAATTTCTAGTTACTTTACTGTGTACCCTGCACATTCTCACGTACAGTATAGCTACCTGCAGCCAGGTGCTTGTGTAGGCTCATTGAAGTATTTCCAGTTACTGTACTGTGTACCCTGCACAGTCTCACCTACAGTATAGCTACCTGCAGCCAGGTGCTTGTGTAGGCTCTTTGAAGTATTTCTATTTACTGTACTGTGTACCATGCACAGTTTCACCTACAGTATAGTTACCTGCAGCCAGGTGCTTGTGTAGGCTCATTGAAGTATTTCCAGTTACTGTATTGTGTACCCTGCACAGTCTCACCTACAGTATAGCTCCCTGCAGCCAGGTGCTTGTGTAGGCTCTTTGAAGTATTTCTAGTTGCTGTACTGTGTTCCTTGCACAGTCTCAGCTACAGTGTAGCTACCTGCAGCCAGGTGCTTGTGTAGGCTCATTGAAGTATTTCCAGTTACTGTACTGTGTACCATGCACAGTCTCACCTACAGTATAGCTACCTGCAGCCAGGTGCTTGTGTGGAATAATTGAAGTATTTCCAGTTACTGTACTGTGTACCCTGCACAGTCTCACCTCCAGTATAGTTACCTGCAGCCAGGTGCTTGTGTGGAATAATTGAAGTATTTCCAGTTACTGTACTGTGTACCCTGCACAGTCTCACCTACAGTATAGCTACCTGCAGCCAGGTGCTTGTGTAGGCTCATTGAAGTATTTCCAGTCACTGTACTGTGTACCCTGCACAGTCTCACCTACAGTATAGCTACCTGCAGCCAGGTGTTTGTGTAGGCTATTTGAAGTATTTCCAATCACTGTGCTGTGTACCCTGCACAGTCTCACCTACAGTATAGCTACCTGCAGCCAGGTGCTTGTGTAGGCTCATTGAACTATTTCCAGTTACTGTACTGTGTACCCTGCTCAGTCTCACCTACAGTATAGCTACCTGCAGCCAGGTGCTTGTGTAGGCTCATTGAAGTATTTCCAGTTACTGTACTGTGTACCCTGCACAGTCTCACCTACAGTATAGCTACCTGCACCCAGGTGCTTGTGTAGGCTCTTTGAAGTATTTCTAGTTACTGTACTGTGTACCCTGCACAGTCTCACCTACAGTATAGCTACCTGCAGCCAGGTGCTTGTGTAGGCTCATTGAACTATTTCCAGTTACTGTACTGTGTACCCTGCTCAGTCTCACCTACAGTATAGCTACCTGCAGCCAGGTGCTTGTGTAGGCTCATTGAAGTATTTCCAGTTACTGTACTGTGTACCCTGCACAGTCTCACCTACAGTATAGCTACCTGCACCCAGGTGCTTGTGTAGGCTCTTTGAAGTATTTCTAGTTACTGTACTGTGTACCCTGCACAGTCTCACCTACAGTATAGCTACCTGCAGCCAGGTGCTTGTGTAGGCTCATTGAAGTATTTCCATCTACTGTACTGTGTATCCTGCTTAGTCTCACCTACAGTATAACTACCTGCAGCCAGGTGCTTGTGTAGGCTCATTGAAGTATTTCCAGTTACTGTACTGTGTACCCTGCACAGTCTCACCTACAGTATAGCTACCTGCATCAGGTGCTTGTGTAGTGTCTTTGAAGTATTTCCAGTTACTGTACTGTGTACCCTGCACAGTTGCACCTACAGTATAGCTGCCTGAAGACAAGTGCAGGTGTTATCATACTAATAATACTATAGGCAGGCAGTTGATTCTGCTAGCTGCAGTATAATCGATATATATATACATCCCAGTTTTGTGCAGCTCACTGCAGGCCAATAGTATGTCTGGATGGCCAATAAAAGAGGGCAAGCAGGCTCTGTGTCTAGAGGCAACAGTGCTGGTCGTGGAGACGGTGCATCCTCATCAGCACGTGGCCGTGGGACACGCTTGGCCTTTTTTTCGGCAGCTGGCCGCGTTGAGCCGCAATATGCGGAAGACTTGGTCGAGTAGATGACCAAGCTGTCCTCATCCTCCTCATCCTCTCTCACCCAGGCTCAGGGTACTTTCTCTGGCAAAGCAGCTGCCAACGTGGCCTCTTCCCTCGGCTTAATGGCATCAGTGACTCCTTCCCTAGCCCCACCATGTCCTTCTGAGGAGTCCCTCGAACTGTTTGACCACAGTGTTGGGTACAAGCTCCAGGAGGATGCCTAGTGTTTTGAAGGCTCCTATGATGGTACTCAGCTAGAGGAAGGCAGTAACGTGAGCCCAGACAGAGGGGGTGCCCAAGCAGGACAACAATCTGGCAGTCATGTTCCCCCTGCTGCAGCATACTGCCAGGTTTGCTCCAGTGATGAGGAGGGAGGGGATGATGAGGTCACTGACTCCACATGGGTGTCTGGTAGGAGAGAGGAGGAGGAGGAGGCACATCACCAACGAGGCAGGATGCCCTCCAGGGGCCAGCTTAAGGGCAGCACACCGACTGCATCACACCGCAGAGCTCTGCATGTGCAGGGCGCTGCTGTCTGCATATTTAAAAGTTCTTTGGTGTGGGCCTTTTTTGAGATGAGTGCATCAGATCGCACCGCTGCTATTTGCAACATATGTCTCAAGTGTATCTCGCATGGCCAAAACATCTCCCGCTTGGGCACCACATGCTTGACCAGACATATATTGACCTGCCATGCAGTTCATTGGCAAGTGTACCTAAAAGACCCACACCAAAGAACAAAGAGGACTTCTCCTTGCTCCTCATCAGCTGGGATCTCCAACCCCACTATACCTTCAGTCCTCTCTGAGACTTTCACTGAGTGGATTGAAGGTGTAGAATTAGGTGTGCCACAGCCAAGTACTTGCGAGCAATCTGCTATCGGTACACGGATGTCAGATTGTACCAGGCAAATTTCCCTGCCCCAGCTGCTGCACCGTAGAAAGTTCGCTCCCAGCCATCCACATGCCCAGCGGTTGAATGCTAGCTTGGCAAAATTGCTAGCACTTCAACTGCTACCTTTTCAGTTGGTAGACTCTGCCCCCTTCCGTGAGTTTGTGGAATGTGCGGTTCCTCAGTAGCAGGTTCCCAAACGCCACTTTTTCTCATGGAAGGCGATTATGGCTCTCTACTGGCATGTGGAAGGCAATGTCTTGGCCTCGCTGGACAGGGCGGTCAGCGGTAAGGTGCATATTACTGCTAACTCATGGTCCAGCAGGCGTGGACAGGAACGTTACCTAGGTTTCACAGCGTATTGGGTGACTCTGCTGGCAGCTGGGAATAATGCAGGACAAGGTGCAGTAGTGATGTTTAACCATTTAACCTTCTGTCCGACACAGAAAATTGATCAGTTTGCACTCATTAAGGATCTCAATCTGTTTGCTCGTAAATTAATGCTGCGCATTATTTACGACAAACCTAAGCAACCCAGTTCAACGTCAACATCTGACGTACCCGCATTGGAAAATATCACACTAAATGAGATTAAAGCCATGGAGTAGCTCATGGAGCTCTGGGACGAGGGACACATTGACGAGACAGAGCTCCTTGAAGCTCAAGCTCTTGATCAGGATGGTTACCCTGACCGGGAGTTATGTGCTCCCTATCCAGGAGCCCACGTTGCTCCCACTGAATATAAACCCAAATCCAAAAACTTTCCTTCACCACAGGGCAACCCCAATGTCTGGGCCTTTATCCATCAGGTCACAGAAGACATCTGTAAGACCAAGTGGAAGGGCCTATCACAATCGAACCTTACAGGCCAGCAAAAAGCGACCTTGAAGTCATTAGAATAGGACTCCCGTCTGGTAATAAAACCCTCAGACAAGGGAGGGAATCTGGTAGTAATGACCACGGAACAGTATGAATCTATGGTCTTATGCCTTCTCCACAATAAAGACTGGTACAAGAAAGTATCTGAGACGCATGTCACCAATATGACCATACGCTACAGAAAACTAATTGGGGCTGCTTACCATCAGGGCTTAATCACGAAACCAACATGGAATTTCCTCAATGTGCTTCATCCTCGGACTCCCACACTGTACGCTCTTCCGAAGGTCCACAAGGATTTATCTAATCCCCCCGGCCGACCGATAGTGTCCGGAAACGGATCTTTAAGTGAAAATGCTAGCCAACTTGTAGACGACTTTCTTAGGCCCTATGTAGAAGGCCTTACATCATACTTACATGATACCAGCGAACTTCTTCAAACTTTGGATGGTCTGTCCATCCCTGAGGGGGCTTGGCTGGTGACCTTGGATGTGGAGGCCCTCTACAACTCCATCCCCCATGACTTGGGGGTGGCAGTTGTGGAGGGCTTCATCTCTCACAATAGTGATGTTTCCCGGGCCTATAATGGGTTCATTTTGGACCTTTTGAGGTTCATCCTTACAAATAACATCTTTTTATTTGCACGCTCCCACTAACTCCAGGTGCAGGGTGTCGCTATGGGGACCAGATGTGCCCCCTCCTATGCGAACCTGTACCTGGGGGAGTGGGAGCAGAGGCTTTTCTTTAGGGACGACATGCAATCTCTAATGGAATACATAACGATATGGAAACGGTATATTGACGATGTGTTCCTTATTTGGACGGGTAGTAGAGAGGACCTCTCTCGTTTCTTTGATAGTTCAAAAACCAATTCTTACAATTTAACCTTTACCATGGAAGCTAATCAAACCACCCTAACTTTTTTGGACATTACCATTCTGATTAACCCTGATAGAACTATAGGGACCACCCTCTTTCGCAAACCATCAGCAGGTAATTCGCTCTTGCATGCCACCAGCTCACATCCATTGTCACTTATCAACAATGTCCCGTACGGTCAATACTTAAGATTAAGGAGAAATTGTAGTGAAAATATCCACTTTGAATCCGAAGCCAAAGCGCTGAGGGAACGCCTTAAGGCACGTGGTTACAGCAATAAATGTCTCAAAAGAGCTTACCTCAGAGCCAAAAAGAGTGATCGCAGTCAACTCATTCATGGCCGCACCACTGTGAAATCAGACCCAGGCCTAAGATTAATTACAACCTTCTCTGGCCAACATCAGCAAATGCGTGATTTACTACAGAAGCATTGGTATCTGCTTAAGGGTGATCCCAGGGTATCCAAACACCTTAAGGACTACCCGGAGATCACCTACAGACGATCCCGGTCAATTAGGGATCATATTGTTCACAGCCATTATGCCCCCTCTTCCGCAATTGCCACTAAAAATAAGGGAACTAAACCTTGTCACAACTGTGACTTTTGTAGGTACATCTATGCATCCCGTAATATCGTTCTTCCAAATGGACGACTTTACAACCCCAACTTTTTAGCCACATGTCAATCCATCGGTATAGCCTACATTATGATATGCGAGTGCAATGCCTTTTATGTGGGGAAAACTAAACGTCCCTTCTTCCACAGAATCAGAGATCACGTTTCCCTAGTAAATAAAAAAAAAGATGGAAACCCCCATCAGTCGACATATGGGATTATGTCATCAGTTTGATGATAGCAAGATGCACTTCTTCGCCCTGGAGTATGCTCCCCCAAATGAAAGAGGTGGAGATTATGACAGGACTTTATTGCAACGCGAGACTAAATGGATTTTTAGTTTAAATGCTTTGAAACATCCCGGCCTGAATGATGTTCTCAGTTACAAACCTTTCCTTTAAATCTGCTTGCTTTTTGCAGCCTTTTATTTTTTATTTTTTATTTTTTTCTTTGTACACCCCTCATATCTAAAAAATGTTTTCTAACTCCATCTGTTAGAAATAATTAATTTATGGATGTCAAATTTGATGTTACGCTGTATATGCGATTCTTATGTATCTGATGTCTCTATTATACCCTTTATTTACCTTATTTGTGCATTATTGGTTGTTTTCTCCTTTTTTTTTTTCCCCTCCCCCCAGTCCACGACCTCCCCTTTTTTTCAGCATGTACGGACACCCAGGGCACTCATCAGTTCAGCTCTTAATCAATGTGCTGACTGTTCGTTTGCCCCTTTTTACAACCAGCGCTGCCTCGCATTTCCTGGTTAATCAGTGCATGAGAACAATATACCTGGCTGTTCTATGTATGTAAACAGCTCATTTTCATATTCTCCCACAGCCTCTGGGCTTCCGTAGCACCTATTATGGGCATCAGACTTCTAAAGATGGCCGCGGCTCAGACGCCGCTTGTGCTGCCTCCCGCACTGAGGCCGGGATGCGTGCGCATGCGCAGTTGTCCCTCTTCGGTCCGCAGCGTGACGGTGAGTCAGACGCCATCACGCTGGAGAGATTTAAAAAGCGGTTTCTCCCGCTACCCTCTGTCACTCCCTCTAGACACGCTGGGCAGACAGACGTCCCTGGATACCTCCCTGTCATTGTTTACATTTAGCTCCATTATTGTCAAGTAAGTCTTCATCATTGCTCTTTGATCTCCCTATTTTTGGCTTTGTTTGATGTGCCCTAAGATGCTTTGAATCATATATTCGAACCTAGTCTATGTTTTCCTATTATATCTTAGGTTCTCTGCGCTGGTTTGCAGGCGATCTTTCAGGTTGGACTGCCCTATTTGTGGGTACTCGAACCTTGTATGCTGCCCCCTCCTCGGCTGCTATCCTGCTGCATATTTAAGAACCACTTATCCATACTTTCAGCAATTAGGCTTCTCTTCATCTTTTGGATGTGAACTTTTGATAGTTAAGAATTGATTCTACTTACCATATTGAAGGTATTTTATTCAAATCTTTATCCCTTGTACATTACTAATGCCAGTTCACTTATATTTCCAAATATGCATCTAGACCTTATGATATCCCCATACTTGATTTCTTTTTCTCCTTCCAGAGAATTTCTTCCACTGCTGCAAAAAATTTTTTTATTTCTCTCTGCATGCAAATTTGTGAGGTGTGGACTGGAGGGCAGAATATTCAATTTTTCACAAATTTTCCTTCTATTATATTTTTTCCCCCCTTTTCATGGGTAAGATTATTGCATTATTTATGATATGATATATGCTGAATAAAAGTGTACACTAACTTTATATATATATATTTTTTTATATATATATATATATATTTCACATTAATTACCCTTTCTGTTTATGATACATTTCCCTCTTTTGGGTCTACACTTGTCAAACTTTCCTAAAATTCAATTTTCAAATTCGTCTTCTGTCTTGATATGATATACTAGCAGACATAAAATTCTTAATGCTGTTTTTTCTACTTTATAGTTGATCTATTGCCACACTATATCTCCTGAAGAAGCTTAAGAAAGCGAAACATGTAGAGAAAAGTGGTATCAACTTATGTATTAACTCAATTACTGTATTTGTTTTTTGTAAACATACATTAATGTTCTTCCTTATGTCTGTTTTTTAAAAGATTGTTAAATAAAAATCTTTTATTTTACCTTTTCCACCTTATTTCATCCCAGCACCGGTAAAAGTCCCGAGGCCTGTCCCCTGGCCTCAATGTCCCTCTTTTTCATAACAGTAGTGATGGAAGTTGTTCCGCCACCACGCCTCCAAAATGCCACTACTGGTGATTCTGACACACCTCTCTCCTCCACCCCTCCTCTTCTTCCTCCATGGCCTCTTTCTGTGATTTGTCCTCGGAACCAGCGGTGCTCCGTAGGCGTTCAAGGGGCTACGCAAGTACGCAGGCCAAAATATGCCATGCGGTGCTTGAGCTTGTGTGCTTGGGGGACAGGAGCCACACTGGGGCAGAGATTCTGTCAGCTCTGCAGGGGCAGGTTCAGAGGTGGTTGACGCCAGGCCAACTCAAGGCAGGAATGGTGTTTTGCGACAATGGCACCAACCTCCTCTCCACCCTCCGACAGGGACAACTGACCCATGTGCCCTGTTTGGCTCACGTCCTTAACTTGGTGGTGCAGAGGTTCTTGGGCAGGTACCCGGGCTTACAGGATATCCTGAGGCAGGCCAGGAAAGTCTGTGTGCATTTCCGCCGGTCATATAATGCCAGTGCTCGGCTGGCAGACCTCCAAAAAGAATTTAACCTGCCCAAGAACCACCTAATCTGTGACATGCCCATCAGGTGCAACTCAACGTTGGCCATGCTGCAGCAGCTGCACATGTAGCAGAGGACCATCAATGAGTACCTGTGCGACTATGGCACCAGGACAGGGTCAGGGGAGCTGGGTTTTTTTCTCCACACCAGTGGGCCATGATCAGGGATGCATGCATTTTCCTGTCACCATTTGAGGAGGCCACGAGGATGGTGAGCAGTGACAGTGCATGCATCAATTACACTGTCCCCCTTCTCCACCTGTTGGAGCACATGCTGCGTAGAATAATGGACGGGGGAATGGAGGCAGAACAGAGGCAGGAAGAGGAGGACTTCCTTAGCTCTCAAGGCCCCCTTTATCCAGCCAGTGTCCCTACGTGCCCGCCGATCACACAGCAAGAGGACGAGGAGGAGGAGGATTGTGTCAGCATGGAGGTGGAGCCTGGCACTCAGCATCAGCAGCAGTCTTTAAGGGATCATTTACAGTCCCAAGAAACCCATGGACTTGTACGTGGCTGGGAGGAGGTGGCTGCAGTTCATGTTGTTCTTAGTGACCCAGAGGACTCCAGACCGAATGCCATAGCAAACCTACGCTGCATGGCCTCCCTGATCCTGCAAAGCCTGCGGAAGGATCCTCGTATTTGTGGTATGAAGGAGAGGGATCAATACTGGCTGGCAACCCTCCTTGATCCACGTTACAAGGGTAATGCTGCGGACCTTATCTTGCCGTTGCAGAGGAAGCAGAGGATCCGATGCGTTCACACAATTTTTTAGTCGCAGCCCAAGGTATGATCGGTTCCAGCACATTCAGTGCTGCTGGAGGCTTTGTAACCGATCACAGGGTGTGCCTGTCCACTGAATCGGTCAATTGGCTGACCTTCATAAAAATGAATCAGTTTTGGATCACCAGCTACCAAGCACCTGATGCTGATGTAACTGATTGATTTTTTTTTAATGTGAGTTCCCTTCAAGACTGCCTATGCTGATGCTGAGTGACTATCCTGTTATGCTGAGTCATAATCATCTTCCTCCTCAATTTTCATGCTGATAGCTTGTAAGAACATTTTTGGTTCTGGGCACCGCCACCAGTGCCCAAGGCACAATTTTTCAGCCCCTGTTTAACAGGGGCGTATAATTACAATTTTTGATGCAATACTTTGCAGCAGGGCTCATTCCTGCACTCCAACTATAGCATCTGTGAGGGGTTGCAGTGTTGTGGCACCAGTGCCTAAGGCCCAATTTTTCTTTCCCTGTTCAACAGGGACATGTAATTACAATTCTTGATATAATATTTCACAGCAGGGCCCGTTTCAGCGCACACCAAGAGTAACTGTGAGGACTTACAGTGCTGTGGCACCAGCACCACCACCACCACCACCAAAGGCCCAATTTTTCTGCCCCTGTTCAACAATGGCATGTAATTACAATTCTTGATCTAATATTTCACAGCAGGGCCCGTTTCTGCGCCCACCAAGAGTAACTGTGAGGGCTTACAGTGTTGTGGCAACACCAACACCTAAAGCCCCAATTTCTGCAGAGTATACAGGGCAGGCCCCTACTTTCAAACATCCAACTTACAAATGACTCCTACTTGCAAACAGAAGGAGACAACAGGAAGTGAGATGAAATCTACCCCTAGGAAGGGAAATTCTCTCCTGTAAGAGTTAATATGGGAAAAAAGTGTCTACTCTTCACTTTTGCTTTATCACCAATCCTTGTTTCACCAAAAACACCAAATTTTCAAAAAACATTTGTCATTGGGACAGAAAGTGAGGTGAAATATTCTGAAGAGACAGAAAAACAAATGTTACAGGGGTGATAACCCTTCCCTATGTTTTCCAAAAAGCTTAAACATAGATTTTCTGGCTTGAGCTACTCTTTAACCACTTAAGGACCGCCTCATGCCGATGTACGTCGGCAAGGCGGCACGGGCAGGCAAAATCACGTACATATACGTGATTTGCCTCCCACGGGTGGGGGGTCCGATCGGACCCCCCCGGTTCCCGAGGCGGTCCTGTTTTGTCCCCCAGCGATCGGAGGTGAGGGGGAGGCCATCCGTTTGTGGCCCCCCTCGCGATTGCCGCTGGCCAATGAGAATCTTCCTTTGCTGCTGTATGCTAAACAGCAGCAAAGGAAGTGATGTCATCTCTCCTCGGCTCGGTATTTTCCGTTCCGGCGCCGAGGAGAGAAGACATCTATGTGAGTGTAAAACACACACAGTAGAACATGCCAGGCACACAAAACACCCCGATCCCCCCCAATCACCCCCCCCCGTCACAAACTGACACCAAGCAGTTTTTTTTTTTTTCTGATTACTGCATTGGTGTCAGTTTGTGACAGTTACAGTGTTAGGTCAGTTAGGGTTAGCCCCCTGTAGGTCTAGGATACCCCCCTAACCCCCCTAATAAAGTTTTAACCCCTTGATCACCCCCCGTCACCAGTGTCACTAAGCGATCATTTTTCTGATCGCTGTATTAGTGTCGCTGGTGACGCTAGTTAGGGACGTAAATATTTAGGTTCGCCGTCAGCATTTTATAGCGTCAGGGACCCCCATATACTACCTAATAAATGTTTTAACCCCTTGATGGCCCCCTAGTTAACCCTTTCACCACTGATCACCGTATAACCGTTACAGGTGACGCTGGTTAGTTCGTTTATTTTTTATAGTATCAGGGCACCCGCCGTTTATTACCGAATAAAGGTTTAGCCTCCTGATCGCCTGGCGGTGATATGTGTCGCCCCAGGCAGCGTCAGATTAGCGCCAGTACCGCTAACACCCAGGCACACAGCATACGCCTCCCTTAGTGGTATAATATTTGATCGGATCAATATCTGATCACATCTATACTGGCGTCCCCAGCAGTTTAGGGTTCCCAAAAATGCAGTGTTAGCGGGATCAGCCCAGATACCTGCTAGCACTTGCGTTTTGCCCCTCCGCCCGGCCCAGCCCACCCAAGTGCAGTATCGATCGATCACTGTCACTTACAAAACACTAAACGCATAACTGCAGCGTTCACAGAGTCAGGCCTGATCCCTGCGATCGCTAACAGTTTTTTTGGTAGCATTTTGGTGAACTGGCAAGCAAGCACCAGCCCCAGGCAGCGTCAGGTTAGCGCCAGTAGTGCTAACACCCACGCACGCACCGTACAACTCCCTTAGTGGTATAGTATCTGAACGGATCAATATCTGATCCAATCAGATCTATACTAGCGTCCCCAGCAGTTTAGGGTTCCCAAAAACGCAGTGTTAGCGGGATCAGCCCAGATACCTGCTAGCACCTGCGTTTTGCCCCTCCGCCCGGCCCAGCCCACCCAAGTGCAGTATCGATCGATCACTGACACTTACAAAACACTATATGCATAACTGCAGCGTTCGCAGAGTCAGGCCTGATCCCTGCGATCGCTAACAGTTTTTTTGGTAGCATTTTGGTGAACTGGCAAGCACCAGCCCCAAGCAGCGTCAGGTTAGCGCCAGTACCGCTAACACCCACGCACGCAGCGTACACCTCCCTTAGTGGTATAGTATCTGAACGGATCAATATCTGATCCGATCAGATCTATACTAGCGTCCCCAGCAGTTTAGGGTTCCCAAAAACGCAGTGTTAGTGGGATCAGCCCAGATACCTGCTAGCACCTGCGTTTT
Organism: Aquarana catesbeiana; assembly: GCF_042186555.1. Lineage (NCBI taxonomy): Eukaryota > Metazoa > Chordata > Amphibia > Anura > Ranidae > Aquarana > Aquarana catesbeiana. The sequence goes on along the minus strand of NC_133324.1, from coordinate 377,720,565 downwards.
GCCCCTCCGCCCGGCCCAGCCCAGCCCACCCAAGTGCAGTATCGATTGATCACTGTCACTTACAAAACACTAAACGCATAACTGCAGCGTTCGCAGAGTCAAGCCTGATCCCTGCGATCGCTAACAGTTTTTTTTGTAGCGTTTTGGTGAACTGGCAAGCACCAGTGGCCTAGTACACCCCGGTCATAGTCAAACCAGCACTGCAGTAACACTTGGTGATGTGGCGAGTCCCATAAGTGCAGTTCAAGCTGGTGAGGTGGCAAGCACAAGTAGTGTCCCGCTGCCACCAAAAAGACAAACACAGGCCCGTCGTGCCCATAATGCCCTTCCTGCTGTCAATCTGCCAATCCTAATTGGGAACCCACCACTTCTGCAGCACCCGTACTTCCCCCATTCACATCCCCAACCAAGTGCAGTCGGCTGCATGAGAGGCATTTTCTTTATGTCCTCCCGAGTACCCCTACCCAACGAACCCCCCAAAAAAGATGTCGTGTCTACAGCAAGCGCGGATATAGGCGTGACACCCATTATTATTGTCCCTCCTGTCCTGACAATCCTGGTTTTTGCATTGGTGAATGTTTTGAACGCTACCATGCACTAGTTGAGTATTAGTGTAGGGTACAGCATTGCACAGACTAGGCACACTTTCACAGGGTCTCCCAAGATGCCATCGCATTTTGAGAGACCCGAACCTGGAACCGGTTGCAGTTATAAAAGTTAGTTACAAAAAAAGTGTAAAAAAAAAAAAAAAAAAATATATAAAATAAAAAAAAATTGTTGTCGTTTTATTGTTCTCTCTCTCTCTATTCTCTCTCTCTATTGTTCTGCTCTTTTTTACTGTATTCTATTCTGCAATGTTTTATTGTTATTATGTTTTATCATGTTTGCTTTTCAGGTATGCAATTTTTTATACTTTACCGTTTACTGTGCTTTATTTTTAACCATTTTTTTTGTCTTCAGGTACGCCATTCACGACTTTGAGTGGTTATACCAGAATGATGCCTGCAGGTTTATGTATCATCTTGGTATCATTCTTTTCAGCCAGCGGTCGGCTTTCATGTAAAAGCAATCCTAGTGGCTAATTAGCCTCTAGACTGCTTTTACAAGCCGTGGGAGGGAATGACCCCCCCCACCGTCTTCCATGTTTTTCTCTGGCTCTCCTGTCTCAACAGGGAACCTGAGAATGCAGCCGGTGATTCAGCCAGCTGACCATAGAGCTGATCAGAGGCCAGAGTGGCTCCAAACATCTCTATGGCCTAAGAAACCGGAAGCTACGAGCATTTTATGACTTAGATTTCACCGGATGTAAATAGTGCCATTGGGAAATTGGGGAAGCATTTTATCACACCGATCTTGGTGTGGTCAGATGCTTTGAGGGCAGAGGAGAGATCTAGAGTCTAATAGACCCCAATTTTTTCAAAAAAGAGTACCTGTCACTACCTATTGCTATCATAGGGGATATTTACATTCCCCAAGATAACAATAAAAATGATTAAAAAAAAAAAAATGAAAGGAACAGTTTAAAAATAAGATAGAAAAGCAAAAAAATAATAAAGAAAAAAAAAAAAAAAAAAAAAGCACCCCTGTCGCCCCCTGCTCTCGCGCTAAGGCGAACGCAAGTGGCGGTCTGTCGTCAAACGTAAACAGCAATTGCACCATGCATGTGAGGTATCACCGCAAAGGTCAGATCGAGAGCAGTAATTTTTGCAGTAGACCTCCTCTGTAAATCTAAAGTGGTAACCTGTAAAGGCTTTTAAAGGCTTTTAAAAATGTATTTATTTTGTTGCCACTGCACGTTTGTGCGCAATTGTAAAGCATGTCATGTTTGGTATCCATGTACCCGGCCTAAGATCATCTTTTTTATTTCATCAAACATTTGGGCAATATAGTGTGTTTTAGTGCATTAAAATTTAAAAAAGTGTGTTTTTTCCCCAAAAAATGCGTTTGAAAAATCGCTGCGCAAATACTGTGTGAAAAAAAAATGAAACACCCACCATTTTAATCTGTAGGGCATTTGCTTTAAAAAAATATATAATGTTTGGGGGTTCAAAGTAATTTTCTTGCAAAAAAAAATAACTTTTTCATGTAAACAATAAGTGTCAGAAAGGGCTTTGTCTTCAAGTGGTTAGAAGAGTGGGTGATGTGTGACATAAGCTTCTAAATGTTGTGCATAAAATGCCAGGACAGTTCAAAACCCCCCCAAATGACCCCATTTTGGAAAGTAGACACCCCAAGCTATTTGCTGAGAGGCATGTCGAGTCCATGGAATATTTTATATTGCGACACAAGTTGCGGGAAAGAGACAAATTTTTTTTTTTTTTTGCACAAAATTGTCACTAAATGATATATTGCTCAAACATGCCATGGGAATATGTGAAATTACACCCCAAAATACATTCTGCTGCTTCTCCTGAGTACGGGAATACCACATGTGTGAGACTTTTTGGGAGCCTAGCCGCGCACGGGACCCCGAAAACCAAGCACCGCCTTCAGGCTTTCTAAGGGCGTGAATTTTTGATTTCACTCTTCACTGCCTATCACAGTTTCGGAGGCCATGGAATGCCCAGGTGGCACAAAACCCCCCCAAATGACCCCATTTTGGAAAGTAGACACCCAAAGCTATTTGCTGAGAGGTATAGTGAGTATTTTGCAGACCTCACTTTTTGTCACAAAGTTTTGAAAATTGAAAAAAGCAAAAAAAAAAGTTTTTTTTTGACTTTCTTAATTTTCAAAAACAAATGAGAGCTGCAAAATACTCACCATGCCTCTCAGCAAATAGCTTGGGGTGTCTACTTTCCAAAATGGGGTCATTTGGGGGGGTTTTGTGCCACCTGGGCATTCCATGGCCTCCGAAACTGTGATAGGCAGTGAAGAGTGAAATCAAATCAAAAATTTTCACCCTTAGAAATCCTGAAGACATGTGGTATCCCCATACTCAGGAGAAGCAGCTAAATGTATTTTGGGGTGCAATTCCACATATGCCCATGGCCTGTGTGAGCAATATATCATTTAGTGACAACTTTGTGCAAAAAAAAAAAAAAAATGTGCCACTTTCCCGCAACTTGTGTCAAAATATAAAATATTCCATGGACTCAATATGCCTCTCAGCAAATAGCTTGGGGTGTCTACTTTCCAAAATGGGGTCATTTGGGGGGGGGGTTTGTGCCACCTGGGCATTCCATGGCCTCCGAAACTGTGATAGGCAGTGAAGAGTGAAATCATAAATTTACACCCTTAGAAATCCTGAAGGCGGTGATTGGTTTTCGGGGCCCCGTACGCGGCTAGGCTCCCAAAAAGTCCCACACATGCCTCTCAGCAATTTCCTTGGGGTGTCTACTTTCCAAAATGGGGTCATTTGGGGGGGTTTTGTACTGCTCTGCCATTTTAGCACCTCAAGAAATGACATAGGCAGTCATAAACTAAAAGCTGTGTAAATTACAGAAAATGTACCCTAGTTTGTAGACGCTATAACTTTTGCGCAAACCAATAAACATACGCTTATTGACATTTTTTTTACCAAAGATATGTGGCCGAATACATTTTGGCCTAAATGTATGACTAAAATTGAGTTTATTGGATTTTTTTTATAACAAAAAGTAGAAAATATCATTTTTTTTCAAAATTTTCAGTCTTTTTCCGTTTATAGCGCAAAAAATAAAAACAACAGAGGTGATCAAATACCATCAAAAGAAAGCTCTATTTGTGGGAAGAAAAGGACGCAAATTTCGTTTGGGTACAGCATTGCATGACCGCGCAATTAGCAGTTAAAGCGACGCAGTGCCAAATTGGAAAAAGACCTCTGGTCCTTAGGCAGCATAATGGTCTGGGGCTCAAGTGGTTAAAAATGTACCAGTTCAAAATTACAAACAGATTCTACTTAACATCAAACCTACAGTCCCTGTCTTGTTTGCACACCTGTATATTGCTGTTCAGAGTATATAGGGCCTGGGGGCCCCACGCTTTTCCTTTTTTAATTTGGGTACGGGGTTCCCCTTAATATCAATGCAAGACCTATAGGGCCTGGTAATGGACTGGGGGGTACCCATGCCATTTGTCTCACTGATTTTCATCCATATTGCCAGGATCCGACATTACATTAAACCTGCAAGCAGTTATAAATGACTTTTATTCTTTTAAAAATGTAATTTTGGGCAGGGACTGTTCTAAACACGGGAAACATGCGCCTCTTTACAGGCATACTATAGACACCCCCAGGTACAATATTTAAAGGAATATTTCACTTTTTTCACTTTAAGCATCATTAAAATCACTGCTCCTGAAAAAATGGCCATTTTTAAAAGTTTTTTTGCATTGATACATGTCCCCTGGGGCAGGACCCGGGTCCCCAAACCCTTTTTAGGACAATAGCTTGCATATTAGCCTTTAAAATTAGCACTTTTGATTTCGAACATTCGAGTCCCATAAAATGTAATTGGGTTATAAAGTTCTCGCAAACTTTCGGTCCGTTCGCAGGTTCTGGTGCGAACCGGGGGGGTCTTTATACTGCCATCCCACATAAAGTGGTACTTACTGCACCGCAATATTTTTTGACTAAAGACTCTAATATGAATTACCGCCAGGGACAATTTATCATTGACAGCACTAAGTTGAGTTTAGAACATAATTATTTTGTGTTTGTGGATGAGTTTTATTTACAAACACACAGCACAGCTATGGGTGTCAATTATGCCCCATGCTCTGCAAACATAACCATGGGTTACTGGGAGGAGCATTCTTTATGGCACAACAATCCTTTTGCTTGGTATATTATTTTTATTGTTGATATATCGATGATATATTGATTTTTTGGTATGGTAGTTTGGAATTTTTATCATCCTTTTTGACCCATTGCAATAACAATAGCTTGGAGCTCCAGTTCACTCATGTGATCGATCATGATAGTTTGGTTTTTCTGTATTTAGAATTGTTTCACAATGGGGGCATTATATGCACTAGGAACCACAATAAACCTTCCAGCGGCTACGCTTACCTACATTACAACAGTTGCCACCACCTTTTCTGGTGCAAAAATATAGTCAGTTCTATCATTTGAGGAGAAATTGTGCCAGGTTGGATGACTACAAAATGCAAAGTAAAACCATGATGAGGAAATTTAAACAGAAGGGTTGTCCAGACCATCTAGTACACAGTGCTTATGAAAGATATTTGGAGAATCAACCTCTTACCAATTGTTCTATGTCTAAGACCTCCTACTCTCAAGCTCTCGTCTCCTCCTCCCATGCTCATCTCCAGGGTTTCTCCGGAGCCTCTCCCATCCTCTGGAACTTGCTACCTCCACTGGTCCGGCTAACCCCTACTCTTGCTACCTTCAGGCGATCCCTGAAAACTCATCTCTTCAAGAAAGCCTATCACACCTCCAACTAATCTCCTACCACTTCCATCAGCTCATTCCCCACAGTTACAACCTTTTGTACCACCTGCCCTACCCTATTAGATTGTAAGCTCTTCTGAGCATGTCCCTCTTAATCCTCTTGTATTTTATTGTACTGTAACTGGATTGTCTCCTTTTATATTGTAAAGCCCTGCATAAACTGTTGGCGCTATATAAATCCTGTATAATAATAATAATAATATTGATAACACCAACAATGTGAGATTTACTACGGGATTCAATGGCAATTATCAGGCTATAATTAGAATCCTGAAAAAGCATTGGCACTTACTTCTTTTGGACCCTAAATTAGGACCTAGTCTTCCTGAGGCACCTGTTGTCACATTTAAGAAGGTACGCAGCCTCAAAAATATCATTGCCCCTAGTAAGTTGCAAGATGGCAACATCAAAAGACAAAGGGTAATGGGCATTCAATTTATGTTCAACCAGCGAACAGGAATCTTTCAGTGCAGGAAGCAAGGCTGTCTAATTTGGCAGTTCATAAATCACAGACAATCCTCCTTTTATGATGTGGCAGGTAGAGAGTACACCATAAAGGAATTCATCATATGCTCAACAGAATTTGTGATATATGTCCATGTAATCTCTTGTATCTAGGACACACAAAGCGCACGATTTGAAAAAAACATTGTAGATTTATTAAAGAGGGTTTCGACAAACACCGCGTACCATGACATTTTTTTACATATCATAATAAAGATATATCTGGACTGGTAGTTTTAGGGATTGAACATATGTTGAAATATGATCTTATGGACAATGAAAGATTCCTGAATTTATATTGGTGTGAGGCTTTTTGGTTCTATAAATTAGGTACTCTGCCACCCAATGGGCTTAACGAGGAGCTGGAGGTGCATACTGTTATTTAGGATTGGTATCCCCTTCTCAGCCTCACAATGAAGATTATTACTGTTATGAAAACTATTAAACTTTTTTTTTATGACGTTATGTTATTAGGACATTCTGTTTGGGACAAAAAACATCTGTCGGATTGATTTTAATTGTATGTTCTTTGCTTTTTATTTGCTATCATAAGGACCCACAGTCAAGTTTTGGTTTATTGTTCTTTATTATCATTATCTCTGCAGAACATAGGGCTTGCCACATTGTTAATATAATGCTGTGTGGTATATGATTTGGACTTCGGTAACATGGTGGATGTAGTGTGCAGTGAGATCATTACGCTTCTCCCGTCCCCTCGTGCAATCTATACTATGTATTGAAAGCTCTGGCTCCCTCGCCAAGATTTGACAAAAAGGCAAGACTTTGAAACATGTCATCTTGGAGACCCTGTATGCTTACTGGCACTATGGACTCTGGTAATATGGCTGCCTGAGGACTTCCTGTTATCAGTGATGTACTTCCAGTCAAACAGAGCAGCTCTTAGCGTCCCTGCTGGCTTGAATGCTGCAGCTTCCTCCACTCTCACCTTCCAGGAAGCACAGATCCTGCCACATTATATCCACTGGTCAGGTCGTTTGTGAGAGTACACCTCAGACAAGAGTCCCACTGTGGTTAAGATATGCTTTTTATCCACCGCACACCGCAAAAACTAGCATAAGCACCATTTATGATTGCTGCTTTTATGTGGATACAATTTACTCTCTGTGGACTAACATGTCTATTAGATTTTATATGAGATTGGCACATTAATTCAACGCCACCACAAGAGTGTTTATTGCATGGGCATGTAGTTAAGCATTATGTGTGGCATTGGAATTAGTCTACAATTGGCACTCACAGCCAAGTAATTTATAAAGACATCGGCACCATCATGTGGGTTGTTTATCAGGACACCATATATACTCTCAAGGTCCTTGTGTTACAGCAGCTAGACTATTGGGACTACTTCAGTCACTACTGGCCAATAAAGTTTAGAGCCTTGATATATTGTTTGGATAGCTTGAAGCTCATGGGCCCCAAAGCAAAAATTGAATTGAGGCCTCCCACAACCACCCACTACTTCCACTGTGTGCTTGCCCCGGGCCCTCTGAGTATACTGAATTACCTACGCAGGGTGACATGGCAATCGCTTTTCCCCAGCAACACAGTGTAAAAAAGGAATAGGCAACCTTTGAGAGGTGGAGATCTACCTGAACAACATGAAAGAGATCAAAGATCACCAGGGTTCTCTATTTTTTTAAAAGAAATTTCCTTGAAAGGCCTAACTAAATAGTAGGGAAAACTTAGAAAAATACAAAAAACAAATGTCACTGTAAAGATATAAGCTCAGCCTACCTTAAAGGATAACTAAAGCTATTTTTTTTTAAATAACAAGCATGTTATACTTACCTCCACTGTGCAGCTCGTTTTGCACAGAGTGGCCCCGAACCTGGTCTTCTGGGGTCCCTCGGCAGCTGTCTCGGCTCCCCCCACAAGGACTCAACACCTTAATGCGAGCTCCCTCGCATGGTGTTGAGTGCTTGTGGGCACGCTCCCGTGATACAGCCGGCGGCCATAGCCGCTTACTGTATCACTCGGCCCCACCCCCCCGACGCGCCGTGTCATTGGATGTGATTGACAGCAGCGTGAGCCAATGGCTGCGCTGCTTTCAATCCATCCACTCTAGCCAATCAACGGCCAGGCTGAGCGGTGAAGAGGATGTCGGGAGTGAGCGCGGGACTTTAGAGGGGTGAGGTGAGTAAAACGGGGGGCTGGGGGGGCGGTATTGTCGGATGTTTTTTCACCTTAATGCATAGAATGCATTAAGGTGAAAAAACTTTTACCTTTACAACCCCTTTAAGAGTGAACAGTATCAGTCAGCAGGGCAGTGGACAGTGTCAGCAGGGCAGTGGACGGTGTGTGGACAGTGTCAATAGGGCAGCAGACAGTGTCAATAGGGCAGTATATGGTGTCAGTAGGATAGTGGACAATGTTAGTAGGGCAATGGACAGTGTCAGTAGAGCAGTGGACGGTGTCAGAAGAGTAGTGGATAGTGTTAGTAGGACAGTGGACGGTGTCAGTAGAGCAGTGGATGGCATCATTAGAGCAGTGGACAGTGTCAGAAAGGCAGTAGACTGTGTCAGTAGGGCAGTGAAAGGTGTCAGTAGAGCAGTGGATGTGTCAGTATGGCAGAAGTTGGCATCAGTAGGGCAGTGGATGGCATCAGTCAGTAAAGCAGTCGACATGTCACAGAGAGATTTTTAAAGTTAGAATCGCACTATCCATAAATTATTGACCAAAAATCAAACTGATCTCATAAATATATGATGATAGTGAAAAAATCATAAAATAATATTAATGAAAATCAAAAAGTCCCCAAGAACTAAAATGTGCATAAACACCTTGATCAGTGAAACCAAAAATTAATAAGTCCATGAGTAATGAATTGAAAAGATAATATACATCAATATAAACAGATTTTAAGTCCATAAAAAATAAGTAAATGTGAAAAACCAATCTAGTGAGCAAATGAATAAAAAGTCACCAGTGCAAAAATTAAAAGTCCATAAATTGCGAGCAAGACACCCTCAAAAACACTAAGTAAAGGATTGTGTTCAATCCACAACGAGATCAGCAGAAATGAACTCTTACCAGAGTTCCATGATCCCCATAACCAGGGAATGCGTGCTAGGAAAACACTGTATGGCTCCAAGGACATCAAACACAATCACAGGTGCCAGGCGGTCCCCTCCCAAATGATCAGATCATCATATGGATCCCGTGGTGCATAAAAAATATAAACACTCCATAGTGTAAAACCTGATGGTTGTTTATTACTTTAAAACGAAAAAAAACACACTTACAATGTTGCAGTTTAAAAGAGCCTGAAGTCTGCTGTGCCAGCTGGAGCAAAAACAGACAACCCATCCTCTGGTTAAGCGAATGGAGTACGAGGTGACGTCAGTGCGTCGCTCCGCCCTACGCATTTTGTAATAACTTACGTCATCCAGGGGCATGGGCGGCACACTGCGTCACCTCTAATTATATAAAAATTAGCGTACCAAGCCTCGTTCTGAGCCACCACACATCAGTGCACATGCGCTGTAGTGTGAATACATGTCCATCACACTAAATAGTGTGCGGACATCTAAACTGGCCACCAAACAAAAGATGATCTTGTAAAATCTGGTCCACAACCAGAAAAAAAGATGTACGGTTGGGACATAAACAATCTAAACTATAAGAATACAAAATAAGGATAAAACAGTGTCACATCATACAGACGCACACCGGAAGTATCTCAAATGTGTATAAAGGTGACAGGCTCAGCATTCAAGCTGAGCGACACTTAGTGGGCAACGTAAAGATTGTCCACCCTCCCAAAAACAAACTTTTGGGTCAATAAATATGTGATATGTTCACTGATAGAAATAAATTCAGTTCATAAAAATTCTATACATAACGAATAGGTTCGTCTGCTGTAAGTAACAAAAATATGACATATGGGGACTCAGACCAAGGGTCAATAATGAGATTCACAAAATATAAAAGATTATTGTTTTTAGACACCTATGGGGTAAATACAACAAAAAGTGCATACAAATTAAGTGTCTAATAACCAAGAATATCCACATATGACAACAGGGACAATCAATCATGACCATAATTAAAGGACATTGAAATCAGAGATTAATATGTCAGTAAAAAATCCTTTCTATACAGGAGCATAAAAATCACTGACCAGACATAAACGTGGATAGCGACAAAAAATGCGAACTAAGAGTTATTAATGAATGCATTAACGTCAGTATCCATGTTTAAGCCAAAGGGTATATAAGTTTTAAGACGGTAAATCCAAGACATTTCTTGTTTTGAGATCTCCCTAACTAGTGAACTGCCCCTCCAATGGGGTTTATATTTATCAATCTCCATGTAGAGTGTATTGGAGGGGTCTCTATGGTGCACTTCATCATAATGTCTGGAAACTGAATGTTTCTTAAAGCCCCTTCTGATGTTACTAATGTGTTCATTTAATCTGACCTGAAGAGCCCTTTTAGTCCTCCCAACATATTGCAGCCCACAGGGGCATTGGATGAGGTAGACCATGCCCTCAGATGAACACGTGATAAGAGGTTCTACTTCAAAGGTCCGAGAGGTACTAGTTGATATAAATTTGCAAATCTTCCTCTCCTTGCAGATATTTAAGGGGCAAACCTGGCACTTCTTACACCTATAATAACCCTTAAGGTTTTGGAAGAAACACCAATTTGCTCTCGGAGGGTCCTGCACACTGGGGGCAATTTTGTATCCGAGTGAGGAAGCCCCCTTGAACACTATCTGTGGTCTATCCGGTAGTATGTTCTTTAAAACATGATCATTGCATAGTAAATGCCAATGCTTTTGGATTAGTTTCTTAATGCTCTGGTGTTGTACCGAAAACGTAGTAATAAATGGCAAGGACATTTTGCCATCCTTCAACCCTGGTGTGGTTTATCTGCCAGAAGTGATGATCTGTCCATATTTCTTACCCTCTCCACAGTTTGAGACAATACTTGGGGATCATAGCCTTTTTCTAAAAATCTAGTGGAAAGAACAGCTGCCTGGTCATCAAAAGTTTTAATCTCAGTACAGTTGCGTCTAAGACAGGTGAACTGACCCAGAGGAACAGCTCTGAGCCAAGGTTCATAATGGCAACTGTCTAAAGAGATATAGGAGTTTCTATCCGTCGACTTAAAGTAATGTCGTGTACACACGCTCAGACTTTTCAGCAACAAAAGTCCGACGGCCTGTCTGACAGACTTTCAACAGACTTTTGGCGGACTTCCAATGGACTTTCTAACAAACGGAGTTGGCTACAAACGATCACACAAAAGTCCGACAGCCTAGTACCTGGTGGCGTACACCAAGTCCGACAAGACTATAAAACGAAAGTTCAATAGCTCGTACGACACCCTTTGGGCTCCTTCTGCTAATCTCGTGTTTATCTTGTGTTAGTAGAAGTTTGGTGAGAGACGATTCGCGCTTGTGAGACTCATATTTTTCAGATCGTTTAACTGTTGTTCAGTTTGTGCTTGTGAGGTTTGTATCTGCTTTTCAGTGCGTGTGGTCAGTTCGCATTAATTCATTCAGTGTCTTATGCTGATTTTCAGCTCGCTCTTCACAGGCCTTGCTGTTCTTCAGTGCGCTCTGTTAAGTGCGTTCTGACCAGCCGACCGTTTTGAAGCCATGTTGCGTGTACATACTCGTCGTAGAGTTGGTGCTTTGTATGTGCTTGGTGCTGTAGTTCATTCTTCAGCCCAAGGTCAGTCCATGAACAGGGTGAGGAGGAGTTCATGGACGAAGAATTGGTTGCTCCAGCATGACCAATTCTCTCACTTGCCATTGCTCCGTGAGATCCGTGAGAATAATCCTGAGGATTTCAGGAACTTTCTCCAGATGACGGACCCCGTTTTTGACCGTTTGTTGGCTTTGCTGACCCCTTATATCAGCAGGCAGGATACCTGCATGAGGCAAGCCATCACTGCGGAGAAGAGGCTAGTTGCCACGTTGCATTACTTGGCGACAGGGAGAAGCCTGCAGGACCTTAAGTTCTTGACAGGCATCTCCCCCCAGGCTCTGGGGATCATTATCCCAGAGACCTGTTCTGCCATAATTCAGGTCCTGCAGAAGGACTATATTAAGGTAAGATTTATCCTTTAACATCACATTTTATTGTATTTAATGTTTGCTAATGTAATGTATTTATGTATTTAAACACTAATTTCCATGATTGCAATATAGTGTGAATCTCCCCTTTGTCCTCATGCATGCTGTAATTTTTTAATGCCCTTTTTTGTCCTGCATGCATATTTGCCTTCACTAACCTCCCCAGCATGCAATGCTGGGCCTATATCCACCTAGTCTACTCAGCTCCATTGTAGTGCTTTACCCTAAAATTAATCCAAATGGTCTATGTGTCCTTAACTTGATTTAGAATCCCCTCCCCTCTTAAAATTAATCCAAATGGTCTGTGTGTCCTTAACTTAATTTAGAATCCCCCCTAAAATGTATCAGAATGATCTGTGTGTCCTTAACTTGATTTAGAATCCCCTCCCCCCTTAAAATGTATCAGAATGATCTGTGTGTCCTTAATTTGATTTAGAATCCCCACCCCCCTTAAAATTTATCCAAATGGTCTGCGTGTCCTTAACTTGATTTAGAATCTCCTCCCCCTTAAAATTAATCCAAACGTTCTGTGTGTCCTTAACTTGATTTAGAATCCCCCCTTAAAATTAATCCAAATGGTCTGTGTGTCCTTAACTTGATTTAGAATCCCTCCCCCCCTTAAAATTAATCCAAATGGTCTGTGTGTCCTTAACTTGATTTAGAATCCCCTCCCCCTCCCTAAAATTTATCAAAAAGGTCTGTGTGTCCTTAACTTGATTTGGAATCCCCTCCCCACTTAAAATTGATCAAAATGGTCTGTGTGTCCTTAACTTGATTTAGATTCCCCTCCCCCCTTAAAATTAATCCAAATGCTCTGTGTGTCCTTAACTTGCTTTAGAATCCCCTCCCCCCTTAAAATTACTCCAAATGGTCTGTGTGTCCTTAACTTGCTTTAGAATCCCCTCCCCCCTTAAAATTAATCCAAATGGTTTGTGTGTCCTTAACTTGATTTAGAATCCCCCCCCTTAAAATTTATCAGAATGGTCTGTGTGTCCTTAACTTGATTTAGAATCCCCCCTTAAAATTTATCAGAATGGTCTGTGTGTCCTTAACTTGATTTAGAATCCCCCCTTAAAATTTATCAGAATGGTCTGTGTGTCCTTAACTTGATTTAGAATCCCCTCCCCCCCTTAAAATTTATCAGAATGGTCTGTGTGTCCTTAACTTGATTTAGAATCCCCCCCTAAATTTATTAAAATGTTCTATGGGGTTGATTTACTAAAAGCAAATAGTTGTTGCACTTTGCAAAATGCAGTTTCACTCTGCAAGTGCATTTTCTCCAGGGCTTAGTAAATGAGCAGAAGCTCTGCTGATTTCCATCATCCAATCATGTGCAAGCAAAAATTATGTTTATGGAATTTCACTTGCATGTGATTGGGTACTCTTTGCAACATGAAGCCTTACCTCATTTACTAAGCTCTTGAGCAACTGCACTTGCAGAGTGCGACAACTTCACTTTTCAAAGTGCACAGTCTTTTTGCCTTTAGTAAATCAACCCCTGTGTGTCCTTAACTTGATTTAAAATTTCCACCCCCCCTAAAATTTATCAATGTGCCATCAGAGGGGGTGAGGAATCTGATAAGTGGGCCTTTATATTTTAGTCTTTAAATAATACTACAATTAATGTTATACTGATGCTGGGCACTAATGTTTTTTGTGTAATGTGCATGCAATGTTATGTTCAAACTAACTGATTTTTGTTTTTTCTTGTTTGACTCCCCAGTTTCCTTCAACGCCACAGGAATGGCAGACTGTGGCATGTGGATGTGGGGAAGAATGGCCGGATGTCGGATTGAGGAGTCTTTGCCCAGACGGAGTTCTACCAGCGTCTCCAGAGTGGTGGCCTGGGATTGCCACCTGATGCCGATAACTTGGAAGGACTCCCCTTTGTCTTCACAAGAGATGAAGCCTTCGGTCTGAGCAAGCACCTCATGAGGCCATTCCCCCAAAGGACCCTCACCCTGGAGAGGAGGGTTTTTAACTTCCGGCTGGCCAGAGCAAGAAGATTTGTGGAGAATGCTTTTGGGATTATGGCCAGCCACTTCGGCCTGTTTCAGACAGCTATCCACATGGCGGAATACAAAATAAATCACATTGTCCTAGCATGCTGCATCCTGCACAATTGTTTACACAAACATTTGACCAATTATATGGTATCACTTGGGCCTGAGGCCGGGCTTATAGAGAATCCTCTGATGGGCCTAGATACTGACCGTACTGGCTTGGCCCCCCAAAGTGCCTGTCAAGTTTGGGATCAATATGTTGAATTTTTTATGGGTAGCGGGGCCATTGCAATGCCACAGAATCTATAATTTTTTTTAATAAAAAATACTGATCAGATAACATTTCTAATTATTTTTATTGCTTGCCTTTCTTTTTGACTTTCTCCTAGGTTATAAACAAATATATACTGCGCTGTCTGTAAAAAACTAAAAAACTAAAGCAGCCAGCACAGAAGCAGTGGATAAAGTTGCAAAAATGACAAATTGGGTGAAATGTGCAGCGCTTATGTGATCATATAAACTATAACTAATAATATGAGTACAAAAAACGTGAATAATAAATGATGTGCTCAAAAATACTACAAGCAGTCCTCTATTGTGACATGTGATGTCTATAAACAGAGGAACTTGGACGTGTGATGTCCAAAAAAGAAAAAAGTCAGTGACAAGCTTCAATCATGTGTGATGATAATCCTCAACCACATGTGGATATAATATAGTGACAGTCTTTAACTTCAAATATGTATGAAGTAATAACAGTTGATAGTAGATCCACCACCAAAGACACCAGAAGCTGCTTACCAGAGGGATTGAACTCAAATAGGTGTACACCTAGTGAGTCAATCAAGCTTTGTGGTATAATATACCAAGGGGATCAGATGCTCTATCCAGATATGACCTCCAGATGGACCTCTGAACAGGTGTAAGGTATGGATGGGCTCAGTTGATATTGGCAGTTAGCCTCACCATTAAAAGAAAGAAGAAGGCATATATCGTAACTCCATATGGAAATTTTAATACATGAAAAGCAAAGGAAATAGACTCACGTGTTTAGCAGTAAAATCAAGCGCTTGTATAAAAGAAGACAGTGGTCTCAGCATATCCTCCCGCTGCGTTTTGACTTAGAAGTCATCATCTGGGGGCTGTCACTGTAAACAACAAATAGCTTCCAAAACTGGTATTGAGCATTGAAAGAAGAAGCCACACATCTTGTTGATTAATAACATAATTTTTATTAATCTGTGCACATTCACATGTGCGTTTAGTAAAATTATATGTTAAAATATATATATTTTAGTTTTAAACAATATCATTAATAATTTAAAAAAAAAATTATTTTAGATTTTTTTTGTTATTTTGACAAACACCATTTTTTTTAGTTTTGGTTTTTAGAAAAACAAACAGGCCTCTATATAACTTTTTAATTTTTTAAATTTTTTTTTTTCAAACAGGGCTCTCTCTCTCTCTCAGTCGGGGGTCACTGGGTTCAGCTTGTCTGAGTCTTTTTTCCCCTATGTGAATGAAACAAAAGCTATACTTAGCTATACTTAGCACACAGATATTTGAGTCCAGGAATAGTAATATGAAACATTAGTGTATATATGTGTATGTGTATATATGTGTATATGTATATATATATATATATATATATATATATATATATATATATGTGTGTGTATATATATTTATGTACATATATATATATATATATATATATATATATATATATATATATACAGTGGGGACGGAAAGTATTCAGACCCCTTTACATTTTTCACTCTTTATTATATTGCAGCCATTTGCTAAAATCATTTAAGTTCATTTTTTTCCTCATTAATGTACACACAGCACCCCATATTGACAGAAAAACAAAGAATTGATGACATTTTTGCAGATTTATTAACCACTAGGCGTCCGCGCTATAGCCGAAAGACGGCTACAGCGCGGACTTCAATTGCCGGGAGGGCGTCCCTGGACGTCCTCCCTTTTACTTCCGCGTTGCGCGCTCCCGCGGGCGCGCATCGGGGAAGTTTTGTGCTGGCCGTGTCCCTCGGACACAGCCAGTCACAGATCGCCGTAAACGGCCAATGACAGCGGCCGTTTACAGTGCGATCGCTCTGCCAATGAGAGAGGATCTCATATGTAAACATATGAGATCATCTCTCATCGTCGGCTCTCCCTCCTCACACAGAGACAGCGTGTGAGGAGGGAGAGCGGAACCGCTGCGGCGGTGAGTAAACAGAAAAAAAAAAACGAAAAAAAAATTGTCAGCACAGTTATCTGCCCCAGCCTTCTGCCCCTGCCATCTGCCCCAGCCATCTGCCCCAGCCATCTGCCCCTGCCATCTGCCCCAGCCATCTGCCCCTGCCATCTGCCCCAGCCATCTGCTCCTGCCATCTGTCCCCAGTGCCATCTGCTCCTGCCATCTGTCCCCAGTGCCATCTGTCCCCAGTGCCATCAGTCCTGCCATCTGTCCCTGCTGTCATGTCCCTGCCATCTGTCCCCACTGCCATCTGTCCCCAGTGCCACGTATAAATGCCATCTGTCATCAGTGCCACATAGTGCCATCTGTCATCAGTGTCACGTGTCATCAGTGCCACGTATCAGTGCCATCTGTCATCAGTGTCATGAGTGCCATGTATCAGTGCCATCTGTCATCAGTGCCACGTATTAGTGCCATCTGTCATCAGTGCCATGTATTAGTGCCATCTGTCATCAGTGCCACGTATTAGTGCCATCTTTCATCAGTGCCACGTGTCATCAGTGCCACATATTAGTGCCATCTGTCATCAGTGCCATTTGTCATCATTGCCACGTGTCATCAGTGCCACATATTAGTGCCATCTTTCATCAGTGTCACGTGTCATCAGTGCCACGTATTAGTGCCATCTGTCAGTGCCATGTATTAGTGCCATCTGTCATCAGTGCCACGTATTAGTGCCATCTGTCATCAGTGCCATGTATTAGTGCCATCTGTCATCAGTGCCACGTATTAGTGCCATCTGTCATCAGTGCCATGTATTAGTGCCATCTGTCATCAGTGCCACATCAGTGTCAGTGCCACATATCAGTGCCATCTGTCATCAGTGCCACATCAGTGCCACGTATCAGTACCATTTGTCATCAGTGCCACGTCAGTGTCACATGTCATTGTCCTGGTTCTCCAGGGCCTTCAAAAGTGTAATAGGTAGTCAACAAATTCGATGTGTAATTTATGCTCCTAGAACACGTGATGGCGCTCCCTGCATGTTGGGCCTCTCTATGTGGCCAGGCTGTGAAAAAGTCCCACACACGTGGTATCGTAATACTCAGTAGGAGTAGCAGAATGTATTTTGGGGTGTCATTTGTGGTATATACATGCCATGTGAGAGAAATAACCTAATACAATGACAATTTTGTGGGGGAAAAAAAAAAAAAATCTTCATTTTGCAAAGAATTTTGGGAAAAAATGACAACATCAAAAACCTCACCATGCATCTTACTAAATACCTTGGAATGTCTACTTTCAAAAAAGGGGTCATTTGGGGGATGTTTGTACTTTCCTGACTTGCTCGGGTCACAAGAAATGAGATAGGCCGTAAGTACTTCAGGTGTGATCAATTTTTTATGATTTGCACCATAACTTGTAGACTCTCTAACTTTCACAAAGACCAAATAATATCCACTAATTTGGGTTATTTTTTACCAAAGATATGTAGCATTATAAATTGTGGCCAAAATTTATGAAGAAAAATGACTAATTTGCAAAATGCGTTTTTTTTCAAAATTTTCGGTCTTTTTCATTTATAGCGCAAAAAATAAAAAACCCAGAGGTGATCAAATACCACCAAAAGAAAGCTCTATTTGTATGAAAAAAGGACAAAAAATTCATTTGGGTACAGTATTACATGACTGAGTAATTGTCATTCAAAGTGTGAGAGCACTGAAAGCTGAAAATTGGTCTGGTCACGAGGGGGGTTTAAGTGCCCAGTTGTCAAGTGGTTAAAAAAGAAAAACTGAAATATTACATGGTCCTAAGTTGTCCCCAGATGACGCCATTTGTGGTGAAACGTATGTCGGGAGGTTGACGCTCTGACGTCATCACCATTTTCAGTGTGGACGGGTGCTCGCTATGTCGGCCGGCTGTTTGCTGTATTTTTACATACTCATGTGAGTTTTCTACCTTTATCTATTAAATCGTTTTTATCAGTATTACACTATGGCCAGTTCCTTTTTATTTACATGCTTGTGAGATGTCATTTTGGAGTCTCTGCTGTATCCCCCGGTTCCTGCCGCAAGCAGTCCAGAACGCCAATGGATCTCTCATACTGCTATTGAACATAAGCTGTGGTTGTCTTGCCTTGCGGTAAGCGCATTATTTGCCTGGTGGTGGATCACGTAGTGTGGTGTGGTTAACCAATACTGAACACAAGCTGTTGTTGGCTTGCCTTGTGGTAAGCGCAATATTTGCACGGAGTGTGGGGTCTCATCTTCACTACTGAGTTTGCTAGTGTTCACTCTAAGTTCCCTTTTTTTCCTGCTGTATCTTTATGCACTAGTGTAAGTTTTCTACTTTTTCTAAACTTTAGCTAGTTTGGCAGTATTACACTATGGCCAGTTTCCTTTTATTTACATGTCCATGAGACGGAAGTTTGGTGTCCTCATTGCATCCTTTCAACTATGATGTATACAGTCTAAGAGCACCATCTGGATTCTCCAACCCAAGACGTGATACAGGCTGGTGTACGCTTGCCTTGCGGTAAGCGCAATTATTGGATATTTGCGGATACTGTATGGGTTGTCACTCATATTTTTTACACCATTGACTCTGGTTGGATTCATCCAAGGGGTCTTTCTTGGACTGTTTTCAGATCATTACTTCACATTTTTATTTTCTGTTACTATATATGGACACTTATTTTTATTCACAAATATCACATATGGACACTCATGTTTGATTCATACATACATGTGTTGACCCATGTACTTTTCATAATTTAATTGTTAATAATTTTCAACATTTTTGTATTTATATATGTACTTCCTTTTTGTGTCTTCTCCAGAATGCTCAGGACCTCAGACTGGGCCGAAGGTTTACCTTCCAACAAGACAATAACCCTAAGCACACAGCTAAAATAACGAAGGAGTGGCTTCACAACAACTCTGTGACTGTTCTTGAATGGCCCAGACAGAGCCCTGAATTAAACCCAATTGAGCATCTCTGGAGAGACCTAAAAATGGCTGTCCACCAACATTTACCATCCAACCTGACAGAACTGGAGAGGATCTGCAAGGAGGAATGGCAGAGGATCCCCAAATCCAGGTGTGAAAAATGGAAAATTGTATACTCACCTTTCTGTAATTTTCCTTTCCTGACGCATCTCCATGGCAGCACACACTTGGTTGTGACTCCGCCCCCACAACCTGACAGGATTGGTTAGCTATAAATTTGAAGGGGAGACACCCCGCTGCATTCTCTGTAAATATATCACCATAAAACGGGGTGGGAATCTGTGTGCTGCCATGGAGATGCGTCAGAAAAGGAAAATTATGGAAAAGTGAGTATACAATTTTCCGTTTTCCTGACACCTCCATGGCAGCACACTGGGAAATAACTGGCCAGTCGGGTGGGTGCAAGAAAATAATATTTATTCCTTATAATGCGGAAGAATTGGCTCTAACAACGGATCTACCGGAGTCTGCCATAGCCAAGTGAGCAGAATCCACTCTATAGTGAGAAATGAAAGTGTCTGGAGGACCAAGTCGCTGCTTTGCAAATTGTCTCCGGTGAGACCCTGCAATATGCTGCCCAGGAGGTAGCCACTGCCCTGGTCGACTGAGCCCTGATGCCTTCAGGAATTGTCAGATGGCGAATGGAGTATGTCTTCTTGATGGATTTGACTAACCAGGTACGTGAAGTAGCCACTTGACCACATCTGTTTCCATGGGGAATGACCATGAGGGTATTCGTCTTCCTAAAAGGAGTTGTAGCCGCAAGGTAACTAATGATGGTTGTTTTAACATCCAGCGGATGAGGTTCACCTTGATCATTAGTATGGTAGGATGGTAAGACAATGTCTTGGTTGTAGTGGAAGGAAGTTGCTACCTTCGGGATGAAGTGGTCTGAAGGTCTTAGTACTACTTTATCAGGAAAAAATACTAAGTAAGGTTCTGATGCCATCGGTGCTTGGATTTCAGATACCCTCTTTGCTGATGTAATTGCAATGAGAAAAGACGGTTTTAGAGTCAGATCCCACAGTGAGATTGAATCAGATGGAGTAAAAGGAGGATTGCTGCTGGGTGGGCAGGCGAACCTTCAAAAGGACTTCTGCTGCTCCCCTGCCGGGGTAGGTTTGGACTTCTGCATCCTCAGGAAGGAAGGTCTTGTATTTTTCCAGTCTCTTCTAAACTCCCTACTGGGGCGGTAGGATCTAGCTTCCTTGTATTTATCGGGAAGGTTGCGTCTGTAGGACAGACCCTTTTGGGCCTTGGGTCTCCTGTCTGAGGCAATTAATCCTGACTTCCCTCCTGTTACCTTGGAGATAGCGGCGTCCAAATTAGACCCGAACAGGTTTAAGCCATCGTATGGAATTCTGCACCAGTTTGTTTTAGATGCAGTATCGGCCATCCATCGTTTCAGCCACAGGGCCCTTCTTGCCGTGACTGAGGCTAGCATTGATCTTGCTGAGGATCTTATAATATCGACTGAGGCTTCTGCCACAAAGTCGCCTGCCAACTTGATCTCCTGAAGAGAAGAGATTTTTTTGTCTACTTCAGCGCCATCTTGAAGGTCCTTCTCCACCCGGGTTGCCCAACCTGATATAGCTTTAGCCACTGCTGCTGTGGTAACTGCTGGCCTGCAAGTGCCCCCAGCCGTGGAATATGCTTTTTTCAATTCCAGATCCAATTTCCGATCAAGAACGTCCCGAAAGGAAACTGCGTCCTCAATAGGCAGAGTGACATGCCGTGCAAGATGCATTAAGGAGGATTCGACTAGGGGGGGGTTCAACAATGAATTGATTTTCGACTCTTTCAAAGGATACATCTTTGCCAGTCTGTTGGTGAGACTGGACCGCTTATCAGATCTTTCCCACTCATCTTTAATTAGATCTTCCAGTTCACCTATAAAAGGGAAGTTTTCTGGATATTTTCTTAAATTTGGGAAATATTTCCAAACTTTCTGCGGTTCCACTTTATCTTCTTCCCAGCCGATCGCTTCCTTAACTGATTTTGCAAAAGGCTCTACAAGGGAAAAATCAAAGCCTGCTGACATCTCCTGGTCCTCATCTCCTGAGGAAGATTCTGATGCCTGGGGTTGATGGACATCTGCTGCTGATGTGCCGTTAGCGGTGCTGTTGTCTCCCTTATGACTTCTCGTACAGACTCTCTTATGAGCTACAAAGCCACTCTTGTATCTAATTCTTTTTCCTTTGTTGCTTCATTGAAGCAGGATTGGCGGGCTAATTTATCTGGCAAGGCCGGTGCGCCGCATACCCAGCAAGCATTTGCTGCAGGACGGGTGTGGCGGTTCTGGCGGTGTGATGAAGGTGACCGTCTGCGGTGTGACCGACTATGACGGGAGTGGCTGCGGCGTGAGCGGCTGTGACATGAGCGGCTATGTCTTCGGTGGCTGGAGGAAGATCTTGAACGGCTTCTGCGGGACCTCCTGCTTGACGCATGATCTTCTTTTATGCCTGGAACTTGCGGCTCTTGACCTGGTAGGGCTGCCAAAAATGCAGCGTTAGTGGTCCGGCTCTCTTTTTCTCTCCCCTTCTTCTATACTTACCGATGACGGATGGCCTCTTACCTTGTTTGCTGATGGTGGTCTGCGCGGGCAGTGGTCTCCATAGCAATAGTGACAGAAAGTCTGAAGAGGAATAAGGAAAAAACATTAAAATTTTTTATTTTTTTTTTAAAGGTTGAAGGGAGTTTGGAGTAGTTGATCTGACTTGCCTGAGTTTGCTGAGTTAGTTTCTGGCAAAGCAAGGAAACATACAGCGAGATCCAAGTTTTTTGTTTGGCTCCAGCAAAAACACAGAAAATGACTGTGTTTTTAAATTTGGCACCGCCGTCGCGGCAGAATGACGCTTCCGCGCATGCGCAGAGCGTTCCGAACACCTTGGCGCCATCTTGGAAAAGGACACAACCTTCCCAAGGCAGTAACCTAGCTCTAAGCACAATAGAGAACGTGCAGAGCGGAGGAGGAGCGTTGGCGGCCATGACGGTTCCACAGTGGTGGACAACAGCTGCCAGCAATCCCCCTAAGCAGGGGAAAAAACCTACTTTGATAAAAGAAAAAAGGTACAGGCATGATAGAGAGGAGACCACTGCAATATATGAAGCTTCTTTAAAGCTTACTGTGCCAGACATCCAGACGCCCCCTGAGACCACCAGACCGGGGGTTCCCTCCATAGAAGCTTTTTTAGAGACTGTACAGGAGGGACTTCCAAACAGGAGAGGCTTGAACCTGCTGGGGCGAGTGCGGTAAGAGGCTTTTTCTTTAATCTTGACAACAGGAGCAACCTTGCTTATCCCAATCTATCAGGTGAGGATAGAAAAGAGAATGCAGCGGGGTGTTTCCCCTTCAAATTTATAACTAACCAATCCTGTCAGGTTGTGGGGGTGGAGTCACAACCCAGTGTGTGCTGCCATGGAGGCGTCAGGAAAACTTGTTGCATCTTACCCAAAAAGACTCATGGCTGTAATAGATCAAAAGGGTGCTTCTACTAAATACTGAGCAAAGGGTCTGAATACTTAGGACCATGCGATATTTCAGTTTTTCTTTTTTAATAAATCTGCAAAAATGTCAACAATTCTGTGTTTTTCTGTCAATATGGGGTGCCGTGTGTACATTAATGGCTGCAATATAACAAAGAGTGAAAAATTTAAGGGGGTCTGAATACTTTCCGTCCCCACTATATATATATATATATATATATATATATATATATATATATATATATATATATATATATATATATATACATATATGTGCATTTATATATATATATATATATATATATATATATATATATATATATATATATATATATATATATATATATATATGTGTGTATATACATATAGCGTTTACTACGAACAATGTTTACTACGATCGTTTAACGTTCTAAACTCGTACGTTAAAGAAAAGCACATGGAGCATTATGCAAGGTAATAAACAGAATATGAACACACGACAAGTACTTACTTTTTTTAAGCACTTTATGGATTCGTCTATACTGATCCGGCTCCCAGAGTTTGAGGTCGGACCATCATTTCCTCAGCTGATCTGTAGAGCGCCGTACCCCAAAACGAGGATGCAAGTTCTTCACCACTTTCGCCATTATTTGTGCCTTTCGGAAATTAGGCCGTGCGTACGGTCCATGCCTCCCATCATAATCTTTTCTTCTTAATATTACCACCATCTCCACCATCTCTTCAAAGGCCATATTGGAGGCCTTAAATCTCCGCTTCCTGGATCCAGACGTTCCGTGCTCCGGGCTTTCCTCGCTACCTGAGGTAATAAACACCTGCTGTGTCACCGCCATTGTTGCTCCTACTGCGCACCGTAGAGAAAAGGGGCGGAGAATATTCATTAAAAAAGAATATCGGGGGCGGGCGACGCAGGTGGAGTTTCACGCATGCGCAGTGTATATAAAGATACTACGCATGTGTCATACGTATGTTCTGTGTGTAGAGACAAGGGGGCAGAGAATATTTGTTAAAAAAGAATATCAGGGGCGGGAGATGCAGGTGGAGTTTTACGCATGCGCAGTGTGTATAAAGATACTACGCATGTGTCATACGTACGTTCTGTGCATGGAGGATAGCGGAACTGAAGTTGCGAGCGTCCGAAACGAAGGTAAATTTTTGTAACTTTGTAGCAGCCTATATTGCTTAAAGGTTGATGAGGCCTATTTTCATGAACATACTACTTCCAGACCTGCAACAGGGCTCAGGCGCATCCCCGCCAACAGGTCCCCAGTAGCGAACAGACATGCGCCAATGCGCATGCCCGTGCGCTGATCGCGGAGATCGTCCACGCACAGTGACGCGGCTTTGGCGCCCAGTGGCCTTTAAGAGGGGCTTCCACCATTCAGCTCTTGCTGTCTGATCTGCAGCTTTACCTGTGACTGGTTCCTGTAAACCTGCATCTGATCACCTTCTGACCTGGCTCCCTGACTACGCTGCTGTCTCCAATCCTGAACCTTGGCTTTCCTTTACCCTGATCCTGTTTACCTACCCACCTGATCTCCTGTTGCCAGAAACAGCCTGAACTTGACCATTCCTTGCCTGCCGATTCTGTTGAACTGATCCGCTGTGTATTACCCAGCTTGTCTGACCTTGCTTCTGCCTGCTGTGCGCACCCATGTGTCATCCTTCTTCGACGCAATGTCACTCTTATATGATGACCCCCAACGAACTTTCACTGCCGAGGCTGCTCTTAGTACGCTCCAGCAAGGCTGCAGAGTGGTCGAGGACTATATAACAGACTTTAGGCACTGGAGCGCAGATACCCAGTGGAATCATGCAGCTTTACGGCACCAGTTTTGCCTAGGCTTGTCAGAAGAATTAAAAGGTGAATTGGCTCGGGTCGGTGTACCAAATTCTCTGGAGTCCTTGATTACCCTAACTATTCAAAAAGACCGTTGTCTTCGGGAACGTAGGATGGAGAGGGTGACCCAGCAGACTCAACCAACTTGGAAGTTACCCCAAGTTACCCTTCAGACTGGTCCCAGTTAATCCTGCACCAACCAAATTAGCACCGAACTTTCATAAATCTGGGCAGGTCGAACTAATGAGACCTGCATCGTCCACCGAGGAACGTCTACGTCGGCAACAGCTCAACCTTTTTCTGTACTGCAGGGGAACTGCATTCATGTCCTGCCAAGTATCATAGATCTTCACCAATCCCATCTCACAGTCACCCGGCTCCCTCTACTCACCTGGCTATTCCCATCACCCTTCAGTTTTCCAGAAAGACTGTGTCTTTGTTACTGCAATAATAGACTCTGTTGCATGCAGTTGTTTTATTGATTTGAACTTTGCCAACCAACAACGCATTCCACTCCAGCACAGGGCTCAAGGACTTTCAGTTTTCTTGGCTGATGGATCCCGTATTAAATCTGGCCAGGTGACTCAGGAGACTCCCCCATTGCTTGTAGTTACTGTCTCGAACCACAAGAAACTGCTTAAGTTTGATGCAATTGCTTCCCCTCTGTTCCCAGTCATCTTGTGTCTACCGTGGCTTCAGGCCCACAATCCGCAAATTGACTGGGGCTCCTGAGAAATCAAGTTTCAGTCCCTCCACTGTCAAGGACACTGTCTGCCCTTACCTCCCAAGATACCTGGCCCTTTGCTGTGCCTGGAAGCTGACTCAGAATTACGCTCAGTGGTACCTGAACAGTACCACGAGTTCTTAGACGTTTTTAGTAAATGAAGGGCAGAGACACTTCATCCTCATCGTTCCTACAATGGCCCGATTGAGTTGCTGCCTGGAGCTGAAATCCCCTTCGGGCGGATTTTTCCTCTGTCTGAGCGGGAGTTGGAGATTTTAAAGGAATATGTTGATGAAAACCTTAAGAGGGGATTCATCTGGCCATCCACCTCTCCGGCTGGGGCAGGGATCTTTTTTGTGTAGAAGAAGGACCACTCATTGTGTCCTTGTGTGGACTACCGGGAGCTGAACAAGGTCACACACAATCCACCAAAGTCCGTCGAATTCGTACGTGATGACGTACGACCGGACTAAAACAAGGAAGTTCATAGCCAGTAGCCAATAGCTGCCCTAGCATGGATTTTTGTCCATCGAACTAGCATACAGACGAGCGGACTTTTCGACCGGACTCGATTTTGACAGATTGATTTAAAACATGTTTCAAATCTAAGTCCGTCCAACTTTTGAGAAAACAAAGTCCGCTGGAGCCCACACACGATCGAATTGTCCGACGAAATCCTGTCCGCTGGGCAAAGTCTGCCATAAAGTCAGCTCATGTGTACGCGGCATAAGAACTACTGCTGTGTTCACCAAACTCGATCTTCGTGGGGCCTACAATTTGGTTCGCATTTGTGCAGGGGACGAGTGGAAAACGGCCTTCATTACCAGGTTTGGCCACTACGAATACCTAGTGATGCCCTTCGGCCTGTGTAATGCCCCTGCTACCTTCCAGCACCTGATAAATGATATCTTCAGAGACTATCTGGATATCTTCGTCATAGCCTACTTAGACTATATCCTGATCTTTTCCTCATTCTTGGATCAGCACCGGAAACACGTCAAGATGGTACCCTGCCGACTCCGTCAGCATGGGCTACATGCCAAACCAGAAAAGTGCGAGTTCGAGCGGCAGAGTATCCAATTCCTGGGCCTGGTAATATCCACAGAAGGGTTCAAGATGGACCCACAAAAGGTCACAGCGGTCCTGGACTGGCCTGCACCCTCAGACAAGAAGGGGGTGCAATGTTTATGCTAACAAGACAAAACGTCCGATTCCAGTGGAATTCCACGGCTCAAGCTGCCTTTTCTACCCTAAAGGAACTTTTTACCTCTGCCCTCATCTTGAGCCATCCGGATCCCTCTCTTATTTCTTAGCGCCAAGGACTCAAGGATCTCATGCACCCCATAGCTTTCTTCTCCCGTAAGCTTTCGCCTGCCAAGTAGAATTATGATGTAGGTGATCGTGAACTTCTGGCCATTAAAGCCGTGCTCGAAGAATGGTGATACCTGCTATAGGGAGCTGCACATCCCATACTTATCTACACGGATCATAAAAATCTGGAATATTTACAAAATGCCAAATCAGATTGGAGGGGGAGGAAGTATAGGGATTATGGCGGTGCCAAGAGAAACAAAATACAATACTTGAGAATAAAAAATTCTATTTATTTAACAAGATTCAATAAAATTTAGACATAACAATCACATAGACAAGGTGTGCGGAAAAATTCTAAAATCAATTCTGTAGCAAGAATTATTTCACATCACTTGGCCTGATGATTGTGACGGCCAGTTCTGTGAGTGGGTATTCAGATGTCCGACATGTTTCGCCAGTTTTGGCTTCTTCAAGGACAGTTGTTTGATACTTAAAAAGCTACAGAGTTTTCTATAAAGAAAGATATAGCAGTCAATGAATGTTTTGAAGCAGTTGATACATTAAGATACAAAATAATATATATTTACACATATCACCATATGTTTGCGAGCCGTCAGGGCGGACTATGCCCCACCACCCAAAATGGCCTCTAGAAGCCCTCCCACACCCCAAGGTTCCAGAAATGCCCCAAAACAGGCTATCTAAAAGGTGGATTACCTGCAGTTCACCAGGAATAGATGCTACATGCCTCCGGAGCAGAGCCTCAAAAATAGAGATCAAAGTAGGTAGCTGCAGGGGACAATAAGAAAGACCTGACGGAGAATATGCCTAAAGAAATATATACAGGCAAAGTTACATATATATAGCTGGGCCTGGGGACCATATATCAGTAGAGGTAAGAAATTTCAAATTGGACTAACATAGACTCTAATTTTACTTACACGTAGAATATTCAAATTGGAAAACAGGACATCGGGAAACAGCCAATATTAGGAGTAGTTCAATTATAGGATGAAGAGTATCACTGAAATAGTAAGAGAGGGGGAGGAAAAAAGAGGGAACATTTATGTGCCCGGTAATGCTATCCGGAAGATATAAGTGAGCAACGCTAGTTGCGATTCAACTAAGGCAAGTGACAAATCAAAATGTAAATAGATTTACACTCACCAGTAGTGTAATCGAGAGTGGAAAACTATGGCTAGAAAAGCCAATCTGTAGCCAATAGAAACACCAATCAGAACAAGCTAGGGGATAAAAAGTATGTATTGTCAGCTTAATATAAGCCTGATCCGAGGGAGAGTGAGGGGGAGCAACCAACAAGGCAAAGAGGTGCTTACCCGATAGTGCTACAGTTCGTGTGACCGAGTCCTGTGGTTCCCTGGCGTATCTAATGGCCTGGGATGCCGGCGTTCTTATGTCCCCCTCACACGAGCGGCGTCTGACATCACCGCGCGCGTGAGCGGACAAAGAGGCCACTGCGCATGCGCCGCCCGCTGTCCATCCGGTCCTACAAGGTCCAGAAGGCACAGCGGTGGTGTCCATGGTGATGTGAAAATACATCACAGACACTGCGCAGTATGCAGATGCCGCAATAGGCAGCGAGATACCTGGAAAAAGAAAGTTGAACCAGTGCGCAGTGGCAGAGGCGGGCAAAGGACGAACCAATGCCCTTGGGTGTCCATACAGCTAGGATGTATCTCAAATAAAGGGGCTAATGACACCAGAAACAGCACCAAAACCATCCTGGGATACAGGGACCCGTGGACAGCTGGCCGCAACGGGTGACAGTCTGGAAAGGGGCAGAAAGGCAACCATGGGGGCAGGGTGTAACTGGGACATAATGGGATGAGGGAATCGGTAGGAACAGACCGGGGACGAATGGGCAAAGGGGAGGAGTATAAGGGGCGCCTGCACACAAGGCTAGAAAAGAAAAGGAAAGGGAAGAGAAAGGATGAGGAAAAACATAGTCCCCGGCATGTACCCACACAAGTCGCCCAGACAGCTCGCAAATTAACACACACGTAGATAACAAAGTAATATCAGCAGCATGAGGAACAGCTAATGGTATGGCAATATGGAACAATCTATACATAAATAAAACACTAAGAGTATCCCAATGGTGCTGGATAAGTCTATCTATTTGAATTAGGTTGGGTAGTATCAAAAGAGAATATACAGATAAGAAGGGGGACAAGGGATGCCATAACTTGATCCGTCAGGACCGATCTCTAAAGTGGGAAGGGGCTACCTAGGGAGGAATATACAAGGTACAAAAGCAAATAATGTAAATGAATGTAAATATAAGTATGAAAAATGATCATAATTTTAAGGTGGGCTGTGTCAATCCCATAAAAGAGGGGAGGAGGGGGGGGAGGAAGGGAGGACAGGAGAGAGGGGGAGGGGGAAAGGGGGGGGGATAAATGGGGAGAAAAACAGCCAACCTACAAAAAAGGCTTGAAACTGATGCCTTCGTTGAGCCCTGGATGTCTAGTGGCATCCAAGGTATGTATCCACTTAGTTTCCAATTGAAGTAATTTTTGATCACTGTCTCCACCCCTAACGTGTGTAGGGATGTGTTCCAATGCTGTGAATCCCACAACATGGGGATTAAAGTCATGGTGTACTGCTATATGTCGGTTGATAGATGTCAAAATCTTACCTTTGTATAAAGGTTTGATGTGGTCACGAATCCTGACACAGAACTGACGTTTAGTTTTGCCGACATAGTAACTGCCACAAATACAAGTAGCAAGATAAACTATGCCGGTGGTTTGGCAAGTGACTTTATGTTTGATTTTGTGTCTTTGGCCATTCGGAAGCGGTTTTTCGCGTACATCATAAATGAACTCACATATATCACAGTGACCGCATGGAAATGTGCCAATCACTGAAGAAGAAGGTTCTAGTTTGGGTGCATAGTGGCTCACTATGACTTTATCCCGTAACGAGGGGGAACGACGGTAGGTAATTTGAGGTTGAGATTGAATATATTTTTTAATAGTGTGATCTGCTGTAAGGAGGGGCCAGTATTGTTGAAGAATATTCCTCACCTCATTATGATGTTGGGAAAATTGAGTAATAAGTCGGACCGGCTGAGAAGTGTCCTTCTTTTTAATAGTATGCAACAGTTTTTTCCGATCTAATTTTTTTACCTTGTTGAAAGCCTGTTTCAACAGTTTCTGGCTGTATCCTCTCCTTTTTAATCTTTCGTACAGGTCCTGTGCGGCCACGAGAAAGTCCTTCTCGTCCGTACAGTTTCGTTTAATCCTTAGATATTGACTATAGGGGATACTATTTAGCAATGGTTTAGGATGAGTGCTGTTAGCATGCAGAATAGTGTTCCCTGACGTTTCCTTACGGTACAGGGATGAAGAGATGTTTCCATTGGAATCGACTCGTATTTCCAGATCAAGGAAAGTAATCCTTCTCTGGCTACACTCCATTGTGAACTTGAGATTATATGAGTTGACCGCCAATATCTCTATAAATCTCGTGAGATGTTCGCGAGTACCAGACCAAAAGAAAATTATATCATCAATATACCTGTGCCACGAAATCACGTGGCACAGGAAATTAGCCAAATGATGATTAGAAAACAGGTCTTTTTCCCACCCCCCCAGGTACAAGTTGGCGTAGGATGGCGCACATTTCGTGCCCATGGCCACGCCTTGCACCTGGAGGAAGTGGGAAGTACCAAATAAAAAATGGTTCCGTGTTAGGATAAAGCGTAGAAGATCGACCACAAAATCATTGTATGCCTTGAATTTAGGGCCTCTATCCTCCAACAATTTGGAAATAACTTTAATGCCAACATTATGCGGTATTGTGTTATAGAGGCTCTCAACGTCCAGTGCAACCAACCATGTATCCTGTGGAACTTGCAAGTCCTCCAAAATACGGAGGAGGTGCACCGTATCCTGAACATAAGAAGGGAGAGCATGTACATGTGGATTTAGATGTTTGTCCACAAGAGCGTTTTCTGTCAAACTTGAGCACCCTGACACAATAGGACGTCCAGGGGTTTTTTTTAGCGACTTATGCAACTTAGGCAGAGCGTAAAAAGTAGGTATTCTTGGATTATGGACATTAAGAAACTTCCAAGTGTTAATGTCTATGGTTCCCTTTTGATAAGCAGAGAAAATGAGCTCATAGTATTCACAAGTAAAGTTTTCAACGAGTGTACGTGAAATAGGTCTATACCAATCCTGGTTGTCAAGGATGTTGCGGCACATGATCTCATACGCCGCAACATCCATGACAACCACATTGCCGCCTTTATCGGCGGGTTTTATAACCAAGCCACTGTGGTCTTGAAGAGATTTAAGGGCCTGTCTCTCGGCACAAGATAAATTAGAAGAGTGTAAGGTAGGAAGATCCATTTCTTTGATGGTTTTACTAATTTGTTCCACAAAGGCCCAAATATTGGGGTTTGCAGAAAGATTGGGAAAACTTGTAGATTTCGGTTTGAAGGATAACGGAGGGGGAAAGGACACTCCAGAGGCCACAATGCCGTGGTTGTCAAATTCCCACAGACATTCATCCTCTGTACCACCTTCTTCAAGGAGAGTAAGTAGGTCTTCAATAGCCTGAATTTCGGCTGCTGTAGGGGCACTATTTTCTGGTACTGGGTCTGCTGTCTGGTTTGTACTGGATTTATCAAAGATAACCTTAAACATCAGCTTTCTTGCAAATAGTTGTATCTCCTTGATGAATTGAAATTTATCAAAATCGGCTGAAGGACAGAACGTGAGACCTAATTGTAGGACTTTTATCTGATGTTTGCTTAGGGGAAAGGAGGAAAGATTCACCACATCTAGATCCAAGGTGCGTTGTGATTTAGAAACGGTGGGTGCTACATTATTGGACTCTGTGTTGAGTCCAAGGCTTGGGATAAAAAAATTGGAGCCAACTTAGGGTCAATAGCCTGAGAGGCTGTAGGGAACATAGTAGTTAAAGTAAGTTCACTTACCCGTCTTCCGATGGGAGCAGGAAGAGCAAGTATTGCAGGAGTGGTCGTGGGGAGTGCCGACTGTGCAGTGCGAGAGGAAGTGGGAGGTGGCCGTGGTAGTGCTCGTGCGAGTGGGGTGGAAGTGCTCGTAGTTTTGGGGCGAGCCCCTAGGGGCTTAGCCATATTAGTGGTTCCAAAAGTGCGTCGAATAGAGTCTGTAGAGGAAGTGGGTAATTCACTCTTTCTTTTTTTAGGGATTCCGTCTTGTGAAAGTTCACGATAAGTGGTGGATGAGCTGGAGGAAAAAGAAGTGGAGAAAACATTAGGTATTTCAGTGTTATTTTTAGGTACATTGTCAGAATTCGGTTTGGTGAAGGGTTTTTTAGGAGTATTGCCATCCCATCTATAGGCATAACCGTTTGTATGGGCAAGTTTATCCCGCAGGAATTTGTTCTCTTTCGCATTGATTATGTCAATTGTGTAGTCCTCAAGGTGAGCACGGAGATCCTTCTCCCTTTGGGCAAACCTTGAGGAGGACACATCAGCAGCTCGATCAGTAAGCCATTCATTAATGGAGATGTCTAGCAACTCCAGTTCCTTGTCATACTCCTGACAGAGCATGCGGATCATATTAAAGGAACACATTTGTAGATTATCTTCCCAAGCCTTTTTTAAGGGGTCATTGATTTTTTTAATATTAGGGAATGTTTGAATTCTTAGGCCCCAGGGAACAATCTTATTATCAATATATTTTTCGAAATAGACCTTGTGCCAATAGACATGAACCTTCTTCTCTAGTAGCCGTTGAAACCTAATAAAATATTTGTCTAGTTCAGTATCTGGGACATTTGAGGTAGTATGAGTCGTTTGAATTCTAGTCATAAGATCCTCCCAACCTTCCCCACAAAAATCGGCCATGACTTCAAAGGAAAACAGCAAAGGGAAATTTTTAGAAACAATTATTGTTAACCTAAATTGCACTAAAGTATAGATACATATACTCACAAATTTGAAAAGACTGATAAGGAAAAATACCAATCAAAAATGGAAACAACATAAAAATGCTTGTCTTGGCACTGGCATAAATGTAAAAGGGAAAGCTCGGCCTAGGGTAAGCGTATTAAAACACTAAGATTTCAAGATAGAAATCAAGAAAGCCTTCAAATTTAGGAGTTTGGCTGAGCAACCCTTGGTGTAATACGACACCTCATCCCAGTAGTTTGAAAATCAGATTGGAGGGGGATTGACACAGCCCACCTTAAAATTATGATCATTTTTCATACTTATATTTACATTCATTTACATTATTTGCTTTTGTACCTTGTATATTCCTCCCTAGGTAGCCCCTTCCCACTTTAGAGATCGGTCCTGACGGATCAAGTTATGGCATCCCTTGTCCCCCTTCTTATCTGTATATTCTCTTTTGATACTACCCAACCTAATTCAAATAGATAGACTTATCCAGCACCATTGGGATACTCTTAGTGTTTCATTTATGTATAGATTGTTCCATATTGCCATACCATTAGCTGTTCCTCATGCTGCTGATATTACTTTGTTATCTACGTGTGTGTTAATTTGCGAGCTGTCTGGGCGACTTGTGTGGGTACATGCCGGGGACTATGTTTTTCCTCATCCTTTCTCTTCCCTTTCCTTTTCTTTTCTAGCCTTGTGTGCAGGCGCCCCTTATACTCCTCCCCTTTGCCCATTCGTCCCCGGTCTGTTCCTACCGATTCCCTCATCCCATTATGTCCCAGTTACACCCTGCCCCCATGGTTGCCTTTCTGCCCCTTTCCAGACTGTCACCCATTGCGGCCAGCTGTCCACGGGTCCCTGTATCCCAGGATGGTTTTGGTGCTGTCTCTGGTGTCATTAGCCCCTTTATTTGAGATACATCCTAGCTGTATGGACACCCAAGGGCATTGGTTCGTCCTTTGCCCGCCTCTGCCACTGCGCACTGGTTCAACTTTCTTTTTCCAGGTATCTCGCTGCCTATTGCGGCATCTGCATACTGCGCAGTGTCTGTGATGTATTTTCACATCACCATGGACACCACTGCTGTGCCTTCTGGACCTTGTAGGACCGGATGGACAGCGGGTGGCGCATGCGCAGTGGCCTCTTTGTCCGCTCACGCGCGCGGTGACGTCAGACGCCGCTCGTGTGAGGGGGACATAAGAACGCCGGCATCCCAGGCCATTAGATACGCCAGGGAACCACAGGACTCGGTCACACGAACTGTAGCACTATCGGGTAAGCACCTCTTTGCCTTGTTGGTTGCTCCCCCTCACTCTCCCTCAGATCAGGCTTATATTAAGCTGACAATACATACTTTTTATCCCCTAGCTTGTTCTGATTTGTGTTTCTATTGGCTGCAGATTGGCTTTTCTAGCCATAGTTTTCCACTCTCGATTACACTACTGGTGAGTGTAAATCTATTTACATTTTGATTTGTCACTTGCCTTAGTTGAATCGTAACTAGCGTTGCTCACTTATATCTTCCGGATAGCATTACCGGGCACATAAATGTTCCCTCTTTTTTCCTCCCCCTCTCTTACTATTTCAGTGATACTCTTCATCCTATAATTGAACTACTCCTAATATTGGCTGTTTCCCGATGTCCTGTTTTCCAATTTGAATATTCTACGTGTAAGTAAAATTAGAGACTATGTTAGTCCAATTTGAAATTTCTTACCTCTACTGATATATGGTCCCCAGGCCCAGCTATATATATGTAACTTTGCCTGTATATATTTCTTTAGGCATATTCTCCGTCAGGTCTTTCTTATTGTCCCCTGCAGCTACCTACTTTGATCTCTATTTTTGAGGCTCTGCTCCGGAGGCATGTAGCATCTATTCCTGGTGAACTGCTGGTAATCCACCTTTTAGATAGCCTGTTTTGGGGCATTTCTGGCACCTTGGGGTGTGGGAGGGCTTCTAGAGGCCATTTTGGGTGGTGGGGCATAGTCCGCCCTGACGGCTCGCAAACATATGGTGATATGTGTATATATATATTATTTTGTATCTTAATGTATCAACTGCTTCAAAACATTCATTGACTGCTATATCTTTCTTTATAGAAAACTCTGTAGCTTTTTAAGTATCAAACAACTGTCCTTGAAGAAGCCAAAACTGGCGAAACATGTCGGACATCTGAATACCCACTCACAGAACTGGCCGTCACAATCATCAGGCCAAGTGATGTGAAATAATTCTTGCTACAGAATTGATTTTAGAATTTTTCCGCACACCTTGTCTATGTGATTGTTATGTCTAAATTTTATTGAATCTTGTTAAATAAATAGAATTTTTTATTCTCAAGTATTGTATTTTGTTTCTCTTGGCACCGCCATAATCCCTATACTTCCTCCCCCTCCAATCTGATTTTCAAACTACTGGGATGAGGTGTCGTATTACACCAAGGGTTGCTCAGCCAAACTCCACAAAATGCAAAATGTTTGAAGCTGCGCCAAGCACGGTGGGCATTATTCTTTTCCAGATTTTCATTTCACATCACTTACCAGCCAGGATCAAAGAACATCAAGCCTGACGCTCTCTCTCGGATGTACGATGACCCCAAGGAAACTTCAGTCCCGGACACCATTTTATCTGAGGGCAACTTTCTGCTTTTCCAGACAGACCTGATGTCCGGTCTAAAACAAGCCTCAGAGGGTGTGTCCGGTCCACCAGGATCAACCTTGATACCCAAGGATGGGATACTTTGGAAGCATAGCAAAATTTTTGTGCCAGAAAGGTGCCGGACAGAATTACTAAGCCTGTGTCACGACCACCCACTGGCCGGACATTTTGGGGTTCACAAGACTCTTGTACTAATCCAGCGCATGTTTTGGTGGCCGAAGCTTGAGAAAGATTGTAAGGACTATGTCAAGTCATGTGTCATCTGTACCCAAAGCAAGTCTGCCAGGACCAAGTCCTGGGGTCTTCTCAGACCACTAACAATTCCTGTCAGATCCTGGAGCATAATTGCCATGGACTTTGTAATGGAACTACCCCCTTCTGAAGGACATACAGCTATCTGTGTAGTGGTTGACCGTTTGTCCAAAATGGCCCACTTCGTGCCCCTAAAGAATACGCCGCCTGCTTTAGAAACCGCTCGGGTGTTCGTCAGGGAGATCGTAAGGCTGCATGGGGTACCAACCAACATTGTATCTGACAGGTGAGTCCAGTTCACCTCCCGCTTCTGGAGATCACTATGCCAAATCCTGAAAATTGTACTTTCCATGTCATCTGCTTTTCACCCCCAGACTAATGGACAAACTGAGAGGACAAACCAAACCCTGGAACAGTACATCCGTTGTTTTACCTCGTTTGTCCAAGATGATTGGGTAGCACTTTTGCCTCTAGCGGAATTTGCTTTCAACAATGCCAGCCATTCAGCCACAAGTCAGTCACCATTTTTTGCAAACTATGGGTTCCATCCTGTCTTCCTGCCTAACATTATCCCGGAATCTCCAGTTCCAGCAGTACAAAGCACTGTCGAGTTCCTGGGTCACAACAACAAGTTGTTGCAAGAAGCTATGGCCAAAGCGCAGGCAACCAACAAGAAGCTTTATGACAAGAAAAGAAGAGGTGAATTACGTCTCCAACCAGGTGATCAGGTGTGGTTATCTACCACCAACCTCAAGATGGCTTGCCCTTCAAAGAAGCTGGCACTCAGATTTATTGGCCTGTCCCAGTTAAAAGGAAATTGAATGAGGTCTCCTATGAACTTACCTTGCCTGAGTCGCTCAAAGTGCACCCAGTGTTTCACGTGTCTCTGCTTAAACCCACAGTACCTGACCCCTTCCTGGACAGAGGATCAGGGCCACCTGAGCCCGTTATTATTAATAAGGATGAGGAATATGAGGTGGAGGCTGTTGTAGACTGCAGGAGAAGAGGTAACCAACTTCAATAATTAATCAAGTGGAAGGGGTATGGACCAGAGGAGAACTCATGGGAGCCTAAGCAAAATATGCATGCCCAAGAACTGAGCCAGGCCTTTTTCCTGCAGACATCCTCAGAAAAGAGCTCTTTTGGGCATCCGGAGGTTGCCCTTAAGGGGGGGTAATGTCATGGACATACTACTTCCAGACCTGCAACAGGGCTCAGGTGCATCCCCGCCAACAGGTTCCCAGTAGCAAACAGACGTACGCCAATGCACATGCGCCGATCGTGGAGATCGTGCACGCACGCACAGTAACGCGGCTTTGGAGCCCAGTGGCCTTTAAGAGGGGCTTCCACCATTCAGCTCTTGCTGTCTGATCTGCAGCTTCATCTGTAACTGCTTCCTGTAAACCTGCATCCGATCACCTTCTGACCTGGTTCCCTGACTACACTGCTGTCTCCAATCCTGAACCTTGATCCTGTTTACCTACCTGCCTGATCTCCTGTTGCAGAACCAGCCTGAACTTGACCATTCCTTGCCTGCCGATTCTGTTGAACTGATCCGCTGTGTATTACCCGGCTTATCTGACCTTGCTTCTGTCTGCTGTGCGCACCCACGTGGGCTTGTTGCTTCTTGGCGCATTTACAGCCTGCTGACCTGCATCCAGCTTACCTGCATCCTGGTGACCTGCATCCAGCTTACCTGCACCATGCTGACCTGCAACCAGCTCACCTGCAGCCCGCTGACCCGCACCCAGCTTACCTGAACCCTACTGACCTGCATCCAGCTTACCTGCACCCTGCTGACCTGCATGAACTTGCCTGCATCCTGCTGACCTGCATCCAGCTTACCTGCACCCTGCACTCCTGCCAGTTCTGGTGCCTCCCAGTGGTCATCATCTCCAGTTCCAGAGAATCCACCAGCCACTCTTACCCCACTGTGCTCCTATGGTCACTGTTAGGGATGAGCTTCGTGTTCGAGTCAAACCCATGTTCGACTCGAACATTGTCTGTTCGCTGAATTGCGAACGATATGGGCCGTTCGCGCCAAATTCGTGTGTCGCGTCATGGCCCATAATTCACTGCGGCATCGCAGTGCATTGCTGGCTGATGATTGGCCAAGCATGCACTATGACCCGCATGCTTGGCCAGTCACAGCGCCGTCTGAACAGAGAGCCGTAATTGGCCAAAGCCAAGGAGGCTTTGGCCAATTATGGCTCAGGGGATTTAGCACATGCCCCACACTATATAAGGCCGCCTGCACGGCGGCCCTGTGTAGTGTGTGTTCCGGCATTCATAGATAGAGAGAGAGAGACAGTGTCATTTGATTTGAGTTAGATAGATTAGGCAGAACAGTCAGTCAGTTAGCTGCACTTACAGTGTATTGTGTATATATATGCATCCCAGGTGTTGCATATATATATATACACTGTATTCAGTTTAGCTAGATCCGTTCCTGTTATCTTCTTACTGACAGGCAGGCTTGTCTTGTTACAGTATTTACAGCTACCTGAAAAAAATTGCTGGTGTTCTTTTGATCCTATTAGTACCACAGTCAGGCAGCTAGACTATTTACAGTTAGTGCAGTGCGTCCTGCTCACAGTGTTCAGCTAAAACTACAAGTTAGTGGGGTGCGTCCTGCTCACAGTGTTCAGCTAAACCTACAAGTTAGTGGGGTGCGTCCTGCTCACAGTGTTCAGCTAAACCTACAAGTTAGTGTGGTGCGTCCACATCACAGTGTTCAGCTAAACCTACAAGTTAGTGCGGTGCGTCCTGCTCACAGTGTTCAGCTAAAACTACAAGTTAGTGCGGTGCGTCCACCTCACAGTGTTCAGCTAAACCTAGAAGTTAGTGTGGTGCATCCTGCTCACAGTGTTCAGCTAAACCTACAAGTTAGTGGGGTGCGTCCTGCTCACAGTGTTCAGCTAAACCTACAAGTTAGTGGGGTGCATCCTGCTCACAGTGTTCAGCTAAACCTACAAGTTAGTGTGGTGCGTCCACCTCACAGTGTTCAGCTAAAACTACAAGTTAGTGCGGTGCATCCACCTCACAGTGTTCCGCTAAAACTACAAGTTAGTGCGGTGCGTCCTGCTCACAGTGTTCAGCTAAACCTACAAGTTAGTATAGTGAGACCTCTGCACAGTGTTCATCTAAAGCTACAAGTTAGTGCGGTGCGTCCTGCTCACAGTGTTCAGCTAAAACTACAAGTTAGTGTGGTGCCTCCACCTCACAGTGTTCAGCTAAACCTACAAGTTAGTGCGGTGCGTCCTGCTCACAGTGTTCAGCTAAAACTACAAGTTAGTGTGGTGCGTCCACCTCATAGTGTTCAGCTAAACCTACAAGTTAGTGCGGTGCATCCACCTCACAGTGTTTCGCTAAAACTACAAGTTAGTACAGTGCGTCCTGCTCACAGTGTTCAGCTAAACCTACAAGTTAGTATAGTGAGACCTCTGCACAGTGATCATCTAAAGCTACAAGTTAGTGCAGTGCATCCTGCTCACAGTGTTCAGCTAAAACTACAAGTTAGTGTGGTGCGTCCACCTCACAGTGTTCAGCTGAGCCTAGAAGTTAGTGCGGTGCGTCCTGCTCACAGTGTTCAGCTGAAACTACAAGTTAGTGCTGTGTGTCCTGCTCACAGTGTTCAGCTAAACCTACAAGTTAGTGTAGTGAGACCTCTGCACAGTGTTCATCTAAAGCTACAAGTTAGTGCAGTGCGTCCTGCTCACAGTGTTCAGCTAAAACTACAAGTTAGTGTGGTGCGTCCACCTCACAGTGTTCAGCTAAACCTACAAGTTAGTGGGGTGCGTCCTGCTCACAGTGTTCAGCTAAACCTACAAGTTAGTGGGGTGCATCCTGCTCACAGTGTTCAGCTAAACCTACAAGTTAGTGTGGTGCGTCCATCTCACAGTGTTCAGCTAAACCTACAAGTTAGTGCGGTGCGTCCTGCTCACAGTGTTCAGCTAAAACTACAAGTTAGTGCGGTGCATCCACCTCACAGTGTTCCGCTAAAACTACAAGTTAGTGCCGTGCGTCC
This sequence comes from Aquarana catesbeiana, assembly GCF_042186555.1. Taxonomy (NCBI): domain Eukaryota; kingdom Metazoa; phylum Chordata; class Amphibia; order Anura; family Ranidae; genus Aquarana; species Aquarana catesbeiana. The sequence continues at coordinate 377,681,126 of NC_133324.1, read as the reverse complement.
TGCTCACAGTGTTCGGCTAAACCTACAAGTTAGTATAGTGAGACCTCTGCACAGTGTTCATCTAAAGCTACAAGTTAGTGCAGTGCATCCTGCTCACAGTGTTCAGCTAAAACTACAAGTTAGTGTGGTGTGTCCACCTCACAGTGTTCAGCTAAACCTACAAGTTAGTGCGGTGCATCCTGCTCACAGTGTTTTGCTAAAACTACAAGTTAGTGCGGTGTGTCCACCTCATAGTGTTCAGCTAAACCTACAAGTTAGTGCGGTGCGTCCTGCTCACAGTGTTTTGCTAAAACTACAAGTTAGTGTGGTGTGTCCACCTCATAGTGTTCAGCTAAACCTACAAGTTAGTGCGGTGCGTCCTGCTCACAGTGTTCAGCTGAAACTACAAGTTAGTGCTGTGTGTCCTGCTCACAGTGTTCAGCTAAACCTACAAGTTAGTGTAGTGAGACCTCTGGACAGTGTTCATCTAAAGCTACAAGTTAGTGCAGTGCGTCCTGCTCACAGTGTTCAGCTAAAACTACAAGTTAGTGTGGTGCGTCCACCTCACAGTGTTCAGCTAAACCTAGAAGTTAGTGCGGTGCGTCCTGCTCACAGTGTTCAGCTAAAACTACAAGTTAGTGTGGTGTGTCCACCTCACAGTGTTCAGCTAAACCTACAAGTTAGTGCGGTGCGTCCACCTCACAGTGTTCAGCTAAACCTAGAAGTTAGTGCGGTGCGTCCTGCTCACAGTGTTCAGCTAAAACTACAAGTTAGTGCTGTGCGTCCTGCTCACAGTGTTCAGCTAAACCTACAAGTTAGTGTAGTGAGACCTCTGCACAGTGTTCAGCTAAACCTACAAGTTAGTGCGGTGCGTCCACCTCACAGTGTTCAGCTAAACCTAGAAGTTAGTGCGGTGCGTCCTGCTCACAGTGTTCAGCTAAAACTACAAGTTAGTGCAGTGCATCCTGCTCACAGTGTTCAGCTAGATCCGTTCCTGTTATCTTCTTACTGACAGGCAGGCTTGTCTTGTTACAGTATTTACAGCTACCTGAAGAAAATTGCTGGTGTTCTTTCGATCCTATTAGTACCACAGTCAGGCAGCTAGACTATTTACAGTTAGTGCAGTGCGTCCTGCTCACAGTGTTCAGCTAAAACTACAAGTTAGTGGGGTGCGTCCTGCTCACAGTGTTCAGCTAAACCTACAAGTTAGTGGGGTGCGTCCACCTCACAGTGTTCAGCTAAACCTACAAGTTAGTGGGGTGCGTCCACCTCACAGTGTTCAGCTAAACCTACAAGTTAGTGTGGTGCGTCCTGCTCACAGTGTTAAGCTAAAACTACAAGTTAGTGCTGTGCGTCCTGCTCACAGTGTTCAGCTAAAACTACAAGTTAGTGTGGTGCGTCCACCTCACAGTGTTCAGCTAAAACTACAAGTTAGTGCGGTGCGTCCACCTCTCAGTGTTCAGCTAAACCTACAAGTTAGTGCGGTGCGTCCTGCTCACAGTGTTCAGATAAAACTACAAGTTAGTGTGGTGCGTCCTCCTCACAGTGTCCAGCTAAAACCTACAAGTTATTTTTTTGCGAGCTCTGCACAGTGTTCAGCTAAAGCTACCTGTAGAAGGTTGGTGGTGTTCTCATACTACAGGCAGGCAGTTGATTTTGCTAGCTGCAGTATCAGTACATATATATATATACAGTATATATATATATATATATATATATCCCAGCTTAGTGCAGCTACAGGCCATTAGTATGTCTGGAAGGCCAAGAAGGAGAGGCAGACAGTCACAAGCCAATAAGAGAGGGCAAGCAGGCTCTGTGTCTAGTGCTGGTCGTGGAGACGGTGCATCCTCATCAGCACGTGGCCATGGGACACGCTTGGCCTTTTTTTCGGCAGCTGGCCGTGTTGAGCCGCAACAGGCGGAAGACTTGGTCGAGTGGATGACCAAGCCGTCCTCATCCTTCTCATCCTCTCTCACCCATGCCCAGGGTACTTTGTCTGGCAAAGCAGCGGCCTCTTCCCTTGGCTCAAAGTCATCAGTGACTCCTTCCCTAGGCCCACCATGTCCTCCTGAGGAGTCCCTCGAACTGTTTGACCACAGTGTTGGGCACATGCTCCAGGAGGATGCCCAGCGTTTGGAAGGCTCTGATGATGATACTGAGCTTGATGAAGGCAGTAACGTGAGCACGGACAGAGGGGGTGCCCAAGAAGGACAGCAATCTGGCAGTCATGCTCCCCCTGCTGCAGCATACTGCCAGCTTTGTTCCAGTGATGAGGAGGGAGGGGATGATGAGGTCACTTACTCAACATGGGTGCCTAATAGGAGAGAGGAGGAGGAGGAGGCGGCACATCACCAACGAGGCAGGATGCCCTCCAGGGAACAGCCTAAGGGCAGTACCTTGACTGCATCACACCCCAAAGCTTCACATGTGCAGGGCACTGCAGTCTCTGCACGTTATTCAAAAAGTTCTTTGGTGTGGGCCTTTTTTGAGACGAGTGCATCAGATCGCACCGCTGCTATTTGCAACATATGTCTCAAGCGTATCTCGCGTGGCCAAAACATCTCCCGCTTGGGTACCACATGCTTGACCAGACATATGTTGACCTGCCATGCAGTTCGTTGGCAAGCGTATCTAAAAGACCCACACCAAAGAACAAAGAGGACCTCTCCTTGCTCCTCATCAGCTGAGATCTCCAACCCCACTATACCTTCAGTCCTCTCTGAGACCTGCACTGAGAGGAATGAAGGTGTAGAATTAGGTGTGTCACAGCCAAGTACTTGTGGGCAATCTGCTATTGGTACACCGACATCAGATTGTACCAGGCAAATTTCCCTGCCCCAGCTGGTGCACCGCCGAAAGAAGTTTGCTCCCAGCCATCCACATGCCCAGCGGTTGAATGCTAGCTTGGCAAAATTGCTAGCACTTCAACTGCTGCCTTTTCAGTTGGTAGACTCTGCCCCCTTCCGTGAGTTTGTGGAATGTGCGGTTCCTCAGTGGCAGGTACCCAAACGCCACTTTTTCTCACGGAAGGCGATTCTGGCTCTCTACCGGCATGTAGAAGGCAATGTCTTGGCCTCGCTGGACAGGGCGGTCAGCGGTAAGGTGCATATTACCGCTGACTCATGGTCCAGCAGGCATGGACAGGGACGTTACCTAAGTTTCCCGGCGCATTGGGTGACTCTGCTGGCAGCTGGGAAGGATGCAGGACAAGGTGCAGTAGTGTTGGAGGTTGTTCCGCCACCACGCCTACAAAATGCTAATGATTGTGACACACCTCTCTCCTCCACCCCTCCTCTTCTTCTTCCTCCATGGCCTCTTCCTGTGCTTTGTCCTCGGAACCGTGCTCCGTAGCCGTTCAAGGGGCTACACAAGTACGCAGGCCAAAAGATGCCATGCGGTGCTTGAGCTGGTGTGCTTGGGGGACAGGAGCCACACTGGGGCAGAGGTTCTGTCAGCTCTGCAGGGGCAGGTTCAGAGATGGTTGACGCCACGCCAACTTAAGGCAGGAATGGTGGTTTGCGACAATGGCACCAACCTCCTCTCTGCCCTCTGACAGGGACAAATGACCCATGTGCCCTGTTTGGCTCACGTCCTTAACTTGGTGGTGCAGCGGTTCTTGGGCAGGTACCCGGGCTTACAGGATGTCCTGAGGCAGGCCAGGAAAGTCTGTGTGCATTTCCACCGGTCATATAATGCCAGTGCTCGGCTGACGGACCTCCAAAAGGAGTTTAACCTGCCCAAGAACCGCCTAATCTGTGACATGCCCACCAGGTGGAACTCAACGTTGGCCATGCTGCAGCGGCTGCACACGCAGCAGAGGGCCATCAATGAGTACCTGTGCGACTATGGCACCAGGACAGGGTCAGGGGAGCTTGTTTTTTTTTCCCCACGCCAGTGGGCCATGATCAGGGATGCATGCACTGTCCTGTCACAATTTGAGGGGGCCACGAGGATGGTGAGCAGTAACAGTGCATGCGTCAGTGACACTGTCCCCCTTGTCCACCTGTTGGAGCACACGCTGCGTGGAATAATGGACAGGGCACTTGAGGCAGAACAGAGGCAGGAAGAGGAGGACTTCCTTACCTCTCAAGGCCCCCTTTATCCAGACAGTGTTCCTGCATGCCCGCCGATCACACAGGAAGAGGAGGAGGAGGAGGAGGAGGAAGATTGTGTCAGTATGGAGGTGGAGCCTGGCACTCAGCATCAGCAGCAGTCTTTAAGGGATCAGTCCCAAGAAACACATGGACTTGTACGTGGCTGGGAGGAGGTGGCTGCGGACCAAGTCGTCCTTAGTGACCCAGAGGACTCCGGACCGAATGCCTCAGCAAACCTACGCTGCATGGCCTCCCTGATCCTGCAAAGCCTGCGTAAGGATCCTCGTATTCGTGGTATCTAGGAGAAGGACCAATACTGGCTGGCAACCCTCCTTGATCCACGTTACAAGGGTAAGGTTGCGGACCTTATCTTGCCATCGCAGAGGGAGCAGAGGATGAAACATCTTCGGGAGGCCTTGCAGAAAGGTCTGTGCAACGCGTTCCCAGAGACTGGGAGGTTACAAACCCCTGTTTCTGGACAACGTGTTGCTGAGGCTTCGGTCAGTCCAAGAAGCGGTGGAGAAGGTGCCCGTCTGACCGATGCGTTCAGACAATTTTTTGGTCCGCAGCCCCAAGGTATGATCGGTTCCAGCAACCATCGCCAGCGTCTGTTTTACATGGTGCAGGAATACCTAGGGGCAAGATCTGACTTGGACACGTTTCCCACCAAAAATCCTCTGGGTTACTGGGTCTTGAGGATGGATCACTGGCCAGAGCTTGCACAGTATGCAATTGAGCTACTGGCCTGTCCTGCATCCAGCGTTCTTTCGGAACGCACATTCAGTGCTGCTGGAGGCTTTGCAACCGATCACAGGGTGCATCTGTCCACTGACTCGGTCGATCGACTGACCTTCATAAAAATGAATCAGTCTTGGATCACCACCAGCTACCAAGCACCTGATGCTGATGTAACCGAATAATTTTTTTGAAATCTCAGATCCCTTCAAAGACTGCCTATGCTGATGCTGAGTGACTATCCCTGAGTAATTATCCTCTTCCTCCTCAATCATCACGCTGATAGCTTGTAAGAACATTTCCACCACCAGTGCCTAAGGCCCAATTTTTCAGCCCCTGTTAAATTACAATTTTTGATGCAATTCTTTGCAGCAGGGCTCATTTGTGCGTTCCAACTAGAGTATCTGTGAGGGGTTGCAGTGTTGTGGAACCAGTGCCTAAGGCCCAATTTTTCAGCCCCTGTTTAACAGGGGCTTGTTATTACAATTTTTGATGCAATACTTTGCAGCAGGGCTCATTTCTGCGTTCCAACTAGAGTATCTGTGAGGGGTTGCAGTGTTGTGGCACCAGCACCGCCACCAAAGGCCCAATTTTTCTGCCCTTGTTCAACAGGGGCATGTAATTACAATTCTTGATCTAATATTTCACAGCAGGGCCCATTTCTGCACCCACCAAGAGCGAGTGAGGACTTACAGTGTTGTGGCACCAGCACCACCACCACCAAAGGCCCAATTTTTCTGCCCTTGTTCAACAGGGGCATGTAATTACAATTCTTGATCTAATATTTCACAGCAGGGCCCTGTGAGGGCTTACAGTGTTGTGGCCACAACAACACCTAAGGCCCAAATTTCTGCTGAGTATATAGGGCAGGCCCCTACTTTCAAACATCTAACTTACAAACGACTCCTACTTGCAAATGGAAGGAGACAACAGGACGTGAGATGAAATCTACCCCTAGGAAGGGAAATTCTCTCCTGTAAGAGTTAATATGGGAAAAAAAATTCTCCTTTCCACTGATGCTTTCCAATCCTTGTTGCACAAAAAACCCCAAATTTTCAAAAAACATTTGTCATTGGGACAAAAAGTGAGGTGAAATCTTTTGAAGAGGAGGAAAGACAGCAAAACAAATGTCACAGGGGTGATAACCCTTCCCTATGTTTTCCAAAAAGCTTAAAAAAGATTTTTTGGCTGGAGCTAAACACGTTAAAAATGTACCCGTTAAAAATTACAAACAGATTCTACTTAACAACAAACCTACAGTCCCTGCCTTGTTTGCACCGCCTGTATACTGCTGTTCAGAGTATATAGGGCCTGGTGGCCCCACACCTTTCCTTATTTTAATTTGGGTGCGGGGTTCCCCTTAATATCCATACAAGACACAAAGGGCCTGGTAATGGTCTGGGGGGTACCCATGCCGTTTGTCTCACTGATTTTCATCCATATTGCCAGGACCCAACATTACATTAAACCCGCAAGCAGTTTTAAATTACATTTTTTCCTTTAAAAATGACATTTTGTGCAGGGACTGTTCTAAACACGGGAAACATATGCCACTTTACAGGCATACTATAGACACACCCCAGGTACGATATTTAAAGGAATATTTCACTTTTTTTTTTTTTACTTTAAGCATCATTAAAATCACTGCTCCCGAAAAAACGGCAGTTTTTAAAAGTTTTTTTTGCATTGATACATGTCCCCTGGGGTAGGACCCGGGTCCCCAAACCCTTTTTAGGACAATACCATGCAAATTAGCCTTTAAAATGAGCACTTTTGATTTTGAACATTTGAGTCCCATAGACGTCAATGGGGTTCTAACTTTCGTGCAAATTTTAGGTTCGTATGCAGGTTCTGGTGCGAACCGAACCGGAGGGTGTTCGGCTCATCCCTAGTCACTGTGCTCAACTCCAGTGACCCAGGAACCAGGGCTCTATGAGAGGTCTCCCTCTGCATGTCAGGCTCACATACGAGGTACGTGTCACCTATGTTGGGATAAGATGATGAGAGTTTAGCTGAAAAATTAGTGTTTTTGTCTTGTGTATTATGTTTTACAGAAAACATGAATGCCAAATTTAAGGACCCAGAATTTTTGATAGCATTTATTGAGAAGTACAGGGAGATGAGGAATCTGTGGGAGGTCAAACACCCTCAATATTACATTAAACCAGTAAGGAAGTCAATGCTGGAGAGATTTCTGATATTTGTGCAGACTTTCATCCCAGAAGCAACCATGGAGATTTTGGAAAAGAAAATTGGGATCTTGCGAAATATGTATAGGAGGGAGCATAACAAGATCCAGAATTCCCTGGGATCGGGAGCATCAGCAGATGATGTATATGTACCCAGGCTGTGGTACTACGATAAACTACGTTTTCTTGATGACCAGACTGAAGCCAGGGCATCAATTTCAACCCTTCCCTCCACCCTCCCCTCCACCCTTCCATGCAACCTTCCCTCCACCCTACCCTCCACCCCAGCAGAGGCTGATGAGGACCAAGCTGGGTCTTCCATCCTGTGTGTATTTAGTGTCCTAATATTAATGATGTTAACTAGATGTTATAATTGATCAACTATTATTATGGATTTTATCCTAAAAATTATGTCTACATATCAATTGACAGTAGTGGCTAAAAATGTTTGTCACCGGCTTTAATAAATGCTGTTGTCAGATTGATACTCTTTTTTATGTAACATTGAATTTGCAAGTCATGAGCTGAAAATTGTGTGTCATTGATGAAACAAAAACTCAAACTATGTCCCTTTTTTATACACAGGATGAGATCAGCAAGGAGGAAGGTGTGGAAAGTGTCATCCAGGAGGAGGTCGGGCCCAGTGTCATCGAGGAGGAGGCAGGGCCCAGTGTCATCCAGGAGGAGGCAGGGGTTAATGTCAGCCAGGAGATGGCCGGGCCCAGTAGGAGCCTCACACAATCTCAGGTTCCTCCCTTTCGCCTTCATACAAAAAGGCCCAAAAAGGTGACAGTGACAGAGGAGGCATCACTGCGCCTCATGAGGGAAGCAACTAATTTCCTCAAGAGCCCCCCCGAAGCTGAAGAGGCCTATGGCTCCTATATAGCCAGCAGGTTGCTGGAAATGGAGAAGGGACAATGCCTCCTGTGTAAAAAACTTTTTTTCTGATGTCCTTCACAAGGGGCTGAAGGAAGAGTTAACTGTTAACACACAAATAAACGAGCAAGCCCCTCCTCCTCCTGCCACAAGTCAACCACCAGAGCAGCCTACAAGGAAGGCTGCAGGGAAGGGTGCAGGCCAGTGTGGAGAGAAGGCTGGAATGAGGAAAAGAAAGTGATGACCTGGCTTCAGTCTGGTCTGACAGAAGACGCAGGCTGGTGTAGTACCACAGCCTGGGGACATATATGTCATCTGCTGCTGCTCTTGATCTCTGGGATTCCCGGACCAGATTGTGCTCCCTATTATATGGACTCCTCAAGATCGGAATTTTCTTTTCCACAGACTTGATGTGTGCCCTGGGGCCAAAACTCTTCACTAATTCAAAAATTTTCTCCAGCGTTGACTTCATCTTTATTTTGTTTACCATAAATAAATGGATATTTTATTTAATTAAAAGACTTTATGTGTTTTTATTAACATCATTTTTTTTATAAACAATGTCAAATTAACAAGGGACAACAACCTCCTTGAGGTTCCAAAAACAAAAAAAATATATAATGTTTTTGTGTTAACTTTACAACAAAAAATAAAAAACAAAATAAATATACCAAAAAAGGTTCTTTGTGGTAACTTTCTAACAAAACCAAAATGAAAAATGTACAAAAGAAATGGTTCTGTGTGGTAAATTTACAAAAAAAAAATTAATAAATTAGAAATCCAAAGAAATGGTTCTTTGTGGTAAATTTACAACATAAAAAAATATCAATAAAAATAAATGTTTCTTTATAGTACATTTACAACAAAAAAAATAATTAGAAATCCAAAGAAATGGTTCTTTGTGGTAAATTTACAACACAAAAAAATATCAATAAACATAAATGTTTCTCTATAGTACATTTACAACAAAAAAATAAATTAGAAATCCAAAGAAATGTTTCTTTGTGGTAAATTTACAAAAAAAAATTAGAAATCCAAAGAAATGGTTCTTTGTGGTAAATTTACAACATAAAAAAAAAAAAAAAAAAAAAAAAAAAAAATATATATATATAATATATATATATATATATATATATATATATATATATATATATATATATATATATATCAATAAAAATAAATGTTTCTTTGTGGTAAATTTACAAAAAAAAATTATAAATCCAAAGAAATTGTTCTTTGTGGTAAATTTACAACATAAAAAAACAAAAAAATATCAATAAAAATAAATGTTTCTTTGTGGTAAATTTACAACAACAAAAAAAAGAAAACAAAAGAAATGGTTCTTTGTGGTAAATTTACAACATAAAAAAATATATATATATCTATAAAAATGAATGGTTCTTTGTGGTAAATTTACAACATAAAAAAACCCAAAAAATATCAATAAAAATAAATGGTTCTTTGTGGTAAATTTACAGCAAAAAATATAGAAACAAATAAAAATAAAAGGTTCTTTGTGGTAACTTTACAAACCAAAAAATAAAATATATGGAGATAAAGAGAAAATAATTTGGAAACAATCCTAAAAAAAGATCTTGATGAAATAAAAAATAATAAAAGATGACTCCAAAAAACAATTGTGTAAGCATTAGAATGGAGATATGGCTTTTAACAAATAAAATATCATTTGTGAGATCATGAGATCAAGAGAAATAATCCAGAAATCAGTTTGTGAGAACTCTGTGTGAATAGGAACAGCAAAACAAGTTCGTTCTTCAAGCATTAAAAAGAAGACAATTAATGCGCTGCATTCAACGATCACAGAATTTGCAGCGTGAGGAATGTGCTACCTACAATACGAACACTAGTTTTACAAGACCAAGCGCTTCCGTTTCGTATTTGCTTCTGAGCATGCGTCGTTTTTTTTGTCCGTCAGACTAGCATACAGACGAGCGGATTTCTGGGTCCGGCGGAGTTACGACGTAAAGATTTGAAGCGTTCCAAATCTAAAGTCCATTAGATTTTCGACTGGAAAAGTCAGCTGAAGGTCCGGTGAAGCCCACACACGATCTGGTCGAAAAGTCCACTAGTGTGTACGCTACATAAGTCGACGTGATAAACCTCCCCTCTTCAACTGTAATGGTAGGGTCCAAAAAGTTGATCTCTTTCAAACTCGCCTCAAAATTTAATTAATTTAATTCCCCTATCATTATCATTGAGGGATGCCATAAAGTTCAGCAAGTCTGACTCCCTGCCATCCCATAGGAGGAGGACATCATCGATGTATCTGGCCCATAAGACCACCTCTGGTCTGTATTGGGCATTGATGACATCCTCCTCCCATTTGGCCATGAATAGGTTGGCCAGGCTAGGGGCATATTTGGCCCCCATAGCCATGCCCCTAACCTGGCGATAGAACTGTTGGTCGAATACAAAATAATTATGGGTAGCAGCATAATTTAACAACTCCATAATAAAATCAATCTGTGCTGGAACCAATCCTGAATCTTTCTCCAAATACAATTTAACTTCTTCCAGACCCAATTGGTGGGGGGTTATAGTATAAAGCGAAGTAACATCCGCTGTGACTAGCCATAATCCCCTCCTAGGGGTAATCCCGGATAGCAGATTAATGACCTGTTTAGAGTCCTTAATGTAGGATGGGATTTTCTTAACCAGAGGCTGTAAATAATAGTCAATGTACTTGCTCACCCGGGACGTGATTGAATCAATCCAACTCACTATGGGACGTCCCGGGGGCAAGTTTGACTCTTGTGGATCTTCGGAAGATTGGGTGACGGTGACAGAGGAGGCATCACTGTGCCTCATGAGGGAAGCAACTAATTTCCTCAAGAGCCCCCCCAAAGATAATATATGACAGGAGTACGGGGAGCACATGGTACCAGAAAAAAACTTTCTTTTTTAGTAAGAATACCACTGTGGAGACCCCTCTCAACAATAACTTCTAGTTCTTTTTTTATATTTGGAGACGGGGTCCCTATTTAGAAGGGTATAGGTCTCACTGTCAACCACAATACGGTGAAATTCCTTGAGGTAATCACATCGATCTAGGACCACAATCCCCCTTATCAGCCTATCGAATGACCAATGATTTATTTTGACATAAGGAGTCAAGACCCACTTCCAGGTCCCTCTGTATTTTGATATTTTTAACCTTAATGTGTTCCAGATCATGTAACACTACATCTCTAAAAACATGAATAGAGGGTGCCATAGTCCCCGGAGGGTTAAAAAGGGATGCATTTGAAAGGCCGGAGTGCTAAAACTCTGATTGAGCTAAAGAAACCCCTTTGATGGGGTTAGATAACAGGTATCGTTTAATGTTTAACTTTCGGACATACTTATCCCTCAATGATAACGATAGGGGCATTAGTTCACACGTCTTAGAAGCAACTGTACTGAGATTAAAACTTTTGATGACCAGGCAGCTGTTCTTTCCACTAGATTTTTAGAAAAATGCTATGATCCCCAAGTATTGTCTCGAACTGTGGAGAGGGTAAGAGATATGGACAGATTATCACTTCTGGCAGATAAACCACACCAGGTGAAGGATGGCAAAATGTCCTTACCATTTATTACTACGTTTTCGGTAAAACACCAGAGCATTAAGAAACTAATCCAAAAGCATTGGCATTTACTATGCAATGATTGTGTTTTAAAGAACATACTACCGGATAGACCACAGATAGTGTTCAAGGGGGCTTCCTCACTTGGGAAAATTGCCCCCAGTGTGCAGGACCCTCCGAGAGCAAATAGGTGTTTCTTCCAAAACCTTAAGGGTTATTATAGGTGTAAGAAGTGCCAGGTTTGCTCCTTAAATAGCTGCAAGAAGAGGAAGATCTGCAAATTTATATCAACTACTACCTCTCGGACCTTTGAAGTAGAACCTCTTATCACGTGTTCATCTGAGAGCGCGGTCTACCTCATCCAATGCCCCGTGGGCTGCAATATGTTGGGAAGACTAAAAGGGCTCTTCAGGTCAGATTAAATGAACACATTAGTAACTGACATATTAATCTCTGATTTCAATGTCCTTTAATTATGGTCATGATTGATTGTCCCTGTTGTCATATGTGGATATTCCTGGTTATTAGACACTTAATTTGTATGCACTTTTTGTTGTATTTACCCCATAGGTGTCTAAAAACAATAATCTTTTATATTTTGTGAATCTCATTATTGACCCTTGGTCTGAGTCCCCATATGTCATATTTTTGTTACTTACAGCAGACGAACCTATTTGTTCTATCTGCTGACATCTTAATTATGTATAGATTTTTTATGAACTGAATTTATTTCTATCAGTGAACATATCACATATTTATTGACCCAAAAGTTTGTTTTTGGGAGGGTGGACAATCTTTACGTTGCCCACTAAGTGTTGCTCGGCTTGAATGCTGAGCCTGTCACCTTTATACACATTTGAGATACTTCTGGTGTGCGTTTGTATGACGTGACACTGTTTTATCCTTATTTTGTATTTTTATAGTTTAGATTGTTTATGTCCCAACTGTACATCTTTTTTCTGGTTGTGGACCAGATTTTACAAGATCATCTTTTGTTCGGTGGCCAGTTTAGATGTCCGCACACTATTTCGTGTGACGGACATGTATTCACACTGCAGCGCATGTGCACTGATGTGTGTTGGCTCAGAACAAGGCTTGGTACGCTAATTTTTGTATAATTAGAGGTGACGCAGTGTGCCGCCCGTGCCCCTGAATGATGTAAGTTATTACGAAACCCGCAGGGCGGAGCGACGCACTAACGTCACCTCGTACTCCATTCACTTACCCAGAGGACGGGTCATCTGTTTGTGCTCCGGCCGGCACAGCAGACTTCAGGCTCTTTTAAACTGCAACATTGTAAGTGTGTTTTTTTTTGTTTTAAAGTAATAAACAACCATCAGGTTTTACACTATGGAGTGTTTATATTTTTTATGCACCACGGGATCCATATGATGATCTGATCATTTGGGAGGGGATCACCTGGCACCTGTGATTATGTTTGATGTCCTTGGAGCCATACAGTGTTTTCCTTGCACGCATTGCCTGATCCTCTGTTATGGGGGATCATGGAACTCTGGTAAGAGTTCATTTCTGCTGATCTGGTGGTGGATTTAACACAATCTTTTACTTAGTGTTTTTGAGGGCAGCTTGCTCGCAATTTATGGACTTTTAATTTTTGCACTGGTGACTTTTTATTCATTTGCTCGCTAGATTGTTTTTTCACATTTACTTATTTTTATGGACTTATAATCTGTTTATATTGATGTATATTATCTTTTCAATTAATTACTCACAGACATTAATTTTTGGTTTCACTGATCAAGGTGTTTATGCACATTTTAGTTCTTGGGGACTTTTTGATTTTCATTAATATTATTTTATGATTTTTTTCACTATCATCATATATTTATGAGATCAGTTTGATTTTTGGTCAATAATTTATGGATAGCGCGATTCTAACTTTCCAAACCTTCTTTTTTGTATTAATGTCATACATGAGAATTGCAGCTCCTGAGGGATCACAGCTTTGGAAACAACTTCTCTCAATTTTTAAATCAATTTTATTCATTTTATCCTAGTGCAGTTTTTAACTCTTTTTCCATGTCACAGACAGACACAGATTGAACCCCACAGCTGCTGGGGAGGGAGCCAAGTGGGAGGATCACAATTAACACCTCAATGGCTGGGCACCCCTCAACTACCACCTCTCCCCCACTGAGACCCCCAACTACCACCCCTCTTCCCACTGACAGACCCCCCACCCTTTTTCCTGACTGTTGTAAGTTGATCAGTGGGTGCTTTAAGTTGTACATATTAGAGGTATCTGGCAAGTGAGGGATTCATTGTTAGCCACCTGCTCAGCTCCCTCCTCCACAGCTGTGGGGTTAAGTCTGTGCAGCTGCTCAGGTCCTGGTCTCTGCTTATACAGAATGGCATGAAATCCTGTGTCCCCCATGTGCTCCCAGGGATCATCACTGTTAATAGTGATGACCAGGGCAGGACTTAGGGTGGTGGCTTGAGTCACTTTCGGGCCCTACCTTCTATACATTACTTTAAACCTTTAGTTTTCTTTTAACCACTTGACGACCGCCTCACGCCGATGTACGTCGGCAAGGCGGCACGGACAGGCAAAATCACGTACAGGGTACGTGATTTGCCTTCCGCGGGTGGGGGGTCCGATCGGACCCCCCCCCCGCCGCCCGAGGCGGTCCCGTTCTGTCCCCCGGTGATCAGAGACGAGGGGGAGGCCATCCGTTCGTGGCCCCCCCCTCGCGATCGCCGCCGGCCAATGGGAACACTCCTTTGCTGCTGTATGCTAAACAGCAGCAAAGGAAGTGATGTAATCTCCCCTCGGGTCGGTAGTTTCCGTTCCGGCCCGAGGAGAGACGACATGTGAGTAAGTGCACCAACACACACACACACAGTAGAACATGCCAGGCACACATTACACCCCGATCCCCCCCCCGATCGCCCCCCGATCCCCCCCCAATCACCCCCCCCCTGTCACAAACTGACACCAGCAGTTTTTTTTTTTTTTTTTTTTTCTGATTACTGCTGTGTCAGTTTGTGACAGTTACTGTGTTAGCACAGTTACTGTTACCCCCCTTTAGGTCTAGGGTACCCCCCTAACCCCCCCTAATAAAGTTTTAACCCCTTGATCACCCCCTGTCACCAGTGTCGCTAAGCGATCATTTTTCTGATCGCTGTATTAGTGTCGCTGGTGACGCTAGTTAGTGAGGTAAATATTTAGGTTCGCCGTCAGCGTTTTATAGCGTCAGGGACCCCCATATACTACCTAATAAATGTTTTAACCCCTTGATTGCCCCCTAGTTAACCCTTTCACCACTGATCACTGTATAACCGTTACGGTTGACGCTGGTTAGTTTGTTTTTTTTTTATAGTGTCAGGGCACCCGCCGTTTATTACCGAATAAAGGTTTAGCCCCCCGATCGCCCGGCGGTGATATGCGTCGCCCCAGGCAGCGTCAGATTAGCGCCAGTACCGCTAACACCCACGCACACAGCATGCGCCTCCCTTAGTGGTATAGTATCTGATCGGATCAATATCTGATCCGATCAGATCTATACTAGCGTCCCCAGCAGTTTAGGGTTCCCAAAAACGCAGTGTTAGCGGGATCAGCCCAGATACCTGCTAGCACCTGCGTTTTGCCCCTCCGCCCAGCCCACCCAAGTGCAGTATCGATCGATCACTGTCACTTACAAGGCACTAAACGCATAACTGCAGCGTTCGCAGAGTCAGGCCTGATCCCTGCGATTGCTAACAGTTTTTTTGGTAGCATTTTGGTGAACTGGCAAGCACCAGCCCCAGGCAGCGTCAGGTTAGCGCCAGTACCGCTAACACCCACGCACGCACCGTACACCTCCCTTAGTGGTATAGTATCTGAACGGATCAATATCTGATCCGATCAGATCTATACTAGCGTCCCCAGCAGTTTAGGGTTCCCAAAAATGCAGTGTTAGTGGGATCAGCCCGGATACCTGCTAGCACCTGCGTTTTGCCCCTCCGCCCGGCCCAGCCCAGCGCACCCAAGTGCAGTATCGATCGATCACTGTCACTTACAGAACACTAAACGCATAACTGCAGCGTTCGCAGAGTCAGGCCTGATCCCTGCGATCGCTAACAGTTTTTTTTGTAGCGTTTTGGTGAACTGGCAAGCACCAGCCCCAGGCAGCGTCAGGTTAGCGCCAGTACCGCTAACACCCACGCACGCACCCTACACCTCCCTTAGTGGTATAGTATCTGAACGGATCAATATCTGATCCGATCAGATCTATACTAGCGTCACCAGCAGTTTAGGGTTCCCAAAAACGCAGTGTTAGCGGGATCAGCCCAGATACCTGCTAGCACCTGCGTTTTGCCCCTCCGCCCGGCCCAGCCCACCCAAGTGCAGTATCAATTGATCACTGTCACTTACAAAACACTAAACGCATAACTGCAGCGTTCGCAGAGTCAGGCCTGATCCCTGCGATCGCTAACAGTTTTTTGGTAGCGTTTTGGGGAACTGGCAAGCGCCAGCGGCCTAGTACACCCCGGTCGTAGTCAAACCAGCACTGCAGTAAGACTTGGTGACGTGGCGAGTCCCATAAGTGCAGTTCAAGCTGGTGAGGTGGCAAGCACAAGTAGTGTCCCGCTGCCACCAAAAAGACAAACACAGGCCCGTCGTGCCCATAATGCCCTTCCTGCTGCATTCGCCAATCCTAATTGGGAACCCACCGCTTCTGCAGCGCCCATACTTCCCCCATTCACATCCCCAACCAAATGCAGTCGGCTGCATGAGAGGCATTTTCTTTATGTCCTCCCGAGTACCCCTACCCAGCGAACCCCCCAAAAAAGATGTTGTGTCTGCAGCAAGCGCGGATATAGGCGTGACACCCTCTATTATTGTCCCTCCTGTCCTGACAATCCTGGTCTTTGCATTGGTGAATGTTTTGAACGCTACCATTCACTAGTTGAGTATTAGCGTAGAGTACAGCATTGCACAGACTAGGCACACTTTCACAGGGTCTCCCAAGATGCCATCGCATTTTGAGAGACCCGAACCTGGAACCGGTTACCGTTATAAAAGTTAGTTACAAAAAAAGTGTAAAAAAAAAAAAAAATATGAAATAAAAAAAAAATAGTTGTCGTTTTATTGTTCTCTCTCTCTCTATTCTCTCTCTCTATTGTTCTGCTCTTTTTTACTGTATTCTATTCTGCAATGTTTTATTGTTATTGTTATTATGTTTTATCATGTTTGTTTTTCAGGTGTGTAATTATTTATACTTTACTGTTTACTGTGCTTTATTGTTAACCATTGTTAACCATTTTTTTGTCTTCAGGTACGCCATTCACGACTTTGAGTGGTTATACCAGAATGATGCTTGCAGGTTTAGGTATCATCTTGGTATCATTCTTTTCAGCCAGCGGTCGGCTTTCATGTAAAAGCAATCCTAGCGGCTAATTAGCCTCTAGACTGCCTTTACAAGCCGTGGGAGGGAATGCCCCCCCCACCCCCACCGTCTTCCGTGTTTTTCTCTGGCTCTCCTGTCTCAACAGGGAACCTGAGAATGCAGCCGGTGATTCAGCCAGCTGACCATAGAGCTGATCAGAGACCAGAGTGGCTCCAAACATCTCTATGGCCTAAGAAACCGGAAGCTACGAGTATTTCATGACTTAGATTTCGCCGGATGTTAATAGCGCCATTGGGAAATTGGGGAAGCATTTTATCACACCGATCTTGGTGTGGTCAGATGCTTTGAGGGCAGAGGAGAGATCTAGGGTCTAATAGACCACAATTTTTTCAAAAAAGAGTACCTGTCACTACCTATTGCTATCATAGGGGATATTTACATTCCCCGAGATAACAATAAAAATGATTAAAAAAAAAAATATGAAAGGAACAGTTTAAAAGTAAGATTAAAAAAGCAAAAAAATAATAAAGAAAAAAAAAAAAAAAAAAAAAAGCACCCCTGTCGCCCCCTGCTCTCGCGCTAAGGCGAACGCAAGCGGCGGTCTGGCGTCATATGTAAACAGCAATTGCACCATGCATGTGAGGTATCACCGCGAAGGCCAGATCGAGTGCAGTAATTTTTCCAGTAGACCTCCTCTGTAAATCTAAAGTGGTAACCTGTAAAGACTTTTGAAGGCTTTTAAACATGTATTTATTTTGTTGCCACTGCACGTTTGTGCGCAATTTTAAAGCATGTCATGTTTGGTATCCATGTACTCGGCCTAAGATCATCTTTTTTATTTCATCAAACATTTGGGCAATATAGTGTGTTTTAGTGCATTAAAATTTAAAAAAGTGTGTTTTTTCCCCAAAAAATGCGTTTGAAAAATCGCTGCGCAATTACTGTGTGAAAAAAAAAAATGAAACACCCACCATTTTAATCTGTAGGGCATTTGCTTTAAAAAAATATATACTGTTTGGGGGTTCAAAGTAATTTTTTTGCAAAAAAAAAAAACTTTTTCATGTAAACAATAAGTGTCAGAAAGGGCTTTGTCTTCAAGTGGTTAGAAGAGTGGGTGATGTGTGACATAAGCTTCTAAATGTTGTGCATAAAATGCCAGGACAGTTCAAAACCCCCCCAAATGACCCCATTTTGGAAAGTAGACACCCCAAGCTATTTGCTGAGAGGCATGTCGAGTCCATGGAATATTTTATATTGCGACACAAGTTGCGGGAAAGAGACAAATTTTTTTTTTTTTTTTTTTTTTTGCACAAAGTTGTCACTAAATGATATATTGCTCAAACATGCCATGGGAATATGTGAAATTACACCCCAAAATACATTCTGCTGCTTCTCCTGAGTACGGGGATACCACATGTGTGAGACTTTTTGGGAGCCTAGCCGCGTACGGGACCCCGAAAACCAAGCACCGCCTTCAGGCTTTCTAAGGGCGTGAATTTTTGATTTCACTCTTCACTGCCTATCACAGTTTCGGAGGCCATGGAATGCCCAGGTGGCACAAAACCCCCCCAAATGACCCCATTTTGGAAAGTAGACACCCCAAGCTATTTGCTGAGAGGTATAGTGAGTATTTTGCAGACCTCACTTTTTGTCACAAAGTTTTGAAAATTGAAAAAAGAAAAAAAAAAATGTTTTTTCTTGTCTTTCTTCATTTTCAAAAACAAATGAGAGCTGCAAAATACTCACCATGCCTTTCAGCAAATAGCTTGGGGTGTCTACTTTCCAAAATGGGGTCATTTGGGGGGGGTTTATGCCACCTGGGCATTCCATGGCCTCCGAAACTGTGATAGGCAGTAAAGAGTGAAATCAAAAATTTTCACCCTTAGAAATCCTGAAGGCAGTGATTGGTTTTCGGGGTCCCGTACGCGGCTAGGCTCCCAAAAAGTCCCACACATGTGGTATCCCCATACTCAGGAGAAGCAGCTAAATGTATTTTGGGGTGCAATTACACATATGCCCATGGCCTGTGTGAGCAATATATCATTTAGTGACAACTTTATGAAAAAAAAAAAAAAAGTGTCACTTTCCCGCAACTTGTGTCAAAATATAAAATATTCCATGGACTCAATATGCCTCTCAGCAAATAGCTTGGGGTGTCTACTTTCCAAAATGGGGTCATTTTGGGGGGTTTTGCGCCACCTGGGCATTCCATGGCCTCCGAAACTGTGATAGGCAGTGAAGAGTGAAAGCAAAAATTTACACCCTTAGAAATCCTGAAGGCGGTGATTGGTTTTCGGGGCCCCGTACGCGGCTAGGCTCCCAAAAAGTCCCACACATGTGGTATCCCCATACTCAGGAGAAGCAGCTGAATGTATTTTGGGGTGCAATTCCACATAGGCCCATGGCCCGTGTGAGCAATATATCATTTAGTGACAACTTTTTGTAAATATTTTTTTTTTTTTTTTGTCATTTTTCAATCACTTGGGACAAAAAAAATAAATATTCAATGGGTTCAACATGCCTCTCAGCAATTTCCTTGGGGTGTCTACTTTCCAAAATGGGGTCATTTGTGGGGGTTTTGTACTGCCCTGCCATTTTAGCACCTCAAGAAATGACATAGGCAGTCATAAACTAAAAGCTGTGTAAATTCCAGAAAATGTACCCTAGTTTGTAGACGCTATAACTTTTGCGCAAACCAATAAATATACGCTTATTGACATTTTTTTTACCAAAGACATGTGGCCGAATACATTTTGGCCTAAATGTATGACTAAAATTTAGTTTATTGGATTTTTTTTATAACAAAAAGTAGAAAATATCATTTTTTTTCAAAATTTTCGGTCTTTTTCCATTTATAGCGCAAAAAATAAAAACCGCAGAGGTGATCAAATACCATCAAAAGAAAGCTCTATTTGTGGAAAGAAAAGGACGCAAATTTCGTTTGGGTACAGCATTGCATGACCGCGCAATTAGCAGTTAAAGCGACGCAGTGCCAAATTGGAAAAAGACCTCTGGTCTTTAGGCAGCATAATGGTCCGGGGCTCAAGTGGTTAAGCGCGCCACTCTGATACTGTTTGTCCGCCATTACATCACTGTCTAATGCAGACAGGTTTTCTCAACGGCAGTAAACGAAGCACTACATAACTGCCAATAACCAATCAGCAAACCTCAAGATAAGAGTTTAAGGAATTTTAAGGAAAAAAACTATTTAAGGAAAAAAACTTACATTTAAATGCTCATCAATGCAGCCTTGCACAGCATCCATCTGCATGCTTGTCCAGTGTCATCTGCAGCCTTGTCAGTGTCATTTGCAGCCTTGCAGCCTTGTCAGTGTCATTTGCAGCCTTGCAGCCTTGTCAGTGTCATTTGCAGCCTTATCAGTATCATTTGCAGCCTTGTCAGTGTCATTTGCAGCCTTGCAGCCTTGCAGCCTTGTCAGTGTCAATTGCAGCCTTGCAGCCTTGTCAGTGTCGTTTGCAGCATTGCAGCCTTGTCAGTGTCATTTGCAGCCTTGCAGCCTCCATCTGCAGCCTTATCAGTGTCCATCTGCAGCCTTGTCAGTGTCATTTGCAGCCTTGCCCAGGCTGCAGTTAAACTGCAGTGACTTGTCAGTGTCACTGCAGTTTAAATATGGCGCCGCCGAGATACATAGAGCCGGTCCTGTGTATCTCGGCTCTTGTCGGCTTTTCTCGACTCCTCTCACAGTCCCGCCCAATCCCGCCCTATGATGGACATAACACAGGTCCAATGGGGGGACTGGGCGTGACTGTGAGTGCCGCCGATATACATACATAGCCGAGTGTACTCAGCTAGCTTCGCTCACAGTCACGCCCAGTCCCTGTGTTATATCCATCATAGGGCAGGACTAGGCGTGACTGTGAGCGGAACTAGCCTAGTATAGCCAAGTACACTTGGCTGGGGCCCGCGGGGCCCCCTATTGGGCGGGGTCCATGGGCTTGAGCCCACTCAAGCCCTATGGTAAGTCCGGCTCTGGTGATGACCGATGTCTGTGTCCCTCACAAGCAGCTGTCACAATGCATGTTTCTTAATCCCTCCCATGGAATCCTGTACCCCCTGCTTCTGTTGTTGCTGGCATGTATGGAGGTAAATGCTTTCTGGGAACTCTTCGGCTAGAGCTTAGTGCTGGGCTTGGTTCCCTGATTGCTTCACTGTCTGATATGGAGCTGACCAGCAGTGCTGCAGGGCGGGGGGTGACCAGGGGAGTACACAGGGGGCCTGGGCAGCAAATAAACAGGGCGATGATAACAGCATTTACCTAATCTGATCAGCTGCATTTTCCTGCAGAAGTTAAATGCCAGTGGGGTGGATGAAAAGCAGGCTTTCAGCTGCTGCAGGAAAATGCAGCTCATCATTCTTCTTCCTGTCTGAGCCCCCTGAGGCATGAGCGGGGTCGCCATTTAGACCCCTGCGACCCCTATTGCTATGCCCATGATAGACAGCTTTTATATTCTGGAAGATAACATGGATGAAAATAGACAAGTTTCCCAGAGGAATTATCTTAAAAGAATTATTTGAAGTGTACGATTTCAGACACAAGCCAGAAATACTGTGCATATTCAATGCACACTATGTAATCAGGTTTAGTAGGCTGAGACAAGCCAGAATTAGCATAAACATTAGAGTGTATTAGGCCATATTAAATTATCTTTAAGACTAGACACGCAGTATATATGTAATTTTGCTATGCTGCAAAATCAGAGGGAGAAAAGTGTCCTTATTCTGTAAGTAGCAAAAGCAAGCAAAAATGTAAGATTTGATACACAGTATGTTATTATTTTTAATAGGGTGTAAATTCAGAGAGAGATGGCAGATAGATTTCAACAGAAAATAAAAATTTACAGTGCACTTTTTCTGAGACAGAATGTAATGTACAGATTTAATAGACAGTCTTTAGGCCTTTTTGCTAAGCTGCAATTTCAGAGAGAGAGACCAGACAGCTTATAATAAAATAATCTTCTTGATTAAGTCAATGCACTGAAAAAGGCCCATAAAAGGAAACTGTGCAACTGTAGCCAGCAGCAAACATAAAACAAAAGTCCCACTGAGAAGCAACATGTGGAAACATTAGGTGTTATACTATTCCTCCCATAATGTAACGTAAAAACAACTGCACATATTTTGAAACAGAGAAACAGCTGCATTTGTGGCCTTTACAGTGCCATAGCACCCTATCTATGGCTGTATAGGTAGCATGTGATGATAATGCTGTCAGGCTTATAGTGGTGGCAGAAAAAAGTTAAGGTGCCAACCATCAGTGGTACAAGAAACTGTTTATGGTGGAAGGATGTAGAAATTATAGCAGGAGATAGTATGGATGACAGGTGGTGATATTTGTGACAGGCCCAAAGCAGAGCAAGGAGATGCTTATAGTGTATGTTGGGGCCAGATACAAGCCACTATGCAGTGTTTGCTCCAGCAGGAACACAGAAGGGAATGTATCACTGATTCTTGCCTCATCATAACTCACCATTCTGATTGCTCAAATGGTGACACAGTGCATGCATCCTGAATAAGGCCCCTAATGTGGTGAGGAAAAAACAGACTCCCCTAGCCTGGCCAACTGCCATACATGGGGGTGTGGCCTGGTCGGAGTCCAGGCTGAGATTGCCACTCCATTCATTGCAGTGAGACATCATAGATGTTCAACTTCCAGGGGTTACCCTTCCTTTCTTGAACCTTTACAGGAGCCAGGATGGACTCCATCCCCTGTCAGCACTCTAGCAGCAGCTGCAGATGCATTGTCCACATACCCCCTCCCTATCAAGCCTGAGCGGCCCACACACTTTTCCCAGATCACAGTGCCATACTTATGTAGCCATAACTCACGGTGGAGCTGCTGGTTTAAAGTGGGCTGTTACCTTCACTTTTGCCACCTCTATTTCACCGGCACCGGGTCTAGGGTCCCGTTGAGTTTACCTCCAGACAATGTAGGCACCAGACACTTGAGTATCTTTTCCAGTGCTTTAATGAACAGGTAATGATGGAAGTAGCAGGAAAGAGGTAGAAGGAAAATTGCAGGGAAGCTCAAATACCTTTTCTTAGTATTCTTTAGTACATCATTAGGAATTGAACGCTTGTAGCTGAAGGTACTCCCCTTGTGGGATTCAATCTTTGCCCGCCTGGATAGGTTTCTCTCACTCGCCTAGCAGCCAGTGCGCTGCACGAACAAAAGTCTCTGCCACAGACTTGTTTGGAACAAAACTGGTATGATCCTCTGCCACAGGATGTAATGGTTTACGGTGAATATAAGACACAGCACTTGAACCTTTAAGCCAACCCGGCAGTACTATGCAGTAAAATTACTTCAGGATACGTCCTCCAACTGAGTCACCAGGCCCCTCTCCAGACCAGCACTCTGCATGATCCTTCCATGACGGGTCCTCCCCTGGGACCTCCTCAGTTGTCCAGCTTCTTCACTCAGGATAGACAGCCCAGGACCATTCATCTGCTGCTGTGGTAGGCCCCAGACAGGCTTCTGGGCCCACCCACACGCTACAGCGACGGATCGGAGGACCACGAGGTGATACTCCTAACGCATACCTGTCGGCCAGGAGGGCCAGCAGGTGGCTGAAAACGAACCCCTAAACATGGCGTCTGTCTCATAAATACCCTCTCCCAGAATGCAACTCGGAGGACCACCTCCACCGAGTTGTCTCCGGGACAGAGGAGCGCTCATAGGCTTCAACACATTGCCTTTACAACACTGGCCCCTGGTGACAATGACACCCACCGGCACAGTGTGAAACTACACACAACTCAGCCAAGCTGGAACAGAGGCAAATCTAACTTTACCTAACAAGTAACCCACTAGATTTACCTTTCAGCAGTAGATTAGAAATCTACCAGCGCTACACTTACATGAATATTTATTGATTGCTGACTAATGCAAGTGCAGCGTAGCATGCCCAAGCTAGAGTTCCAGCACAAGTGCATATATAGAAAACAAAGGCAGACAAGCCCTACCCCTCAAGTTGAGACCTAAGCACTGCCTGGGGATGCATAACCTGTTTGCCTTCTACTGGCTCCTTGTGAACAATCTTTGCTTTTCCCTTAAGACCTCCCAGATATGATGGTAATGAGGGATTTCCTAATTTTATTACCAGCTATAGTAATGGCCGGATTCTCTGCAGTTAACTGAACCACAATAGTATGCAGTGGAGTGCAGCTAACAAAGAGAAGCTATTTTTATGTCACCCATAAGTTTACACTGTTTACACATAAGTTAACACTGAAAAAAACCTTTGAAAGTATATACAATATACACAAATAAAATAACCTACAGGAAAATTTAAACTAAAACATAAACCCTAAACACTCAAAAAATCCTTTCTTTTAACACATTTAAAAAAAATAGATATCTAAAAAAGTAAAAGAAACCAAGCAAATTAAACTTCTTGGAAAAGCTAAAAATAAAAAAAAATGTAGAAAAGCAATTACATAGAGACAGACGTTGTTGCTGACGCAGAAAAGAAAACTAGTCCCAAATGGTCTTTTCGCTGTGAATACAATGGATGGGATACAGTCACACCAAAATGCAGTTTACAGTAATGGATCACTGATGCCACTGAACAGCATATGGGGGGGGGTAACACTTCATTCTCTTTAGCCTACTACACTTAATTTCCCTGTAATATAGCATGGTACTAATCAACACTGCATACAGCACTGTGTAGCTCATTGGTGGCACACTAGCCTCCCTGTACAGTACAGAAGCATTAAATGGGGTTGATTTACTAAAACTTGAGAATGCAAAATCTGGTGCAGCTGTGCATGGTAGCCAAAATTTAAGAGTGTTGCTCTCGCGCTATGACTTGTAAAGAGGCAAGAAAACTACTGCAGCAAACACCGATAGGTAAAAATCTGTGACCCTAAGATGGAATAAATGATAATGAGTGGTGCTGTGCTGTAGTGAAATAGGTGGTGAATATACACAAATCTGCAGAAAATGTCATCATTGATGACATTTTCTACAGATTTGTGTATATTCACCACCTATTTCACTACAGCGCAGCACCACTCATTATCAGTTTTGCATGGTAGCCAATCAGCTTCAAACTTTGGCTTGTTCAATTAGGCTTTGACAAAAAAACTGGAAGTTGATTGGTTTCTATGCAGAGCTGCACCAAATTTTGCACTCTCCAGTTTTAGTAAATCAACCCCATTGCCCCTCTCTCTGATCACTAACAGGTGTCCCTCACTAAATCCAACACATATTGACATAAATCTGATTGGAGAGCTGACTTTTATAGTGCGGGGGCTGGCACACTGTTAGAACCATATTGTTGGTAAGACTATTCCATCTAACCACAGTACCCAGTACATTGCAAAGCATTTTGAGTGATTTTCAGTCTTTGGCAAATGTTGAATAGGCAAAGTTCTGGTTGAACCCTGCATCACCTGAGCATAAACCCTATCCCTAGTTTCATATAGAGGGTAAAATGTATTGGTTGGTTGGTTGCAATATTAGTTTCAGGCAGGGATGTACAGTAACTGTGGAGATATATGCAGAAACACTGGGGATGGCCAAAAACAGAAATGCAGAATCCAGTTATGGGAAAATGGTGAAAAGTACAGAGTGCAGTAGTGGAAGCAGGCAATATGTGTTACATCCAATAGTGGACACAGTAAAGAAGACGTGTATGCAGTGTTGGGATGACTAATGCCGCGTACACACGGTCGGACTTTTCACCTACAAAAGTCCGACAGCCTGTCCGACATACTTCCGACGTACCTTCGGCGGACTTGCGGCATACTTTCTTATGAACGGACTTGCACACACACGACCACACAAAAGTACGACAGCCTAGTACGCGGTGACGTACACCAAGTCCGACGAGACTATAAAACGGAAGTTCAATAGCCCGTATGACACCCTTTGGGCTCCTTCTGCTAATCTCGTGTTTATCTCGTGTTAGTAGAAGTTTGGTGAGAGACGATTCGCGCTTGTGAGACTCGTATTTTTCAGTTCGTTTTAACTGTTGTTCAGTCTGTGCTTGTGAGGTTTGTATCTGCTTTTCAGTGCGTTTGGTCAGTTGGCATTGAGAAATCTTTGTTTTATTGGCCGCTCGTTCCTGATTTTCAGGTCGTTCTTCACAGGCCTTGCTGTTCTTCAGTGCGTTCTGTTTAGTGCGTTCTGACCAGCCGACCGTTTTGAAGCCATGTTACCTGTATGTACTCGTCGTAGAGCTCGTGCATTGTATGTGCTTGGTGCTGTAGTTTATTCTTCAGCCCAAGACCAGTCCATGAACAGGGCGAGGAGGAGTTCATGGACCAAGAATTGGTTGCTTCAGCGTGACCAGTTCTGTCACATGCCTTTGCTCCGTGAGATCCGTGAGAATAATCCTGAGGATTTCAGGAACTTTCTCCGGATGACGGACCCCGTTTTTGACCGTTTGTTGGCTTTGCTGACCCCCTATATCAGCAGGCAGGATACCTGCATGAGGCAAGCCATCACTCCGGAGCAGAGGCTGGTCGCTACCTTGCGGTATTTGGCCACAGGGAGAAGCCTGCAGGACCTTAAGTTCTCGACAGGCATCTCCCCCCAGGCTCTGGGGATCATTATCCCAGAGACCTGTTCTGCCATCATACAGGTCCTGCAGAAGGACTATATTAAGGTAAGATATTTTTCTTTTATTAGCATCACATGTTCTTTTATGTAATCTTTGATAATGTGATGTATTTCTTGCTTCAAACACTACTTACCATCATTGCAATATAGTGTGAATGTCCCCTTTTTATCCTCACACATGCTGGAATTTTTTACTGTTATTTTTTGTCATGCATGTATATTTTCCTTCAATAACCTTCCCAGCATGAAGTGATGGGAACATATCCACCTAGTCTACTCATTTGGAATGTATTTTGTTTGAGTGTATTTAGTGTGCTGCTAATGAGCAATTATCTAGATTTCACAACCCCCCCACCCCCCCCACCTAAACTCACTCCAAATAGTGTGCTGCTAATGAGCAATTATCTAGATTTCACAACCCCCCCACCTAAACTCACTCCAAATAGTGTGCTGCTAATGAGCAATTATCTAGATTTCACAACCCCCCCACCCCCACCCTCGTTAAAATTTGCTTGAATGTTCTGTGGTGTTGATTTGTCTAAAGCAAATATATATTGCACTTTGCAAAATGCATGTGCACTCTACAAGTGCATTTGTTCCAGTGCTTTAGTAAATGAGCAGAAGCTCTGCTGATTTCCATCATCAAATCATATGCAAGCCTCAAAGTGTTTTCATTAATTGCCCTTGCATGTGATTGTGTACTCCTTGCAACATGAATGCCTTTTTACATTACCTCATTTACTGTAAGCTGGTTAGCAACTGCACCTGCAGAGTGCGACAACTGCAGTCTTGTAGCCTTTTTAGTCCCTAAATTCCTGCGTGTCCTAAAAGTAATTTTTTTTAGGGATTTCACAACCCCCTAAAATGTAATCAATGTTCCATCAGAGGGGGTGAGCAATCTGATAAGTGTGCCTTTCCATATTAGTTATTCCAGAAGAATTAAATTATTGAATGTTATACTGATGCTGGGGAATAATGTTTTTAATTGTCTAATTTTCTTGCAATGTTAGCTTCCAAATTAATTGATTTTGGTTTTCTTGTTTGATTTCCCAGTTTCCTTCAACGCCACAGGAATGGCAGACTGTGGCATCCCATTTTGCCAGCCGTTGGGACTTTCCCAATTGTGGAGGGGCTATAGATGGGAAACATGTCCACATTGTGCCACCACCCCATTCGGGGTCATATTATTTTAATTATAAGGGGTTCCACAGTATTGTTTTAATGGCGGTGGTGTCGGCACACTATGATTTTTTATATGTGGACGTGGGGAAGAATGGCCGGATGTCGGATGGAGGAGTATTTGCCCAGACGGAGTTCTGCCAGCGTCTCCAGAGTGGTGGCCTGGGATTGCCACCTGATGAGGATAACGTGGAAGGACTCCCCTTTGTCTTCATTGCCGATGAAGCCTTTGCTCTCAGCAAGCACCTCATGAGGCCATTCCCCCAAAGAACCCTCACCCCGGAGAGGAGGGTTTTTAATTACCGGCTGGCCAGAGCTAGAAGAGTGGTTGAGAATGCGTTTGGAATTCTGGCCAGCCGGTTCCGCCTGTTTCAAACAGCCATTAATTTGGCGGAATACAAACTTAATTTTATCATTTTATCGTGCTGCATTCTGCACAACTTTTTAAATAAGCATTCTCCCAATTATATAGGCACAGTTGGGCCTGAGGCCGGACAAATAGAAGCCAACCTTACAGGCCTGGATACTGTCCGTACTGGCTTGGCCCCCCAAAGTGCCCGTCAAGTTAGACAGCAATATGTTAATTATTTTATGGGTAGGGGGGCCATTGCAATGGGCCAGGATATATAATTTTTGACAATAAAAAAAATATTGAGGAAATCTTGCATTATATTTATTGCTTGCCTTTCTTTTGGGCTGTCTCCTAGGTTATGGTCGAGCAGTTGTAGTGCCAACTGTATTGTAATTTTAAATGTCTAAATAAGCTCCATTGCCACTGTAAACAACTTTTTTACAATTATAACCAAAATGATACTGAGCCTTGAAATAACAAACCACACATTTATTTAATTCCTATAAGGAGATGTTTTTATTAATGGTTGTTATGCATTCAGTTCTGCATTTAGTATAAAATGTTCATAGACAAAAATAGAATGATATCTTAATAATGTAGCAAAATATAATTATATTTAAATATTTCTACCTAATCCACAAAAAAATATTTTTGGCTTTTTGATTTTCACAAACAGGCTTATTTTTTTTTTTTGGGAAAATCAAGTTTTGTTTTGTTTTTTTTTTTTAAAGCAATTTTTTTTTTATGTATTTTTTTTTTTAATCAAGTTATTTTTGTTTTTATTTTTTTTTTAATAAAGTTTTTTTTTTTTTTTTTTTGGGTTTTTTAAAATCTAGTTTTTTATTTTTTTTTTGGTTTTTTAAAATCAAGTGTTTTAATTTTTTTTTGGTTTTTTAAAATCAAGTTTTTGATTTTTTTTTGGTTTTTTAAAATCAAGTTTTTGATTTTTTTTTGGTTTTTTAAAATCAAGTTTTTCATTTTTTTTTGGTTTTTTAAAATCAAGTTTTTCATTTTTTTTTGGTTTTTTTAAATCAAGTTTTTTAATTTTTTTTTGGTTTTTTTAAATCAAGTTTTTTAATTTTTTTTTGGTTTTTTAAAATCAAGTTTTTTAATTTTTTTTTGTTTTTTTAAAATCAAGTTTTTTAATTTTTTTTTGTTTTTTTAAAATCAAGTTTTTTAATTTTTTTGGTTTTTAAAATCAATTTTTTGATTTTTTTGGTTTTTTAAAATCACTTTTTTTTTTTTTTTTTTGTGTTTTTTAGAAAATCAAGTTTTATTTTTTTGTGGATTTTTGAGGTATTTACGAGAAACAGCCCTCCTTTTTTACATTAGGTTAAACAGCCATTTATGTTCTGCCAAAAAAAAAAAGAGAAGGCCCAGAATGGGGTCAGCAAAACAGGAAATGAAGGACATGATTGATGTTTTGGGGTTTAAAAAAGGGCATTTAGATTCGACCCAAAACATCAATCATGTCCTTCATTTCCTGCTGCATACGATCCA